>NC_135370.1:46761062-48218562 GCF_049243985.1 Paroedura picta
GCTTCTGTGGTAAATACTTTAAACTCTTTAGCAATAAAGGGTTTCTAAAGCAGGGTTTGCCCCCTGCTGAAATAAAAACATTGCTTGATCTGTGGGACCCCACCAACTACCGTCCTGTCTTGCACCGTGGATTTCTGGCAAAGGTGGTTGAGAGGGTCACCACGGATCCGTTCCTGGCATTCTTGGAGGAAACTTCGGCACTTGATCCATACCAGTCAGGATTCTGCCCTGGCCATGAGGTGGAGACCATGCTGGTCACCTTGATGGACAATGTCTGGTGTCAGCTGGATCAGAGCAGTTCAGCTATCTTCTTGCTATTATATCTGTTGGGCACGTTTCACATGGTTGCCCATGAGTTGTTAGCCCACTGCCTTGCCGGGACTGGGATACAGAGGACAACCATACAGTGGCTGATCTCCTTCCTCCAGAACCAGCCATAGTAGGATGGACATCTGTATGTCTAGTGCAAAGAGTGTTTACCCCACAATGAGGTGTAAGGGGGGTATAAAAGCTATTCATCCATCTACCATGACTAATGCTGAACTGAAAACCGATGCAGTGCAAACTGATCAGCACTGGAGGACCCTTTCTGCACTGGAAACTTTGTTGCCCTGGCTCCCGTGCTAGAACTTTGCTCTGCAGGGCATACAAGGTGCCCCAGGCCAAATGCTCCCCCATGCAGGAGCAGGAAGAAGTGAGGCAACCTGCGCCGGCTCAACCTCCATCCTGCAGACCAATGCAGAGCCTCCGGTGCAGAAAAGGTCAAAGTGAGCTGATGAGTAGGAAAGAGGGATGAAAGTTCCCCTGAAGATACCAGCAGATATACCAGCGTCTGAGAGGCTGAGGCAGAATTAGCATGCTGGAGGAAAGCACACTGAAATGTCAGGCCTATCAGCCCAAAGCAAGAAATGTATAATGGCTGCCACTTAGGGAAGAGCTCACACCCTCGGTCTAGGAGAGAGGATCTCTACCCACAGTGACAGCCATCCAAGAAAACAAAAGTACAAAAGGTGAAAGAAGTCAGATGCCATCCCTGTCCAAAGGACACGGCAAATGTGATTCTACCTATGATGTGATCTACTCTGAGTCTGTCAAGATAGGGTGGAATAAAAGCTCAAATATAAATAAATAAATATAATGCATGAGTACACTAGGAGCCTATGATGAAGTTCTTTTGAGTGAGGGACCTTCTAGTGAATCGGCCCATCAATAGCAGTATTATTTACTCAGATTGGCAGCAGCCTTCTGGGGTCTCAGGAAGGGGCCTTTCACATCACCTACTGTCTGATCCTTTTAACTGCAGATGCCAGGGATTGAATCTAGGACCTTCTGCATGACACTGAGCCAAAGCCCCATGATCTTGGGCAGATGGTATTCATAACATTGCAGCCAGTACTGGTTCCTGTGTGAGGAGGGCAAGTTTTCTGTAAGGCAGAGGAGCTATATGAACAAGGAAGAGCAGAAACCACAACAGCAAGCTTACAGAAAGAACAGCTTTCAGTAGCCTAGTGGGAAGGAGTAAGGCAACAGGGAGAGGGAGCCACTGAGGGCAGAAGGACTGATCACTCTTGCTGGTGCCCCAGTGGAAGGATTCTTAAGAGGACAGGGCTAAACTCCAGTTCTCTCCCACCATGCTTCCGTTCTACCCCAGAATTCCTCTTGAACCACCAGGGCCCACTCCCGATGGCATGAAGGGTCCACTGGGAAGCCACTGCTGGTGAGATAGTGTTGCTAATCTTTGGGTTGTGCCTGTATGGGAGATTTAGTGGTCTTTTCTTTGAGCACAGGGCCTTTCTTGAGATTTAAATCCAGGTGCAGTGCCAATAACGCCAATAAGAACCAGAGATGGGAACGACCCAACCCATGGGTCTCCGCAAACCCACAAAATTGGGTAGTTTGTGGCTTGTGAACCAGGTTCATATGGCCATGTCCTCGATGACCCCGCATGACCACATATGGGTCTTACCCCTCTGTATAGTTCTATGGAGCAAGCAACATATGGGGAGTTGATAGCCTTTGATCTCTAATAGCAGCATTTTGGTTTTTCTTTGTAAAGTACGCTGAATTCTAGGGGATTGATTGGCTGTTTTGACAAAGGCTGTATTTGGTTGTGACACAGATGTAACAGAATTGATTTTTTCTATATATTCCCTGTCATGTAAGAAGATCATAGTCTGAGGAAGAGTGCTTGCACTCGAAAGCTCACACCCTGAATAAATATTTGTTGGTCTTAAAGGTGCTACTGGACCCCTCTGTATATGTTCATAGGCTTTTTGAGGGGTGGAATTTCCTCCCTCGGCGCATGCACATTGAGCCTATAAAGTGTGCAAAAATCTCCCCCCCAGAGCTCTTTTAGGGAGGGGGAGACCCATTCACATATCCCGCAACCTTACTTAGCCTCAACCGAAGGGCTGGCGGAAGAGCTCCAAAGGTTTGTGAACATGGAGGGGGGGGGCATGCCGGGTTCATGACTTCCTCCTGAACCGTGACCACCCACAAATCCAACAAACTTCAATTTTCCAGGTTTGTGCCCACCTCTATTAAGAACCTGGTAGAGTACAAATACTGTTGTATGCAGCCAGCAAACATCCTGCCTACAGCAACATGCTATAGCAGTGGTCCCCAACCCTGGTCCAGGGACTGGGTCCGGTACTGGTCCGTGGATCAGTTGGTACCAGACCGTGGCTCTTCCTCGTCCTCCTTCCCAGCTGCTGCCTTGGGGGCTGCCCTGCCACTCTGCCACTGGCTCACCTTTGGTGCTCTCCAGCAGCTGCCATGACTGGGGCTCCCCCTCGACGTGGCACTGCGCAGCTGCAGCTGGCAGCACCCCCTAGTGGGCGGTGGAAAGTCAGGGGCACTGGCGGGAAAGCAAGTGGAGCAGGGGCTCAGGCGGCAGCAGCGACGTCCCTCGGCAAAAGACTACCCCCCCCCCCAGGCCTCAGTAAAATTGTCAAGCATTGACCGGTCCCCGGTGATAAAAAGGTTGGGGACCACTGTGCTATAGGAAGTCAATTACTCCTATTTTACTCCAACATGCTATAGAGGAAGTCCATTACTCGTAGAGGAAGTCCATTACTCCTATGTACTACAAAAGACTGTTACATGTCCCTATTATACAGTTCCTGATGATATTTGTGACCTGTCCAACTAATAGTTTTGATGGGGCCTTACTAGAACCATTCTACCAAATGACAAGCTGTACCACAAACACCTGTAAATTTCAATCAATTGGTTACCATCTTTATCAACAGGCGCCTCTGATGGCAGAAAGCAATCCAACTCAAGGGTTCTGTTTATCTCAAGCGCTTGCATTATTTTTTTTAAGGTTCACATGAATATTTATTAGAAACTCATTATGCTTAAAGAAAGACTTGCTGATATATTCAAAAGAAGCCACCGTTGGTATTAACAGGAAGCTAATTTACTTATCACCGTATTTCCTTTTGTTCAATCAAAATTCCAACTACCGGGTAAGAGATTTATTGCTTGTTTCCACCCAATATGCATTTTCATTTGTATAACTGACAGGTTCAGTTGCTGAAAAGGGCATGTGAGTTTTCTTCCAATCAAGGCACCCATCAGGGTGACATTTATTGCTGGTTTGTTACTTCAACCCCCATCTTGACAAACCTCTTTTGAATTTTTGTGGGAGTATCTAAAACAGCTAGTCCTTACCTGTGATTTCTCATTATTTTTATTTTAGGCTTTTATTTAGAAGCAGTTCTTTAAAAAAAAATCAGACTATTCATAAAATACATAGGCCAATTAACCGAAGCAACTCATTTAATAGTGTGAGAGAGGGGAACAGGCAGAGGTGTCATTTTTCTTCAGAACTCTGTAAACTTATTAAAAAGGATTTCCATTCAGTAAAATGGGTCCTATTTAGAGAATTCCGCAACCACTCTTTTGTTTGAGCTAGTAGCTGGCAAAACTTCATAATTGTTCCAAAGTGACAGGGTAAACTGTCTTCTTAATATTGACTTCAAGGGGATCAACTCCCACCCCAACCCGTGTAAGTGTCCCTAGGATTGAGTGTGAGGATGGCCCATACACTACCTTGGTAATTATTCTATTTGTACTGCCTGCTCTTTTTAATGTGTTCAATCTAATGTGCACTGAGGTGTGATCTGTATGTTCCCCTCCACTTCAAAAATGGGGAAACGATGCACAAATGGGGCTTTCTGCACAAATGGGTGATGTAATATATTTAGGGCTAAGAATGTCCCACTGTCCATATGTCACAGAATCATAAAATTGGAAGGGACCTTCAGAGTTGACTAGTCCAACCCCCTGCAGAATGCAAGAAATTCACAACTACCTGCTCACCCATAGTGACCCCAATTCCATGCCCATATGATGCCTCCCCCCCAACCAGAATCCCTGGCTAGTATGGCCTGGAAGAAAACTGCTTCCAGTTCCCAAAGTGGTGATCAACGGTCCTGTAACAACAGAGGCATAAGCGTTCTTCAGTTCCAGTCTTTTTATATCTGCCTTCAAGAACAACAGAAATTAAATGAAGGGTCTAATTAACTGAGAGGCATTTGATATCACTTGGGAATGAGGGGGTACAGTTGGCAAGTTGGGAAACACCTGAAGATTTAGGGATGGAGCCTAGGGAGTTCAGGGGCTTCAATGGGTACAATGCCATGAATCTACCCTCCAAACCATCAATTTTCTTCAGAGAAACTATCTCTGTAGTCTGGAGATAAACTGTAATTCTGGGGGATCCCCAGGTCCTACTTGGAGGCTGACATCCCTACTCACAGTAGTTTGAGGACAAGATGCAGAAGGGAATAATTTGGTAAGCCACTCTGGGTCCTCATTGGGGAGCAAGGCAGGGTATAAATGTATTGTACACAGCATCTTTAAGAGGTTATCCCAATAGGCCTCAGAACATCAAGGAAAGTAGCACTTCTTGTCTCCGTCTCCCTGCTAGTTAGACCATTGAGTGGACTCACGTAGGGTTCTAAGTACATTTTCTTAGGATGTGTCTCACAATAGACTCCTCAGATTAGTACACTGGTTCATATACACTGAATGCTAGAATATATTTACTGTATAATCAACACCCAGCACCATCAAGTGATTGATACTGGCCGAGGAAACTTCACCACAGAGCAGATACACAGATCCAGTGCTCATTATAGACCCAAACAGTTTTTGTTTTCTATTCAGAAAATGTCTCAAGCAGATAACACTTAATGCTAACAAATCTCCAAGTACTTAAAATCTCATAATACAATTCCCAATACGCTTGCTTGGAGTAGTACACGTTTGATGGAAACCTGTTTATCGCCTTAATTGCTTCACCAATTTGTTAGCAACATTTGTTTCCATAAAAAAACAACACTCTATTTAAAGAGTCCATACTCTGTTCTTACACTCTACCCTTCCAGTCTCCCCTTTCTCATGTTCTCTGCAGTTAGTTTAATCATTCATAATAGCCATACCCTCATAGTGCAACAATTACGTAGGCAAAAACTAAGGAAGTTTACTTCCTAGAAGGGCAATGAGTGTGTCATTCATTTCACGTTTTGTTGCATGCACAGAACTGGATCCAAACTCTTGCAAGCAGGAGGGGCGTGCAACAGCAGATTATTCATTCATTTGTGTCCCTCTGAAAAGTCTCCATGTGGGAGATCCTCTTGGACAATATATCATGCAACAAAGGGAACTGCAGGAAGAAGGGAACGGGAAAAAGTCTTCCCTTTCCATACTTCCCCTTCTTCCTGCAGCCAAGCCTCCCGTGACCCTTGACACAGCACCAGCCTTCAGCTCCAGCTTTCCAGGGAAGATAGGGCTCCCAGGGAAAGAAGAAACCATAGTTCAGTGAACTCTTTCTGTTCTCCAACACCATCTTTCAGAAGAAAGCGAAAGTTTTCAACAACCTATTCTTTTAAAGCAAAAATCTATTGGAAAGTCCATTTTGAATTACAGCCAAGTCCATTGATGATGCTCAACAAATCTAGATAAACATACATCTGGCTCGGAGCAATAATCAAATAGATACCTTTTATGTTGTTTTGCAGCTTAGTCAACAGTGAAGCAAAAGTAAATTATGTTTGTGGTATCCCTTTAATTAATTATCTGTAGTTAAAAACTCCAGCCCAGTGAGTTTGATCTCTAGCCGATATACAGCCGAAGAGATTCTTTTTAAGCAATGCCGTCTTATTCGTATGAACTGCAGAATAAATGCTGGGGAGCTCAGAGACATTTACATTTGAGTAAACATGCACAGGGTTAGGCTGAAAATCCCACAGATCCCATGGAAATTTCATCTAGTAGACTCACCCGGGTTTAAAGGTGTTTCATTCTGGATCGATCATTCATGTTGAAAACAGTTCGCACATCAAACTGATATGATCTGTGTACAGTAGATTACTCATGTGGAGTAAAATGTCTTCTTTAGCCAAGGAAAAGTACACAGTACTATCACATGAACTCACACAGGGATACATGCCTCTAGCTTGCGCACACTTTCCACAGACACCATGCGGAATGCAGAAAATGCTCCAGGGTTTTTTGGGGGTGGGGTGGTGGTGTAAATATGCTATTTTGTTGCCTATCCCGTACTCCCAAAAGATTAATTTAATATGTATCTGAGTTAGCAAATTATTTTCAGATTAATCTCAACTACAAACTACTGTGGTTCCATCTACATTTCTTTATTTTGTAAGGGAAAGACAGTAAATAATCACTGTGTATAACTATATGCTGTTTGACAATCTGTGGCACTTTTCTGTTTGACTAAAATGTGCTGTTCCATGATTCATTCTGGAACAAATCAGTTTGTTTTGCATATGCTTCTTATACTCTCTTTCCTGCTTTCCTTGAAATGAGCAACACTCTGAAGGATGATGGGGAAATGGGCATGAACTGAATGTGATGGAATTTTGTTCTTTTTGAGGTTCACAAACTGAAGTTTGTGATGGGGCTACCATCATTAACTTTCATGAATTATTAAGGCAGTTTATGAGGTTCATGTTGGTTTGTGGCCAGAGCAGAAAGCAGGGATTTAAGGTGGCTCTGGGTCCCTTTAAACACCTGCTTTGTGTTCTGAGTCCCTTTAAACCCCTGCTGGCACCGTATCCCTTGCCCTGGGCTCCTGGGTTGGGCCTGGCTGCAGCTGCACTCCTGATGCTGCTGTGTCGCTCACCACAGCCATTTCTTCCACCTTTCTGCTGACTGCCTCAGCTGAGTGCCCCTTCTCTGCTACTGGCCTTGCCTACATAACAGGCCTGGGAGCCAAGGGGGAAGCAAACCAAAAGAGTTTGGGAACTACCAAGGCACATCCACTAATACCTGCTTCTGTTTCCAAACACCTCATCAGGATGGCATGATCTTTTTATCAAAGTCTGCAGATCGATCCAGAGGAAATCTACATCCAAACAGAGGTCATAAAAAATAGCTCCAGGGTCTGTTTCCCACTGTCTACCTGAAGCACAAGTAAAAAGGGTTCGGAGCACATAAATTATCTAAGAAGACAGGGACTGGGTCCATTACTGCTTTCTTAATCACTATTCCTAGGAAGGACAGGATAGAGACTTGATGATAATGGGCAACATTATTAATGAGTGAATAACCACCTTTTTGATGGCTGGAGGAAGGAGCCATGACATAGTGATTTATGATAGACATGAAGGGTTCATTAATGTGGTTCATACATGATTTTATCATACAGGTTGGACAAGGATCCAGTGTACAAATGCTGGTCTTCATAGATCCCAGGATTCTGTCAACATCTATCATGGTCATTAGGTCAAAATGGCCCTTCAGCAGACTAGATGACATATGAGACATTTAGTCTGCCTGACCGATATTGAAGGTGGCATCCAGATCAAACCATTTTTTTTATTTATTTGATCAGGAAACGACTTTGCAAAGTTATCATAGCTAATTGTTCCTGAGACAATAAAGGTCAGATTTAAGAGTCAACAAAAATTGAGATAGTAAGCTAGGATGGCCATGAGCTTGCAGAAGCAGTGGTTACAGAGAAATAAGTTTACTTTACCACTATAACTCCTGCTTGAAGGGTCTTCCAGTGGAATATGTATAGCTGACACTCATGAACGTACGTTCCATGAACACATGGAAAGTTCCTTTTTGGCTAGCAGGCACTGAAGAAGGAGTTGGTTCTTATATGCCATATTTCTGTACCCGAAGGAGTCTCAAAGCAGCTTACAGTCACCTTCCCTTTCCTCTCCCCACAACAGACATCCTGTGAGGTGGGTGAGGCTAAGAGGTCAGAAGCCAGACTGGTATGGGTCCAGGACTAAAGTTTCCCCCCAAAATGCCAGGAGCTCATCCGTAGCAGCCCTCTCAACTACCGTACCCAGAAACCCAAGATGTGGTATCGGGCAGTAGCTGGAGGGGTCCCACAGATCTATAAAAGACCATTTCAAGAGAGTTGAATCACTGCTGCCTTAAGCCCCTTGGGGAAGTCTCCTGATAAAAGAGAGAGGTTCACAATCTCCCTCAAGGGACCTCCTATCTGTTGATCATGTCAAAAATCAACAACAACCAAGCACTGGCTAAAAGGAAATGTAAACAGATCCTCTTCAGGAGGCTTAGAAAGAAAGGTTGAAAAATTAATATGTATGTACAATACAATCATTATCCCCAAATTAAGTAAAAGACAGCATTTATAGTGATGGAGATGCTCTTGAAACAGATGTACGGTATCATCAAACAGCTTGCTCTGTAGGTGTTCTCCTAAGAAAGTGATTTGGGGATTTGAGGAGGGAAAAATAGGGTACGCTATAATAAATATATCCAAACTGGGAAATTAAATGAAAGGTCTGATTAAATGAGAGGCATTTGATATCACTTGGAGAAGTAACTGCAATTGCATTAGCCTAGTCATTAAAAAATAAATAAAAGAAATCATCCTTAACTCACTTCTCTCTATTGTTCTGGAGCTTGTGCACAGCTGGACAGACAAGCTGTGGCAGTAGACAGTGTGACTTAAATAAAACACAGCTGCTAGGGGTAAGCAGCACCAATTGGAAGTGTGTGTGCGCACCCCCCCCCCATGTGCCATTGGGGAATAAAAGATGGATAGTACAGTTGCTGCGTTTAGACAGAAGTAGATAAAACTAATTGTTTCACACAATTATTGCTTTTTTTGGCACCAACTTTCTCGTGATGTAATTAGGAGGAAGGGAAACTTTCTCACATTCATTATTTTGTACATCTTATCTATCCCTGTTTAGCCACGATAATTAAATTGAACCTCCAGGTACCGAAGCAGCATAAACTTTAGGAAGAACTTCCTGATAGTTAGAGTAGTTGCCCGGTGGAATGGCTTTCTCAGGAGGGGGTGGGCTCTCCTTCTTTGGAGGTTTTGAAGCTGACCCTCTGACAGCGATGCTGAATCTGTGAATTTAGACAGATTGTGTCCGGGAGGGAAGAAGAAATGAGCCAGTGCTTGGCTCGTGTGGCCTTTTTTTACATGCTCAAGGTAATGCCAGTTGTCACAGTGGGGCCAAGAAGGAATTTTCCTGTAGGCCAGATTAGGGTTGCCAGGTCCCTTCACTGGGGGATGGGGGAGACTTATCTGGAGAAAGGTCCAGGCTTCATCGCTGGCATTGCACAGGAAGTGAAGTTATCACATCAGGAGACACTCTGGTATTTAGGCAAAAACTCTGTGGTAAAATCAGCTTCTACCAGAGTTTTCGCCAGAAACCAGAGCGTTGCTGAGTATCACTAAAGTGAGGACATCACTTCCTGTCCAACGCTGGCAAAATGGCCTGGGCCTTTTTCTTTTTCCAGGTAGATCTCCTCATCAGCCAGCTGACTGGCATGGGGGGGGGGGATGGACAGGGACAGTCTGGTGGCAGGGGATCCACACCTCCACTAGTCAGTGGCAGGCAACTCTTCCAGGGGTCCTGGAGGCTTTTTGCCTTCCTCTGGACATATAGCAGGGGTCATTGGGGAGTGGGACAGGAGGTAGTTGTGAATTTCCTGCATTGTGCAGCGGGTAAAACAAGATGCCTCTTGAGATCCCTTCGAGTTCTATTTTCCTGTCTTTAATGACAAACTAAGCTAGGATGGCTACCATTTTTCCTGCCCTCTGGGAGCTTCCAGAAACATCTAATGAGTTCTGATCGAAAACGAGTATTAGATTATATGGATCCTATGTCCTTATCTTTCAATTTTTGTGCTAATTTTAGGAGATTGAGAATTCTGTTCACAACAAATATCATGCATTAGCTGGAGGGGGGAGGGATGCCTGAGCATTAGTTTAGGACACACACTTTTGTGTATTTAAAGGCTGCATGGACTGAGCTAGCCTTCAGCAGATGTATTGGTCTTCCTGTGGATGTCTCCAAATACGAGACAGGAAATGATTAGTTGTGGTACTTTGCCTTTGCTCACCCCCTTCAAGTTCACCTGGCATTTAACTGATGGACTCTATCTTTTTCAGTTGTTTTGAGTCCACTACTATCCTAATGGCATTTTACTGATTTTTGTTAAGCTAGATTACTCATTTTTCATTTTATGCTATTTGATTTTAGTTTGTTCTAAATACTTTTGCCACCTCCCCTAGACTCATTCTGCATATGGAGAATAATGCACTTTCAATGTGCTTTTGCAGCTGGATTTTCCTCTGCAGAACAGGAAAATCTATTTCTAAGGTGCACTGGAGGTACATTAACCCTTGCGTGCAGAATGGGCCCTAGGAACCTGCCTTTTAATGGCTTAAAAAAAACCCTGATCATTAACCGTGAGAAACAAGGAGAGGAGCTATTTTCTCTTTTATTTAAAAATAATTATTCTATATATACAAAACAAAACAAGACAAATAACAAAGCATAACCAACATTTACTATTGCAAACTTATATAATTTCCCATACATTGCTATCTGAAAATTTATTTTTATATTTAATTGATTTCCCAGACTGAATTAAATTCATCCCTTTTACAAGTTCCTTGGTTTACTTTAATGTAATTAGTTATTTTTTCTAAAATCATACATTGTTATTTGACCATTTATGTATTACTACATTTTCAGCATTTTCCCAATTTCCCAATCTCATTGCAACAATCATAAAGTTCACCAATTTTTTTTGTTTACAACATGCATGTGGAGGTATGGGGTATCAAACCCAGTTCTCCAGATTCCAGACGGCCGCTCTTTAACCACTACACCACAGTGGCTCTAGGAATACTGAGTTGGCCTGCCAGAGTGACAGCCAGCCATAAAACTTTGGTTTCATGCCACTTGGGTTCTTTGGAGTTGAAAGAAGAGGGGATTAGAATCCGGGTCTTCTTCTTCGGTCTTCCCAGCAGCAGTGGGTCCTTTTCTTCCACCTCTCAGAACCCTGGTTCTGGGGTGGAACTTCCAGCTCCTGCTGCAATGCTCCCTGTTTATCCCTGCCCCCTGGCATTCAGCCTTGAATAAAGAAGCAGCTCTACCATCCTCTTCCTCAGCCTCTCCTTACAGCTTCTCCACCTCACTGGAGCCCATTACATAGAAGTCTTTCCTCCCCTTTCAAGCTTGGGAGAAGAATTGCGCCCTTTCGGTTCCATACTTTAGAGAATGCTCTGTGAACCTATCATCTCTGCCACAGCTTTCCTTTTGGCTGTGCCGGGCCACTGTCGCACCACAGGTGTGTCCCTGCCAGCCTTATGACAGATTTAGTGCGGCCTACAGTTCTGGCCACCTCTGGCACAAGCCAGAATGGCATGGTGCTACCAGCCAACTACACAGTGGCACTGGAACTAGGAGCAGGCAGGATGCCCAAACCCAGGCATTTATGTTGTCATTTAAAAATGATTTTATGGTAGTTCATCCTTGTAGGCTGCTTCAAGCTTGTCTCTGGAGAAGCAGCATATACAATGGCGTACCTAGTCTATTTGATGCTTGGGACAGCTGGATGGAGACCTGAGAGCTTGGTGATGTGGAGGCAGGGTGGGGGTGGGGTATGGTGATGCGGGGAACGGTGGGCAGGTGGCAGAGCGTATACCCAGCTTCCTCAGCACAACTATATGGCAGTGCAGTTTCAGCTTTGGGGGGGGGTGGACAGGGGCTCTGGTGCCGCTCCCCTTCATGCTGTCAATGCAACTGGCCCATCCTCGCCCGGCACTAAAACTGGTGCCCATGGGCAGCACCCACTGACTCCTTCTTCTGCCGTCTGCCAACTGCTTTGGGAAAAGGAGGCATGCTCTTCCTACTTTGCTGCAGTCCTGCCACTGTTCCAGACAGGTGCCATGACTGCCCACCCCTGCTGCCTCTGGGTTCTGATTTGTCATGGCCTTCCAGTGGCCTGTCAGGGACCAGCACCTGGTGGGAGGGTGGGAGCTGGGCAGGCACCAGCAGATGCCTCCTACCCCCCTGTCCTATGTGACTCCTCCTCTGGCCCAACTGCCTGCCACTCAGGAACCTGAGGGAGGGCCACTGGCCATCCTGCCTGCCAGAGATATCTCTGCTACCTGCCTCGGCTGCAGGGCCCTGTATAGACAGTCCTCCTGTGCCCGCCCCAAGTGGCACCCAGGGTACTCACTCTGGATGCCATATCCTGGATATGCTACTGAATATCTTTTAAGGAGATGCACTTTAAATTTCAACAGAGAGAGAAAGATGTAATAATAAGAAACAATAGAAAGATGGTGTCATTTTTTATTTTAAAGTTGGGAGGTTGCTGCCTTTCCCTCTGAAATGCATAAAGAACACACTATAAAATCATTTTCTTAAAATACCATGTCTAAACAACTACATCTAATTAATAACTGTTCAGCAGTCAAAAAAGGATGACTGTGAGGAGATACAAGTAAGCTTCAAGACTTCCTCCCCATATTGCTTGGAAAATATTTATACTTGATTAAAATGCCTGATGTTGTTATAACAAGCAGGCTGTACGTGTCAGGAGAGCTTGCATATTTAGTCTCACAGTACACATCTGAGCAGCATTCTGCAGCACAGGGATATTTTACCCCCCTGCAGATTATCACAGTAAAGCCGAGCTACCCAGCATCAAGCAGATTATGCCATCACTATGACGCGACCTCCCTGTTTGCTATTTTAACTATTCCCCCATAGGAATGAATGGCAATTGTTCTACATGTACTTGAGCATGCTGCTCTATGATTGTTAAACCCATCTGCTACTCCTAAACCCAGCCATTAAGAATCACAACTATCTACCATTTTGAATTTTATCCAGTCCTTCTAACAAGCTCAAACTACTGTCCCTGACTTCATTTATAGCCTCAGAACTACAGATGGGCATTGAACGCTGGCTCATCTTAGACTTTTCCACCTGCTGGAACTTTCCTTCCCCCATGATTGCATGTTTGGTGGAGTAGAAGAGATCAGTGCAAAATGTAATTTCTTCCATGACCATACTGCACAGGGAAGGGGAGCTCAGCATCAGCTCTGCAGACTGGCTTACCCTTTCCCAAATTCTGCATGAGCTCATTCCAGTTTACCACCAATGTACTCTGTGGCCTTATGGCCAGTATGGGACAAGTCATCCCCTGGATATGAGGGAAGGACCAGGCATTGGCCTCCACAGTGGAGTTGGGCCCCAAGGGGATAGCTGTTCTCCCAAAGGTCGTGGCAGAGAAGTTGTAGGTGGACATCCCCACCAGGTTGCATCCTCTCTGCTAGGAAGGAGAGTACAAGCTGGCCTGGATCTGTGACCCTGGATAAAAAATCAGCTTTGCTCTCCAGAATGCAGAGTTTATGCAATGGAAGTGTGAGCTCTGAAAAGAAGTGCAGAGGTTACAGACCAATTGAAATGGCCAGAGGGAACAATGCATGGAAGAGGAAGAGGAGGAGCCATAGCCCAGCACCTCTGCCTCAAAGAGATCATCCAGAGAGAAGCCCCAATACTGGTTGTCAGTGGTTAACTAACTGCCCACCCACGGCAACCCCAATTTCATGCTCAAGTCATCTCTCCACCACAAATCTCCAGAATCCAGCCTGGCCTGGAGGAAATTCACCTACCACAGTGGCAATTAGCAATTCTCTGAGTATGCAAGGAAGGGCCACAAGAGACAAACACTGGCACATCCTTTCCTGCCCACCCACTCTCAATCTGCCTAAGTTCATAAAATTAACATTTCTGTGAGATGACTATCTAGCCTCTGCTTAGAAACTTCCAAAGAAGGAAAACCCATCACCTCCCGAGGAAGCCTGTTCCACTGAGGAACCACTCTGTCAGGAATTTCTTCTGGATGTTAGCCAAAAATTCCTTTGAATTAATTTAAACCTATTGGTTTTGGTCCGATCCTCTGGGGCAACAGAAAACAACTCTGTTCCATCTTCTATATGATAGCCCCTCAAATATTTGAAGATGGTTATCATAGTACCTCTTAGTTGCCTTCTCTCCAGGCTAAACAGACCAAGCTCCCTCAACCTTTCCTCATATGACTTGGTTTCCAAACCCCTCATGATCTTTGTAGTCCTCCTCTGGACATGCTCCAGTTTCTCTATATCTTTCTTCAGCTGTGGTGCCCAAAACTGAACACAGTACTCCAAGTGAGTTATAACTAGAGCGGACGAAAGTGCTAACATCACCTTGCATGATCTGGACAGTATGCTTCTTTTAATACAGTCCAAAATCCCGTTTGCCTTTTTAGCTACCAAGTCACACTGCTGACTCATGTTCAGTGTCTGGTCTACTAAGACCCCCCAGATCCTTTTCACATGTACTAATGCCAAGACAAGACTCACCCTTCCTATAGTGATGCAATTGATTTTTCTTACCTAAATGCAGAACTTTACATTTTTCACTTATAAAATTATTTTATTCATTTTAGCCCCGTTTTCCAGCCTGTCAAGATAATCCTGTATCCTGATTCTGTCTTCCGGTCTTCAACCCCTTCCTATTTAGTATCATCTGCAAATTTAATAATCACCCCCTCTATTCCTTCATCCAAATCATTTATGAATATGTTGAACAACACAGGTCCTAGGACAAATCCCTGAGGCACTCCACTTGTCACTCTTTTCCAAGAAGATGACAAACCATTTACAAGCACCCTTTGGGTGCAATCTGTCAACCAGTTCTCAATCCACCTAACAGTAATAGGATCCATACCACATTTTACCAACTTGTCATTAAGAATATCATGGGGAACTTTATCAAAAGAGAGGGGAGGGGGGAGAGAGAGAGAGAGAGAAGGTTAGTCTGACATGACTTGTTTTGGAGAAAATCATGAGGACTTTTAGTAATTACAGCCATCAAGGACTGACTGATGATTTGTCATTCCATTTCCTAAATGAGTAGTTTTTATTATTCATGGTAATTTCTATCGTACTCCATTAGCCTGATTTCAATAAACATCAACCCCTAAGTCCAATCTGCAAATATCTTGGAGGGCACGTAGAGGAGCATTAGGGGGCAGTCCTGTGAGTTTGATATCTCTAGCTTACACAGAGTCTATTCTATACACTCCTGAATCCCCTGATACTGCACCTGTCATTTCTCCAGAAAACACTTCCCTGGCAGCACCTTCGGGGGGGCAGCATAACTTTGACCATGTAAATCCAACCCTCACTAAACATGGAGGGCAAGTAGAGGAGTCAGCTATAGATTCCCTGGTAGTTTTGTGCCTCTAGCATGTGTTTGTTTGGGAGAAGGGGTTCTACCAGGTCACAAATCTCACAAGCAGAACCAGTTTGTTTGCTGCCTAAAAGTTCATGATGGTTTGTGGCTCAGGAACCATAAACTAAAACTAAGTGTATTTTCCCAGCTTGTGCCCATCCCAACTCAGAACAACCCTGTTAGGCTGAGAAAGTCCAA
Organism: Paroedura picta; assembly: GCF_049243985.1. Classification (NCBI taxonomy): domain Eukaryota; kingdom Metazoa; phylum Chordata; class Lepidosauria; order Squamata; family Gekkonidae; genus Paroedura; species Paroedura picta. The sequence continues at coordinate 46,776,815 of NC_135370.1, forward strand.
GATCACTCAGTAAGATCTGAGTCTTAGTAGTGATTTGCATCTGGGTCACTCCCTAAACTGCTATGCCATACTGGCTCTCATGTAGTTTATTTGCTATCTCTTATGTGTTAGTCCTGGCTAGTACTTAGAATGGGAGACCACCAAGGAAGTCCCAGGTTGCTAGGCAGAGGCAGGCAATGACAACCACCTCTGTTCATTTCTTGCTTTAAGAACCCTGTGGGGTCATCATAAATCAACTGTGATTTGTCAGCAATTTTCACCACCGCATCTGTAGTGTCTTTGTCCTTCTACAGCATGCTTCCCAATGTCATGTCCATGGGGATTGTAATGCCTGCTTATGTATTTCCTGGCATATTTCTCCTCTGGCATACCTTTTCTGCTGACCAAAGAACAAAACTTGGCTTTCATCCAGCTAATTAGTGCAAGAGATGTTTCACAAAATCCCAGATGGGCTGACATAACCTGGAATGTCCATTGGGAAATGGGACTATCTTGAGCCTTTCCAGCCATTTGCAACTGCCTTCCAGCAGCCATTTTGTAACTGGTCCCATATCTATTCTGAGACCATTTTGTGTCCAAAGGCTCAAAAAGTCTGGAGGCCCATGTTCTAGATCATGGCATAATATTGAGAGAGTTGAAAGTAAGTTGAAAACCAGGTATAGGTAAATTTTAGACATACCACTTCATAGAAGAAATGCCTATAATATTGTCACCTTTTATTTTATACACTTATAACTTGTTTTTTATTCATAAAGAAGCTGTCACATATCATCATATATAAGATAATAAAAGTACAACAAAAATAACAATATACATTCTTAATCCAATAGATAGAAAACAAAGGGAAGAATCTAAATTTAATATCTAAATATTTGATGAAGGTCTTCATCTGGATTTCAAGAATATAACCCAAAAATATAACCTGGTTGCTTGAAGAGGCACTTGAGGGTTAAAGCCATTGTGTAACTATCTGCCAATGTTTAGTTTCCAATCATTCTAAAATGCAGATCCTCTTAGATTAACTAGAGGGACACCAAGTAAAATAAAGAACTGTAATGAGAAGTCTGTATTTTTTAACCTTTCTTGTCCTCTGATCCAATGACATTGGAAGAAAGTTCAATCTTTTACATGGAGTCTATCTCTTAAGAGCAGTAGGGGCAGCAAGGCAGGCATCTGTGGGGCCTTAATCTAATCATGTAATTGTTCCCTGAGGAAATAATGTTCTTGAAATGCATTTATTTGTCATGTCTCACATATATCGTCTTGATTTCATGCCCTGTTGCCTTAATCTTGTCTGCTTTATGACAAGTGTTCTCCTTTGTTACCTGATTGAGAGTGTGAAAAAGAGAGATTATTCCTGTGTTGTGGGGTGGGGGGTTGGCACTCAAATATAGAGGATGAACATTTTCACTGACATACACAGTTTTTGGTATCTCTGTCTGAAAAATAAGCCGTTAAAGTAAGTAAGAATTGTTTTCCCCTGTGCTGACTTTGGCAGAAATAGTCCCCTAAACTTTCCTAAACTCTGAGAAAGAATATTTCTGATAGTTTCATATTGTTTACTCTAGTGATTTAGAAATGCATTAAAATGGGTGCTGAGCCAAAAATGGCAACAGGTTAAGACCCGTCAGCCGTGATTCAAGGAAAAGAAATGAGTTTCAAATTGGCGATGGCAAATAACAGTTAATTCCAATGTAAAAAAAATTCTCAAACTTTCCAGATCATCAAAACGAACTCCTAGGTATATTCTGTTTTCAGTATCTTCATCAGTGATATGTGATACTCTTACTATTTTACCAATGAATCTTCATTAAATAAATTCTTGTCAATGATGAAAATGTATCAGAAAAATATAAACTTAATCCTATGGTGATTAAGAACCGAATGATGATTTGTCCTTCCATTTCCTAAATGAGTCTTTTTATAATTCAAGGTAATTTTTATTGTTATTATCACTTTTAGTGTATATGGTTCACTCTCCACATGGTTCTACAGTATCCAATATACAGAGGTCTACAAGTATTAACATAAAGTGTAAATGCTCTTCAGTAGTGATCCCAGCCACTGTGAACAAAACGTCACTGAGCAAGAGAGGAGGCTGAGGCAGCATACAAGGATGAGGCAGCAACAGCTGAAGAGGAGAAATGGCTGTGGAAGTCAGCCTGCCTCTCTTACACCCTCTGTCTCCTCAGTCAGTCACTTAGGGCTCACAGCAGTTGAGGGGGAAAGAGGAGAGGGGGAGCAAGAGAAATCCTGGCAGTGGCTGAGGAGGCAATGTGGGTCAAGAGAGGTGATCCCTTTCCATGTGTTGGTCCATTGTCTGCTCCCCTCACCTTTCCTAGAGCTCACTGTATATCCCCCCACAATGGGTTTTATTATTAGTCTTGAATACTTTCTTTTATTCAGCCCAAGTGGCTGATTTCAGCAGGGTATAATGACATAGAATCTACCCTCCAAAGCAGCCATTTTCTTCAGAAAAACTGATCTTGGTCATCTGGAGATTGATTGTAACAGAGATAGATCTCCAGTTACCATCGCTTTCTACAACTGAGTGAAACATTTGGAGTTGAATGTCTTGTCCATTGCACTGGCAGCATTTTTTTTTATTATGTATTCCAGCATGGAACACCTGTGCAAATTGCAGCATGAATGGCCACAACGGTGGCATTAGACATGAAGCGGTGCCAGAGGTTAACAAAAGAGAGATGTGTGAATTGTTGGTTACCGAAAAACCAAGTCTGCCCCTGACCCTGGATATAATCAACAGCTGCAAATATAAAATGGATGTGTGTATATCTGTTCTATGCCCCTCTGTGGGAGATAAAAAATAAGGCCAAGACCAATGGTGCAAAATCAGACAGAAATATATTTTGTTAAATTCTCCCAAAATTAACTATGTGTTTCAACAATAGGCTTCATCGGGGAAATATGTAATATATAATAACAACACTGAGTATATCTAAGCATAGTTTAAAACATATAAATAAGATAATGTATTCAAAGTTAAAATTCAGGTCATAAAATATGTCAGATACAAAACTTTTTTCTATCCTTGAGAATATATGAAGAAGAGAAACTCCTTGTAAAGAACAGAGATAACACTGTTTTAGCTCAAAATTAAAGAAATCTCTTTTTCTGTGCCTAAATGTATGTTAGAAACTTATTTTGTCTTGCAGTAGTTCTTCATAAAGTGTAAAAGAGCAGTAGCTAATTGTCACTGGAAGAACTTGAGTATATTCTGGTAGCCAGTTGACATAAACTCTCTTATTTTTACATAGAAGCTGATGCAATTCTAAAGACAAATTAAACCCTTTAGGTGTCCGTGTCTGAAGTCTAACAATACATTCTGCTTCTTTTTTCAGTAGCAGCCTTTCATTTTTTACAGGTTAAATTTCTGCACAGCTCAAAAACAAACAAACAAAGTAATTTTGTCCAGGTGACCTGATGCCAGTCACTTGGAGATCAGCTGTAATCCCAGGAGATCACCAGCTACCACCAGCTTGGCAACCTCATCCTTCTGAAGACCCTCCCTTTCCTTAGACCTTGCCCTTCACAGGCTCCACTCCTAAAATATCCAGGAATTTTTCCACCCAGAGTTGGCAACTCTAAAGTTTCATTCTGTGAGCCCAGTTTCTCTCCATTTTCCAGAATCAGGCCCCAACCTCTATATTTGTCCCCCCCCCTTTAAATGCATTATTAATTTAAGGAATTCCATTTCACCCTTCAGCTTCAATAAGGCAGAGAATATGGCTAACAACATCAAAATCAATGTCATCAGCATGTAATACAAAGCATAAAACATTTACGACACATAAAACAACAAACGAAAATTAAAAGAACAGAAACCCATGATGAAAGAGCAGTCTGCCGCATCCTTACTGGGACAATAACAAATGGCAGCAATAAATGGCAATGTAACCCATCTTTCTCATTCACAGACCCTGCTAAACAAAGGGGTTTCGGTCTGTTTCCTAAAGGACTGGAGAAAGGGGCCTGGGTGTATTATACAGTATAGAAAACTCGCAAAAAGACTGCCAAAAGTGACGTCTTATTTAAATTCTTAATGTGGCACCATTTTCACAGCGTGAAACCCATATTAATTTCATTTTTTCATTACAAATGCCGCCCACAGTTCTTTCAGCGTTTTTTTCAGCAAGGCTTCTGAAACTAGTTTTATGCTGACTTTTCTTGTGTGACGGCACTGAGGGCAGTCTTTTTTTATGCATAAATGTTAGCGTGCTTTTGGTCTCTTCCCCTTTCCTACTTTCAGTCCCTCATCTACCAGTGGAAGCTCGAGCACCTTCCGCTGATACTCTGCCTTTGTCAGCGATCACGTGAACATGCCATTTGCCCTGGCAACCAAGTCAACTGTATTGCTATGTAAATTAGAAGAAATTACCCCATGGTATGCATGGCATTTCCTCCTCAGCCTTCCACGAACACTCCGGAGACTACAAAGCTCTACCTCTGATCAGTGACCATGGTGGTGATGGTGGTAGGGGGCTTGTTTATCAGGCTGGCAAAGTGGAGGGGTCTGAAATGCCAGTTCTAGGTTGCAGGAGAATGAGGAAGCAGAGCTGCTTCAGGCTATGGGCATAGGCTTCTCTTTTGGGCTTCATGAGGAAAGCGATGGTATGGAGGGGGCTTTAAGTTTGCATGGGAGCCCGGCGTCTGCTGTGGTCCATTCTGTCCACTCTCTACAAGGAACAGTATATCTCAGAGGGGAAAAGGTGGGAGTTTTGGCATTCAGAAGCCTGTATGTCTCCATGGAAAAGTCTCCATGTCCATGAAATTTCCATAAGGAAATGCCAGCAGCATGTGCCAAAGTGGCGGTCAGGTGACTTTGCAGCACAATGGAGGAAGTTCCCCCTCCCACAGTTTCAGTCAGAGCAGTTTAGAATGCATAATTGCTCAAAAAAACAAAACAAAAACAGCAGCATGGAATCCTAGCACTTGCATAAACGGGAATGTTCTAAAAATGTTTTTTAAAAGGCTATTTAAAAGGGTCAGCGAATTGACTGCAGAGGAAAGTATTGCATGCATAATAGGCCCTGGTGGAAGATAGGAAGCTTCGCTGTCAGCCCCACCTCTTTGTTTCTTCATTTAAACTCTTATTGCAAAAGACAGTGTCCCCAGTCATGTAGAATGTGTATATAATGCGTACAACATAAGTGTTGTGCATAAGCTATCCTGATCACTGTATAGAGCTCATAATCAGAGCTTTATGATATGATGCCAGCTTGGTGTAGTGGTTAAGAACAAGAACCTCTAATCTGGAGAACTGGGTTTGATTCCCCACTCACACCCAGCCAGCTGGGTGACCTTTGGTCAGTTGCAGTTCTATCAAAGCTCTCTCAGCCTCTTCGACCTCACAGTGTCTGTTGTGGGGAGAAGAAGGGAGGGCAATTATTACCTGCTTTGAGATGCCTTCGGGTAGTCAAAAGCAGAGTACAAAAACCGAACTCTTCTTTATATACACTGAAAACCACTTGTTGTGTTTCACTTAACACAGAGAGAGAAGAAAATATTTATGCAATATGAAAACATAACAGGAAGCAAAGAAAAGCCCGTAGATTAGAAAAGTGCAAACCCCCAAAAATGCAAAAAGGGAAATCCTGCATTTCTAATGAACCTCCTCTCACCAACTATCACAAAAAATATACAGCCATGCATCAATTCAGCTTACATCGTTCCTTCAACTAGCAATCACCAAAGCCAAATATTCAACATCCTGTCAATTGCATCTGAATATTTTGCGCATGCCCAACTGCATGAGCTCATACATACTGCTTTGTCTCAGATGACTTCCCCCCATCTACATCTGCCACCACCACTTCCAATTTTTAAAGAGAACATTGTCAGGGAGGGACCGATTCATCTTAAGAGTCTCTGTACACAATACCTGAAATGAGAATTTGGTCTGAGTGTCCTCATGTCCGACCCATGACTCACCTTGAGAAAGGAGGGTAGGGGATTGGCTCCAGGGCAAGGTGCAGTGGCAGGAGGGACCTTAGACTTCTTCCCACACTACATTACTTTTGACAGAAAAAAATGGACACAAGTGGGACTGTTTGTCCTGCTGCTGTTTTTACTTATCTGCTCCTGCTGCTGTGCCGTTCTCCACAGCAGATTTGACTCCCTCCCACCATTGCAAGGTTATTCCCGGATGAGACATGAAATATGAATTGAGTGTGGGGGGGAGACCCATCTCATCATATAAGAAGACCCTTAGATGTTTTTGGATGCCTTATCACAGTGCCATTTGATTCCTGGCTGTTGAGCTGCCCAGATATAAAGCGGTTCCCTCATGTGCATTCTTGCATAACTTTGTGTGAGTCCACATATGTAAATCTTGCAGTCAGCTGGGCATATCTACCAACAGGAGAGAAGTCTCCAACTGCACAGGTGCAAAACTTAGGTAATGTATCCATCACGGGCCACCTGACTGTGCAGGTAACAAAGTTGGTATGAATTTCAATGATTCTGTGTGTGACAAGGGGTCTGACTACCCCCTACCATGCAGCTGCAGAGGTGCTTCGTATGCCATTCAAGCTCAACATCAAACAACAATACTGAGGCAATTCCATCAGCAGACTCACCTTGCAGGTAAATGAAGACATCGATTAAAGTTAATTGGGCAAGTGATGTTGTGCCCAAGACCTCATCATTCCCTTTTTGGACATCATTTGTTTCAAACCCTTTTTCCTAGCTGTGTTATGGCCACATTAGAATTAAAAAAAAACATAAATCCCATTAGAATAGAAATAAATGTTCAGATTTGCTTGCACTGCCAAGATTCAGCCAGATAAATCTCACCGTAATTTCCCCCCCTAAAATAGATAAGGGTTTTTTTGTGCACTAAAGAAGAAAATAAGGTTGTGGAGAAAAGCCAAGCAGGGAAGAGAGTTTTGTGAAAGTGCAATTAGAAGATTGATATACTAGTTCCAACCATTTAAAGTAAAAACGTCTCAAGATAAGGCAGCTGTAATTGGCTCCCCTCCCCCAACCTCCGGATGTCAGTGTGTATAAATCTTTCCTCATTGGCCATCCATTAGATAACAAAAGGTAACTATACTCCCAAATATAACTGTTATGAAATGTAACAATATACTTTTAGAGTGCTACTGGAAAGGGGAGGCTTTGACATCGGAAGCAGTTCTGGACAGACATGAAATGTATGCGGTGATCCGCCAAAGCAAAATGCATGGCTGTCTAACAGAAACAAACCTAACTTTGTTCAAACTCACTTTGTTGAGTTTGACCAAAATGGCCTTTTATAATAAAGAAAAAATTGGTTTTCATTTTATTTTGACATTTGAATAGCGGTGGTATGTTAGGCTATTAAGCTGAGTTATGAGACAAATGTCAGAGATATCATATTTGCTCCCTTAAATGTCCGTAAAGAATAAACTATCACCGGAAAAAACGTATGATAGAAATCGAAAGACATAAAACAGCAAAGAACCAAATACAGGACACCAAATTCTTAAAGGAGCAAATATCTGGGCCTGGCCAATTTGAACAAAAGGAAACATGGTGATTGAGTTTATTTCAAGTATAACCCAGTTCTAATTCAGAAAGTATCTCACATTTTTTACTTCTTTTCAGAACTTGTTGCAAATATGAACATATAAAGCTGCCTCATATTGAATCTGACTATCTGTTCATCAAAGTTAGTACTGTCTACTCAGATTGACAGCGTCTCTCCAGGGTCCAAGGCTGAGGTCTTTCACATCACCTGCTACCTGATCCTTTAAACTAGAGAAGCCAGGGATTGTACCTGGGACCTTCTGCATACCAAGCAGATGCACTTCCCCTCCCTCTTTGCCACAGCCCCTCCCTATTTGCATAGGAATGCTGACCTCCCTAGTGTCAGGGCAGCAGTATTTGGAAAATACAACTAGCCCAAATTCTGGTACTTCATTGATTTCAGGCGGAATGCATACCTAATTATACACTTTGTAGTTGTTGGTTTTTTTTCAGCAGCACACTTTAGAGCCCATTATGACTTCTTTCCACTTGCAAGAAGAAACCCACATTAAGAAGATAATTCCCATGAAGCCCTCGCAACGGAATGCTTTTAAAGTTATTTGGTTACAGAGAGACATGTTCAACTATAAAGGAAAACAAGATAAAAGGCTACAAGATGTAAAAACAAAGCAGCTGAAGTAAAAAGAAGGGGGAGAGAGTGTCTCCAAGTAACTTGCCATTTTCCAATTAACTGCTATAGATAGGGTTAAACGGCTTCCTTCTTCAGTGCTGAATCGCCATAATGTTTACAACAATTTTCAAGAGAATAGAAGGCTATATGCTAGAAGCATTGCCATCTTTGGAGTGCACTAACCCCCCTTGCCTCGCTGTCTCTTCCAGTCAAAAAGGTTTTGCAGGTTTTTGAAGAAAAACCCTGTCAAAACTGTTTGCCAGAAGCCACATTGGGAGATGTGATCATCATAAGGAACTGTGTATTGACTGGATTATTAGGACGACTATATTTGATTGTTCACACTATTTTTTTCCATTTCTCTACCTGGGTATCAATTCCGTCTTTCTTCTTCCAGTGGGTGTTGTGGCATTGGCTGCCAGTAGTGTTCTGGGTCAAGTTCAAGGTTTTGGTTTTGACCTATGAGGCCATTTGCGGTCTGGGCCCAGCATACCTGAGGAACCATCTACCTCCTTATGCCCCATGCAGAGCTCTTTGCTCTGCAACTCTGACTAGGTTGGTGATTTCCAGCCCATGGGAAGTATGCCTGGTCGCAACCAGGGCCAAGGCCTTTTTGGTCCTAGCCCCTACATGGTGGAATGAGCTCCCAGAATAGCTAAAAGCCCTGCTGGAACTATCAACAAGCACATGTTGTGGGTTGTGCAAAGATACTCTTCAGACCCAAGAAGTCTGATATCACTTCCAGGATAGCTCAAGGCCTGAAAAATATTTCAGGGCCACCTCCATGGTCGAAAGGTTGGGAAAACTATCTGCAGGGCCTGTAAGATGGAGCTCTTCCACCAGGCATTGAGGCCAGGATGATGAGTAATATCTGCTGGGTCCCTCCTCTGAACGCCCCCTCCCTGAGGCATGGTCCATCAAGTCCGACAGGAGGGGAGAAGGGTGGGTGGACTACAGCTGGTGGGTATCATGGGCTTGTATTTTAAACTTTGATGTAAACTGTCACGAGCTGGCTAGACCGGGAGTGGCGGTTAACAAATTATAATAATTTAAAAATAGGGCAATTGGTTTTAAACTGCTGGAAGAACAACATGTATTTATTTATTATAAATATGTATTTATTTATTATAAATAAATACATGTTGTTCTTCCAGCAGTCTAAATTACTCTTGCCAGTTTATATTCGGGTGACCTGCAAAGGTATACAGAGTTTCTTAATCCTTCCACAGTCAATAGACTTTCTTCAGATGCCCCAATCGGCCCAAACTCTCTGTTCTACATAACTGCTAAAGGTGCCAAAGTCTTGCTTCCACTACCCCTGATCACCTGCTGATACTGCCAGGAGGATCTAGCATTTGGGGCAATCTCCATCTCTGCCTCAAGGTAGGAGGAATCTGTTTGCCATTATAATAAAAGCCTCCTGATGCTCTTTGCACTTTCCGGTCATGTTGCATTTAGCTGCTACGCCCATCGGCATTTCAAGCAAGGAATAATTGTTGTTATAAAATGCTAGCCTAAGCAAATGGATGAGAGAGTCTGCACCGAGCGTTTAATCTAATGCCAAAGATGACTGCATTGAATGGGATTGCCACACGCTGAAAGGAGTGCCAATCCCAAGGCTTCCATAAAATGATTTTTTTAAAGCAAGAAATCAAGAGCAAAGTTAAAATGTGAACTAAGCCTGTGGCTTATCATTTTGCTGCAGATGTGACTGTGGAAATTGCATTGTAACGCAGGCCAAAACACTATGGCTGAGTTCACTTCATGGCCGTCCAGAAGACAAGGTTTCTCCCTATGCTGCCCCCCTCATTCATTTCTACATTTTGCATTTTATTTACAGCCCAGCTTTCTGGTGAATTGAGGCTCAAGGTGAATTGCTGAGTCCAAAAAGAGAAAAGTCATCATCATCATACAGTACTGGATATCAAATGAACAAGACAACAGGACTAGGAGTACAAACCCAAATGATAACATGAGCCACAATCCAAATATGCAGTATAGTCAGTCAGCAGAAGATATACAAGGATGAATGCAAATGTACAATATGACGGAACTAGGAATGCAAAACTAAAAGGCAATGTGAATATCAAACAGGCCAGCCCACTGCAAGCATCACAGAGGGTGGGATCACACAGGTACAAAGTAATGCAGTACTTGCCCCTACTCCCAGATGAAAGTTTCCTTCTGGACCATCCTGTCCTAGTACAAATCAATTCCATTGCAAGAATACCTTCCTGAACACTTGTGTTCTGTGCATTTTGCACAACGATAATACTGTGGGGGCCTTCCTGGGAGCCAGAGGGAATGCACATCAATGGGCATCTTTAACAATCTTACCAGTTTTCAAGGTGGAACCTTCAAAAGATTCTGCTTAGATGACCAACATTGTCATGGCTGATCAGAGTGAAAGAGGTAGCCTTGCAGGTATTCTCTGCCCCGCCCTGTTCTGCACAGGCCTGTTCTGCTTCTGGCCTTCTCCTCTGATCTGACCGCAGATGCAGTCTGCAGCCTGAGTCCCACCTACCTTTTCTGAGGCATGTGTAGCAGCTGCTGGTGACCTCTGGGAATGGCCTTCTCCTTGCTTCTATCCCCACAGTCTTGTTGGGCTGACTGCCTCAGTGGTGCCTGGGCAAGTCTGTCTCCTGCCAGAATCTCCTCTGAAGAAGGTGAGTGGAGAGGGGGCAGGTGGCCTAGAAATCAAAATATAATAAATAATAAAATGTAGGAGTGGGGCTACCATACCCAGAGAAACAAGCAGCCCGAGGTGAGCCCTGCTGATAAATAGCAAATGGAACAAATTCAGAAAGGGTGGCATAAAAATCTAAAAATTAATAAAAATATGATTGCAATTTATTATATATGAAGAAGAGATGGTTTTTACTTTTCACTGCCTGACAGAGACTCAGTGGCTTATAATCACCTTCCCTTCCACTCCCTACAACAGACACCCTGTGAGGGAGGTGAAGCTGAGAGAACTTCTGACAGGACTGCTCGGTTAGAGCAGCACTATCAGGGCTGTGACAAGCCCAAGGTCACCCAGCTGGCTGCATGTGGGGGACCGGGGAATCAAACCTGGCTTGACATCCATGTTCTGCCTGGGTGTGACATGAATGTTCTGCTGGGTACCAACTAGTAATTGGGCAGTTTGGTGTAGTGGTTAGGAGTGCGGACTTCTAATCTGGCATGCCGGGTTCAATTCTGCACTCCCCCACATGCAGCCAGCTGGGTGACCTCGGACTCGGCACGGCACTGATAAAACTATTCTGACCGAGCAGTGATACCAGAGCTCTCTCAGCCTCACCCACCCCACAGGGTGTTGTGGGAAGAGGAAAGGGAAGGTGACTGTAAGCCGCTTTGAGCCTTGTTCGGGTAGAGAAAAGTGGCATATAAGAACCAACTCTTCTTCTTCTTCTTCTCCTTCTTCTAGTACCAACAACGGTTAACCTCAGCAAGAGTTAACCTCAAGGGAAGACCTATTATAGTAGCAATAGCCTAGAGATAACCTTGGCAAGAACCCACATGGCCAGATCCACCGGGGCCCAACTACCAAGCTAGGTGAGGCTGACAGAACACTTTCCTCTCCCCTATTGCAGCTGCCCTGGCTTGCTCCTCCACTATAACTCCTAGGCCAGGAATTCTCAACCAGGATGACAAGTTACCCTGGGGTGACGAAAGCACACCCCAGGGTGACTCAGCCTATCCTGGAAGTTCAGGTAGCCACTGCAATTATTGTTTCAAACAACCCCTTGATGTATGGATTGGCTGGCGAAAAAAAGCTACTCATGAATCCGGCGTTCCGCCAAAAAGGAGTGGGAGGATATCAGATCTCATTTGTATGATGGCCAAGCACATGCTGTGGGTTGTGTTTTTTGGAATCATTGGCAGCAGAGGAGGCAGACTGGAGCACAATGAAACACTAGCAACAAAGAGATTCACAAACTCAGATACTCTTCAGACCCAAGAAGTCTGATATCACTTCCAGGATAGCTCAAGGCCTGAAAAATATTTCAGGGCTACCTCCATGGTCCAAAGGTTGGAAAAAGCAGTCCTAGGCTCTCCACTGAATCAGAAAATGTCGGCTGGATCTCAGTGAAAGTGGCATGCACAGCGTCCTTCAAGACCTCCGCCTTCCTGACCAGCATCACCTCCATCTTATAAGGATTCAGTTTCAGCTTGCTTACCCTTAGCCAACTAAGAACATAGTTAGCACAGTTTGCTCTGACGTGTTTGTTCCAAAGAAGATGGGGCTTATTTGGCATCCAGTTCACAAAACATATGTCTCAACAAATGCATCCATCTTTCAGGTGCCACAAGAACTTTCTGTGTGGTTTTGTTTTTGAGCCTTACCAGCCTTTCTCAACTTTTTTACCATTGAGAAAACCCTGAAACATTCTTCCGGCTTCAAGCAACCCCAGAAGTAGTGCGATCATGCAGAACAGGGTTGGGGAGCATAGCTGTGTACACAACTACCTGGGGGCTCTCCACTTTCCATCCCCTCCAGGACCATCATTGCCCATTTTTAGAGGTGGGTGGGTCAACATGACCATATATGGTCATATCACCCAATAAATGTTTAACAAATTAAAAAATATATTAAAGTTAATTAACTCCTACCCATTCAGGAATCCCTTCCAAGGCTGTCAGGAAACCCCAAGGTTTCACAAAACCCTGGTTGAGATAGGCTGCTCTATACAGGCTGCTCTATGCACTGGTTTTCATCTAGGCTTTCCTCTAGGATTGAGATGATGACTCTGTGCCTGAGCATCTCCTTGGTACGCTCTCTATGTTGACATTATCTATATCTACACAACTCCCCCCTCCCCAATATATATTACACTCAGATATGCCTGAGTGTCTTCAGGATTAACGAGACAAAATATAATTAAACATAAACCAATACAGCAACCAGCATGCTTAAGCTTGTTTAAATTAATAGACTTCAGCTCAGTGGTTCATAGTGCGTTGAGTTATGTCGCCAAGGTGCAATCACTACTCTGCCTAATCTGTCATATAAACTGAATCCCCAGTTCTCTTTTATTTATCCGTTGTGCAAATCAGATCCTGGATCCAATGGAACTTCCTGAGCATGGAACAACTAAACTGAGAAAAGTAGTATGAGAGCCATCATAACTCTTTCCTGGGCAGTTGCTGGAACATATTTTTCAATGATGATCTGACCGGTGTAAATGTTGTGCCTCATTGTGATCCATGTTCAGAATCCGATGTCTGCCACAGATGCTGCTGACATCTCTTTTCCCCGCCCCCTGCTTTCATTTAAAACACTCTCCAACGTTTTAGCTTTTATGCTGAAGACAAAGTTTGAGTTTCCTTTATGCAGAACTCAGCATTTCGGGGACAGAATATGTAGAGACCTAGTTATGCTCAACAGGGGCTAGCTTGGTTTTTATTTATTTTGTAAAACAGTTATAGCCCAAGTACGGTATCCATAAGTTAGTAAATGTCTCTGAGCTTTAATTTTATTCCATCTGTCTTTATTGGCCGTATAAAGGGAAATGTTTTGTGCTAAGATTTCTGCTGGTAACATCACTTTGATGCCTGCGTAGCATTGTGTTTTACAATTCACTGCCTTGATGGTTGGTACTCCCCATCATATGGACTCCCTCTGATGAAGCAGCAAATCTTGAGACTTATGTTATTGAGCAGACAAGGAGATCAGATAGAGTGTGCTTTGTATTCAGCATATTGAAATAATTCTAATTAATTTTAGTGGGCCTTGGGATAACCTTTTGATTGCCTACAATCGGGACCCTTATCAAAGGTCTGTGTAATTGCATTGCAATTTGTGTTGCACAGTCTTTGCTTGCACTGCAGTTACCCAAAATATCTTTGATAATGATTCCCAGTTGAACATATTACAACCAGCACGCAAATTCTTCTAGGCAAGCCACCACATCCAAGATTCTATGCTACAGAAACATTATTTGGGGGTACAAGAAGCTTGTCCGTAGAAAGATGCCGAGCAATTTGCTAAGCTGCCGTTTCTCCTGTGAGATAAACCTGACGGTATACCACTGAAAAGTATCCCATTCATTGTGACTCCCCCACAAGACCAGGTACAGCAGCCAAGTTCAGAAATGTGAGTGGTGAAGATCCACATAGTCATCTATGGTTCCAGCATCAGCATTTGTGCTGCATCAAAGGCAACGTCAACAGAAGTCAGAATTTCCTTTGAAGGATGAGTCTATTTATATTCTCCTCAACCCAATATACTAAGCAGATATGCACAAATGACCTTATGCAGGGGCAGCCAAAATTTATTTCCAAGTTCTGCTCCAGAACATCTGTTCCAGTCTTCCAGATGTGCTCCCTTCTAGCACCCAGAACACAGGTGCCATCATCAAATACTATGGTGTACTATGCTTAACAAAGCAGACTCCTCTAGTTCCCTTCCTTTTTGTCTTTAAATTGCCTTTCTTGTCCCAACTCAATTTCTGCAGGAAGATAACTCTGAAAAAGTGGTGCTGTCTGATCTTTGTGAACAGGTTTGTCCTAAGAAGAATGGAACCAGGACCTACAACAAAAGAACATTCATGCTCTTTTATGATGGTGGATATGTTAGGAATTGATTCTCTCATGGCTCTGTTCAAATACCCACAGCTGTGTGGAAACTGGGGTGCTACCTTTGGATCCTCCATACCTGTCAGTCTCCACCTTTTGTGATCTATCTACCAGTTTATCAATGCCTTCATCATAACGCAAGAGCCTCTCTTTTGGAAACTGTACATCGACATACAATAATAAACCACATAGTAATCTGAAGCCAATAGAAATTCCTTCATTTGCATCCCATTCCCATTGACATCGCTTGGTTATTGTACCTAAAAGAGCAATTTCCTCACACTAAAGCATCATCTTATGCCTGGCCACTGTACATACTATTCATCTTTACTAGGGAGGAAACATTTGTACACTGGGCTTTGTTCTAGAGAACAAAAGACCATTGTGATTTCAGAATCATTATAGAGGGGTTTTGAGGTCTGGCCACTTGCAGAATTCCATGGATAACAACCATGTGCCGCAAGATGCACTACACAGCTACTTTTGCGCACAGACTGTTTACCACAGAATGTCATAGAATCAGGCTGCGGATAAGATGCAGCCTGGAGTAAATCTTTTCGAGCACATTTTAAGACACAATTCAACAAGTTGTTGAGCAAGAGAGTTAGCAAATCCAATCTAGTTCTGGAATAATAAAATGTCTCCGTGATATCAAAAGAGGAAGCTAAAGAAAAAATAGGAGGCGAGTGGGGAATGAAATAAAGAATTGAGCAACAGGAAGCACATAAATGTTTGCTGCTACAATAAGAGAGAGAGAGAGGAGAAATATGCAGAAAATTTTAAGAAAATGAAACCAGAGGAAGGAGGGGGGGATATAAAATAAGCATTCAACATTTAAATTTAAGTAGAAAGGGTCAGAATTTTTTTAAAAGCCTGACGTATAAACAGTATTTCTGATTAGCCAAAGATAGGACAAAGTGTCTCCAGAAGAGATAACAAAGGATCGGGAAACAGCAAGAATGAATAGGGGCATCCCATTCTACCTGACCTAGATAGGAGAAAGTGAAAATAAAAAATGAATGAGTGAAAAAAATGGGAGAGGAGATTAAAAGAGAAGGCTGTTCATTTTGTTTGATGTTATCACTGCGGAGCCCTAGCTGCTCTTGTGTTGACAGAAAAAACATTGCTTTCTCAGGGTATTCTCTGGCTTCCAGCTCCAAAGCACACCATTCATATAAAAAGACCTGGCAGCAGGAAACGATAAAGAAGCCCAAGTGGTAGATTTGGAAAGGAGAAGAGGGAGGAAGAGAGAAATTCTCACATGTAAAGTAATGGGAGAAAAATTGAAAGACAAAAAGAAAAATGGAAGTCCCCAAGGAAGCAGACCCTGTCAAGCTAAGCATACTTGCTGCATCGTGCGCTTTTCATGCAGGACTTCCAGAGGTTGACTGGTGGCAACGTTAGATGAAAATTAGTGAAGACAAGCCAGGGACTTGTAAGGAAGTGGGAGGAGCAAAATTTGGAAATCACCACTCACTGCCAATTGACTCTCAGCTGTTCTCAAGGGTCCATCCCTTCTACAGCATATTCAGGGCCATTTCGCACGGCTTCAAAATAGCACAATGGTTGCTAATTGGAAACGCTACTAATTTGCCATAACCCACGACGTCGTAGACAATCAGCAACAATCCTGAAACCGACCCGCCAAAAGCGCTTCGTTGTGGCGCTTTCAGGGGAATCCAGAAAAGTGGATTCACCCTCCGGATAGCGATACACTCCTGCAACCAATCTGCAACACTAGCGCTAAAGACCTGTGCGTTACCATTGTTGCTGGTTCTTCAAAGTCCCTCCCCCTGGCTCTCTCCTCCAAACTTCCGGCGAAGCGATCGCCATTTTTTTTTCTCGGAGCGAGCGGGGATAAACGCACCGGCGAGCCTCTTTCTGTTTAGAGGCTTCCCTGGCTTCAGTCCTTCACCTTTAGTCACTAAGCACAAACCACTTAAAAGCCCGTTTGCTGAAATAAAGTCCCTTTATTTTTTACACATAAATTCAGCCGAAAATCGAGCCCGTGAGAAGGGGGGGGGGATTTTTTTTTATCACTCGAGGCAGCGTGCCAACGATCATACAATCAAACGACAGCTCACATTAGGCAGCTGGATGGGTCTCTCCGTAGCAACGAATCTACACAGATTCGTTGCTATGGGTCTGTTTTTTTTTTTAAAAAACCTTTCTTAAAGGGAAAGCGGCTGTTTGGGAGCATGCTAGCGGCTGCCCATTGGCTGCTTGACGGCCAGGGGCGGGACGAGCTTGGCAATAGCGCTTCCTTTCTAGCGATTTCTGCCGAGACCGGAAGCCTGTGGGAAACGCTAAAAAACGCAACTGATTCCACTACAAAGCCAGGTGTGCAAAACGACGAATTCCACTATTTTAAATGGCGATTTTTCATTCCGCAAACAATTTGCAACAAAGATCCCCGTGCGAAATGGCCCTCAGACTTCCTCAGGCCACGAGGGGCATTTTGCTTTGGCTTAATTAACAAAGTCAGATTTCTCCTTATATCTGGAGAGCTCTTCAAGTAGGCAAATAACCCCCCCCCCAAAAAAAAAAACAACCTCATCTATAGATTGGCTTCAGGGATACAGAGGCCAGCTGCTTTTGAATGAGATAAGATGGTTAATTTTTTCTAATGAGAAAAAAGGTCTGAACACTCCCTGCAGCACCTGTCTAAGAAATACCAGAAAGCTGTTTACAGTGAAAATGCAGGAAGCTTTCCCTTTAATCCTTGATGTCCATCATTAGAGAGCCAAGGTGGCGTTGTGGTTAAGAGCAGCGGCTTCTAATCTGGCAAGCTGGGTTTGATTCCCCACTCCTCCGCATGCAGCCAAGCTCAGTGACCTTGGCCTCATCACAGCCCTGTTAGAGCTGTTCTCCAGAGCAGTCCTGTCAGAGCTCAGCCTAACCTCACTCACAGGTACCTTTTTCATACCAGTAGCACTGCACTCTGGGGAAGGCACTGGCAAACCACCCCGTATTGAGTCTGCCATGAAAACGCTAGAGGGCGTCACCCCAAGGGTCAGACATGACTCGGTGCTTGCACAGGGGATACCTTTACCTTTACCTTTAGCACTGCACTGGGCTGCCACTGGGTGACTGCGGTTTGCCCTACTGCTCCTTGCGCCCTCACAGTGGATTGCTTTGGCCGGCGCACCCCATCTGCCCTGGAATTCTGCCCCTGGACAAAACAGCTGGGGTGGCAATGTTGTACCACACTCTGTGGTGGTGGAGATGTTTGTTTCTGTTTTTAAGAAGATAGGATTGTGTTATAATGCAATCCCACTTTCTTAAAAATGAAAAAAAAATGCCCCAGATGGCTTCACGGCACTATGCATTGTTGCAGAGCCAACTGGGGCGCTGGGCCTGGTCTGACACTTCCTTGCTACATGGGCCTGCCCCTTCATAAGCCTTGTTGGCACCCAGGGCGACAAAGGGAACATGGATATATCTGGCGCTGATATTATATGGAAGTAGGAATTAGCCCCACAACCAGATGAGTGCTGGCCTAGGCCTAATTCCCTGTGTGGAAAAGGTCAGGGTGCCTGTTGTGAGGAGAGGAAGGGAAGGCAATTGTAAGCTGCTTGGAGACTCCTTTGGGCAGTGAAAAGCAGGTTATATAAACCAATTATTTAAGGGCTGGGACCCTCCCCCACACAACTTGTGAAGAGTGTGGGGGTGGCATTACCCCAAGGGTGACCGCAGATCATGACAGTATGAAAACAACTTCCTTTCTCACTGCATTTTGGCAGGAGAAAACCAGTGCTTTCCTAGCAACCCTAAACATACTTATCACCAGGAATTAACTAGCAGGCTGGAATGGCCGTGCAGGGACACTGATACAGAGGACACATGAAACTATTATTTCTTTTTGGCAAATAGTGGCCACAGCTTTACTGTAAGCATGAGCATCAGCATAACCAGGGGGCGGATTTGGCTCCGAATGGCACGTGATCCATACAAAGCTACACACAAACACCAGCAGGCCAACCGTTTGAGGAACCTAGCAACACCTGTTTTCACACTCATCCCCACAACTAGGCCTGCTGGGCCCCATGGGAGGGTGGTGTTGGTGGATGCCCTCTACAGCCGCTTTGACCCCCGTCAGCTGTCCAGCATCTGTAGACTCTTGTGTCACCGCAGAGCTTACAGGCACTGGTAAAGGTAAAAGTATCCCCTGTGCAAGCACCGAGTCATGTCTGACCCTTGGGGTGACGCCCTCTAGCGTTTTCATGGCAGACTCAATACGGGGGGGTTTGCCAGTGCCTTCCCCAGTCATTACCATTTACCCCCCAGCAAGCTGGGTACTCATTTTACCAACCTCGGAAGGATGGAAGGCTGAATCAACCTTGAGCCAGCTGCTGGGATTGAACTCCCAGCCTCATGGGCAGAGCTTTCAGGCTGCATGACTGCTGCCTTATCACCCTGCGCCACAAGAGGCTCTTTACAGGCACAGGGTTGGGCACCAAATCTATAGACCTCAAAGGATCCCCTGGCCCTGGGGTCACCAAAGATGGTTCTGCCAGTACCCTACCCACTGAAGAGGCATGAGCCATATCCCCATGCCCCACAGGAACCCCCCTAGGTTTTGCCATCCCAGTAGGCCCCCCCCCAATACCAACCAAGGAATCTGGTGACCCTGCTGACTGCCTGGCTGAGGCCGTGCGTCCGGGTGGCAGGAGCCATGGCCCTGGCATCCCCATCGGGAAGCCATCCGACCCCCCTGGGGTAGTGAAAGGGAAAAAGCCAGGTTCCCCGGCCCCCGTATTATGGGCAGCAGACCCAGCACCTCCAACTTCAAGGGACTTCCTGTTGAGCCCTGGAACCAAGACCGGCCCCTGAGGCAGGTTATTGAAGCCAGGGAGTTGGTAGGCCGGAGCCGGGCCAAAGGGCAAGCCCCCATAAGGGGAAAAGCAGCTGGAACGGCCAGGAACTGCGAGACAAAGAAAAGGTCTCCTGCGTGGGCTCCTGGCTAAATAGGCTCCTGACCCCTCCCCCACCCCCAGCCTCCCCGTGACCAGGTGAGCCAGGCACCTATAGCACATGTAGAGGGAGGCAGGGAAGTTGGGGGGAGGGGGAGAGAGCCCAGTGGCACCTGAATCCAGCCATGTCATTAACAGTGGTCAGCTGGCAAGCCAGCAGCTGTATTTCAGCGCAGTGGGAGACTAACATCTAAGAACACATGAACCAAGAAAAAATGAACTGTGCAATTTCAAATCGCCATGGAAGCTTCAGGGCAACTCCCTCAGGAAAAGTCCCATATCAGCTTGCTTTGCACCTGTCGTCCTGCTTTCATGGACAACAAAGGCTTGAAGACTCAAAACAGAACATCTCAGCTGTAACTACCTTGTGCTTTCCATCAGATACTACTACTGAGGTATTGTTTGACAACACAGATGGCAAGTCCGCACCTGTGGCGCCACTCCAGGCTGCCACCGATGCATTGCAGTGGAGCTTCATGCTCCACTGCTTTCTGTGTCCCCATGAGGGACACATTTTGGTGGCATACCTGGTCCCCCATGGATCTGCACATCCTAAGGGATGCAGCCAAGGCAGAACAGTTCCGCCGTGAAGTGGGGCAGTGGGGGGGGGGCGGTATGTGCAGAAAGGTGGGATTGCATGAGAACTCAATCCCACCTTTCTGCAAAAAAATGCCCGAAATGTCCCTGCACCGCTGCAAAGTGCCACGAAGCCGAGTGGGGCATTTTTTTGTTCCCTCTGGGCCTCTGTTGGATGGGGAGCAGTGGGGCCTAAAGGCCCAGCTCATCTGCGTCCAGATGGTCTTTCACCAGGCCACATATGGGCTGCCCCTGGAGTGCCTAAGGGAATGCAGAAAACATCCGTGTTCCCTTAAAGTGGGGCAATGGTGGGCTAATGCATGCCAGGGCCAGGAGAGGCCCACCCTGTTGGGGATGTCATGTGGAAGTGGGGATTAGCCCCTCTGCAATATGATCGCCTTCCCGGCCTTTTCCACTTGTGCGGAATTGGCCAGAATGAACTTCGACTTATACCACTAACCACAATGTGATAGCTTGATCTTGAGGAACAAACTGAAGGCTGTCCCATTCACTCAATCCAAACAAATGCTGTTTTTGTAAGGCTAGTGTTACTATTCACCATCAGGAAACAAAAATTAATGTCGAATAAAAATGGTTGAAAGGGCTGGGACTTCCTGAGGAAAACTGACACAGTGCCATCCTGAGAATGGTTATATGTTTCTAAGCCCATTGAAATCAATGGACTTAGAAAGGCATAAGCCTGGTTAGGACTGCACTGGAAGCTTATACAACAAGAAAAGTTTTATCTGGGGAAAGCATAAAGCCGGGTTGCACTAAGGTCAAAGCAATTACTGAAAAACAAGGGCCACAAACAAAACAAGAACGGTAGCAATTTCTAGGTATTTTATATCCTGTGTTCACCAGACGTATTACTAGCAGTGTTCATTGCACAAATGTTCTTGGTAAGTATATACTTCAGAGACATCTGTGACAGGATATCTGCTGGAAAGGCCAATACAGAATATCTGAGATGGTAAAAGCACTCTCCTTGTTATACATTTCAAAGACTGTTCAGTGTCAAGGGGATATTTGGGGCTTCAAAAACAACAGGAGTCTTGAAGACATAGCTACACACCTTGTAACCTCACTCTCTGTAAATACACATGTTGCTCCCATTCAGACAGTGTAGCAACTGCACTTATTAGGAGGATTGTGGGCAATCCCATTCTACCCTACCATCACAGGGCCTTGCTCTAATCCAAGGTTCTCTCCTCAGCCTCTTTGGATCCTTCTTAGAATAATGTATCAAGCAATCTGAAGCACAAACCTATATTTAAAAGGCTGCCATATAGAGGATGGAGCAGAGTTGTATTCTCTTGCCCCAGAGGAATGGACCAGAACGAATGGGATGAAATTAATTCAAAAGAAATTCTGTCTAAACATCAGGAAGATGTTCCTGACAGTTAGTTTCTCAGTGGAACGGGTTTTCTCGGGAGGTGGTAGGTTCTCCATCTTTGGAAATTTTTAAACAGAGGCTGGATAGCCATCTGACCGAGAGGCTGATTCTGTGAAGGTTCAAGGGGGTGGCAGGCTACAGTGGATGAGCGATAGGGTTGTGAGTGCATAGTGCAGGGGTTTGGACTAGATGACCCAGGAGGAACCTTCTAACTCTATGAGTTTAGGTCACATTATGCATTATTCTCAGAAATGGTTGCCAATTGTTCTGGAGAAAAATATCTTCCCCTTTATAGTAGATGCCTAATGTATGGACATGGGCAGGATGGTAAATAAAATCCCATTAAGCTTCTATTAAAGGGATACACTTTTTCCCCTTCAGGCCAGTTTGCAGTTCTATTCTCATGTCATACTGGCATGAAAAGTACACTTTTAAGAAGGCTGTAAGAGAAAAATACATCTAAAATTGCCACGCATTATTCCCTTAATGTGCTACTTTTATCCATCACAGCCAATAAAGAACTGCTACTGAAGGTGAAAATGATAATTTCACCAAACACAAAGCATGTTTATGAACAAATTCGTTCCACTAAAACATGATGCTTGCCTCAGAGGCCTGTCTCCCTTGGAAAATGGAGCTGTTGTCCATCTCCTCCAATCTTTTCCTCTATGCTTCATGATCTCCTTCCAGAACCTACCTATGCTATACAGCAAACGAATGAATTGCTGCCATTTAGCTCCAGGCACAGGAATAGGGAATGAATCTTTGAGCTGGAGACACACGATGCTCACCAAAGAAAGCCAGGAATAGAAAAATCCTTGACATTTTGTGCAGATCTCAAATCAAATTACATGAAAGCTCCTTCTACTTTAACTATTTTGCCAAAAGAGATTTATTTCATTGTGTTGCCACTCAAGTAACCCCCTCCTGTCTTTGCTTCCCCCCCCCCCGCCTTTTGGTTCAGAATCATTAAGCAAAAGCCTCCTTGGGAAATGTTTTCTTCTTTCATAACCCTGTCTGGCTTTTGCTGGAATATATCACATGGTTCAGGACAGCCAGGAGAAACTCAGTTCCCTGAATTTACCCTTCACCTTCCATCAGAGCTCTGGGCACTTAGATTCTGTCTCTTAAAAAATCACTGCAAATGTGCTAAGACACCATATATGGTGATGACCTTATAGTAAATTCCCTCATCATCAGGAAACTGTTGGAGGTGAGGCTTCCATATCATTTTGGATAGCTCCTGCATGCTTCCTTTCTTATACGCTAGTACCAGTGTGGAATAAGTGGGAAGGGAAGGGGCAGCCCTCAGAAAACTATTACTGTAAACAAAATGGAATAGATGTCCTGAAACTCCATGGAAATAAGGGAAGGAATATACTGAACCAATCTTCCACTGAAAAAAAAGCAACCCAGACCCATGATGCTTGTATAGGACTGTAGACAGGTGGGGCCTCTGAGTCAACCACCCCACATGGAAAGCTAGTCTGCCCCACCCTGAGAAGTTTAAAAATAGCATTTAAAAAATTGGATGTGAGAATTTCCACTGAAAGAATTAATGTACAATCCAGGGCCAAATTCCTTCCTGAGATTTTAGCCTGTCTGAATTCTTATCCCGTTACTGAGAAGATAATTTATCTTCTATCTGACTCTGATGACTACATTCCATATAAAATGTGATTATATGCCCTGGCAGCAAGGAAAATAAGGGAAAATACTGTAACTATGAGAGCAGTTACTTAACTGGTTTTAAAATTTTTGTTTTGCTGCTTGTACTGTTTTATGGTTTTATACATTAAGGTTATTATAGTATTCTACTTTAAAGCTCATTGTATTTTACCATAAACTTCCTGTAAATTTGTTGTTGTTAGTTGTTGCTGTTCTTTTGTAAAGGCTTATAGCCACATACAAATAAAAATGTCCATTCCCATTACCTGAAAGACTTAAAGCTTACAATGGGAAAAGTATTGATTAAAATATTCCTAAAATTAGAGCCCATTGAATATGGTCACATCCCAAATTCCATCCATCCAAACTTTCCCATCTGAGGCAGATTTTTCAAGTTCACCATCATTCTTGTTGCAATTAAGTCTGGGTGCTTGATGGGGTAATATAAGGAGATTATTATTTAGCTAAGTATTCTTTATTAGCAGGTTTAATGTAAAGTACAATGCTAACAATGCATACTTAAGAGCACAGAACTTAGGCATGGTAATAGGGTTCAAGGAAGAAATTAGTGGTTCATTATAATTAATTTCTTTGAAGCTCTGACTGGGAAAAATGGCAGCCTCCTTTAGTAAGAAAGGATGCATAGATCCTTGAACTGGCTAAGCTGAACATGGCTCACCATGTGGCAGCTCCTAAGTACTCAGTAAATGTCCTGTTTCTTACATTGCTAGAACTGCAAAATTAGGAATGGATTCCTGCATATGATGAGCAGCTTCACATTGGAAGGGATCGTTATTGAAATGACCCACTCCTATTTTTGGAGACCATCATGGAAAAACATTCTGAATTCACTGAACAGGACAAAATAAAGAAAAGATGGGAACAATACAGAGGAGATGAAAGGATGACAGATTCATTTCAAGAAGAATCTTTTGAAGAAGAACCTGCAGTCTTAGAAAGTGAAGTTAAAGCTGTGCTGAGAACAACTGGGAGAAAGAAATCACCAGGAGTAGGGGGGGTATCAACATCTATTTCAAACTACAGAAACAGAGTCCACCAAAATCTTAATAAGATTGTGCCAATAAAGATGGAAAATGAAACAGTGGCCCAGACTGGAAATGCTCAATTTGTATTACAATTCCAGAAAAAGGAGACTACAAAGACAGCAGCAACTATTGGTTCATTGTGTTAATTTTTCATGTGATTAAAGCGATGCTCAAAATCGTACAACAAAGCCTGTTACCATAAATGGAATAAGAAATGTTCAAGTCGGATTTAGGAAAGGAAGAGACATTACAGATCATGTTGCAAATTTGCAGCTTACTATAGCGTATTAAAAAATTCCAGAAGAAAATCAGCTTGTGTTTCATACAGGAAGCCTTTTGCCTGTATGCATCATGAAAAGCTATTGTTGACTTTAAGAGAAATAGGTATGCCACAGCACCAGTGATGCACAACAAGGGGCTACAGTTGGAACAGAGTATGGAGAAGCAGAATTGGCAAAGATGTCAGGCAATTATGCATTTTCTCCCCCTATCTGTTCAATCTTTATGTAGAACATATAAGGGAAGCTGGATTAGATATAGATGAAGGTGGAAGGAAAATTGGTGGAAGAAACATTAACAATTTGAGATATGCAGATGATACCATTGGTGTAGTGGTTAGGAGTGCGGATTTCTAATCTGGCGAGTCGGGTTTGGTTCCCCACTCCTCCACATGCAGCCACCTGGGTGACCTTGGGCTTGCCACAGCACTGATAAAGCTGTTCTAACCTAGCAGTGATATCAGGGCTCTCTCAGCCTCACCCACCCCACAGGGTGTCTGTTGTGGGGAGAGGAATGGGCAGGCGACTGTAAGCCGCTTTGAGCCTCCTTCGGGTAGGGAAAAGCAGCATATAAGAACCAATAATAATAATAATAATAATAATAATAATAATAATAATAATAATAATTCTTCACGTTGAGGATGATCCAGGGCCTGGGAACCAAATCCTATGAGGAAATGCTGAGAGACTTGGGAATATTCGGCAGCAGAAGAGGAGGCTGAGGGGGGGGGGGCAGGATTTGAAAGGTTGTCACTTAGAGGAGGGCAGGGAGTGGTTCCTGTTGGCAGGATAGGACTCACACTAATATTTTTAAACTACATGTACAGGCTTTCTCGGGAGGTGGTGGGTTCTCCATCTTTGGAGATTTTTAGACAGAGGCTGGGTAGCCATCTGACGGAGAGGCTGATTCTGTGAAGATTCAAGGGGGTGGCAAGTTACAGTGGATGAGCGAGAGGGTTGTGAGTGTCCTGCATAGTGCAGGGGGGTCAGACTAGATGACCCAGGAGGTCCCTTCCAACTCTATGATGAGCCAGCTTGGTGCAGTAGTTAAGAGTAGTGGCCTCTAATCCAGAGACCACTCCTCCACATGCAGCCAGCTATATGATCTTGGGCCAGCTATAGTTCTCTCAGAGCTCTCTCAGGGTGACTGTTGTGGGGAGAGGAAGGGTAGGTAATTGGAAGTCGCTTTGAGAATCCTTTTGTAGTAAAAAACAGAGTACAAAAGCTTCTTCTTCTTCTTCTTCTTCTTCTTCTTCTTCTTCTTCTTCTTCTTCTTCTTCTTCTTCTTCTGGGACAAGGGCAACAATTCTCTTCTAAAGCCATAAGGAGAATACCTGCCATGTTCTGAACGGTTTGATTCCCATTCATCTTCCACATGCAACCAACTGGGTGACCTTGGACCAGTCACAAATCCTCTCAGAACTCTCAGCCCCACCTGTCTCTCAGGGTGTCTGTTGCGGGGAGAAGAAGGCAGTTGTAAGCTGCTTTGAGAGCCAACTTGGTGTAGTCGTTAGAAGAGCGGACTTCTAATATGGCGTGCTGGGTTTGATTCCCCGGTCCCCCACATGCAGCCACCTGGGTGACCTTGGGCTTGCCACAGCACTGATAAAGCTGTTCTAACCTAGCAGTGATATCAGGGCTCTCTCAGCCTCACCTATCTCACAAGGTATCTGTTGTGGGGAGAGAAAAGGGAAGGTGTAAGCGACTATAAACTGCTTTAAGAATCCTTCTGGTAGAGGAAAATGGCATACAAGAACCAACTCTTCTTCTGCTAGCAGAAAATATTGAAGGCTTCAAACAACTACTGCTGAAGATTAAAATGGAAAGTGTCAAAACAGAAGTAATGACTATTGGAGAATGACACAACTTTAAGATTAATGATGAAGAAACTGGAATTTCCTATTCCTTGGGTCCATTGTCAACCAAAAGGAAGACTGCAATCAAGAAAGCAACAGAAAATTGAAAGTTGAAAGGGCAGCAATGAAGGAGCTACTAACGACTCTTGTGCAGGGAGGGGTCACGAATTGCTGGTGTCATGTTGGAACTGGGCTCAGGTGTCCATTTCTGCCATGCTGTCTCATCTTTCTTTTCCAGGCTGCTTACTGAACCCATCATCTTGCTGCTCCCATCAGCCCATCACTGACTCCACTGATAGTAAGTGGGCTGGGGGAGCCATGCCTGGACAGACCACTGTACAACTTTGTTTGAATGACTTATTTAGAGAGCTTCGTCCCTTCATTTACCAGGGACAATTGAGGTGAAACCAGGGCTGACATTTTCTTTTAACCCTGGCTCTTACTTGGAGCAGTGGTGTGAGAAAATAATAATAATAAAAAAACGATGGGCCAACAGCATAACACTTCCAAGGAAAACCTGAAAGGGTTGTTGCACACATCTAGTTTTCATTGGGAACTTAGAGGTTCCAGAGATTTGTAGAGAGGAATGTCTTCACTTCTGGGTTTCCTGGAAATGAAACCGGGCTGTCACCAATAGAGCCATCCCACGTTGAGGATGATCCAGGGCCTGGGAACCAAATCCTATGAGGAAATGCTGAGAGACTTGGGAATATTCGGCAGCAGAAGAGGAGGCTGAGGGGGGGGGGGGCAGGATTTGAAAGGTTGTCACTTAGAGGAGGGCAGGGAGTGGTTCCTGTTGGCAGGATAGGACTCACACTAATATTTTTAAACTACATGTACAGGCTTTCTCGGGAGGTGGTGGGTTCTCCATCTTTGGAGATTTTTAGACAGAGGCTGGGTAGCCATCTGACGGAGAGGCTGATTCTGTGAAGATTCAAGGGGGTGGCAAGTTACAGTGGATGAGCGAGAGGGTTGTGAGTGTCCTGCATAGTGCAGGGGGGTCAGACTAGATGACCCAGGGGATCCCTTCCAACTCTATGATTCTATGTAGAGTGATACTGGGTAGATATCAGGGAAAATATTTCACAGTCAGAGTAGCTGAGCAGTGTAATCGGCAGCCTAAGGAGTTAATGAGCTCCCCCCACAGGTAATCTATAAGCAGCAGCTGGACAGCTACTTATCATGGATGCTTTAGGCCAGGGATTCCCAACCAGGGGTCTGCAGGAGTTCTGAAAGGGGTCCGTGAGAGCCCTGGTGTGGGATGGGTAGGTTTGGGCTGTCTTCTCAGCTCCTACTCTTCTTTCCAGCCTACATGAGAAAGAGCCGCCATAGTACAAATAAAGGCAGGGGGAGAGAGAAAAAGGAGGGTAGTAATGTCTTTTCCAGGGGCATGGCAACGAGTGTGGCCAGCTGACATCACTTCCGGGTCACCTCAAAATTGGAAAAATTATTTCAGGGGTTCCTCCATGATCAAAAGATTGAAAAAGGCTGTTTTAGGCTGATCCTGCATTGACCATGGGATTGGACAAGATGGCTTGTATGGCCCCTTCTAACTCTATGATTCTATGTCCTCATCCCCCACATGACCACCAAGGAAAACTTGGAAGTGACATCACACAGCTATAGGAATCACTAAAACCTTAGCAAGGAGGGAGATAAAGGGAAGATCTGTTCCCATCGGCCTTCCATTTACAGACCACTGAGCCTAACCTAGTTTGCGCTTGTTGTGCATTAATCCTGGTGGTAGCTGCTCTTGGGGAAGAAGAGTATGCTCTATCAAATAAACAATGCAGTCCTAGGCAGAGTTGCTACAGTCTATGCCCACAGAACTATGCCTAGGACTATGCCTAGGATCACACTATTCATTACTGAACAGGCTTGAATGAAATATTCTGCCCCAGAATAATAAACCCAGGAATTTAAAAGCACTGAAAAGGAGAGAGGTGTGTGTATGTGTTATGTGTGTGTGTATGGGGAGGCTCCGTACATCAATGTTCTTAATTTCTGCTACACCTCCATAGAATTGCAGCATATATACAGCCTTGATTCTTTTGGGCTAAAAGGACGAGTTACAGGCTTTCCAAGTTTATGAAAGACATTTCCAGGCAAAATGGAGCCACACATCCTCAAAACAAGCCATTTAGGTCTGCACAGTTACACACTGGCTTATTCATCAACAGTAGCATAGCGAGGTGTGTCTGAGCTGTTGAGTGGATTAGAGTTAAGTCTCCTAAAACATAAAGGTCTGTAATATATTTAAACCAACTACCTGGCCTAGTACAAAATACCACTTTACCTGTTTTCTGACACCCATGTACAGAACCAGCATGGAGAGATATCTTCTACAAATTAAAAATAATACCAGAAAGGATACTTTCTATGGTAAAAAAAAAAACACAAAAAACCCCCAACCCCTCAGGGCATTAAGACACGGTGTCAGCGATTAGCAGGATTAGCTCCTTGCCATCTGTAGCTGTTTGCAAATGGTATCATCACATGTTTGAAGGACACATCCTGGCCCTTAGAGTGTGCTAAGAAGATCACGTTCACTGCATTTCATTTCCCGAGGGCGTGATGCGAATGTCATTTGATGCAGTGGACTGCAGGACATTAGTCTCCCACAACATGCTTGATTCCTAAGAGCACACTTAGAAAGAGCCAAAATTAGGAAAGATTCACATTATTAAGAGTGTACAGTGTGTCTTGAAGGTAAGCTGGGCAACCCTGCTCTGCACCCCCCTCCCTTCAAATGCTCTGGGATAATTCTGCAGTCAGATCCAAGTTGAGAAGGGTTATAAAATGATGAAAGGGTGTCTGCCTCCCTTTTCTATAGGATAGAAGAGGCATCATCATCATCATCATCACTAGAAATTAAGCCCGCTGCAGAAGAAATACAGTGGGCGCTAGAGGATTGTAAGAACATAGAAAAAGAAAGTAGAAGAGGGAAGGAGGGATGGGAGCAAGAAAGGAGGGCAAGGGGTGGGTGAAGGGATGGATAGAAGGGAGAAAGAAAGGAAGAGAGAAAGGAAGAAAGGCCCACAAGCGATCAAGTGAGAGGGGGAGAGAGAGGCAGAAAGGAGAGAGAGAAATAGAGGAAGGAAGGAAGGAAGGAAGGAAGGAAGGAAGGAAGGAAGGAAGGAAGGAAGGAAGGAAGGAAGGAAGGTGGAATAGGATGGGACGGGGGAAGGAGGAGTGTGTGTGAAGAATCTGGGGGGCAGTCGCGAGGGGGGACGAATTGGGAGGGGGTGGCGGGGGAACGGTGCTAGCAGGCAGGCAGCTGGGCGTGGGAGGACCCCCCAATCACTTCTCCCCCCCGAGGGCCCGGCTTCCTCCCAGGAGGCCTTTCCCCCCACCCCCCCCGCGGCCCCGGCTTCGTCCCAGGGAAAGTCGCAGGCCAAACACGCCTCTGACGCAGGAGCCCTGCTCCTTTCCTGGCAGGAAAGACTCTTCCCACGGCCCCTTCGCCTCCTGGAATGACACTCGGAGGGGCCAATCAGGAGCCGCTTTGTGAGTTTTTATCCCAGACTCGCCCCGCCCCTTTCTCCTCCCACATTGCCCTTAGCGCTTTATTATTACCACTCCCGCAGAGCGGTTTACAGATTATTATTTGAATTTGCATGCCACCCTTCCATGAGCTCAGGGAGTAGACATCATGACATATACAATAGATAATACATATACATGACAAAAATAAACATTATGTTAAAAGTTAATCGTTTAAAATTATCAACATTTACCACAATCATAAAACATTTGGCCATAATTGACAGTTGCTTAGTTCCGGCTCATCCCAGCTGTTCCCGTCGGGCATTCTGATGGAAGTTCTGGGGAGGATTCTGGAGGGCCCAGTAGATGTTATCAGCTTCATAACTTTTGGGTCATTTCAATAATGACCCCCTCTGGTACGAAGCAGCACATTATATGTGGAAATCGTGGCTGAAGGCATTTAGTCCGTCACATATCCTCTGCCTGACGGGAGAGCCAGTGTGGTGTGATGGTTAAGAGCAGTGGCCTCAAATCTGGAGAACTGGATTTGATTCCCCACTCCTCTTCCACATTCAGCCAGCTGGGTGCCCTTGGAATAGTCACTGTTCTCTTAGAGCTCTTCTCACTCAGCAGTTCTCTTAGAGCTCTCAGGGTATCTGCTGTGGGGAGAGGAAGGGTAGGTGATTGTAAGCCGCTTTGAAACTCCTTCTGGTACTAAAAAGCAGGTGTCATCACCTACCCCCCAATCTGATTGTGGCACAGCAGAAGAAGAAGAGTTCTTATATGCCACTTTTCTCTACCCAAAGGAGTCTTAAAGTGGCTTACAATCGCCTTCCCTTTTCTCTCCCCACAACACACACCCTGTGAGGTGGGTGAGGCTGAGGGAGCCCTGATATTCCTGTTCGGTCAGAGCAGTTTTCTCAGTGCTGTGATGAGCCCAAGGTCACCCAGCTCGTTGCATGTGCAGGAGAGCAGATTCAACCTGGTTCACCAGATTAGAAGTCTGTACTCCTAACCACTACACCAAGCAAGCTCCTAACCGCACTCCTAACCACTACACCAAAAAGTGTTAACTCTACCTAAATCACTATCTCCTTGTCCCGTCCTGGCTTGATTACCAAAGGAGAATGATCCAAAGGGAGCTGCAAACCAATCTAGAAGGAAGAGGAAAGCAAGGTAAAGTCTGAAAAATCTCTCACTATCTTGGCCAAAGACCCAGGAGGTAGGCATAAAATGCAAGCCACCACATCACCTAGGGTTCAGTGGTTGGATTGAATGGTTGAAGGGAAGAACTATGATCTCCATAAGACTGGGGGAAGTTTGGGGCTCAGTGGCAGAGTTTCTGCTTGCTATGCAGAAGGTCCTAGGTTCAATCCTCAGCATCAACAATTAAAAGGATCAGGTAGCAGGTGATGTGAAAAACCTCTCCCTGAGACCCTGAAGAAACACTGACCTGAGTGGACTGACAGCCTGATTCAGTCTAAGGCAGCTTCACGCGTGTTCATGTGACTGTGCAAAAGTTGCACATGCGTGGAATAAAACCATTAATACAGATTGTGATGAACACCAAATGGTTCAATTTTCTTACAAACATGCTTATATATAATTGACTGACTAGTTGGTTCATTCTCCATTTAAATAATTCCCAGACCTAGGGGGAAGGCATTTCCATTGTGCCATGTGTGAACAAACTGCTCAAAATCCTGCCAATTGCACTGGGCAATCTGAATTGACCGAAAGCAACCTGACAATCAAGGTCAAGCTGCCTATGAACAGTGGAACTGCCTGATGAACAATCAGCTCTCCCCTTGTGTCCAACAAGCAGAACAGCCAGTGGGTGCTTAAACACTCATAATTCCAGCAATCAAAAAACCCCTCTTTTTGTTTGTCTGAACCTTTTCTTCTTCACTCATTAAAAGTATGACAGTTTCTTTGGCTGCAGGAGGTAAACACCACTTTGTGCACTATAATCGTATCAAAATTGATTAGTAAGTTGCCTCTGAGTGAGATTGTACTGTGACATTAGCACTTTACAAGATTCCTCTTCTTCACTTCCAAGCATTTCATGAGCTTTTCATAACTGGTTTTTTTGTTGTTGTTGTTCTCTGCCAATAAGGGAGGAAACCCATGGAATAAGAAAATGGGGTTCTGTCTACTTTTGCACAGTTGCATGTATATGCTTCTGTCTTTTTTACTTGGCCTGAAGGGCCAAGCCAGACAACTCTGGATCTCTCCTGGGAATTTGGACCTCATTCATTTAGGATTGGAGTGATTACCATCATGGCAGGGGTGGGATTCCCTTCATCCAGCATTCAGGCCATTGGCGGGTGGAAGTCAGGAGCCGACAAGTATAGCGTTGCCCACCTCTGGGAGAAGTGGTCATCTAGCACAGTGGTCCCCAACCCCTGGTCTGGAGACCGGTACCGGTCCGTGGATCAGTCAGTACCGGGCCGCGACTCCTCGTCCTCCTCCCCGGCTACTGCCACGGGCGCTGCCCTGCCACTCTGCCACCGGCTCACCTTTGGTGCTCTCTAGCGGCCGCCATGGCTGGGGCTCCCCCTCGGTGTGGGACTGTGCAGCTTCTGCTGGCAGCACCCCCCAGCGGGCAGCAAGAAGACAGGGGCGCTGGCGGGGAAAGCAAATGGAGCAGGGGTTCAGGCGGTGATGTCCCTCGGCAAAAGACTACCCCCCCCCCCAGGCCTCAGTAAAATTGTCAAGCATTGGTGATAAAAAGGTTGGGAACCACTGATCTAGCATCTTCTTTTATATTATAGTTCTGGACTGGCAGCTGGTGTTGATTTTCCGGCACAGCATTGTCCTCTGGGCTGAGATCTAGACATTGTCTTCTGGCTGAGACAGGCATCTGGGACTGGAGCACTCTCCGAGGATAGGAACCAGAGGGTTGTGATTAGGATCATTCTTAGTGCTTTATCAGTTTCTCTTCCATGGCTCCCAGATGTGTCCATCATTAAACCAGGGGAGAAAGACTTGCAGACCTTGTCTCTCAGTAACCCTTTTTTCTGGTTGGACCTCCTAGAGAGGCTGTCCTGGCAGTGGGCCAGTTGCCCTGACAGTGGAGAGGGCCAAGGTCATGCTCGGTGGCAGGAAAATGATGCCTTAATCAAAAACGCAGTTTGACCAGTGCATGCCCAACTCACAAGTGCAACCCTGTTTAGAAGCAGAGGGAGACTAGAAAGTCAAAACTCTGAAGACCTTGATCACCTGGGGACATGGGCACAGAATGATTGCTGAAGTTGACATTGCACCAGGAAACATCTGACTACATTGTAGCTCCAAAAAGAACAACAGAAATCCTTAGGACAGTGGTTCTCAACCGCCTTATGGCTGCAATCCTAACTGCGGCGGCCACATGTGCGGGCATGCATGCACAGGTTTAAATGGGCATGCGCACAGGTGCAGAACAATTGAGGCAGCATGGAGGCGGCCAGTGCCGTGGCTCCGCTGCTGCTGGCTACTACCACCCCCGCTGCCACCTGCTGCCGCTGCCTGCCGCCACAGCAGCCACCAACCAGGCAACCCCGCGGAAGCGGCTAGGTGACCACACTTGGGGTCCCGACCCCAAGGTTGAGAACCACTGCCTTAGGAGGAGATGTCAGTATTAATTGGATACCTCTGATGAAGGGTGGCTTTTAGTTTTAGAGTAGAGTAGAGTGGACACAGACTGTGGAAAAGAGCAAAAAGGCAGGAGGTTTTTGGTCTGATTTGAGAAATCTGCCCATCTCTGTTTGGCCTGCTTGGTAGGTAGGACTGGGATGATGAGTGGCATACATTATGAATGTGGTTATGGAAGACACAGCTGTGGACTGCTGACACAATGCCCATGCTATGGAGCCCACAGAGCTGGAAAAGGTACGTGATTGCTTGCATGTGATGCTTGGATAAGGACTGGGTGATATCGTAGGGATGCCAGTCCCCAAGTCACGTCTGGGGACCCAACCACCCTGGTTTTACAGCACATCTCCAGATTAAAGAGATAAGTTCCCCTGGATAAAATGGCTGCTTGGGAGGGTGGACTCTATAGCATTCCACTCCATTGAGGTCCCTCCCCATCCCAAATCCTGCTTACTCTGA
Organism: Paroedura picta; assembly: GCF_049243985.1. NCBI lineage: Eukaryota > Metazoa > Chordata > Lepidosauria > Squamata > Gekkonidae > Paroedura > Paroedura picta. Next base: position 46,810,926 of record NC_135370.1, read on the forward strand.
ACTCCAACCCAAAGTCTCTTGGTATTTCCCAGCCCAGACCTGGCAATCCTAGTGATATGATGTGGCCCCATGGAAAATTGTGGTCTGGTGGTTCATGGTGGTTCTTGGCCATCCAGCTTTTAACCTTTACAAAATATATATTTATATTTCACCACTCCCATATCATGGCTCATGGTGGGTTGCAATAATAAAATCCCTATAAAAATCCATCCTCCAGGCAGCAAAAGTTCCCACCCCCTTCATATCCTGTGAGGGCACAATGCCTTGGCGGCGATTCCAGGGGTGCCTGATGACCTGGCTAGCCAGCGAGGGGACCAGATCTAACCCACCCTAGCCTCAACCAAAGACCTGGCAGAAGAGCTCCATCCTGCAGGCCCTGTGGAAATGAGAAAGCTCTGTCAGGGCCCTCAGCTCTCCCGGGAGCTCATTCCACCAGGTCGGGGCCAGGACTGAAAAGATGTTCCTATGAGGATCCTAGCAGCTTCATTTTGCACCAGCTGCAATTTCTGGGTCAGGGACAAGGGCAGGCCAGCAAAGAGTGAGTCTGGAGGTGACCGTTGCATGGATCATTGTGTCCAAGCAATCTCATGACAGGTAGGGCACTAGTAGCTTTGTTTGGCGTAGGTGGAAAAATGCATGCACATTACTCCCAAGACCTGGGCCTCTATAGAAAGGGAAGCATCCAGGATTACCCCCAAGACCCTGGCTGCGGGTGAGTTGTTGAGTTGCACCCCAGCCAAGGTGGGGAGGCACGCTTCCTGATTTGCAGCCTTCCTGCCCAACCACAGGACCCCCGTCTTGGAGTTGAGTTTCAGGTGACTCTGCTCTAACCACCCAGCTCCAGCTTCCAAACATCTGGTGAATATATCGGGGGGGGGACCTGGGGAGCCGTCCATCAGGAGATAGAGCTGCTTGGTGTCATCTCAAGGTGTATTTTTCACAATGAGGAAAACATCCCATCAGTCCATTTCACTGTGCTTCTTCTGCTAACTCTCTTCCTCTGACAGTGAATTCTCTAGGGTCTGCTGTTGCACTTTTAGTTGATTGAGGTTATTTACTTCCAAAATAGGGTTTACCTTGGCAAAACGCTGAATGATGAGATGCAATTTTGCACTCCTACACTGCGAATGTGCAAACCAAACACATGTTCTGGAATGATTAAATATTCATCAAGCGACTCAGAAATCCAAAATATGGATTCAAATCTTCCTTCATGAGACACAAACACTGCAATTTGATTAGCCAACTTAAAAAGCCCGATTAGCTCTTTGTGCTAATGTAAATGTCAAGTTATGCAGAAGCATCCCAATCAATACCATTTTAGTCATTCAAAACCAGAAAGGTTTTTCAAAAGACTGAGGCAGCTTTTTCATGTTTGCCGTCCTCTTTGACTGTAATCACAGCTTCTGTTCGGCGTCTTTTCTTTCAAAAGATTAGCTATTTACGATTTATCAAAAGGCGATGAAAACAAGCTCAGCGGAATAGTAACTATGCATCAAAACAAACAACCCCCCCTTTTAAAAAAAAGCTACTAAAAGACATGGTTATTTAAATGTTCTTCCTAGGGAAATCATTCTGTGCTTCTCCTGATCACATTCTGATTGGAATGGCAACAACTGCTGTTAAACTACACATTGGCTGTGAGAAAGAGCAGTAAATGTAACACATGCTCAACCCAGCAAGTTTGATATTGTGGCAAAAAGAAGAAGAGCTGTTTTTTGTTTTGTTTTGTTTTTTTGTACTCTGCTTTTTACTACTCAGGGGAGTCTCAAAGCGGCTTACAATCGCCTTCCCTTCCTCTCTGTGGTTGGGGGATTCAGTGCTCCCGGGATTGTCTCCTTCATGGGGCTACTCCTCTGGCTAAGCCAGCCAACTGACTGCTCAGGGCAGCACAATGAAGGGCCCGCCTATGTACTCCAGAGGCTTTGCGACATTCCCTTTTGCTTGTAAGTCAGGGCTAGGGGACTCTTTCAGATTCTTGTTCTCAGGTTTGTATGTGATCAAAACAGCATCTGTTTATTAACAAGGGCTGGGAACAATTGGTCTCGGAACTAGAGAACAAGGGAGACCTCGTTTCAGAACAAAAGGGTTCCTTTAATCTACTCTTCTAGCCAACAAACTGAGCTAGCTAAACAGGGAGTTAACCCCATAAGAGTAAGTCATCTCACACATGCACTGGGGGAAGCAGACAATTCCACTGTAATTTGCCAACCAGTGGGAAGATTGGGGAGATGGTACATTGAGTATGTGGCATCAGTGACATCGCTACGTCATTTCACTTTGTCACCTCCAGGTTGTACCGGAAAGTGACGTACTAGCAAAAAAGACACCAGTGGAGTTTTAAAAATGTTTTTTCCTGCCACCGTTCTGAGTGGCAGCGGGGAATGGCTGCAATCAACAGGACAACTCCCACCGCAGCAGAAGGCCTGGTAACCCTAAGTAATGTAAGCAGTAACTATACCACAGGTTCAGCTTTTCCAAGCCATCAAAGGCAAAGCAGGAGACTGGCACCATCTCCTGAGCCCTAACCAACTTGCTGCTGAATCCAAGCCTTGGTATTGCTTGGATTGGCTTGGACCTCAGTGGCAGCAGTACACGAAAAGATGAGGATACCTTGACCTAGCTTTGCTCTTCTGCCCAAATATTTGGCATGTGCAGGAGAAATGAGAAGGGAGAGGAGGGAATGCTCCGTATTCCCAGAGACTATGTGCCACCCGATGAATGATGAGCCTTTGTCAGTGGTGAGCCCTAATTTGTGGTACAGAAAAGGGTTTGACTGGCTTTGAGTGCCATCTTCTCCCGCCTTTTAAAAGGTAAATGCAATGCTGGCGAGACAAAGCGCTTTCCAGTGTGGCTTTGCAAGGAATCAGGGTCTTGTTTAAATGGTGCTGAAGCCCATATAAAGCATGATTGATTAGCGTACACACACAAGGTCCGCCAAGGCTGTGGATCTCTGACATGCAAACTCTTTCTTTCAACAGAAAAACATTTACAAAGGGGAAAACTCAAAATTCAGCAGCTAAACGAGATTTTAAATAGAAGAAGAAATGATATAAAGACCAAAATCAACTAAGTTGCGTACCTGCTTTGAATGGGTTGCAGAACAGTTTGTGATCCTGAACTGGGATGCAGTCACCCATGGAAGCTATTTCCTCCCACCATTCCCATGTTTACATCAGGATTAACATACCAAAGTTGACAATGTCAAACCAGGTTCCCCAGGAAGAGAGAAACTAAGGATCAGGGATTATACCCCACCAACGTACATAAAGGGGAAAACAGACTGTTCCATTATAAAGTAGTTAATAAATACTCCCCACACTAGATTTAAATTCTGATGACTGCAAATAGAACTCTTAATTCGCTCTCTGGAACTGATTAAGTAGTTTGCTTTATCTGCCCTCACATTAACACTGCAATCCTAAATGCACTTTCTTGGAATTAAGTCCTATGAAGAAACAGCCTCCAGCCAATAATTCACCTCAAGAGTCCACATATTGTAAGTGCTCTCTGCCAGGAGCCGCGAACAGACAAATAACTGGTCAGAAGGAGGGAAGTGGAGAAAACAACCATCAAGTTCCCAGCACAGAGCACTCAAGCTCTTAGTTATGGGTGTAACCTGGCAACAGGCTGTGAGATAGTAAGCTAAGGTCCTGCTTCAGCCAGACTAATTCAGTCTGTCTCACCCTGTTCCCTGGTGACACTCAAAAGATGGTGAAAAGGGAAATAGCCAGAAAGGAAACTCTTCCTTTTGGAAGAAGATCCAAATGGCCTCCAGGCAGGTTGGATTTTCCCAAGTAGACTATAAATTCACAATACACAAGGAAGAAGTTCTCTTATTCATAAATCCTGCTATTGAGAGCATAAATCATGACGGACTAAGCTTTTCCCCAGGGCTTCCATCTTGTCCATGCAGCAAGGGACAATGGAAAAAAATCCCAACCAGGACACCTAAGGCAATGATGAACATTCAACTACTGCAACTTCAAGTTAAACTTGCCTGTCATAATTGAACATCATTTAGGAAGTACCTAGCGCAGGGCCTCTTGTGGCGCAGAGTGGTAAGGCAGCTGTCTGAAAGCTTTGCCCATGAGGCTTGGAGTTCAATCCCAGCAGCCGGCTCAAGGTTGACTCAGCCTTCCATCCTTCCGAGGTCGGTAAAATGAGTACCCAGCTTGCTGGGGGGTAAACGGTAATGACTGGGGAAGGCACTGGCAAACCACCCCGTATTGAGTCTGCCATGAAAACGCTGGAGGGCGTCACCCCAAGGGTCAGATATGACTCGGTGCTTGCACAGGGGATACCTTTACCTTTACCTTTAGCGTAGGGAAAGAGGACCATATATTTTCACCTTTTTTTTGTTCTCTTGCTAAGCCGGATAGCTTGAACAGGAGACGTCTATTCTTTGGTCATTTATTTTAAACTTCTCGTATTTTGAATGCTTTGTCTGGTCTCTGGAAACATGCCACACCTCCTTGGCCTTGCTGCCTGAAGCGTAGCAATGAGAAACTCACATGGGTCAGCCTGTGTTTCCTGGAGCAAGATAGCTTGAATGTACAAAGCTGCAGTCGGTCACTCTTGGACTTGCTTGCAGGAGAGGAGTGAGGGGTGCAGCAACCAAATGGCAACTTTAACCTGGCAAGGCAGGCCCAGCGCTAGCTAGAGGCATTGAGCGAGAGATGCTCAGGGTCATTGGTTACATCCAGTGGGACCACTAAGAAGAAGGGATGCGGGGGGGGGCAGAATTCAGGTGTCCACATCAGATGCAGGGCACATGTTGTATTCCTAGAATGCATTTTCAAAGGATTCCTAATGCAGTTCTGACTTCATCCACTGTGGCCACAGGGAAGGCAGAGCACAGTAAAGTGTGGTGTCTGACTGCTCTTTCAGCTTTTCTGCAAAGATAACTGCAAAGCTGAAGGAAGCCCTTGCCTCTCCAATCCTGCTAAGCCCACCAACCAAGCCAGCAGTGGAGCAAAGCAAGACCAGCCGAGTCAAGCTACAGTCACGGCCAGGATGCAGCCTCCTAACAGTGTCATTAACTATGTTGCTCCTCTTCCTTTAGTTCCAAGCAGCTCCTGCACAGCCAGCAGCCAGATCCTGCAAAGGGGCAATGTGTGGAAGATAGAGAGACAGGCTCTTTCGTTCTCTTTTCCTTCATTACTGTAATTCTTTTTCACATTTTCTCCTCTTTCATTTTGCAACCTTCCTTTCATGATCTGCCATTTATATATCCCCACTTCTCATTTTTCTCCCCACCCCCTTATTTTTCCATTTCAGCGCCTTCTCATTGATCCTGGTTGGCAACTTAGAATAGCAGTATTGCAGAAAATCTTTCTTAGTATTATGAAAAGATGGGAGGAGTTAATATTTCCCCCTAATCCATCACAGTAATAAAGAATGCTTCCCCCTTCCACCATTTAAATGCATGGTAATAAATGTTAATCTGAATTCATGGTAATAAATGAGGAACAGATGTTAGAATTTACTTTGGTGTTTTGCTTAATATTCTGCCTTTCTCTTCAAGCAGGGCACAAAGCAGCACACATCATTCTATTTTCCTCCATTTTATCCTCACATCTCCCCTTTAGGTAGGATAGGTTGGGAGTCTATGATGGGCCCAAAATCACCCCAAAAATGCCCATGGCAGAATAGGGATTTAAAGCTGGGTTTCTTAGACCACAGGTTGACTACTCCTGTCTTAGACCATTTCTACACCAGCGGCTTCATGCTGGGCTGCAGGCTGGAGTTGGAGCTGAGTCAGCTTGCCCTGCCTCTTCCTGCTCCCACACAGGGGAGCACCTCATCTGCCTCAGATTTGTACTCCTGCAAGAGAGCTGGGGCAGCATAGTTCCCAGTATGGAAGCAATCAAAGATTTGACACTTTAACCACTACATATGCTTAGCTTCCATTGCTAGGGATAAATGGGAGATATTTTCCTCCCACAAGCATCCTGAAGCTGGAAGCCAATTTTGAGAATCCTAGTTTTATTTTGATGAGTGGTGCCTGCTACAAATGGACAGGAAGATGAATATCCTTTTGTTATTATAGAGGCAAAGCCCCACTGCACACAGGGAAACAACGGGTGCTAGGATGCACACCTGCATTGTGGCCTTCCTGGGGGCTGGCTACATGGCAAAAGCTCCTGCCCACCCCTGGACTCTTGAGGCCCCACCTCCAAACCTCAAGGAATATTTCTAACCCAGGGGTCACGAACCTCCAGGTATGGCCTGGAAATCTCCTAGAATTAGAGGTCAGCTGCAGACTATAGAGATCAGCTTCCCAGGGGGGACTCTGAAATGACAATTACTCACCTGGCTCATGGAGATTAAAGGGCTTGCTTGGGAGAGGAAAACTCTGTGGTACTGTGCCCCAGAGAGGTTGCAGAATGCCAATCTCCATTTGGGACCTGAAGATTTGCTGGAATTGCAGGTCATTTCCAGGCAACAGAGATCAGTACCCTTGGAGAAAAGGGCTACTTGGGAGGGGAGACACTCTGTCTTTGGATCCCATGGAGGTGCAGAGATGCCAGGCTCCAGGTGGAAAACAAAGAGAAATGCTGTGTGACCATAATTGCTAAGAACAATAAACATCCAATAATTCTTAACTTATCATAGTTTCTTCCTTCAATGAAAATATTTGGTAGCAAAATTTGCTTGAAGAACTGAAAACCTTTCAGTCTGTTATTTAAACTGATTGGCCCTCATTGGTAGAGTGCAAGTTGAACTGATTAGCCCTCAGTGGTAGAGTGCAATTTATACTGATTGGCCCTCATTGGCAGTATGTAACTTGAACTGATGGTCCCTCATTGGCAGATTGCTCTCTCCCTATTAGCAGCACACCCACAGGGAAGGCCAATCAGGTATGGAGTGATTTGTCTGCATGCAATTTGAACTGATTGGCCCTCATTGGCAACGTGCTCTCTATTAGTGGCACACCCGAGGGAGGGCCAATCAGGTAGGGAGTGAGCTTTATTATGTATTTACTTGAGCTTTATTATGTATAGAGACACGCAAATGGGGAGCCTGTGACACTTGTGTGTGTGGGGGGGGAGGGGGGTAATCCCATATCCTACCCATCGCTGAGCCAACAAGGCTCTGGACTCCACCACCCAACACTTAGCCTGGCAGCAGGCATTCACTGGCATCCCTGGGCCTGCAGCACCTGCTGACAACTGCCACCACCATGCTTCGGCCTACAACAGCTGCTGACAACCTCGTCTCTCAATTTTGGGCCTGCAGTGTCTGCCAGCATGCACCACCGCTGATGGCATCTGCCACAACTGCTGGGCTTGCAGTGGCTCCCAGTTTCTTCTGCCTCTTGGCATGGGACAGCATCCTGCATTCTCCTCAGCTACAGTGGCTAACTGGAGCAATTTCCAAAAGGGGAGGATTTAATCCCTTCTTTCATGTTTTCATCAGGTGCCTGATAGTGTGCAGATTGTAACAGTTATTTATTTTGAGATGATATTTGGTTTGGATCAGGGTCATAGGAAGGTTCCAGATGGAATCTTTGTCTGGGGCCCATGGTCACTCTTGGCAGTCCTGGAAGCAGGTGGGTATCAGTTAATTTTTGGCACTTCTAGGGAATGAGGTCTATTATTGCCAGGTAGATACTTCGGCTAGCTGTGACTTGTTTGTTTGTTTTTTGAGATCCTGGAGGCACCATGAACATTTGTCAAAAAGCTTGCAGCAAAGTTAATAATAGAATTTGTGATCAGTTAACTTGAACACAGTAGGGATTGAATAAATCTGCTCTGGAAACTTTCTGGGAAATGCAAAAAAGATAGCGGTAGTCAAACACATAAGTAGACCACAATATGTCACTGGTGGACTGCATTTGACTTGATGGGTCAGAACTCATTTCTTTTCTTTTAAAATAAAATGCTGAACAAGGTATCCAGGAAAGGGGTTTATTACCTTTTTTGAAAAAGAAGAAATGGGAGAAAGTTCAACAAAGGAATGGAAAGTTCTGTCCTGCAGATGGGGAAATCATTTCATTTCATGTGACATTAAAATATTCCAAAAGTGGTCTCTCAAAGCAACTTTCTAGTAAATTAGAAAAGTAATTTCCAGATGTTGTGACCTGCTTAATATCACAGATTAGAAATGAAATGGATGCCACATAACCTTGTAATATCTTCCACTCAGAAATGCATTTCTGCTCTGAGGAGTAAAATCTCAGTACAGATGGAAAAAGGAATGATTATTAAATTTTAAAATGTGCAAACTTGATTAAACAAGTCATTATCTGCAAATGTCTTCTCTTGCAATGGATCATGTTACTAAAAGGTCAGTGCGCTTCAGAAGTATATTGATTGTTTTACATACAGCTGAAATTTTTCCAGGCTTCATTGCTAACTCAGGAAGTACCACATTTCCCAATTTAAAAGTGTTAGTGGATTAACAACACAACCTAAAGTTCTGTTGAGAGATTCGGGGTGGTTATTAAGCCCTCACACCAGTGAATCTAGGAAATTTGCCAGTATTACTGGAACGTTAGGCCCCAGTGTCTGTAGCCTTGGAACCAGGTGACTTCAACAGCATAAGGAACAGACAGAACTTGGGAGACATGTGGGACCTAGTCAGCATTCTAAGCTCTCACCCAGAATCCCAGGATGGCATAATAGTATGCCAAGAAAAAAGGTGGTATATATCTAGATACCTTCACTGAGCTCAAGAGGAAGATAAACACTTCTCTTCCCCCTCCCCTCCACTACCTTCTGTTCCCTTGTCACAGTTTCAATGGAATTGGGGATTCCAGCCAATTTTGCAGCTAATCATAGCTCACCTAGGCACCATGCCTAGACAGTCCCTGACACAAGTTCTGAAAATGGCCCTGGCATGGCAGCTCCCTTGCTTTACCTCAGAAGTAGAAAGAAGAGTTGGGTTTTATACCCCACTTTTCACTGCCTGAAGGAGTTTTAAAGCAGCTTACAGTCGCCTTCCCTTTCCTCTCCCCCCCCCCCAACAGACATCCTGTGAGGTGGGTGAGGCTGAGAGAGCCCTGATATCACTGCTCGGTCAGAACAGCTTTATCAGTGCTGTGGTGTGCCCAAGGTCACCCAGCTGGCTGCATGTAGAGGAGCGGGGAATCAAACCTGGCTCATCAGATTAGAAGCTGCCGCTCTTAAACACTATACCACAGTGGTTCCCTGTTTAGTCTGTTGTGATAAAGAGATATAGGATCCCTTGATTAAGACTCAGGGAGGCCCTGGTCCCAGGGTAAACAAGCTACCTTGGGAAAGGAAGCAATAAAATAATCTCAGATTGTAATCTTGGAGGATATGTGTTTCCTTTATGAAGACACATTGGCAGGATAGAGGAAATCATTGTCCACCTGCCAGGAAGAGCAAGATGGTTATTTGATATCCTGTTAGGACACAAAACGTTTGTCACATGTGACTCAATTTGAATGGAGAAAAGGTACACATGGGGATCTGTTCCCAGCCTGGGCAGCCTGTTAGAAGCATAACACCCGTGCGAGTCCCCCGTGCAATAGAGGTCACATGTACACAGTTTCCCCTTCACGTCTCATGCAAATACAGTGGGAAAGAAGGGGAGGAAGAGAACTCTTGCGTAGTTGAACTGGGATGTGCTTGTGTCATTGTCATTTCTTATTTCAGTTCCTTAACCTCTTACTAAAAGAAAAATCTGCACACAACCTATCCAGTATATCTGCCCAGGTACACTGATCTCTTCCTTCAAATTTGTATGGGATTTTTTCAACGATCTGCCCCCACAAAGGGTACCCACTCCTGATATAAAACCTTCTAAAGTCACAACACAATCCTTGTTTCAAATCTCATTTTGTTGGCAAGAAACTCATTCCAGTTAACTGACGCTCTAAAATTTAGAAGTTACAACAAATAAAGGGTGGAGCTAAGTCAAGAATTCTTCATTCTCAAGCTGTGAGACCAAGGGGAGGGGGGTAGAATGCGGAGACTGAACCAAGCTCACCCTCATCATAACAAAATCGGAGTATATGATGTCGGATACAGGCTTTGGCTTCTTTACTGCTGTGAGCTACTAACCAGGAAATGAAAATAGATTTCTGCAGTAAAACCAAGCATGTTCAGATAGATGACGAAGAAGAGCTGTTTTTAATATTCTGTTTTTCACTACCTAAAGTAGTCTCAAAGTGGCTTAAAAACACCTTTCCCTTTCCCCACAACAGACAACCTATGAGGTAGGTGGGGATGAAGAAGAGCTGGTTTTTATACCCCACTTTTCACTGCCTAAAGGAGTCTCAATCGCCTTCCCTTCCTCTCTCTACAACACTTAGGTGAGGCTGAGATGGCTCTAAGAGATGGTCCTACAAGAATAGATCTAAGAGAAATGTGACTGGCCCAAGGCTCTTGACCACTACACCATGCTGGCTTTCATTGGTACATTTGAAGGCCGAGTATTCTAAGCCACATGAATGGACACATTGTTTAGAAATAAAATCATGAGGGCTGTTGTACCCTGATTAATTGGGACATCCAATTTTAATACGCTAACTACACATCTCTGATGCTTCCTGCAGGAAATTTAGGATTTTAATGTTTGAAATTTATGTATTTTTTTGTGATTTTATGATGTTTTTATGTTTTTTTATTGGATGTAAACCGCCACGAGCCAGCATGCTGGGAGTGGCGGTATATAAATCTAATAAATAAATAAATAAATAAATAAATAAATAAATAAATAAATAAATAAATAAATAAATAAAATAAATCCTGGTCATTGTTCCAGTAGGATCTTGATGGGTAAATTTCTGACTGCTGCATCCCTGAGGATCTGTCCCACAAGGGGAGGGGCTGTGACTCAATGGTAGAGCATCTGCCTGGCAAGCAGAAAGTCCAGAATTCAATCCCTGGCATTTCCAGTGAAAAAGTTCAGATAGTAGATGATGGGACGGACTTCAGCTCCAGACCCTGATCCATTGCACCAACACTGACCTTGATGGCCAAGAGATCTGTGTCAGCGTAAGGCAGGTCCATTCGTCTGTGCTGCAAAAACCAATGAGGGTTTTACATCATCATGGAAACCCTTTGAATTTAAAAGAGGTCTTGCAAGGGCTGCAGCGAGAGTTGTAAAAACGAGGAGGAAAAGCACAGGAGACAACTCAATTACTCATCTAAAAAGGTTTTATTAACTGGGACTAATAATTTACAGTTCTAGATCATTTGGTCCACTTCTTATTCCCCTCTGGGAATTACACAAGTAGTAGTGCAGACTGTCGTCAGTACAAAGGCAAGTCAAAACAAAAGAAAAATTCTCCTATACTCTACTGGGGAGGGGGGACCCTTAGATTCTGAGGTGGAGATATATTATACCAACTGGATACTTTAGGACCCTTAAAGCATTTGTGGTCTGGCATAGAAAAGGCTCATTTTAATTGTGGTGTGTGGGGTTTGCTGCTTTGAACACCACAGGGCCCATTTAACTCCACTAATTCCTTTGGGAAATAAGAACTGGTTTTTATACCCCGCTTTTCACTGCCCAAAGGAGTCTCAAAGCGGCTTATTATCACCTTCCTTTCCTTCCCCCACAATAGACACTCTGTGAGGTTGGTGGAGCTGAGAAAGCTCTGACAGGACTGTCTGTGAGAACTGTATTATCAGGACTGTGACTGGCTCAAGATCACCCAGCCTGCCTGTGGAGGAGCAGGGAATCAAATCCAGCTCACCAGATTAGAAGCCGCCACTCTTAACCACTACACTATCTGGCTCTCCTCACCAAGGGTCTTTGCCACCAAGACGATTCATTTGCTTGAGGGTAGAAGATCACAATTCAACAAAGTTTGCAGATCCTTAGATGGGATTCCCACAAAGGATTTCTTTCACCGATTCCCTCCTCTTTCTTCAGATCCCCATCCTATGTAGAGCAACATTTTGGCAAACATTTTAGCCTGCAGCAGGAGAATGGCACGGAAATCACCTTCCGTTGATGGAAATGTTTCTATAAGTGGAAACTTTCAGCGGGATGCAAGCACTTGTGTAGCCCAAGCAACCACAATTGCCCACACTTCGTGCCTCCACACGTCAAGTTCAGTAATCTATGTGTGCTACCCTCTCTGCTACTGGGGACTAAAAGTATGAGGGTGAGGCAAAAGGTATTCCTACTAGGGCTCCAGTTCACACATACATGGTTTTATTCCAAACCAAGTGTGCTTAAACATGTCTCTGTGATCAGTGGTTCAGCTACAGAAAAAATCCTCTCAGTAATACACTTGTCTTAGTCTCATTAGGGTGCCTTCAAAAGAAAATTGAAAACGGCATTGGTGAGAAAAAAGCCAGGAGATTTGTGCTGAGGAATTTTTTCCATCATGACAATGCACCTGCTCATTCTTCGAGGGTGGCAAGGGCTGAACTACAAGAATTTCATTGTGAAACATCACCCCATCCACCCTAAAGCCCTGATCTTGTTCCTTCAGATGTTTCCCCAAATGCAAAGAACATTTAAAAGGAACATGATTTGAGTCCCTCGTGGATGCCAAAACTGCCGTGTTGACATGGTGTAAATGGAAGAGCGTAGAATTCTTCAGGAAAGGGTTACAGAGATGGAAACACTGCCCTTAGTGGAGGATGTATCAAGAAATAGTAAAGAGGATGTATCAAGAAACAGTAAAGTTTTTGTAGCAATATTTTTGGACTTGTCATCTTATGTGCATTCTTTGTTCTGTCTTGTCAGTGAGGAAGCTGAAAGGAGGGGGCATCCTTCTCCCCTGATTTTTTTTCCTGCAAAGGCAGGGGTTTCTTTTCCTTGTCCTTGTCCTTTTCTTCATTTTGGTCTCTGGGATGTCCACACACAAAGACACCACTCTGGGCTTTGCTGCACATTTACTGCAGCCAACAGATGTGATACAGCCCAAGGCAATCACTTCAAGGCCCCATAGATTTCCATGGGAAAGATTTAAGTGGATAGCTCTTGTTAAAATCAAAGCAACTGTAAAATGCTTAGCTTTACCTGGTTGTGTGGAAATTGGCAGAAAGCACCGTGGAGCCATTGTAAATGTCAAATCTTACATCTGGAGTTGCAATCAGAGATAAGAAGTTCAGATTTCTGTGCTTTAAGGCGTGGAAGTAGTAACACTAAGAATTTTGCTGTAGTTTAAAAATTATTTCTTCCTTGGTCATTGTGACGAAATGCCCCCATTGCTATTTCAAAAGGCATTGCTACTTCCCTTTCACATGTTAATTGACCTGGCCAGGTAGCAGGAACCTGGAATGGGGGGAGGGACAGCTGATTAATCCAAGAATTCCTAAGTGATTCATATGGTGAATTCTTAGTTTAGCCTAAGAGTTAGGGGCTGGCTCCTGTGGATTCATTCTGCTAATGGCAGCACCTGCCTCCAAGGTCTTTCCTGCTACCAGGAGCCTCTTCCACATGCAGAAGAATTGCTTGCATTAAGAGAAGGCTCACTGTATTTAGCACAACCCTGAGTGGATTCAACCCATCATTCTTACCTTTCTAAGATAGCTTAGATAGGTTTCTGGAAGCGACTAAAGGAAGTCCAACTATCCAACTCTGACAAGTGCAACACACGGCACCACCTTTTAGCCATAACTTCCTGAATGAGCCTAAAATCCTGCTCTGAAGTTCAGGGAAACTTAAGTGGAGAATTCTGTTGTGCCTCAAGCAAACAGCACTTCCCCTCCAATCTATCACCTATAATTCAGTTCAATTAGACGTGAATGACAGTTTCTTTTCAGGAAAGAATCAGAACCAGACTGGTAAAGAGAATGAATAACTTTTCCCACATAGCACAGACAGCTTTCCCCAGGGCAGAGGTGAGTTAATTAGCAAAGCAAAATTTGGACAGTGAAGTAGAGACAGCAGCTGTCAATGACTGGCATTTCCTTTTATTATCATAAATGGATCCCCCCCTGGCCAGTAGGGGTGGGGAGAGAGAATGGCACAGGGATTCATAAAAGTGGTCTTTTCAATTGCACAGGATTTGTCTCCAGGACTCCATGCTGACACTCAAAATGTCAATTGGTTCCTTACAGCTAATAAAATTGATCTGTTCAGTTTCAGATAAATATGCAATATTGGGCCATTAAAAAGCTTTCACCTTGTTTTGGCTCTGCCAATGGGAAATAGTGATTTATTGCTTACAAGATACATGCTGGTGCACAAAAGAAAGCTTCCGTTGGCATCAGGAATTAGGAAAAGGGCAACCACTGTGGGCGAGTCGCTCTGTTGGACTTTAAAATGTTTGGCTTAATTTGGCTTCTTAAATTAGAGAACCCCACCAAATTTCAAGTTCAGGAGCTACGAAGAAAAAATAACTACTTTTGGAACAGGAATACAGGCAGGTCGGAGGGAATTTATCAACCCCCAAAACAGCTGATTCTGTCCAGATCGAGGGGACAGAGAAGTAGGGAGGCTGCACTGGGCCATCAGCCTTCTTTGCAGATACCTGCCATCCCCGCTGCGACCCAGTGGCCTCAACTGCTGCCCAGACCCAAGCTTCGGAGCTGGCAAAGGCCGCATTTGTGGAAAAAGCAGAACCTTCCTCCCACTCCTCAAAGACAACTGGGTTAGAGGTTGATCTGACAGCAGTGAATCCTGTTCCATTGTCAGATCAGTTTGCTCTGAAGCCTGGCTCTGTACACTACTCCCTCCCTGTACAGGCAGAGGGCATATTTAAGCCTGCCAGCAGAGACTTATGGATCCTGTTGGAGTCCAGAATGCTCTGTGGGACCTGATGCCCCCCAGCAACTCACTAGATGACGTAGTCAGCAACTATCACTGCAGGCTGTCAGTGACCATTGACAAGATTGCACCCCTATGCCCTCTCTGTCCCCATTTCAAGTCAGCCCCCTGGTACACTGTGGAGCTGCAAAGTAAGAAATGAGAGCTGAGTTGGCTAGAGGGAGCTTGGAGGAAAACACATGACCAAGCAGCTAGAATCTCTTATAGGACACTTATGAAAGCCTGTGAGATGGCAGTGAAAAACTGAGGAGGGATTTCTATGCAGTTTCCATTGCGTCTGCAAGCTCTCTAGCACCCAGCACAGTTGGTTAGGGTAATTCTGTTTCTTACCGCCCTCAAGAATGGGCGCTCAAACAGTCAACTGACTTGTAAGCTTTGAGGCTTTTGTGAGCTACTTTGTGGATAAAATCTTGTCTCTCTAACATGTCCTTCCGACAGGGCCTGTAAAACAGAGCTCTCCCACCAAGCCTATGGTTGAGACCAGTGTGCACCTACTGCATACAGTACTTATTACCGGGCTTTCCCCTACATGCACACGTAATGTATTCAGTTTAAACAACAATATCAAGAATAATTTCCTTGTATTGAAAAAGGGAGAGAGTTCCCATCTATGACAGTGTGATTCCACCCTTGTGACACTTGCATTTAGGGATATAGCTGTAACCCGACTTCAACAAATATCATATTAAACACACCCAACAGCAACCAGGAGTCAACAATTCAGGCCTGTTGTATTTGGGCAGGCCGGGGCCTCAGTCTGACTTCTGTCCAGGCAGTCCCTTGAAGGAGCACCAACATGCAGCTGTGCTCTGTCCCTGCTATCTTTTCATTCTCCAGAGGGAAGGCACCAGGGTACAATTGGCAGCAGGATTCCTTACCTGAAATGTTAAAAACTTTTCCTACCTGAAATGTCAATATGGTTTGTGTACAAAGGCCTGCTTCTGAGGGGAGAGGGCCTCTCCCTGCAGCTTCAGGCCTCCCGTCCTCCTGGGGAAATTGCGCCTTTTCTTCCTTATAAGGAATACCCCAACTCTTTAACTCCCTCTAGTGGTCTCAGCGTTACACACACACACTATGTCTACATATGTACTGATGTAATAGTGTGCATTTCTCCCTCTATTTTCGGGGCAAGAATTTTTTATCTTTCGCCTGAGTCACCCAAGTTGCCCATGCTGGGACCAATGGAGTAAGGTTGACTGTTGTTTTTATGGAGGAGCTGCATGGATATTTTACCCTATATTACATTTTACCTGTTTTATTCTACTTTCAGGTTTATTGCAAACCCTTATTTTGTCAGCCAACCCAAGACTTCTATGAGTGGCAGGATACAAATGAATGAACGAACGAATGAACAAACAAACTTTGGAGGTCCCTTGGCAATCTTCTGGGCAGGACTTTGACAGATTTAGGGAATTTTCACAAGCCAAGGTGGAAAGGCTGTTAACTTCGATGAGGCTGACCACTTGTCCCCTAGACAGGGGTAGTCAACCTGTGGTCCTTCAGATGTTCATGGACTACAATTCCCATGAAATGATGGCAGGGACTCATGGGAATTGTAGTCCATGGACATCTGGAGGACCACAGGTTGACCACCCCTGCCCTAGACCTCTGTCCCTCATGGCTCTTAAAAACAGGAGACAAGAGGATCTGGAGGCCCCTTCAGGATATAATAAATCTGTCCCTGTCTTCAGCAACATTCCCAGGGAGGTTAAAGCAGGAAGTGATCTGGCCTCGATTGAAGAAACCATAATTCAGAGCTGCAGGACCCTGCCAGCTTCCACCCCATCTTGCATTTAGTGTTTCTGAAAAGGTGGTTGAGCAGGTGGCTGTGGACCAATTAAAACAATTCCTAGATATCACTGGCAGGTGAAAGGAAATCATATCAAGCAAGTGAGCAACTTCAAATACCTAGGTGTAAATTTTTTCTGTAACAACAGATGGGCAAGACACTTAAGGGAAGTTATAAGAACTGCAAAGTTTCTTCTTTAGGCAATTATTAGAAGCGAACTGTGTAGCGAATAGGATTCTTATAGCAGAACAACAGAAGCTAGAAACAAAAGTTGCTCAGTTTTGGATACCGGCTTTGGCTACATTTCCACCCACAACTCCATTTGCTGTTACTGGATTTATTGAAAGTCCCAAATTTCCATCAAGGATTTGATAAAATAGTCTTTCAGAATTTACCTTTCTGGTTACACAGGAGGAATATAGAGTCAGGAAGCCAATAATTCAGAGGTTGGAGGATCTGAATGCTCAATCCTTAGCCTCAGCAACTACAAGTGTATGCTCTCCATGGCATTGGGGTGCATTGCCTAAATACAAATGTATGCCCTCATATTTACAAAACTAGATGATCCGCCAACCAAAAGGGCCTGCTTTATGGCATGATTTAACACCTTCCCCTCGAATGTAGTGAAAGGCCGATTCTTACAAACCCCCTTCAAGGATGCAAAGTGCCAGATACTCTGGCCCATATACTATTTGACTGCATTAAATTTTCAAAAAACCATCAGCCCCTGTTGGATTATTTTAAGAAATGTAAATTGGATGCAAATGAGAAACTTGCTGAAAGCAGGGTGTTAAATGAAGAGAACTCAACTCACATTGTAAAAACAGCTATGTTTCTGTTAGAAGTTTCTAGAGAAATGCTTTTCTATATGAAACAAGTAGTGACCAATTCATTTAGAGGCGAAATTAAAAGTTGGTATGTTGTATATTGTATTTCCATATCTATGCTCCATTGTGTTACTGAATTTAGCAACTATGCCTATATTGGCTGGGTTCCAGCCTGGTCACTCTGACAGCTGATCTCTGAAGGCAGCTAGACCAAGGTGGGTCGGCACTGCTCATGTTGTGAGACCTCATGGCAGCATTCAATTTAGTAGGTCATGAGCTTCTGGTGCAGGATAACAGATGCAAGATTATGGGGGCCTGCTTTGGTGTGGAACTAAGAGAGAGAGAATTTCGTGTGGAACTCAGTGAGAGTGACTCTAATAGCATAATTTCCCCAATAAACAGGGTTTTTTGCATCATGGCTGTTAAGCCAGTCATGCATTAAAGGTAACGGTAAAGGTATCCCCTGTGCAAGCACTGGGTCATGTCTGACCCTTGGGTTGACGCCCTCTAGCGTTTTCTTGGCAGACTCAATACAGGGTGGTTTGCCATTTCCTTCCCCAGTCATTACCATTTATCCCCCAGCAAGCCGGGCGCTCATTTTACCAACCTCGGAAAGATAGAAGGCTGAGTCAACCTTGAGCCGGCTGCTGGAATTGAACTCCCAGCCTCATGGGCAGAGCTTTCAGACTGCATGTCTGCTGCCTTACCAATCTGCACCACAAGAGGCTCATGATTATGTATTAAACCTCCTTTAAGGCTTAAACCTCCACTTTAGGGTTGTTGATTGTAAAAGCCACCGCACGGTATTTATGTGATGGAGAGGACCAAGGTTCATCTCATCCATCCATATAACAAACCAAATTTTTCTCAAAGCATGATGCCTCCCCTATAAAAATATGATAAAACCTAATGATTAGTCATGTTCCTCAAGGCACCAAAGCCTATTAAACTTGATTTGAGGTGGGGTTTAAGACAGATCTAGGGAATGTTCCCACAGTAGAGATGCACACGGACTGAGGCAAAGTGCATAGTAAGGTAAAATGTGTTGTCAGGTCTCAGCCAACTCCTATGAAGTTCCACCTCATGGGCAAGAGCTGAACAGGGGTTTTTTGGGGGCAAGAGATGAGCAGAGGTGGTTTGCCATTGCCTTTCTCTGCACAGCAGCTATAGTCTTCCTTGGTGGTCTCTCATTCAAGCACTGACCCTGCTTAACTTCCAAGCTCTAGAGAGATTGGGCCAGTCTGGGCTATGAGGGTACCAGTGCATACATTCAAACCACATTACTCTCTCTAGTTCAACAACAGAAGCTCTTTTTTATAAAGCAGTTTAGCAGGCAGTCTGGTTCCATTCAACATCCAATATAATCCCAGCTCGGTAATGTTTGGCAGCTTTTTGTGGTTTCTCAGAAATCGAGACGCTTCACAGTTCTCAAAGCATCTGTCCTTGTTTTCGGTAGTTGGGAGGACAGAGCATCTCCATCCTCCTCTTGCATCCATGTTACTTCTTTTTTTTTGGTCCTAAGCTTATGTAAGAAACTAAGCAGGGGCTGAAAATTATGCTTATGCATAGGAACTGCTGAAATACTTGCTTTCTTTGTGTCTCTAGATGCACCCCAAGAGGGGCATGGCATATTCTGGCACTTTCCCAGAAAAACAGCTCAAAACATGCTACATTTAGCTGCTGCCACATTTTCTGTACGGTGTCCTGACCCTCCCCCTTTAAAGAGATTTAAATCCAAAGCTTCGCCACTTTTTTATAAAGCAGGTTGGTCTTATTTTAACATCTGTGTGACGGACCTACATAGCTAGAGGCCTGAAGGGCATTATATAGGACCTAGGAATCCCTAGTGGGAGGGGGCAGTCCTGAAGGAGAAGGTGGGAGTGTTTGTGGCCTGTTCTAAGGGAGAGAATTCCAGGGCCAGTTAGAGAGAGTGGGAGTTTAGGAAGCTTAGGAAGAAAGAGACACGGTATGGGAGGGAGGTCTGAGGTAGAGGTTAGGTGAAAGAAAGAGGATAAGAGATCCTCTGGGCCAAATAAGGTTGTGTTTCTCACAAAGAGGGGGGGGGACTACAGTTGCCTCAGCATTCACAGGCAGCACAAGCTACTCACTGGCGTAAAGAGAGCCCAAGTCTCTGACAGAACAGACAGTGGAATCTGAAATCTCATTTATGGTTCTTAGTGAAGCAAGCAGACAGTGTGATTTATACGCCTTATATGAAGTAACAGCCTCTAACTAGATCTATGAAATTATTTCTGAACCTTTATGCTGAACAATTCAATAAATCATTTCTTAACAAGTGAAAGCGGAGAGTCACGCAAGTTCCCTCCTTCCCAGAGACAACAGCATCCAGCGTCCGGACAAGGAATCTCATCCAAACATACTGAGAAATAGACCTGTCCTAAATAGTGAGATCATCACAACCTACATTTTGCTATCCCTGTTCCATCCCACAACGAACAGCCACGTCACAGGGCAAAACCTCTGTCCTTGCAACTACACTGGCCCAGCTCATGAATGGTGTGCTCACACTGCATGCATCAGTGATCTACAAAGACCCATCAGGCTGGATAATACCAAACCAGCAAACAAATAAGAATTAAACAGTTTTGAAAACTTTTTTTGGGTACCACCCAACTTGATGAAGAGCTCTGGTCAAGTTGAAGCCTCTAGCAATGTTGTGCCATTTGGGTGGTCATACTAGAAGTAACTGGGGGAATGTGGAATCGTACAGAACAGCCAGTCTTGTCAGATTGCAGAAGCTAAGCGGGGCTGGTACTTGGGTAGGGGACCTCTACAGAAGACTGCAGAAGATCAGCCCTGCCTGCTCCTTAGAAGGCCAGATCCTAAAGATGAAACTCAAATACTTTGGCCACCTCATGAGAAGGAAGGACTCCCTGGAGAAGAGCCTAATGCTGGGAGCGATCGAGGGCAAAAGAAGAAGGGGACGACAGAGAATGAGGTGGCTGGATGGAGTCACTGAAGCAGTCAGTGCAAACTTAAATGGACTCCGGGGAATGGTAGAGGACAGGAAGGCCTGGGGGTTCATTGTCCATGGGGTCGCGATGGGTCGGACATGACTTCGCAACTAACAACAACAACAACAACAGAAGACTGCAGAGGACGGCAATGGCAAACCACCTCTGGTTCACATTTGCCTTTGAAAGCCACTTGCTGCAGCTGCCATAAGTCAGTTGCAACTTGCCAGCACTTTACACACAGACACTAAAGCAGGAGTGCAACTTGCCAGCAGGAGCTCATGGGAATTGTAGTCCATGGGCATCTGGAGAGCCACAGTTGGGCCACCCCTGCACGGTTCTGGTGTTTTGGATTTTACTTTGACACCAAGACACCTGCTAACAATGCTTTTCAACAACAAAAATGTACTTGGGAAAAGCTAACTTGGGTGCTGGTATACAATTGCTGTCCACCAACAAAAACGCCATACTAGTTCCTTGCACTAAATTAAACATAATGTATCCTGAACTGTTTTCTGGCTTCCTCAAGACATGGGATATGAGGAGCGCTAGGGGTTGCACAGCGTCTTGTGCAAGTGGAGCTGTACTAAATCCATTTAGGTTTCCTCTTGTGTATCACTGAACCCCAGCCCACATCTCTGCATTACTACCGACTAGACCCCAAAGAGGTTTTTACAAGGGAAGCCATGCAATGGAATCGGGACTCTGCTTGTTCATTGCCAGAAATCCCCAATCAAAACAGCATGTCTTCTCGGTGTCCCAGTTATGCCCACAATTTCTCCCAACATAATACACAGTCTGAAGAAGGTTTGCATCACTAGGGCAGGCACAATTCCCTCTTATGGATCTCTACTCTTTTTGTCTCCTACCTCCACATACTTTTCACACAACTGCAGTATTTCATGAGTCCCACACTGAAAGATCTTGAATGAATTGGCATGAAACCTCTAGGGGGAATTGAGCATGCGACATGAAAGCAGAGTCCTGTAGAAACAGAGAGACACAATCATCTTCATCTTTCAGTTTTCGTACAGGAGCGATAATAGAAATGCTGAAATATGCACACTTGTGATAACTTCCTAACGACAACAACAAAAGCAGCCAAAACCCTTCGCTGAATGGCTCCCTCTTTTCATCACAGAGCGCTAGTTCTCAAGAGCGATCTGAAGCATTACATCCCTTCCCCTTCCCATTACTTTTCAACAACGTACTGTGTTCCCGTAGCGTGTAAAAAGGAGCCACCAGGTCTGAGAGCTGTAAAATACATGGAACTAAACTACATTTCGCGGATCAGATGCAGTCTGCTTTTTGCTTTTCAAGAAGGATCGCCATGGCGCACCACTGTTGCCTTCAGAACCGTCTCTGAAAGGGCATCTGCACCTGCCGTTTATGGCAGCCACGGACAGTGTGTCAAAACGGACGAGGAGAATTTTTGCAACTATTTAGACATGTTGTGCCCAGCCTGGACTGGGAGAGGGCAGGTCCTCCTCTGCAGATCAAGAGTTCAGTGCCGACATACACTG
This sequence comes from Paroedura picta, assembly GCF_049243985.1. Classification (NCBI taxonomy): domain Eukaryota; kingdom Metazoa; phylum Chordata; class Lepidosauria; order Squamata; family Gekkonidae; genus Paroedura; species Paroedura picta. The sequence continues at coordinate 46,832,746 of NC_135370.1, forward strand.
CTGTGCAGTCTCTCAAGTCTCCAAGTTTATTTTTAAATCAATGTTTCAAGTAGCAAGGCCAGGAAAACCATCGGTGGTGAAAGGGCTGCAAATGGAGCACTGACCTCATTCCACTGGAGACAGTTTTTGGTACTGAGCCTCACCCGCTCTGAGCAGCAGAAAGCAGAGAACAAGGCAGAATCTTCCATGTGTCATTTTAATTCTCACTGTCCTTTGGGGAAGGGCAGATTACAATGAAAGAATAAATAAAGCCAGTGTGGTGTAATGATTAATAGCAGCGGCCTCTAATCTGGAGAACTGGGTTTGATCTCCCACTCCTCCACATGGAACCAGTGGGGTGATCTTGGGCCAGTCACAATTCTCTTAGGGCTGCTCTCACAGAGCCATTCTGTTAGTGCTCTCGCAGCCCCACCTACTTTACTTTGTGAGCAACTCTGAGACTCCTCAAGGAAGAGACAAGTGAGAGATGATAACCAACCCTCCTAAATAAATAAATAAAATAAAAATCCAGCTGCACATCCAGGTGAAACATGATTCAGCTGCTGGGGTAAGCCACGTTATACTCACCGGGTCTCCCACAGAGAGCTGAGACATTTACAGAGCAAGACACAATCCTAAGGGGCAACTAAGCCCCATTTCAGTACAATTCTGAGTACTGTCCATCACTACCTAAGAAGCCTGGCCAGCTGGGGTCTCTGCAGTGATCTCTCACTGGTTTGCAGGACCATGAGACAATCAGATTATATAGGAGTCTGTACCATACGCCAGGTTAACAGATGAGTAAACAGATCCTTCCACATTAGAAGGCCCAGTTGGCAAAACCAGGAAATTCTATGTTGACTGAATCCAAGCTGCAAGCCAAATCTGTCTTTTATTTAAACTCTTCCAGCATACATTTCAAGTGAACTGCTCTCTTTAAGTATTTGAAAGGTAGTCCCTTGGAGGAAGGCAGGGAATGGTTCCTGTTGGCAGCAGTGGATAAGACCTGCCGTAATGGGTTTAAACTATGTGTAGAATAGTAAGAAAAATGTTCACACCCAGAGTAGTTCAGCAGTGCCTGAGGTGGTGAGCTCCCCCTCACTGGTGGTCCTTAAGCAGCAGCTGGACAGATATTTATCCTGGATGCTTTAGTCTGATCCTGCAGCAAGTAGGGGATTGGTCTGGATGACCCCTTCCTACTCTATGACTCTATGATTCTATCCTGAGACAGTGAAAATATCAGCAGTCTTGGAGTAAGGAAGTATACTTATCATGGATATTTCAGCTGATTCTGCATTGAGCAGGGGATTGGACTGGGAGGCCTGGATGGCCCTTTCCAACTCTATGATACCATGAATACCAGGACATGTTCGTTTTGTACTGACCACTTCCAGCATAGCCACATGGGTGGATGTGCCAACACAACCATGTAAACAACACCATGTGGTGGGACTTGTGCAAAACGAAATCCATGTGTAGCTCAAGCTGATTTTAACCACATTCATATAAACAGATTACAAATCCATGAGAAATGTATGGAGATGCTCACTCAGATGGCTTACCCAATGCCCACTGGGCTATGTTGGCACAATGAGAAGCTGATGACAAACTATGGATTAGAACATTTACATCCCGCCTTTCCTTCTGGCTCAAGGCGACTTAGGTGCAACCATTAAAGCATTACAATGCAAAGCTAATAGAAAACAACAACACTCAGATAATCCCCTCCCCCAAATTCCTGGTGTTTATACCCCATTAAAAGCCCTGTCAAATAAAATGGCCTGGCAGTGCCTCATAAACATTTCTAAAGCTAGATTTTGCTAGGCAAGCCCCTTTAGGTGGGGGGACATCAAGTCGGTGGCAGCCTGAAGATTGTAGTTGCTGTATAGACACACTGGGGAAGGAATGCTCCTTTAGATATGGGTCCTAAGTCATAGAGAGGTTTACAGGTCTTGGATGGGACTCAGAAACAAGCCGGCAGCCTATGTATCTATTTTAAGATTGGCAAAATATGTTTCCATTGGCTTGCCCCTGACAATAACTGGGATGCCACATTTTGAAGCAGCTGCAGTTTCTGGATCATCTTCAAGCAAATCCCAAGATAGAGAGGATCATAGTATATTAATCCAATCGCAATTTTACAAAAGCGTGGATCAGCATGTTCAGATCAGCTGAGTCGAAAAAATGAAGAGAGCTGGCACAGCAGATACAGTGGACAGAAGGCACTGGTGGTCCCTAGGCCAACGTGCCTCCCAAACAGCAAGGCCTGACCTGAGCCCTAGGGCACCTCAAGCTCTGAACCTGCTCTGCAAAAGCCAACTTTACTGCACCCAGGACAAGTGGATCCATAAGCCTCCCTGTCCAGCATCACCTCTGTCACAAACCATTTTAGACAATGGAGCTGGACAGATTTAGCTGATACAATGGCCACCTTCTTCATAGCTGTCACCACCAGTCCACAGGCCTGCAAATAAGCTCTATGGAAGAGGTGGCCAAACTGTGGCTCTCCAGAAGTGCATGGGCTACAATCATCTTGAGCATCTGCTGTCAGGGGCTCATGGTAATTGTAATCCATGGACATCTGCAAAACCACAATTTGGCCACCCCTGCTCTATGGTGTGCTTTGTCTGAGTCATTCTTTACTAGCATTACTCAACAATCCCTATCCCCAGTTCCCTAGTAAATCACAGAAGTGGAGATCCACCAGATCATTGGAAGAAACACCAATCATATTTATGACACCAGGTAACCTGTCATTCCATGTAGCTACAGAAGCCCTTATAGTGATCAGGGAGGCTTTCAAAAGACCCCAGAACTCCCTAGAAACCAACAGGATCCATTCCACTTGAAATGGTCAAGAGACAGCCATCTCAACTATGATTCAGAACATGATGAGCTGAGCATAATAAGGGCTGAACCTCCAGCTCTCTAAAGAGATCACTGGCAAAATACTGGTCCAGGGTATCTTCTTTGCCATCTGTTGAGCCCCTCACTACTTGACACAGACCAATGATTGTTACGGAAGCCACGAAGACCTGAGCTTGGCCTGACAATGTGGAACTCCTCAAGGACAATCATCCTAGACGCTCTCAACACTAACTTCCAAGATAGGCTTGGTCAATTCAGCTAGGCAGCTGGCAAACCAGCAGGATCCTTAATCTGTCCCTGGCGCCCAGCACAAAGTACACACAGTCAGATCTGCCTGCTGTCTGCCCTGGGTATCTCCTGATGGATATAGAACTATGGAGAAGAATTAGCACCCTCACACTACCTTCTTCCAGGTCAAGGTTGGTGAAGGACCGTATCCCCAGCTGGTGCCAGATTCATCCAGCCATTTTTACAAGTAAGCAAGCCAATCTACCTACTCACCTGTTCCTCACACAAGAGGTCAAATACAATACAGATCTTATTGTTCGCAGACCTGCATTACATTGCATCATGGACAAAGTTAGAGCCACTTGAGCCAGCTTCATCACCCACATTTCCCCATCTAGGACATAGCGAGCACCACCAGGCCTCCCTGCGTGTCTTCCTGTGCCTCCATTCTCCCTGCTCCCATACTTCCTCATCCCATGTACCGCTTGGATCAGGGATAAAACTACACTCATGGTGTAAAATAGCCAGTACCACCTCCTCACTCATTTCTCCCAAGACTACTGCTTTCAAGGATGCCTCTTACTGCCCAGTCCCAAGCAATAAAACCAGAAGCAGACTTACTGGATAGCTGGACTGGAAGAAGACTGTAATACGTTTGCTATTTCCTTGCACTTGGCATACCACTCACACAAGTCTGTACTCTTCAAGTAGGGTGTCTGGGTACTCACAGGATCACTTCTCACAAGGATCCTGAGGATAGATGGAATTTGAAATTTCAGGTCAGATTACATGTACAATTTCCCAAAGCTGCATGAGCCCCGAAAGCTGTAATCCAAATATTATTTTGACGTGGCTGTTGAGGCAATTCAGCTGCTTAATTCCATGTTTCAGCATGAATCAATTTGACCTGAAGTTTACAGTTCCAGGAATGTGAGTGTAAGCTTGGTGTAGTGGTTAAGAGTGGCAGCTGAGCCAGGTGTGATTCCCCACTGCTCCTCATGCAGCCAGCTGGGTGACCTTCGGCTCATCCCAGCCCTGATAGTGCTGTTCTGACCAAGCGGTCCTGTCAGAACTCTCTCTGCCTCACCTACCTCGCAGGGGGGCCTGTTGTGGGCAGAGGAAGGGAAGGCAATTGCAAGCTGCTTCGAAACTCCTTCAGGCAGTGAAAAGTGGGGTATAAAAACCAACTCTTCTTCATGAAAGAATATGTTGTAGTATTATTGTGCATTATACTACAGTACAACAGATACCATTCTGTTATACAATTCAGTGTGACATCGAACATCAAAGAAGTGATTCTTCTAAATGGTTTTCTGATCCAGCTGTGTCTCCGGCAACTCCTCAGGGACGCACCTTCCTTGTACTCTTCTCAGATACAATTTGGTAGTTTAAAAGATGCCAATGAGATGCCCTCTCTTTGCATTCCTTCTCCGTTTCTGAAGTAAGTGAGACAATACCTCGTTTACTACTTATTTAATTTTGATTCCCTCCCTCCTGTTTCAGAAATTCCAGTGTCTCACTTCTGTGTGCTTAAATACAAAGGGGAGGCCATGCAGCTGCTCACACTAGAAATAGGACACAAGATTACTTCTTTAATGTAATGGGAATTTTGTGCCTGATTCTCCTGAAGTCAGCTGAAAAGGTAATTGTCAGAGGAAAGCACAAAGAGGTGTGTCCCCCTTTCTTCAGGGGAAACAACTCCCCCTTCCTTCTGCTCCCAGGAATAAATGCTACACTTCATTACTGTCCAACTTGCTTCTCTGAAATTAAGCTTCAGTGCTGAGGCCATTTGCTCATCCCCTTAGCATTTCGGAAGCAGACCGGAGCACATTCACTCTTTGAAAGGATACATTAGCAGAAGGTTTATAAGTTTAGGCCTAAAATGGATTCTGAATATTTTATGTATCTTAACGTTTTATAATAATTTCATTTCTGCCGTAAGTAGAGAAGTGCTTAAGGGCGGACAGTGTAAAATAGGAAACCAGATTAAACATACAATACAAACATAATTAAAAATCCATCTTCTTAACATTCAGGGAGATAAAAGCAAATTAGAATGTTCGTTCCAATAGAAAGAGAGAAATGGATGGAAGAAAAAGGCAGCAGACAGGAAACCCAAGAACTGCATTACAGGAATTATTGTCAGAACTCCAAATGGCTTGGTGTGTATAGGGCAAAAACATGTATTTGAAACCCGTATGTGTTATTGGACATGTGTATTGAACTATTATCTAATCAGCAAATTAAAACATAAGACCGTGATTGTAAATTGTATTATTGTAACCAGAGCATATGAGCCTCTTGTGGCGCAGAGTGGTAAGGCAGCAGAGATGCAGTCTGAAAGCTCTGCCCATGAGGCTGGGAGTTCAATCCCAGCAGCCGGCTCAAGGTTGACTCAGCCTTCCATCCTTCCGAGGTGACTCAACAGCTATGTGGAAGAGAGAACTTTCCAGATCATACCTTTACACCAAAGCTTACCTTTAAACCAATCAAACTTAGAAAATCCCTTGGTTCTATAAAAGCTGGGGATCCAGTTTGTTTCTACTATTTTACCTATTGTGGTGCTTGCTGGCACAGAGCCAGATGCACCTTAGGGATCAAAGGCAGCACAACACCAATCAGTTCAGATTACACTCTGCCAATGAGGGCCAATCAGTTCAAATTGCATGCAGACAACTCATTCCCTGCCTGATTGCCCTCCCCCCCCCATGTATTCCCCCAATAGGAGATGGCCCTCAGCCAGGAATGGAATGGATTGCTTTGGTAGTTTAGCCCCAATCAGGAGGATGCTCTCAGCCTGGAAAGGATTGATGAAGCCACATAATCGGGAGTGCCAAACAATGCATGATAAATTCTTGCCAAAAATTCTTGCCTGGACCCCCTTAATATGCAGAAATGGGTGGTTGAAGCTTTTCATGACAACATCAGATGAGATCTACTTGCATATGAAACCGGTATTGGAAGGAGCACTTTAAATGTTGACGATTGCATTTGCATGTGCTGCAAATATCAGGAACCACTTAGAATCCAGGAGGGCAGCCATTCTTTCTTTACTTCTATTGGTTGAAAGAGCGATCAACAGGCAGTTGAAGCTGATATCCTAATACCACAAGACCAGAACTTTGTTAGTGATGGAACTCTAGAGGGACAATCACATTATGTTGCTTTCTCTACAGCTCTCGGCTTCATTTCCTCAGTCTGGGCGACATGCCACTGTTGGATGTAACTTGGATGCTATCTGTTCCTGGGTTTTCTGCCTCCCCAGCTGTCAGGATCCAGATCTTGTCAGCACTCAAACAATGTAAAAGATGCCATCCCTATACCTTGTTATTTTTAAACTCATGTTTGTCATTAATTTCTGCAAAATTGTTCATTTGCTTTAATGTTAATCTGCTATTCCCAAATGCCCCGATATCTTTTTTACTGTCCAGAAATGGACAGTGACCTGACCCATTAATAATAAAAGCTTTTCCCACTAGGATTGAATGTCTTATAGCCCTGGCAATTTGTCAGTCTGTCAAATATGGTCTGAAAGTTCCCCTTTATCGTATATGATGTCTGCCAACGGAAGAATGAATCTTCTGATCTTTAACATCCGCAATACTCAAAGGTTGGCTAATTAGATTTTAAATCTATAGATTCTGTGGGATCCGGAACAAGACATTAGGAGCTATTAAACCCTAGCAGAGTGATATTCCTTGGGTTCAAGGTTATTGATCATAGACCAGTTATTACAAATGAAATGTTAGCCCTCAAGTGCTGTGTTTTCCTTTAAAAACACAATAAAACAGAGATAAAAATAGGCATAGTTGATATCCCATATAGGAAAAAACCATTTCTCCACCCATTCCTAAAATCTAGAATAGGGTTTCTTGATGGCCCTGGAAGGGTTTCCAAAATGGGTGGGAATTAATTTTAAATATATCTTTTTACATTTGTTAAACATCTATTAGGTGATATGACCATATACTGTCATGTTGACCTGCACCCTTCCCCCTCCAAATGGCCAATGATGGGCCTGGAAAGAGTGGTAAGGGGAGGGGCCCCGGGTGGGCGTGTACACAACTATGCTTCCCAACCATATTCTGTATGATCAAGCCACTTCTGGGGATTCTCAAAGCCTGAAGAATGTTTCTCAATGGTAAACATTTGAGGAAGGCTGATCAAGAACAGTGGTCCCCAACCTTTTTATCACCGGGGACCACTCAACGCCTTTTACTGAGGCCCGGTGGGGGGGGGGAGTTTACTCCTCTACTCAATCAATCAATTCTATTCTCAACCACTGCCCTAGCGCTCTCTGATTGCTATGGTAATGTTTAAACATCCCTTCAAAATAAGATACAGACACGCCATAACAATGAAGTGTGTTGTAAAGGGCTGGGGGGGAATGAAGTAAAGGGGGGGGGGGAAGAAGGCGTCCTTCGGGGCCTACCTCCAATTAGTCGAAGGACCACATGTGGTCCGCGGCCCACAGGTCGGGGATCGCTAATCTAGAACATCAGAGAGCCAAAGTTCACACAAATGCCTACACAAATAAGTCAATTTTCCACTGCCTTCAAAAACACCATGGAGGCTTCTCTGAAATCTTCCACCAAGGTTAATTATTCGGAACCCTCTGGAATGAGCAGCTGCTTTTTCAACATGCTTGGGAGATGGAACTTTTAAGATACCTTGATTCTTGTCCAGAAGGGAGCTCCTGCCATGGGGCAAGGTGGTCCTGTAAGGATTGCCAATCTCCAGGTAGGGGCTGAGGTTGTCAGTAGAGTTCTTGGCATATCCAGGTAAAGACTCAGGTAGGAAGTGATGTGAAAGACCTCTGCCTGAGACCTTGGGTACCTGTTGCCAGTCAGAATCAACAATAGCAGTTGCCTGGGACGCTCCCCAGGATACATCTAAGTGCCCTGGGGGTGAGGGTCTCCATTCCCTTTTGGCTTCCCGGCCCAATGGGAGCCTGCAAGGGGGAGGGAGAAGGGGGGTCTTTCCCACGGCTTTCCTGTCATTTTGCCATGGTGCTATGCGCAGGAGCAGGCTCCCGCCCATGGCATCATTTTAAAATGACAGGAAAGCCCAGGGGGGCTGCCTTTCCTTCCTTCCTTCCTTCCTTCCTTCCTTCCTTCCTTCCTTCCTTCCTTCCTTCCTTCCTTCCTTCCTTCCTTCCTTCCGTCCGTCCGTCCGTCCGTCCGTCCGTCCGTCCTTTGATGCACCACGGGTCTGACTCTGCATAAGGCAGCTTCATGTAAACTTCATGCAATCATGCTAGTTCTCCCTAAATCACAATTGATCTCCAGACTACAGAGATCAGCTTCACTGGAGAAATTGGCTGCTTTGGAAGGTTAATTCTACGGAATTATACACAGCTCAGATATCTCACTTCCCCAGACCCTAACCTTTCCAGGGTCCATCTCCAAATCTCTAGGATTTCCCAAGATTGAGCTGACAAGCCTAGATCCTGTAGATATGTTGGCCCCAGGACACGCAAGGTCATACCCTACATAGTGAAAAATGTCTTGATGATATCAGGAAGGCTTCAATCCTATTAGCTTTTTAGTAACAGCACACACTTTGAATTGAACACAGAAATTAGCAGGCGGCCAGTAAAGCTGTTTCAAAACATGCATAAGTGAAACACTTACCAAGCAGCTTTGTAACTGCATACTCACTGCAGCACTGCAATTTTGTTTCCTTGCAATTGTGGAGTTTCATTTCCTTGCACAGTGGATGGTTTTGCATTTGTGCCGTAGATGAAATCAATTCTCTCCCAGGGCTATGGGTGGTCAAGGTAGGCAACTCAGTGATGAGGAAAGGGAAATGTAATACTATGAAAGTGGCCGTGCACAAAATAACCTCAACATCAGGAATTTAAAGAAACAGAAAACTACAAGACTTCTTTTGAAACACAGTGTTTCTCCCTTGGTGGCTGATTGATTTTCTCACTATTTATTTAAACAACTAGCTATCAAGCAGCATGAAAGACAAAAATCCTATGGGGGGGAAGGGAAGAACTAGCTGTATTATCAGGCTGTATGAGAGCATGCATGCACAAAGTGCTGCCAGTTGCCCCCATACTGTGGTGTTTGTGTATGCAAAGCCAGTTTGGTGTAGTGGTTAGGAGTGCGGACTTCTAATCTGGCATGCTGGGTTCGATTCTGCACTCCCCCACATGCAGTCAGCTGGGTGACCTTGGGCTCGCCACGGCACTGATAAAACTGTTCTGACCAAGCAGTGATATCAGGGCTCTCTCAGCCTCACCCACCCCACAGGGTGTCTGTTGTGGGGAGAGGAATGGGAAGGCGACTGTAAGCCGCTTTGAGCCTCCTTCGGGTAGGGAAAAGCAGCATATAAGAACCAACTCTTCTTCTTCTTCTTCTACCTGATAAACAGTCTTGCTGTCCAAGTGGATTGATGAAAAAAATAGCTCCCTGCTCATGTCTATGGGTGTGCATAGGGGGAAAAAAATATGGCACCTTTCAAATTCAAGATTTCCTGATTCAATACAACTTGAATAAACCAAATCACTGATGTGGTATATTGATTCCAGTTTGGCTGATTTGGGAAGCTTGAACTGATTAAGTCAAGACAGCACCCAGACATGGCACGGAGCTTTTATTCCAATCCTAGGTCGATTCAGTCCCTGCTGTCTACACAGAATGCAATTTCCGTTTTGATTTGGGGTGATTTAAATTTTCCTTCTGCAGCAAGAAGGACTGCTCTGGAGTGACCCTACCTTTATTGTGTGATATGTTAGAGTGCTTTTAAACCTCAATATTTTAAGATTCGGATTGAGAAGACAGGCTGTTTTGAATCTGGGCTCTCCTCCGTGGTAGGGACACCCTGATTGGCCAAAGGTGCCCATGTGACAAGCTTGCCTTAAAGGAGAAGCCTCTAATTTCTCTCAACTTCTGTCGGTCTTGGATTTTTTTCTCCCTCCATTGCCTTGTTCGATCCTCTCCCCCCCTCCAAGAAAAGAAAGAGGCTCCCTGCTTGGCTCCTCCCCCCCTTCAAGAAAAGAAAGAAAGAGGCTTGGCTCCCCCCCTTCTGAACTACCCTAACCACGTGCAGAACACTTTCGTGTTTCAATGGGGGGGGGGGAGAGGAAGACCTGAGTTCAAATCAATCTGAATTCAACAGGATTGACAATGGAATAAACAAAGTAAGTGCAGACTTTGCCCTAGTCTCCAGGAACCAGATGTTTGACAGCTCCAGAACTGCCAAGCAGCTGATCCTGAAGATCAGTTGTTTGACGGGGTCTTCAAATGTCTCCCTGCAGACCCCTCAGAGGCTGTGAAGATGGGACTATGCTCAGCCTGGGAGCAGGGAGGCATTTAAAGACCCCAGCAAATAGCTGATCCTCAGGATCAGCTGTTTGGCAGGGTCCCCCCCCCCAGACCCTTCCTAGGCTAAGGAGAGCTTGCTCCTCACAGTCTGGGAAGTGTCTGGAGGGAACCAGAGTGACCCTGTGAAGGGTCTAGAGCAGGGATTCCCAACCAGGGCTCCGTGGACCCCTGGGGGTCCTGAAGCAAGAGTTCTGAATTGGGTCCATGGGAATTCTGGTGTGTTATGGAGGGGTCCAGGAAGTATTCTCAGCTCCTACTCTTTTTTCCATCCTACATGAGGCAGAGACACCATAATAGAAGTAAAGGTGGAGAGAGGGAACAAAAGGAGGGCTAAGGGTATGGGTAGTGATGTCACTTCTAGGTGCCTGGCAGGAGGCATGGCCAGCTGACATCACTCCCATCACTCACCATCTGACGGAGAGACAGAATCTGTGAAGGCAAAGGGGTGGCAGGTTACAGTAGATGAGCGATTGGGATTTGAATGTCCTGCATAGTGCAGGGGGTTGGACTAGATGACCCATGAGGTCCCTTCCAACTCTATTATTCTATGATTCTATGATTCTAAGATGCTACTATTCTTACTTTACCCCTTTTGAGAGGCCACATAGAGAAAACTCTTGTCACTGTTATGATTCTTCAGAGAAAGACTACTTACCACCAACCTAGGACTGTAACCACTTCTGGCCTCAGTTAGCTGGAACACAGCAGCCAGGTATACCACGCTGTGCACTTCACAACAACAACATGCCAGATCAAGGCTTTCATGATAAGTGTGCTGGGAAGCACAGTGTGCTAATGTCTCTCTGCTCAGAAAGATCAGAGCCACAGTTGGACACATAAGGAATGACATGTGGCTCCAGAAACCTCTGAATTCAGAGAGAAGTTGTGCTCTGCCTGTGCATTTGATTAGGAAAGAAGAGGCATTTCATGGGTGTATGCCCGCAGCCAAAATAACCCCAAGAAAAAAATATATAAACTGTTTCTGCAAAAGAAGTGAAATTATAGGTTTGAAACACTAACTCTTCTGCACATGGAAAGAAGGAGCCAGAAAATAGAACAAATCTTCAAGATTGTAAGTAGGGCTGCCAGATCTGGGGACTTCGGGGGTGGAGCCAGGAGCAGGTGGGATGGAAGGGACCTCAGTGGAGTCTAATGCTATGGAGTCCAACCTCTAAATCAGCCGATTTTCTCCAGGGGAACTCATCTGGAGATCAATTATAATTCCTACCTGGGGACAGGCATCACTAATTATAAGGTTGCATGACTACACTTGAGCATGACACATGAAACTCAAAAATGCCCTATAAAAGCAAGCCAGTGTGGTGCAGTGGTTAGAGTGTTTGACTAGGATCAGGGACACCCAGGCTTAAGTCCCCATTCCTGTGTGTAAACTGCACGGAACTTTTATTCCAATTCCAGGTCGATTCAGTCCCTGCCCTCTACACAGAATGCGATTTCCATTTTGATTTGGGGCGATTTAAATTTTCCTTCTGCAGCAAGAAGGATTGATCTGGAGTGACCCTACCTTTATTGTGCAATATCTTAGAGTGCTTTTAATGCTCAATATTTTAAGAATCGAATTGAGAAAGCAGACTGTTTTGAATCTGGGCTCTCCTCCATGGTAAAGACGCCCTGATTGGCCAAAGGTGTCCATGTGACAAGCTTGCCTTAAAGGAGAAGCCCCTAATTTCTCTCAACTTCTGTCAGTCTTGGATTTTTTTCTCCCTCCTCTGCCTTCTTCGATCCTCTCCCCCCCCTCCAAGAAAAGAAAGAGGCCGTGCATGGCTCCCCTCTTTTCAGAACTACCCTAACCACGTGCAGAACACTTCCTGTTTCAATGAGGAGGGGGGAGGAAGAGGAAGACTAGAGTTAAAATCTATCTGAATTCAACAGGATTCACAATGGAATAAACAAAGTAAGTGCAGGCTCTGCCCTGGGAAGAGTCTAACTATATACTAACTATATAGTACATGGCTCCATTTCCATGTTCTTCCCCAGGGACTGTCAAGCAGATCTGTTTCTTGATGAAATCTGATTCCTAGGCACCCAAAGGCCTGATTCAGATAGGAACCATCTCATGCAAGGAGAAGGGGGATTAATCCCCCCTGTGCCATTTTTCTGACCCGAAACAGCTCCAGGGAGCTACTGTTTGCCCAAGGGGGGGAGAAAACGTACCAACAAGTTACATGCAAGTTACACAGCAAGACAAAAAGCATTTCCCTGTGGCCATTTCAGGCTGGGAAAACCAGTTTCTCATCATATAAACAAGTTACCCAGACATCAACGCTAACAACATTAAATTCCATTTAAATTCCATCTAATCCCTATAATAAAAAAAAAACACCTAAAGAAGAGGCAAAATATAAACTAGCAAATTATAAGAGCACTTGAAGTAAAGCTTTGCAGGCATAAAATACTAATGTGCACTCACATACATATGATATTTCCCAATCCTGGATCAGGTTATTGTCCTATCAGTATTTCCTGTGCTCAGCAGTAGCATAGATTCAAATGGGTAGCTGTGTTGGTCTGAAGCAGCACAATAAAATCAGAGTCAAGTAGCACCTTTGTCTGACAGAGTGCTTGCACTCGAAAGCTCATGCCCTGAATAAATCTTTGTTGGTCTTAAAGGTTCAGCAGTAGCATTTCATTGTCTTGGGCCAATAAAAGCCTTTCTCAACATTTGCTTATTTGAAAGCCTTCAATTGAAAATGCCAAGACTGCCCCTCTTGACCCAGCTGTCTTGGGCCCAGAGGTGTGATAGGGCTTGACAGAGACAGGTCTTTTTTAGCCTTGGCTCCAGCCTGGTGGAATGAATTGTCAGCTGAGATCAAGCACAATTGGAGCTATCAAAGTTCCAAAGGGCCTGTAAAACAGCACTCTTCCACCAGGCCTATGGTTGAGGCCAATATAAAGCATGGCATGACATCAGAAAGGCTCCTCCGTCTTCTTTCCACCTTCACTTCCTCTTGAAATTTAGCTATAAAATCAACACCAGAGCTTACTCTGATCCATAAGGTTAGAGTTGGAGGACTTAAGTGGAGTTTAGTTAAATATATTTATTTGCATATGTTTTTTTTTATTTTTGTAAGCCACCCCAAGCACCCCAAGGTGCTGCCAATAATTAATAATAATGAATAATAATCTTTAATAGTGGGATTGCTGTTAAAATAACTCGCTAAGGGCTAAGTGGGCGGAGAGTGGGCTCTGCCTCGGACAGGCCATGCCCACTCTCCACCCACCCAGCCAGCCAGGGGCCCTCTGCCTGCATTGCCGGCAGTTTGCCTGGGACGCTCCCCAGGATACATCTAAGTGCCCTGGGGGTGAGGGTCTCCATTCCCTTTGGGCTTCCCGGCCCAATGGGAGCCTGCAAGGGGGAGGGAGAAGGGGGGTCTTTCCCACGGCTTTCCTGTCATTTCGCCATGGTGCTATGCGCAGGAGCAGGCTCCCGCCCACGGCGTCATTTTAAAATGACAGGAAAGCCCGGGGGGCTGCCTTTCCTTCCTTCCTTCCTTCCTTCCTTCCTTCCTTCCTTCCTTCCTTCCTTCCTTCCTTCCTTCCTTCCTTCCTTCCTTCCTTCCTTCCTTCCTTCCGTCCGTCCGTCCGTCCGTCCGTCTGTCTCCCCTCTCCAGTACCCCGATAGCGCCCACTTCATTCCTGACTGCAGCAGCCTTTTTTTTACTAGACGATGACGATGACAATAATAATAATAATACTCCCCAATGGACCTTGCTTACTTTCCTGAAACTTGGGGCAAGAGCCACACTAGGGAATAATGACCAAAAGAGCCACAGGTGTCCAAGAACCACATGTAGCTCCCAAGCTACTGAGTAAGTATCATTGCCCTAATGTGAATTGTATGAAGCAAACAAATGCCATATTTGGGAAAGCAGGGGGACTTTTCAAGGCAAGAGAAAAGAAACAGAAGGGCTGTTTTGTTTAGCCATTTCCAAAAGATTATTCATTATTGTAGTCACAACGCATATTCCATAAACCGCATAATTTCCAGTCTGCGTAGAATTTAAAACCGGATACAAAAATATCAACAGCAAGCAACAATACATTTTATGTCCAAGTTTTAAATACAATTCTCCCTTGGAAGTAGCAGACTGCTTTTCCTTTCCTTTTTTAAAAAAAGTTTCATCCTATATGTTCTTCTTCATCAATGTCTTATTTAAAACAAATTTGTACTGAGAGAGATTTATGTGGACTAGGCTTCTGTCTAATTAAGAAAGCAGCGCTCCAACGCTGTTGGGGAAAATACGGGGAAAGGAACCCTTTCTTATGCTTCCTGCTGTCACTGCCACAAGCTTTGATATTGACAGACTCATTATTGAGTCAGTAGCAAATACCACTTAATCCTTCCTGACTTATTAGAAAGTCAGCCTCTTGTAATTGCTAGAAAATAAGAATACTTACAGAGCTAATTCCAGACAGGTTACCAGATAATGGAAGGTACTCTCACACATTAAACAGTTGCAACCAGATTTGCCACCTCTGACAAGAACAGGATATTATTGGCACTGTCCCCTGTCCCCCCGCAATGTTTGTATTTTTACAATGTTTTGGCTTTTTTTTTTTAGTTGTTGTTATGTTGCCGCATATGTCTTGGATATTGGACTGGATATTGTTGATTATGAATTTTTGGGGTATTTTAATGGGGAATTTTATCTGATGTAACCCGCCACGAGCCTTCTTGGGAGTGGTGGGCTTCAAATAAATAATAATAACATAATAATAATAAGAAGAAATTAAAAAGCGCACAGCTAGACCAGAGCAGTGGCCCATCTAGTTTAGCATCCTGTTTCACACAGTGGCCTTGAGGCCAACGACCAGGACAAAGAGGCCAAGCCTTCTCTGACTGTTGCCTCCTTGAGGGTTGCTGCCCCCAAATCCCTTCAGTTACCATGTCTAGTAGCTATGAGCAAGTCTAATCCCCTTACTTGCACCATGACATCGTCACCTGTGCTATGCTACCCCATTCTTCACATGTTGGGTAATGCACTTTCAATTGGAAGAGAGTGGAAGGAGAAATCTGCAATTGGAGTGGGCATAGATATTTGGCTCACACACAATGTCTCATCAATACCTTCCCTCTCCATGGTGGGATTTTAAATGCATAAATCAAGGGATAGCAAAGCAACTCCCACCTCTATTCCCACGGGAGGCTCCTCCTCCCCCTTCTGGAATTTGTCATGACCAAACTACAGAGGCTGCAGCAGGATTTATAGCTCATTAAAATAATCTTCTTTTTAAAGTCTTAAGAGTCCACTTTAGTCAGGCTCGAAAAGTTCAGGCTAGACATTCTGCTGTTAACTGCATGTTTCCTAAAATCAAGACATATACAGCTGTTGCAAAGTTTCTGCGTTTACATGCAGGGATTCCTCACAGAATGACTGTTCGGTTATAACTATCATTTCTGCCCTGAGGTTTAAAGGAACACAAAGTGTCTGTCTCCTTTTTATTGCTTGTGGAAAGCCCAGTGTCTCATCTCAACTAAAAAAAGACTCTCTAAGAATATAATTCCAGTAAACCATTCTATTCATAAATGCATTTAAAAACTAGCTGGAAAAATAGCAGGGAAATTTCTAAGAACTGCCAGCACTTCACAACTACTCTGCATCCCCACCCTAGGTCAGGGGTGAGGGCAAACAAACTTTGAGCTACAGTAGACAGGCCCACCTACCCAGACTATAGATTTAATGTTCCCTGCTCAGTAAACTAAAAAACCTGAACTGATTCTTTACCATCTTCATGGTTTCCTCAGATAACTAGGCAATCACTCTTTCGACAGATAAGGTAGATAGCCAAGGTCAGTTCAGTGTTCATTACTGGCACCTTGGCAAAAGCAAAACTGCTCTGACTGATCTCTCCTTCTCTATCACAGTCAGAGTAGTTCAGCAGTAGAATCGGCTACCTAAGGAGGTGGTGAGCTACTGAGAACTGGTGGTCCTTAAGCAGCAACTGGACAGATATTTGTAAAGCCTACACTCCTCAGACAGCCTTAAGCTCTGCTACTACCAATTGCATACTGATCCCTGGCCCCAGGGAAGCTCACTTGACCTCAACCAGGGCCAAAGTTTTCTTCATCCTGGCCCCCACCTGGTGCAAGATCAGAGCCCTAGCAGAGCTTAAACAGTTACAAAGGGCCTGCAAAAGGAGCTCTTCCACCAGACTTTTGGTTGAGGTCGACCTGAATTCAATCACTTCCCATTGGCCCCTGAGCCCCCCTCCCATGGGAACCACCACCGACATGTCCATCCTATGGGGCCATCAGTATGTTACAGTTAAAATTGGATGTTCCCACCATGTTTGTTCCATTATGTTACTGTTCTCATGTTATGATTGTTTCATTATTGTTCAATTTATCCTGTTATCTGTTCTATTTTTTTCTCCAGTTCCATGTAAATTACCCTGAACCTCAGGGGAGGGTGGTATATAAATATAATTAATAAATTAAATATTTATCATGGATGCTTTACACTGATTCTGCACTGACCAGGGGGTTGGACTAGATGGCCTAGATGGCCCCTTCCTGCTCTATGACTATACGATTCTATCCTTGGAGTAAGGAATTAAGAAGTCTTGCAAGTCTTGCAAATACAGTGCCATCCTAAGCAGAGTTATACCCTTCTAAACCATATGATGGTAATGAGAGGAGAAAAAGAGCTAGTTTTTTGTACCCTGCTTTTTACTACCCGAAGGAGTCTCGAAGTGGCTTACGATCACCTACCTTTCCTTTCCTCACAAAAGACACCCTATGGAAGTAGGTGAGGCTGAGAGAACTCTGAGTGAACTGGTCACCCAGCTGGCTGCATGTGGATGAGCAGGGAATCAAATCCAGCTCTCAGAAGCTAGAGAGTGTGCAGGTGAGAAGGATTGGGGACAACCCCAGAGCCTAACAAAAACTGAACTTTGGTTGATGGGCCGTCACTATGTCAAAGCGAATGGAAGAAACAAAATTCAACTGAATTTTATTGTTGTGTCTAAACTGCCTTGGGGATTCTTCTGGACTGAAAGGCAATCAAACAACAAACAGCTAAATTAAGGTGCCGGTTTCCTGCCATGCATTACTTTTCAGGGTTCTGCAGCTCTTTGTTGATGAAAAGCCAAGCAGAGGATACCTTACAGGGCTCAGACCTTACGTTTCTTTTAGGAAATATGGCCCCTAAAGTGAATGTCTTACACTGAGCAAAAGGTGCTGCCCACATTGGAATTGCAAAATTGGGGTCCTTAGACCGCATTTTAAATGCACGAGACAGTAAAGGGAAAATTATGGTGCCCGTAACAGCTGTAACTCTGCTATGTTACTGATATATTACTGATATATAAAAGCATAAACATTATATATAATGGAGCAGAGCTATGGTCCTTATGGGAACTGTAACTTTAAATCTCCTGGTCTCCCCCCCCCCATGCATTTAAAATCAGGTGTTCAGAGCCGAATTAAGGCTTGCAGCACTTTCACTTAGGGGGTGTCTATTGTTCCTCTTACAGCATGACTAGATCCCCCTGATTAGCGCTGTCTCGCCTTCTATTCATTCTCCTGTCACAATAGCATCTCTGAATACATAGCCTGAATGTCCTTCTAGGATGTCTTCACAATATTCTGTCACAATTCAAATCGGTGAGCACAAGTTTATATTTAAAAAAAAATTAGAATGGCCAAGTTCGAAAAGGTTGAAAAAGAAGGATTTGGAAGCATCTCAGTGTTTGGTCTAATTGTTTTAACAAACGGAAGGATAAAGCCGATTAAGGGCATCAGGTCATTTCAATCCCCATTTTGTACTAGGAAGCCATTTATCAGAAGTGAAAGAACAAATCCATAATATAAATTCAGGAACTCGGGCTTCTCCCAGGCACCAACTGTACTACCTTCAACTTTCAGATTTCAAGCGAAGAATGGGTGACTTTGGGAAAGGGCATGGTTATTTAGGGCTGTAGCACAGATCCACATTCAAATGGTTTCTGTGCGAAAATAATGCTCTGCCTCCTGTGAGTGTATAAATTTATTACAGCCCTTTGTGATTGTTCCCAGCCACTGTGTTCCCCACATCTGTTTGTCACTTCAGCACTATTTTTTTAACCAATTCTACCTCCCTGTGCAATCCCAGCCAAGCAGGTATCGCACAATGAGTGAGATGGTGCCGTGAAACGTTGTGACCAATTAGCTTTGACTATGTGATTCTTCACAAAGCCCACAAAGCCCATTCAGAGTGAAGGCAGGAAACTTTGGCCTTGCTCTGTGCACCAGCCCAAAGAAGCCCCAAGGGTATGAAAGGGCACCTCCATGTTTTAAATTGGCTCTAGTTTGATGGGACAATGATTGTTCCTTTATAGTGCCATCCTAAGCAGAGTTTGTTGCTTTAAGTTCACAGGTTTAGAAGCGCAGAACTCTGTTTTGGGTCCTTTCCTTTCAGAATCTTGGCTCAGTTTCCAACTCTCCTACAGATTTTGGGGTATTCATTTTTCAATTTCTTTTCCATAATGTCCAGACTGCCAAAATCTTTTATGAAGCAGTGCTATCTGAATTCATATATTTTAATCAGAGCCCCAAATATCATGGATACCCTCTACTGGGATAGTCATGAAATCAGCATCACCATATCACAAGACAACAGATCACAAGTTCTACAAGATATCCAGGACGTTACCCCGGTTGATAATATGCTGTGTCTGTCCATTTTTTATGCAGCCTTCTCCCATATCATATCATGCTTTGTGAGCAATGATTTGTACAGCAATTAAACGTGTCCTTTCTGCTTCACAGTCACTATGCTTCATTTCTTTTTTAGAACACTTTATTTACAGTCAACGGGACCAATTCAATATATACTATATCACCACTAAATGCCATAAAATATTAAATATATCGCTGATTAAGTGATTCTAAAAATTGGAAAGTCATAAAATCATACCTGAGCGATAATTTATAAAATTCTAAAAAGTACATTATCTTTTAAAGCTATTATGTAATTTGATGGTGGCAGCACAGAATTTGGCAATGCAGGCAGTAATTTGGGGGTTCTTATCTCTTCAAAGTTTCTTTATTTCCTGATGTCAGACCTGAGTACCTCCCTAATACGGACTGCAGGTATCATGTATCAGGTATCATGATGTATATAGGGCAGTAGAGCAAAAAATGCTCCTTATTTCTACTGGTCAACTAGCACAGGGACATAATCTCTGGGAGAGCGGGATTTTCTTAAATTGGCCTTCTTGTACTGCTGTACGCAGGGCCAACTCTTTTTTTTTTTTAAGATAACCTTTTATTGCAACTGATTACATTAAAAGGAGCAAAAGTAATAAAGCAAGGCTATTAGACCCTAGAACAACTATCCACTGTGATCCATGTGAAGGTCACCTCCAGACTAGACTTCTGTAACTCACTGTATGCTGGCCTGCCCTTATTCTTGACCCAGAAGTTGCAGGGTCCTCACTGGAACATGATGGAGGGCCCATATCCAATAACCTGTGCTGCAGCAGCTGCATTGGTTGCCAGTGGTGTTTCAGGTCAAGTTTAAGGTTTTGGTCCTGACCTTTAAGGCCATTTGCGATCTGGGTCCAGCATACCTGAGGGACTGCATAATACCTTATGCCCCTAGCAGGGCATTACACTTTGTGAATCTGAACAGGTTAGTGGTCTCCATCCCAAGAGAGGTCTGCCTGGCCTTGACCAGGGCCAGGGCCTTTTCGGTACTGGCCCCAACCTGGTGGAGTGAGCTCCCGTAACAGCTGAGAACCCTGACATAGCTCTCTCAGTTCTGCAGGGTCTGCAAGATGGAGCTCTTTTACCAGGCATTTGGTTGAGGCTGGGTGGTGGAACATTGAACTACCCCCATCTATGGTGCGAGGTGGCATCTCCAGTGGGGGAGGGGATGGGGGGGGGTTGTTGGGGTTGTTTATTTTTCTCTCTCTTGGTTTTAAATTGTATTTTAAATTGTACTTTCCATTGTTGTGAACTGCCCCAAGTTGGCTGGCTAGGAGGGGTGGTATATAAATCTAATAATAATAAAAACATAGAAATAACAAGAAAAAGGAAAGAGTTGAAAATACAATAGAAAGAACAGACATACAAAAATCATAAATCTCATTTATCTTACCTGATAAAAAACACTGAAATGCTCTATTATACCTTAATAATCCAGTCTAAAGTTATTCTAACATTTTCTATATATTTACAGATCCCTATATGTATTTCCCCCCATTTAATATTTAAATCCCTCAGTTAGCAAATCATGTTTGTCATGATTCAGTGCTGCATTTCAAGTAAGGCTTACCCCAGAAAAGTCACCTTTACGTGAGACTAGTCTCCAGTCTATTAATCTTCTTCAAGTCTAAGGCGGTAATGTTGAGGGAACCGAAGTTAGAGTTACAAACAAAGAAGAGAAAATACACAGAGGTTTAAAAAAAATCCAAAGAACTCTCAATTTAAAAAGGAAAAAAAAAAGAGTAAAACCAAGGGCTGAATCAATACACATTGATGGGCATATGCCGATCTAAGACTTAAGACTTAAAGGTGTACTGGCTTACAGGCACTGCATCTACAGGAATGTTTTCTGTTTAAACCAACAAAGCTTACTGCATGGCTCAATGGATCAGTACCAAGGACAGGGCCTTCTCTTGGAAGGCAGAATGGTGTCTAGGAAAAAACCACATTATAAACTGGAAAAGGGAGAAATTCAGCTTTTGGAACACATTTTCCACAGAAATCAACATCACTGCAAATCACACACTAACTAATAAAAAGGTTGACTTTGAGGCATGCCCTATTTTTAAAGAGATTCAAACCATGCAGGAAAGGGACAAAAGCCATGGAAAGATTCTATAGAAATCTAGCTCACTCTTACACCCTCCCCCCAAACCAATATTTTGTGGTATAAACATCCAGCTGGTAGGAATTTTCTTGGGGCTAGAGGGAGGTACACAATCAAAAGGTATGGAAATAGCAAGGCAGCATGGGATTGCATTTAAAAAGCGGTGGATGCCAATCTGGAGAATTGGGTTTGATTCCCCACTCCTCCATATACAGCCAGCTGGGCCAGTCATAGTTCTCCCAGAGCTGCTTTCACAGAGCGGTTCTCTTAGAGCTCTCTCGGCCCCAGCTACCTTGCAATTCCTTTGAGTAGTGAAAATCCGGGTATTAAAAAAACAGTTCTTCTTCTCTCTTGTGGCACCTTAAAGACCAACATATTTATTACGGCATAAGCTTTCCTGAGCAAGCACCTGCTTCATTATGCTCTTGAGGAAGTGGGACATGGCACACAAATGATTGTGCAATAATAAATGTGCTAATTTTTAAGGTCCCTGAAGACTCTTTATTTATGGCTGCACCAGACTAACAGAACTACTGCTCAGGGACTGGTGAGGTACCAGCCTCTGGCTGAGAGCAATGGGTGTTACACATGCTTGGGAAGTGACTGATGCGGTAGGCTTTGTGAACGGCTGTTCCACAATGTATTTGTAACATGATGCCTACAGCACAGCCAGCATTCTGCCAATGCATATTTTAGAGCAGAAGGAATCCTGATGGAGATAGACCACTAGGGTTTGGGTGCCTACAGACTGCCCCATCGGTGGGACATCAGAGGAGGAATGGGAAGGATTTTGCACAGTAGTGATTTCTTCCCCCTACCAGTGACAAACACACCAGAAGTGCCTGAAGATTACTCTGTAACTTGGTGGTTCAAAATTGACTTCACAGCATTTTTCTTGCAATGTTTTCTGTTTTCACATCATTCAGCATTTTTAATAAAAGCAACCAGACTCCAATGAGCTGACCCCCCATTCTGTTACTCGTACTGTTTTATTGTCTCTTTGTGTTTGTAGCAGTGGCTGAAAAATGCAGCAACACCGTGTCGTACGTGACCCCTGTGGCAACTTCAGCAGGATATCCAATATCTCAAGAGATGGCCATCGGAGGATTTCAATCACAGTATTTTTATGAGGCTGCAGATCCCCCAGGGAAGGCTTAGGAGAAAGTGAAACGGTCAGTTTGAATGATGCAAACCGCTGGGGAGTTTTTGACAGCGATCGAGAAAGGACTGCAAATGTTTTCTTGGCTGCAAGCCATGCTTGGCAGGCTCATTCAGATTTTTTGTTCCTCTGATCGTCCATAAAAGTATATATGCAGAAAAGATAGCACAGGAGAATAGGCTTCAGCTAAAAATGAATGAAGACTACAAAGTTCTGGTCTCATATACTGAGGCGGAAAACGGAGCTGAGAAAAGAGGCTAGAGGACAATTCACAATAACTAACAGAGAGCAGGAAAGGTGTGGATAAATGAATCAGGGAGATTAAGAGGCATGGGGCCATTTCTCACAGAAGAAAAGGAAAACGGCACATAGCAAATGAGGAGGCAATATATGGGGCCTTTTCTTCGATTGCATCAAACTCACGTCACTCTTTCCAGAAAGATGCTGACCTTAGGTCACATTTGTTACCTTCTAAGCCTCAGAAAGAATTGATCCTGTTTACCCAGACTGCTTGTATTTAAGGGATTTTGGAGATGTTTTGGTGGTGTGGTGATTTTATGTGGCTATTATTGCTGTTTTAATGAGGCTTTTATGTACCGTAAGCCACAGTATGTAGTTTAGAATTCTGATTTAAGATCTTTTTGAAATTAATTTAGTCACTTAAAAGTCTGCATCCTTAAACCCTCCCCAGACAACCCTGGGATGTGCCAACAGCTGTCTTTCTCTTGGAAGTTTAAATACGAACAGTCAGGGATTCTCAATATACCTGGCCAGGTATTCTTGTTGCGTAAAGTCCTGAAGGATGGCTTTCTGTGGCTATAGTCTGGCCACTTTACATATACTGGCTAAACCAAAGCCAGTAGACAGGGATGGAACACAAAGCGAGAGGCTTCAAGTCTCATCTGAACTCATCAGTTTTTCATGCATGAAGATAGAAATTAATCTAAAATAAAAGGATAACCTATCTAGTGGGACACTTTAAAGGTATGTGATTCAGGATGGGGAGTGAGGATCAGATAACTTGGGAAGAAGAAGAAGAAGAAGAAGAAGAAGAAGAAGAAGAAGAAGAAGAAGAAGAAGAAGAAGAAGAAGAAGAAGCTTTTGTACTCTGTTTTTTACTACAAAAGGATTCTCAAAGCGACTTCCAATTACCTACCCTTCCTCTCCCCACAACAGTCACCCTGAGAGAGCTCTGAGAGAACTACAGCTGGCCCAAGATCATATAGCTGGCTGCATGTGGAGGAGTGGTCTCTGGATTAGAAGCCACTACTCTTAACTACTGCACCAAGCTGGCTCTCAAGAGAAGATAATAAGTAGGTCGGGGTATAATCTGATTATCCATTTATTATAAATGGCAAGGGGCCTATGGCCTGCCTATTTGTTTGTTTGTTTGTTTCTATACCACCATCCCAGTAAGCCAACTTGCTTAGATTTCAAGTAGGGATTTCATAGTTCAATCTCTTAGCCAATATGTATCTGTACCTATTTTAAAAGGCCTAATGATGTGAGAACACATAACAGCCATGACACGCTTCCCAAAGGTCAGTCCACTTCTAAAACTTGCTAAGCCTCCTGAGTGCCTGTCCGTGCCACAGCCCTCTGCAATCTCACACCCTCATGCCCACACAACCACAACCCAAATGACACATCCACATGTCCTTCCAGAATCAACATCTCCTGACTTACTTTTACCACCCCCACACTCTAGTGCCTGTTCATAGAATCATAGAATCATAGAGTTGGAAGGAGTCATCTAGTCCAACCCCCTGCACTCAGGACACTCACATGTTGTATTCCTCCATACAATGGGCTTTGCCCCTACTTGTTTATCTTAAACCGCTCCTGCGGAATGGATTAAATAAAAGGGTAAGGGCTGTTGGGGAGGAGTTAGGGTGGGCCCTGTCCAGGATAAAAACGATCCTGATTGGGACCTCCGAGTGTCCATCCAGGGCCAAGCTGCCAATGGGGAGCCGCGCGAAGTACGGCTCCCAATTGGCTGCTCCCAATTGGCTGCCTCGCCTGGCCTAGCTGGGAACTCACCGCACAGATTGAGCTAGCAACCCGCATGGTGAGTCCTCTGGCCTGGGTGCTCCTCCACCTTCAGAAAGGAGCAGGGACGCCTCATCAAAGATGCGTCGACCCTGCTCCTTTCCCGCCCCGGGAACCCTCGCATTGGGGGGGCGCTGTCGGTGGGGGCGTTCTCCTGGCCCAAGGAGAAGGCCCAGGGATGCTGCGGGGTGGGGGCCACTGCCTTCTCCCGGCCCCAGGAGACCAGCCCACAGCCGGGAGAACACCCCAGGTCGTGGCCCAGACCCCCAGGAAGCCTTCGCCCTGCGAGGGCTTCCCCGGGGACTGGGCCCTAGAGCCCATTTTATTTAGACATAAAATGGGCTTTATTTCTAGTAATCTTATAACTGTGCATATGTGAATTCTGAATGAAAAAGGCATGTATGTTTTTTCCCTACATAGTAGTTGGCGAGCTTGCATGTCCACAAGTGATTTTCCAACAGACTGTGAATAGAATGCTGCAGCCCATGTAGATGTTACCAGTACATGGTGCAGAATTGCGGCATTCACACCCAATACAGACACATTCGGATCTGAAGCAATCACACACATTTTGAAACCTGTGGCACCTTTAAGACCAGCAAACTTTAATTCTGGGTAGAAGTTTTTCGTGCCAATGCACACAGAGACCCATGGTGTCGAACTGCTCTGTATCTTTGAGATCTGCACAAAACTAATCGCAGGAAGAGCAGCTGGCAGTGCAGAAATGCAAGCATGTCTTTCAGCCTACCGGAGTACAAGACTCCACATAGGATTTTAAAGTAAGATCCAAGAGCAGTCACTTGAAGAGATTACTAGAGTACGAAGAAAACAATGCAGTACTCCTGCATTGTCATTGACTATGACAAAACAACTTGCTGGATGTGAGGAGGTTTGCATCTTTTGAAGTGCATTCCCCGTCATTATCAGTTTAACAAAACTAAGAATCAATTCTCTGCAAAGTGACAAGGTAACCCTGCTTCATTTTCAGAATAGGGGTTAGAATCCATGAAACATAGAGCTGGAAAAGACCGCTCCTGATATATCAGTGCATTCTTGCAACCTTCAGCACTCAAAGTTGTCTAGGAACCCTCCTAATATTATTTTTGATTGGATCTTGCCAACTTTTCCACTCAAGCTTGCTCAATTCTCTTATTGTTAGCGCCCTTGCCTCCATGTGGGCCCTGTGATCTCTAAAAGCACCCCTTTAGTAGCAGCTGGATCCGATCCTTCATACTTAATATTCTGGAAAATAAAACTTTATGTGTGCATTAAAAAAAATTAATTAACTGCCTTCTAAGCCAAATGGAATGTTACAGTTGTTTTTTCCTGTGAAAGTTACAAACAGCTGGAACAAATAGCCACAAAAAAAGTGTAACTTTATCTATGACACAGATTTTGACATGTTGCTAAAATGGGAACATCTAATGACAAATGCCTCTACAGAAATTGATTTTTCTCTTGTAACTTTTGGAGAAGCAAAGATAAATATACTTTAATTTCACTTTAAACTAAATAGCCTCCAATAGAGCACTTTACACAACTACTGCTTAAGTCTGTGGAAGGAAGATAATTTCTTTCCATAGGTAACAGGTTGTTTTGTTGCTCCAGTGGTATTTGAAAATCTCAAATGATAAAAACTCAAATAAAAATATACAAATAATTTTGGAGGCATTTATATTTTTGTTTGGGTAACTGAATGGTCATTGCCCATTGCAACAGATGACAAATCCATCACACATCTACAAACCTTAATTTTACCTGGACCGGTTTCTTCCCAATCCTGAAAATTTGTATGCTTTTATACATGCAAAAAAATCTATTAGGCTCCCCAGACTCTTTACAAAATTACAGCTTCCAGAAACCCTTGCTTGATAGCCATGAAAATTCAACCCAGATCTAACTGTTAGTACATTTATACTAATGGACTTTAGTAGGATCCATCATCACAGCTGCATTTTGGCTACAGGTAAAGTAAACATATATTGACATAGATCACCCTAAAGCTTGCTTGGGATGCTTGTGTGGGGTTTTTTGATCATGTGCATGATGGGGAGTGTGCCTGTAACATGGGGATGGTAAAGGTAAAGGTAAAGGTATCCCCTGTGCAAGCACCGGGTCATGTCTGACCCTTGGGATGACGCCCTCCAGTGTTTTCATAGCAGACTCAACACGGGGTGGTTTGCCAGTGCCTTCCCCGTTTACCCCCCAGCAAGCTGGGTACTCATTTTACCAACCTCGGAAGGATGGAAGGCTGAGTCAACCTTGAGCCGGCTGCTGGGATCGAACTCCCAACCTCATGGGCAGAGCTTTCAGACAGCCTTTCAGCCGCTTACCACTCTGCGCCACAGGGGCTCTGCATGGGGATGGTAAGCCCAGTCTTTTTTTGCTGTCAAGTCACAGCTGACTTATGGCAATTGTGGGGGGGGGGGGGTTTCAAGGCAAGAGATGTTCAGAGCTGGCTTACCATTTCCTGCCTCAACGTTGCAACCCTGGTGTTCCTTGGAGTCCTCCTGTCCAAACACTAACCAAGGCCAACCCTGATTAGCTTCCAAGATTTGATGGGTTCTCTGGGTCAGAACATAAGCCTGGCCATGGCCATTTCTTTTCTCTCTTTTTTGCAATCCTGTCTAACAATGGGCACAAGCAAAAGAATCGAACTTTCGTGGGGCTGCGTTATTCTTCGCAGTGAGCTACAGTTTCTCTTCACTGCACCTTCCACCATCTATAAAAATCAAAGCAGAGAACAGGATGGCAAAACAACTATCCAGTGAGGTTTCCAAACTCTTCTAAATGTCAGGTATAATTCTGGGCTTGTGATATTTATGAGTCTGCTTTAGTTCATGTTTTGATAAGTACATTTCTGGCTACATGTATCGGATCCGCTCCACATTTCTGTGGCGTCTAGTGCTTACAGTGTCATTGTGCTACTTTGCAGAGAAAATGAGCTTACTCCCTGAGGAATTTTAATTCTGGAGAAAGCAAATGAGACAGTTTTCCTAGGCAAAAAGACTTGTGCGCAATTTATATTGCCGAACCTTGTCCTTTATCAAAAATGTATTCTGATTTATTTTGATTTGTTATTTATACTCTGCTGTCCATTTCTATGAGTCCTGGGACAGAATCTAGGGCAGGCTTTCTCAACCAGGGTTTTGTGACAGCCCTGGAAGGGTTTTCAAAATGGATGGGAGTTAATTAATCTTTTAATATATATATATTTTTAATTGTTATATATTTATCGCGTGAAATGACTGTATATGTTCTCGTCAACCCACCCCTCCTCCCAAAATGGCCAATGATGGGCCTGGAGGGGGTGGGAAGGGAAGGGGCCCAGGGGGGGTGCGTACACAGCTATGGTTCAACCACATTCTGCATGATTGCCTCAATTCTGGGGTGTCTTGGAGCCTGAAGAATGTTTCAGGGGTTTCTCAATGATTTAAAAAAATGTTGAGAAAGGCTGATCTAGGGTCACTGAGCCCTCCACCATCCCTTTTGAGAGGAAGACATTCTAGCATTATCTCAGACCATCAATTGAAGGAAGGCTATATTCACCCTGCTCCTTTTCCCTTGGATTCTCCAGGTCTTGCCCCTCTACCTCGACCTGACTCTTCCTCTTTGATACTTTCCCAAAATAATCTTAAATGCTCCCATTGGGGAGAAGCAACCCCAGGATCTTCTGTACCTCTTTCTTTCAGGATGTGGCCTGTATGTATATTATATATTGGTGAGATGAATATACCATAAAGAACCGGTGCTCCTCTGGTAGAACATTTCTTAGAATATAAGCATAAACCCACAGACTTCTTGTTCTGGGTTGTATTTGAATCTGATAGATTAAAGAATTATGTTGAGGAAAGAAGCTAAATGGATATTGACATTAAAAATTCTGCACCCTAATAAGTTAAATGAGAACAACTCCTGCCAGATGCTCATGTAGATAAGGGACAGAACAAGTCTGAGTAGCTCATTTTGTTATGGGAATGGAATGAAAAAGAATCTTAAATGGTCAGTAAGATTTTTTTTAATGTCCAAATTAACAAACTATCTAAGTGGTGAATTTTTAAAATAGAAGTGTAATACAGAGTATATTTTTTCAGAATCAGAAATCCTTCATTGGCATATAAAATAATCACAATAAAATAAATATCAAAGTTGAATAAAATGACAGAAAGAATACAAAAGGAAGATAATAAATATGCCACAAGTTTTCCCTAAGTTATCCTGATCTAACTTCAAGGCACTTTGCAAAAATTTAGTATATGTTAACGTTGCTTTGGTTTTCTCAATAACAACCCGTTATGAATTGCATTCTGTACATGCTCTGTGGAAATGTCCTGTGTTTTATTAATTCTTACAATTATGTATTAAATATAATTTATTGTCTATTATTTTTTCCTAACAAATGACTCTTAAGGGTTGCTGCTCGTATTTGGAATTGTTTTATGATGACTGTAAATCACAGTGTTTAATCTGTGTCTGGTGATCGATGGTTTTCAAGTAGACAAAGGAGTCAGAAAAAGATACCCAAGAAGAAATCTCAACTGGAACATTCCATGTTGCTTTCACATATGTTGTAGGGATAAAATGTTCTGTAACATTCGAAAAACTAACATGTCATATGTAGTACCAGCCCAAGGCTGTCCACAGACCTTTCTGTTTGGCCCAATCTATAGGCTGAGTCTTCCAAACATAGATACTGGAGGAGTACAGATAGCTGTGACTTAGGGGACTCCCATGTAGTGTCCTTGGTCAGTGGAAGTGTGGCTGATGGACAATGAAACGGGCCCCAAACTTCGACCAAACACTGTACAGCCTGGGTGGGGCTGTGTCTGTGCTCTGTATAGGGCTCCTTTCCAGGCTGCAGTGCCTTTTGCCAGCATCAGCTATTGGGTCCCCTCATGTGGCTGGAAAGGGCAATTGGGCATCTTGGTTATCATTGAGCAAGTTACCCACAGGAGCAAAGCCAGTGTTCATACAACAAGCATAAAGCTGTCCAGAGAGCTGTAAATGAAATCAGGTGTTGATGTCCATAGTCAATCAACCACTGACCTTTTCTAGACTACTACTACTGTTTGTTTTGTTTATCCTACAGAAAAGTGATATAGCCAATCCTCGTCTTGTCTTCAAATTGCCCTTTCTGGGGAAGGTATTTGAGAGAGCAGTGGAAGGCCTTCTTGGGATCTAGTTAGATGAGATGTTAATGCTCTTAATGCTGGTCCCATGTCTGCTCAGGAGGCACATGGCACTGGTAGTAAGAGACACAGCCCAATCCCATGGTCTTCTTCTGCTCACAAAAGCAAACTGGGTGGAAAGGAGGGAATGATGAAGCTTCTTCTATCATCACAAATATGTCCAGGAGTCCATCCCCACCCCAACACCAACAAACACTATTTTGAAAGTGCGTGCTCACTCAGTGGGGTAGTGTTTAATGTCCCATCTAATCAGAACTTTGGATAAGAAGATGAGTGGGCTTACAATAGCCTACCCTTCCTTTCCCCACAACAGACACCCTGGTAGGTAGGTAAGGTTGACAGATTTCTGAGAAAACTATGATTGGCCCAACGTCACCAAGCTGGCTGCATATGGAGGAAGAGTGGGGAATCAAACCTGGTTCTCCAGATTAGAGTTTGTCACTCCTAACCAGTACACCACATTGGCTGTGAAGTAACTCAGGTGCTCTGAACTCATTTCAGTCTGGCTTCAGGAAAGGCTATGGATCTGAGAAGTGCTGGTGGCTTCAGTCTCTGTCTGAATGTAGAGAAAGGCCATACTTCTTTGTTGCTCCTAGACCATGCTATCTCTTCCTTCCTTTCCTTCCGGCTGTTTATTTCCTCCATTGGAAACAATGGAAGAGGGGGCCACCTATGGGGAGCCTCCTGTAATCTGGACTCCAAAAAGCCAATCCTCACCAAACGTAGAAGAGAGTAAGCCACAGATCCCCTGTAAGTTTAGTGACTCTAGCAAATGGGGGGGGGGGGGATTCTACTATGGCACAAACCTCATAAACTGAAACAGTTTGTTTAATTCTTTAAAGTTTGTGAGATTTTGTGGCTCACAAACTGAAATGAATCACATTTTCTGGGTTGTGTCCATCCCTATTTATATAAGTGTCACCCTGCAAGTGGGTGAGATCAACAAATGAAGAAAAAGAAACAAAACTGTGCAGAGGGAAATGGAATCTTTATTAGGGATAGACCCCCTACACATTTCATATACAGCTTTGGCAGAAGGAATCTAAGAAAATGAAGGAATCTAATGTTACTTTGGCCACCTCATGAGAAGAAAGGACTCCCTGGAGAAGAGCCTAATGCTGGGAGTGATCGAGGGTAAAAGAAGAAGGGGACGACAGAGAATGAGGTGGCTGGATGGAGTCACTGAAGCAGTTGAGGCAAACTTAAATGGACTCCGGGGAATGGTAGAAGGAAAGGAAGGCCTGGGGGATCATTGTCCATGGGGTCGCGATGGGTCGGACAAGACTTCGCAACTAACAACAACAATGTTAGAAATAAACTCATTGATTAATTAATTAATCATTGCCAATACTTGATAACTGTTTGAAAAGATTTAATCAACATATAGTGCAAGATTATGAGAAAACAGCTTCTAGTATTTTAAGCTGAATAGTAATCAGTCCTCAATACTACTCAGGGAAAAAAGATTTCTTCTCTGGGGTTCTTACTGTGTCATCAGAGTTATTTCAACCATAATTGCAGAATGAACTCTGAAGAGTGAATCTCTGTGCTCGGGGTCTGAATTAGATTTCTCCCCCTCCCTTTTTTTTTTAAATTAGTGAGCCACAGCAAACATACTCTATTTACTTCTTGATTACCAGAATGTAAAACTAATGTACGCAGCTGTGTCATGCAAAATCTGATTTAATCCGGTGTGCTGAAGCCAAACTAAATAATAGCTTCTGGGGCACTATCCAGGGACACAGAAGCATCACTAAATCAATCAACATAATCCAGCCAAAGGTAAACACCTTTAAATATCTTTGATTGAAATGGGAGGAATTTATATCCTCACTTCCCTCATTTTCAAACCAGAGCTTTACTAGACTGGATCACAGCCAAAGTGGTTAGCTTCATCCCTGAGTAAATCCAAATTAGGCTGTGGCATCTATCTGTCCCTGATTTCATTGGCTCTCAAGAGCAGTGAGCTTTCTCTGGACACCCTTATAATTTGTCCATTCAGGGCAGTGGAGCAGCTTCCAGTTCTGCTATATACCTTCTCTGCCCTGACTCTAGTAATCATCCATTTTTAGCAGTGGTAGCTGCTTTCCTCTGAGCAGACCAGACAATCAGCACATTTCTAGTTTGGGGGCCATCACTTCAATATCTAGCCTTATGCCTTTTGCATGAGGAAGGTGAGGGGAAAGATTCCCAGCCACGATAGTCTACGCTGGCTGGCAGAAGAGCAAAACTCCTTCTTTTCATCTCACCGCCTTTACGAGAGGGGGTGGGTTGACTAAAAGCATTAACATATTAAGTATATACAGGGAATCATGGGAGAAAGTAAGTCCATTCCTCACTGCTGGCTTCAGCTTCTTCTTCCATGGCTGCTGATTGAGTGGTGTCTTCCTTTTGCCACTGGTCATCATCTTCTTTTCTTTCCGCCTCCAGTACCTGTTATTCGGCTCCATCTTCTCCTGCTGATCAATGCTGCCACCATGTATTGCTATGGCAACCCAAGATGGTGCCTAAATGCTTTCTATAAGTCCAGGACATGCACTGACATAATCTTCCATCTTTTGGAAGATTTTGTTTTTTGCAGGTGTATAAACTTGCTTCTCCAGAGATAATACTGAACCCAGTATGGCTCTTAAGTTGAAAAAAAGAAGAGCTGGTAGTTTTGTACCCTTACTTGAGTCTCAAAGCTACTTACAATCACCTATCCTTTCTCTCCCCACAACAGACACCCTGTGAGGAAAGTGAGGCTGAAGGAGTTCTGAGAGAACTGTGACAAGCCCATGGTCGCCCAACTGGCTGGCTGTGGAGGAGTGGAGAATCAAACCCAGTTCTCCAAATTAGAGTCTGCCACTCTTAACCACTACACCAAGCTGGCTGTGACTGAGTACATGAGGCAAAATATTATCATCTTGTAAGCCAGCATGGTGTAGTGATTAAGAGTGGTGGGTTCCAGTTGGGCAAATGGGTTTTGATTCCCTGGTCCTCCACATGCAGCCAGCTGAGCTCATTACAGTCCTGATAGTGCTGTTCTGACCAAGCAGTCCTGTCAGAGCTCTCTCAGCCTCACGTACCTCTCTGGGAGTCTCTTGTAGGGAGAGAAAGAACAGGCGATTGTAAGCACTTAGATTTTGCACTTAGGTTTTCATACATAGAGGATAAGATAGGACCGAAACTGGTGATTTCAAATAAGAAATTAATTCATGCAGCCATCCATCTAAAAGTTTTCAGGATCTTTGTCCCTACAGTATTGTGGTTTTTGCAATGAATGGCACAAATGAAACCTACGCTACAGGGAAAAGTAAAAGACTTGCGATTTGTCTGAACCATGTATCTTTGGAAGAAGTACATACAGTTACAAACAGAATCTGCAAAGAGAAAAGAGAGCGTTGCTGAATGATCAAATAATTGCTTATGTAGCAGGAAGGGTAATGCTAAAGCGACTCCTTGATCGGCAGTGTTAGAGGCTGAATGATGACCAAGGAGTTTTCCAGACCAAAGAAACAAGCCCTCCCTGCTGTGAGTAGTTCTTCTCCAGATTCCTCCTGGAGCTCACGGAAGCAGTTCTGCTCTGCCAGCATTAAAAGGCTCGGCTCCGACTGAAGAGAAGATGTCGCATGTGATGTGACAAGTGAAGGGGAGGATGCATATTTCATGCATAAGCGAAATCGCTTGGCTCACCACAGATTCATTTCCATTTGGACTGCCTCTTTAAAACTGAAAAGCAATGGCACTGCGGAAGCAGGTCCTGTTTTATCTTGATGTGCAGCTTGAGATATAGCAATCGGCATCCACTAACAGGAATATCTGTGGGTGGTGAGGGAGGTGGGGGAAAAAAGAGCAGCAGCAGTTGCCAGGGAACATAAAACTTGTTCATTTCTCCCCCTCCGCTGGGAGAGCAAGCTACCACCACATTTCTTACTGATTAACTGGAGGTGAATACCAGCAGTGGGGATGCCACCTTGCACGGTTTTATTGATTCTTAGCCCACAATGGCCCTTTATTTTCTTTGTTTGCAACCAAAAGTTACAGCAGAGTCCGAAAATTCCCCCACGAATGGACAAATGCACTAGGCTACAGCAAAAATGCTTGCAAAATAATAAAAAGGGGAGGGGACATCCCTGATATCCCAGGCAACCAAACATGAGCAATCAACAAGAGTGAAATGGTGACCCACTGATTGATGTGAACAAGACGTTGAAAGATGGTATTTTTCAGGGGATTTTTTTTGTACATTTTCCATCAACCTGAAAATGACATTGTGTTACTTTCTAGCTCTGAATCACGCTGAGATCAGAGAATACAGACAGGACAGTCTCACCCAGTAATACATCAGGAAATTTGTCAGGGGGATGCTGTCCTGATATTTTCCACATTCCCTTAAGCACTCTGGGGGCCAATGGGGTCTAGCCCAGTGGAGGGCCATGGGGACAGGAAGAGCCGGGCCTATGGAAGCCTGGGGTGGTGGCGGCAAAAATGCCCCACACAGCTCTGCAGAGCTTTGCAGCACTGCAGGACCAAATGGGGTATTAATTTTTATGCAGGAAGGTAGGACTGCGTTCCCACATTTCTGCAAAAAATCACAAACCCAACCCTGCCCCCCCCCCCACAGACACACACACAGCTGAACTTTTTGGCCATGGCTATGTCCCTCACAGGGATACATTACAGCAGCCATGGGGATGCAGAAAGCGGCAGAGCAGCTCCACCCCTGAAATGGGTCCCCCATGAGGATACAAGAAGCAGCGGAGCATGTTGCTGGGCCACAACACACTGGTGGCGTCGCAGAGTGGAGCTTCTGGTGTGGACTCACCCAGAGAAAAACCAATTGCCCTTAATGGAACAACTAGTGAAATTTTGTAGGATTGTTGTCTGATGGATATGAATGAACTTGACCTACAAGGTAAGAGCCAGGGCATGGAACAAAAGAATCTGAATGGGTGTGACTGTTTCCTTAATGAGGGCTGGCAGGAATCGGTTCTCCATGGGTTTGTTGAGGAACCAGCAGAGCTTGGGGAAAGCGTTCCTACCCAGCTGAGAGAAAACTGCAGGTATGCAAACAAACAGCAGATTTTGAGCTCATAGACACTTAGAGCTAGCAGGGTCACCTTGGTGGGTACAGGTTCTGTCTTTGAGATGGAAGGGAGCCATTCTGTTGCCCTGTAGGTGCTCTACTTCTAACTATGTAAATAAAACAAATATAATAGCATTTTATATCCAATTTGGAATCAGATCATAGAGTGTGGTTCAAAAACTCCACACAATGGGGACAAGGGCAGATAGTGGGTATTTTTTTCCAGGATTGGCAGAGACCCCAGGTTTGCAGAAATTATGAAATGAATAACACACTGCTAGATGAATCCAGTCATCACAGCAGTAGGGTTTACTTCTTTAAGAAAAGTATGCCACTAACATCTCAAAATACTGAGAATTCCAAGCCTCAGTTAATGCAGGGAGGAGGAACAGGAATGAAAGAAAGTAAATCTGGAGGGGAAAAGAAAAAAAATCCAAGATAGAGAAGGAAAACAGAAAAGGTGGGGAGAAGGAGGGGCAGAGATGTCTAGGAGAAACAAAGTAGGTAGTGAGAGAGAAGGCACAGGGAGAAGTAAAGAGGAACATAAAAAGAGTGAGAAGGAGCATGGAAATAAGATTCCCTCGCATGAGTCTGTGGTGGTGCCAGCCTAGCAGGCCAAGAGGCCCTCGTTAACAAGCCCGCCACCACGAGCCTTTGCCCAGGGCCCTCTCCCCTGCCCTGCTGCTGGCTCCAGGCACTGAGGTGTCCGAGAGCAAAGAGGCTAGAGTCCAGGGACGGAGGGCAGGAGCTGCAGGGGCAGGGCCAATCAGGGCAAAGCTGACTGCACCCTGATTGGCCCTATTCTAATTTGGACAGCCGGACACATCCCACCCCCTAGGCTGTTTCATAAATATATAGAGGAACAACAATGGATAAGGATAGCGTTTCTGCATACTGAAAACATTTAGCAACATTGGTCCTTGTGCAGAAAGGCCCCAAGAAAGTGTGAGAGGAACCGTGGAAATAAGATTCCCTCGCATGAGTCCCCATGGGACACCCACTTTTTTCACCATAAGCTTCCAGTCCTCTCTTTCTAGAGAGAGGGAACCATCTTATCTAGCAGTAGCTATGAAACTCCTTGCCAGTTATGGAAGTGGAGAGAAAGTAACAGAAACGAAGTACTATATAACTAGATCAGACCAATTTCCTCTTATACAGCATCTTGTTTCTAGTATTGGCCAGCTAACTGTACATTCTGATTATAATGGGGGGAAATATACTTTAAAAAGAGAACTTGTTGATCTAATGACATTAAATTCTATGTATCTGAACTCTGATTATTATTATTCCCATGTCAACTCTTACAACTTTATTTTCCTATTCTTTTATAAGATATGCTTTATATACAGTTTAATCCTTTAATCTTCAATTTAGCAATCATTTATACAGTAGCAGAACATTTCCTAAATATCTGTTTTGGATTGATACACGAAACTATCATTTGTAAATTCTCTATCTTAACATAACTTTAGGCTTTGAAACTGGAAAAAGTTTATTTTTAAGAATCACCTGTGCACATTATACATGAGGTGTATTTATACTTGGTTGTAGAGAAGCAATATTTTCTTCCCAGGTTATTGAAAACAGCATGCTTGAGGTGGGCCTAGAACTAGTGGCTGTCTCAGATTCTGAAAACAGACAATCCTACATTGGAGTAATTTGTATGCTAGAGTAACTCCACAAATTGTGGTTTGATCCTGATACATGATGGGCAACTTGCACCCCCTTGCTGATTTCATTACTTTAGTCTTTGCTAAAGAACATTGTTCAGAAATAAAACTGTTGTTTTTTAAAACTGCAAACAAAGAAAATACCACTGGCATTAGGTTCTAGACAAATGTTTCTCCCACTGACTTTAGTGACGCTCTGGCTACTGATTCCACAAAGGACATATTAACAGATTTTCTTCACATCTATGATTGCCTTCACATCTAACAGCCATATGTGCATGGCCATAGTGATATTCACCTGTCCTGCTCTCCTATGTATATCAGACTGCAGTGAAAGAAGAGAGGAAGAAAAGTTACACCCATGCACAGAACTTTCAGATGGGCTCCAATCCTTCATATTATACAGTTTTACCTGAATATTTTGCAGCAAAATCTGTTTTCCCTACCTGCTTCTTTCAGCTCCATTGTTTTGTCCGTGAAATCCCGAGGAGTGCTATTGTATATGTTTTATGAATCAAAATAGTATGGTAATTTTCATCCACTCCATCTCTACCCAGATATTTTATCAGGCCACCCATTGACATTATGCAGTCTTCAACTAGTTGCTGCAGCAACACTGATATATCTTTCTTGAGAACACTTTTATACAAAACCATCAATATTGGCAGACTTATCTCTCAAATGATGGTGGTTCAAAATTGATTTTTTTTTTTTAGCCAGCTGACAGCATGAAAAAGTGCTGGCAAAAGGCAGGCTCATGAATTCATTATAGTTTGCTCCTTAAACTATCCGCACAGAAGGCAACTTTTATGATATGAATGTGAATCTCTTTCATTCATATATTTAGTTTTTACATAATTCCAGATGCATAATTGGAAACTAGCTTTTGGAGAAAGTGATTCATGGGCGGAAAGAAAGTTGGGATTTTAAATGAACAGGTACCTTGTATTTGTTTTGGAACATTTTTTTGAAACTTATTTAAAATCAGTAAAGCCATGGGAAGCCTTCACATTTCCCACCCACAACCTGGGGGATATCAGGGTGGCTATCCACATTCAGCTCATATGAGCTCCCCCAGGACATCTGGATGGCCACTTTTGAACCACTTTAATCTTCTTTAGTCTGAGCCAGTGATAGATCTGTTATGTTCATACATGATTTCTCAAAAACAGGCTTCATGTCTTTCACTCTTTTCAGTTTCTGCAGAACATTGCTCAGTCATAGTGCAATTATTACAAGTCACACCATTCATGATCCAATAGGGGAAAATGTCTTCCATCTCCAGAGCTGGCTGTTATCTCCAGAAATGGGAGTGGTACAAATCCTACTCCCCATTCAGCCACACTCCAATAATATCTTATTAGCTTCATCCACTATCCTACTGCTTCCATCCTTTCAATAACCATGATAGCTGAGTGCAACTTAGTGTGTTCAAAGTCACAACATATCCAAGGATATCAGAAGTAGGAGACAGGCAACATTAGAATTACAATACTGTTGCCCTGTATGAAAGTATTCCAGCAACTTTTCTTGAGAACAAGTTGCTGCTGTGTAACAATATACCGTTTTATGAAATACTCATCACCCATACTTTTCATTTTTGGAGAAGGAAAGGAAAGCAAGTTCAACAGGTAGCATTACCAAGCTAGGCTGCACACTTGATTTCTTCATGCAATGTAATTAACTTATGATTTTTGCTGTCTTAATGTGAGTTTAGATCAGGGGTAGTCAAACTGCGGCCCTCCAGATGTCCATGGACTACAATTCCCAGGAGCCCCTGCCAGCAAATGCTGGCAGGGGCTCCTGGGAATTGTAGTCCATGGACATCTGGAGGGCCGCAGTTTGACTACCCCTGGTTTAGATGCTCATTAGTTGCTCACCTGATTTGACATTCACAACTTTTCCCCCAGAAAGGAATCTAAGTGACTTGCAACAATGAATATGCAATCAAAGCACAATTTGTTTTTGTTTTGTTTTTTAAAAAAAACCTGTTTAAATATACGAACAAGAATAATCAACCATATCTTGGGCCACTTTTGGGTACAGTGGGCCAATCCCTGCAAAACCACAGGGTAGGAGTCACAGACCTTTGTCACTTGAAGGAGGGCAGGGAGCAGTTCCAGTTAACAGCAGGAGAAAAGACCTGAAGAAGAAGAAGAAGAAGAAGAATTGGTTCTTATATGCCGCTTTTCCCTACCCAAAGGAGGCTCAAAGCGGCTTACAGTCGCCTTCCCATTCCTCTCCCCACAACAGACACCCTGTGGGGTGGGTGAGGCTGAGAGAGCCTTGATATCACGGCTCAGTCAGAACAGTTTTATCAGGGCTGTGGCGAGCCCAAGGTCACCCAGCTGGTTGCATGTGGGGGAGTGCAGAATCGAACCCGGCATGCCAGATTAGAAGTCCGCACTCCTAACCACTACACCAAACTGGCTCTGCAGTAATGGGTTTAAAATATAAGTAGAACAGTACTGGCTAGATATCGGGGGGAGGGGAATTCAGATAATTTAGATATCAAAGGTATCTCAGAAAATTATGGGATACAGTCATTCCTGGTTATAAGCTCTTCAGGCAGGACAGGAAAGAATGCCTTGAGGGATGTGTTAAACATAAAAGAGGGCATAGATTCAAATGTTGGAAAACATTAGAGGATTTTTATATCCAACAGAAGCAATATGGGTAGAAACACTGGGCCCTAAGAGTTAGCTACAAATGGGGTTGTACTATTGCCCACCTGATCAAATTCTTAAGGCTGATCTTGAGACGAAGAAGGGAATTGACTAAGGCAGTTAATACGATATTGGGAGACTTCAACTACCCTCACATCGACTGCATAAACATGTACTGAAGTTATGCTGTAGAAATGAGATTCCTAGATATCACAAATGACTATGTCCTGGAACAGCTGGTCATAGAGACAACAAGAGGATTGGTGATCTTGGTTTTGAATGAGGCTCAACAACTGATGAGATATGTAGAGGTCGTTGAACCAGTTCAGAATAATGGCCACAATGCCACTAAGTTCCACATTTATATCAATGGAAAGTTACCCATAAAAATGAGAGGAATAGTTAAAAGGAAGCTGAAAGGGAAACAGACACTCAGATCCCTAGAGGATCCTTAGAAGCTATTTAAAACCACACAAATCTCATGATAGAATGCATTCCACAGGTTAGGAAAGGCACTGCCAAAGCTAAAAGGGTGCCTACACATTTTACAACATGTCAAGGAAGCAATAAAAAGTAAAGAGGCTTCTTTTTTAAAAAAAAATATTGAACAGAAGGAACCAGAGGCAGGTTGCTAAAAGATCAAGGCAAACAATAAACATTGCTTTAAATGTATCTGGAGCAGGAAACTAGCCAGAGAAGCAGTTGGGCTTTTGGACAAGGAAAAAAATAAATTGCTAAAGAAAAATAGAGACATGGCAGAAAAGCAACCCTTTCCTTCCTTTCCTTTTACATTTTAAGCTCCTTTGATCCAGTGTTCTTGAGCAGTGGATAAGGAATCTTTATTTCTTTAAGGAAAATATGGTAGGGAGATATTTGGCCAATGCTAGCATAGTCCTTGGATCTCTACCCACCAACAGATAGGGGACTTTATTTTAGTTAAAATAGGGGCAATCCACAGTTCACAATAACAATTGCAAAAAGAGCATTCCAAAAGCATATAGGTCAGGGAGTCAACCTTCTTCAAATCACATTGGCAAGGCCTATCCAAACAAGATAAATTACAATATTTCCCATGTACAACTGCTGAAGGGACAGCATTCAAATTTGAGAGCATGAATACTCTACAGTAATGAGGAACTGTTCGTTATTTGGTATAGACTGGGATGGTTGGAGATGGAAGGATGCCAAAAAACCTGGGTAGAGCATATTCTCTGAGTTTGTATAACTGAGCTGAAGTAACCTAGGTCCTTTAGGCAATTCTTGATAACTAGTGAATTTTCGCTTTTCCCAGTTCTCAATATATCATCCATTGCTAAGCCAAGACAAGTTTTTTGTCTATTTCTTACAACCAGCAGGAATATAATTGATTTTGATTACATGCACAGAGCCGTCCATCCTTCTTTGTGGAAAAATTACTTTTAGCCTGTGTTTAAATGCATGCAGCCAGCTGGGTGACCTTGGGCCAATCACAGTTCTAGTCCTAAATTTATCCCAGATACACATCTTGCAGTTCATGTAATATGTCACAAGAAGTGGCAAAGTGGCTGATTTAGATTCTTATTGACTTGAAGGATCCATATTGAGGCTCCATAAAGGAGTTGAGGAATAATTTTCATATTAAACGCATGCAACCCCCCTGGAATGTATTTTGCTCCCTTTGAAAAGAAAAAGTATTTGATCACTGTGACAGAGGGCTAAATCTTATTTATTATAAATTTAGAATTAGATTGTCAGTTAAGATGAGGATCAAAAACTATACCCAGATATGAGAATTTTGGGGCTTGTTTTAATTAAACACCATGAATTCTCGAGACAGTAAAAATAATTTTCTTGTCTTTAGAGAAAACCATAAGCTTTGATTTTGAATAGTTAATCGTAAATTCTTCAGGTTTACAATAATCAGGAAAGTGGTGCAGGAGTCTTTTCAATCCAACTTGTGGGATGTTCTCATCATCTCTGTAAAGGAGTAGAGTTAGTGCCTTTAAAAATAGGTAAGTGGATGGAATTCTGCTGAAAAAAGACAGGTTGCAAGGTCATTCAATTACAAATTGAAAAGTAAGGATGTTAAGAGACAACCTTGCTTCACTTCATCTATCAAGGTAAAAACACTCTGTGTGTTCCCCTTTACGTCATGGTGGATTTGAACGACATAAGAGTAGAAATTTTTCATTAGCCAGAGCAATCTTTTATCAATTGAGGTACATTTCAGTTTCCCTCACAATCTACTCCTAGGTATGGTGTTAAAAGCTCTCGTAAGATCTATAAATGTGACATATAGTTTATCTCTGGGTGGGGAGGCGTATTTTACAGATGAATGGGCTAAGAGTAAACAATGATCTTAAGGTGTGCAGCTGTTCCTGAAGCCAATTTGTCCCCATCCAAGAATGTTATTGGAGGAATTATCGATTCCTCTAATTTGAGCTAGAAGTACGAAGCATTTAACATTCCCACTGATGAGAAGAGGCTGAAAGGGCAACAGTCTTCTGGATCTGACTTGGAACCTTTCTTAAAGATTGGAACAGTAATAGAGTCTTTCCAAATTGGGGGAATCTTCCTAAAGCAATTGTCCTCAGAAAAGATTGAAGTTAGAATTGTGGGCCAACATACTAGATTAACCTTAAACAAATTGTTAGTTATTAAATCCAAACCTGAAGCTTTCCCTGTGCATAAGTGCATAAGTACTAGATCACGGAGAAAATTTCCATCTTGGTGAAGTAGGTCAAAATGGGAGGGCAACAGGGGTCAAATCATATGATGTGTTATTTTCAGACGATAATGTTTTCTTGAAGAATAATACCGATTCAGGGGGCAGAGAAGCTCAATTATTTTTTTCCCTTCTGGGCTTATTGTGGGAAGTGTTGGGCATGCCACAGCCACTATTTTCAAGAAGAAAGTCTGAAGAACTGAGTCAAATTGAAGTGGTGATAAGTTCTAAACCGGTTGGTCAAATTAAAAACCAGTAAAAACAAACAAAAAACAACCAAAGTCTCCAGGTCCTGATGGTATAGACCTGAGAGTTCATAAGAAACACAACTGTGAGATTGTTGATCTCCTACTCCATATATGTAACGTCACTAACTCAGCCATTCTACCAGAAATCTGGAGAGTAGCAAATATCGCACCAATTTTTTTAATGGCTCCAGAGAGGAACCAGGAAATTATAGACCAGTCAGACTTACATGTGTTGAAGACAAATTTGTAGGAACTGTAATCAAAGATAGAATTGTTAGGCACATAGAGGAAGAAAGCCTACTAAGTGAAAATCAGTATGTCCTGCCTCACCAATCTTTTTCAATTTTTGTATTCTTCTAGAAAGCAAGCGAGCATATCAGCAACAGTGACCCAGTAGATATTATATACTTGGACTTTCAAAAGGCTCTTCTTATGTTCTTATATTTAATTTTCTCACACACCAAAACCAGGACCATTTCTGCATGGAGAGGTAAAACGTAAGTGGCTTCCTGCTTGCAAACGCAGGATGGTAAATCTCACATTTGCAGCCCTCCTCATGGAGACCCATCCCACGTTTTCCATCTACCCCATCATGTCTATTTGCTTCCTGATGAAGCTGCAAGGGAAAAGAAGCCAAACTTCTCCCTCTGCTCCTTGACTTGTCAATCACAGCAGGCCACCAATCACAGCATAGCAGTTATCTCATGGACTGAAACTTTCAACCTCCCAGCCCCCAAAATCATTTTTTTAAAGGCACTTCCACGTTGCTATGTGGTAATGCCACAACACTGCTACATTGCTATGGAGAAACGGCAGAATGATCCCCTTTTTGGGATTCCTGTTCTTTGGGAGGTTATTTCTGTCTGGGTGGATTTGAGATGCTGAACATAGTCCCTGGAGCCCAAAAAGACAATGATTGGCTTAAAAACAAGGTGCTCAGACAGCTGATCGGAAGAAGGCTGCCCAATAATCTGCCCCCCTCTTTCCCAGCTCATTTCCCACCTCCAAAAAACAGAAATGGTGTTTTTACCTGCCCAAGTTGTGAGAAGGCTGCACATGGAGCCCAAAATACTTTTTGTGTTAATGGTTGCCTTAAAAACAAGATGCTCTGACCCCTGTATGATCAGGAGAAGGCTGCCCAATTACCTGGACACGTGGATATTTTAAAGAAGATTTTATTTTACATTTGACAATGTAGGTTTGAAGTCACGCTGCAACACAGACTGCACCATTTTTTACAAAATTACTTGGAACAGGAAATGGAGTGGGGAGGGCAGGTGTGAGGGCAGGACAAAGCTGCCAAGAGTATCACACATTTCCCCTTCCATGCAGGCTTATCTCTGGTTGCTCACTGGTTGCTCACCAATGGGACACCCAATGTAGGAATGTAAATCCAATTTTGGTGATTCCCAAAATCATGAGTTAAAAATGGCCAAAACTTGGGATGCAGGTGACGTCATGTGGAGGGGGCTCTAAAAGCTAACAACATGCAAAGGCTGTCCAGGAACAGATTCCTTGTGCGGAAATGGTCCAGGAAATATCCTATTTCCAATTACAGCAACATCTATAGATCTTGCTGGTGAACTCTTCAGCCTTGGTCCCTGCCCTTGTTCTTAAAGCAAGCTGCCTACTCAACTATGCAGTTCATATATGTATTAGCACTGGTTTCTCAGTCAAGTTTTCAGCTTATTTAAAATACAGGAAAGGAATCCTGATTCTGTTAGGAAGTGGGATCCTAGATTAATCTAAAGTGACGGGAGCCCCACAGCTTTGCATTTCATGGTCATCTCTATGAGTAATGTCAGCAAATAATAGAAACAAGAAACCAATGCATTAATTCCATTTATTCCCCACTTTTCTTCCTATTGGGGTTCCAAAGAAGCTCACAACATTGCCCCTCCTCTGTTTTTCTTCACAAAAAATCCCAGGATGTAGACTAAGCTGAGAGTACATGACTGGCCTTAAGTCTACCCAACAGGCTTCCCTAGCAGAATGGAGGTCTGAACTCAGGTTTCCCAAATTGTAGTGATACTGTAATCACTACACAGTGCTGGTGGGCATATCTCATC
The DNA here is from genome assembly GCF_049243985.1 of Paroedura picta. Taxonomy (NCBI): domain Eukaryota; kingdom Metazoa; phylum Chordata; class Lepidosauria; order Squamata; family Gekkonidae; genus Paroedura; species Paroedura picta. Next base: position 46,876,794 of record NC_135370.1, read on the forward strand.
CTAACCCAGCCTTTCTAATTTTTTTTTACCATTGAGAAACCCCTGAAGCATTCTTTAGGCTTCGAGATTAACTCCCACCCATTTGCAAAACCCTTCTAGGGGCATCAAGAAACCCCAAGGTTTCATGAAACCCTCGTTGAGAAAGCCTGTCCTATCCTCTACTGCAATACTGGACCATTCCCTCCTTCATTCCTTGCCCATTTCATAAAAACAGAATCATGCGGTCAATTACTGTAATTGTTACCGTTTTGTGTATTTTGTGAATTCTGCAAAAGGGGAACGTTGGTGATGGCTGCAGCCAGAGAAGGGAAGTTGTGGAAAGCCACATGTGATGGCACATGTTCAGTCAGCATCTCACCACTATGGAGCACGTTCAAACCGTACAGATGTGGGCGGATATTTTATCAAGCATTTGACAGCACTGGTCACAACAGACTGCCAACTACATCAGCCAGTGGTTGAGCATAATTGGCCTCAGTACCTCAGAAACTTTAAAGCTATGTCAACCATATTTGATGAGGACACTGCTGCCCTGCTGACCACTGGAGAACTAGAGAGGGGGATCTAGACATTATTAATATGAGTCCTTCTTACTACAGGACCTATTTTAGGCCCCTCATTTCCACATTGCTTTATGCTTCTTGTCTTCATTTTTGAAAGGCACATCTCAGCTATGAACAAATTCCGTGCGGAAATGAGACAGAAGAAGGCAAAAATCTCCCTCGCAATTGCATTTCTAACAGTGGAGTTCATTTGGAAAGAGCAGCCAGGCATCGAGGACGGATGGGCTTATATTCTAACCTTCCATTATCACACGCTGTACTCTTGCTGATGAAAAATGTGCAAGTGAAATATTGAATATTAAGCTCTGGGTGCCGGAGGGCGTTGAGGTGAGATATTAGCCTAGAGTTTTCTGCTGGAAGATGGCACCTTTTAGAAGCTCCCCCAGAAGGTTTTGAGATGGGGGCATTCAATTTGCGTTAGATCCTCCTCATTGAATGAGAAAGAACATTCTTGTTCTCCCCAGTTAAGAAAACATAAATAGCATAAAGACATTTGCAACTGGACAGTGTGACATCATCACCTGAAATGAAGACAGCAAGTGATAATATGGTTGTGCATAACTTGGCCTTCTGCTGGAAAGTGGAAAAGAGTATCTGCAGCAGCAATACTTTGAGACCTTTCACCAAGAAACATTGAAGGTGCTTTCCTTCATTTAGATTCTCCAATAGACATATGAAGAGCAACTAATGAGCTGCCTTTCCCCTCTAGAAATAGAATAAATATATTTAGAAGATAGTTAATAGGAGATGGTTATTTCTATGATATTGCACCCAAATTGGACAATACAGACACCAATGGGATTTGACTGACTCCAGCCTCTTCCAGATTCAACAACCAAAGAGAAATGCCTGGATTTAGTTTTTCTTGCCTTTAGGAATATAAAGCAGATTTAAAAGAATGAAAATGTAAGAGTGAGAGAGAGAGAGAGAGAGAAAAATAATAATTAGATACATTGCCTGTTAAGACACCTCAGGGAAATTACTGCAAGAATATGTTGAGATATGGTATGGTAGTATGGCCTATTTTATGAGTATTCAACAGCCAATTAGCTGGAGTCATACCTGCCAAAATACAATGGATGCTTGGAAAACCCGTGGTCCTCAAAAGCACCTGAGCAATTCTGTTTGTAGCCTCATGATCAAACAAAGTGCTACCTGATAATCATAGGGTGAGTGATCCACATAATATCAAGCTATTTGAAAAATTGAACTTGGTTAGGTAGTAACATAATTAACTAAACATTTCAAAACACATTCTGTATCGGCGCAGCCTGTGGAGGACCCATGCCATCTTGGGATCAGCAAACGACAAGGAAGTTCTGATTCCAGCAGTGTGACCCGAGTTGCCGAGCACTCAGCCTCTCCTGGAGCACAGCTCCCCTTGGCCACTGGGACCAGAAGGGGAAAGCAACCTTAGGCTGGGGGCCCAATGGCCATGGGTCTCTGTTTGGTTCCCCCCAGTTGCCCCATGATGTAAGCGTGCCTCCCCAGCAGGGGAGGCACCATGGCACCCGCAGCCTCTTATGGAGGCTGCCCCATGATGGAAAGTCTGGTTCGCAGACACGGACTCCGTCCGAAAGGATCCTCCCCAGCTTAAAACTGCCAGTTGCAACAAAATGATAGCAACAAGAAATGCACAGTTTATTTGCATAGAATAGATGGTAACCAACTTGATAACTCAACCATTGAAATGGAATTAACACTTGCAACACGATGAGTGGGTGGGATGGCTCCCTGCTGGATGGCTGAAGGGCAAAGAGGTCAGGAATCAGGTGGGCCCCCTTTTTTGACAGAGCTGGCTCTGCCTCTTGCAGCATGCACCAGCTGAACACTAGACAGGCAGTGTTCATGCCAGCCAGCCTCCCAGGACACAACCTGTCCATGTAGCCTCCTGGACAGCCTCGCCCTCTGGAACAGCAATCTGTGGCCTCTGGTAAAGGCGCATCCGCATTTAATGAGAGCCAGAATGGTATAGTGGTTAAGAACAGTGGCCTCTGATCTGGAGAACTGGGTTTGATTCCCCACTCCTCCACATGCAGCCAGCTGTGTGACCTTCAGCATATCACAGTTCTCTCAGAGCTCTCATAGCCCCACCTTCCCCACAGGATGTCTGTTATGGGGAGAGGAGGGGAAAGGTATTTGTAAGTCACTTTGGGACTCAATACTGAAAAGCCGGGTATGAAAACCACCGCCACCACCTCCTCCTATGATGATGATGATGATGAAGAAAATGCAGACAAGAGATTTCCTCTGAAAGAATTTTTTTAAAGCACTAGTGGTACCAAAGCTGTGGTAAATAAAGCTTTAAGTTAGTTTGTTTTTGTAAAAAAGAAATCAGCCAGATGATCTTGACAAATAATTTTTAAAAGTTGAGAAACAAATTTGGGTCTACGAGGAAACTTTCTGTGATGAGATGTGTCTGAACAGGAATTGCTGGGGGAAATTTTCAACGCTAAACTCAAAATAACAAGAAAAGAGGAGTAGTAATCTTTTATTGATTAGAACGCCACAGTAAGGGCTCAAGATGTAGGAAAGCGAGAATTCTGACATTAAGTGGATAGATAATTACACCCAGTAACAGCTCCAGCATTTCCATTAATAATGAATGGCAAATGTACCGTCTGTCTTAGATTCAGCCATGACGCTATGAAAAGTTGCATATTTGAGTTCAAGAGTCTAGAGCTGGATTTGAAATCTGAAAACTAATCAGGTAGAGTTCAGCCATTGCTTAGCCGAACCTGGTAAGGATGGAACTCTTGATCAAACAGTGGTTACCTCTATTCAGTGGATAGAAGCATCACCATAATTTATGTGAGCCCATTTTTAATTTAGATCTCCTTGCTGAACTAAGTTGAAGCAGACAGACGCTGCGTGACAGGCCTTTTCTGTGGTGGCACCATGACTTTCGAACAGCCTCCCTTTGGAACAGCCTCCCTGCAAATTTTGCCCAACATTACTTTCCCTATCACCAGCAGCTTGATTGACCCTGGTTTTATTTATACACAGGTTTTCATTTGTAGCTTAGCAATCTGAAATCTTGCCAGCACTTTTTAAAAGCTGTTTACACTTTATGCTGCTTCTAATTATGCTTCTAGTAGAACTGCTGTTTGTAATCAGCAATTCCTCGGAGTTCTTTGGCATAGACAAATTAATAAAATTTATGGCTCACCCAGGTGTCGCTCTTTAACTTGCTTCCAATGCCCAAAAATATGAGGAATGGAATATTAATATATTGCAGGTGGCTTTGTTTAGTGGGATGTCTGCCATTCCAGCTCACCCTTAAAAAGACACCTTCTGCAGACTTCACGGCAGCCTCTTTCAACCTTTAGACTATGGAGGCACACCTGAAATTGTTTTCAGAAGGGACACCGGAAGTGCCATGTCACTGTAAACAATGTCACCCAGACACAACTGCACTGCATTGCCAGGCTTGCTAACTTCCAGGTGAAGCCTGGATATCTCAAAGAACTACAAACTGATTCGCAGCCAAGATCCTGCATAGTGCAGAAAGAAAGCCATCTAGATGGGCAATTCACACATGCATAGAAATCCTGGTGAATTCTATAGTCTGTTTTTTAAAACATTTTTTAAAGCTCTTGCTTGTGCATGGCACACTAACAGAATAAAATGCTTGGTAATCGAGAAGACAGTTTCATTTCTGTGTGCAGTACGTGAAACAGGCCCAGTCAGGTCCCTGGCGAGTTCCAGAGCTTAACAGCTGGGCACTAGGCCAGGCCAAGCCCCTCAGCCAGCCCACCACTCCAGAGCTAAAACTAAAACATGCACTTTACTCATCAAGCCACTCGAAGTGAGAGGAGCCTCAGCCGACAAAGGTTTGAATAACTGGGCCATCCCACCCCTCCAGGCCCATCATCGGCCACTCTGGAAGAGGGCAGGTCAACCTGCCCATATAAGGGGAAGCACAAAAATCGTATGTTATTTTTTTTAAATAATAAGTTTTTAAAATTGCCCCCCCACACACACACACACCACAGCACACCTTGGGAGCTGCCGCAGAAGACCACCATGCTACAGCACACCCAGGCTTGCGGATAAAAGGTGAATGGCAAAAAAAGGAGAGTTTCTAAAAATCCAGCCCCAAAGACAGGAAATTTGCCAGTGCTTGTGCAGACGGCAGAAGGAAGGTGTGGGGAGCTGGAGCCATCACTGCATGAGACAGGTAGGAGGGCAGGTGGGCCAGCAGAGGGAGAGGTAGACCTGAAGTCACCGGACCCTTCTCCTCCTCCTTTCATGAGCCAGGCAGCCCATTGACAGCAGTGCTATAGGCCAGTGGATGGGCCAGTGAGTGGGAAGCTCAGCAAAGGGATGGGGGGGAAGGATAAGATTTCCCCCTACTTATTTCTGAATATTTTAAAGCAACAGAGACAGCAGAAACCAAGGTAGATTTTCCTTTGTTAGGTTGGATAGCATGCTTTCCAGTATTGTCTTGTATGACTGAAACTGAACCATGATTTTTAAAAAAATGTAATTATGAACACTGCAACTGAGAATTCAACTGAAGAAGAGGTAGCTTTAAGATGGTGGCCCCATAATTTAATTTCAGTCTTGATCCTCATAGAGCCTGTGAGACAGCAAAGCTCCACGACTGTGTATCTTAAGTCCTTCTATCACACCAGTATTCCCTTTCCTCCAAAGCAAATTCCAAATTGTTAATTATGCATCATTATGTAAGACAAGAGCTGAGTTGGTAAAGGGTGGGGAGAAACAAACAAAATGAAAGCTCCTTTGTGGGTACAAGAAGAGGAGGGCTTTATGAGGCAGAGTACTCCTGAATACTCCCAAGGGTTAATTCGTATGGTAGTGGGCTCCATCCATCTTATTAACTGGGCTTTTCTGCCTATTTGGCTCTTATCTTCTTCAAGGCTAGAGTTAGGAATGGTCTTGGGTTTTCATTCATCAAGGAAGAAGAAGAGGAGTTGGTTCTTGTATGCCACTTTTCTTACCTCTTCCCACAACGGACACCCTGTGAGGGAGGTGGGGCTGAGAGAGCCCTGCTGTTACTGCTTGGTCGGAAAAGCTTTATGAGTGCCGTGGCAAGCCCAAGGTCACCCAGCTGGCTGCATGTGGGGGAACAGCATGGAATCAAACTGGGCTCGCCAGATTAGAAGTCCGCACTCCTAACCACTACACCAAGGTGGAAGAAAAGGCTATGTAGCTGAAACCACTAGAGAGACACTTTACAACCAGAACATACCTCCTGGTTTACTCCTGCAGTTTCCTTCCTTGTAACACTTCCTCTCACTAATAATTAGGACATATGTTAGCCATGTTTGCTTTGTTTTTCTTCTCCTCTTTCACATGTTTCTGGAATGAATGTGTAGCTCTTTTTTTAATGGGGAGGGTTCAAATTAATAAATGACAGCACCTTTATGGCTTGTCAAAATGAGAAATTGCTTCAAAAGAAACCATTTCAGACATTGAATAATTTTAACGATAACAAAATTTATCATCAGCCCCAGAACTGTAAAAGTAGAGACATAACAAAATCACAATGGCTATGAGCACAGCAACATTGATGGGGCCAAAATCTTCAGTGACCTTCCAAAAGGGCACCCAGAACAGAACCAATCCTAACACACTGGAAGAAGAAAGTCCAAACTTGAAATTATAGAAGTACATGATGCTGCAGTTCCCTCAGTCAAGTTCTGGGCCTTCTCTTTCCTGCTGCAGGGCCAGAGAGGGGGAAAGGCTTACTTTCAAACAGTACACAATTGAAAAGAGGAAATTATAAGGTGCAACCTCCCCCCTGGCTATTATTCCCACCAAATACCTGCAAAAGAATTAGCACTTCCCTCAGTCAAGCTCTGGGCCTTCTCTCTCCTGCTGCAGGGCCAGACTGACTGAGGGGTGGGGCTTTTGCAACTAATATATGAGCCACTTAACTTACTGCTCATGCTCAGTAACCTTCGGCTCCCTAGGCCTAAATCCTAAACTAAAATGACATAGGTTACAAATGTAAAACACGTTTTTCTTATTATGCACAGTGGAAAAACACCAGGTAGAGATCCTTGAATTCCCTTTGTTCTGTTTTACGATTGTTTTGTTAAGTATTGGCAGCCCTCTGCTCTGCTCTTCACAAGGTTATTTTGACCAGACTTATGTATCTGAACACATGTTGCATGTCAGTATTCAATATGGCATTCCATATGTATTTGCCTAATGGAAAGCTGCACTCATGTGCTATTCCTTGGGTTGTGAGTGTTCAGGCTTGTTTGTGATGGGGGTTTCGTGGGAAGGGACAAACTTTTGGCTCCTGGGGTTCCCCAAATTCATAGCCCTTTGGACTCTTTGTATCGTGCACAACCTTAAGTAATTAGATATATATTAAATAATATTTGTACAGGTGCCCAAATGTAGGGAATAAAACAACAACAGCCATACAGTACAGTTGGGTCCGTTTTCATAGGCTATACCTGCAAATGGACAGTTGAAACTGGATGGAGTCTTTTGGCCGAAGAGATTTTCTTGAACATCCCTAGCTTCAGGGACCTCTGACTGGCAACAGCCCCTTGGCTTGCCCCAGTGTATACCCATAAGCTCATTCCCTCTTTCTTGGGTTTACTTCTGTAACAAACACGGGGGGGTACATGCATGCAGTGGGGGCTGGCCTGCTTCATCTCTTTTCAATTCAGGATTCATTAGTGCAGAGAAACCAAACTGTAAAAAAAAAAAAAGCGCTACCCAATGAAAACAAATGTTAAACCAAACATAGACCGTTTACGCACTGGGAACTTCACTGATCCAGCTCTCATGCAGGAGCACAAATTGGAGATGGATGAGGCGCACCAGGCCAAATGCTCCCCCATGTAGGTACAGGAATAGGTGGAGCATCCTGCCATGACTAAAACTCTAGCCTGCAGCCCGGCATGAAACCTCCAGTGCGTAAATGGTCATAGTGACCACAAACTCCAGGCCAGCCCTTCCCTTTTGCCGGGGCCCTGCTATTCACCTCACCCAACCCAGCACTCAGCAAAGGAAAATCGTGCCTTAAAACTCCCTGTTATAAAGAAATGTTCTCTGCCACAACCTACCAGAAGACAGGTGCACACTATGAATATTGACAGTGCTGAATGCTTCGAGGCCATTATGAAACCCCCTAGAGACAGCAGATGTTCGCAAGTGATCCAAGTCAGATGGCAGCCCTCTGTGCTGACAATGATGCAGAAGGTAAGAGATGGCATTATTCTAGCCTGCAGAAAAGGAGGTTGACTCTGTCAAAATTAGGGAAGCACAGCAGAAACCACTTCTACTTCAGTGCCGTTGGAAAGGAAGAAAGTGAAGTACTGCATTGGGAATACGTGCTTTCTGTATAGCCCAGCCTCATCAGTGCTCAGAAGCTAAGCAAAGTCAGTATGAGGATGACTGGGATTGCTATGCAGAGGGACACCCCCCACCCTCCGCTCATGTCTTACTTTGAAACCCTCATGAGATGGAGCTTCATCTTTATTACATAGATAATATGGGTACTAACAATACACACTAAGCCTCTTACTTTGGGCATTCAGTTGCCTAAGTTGCTCTATCTATATAATAATCCCTACTACAATGCAATCTTTATGTAGTAAGAAGAATAATTGGTTCTTATATGCTACTTGTCTCCACCAGAGGAGTCTCAAAGCATCTTACATTTGCCTTTCCTTTCTTCTCTCCACAACAGCCACCCTGTGAGGGAGGTGAGGCTGAGAGGCCCTGATATTACTGCTCGGTCTGAACAGCTCTATCAGTGCTGTGGCGAGCCCAAGGTCATCCAGCTGGCTGCATGCGGAGGAGGAGCGGGGAATCAAACCCCTGCTTGCCAGATTAGAATAAAGAATTCAGGAGGCATAAAATCTTTTCTCAAGAGGAGTTCATTTGGTGAAATTAGTTCCAGCATCCACCAGAACACTGTTTACTGTGTCAAGAACATGTGTACACACACGGTGAGACAGATAAATTCATTTATATGCATTTCTTTAAGGACATGTTTATGGGCTGACATACATGTTTTGTATTCAAACATCAGGATCATACTTCTGCTCACCCACAAGACATAGGAAGACAGGAAGTGGCCATGGACAGGAAATAATGAGAAAGAAAAGAAGAGCAGGTATCTGGTGCTGTCAGGACCCCAGAACTGAGGGCAGCAAATGTTGCCTGGAAGCCTGGGAGGAAAGAAGGAAAGTCTGGGTGGCGCAACAATTGGCAAGGGGAGGAATGAAGAAAGGAATAAATTACCTGTCTTGGACTAGGAGAAAAATCTCAGAGGCCCTTTCTGCACTCACAGCTTGATTTTGATTGTCACTGAATTGAACTCAGTATCCCTTTCATTCACATCCAGTTCACATCCTGTACCTGCCCTCTGCATATAAATTCTTTCTCAGAGTTTTCTCCGACTAGAACTCTACATACTAATGAAAGAATCTGGATCTCTGAGATACTTTTCTTCCCTTTTTTGTGCTTCTGGTTGGTCTCTGCTCATTGGTCAGTTTCAGGCAGCCATTGGAGACAACTTTGTAGGAGGATGCTTGGCTTGCCATGTCCCAGCATCCTTCAACTGGCCCCAGCACCCTATGGATGCCATTATGTGAGGGTGGCCATTCCCCATTAGGCCTATTTGGAGGGAGCCTAATAGGAGGGTGCCTTGGTTAAGAGTGGCAGCCTCTACTCTGGAAAAACAGGTTTGAATCCCCACTTCTCCACATGTAGCCAGATGGATGAACTTGAGCTAGTCACAGTTCTGTCACAATTCTCTCAGCCCCACCTACCTCATAGGGTGTCTGTTGTGGGGAGAGGAAGGGAAGATGATTGGAAGCTGCTCTGAGACTCCTTCGGGTAGTGAAAAGCAGGGTATGTTAAAAAAACAACAACAACCCATCTCTTCTTCTTCCAACTCTTCCTTCTATGTCCCTTGAAGTCAATGTGCTTAGAAGGGTGCAGTTTTGCTTAGGATGACACTGCTAGAAACATTCAGACCCCAAAATATACCAAAAGATCATCCATCCCAATTTCTGGCCCAATCAGAACCTTCCACCCATCTCCTCACGCCAGTGGAATTGCTACCTCAGGTAATGCCTCAGGAAACAAGGCTAGATCGCTTCTGGGCTGGGGATTGTGCTGGGCTGCTAGAGATGCTGGAGTTTCCACTTCTTCTGTCAGACCATGCACATGACTGTGGTTTCTGTATGTTTGTTCTGTTGTGAGCAGATCAAAAATTAATGTCCTTGCATACATCCACCCATCTATCACAGACAAGTTGCCTATAGACTTTAATGTGTTTCTCCCCCCAAAAGATGTTAGCCAACAATATACAGTTTTTCTAGATGCCATTGACAGGTAAGAAATTTGTTTGTTTTTGAATTATGAGGGCCTGGGATGTATCCATGGTATCAGCAATGAGTATCAGCTGGTGTCTCGAATCTCTGACAACAGCTTATATTTTCAAAGTAATATGGAACGTCTGCATTCTTTTAAAAATTGCCTCTTAAAAAAAGCCATTGTATATAAACACAGCTAGGACTGCCTATTATGCCTCTCACACACTAGATGTCACTGCATGACCTAGAATGTTCTCGGTTTGATCTATTTATTTTCCCCATTTCAGTCCAAATACGAATACGAACAACCCCCCCCTCCCCCGGCACTGCACTGATTTTATTTCAAAAATGAACAAGAGTTCATGAACAATAGCTCTAACATACTCCTTTGCAATATAAATAAACATGGTTCTCCTTAGTTCCTTTATTTTATATGTTTTACTGTGGCTTTGGTTGGAATGCCTTCAAAAAAACATTTGTATTCCAGTCATAAGAACACAGGAAGAGCCGTACTGAGTCAGACCAGAGGTCCATCTAGTACAGCATCCCATCTCAGACAGTTGCCATTCATTTGTCCTGGAGGGCCAACAACAGGACATAGAGCAGTGGGTCTCAACCTGAGGGTTGGGACCCCTTTGGGGGTCAAACGACCCTTTTACAGGGGTCGCGGTAGGGCAAGCAGCTTAGCCGGGGAGAGGGGGGCACCGCCACTGTTGCCGCTCCTCCTGAAGGTGCCCACCAATTTCTATACAATTTATAACCAATTTCTATACAATCATGAACAATGGATCTTCACGCCATTGGTCAGTTTCGGTTTAATTTCTGTGAAAGAACACTTGCATCATTTTATGGTTGGGGATCACCACAACATGAGGAACAAGTATTAAAGGAACAAGCATTAGGAAGGTTGAGAACCACTGACATAGAGGCTGAGGAATTCCCTCATACCTCCCAATATATAAGGTCACCATTTTTTATGTATACGGAAATGTTTGTATTTTCCAGCTTTGCTACTTATGAATGCATGTGTACCTTCTGAATCTGGAAAATATGCCCATTGCCCCATCACATGCAGTGGCAACCGTGCACATCAGAGTGATTGTACCTAGTATGACTTCACCTTACACATAGATGGAGCAGCAAAACTAATGACTGAATATGGACATAGACACAAGTGATACTCAGGACTAGGCATGAGCAATTTGAGTCAGCCCAAAAGTACCAGAATCAGCATTGATTCGGGCACGAATCGGCTGAATCTGGTCCAAATCCCCGTTTCCCAATAAGTTTGAATTGCCAAATCGCAATTTGTCATGCTTCAGCAAATCAAGTTAGTGGCTGTTTAAAGAGAAATGGGGGGGGGGGGGAGTTTCCCTTTTTGTCTTTTCCAGGTTTTGTGGATGGGGGTTTGAGGTATAGGCACCAAACTTGCAACAGGAGCCTTTCCTCAAAAGAACCCTCAGGGAATCCAATTCTAGGGGCATCCAATCGCTATTATTTCCTACTAGCAAGAAAGCCCATTGCAACCAGGAATGCAATGGGCACTAGGACCCAGGGGACACCGGCAGGAGCAGATCTCTCTCTCTCTCTCTCTCTGGCAGCAAGAGCCACAGGAGGTAATCAGGGCTCCTTCTAGCAGGGAATCAAGGTTCGTTTGCAGTTTTAAGCTCATTTGCAGTTTGTCTCTGTTTGTCTTTCTCCCTCGCAGCAGGAGCCATAGCAGGTAATCAGGAGTCGTTTGCAGTTTGGCAGGGCTCTCTGTGTCTCTCAGGCATCTGAGAGCAAAGTGGCTAGCGTCCAGGGAAGGGGGGCAGGTGCTGCAGAGGGAGGCCCTGATTGACCCTATTCCATCTCGGACAGCCAGGACACTCTCCACCCCCAGGGCTGTTTCACAAATATTAAGATGATGGAATGGATGGATGGATGGATGGATGGATGGATGGATGGATGGATGGATGGATGGATGGATGGATGGATGGATGGATGGATGGATGGATGGATGGATGGATGGATGATAAGGAAAAAATCAATTTGGTGTCTGTTCCTCAAACCTCTCTCCTGAGCCTGGAATAGATGGAAAGAGAAAAAAACCCACAGACTTGAATGGTGTTACTGGTTTCAGTGACGCTGAATCGATTTGGCCAAATCAAAATTACAATATGCATTATTCAGACAGATTGAAAATGATCTGAATCGTCTTCTTCTTGCACATGCCTACTCAAGATTGCTCAGATCTGAAATACATTTCTATGTATGTGATGCTGAATAGAAGTATATCCTTCTGGAGATTTTCTACAGGGACCTCCTTCTATAGCATGCTGTCAGCATAAATTGCCAGAAACTTGGACTCCAAACCTGCACCTCTGTGCATGTCAAGGCTCACAACATGCACAAACACACTCCCAATGAACCATTCCTGAAATCTACCTAAAAATGTCATAATATTGTTAAAATATAAGCTAAAACTTAGAAGAAGAGCTGTGCTTTTGATTATCTGAAGGAGCCTCAAAGTAGCTTACAATCGCCTATCCTTCCTCTCCCCATGACAGACACCCTGTGAGGTAGGTGAAGCTGAAAGAACTCTGAGAGGAACTGTCACTGGCCCAAGGCCACTTGGCTGGCTGCATGAGGAGGAGGAATGGGGAGTCAAACCTGGTTCTCCAGAGTAGGGGCCACCATTCTTAACCATGACAGCAAACTGGCTTCCCACACAATCTAATTAAACCCGTGGGACCTCTGGAAATTTTGACAATGGGGAGTGACCAGCCTCACATAATGGCTGCTGTAGGGTGCCGGGGCTAATCTCAGAATGTTGAGAGACTGTAAGCCAGGCAAGAACCACATTCTTTCTCAGTGGCTGGCCCCTGTAGACACCTGCAGGTAATCCCTCCTGCGTTCTTCTGAAGTACCTCTTGCTTCAACAACACGGAGGAAACCCAGAACTATTTGTTTGGGGCAGGATTCCTAGAATGAAGTAGGAAATCGATGCCAGGTAACTCACTGGAGGGCACCATGCTTAGGCACTAAGGGCACAAGATCACTGAGTTAGAAGAGACAGGGTGTTGCAGTGGCTAGAGGAATAACTTAGACTGTGAGAAACTCAGGTTCAAATCTGGTGAGACATTCTAATTCAGATCCTTGCTCAGCTACTACCAGGCCCAAATAGCATTAGGCAAGCCATTGGGGCTATGTTCTGATAGCACACCAAGCCACAGTTGGCTGCAGTGGGCATGAATGTGGCTTGTCCAGTGTGTTCACTTGCTCCTTCTTCCATCTTGCATGAACCAAGTTCCTGGTCGGAACAAACTCCAGTTCCTCATGAAGTCTGAATGTGGTGCCTGGAAAACTGGGGTTTGTTTACTTACCACAAGGAGGAAACTAAGTAGGGTTTCCAGTTGCATACTTGTGATGGACAAATGCCTGCTCCTGTCATCCATTGCCCACATACAATCCAATGAGCAGGAGAATAAAAACGGGAGCAAGAAACCATGAAGGAAGCAGAAGAGAAATCTTTTACTAGGATGGTGCTAGCTTGAAATTTTAAAAATTGGGGGACAAAGGCTTGCATGCCACCATCCACTCAGTCCTTCACACTTCAAGGTTCTTTCATCCAACTAGCTCTTCTGTCAGAGGCTGGCTCTTTTGGCGGAGGAAAGCTTCAAACTCTGCTGAGTGCAATAACTGGATGCAAGCCAGAGAAACTGAAAAATCATGATATAAAATGGGTGGTTTACAGAAGCTTGTCAGTGTGCCTACCAAATATCCAAATCCTTCTATGGGTTAACCCTTGCCTGGAGGGAAGGAGAATTGTCAAATCAGAAATTACCTCTACTTCCAAACCGTGATGGATTTTGAGGCCTTAGGAAAGGCACATTATTGCCCCAGATACAACCTTAACCTAACATATATGCTATTATTTCAAAACACTGTCCACATTTAACTCTATAGCATTATCCTCCCTTTGCTTCCATTATCTTCCCTTAGTTTTCTTCTCTGCAATATCATGGGTAGACTGGCCTTCAGATGTATCTGGCAAGTTCCCAGTGTGGGGTATGGTGCTGGAGGAAAATGCCTAGAACAGGGGTAGTCAAACTGCGGCCCTCCAGATGTCCATGAACTACAATTCCCAGAAGCCCCTGCCGCAGTTTGACTACCCCTGGCCTAGAACATCAAGAGGTGGAGGCCATTTTTCCTTGCTCCTCAGTCCAGGAAACTGGGGCTGAGGGCTGGTAACTCCGCACTCTGTCCTGGTAAATGGAAATTATACACTGGGGTCCTGCTCCCCTGTTGTTTAATTTATACATAAACAACATTGTAGAAAGACTCTCAGGCCCACAATTTGTTTCTCCTACACTAGGAGATCAAAAAATATCTATTTTATTTTATGCAGATGACATGGCCCTAATTTCCCTCACAAAAATTGGGATGCAAAGACTAGTGGTGCTTGTTGTAATTTGTTCAACAACTTGGTGCAAGTTGTTCAACAACTTGGTGCTTATTGCAAAAAAAGAAGGTCTCAAAATAAACTACAATAAGACAAAAGTAATGGTCTTTAGAAAAAGGGCCAAAAATTCTCTTGGAGCACTGGGGCCCTGTGAAAGTTGCAGGGGCCTCACAATTCAGCTGATTCCAGGACTGTTTTGATCTTCCAGTCTACCGTGTATTGCAAAAACTCCAAAAATTGTTTAGAGACCAAAAGCCTTCTTCATTATCTAGTTAGTTATACTCAAAGAAGGAAAACTTACTGTTCACAAAATATGCTCAAACAAGAGACTTGTGGGAGACAGGCTGGTTCTTGGTAGCCTGATCAGGGTCTAGGGATGCCAGTCCCCAAGTGGGACCTGGGGATCCCCCAGTTCCACAGCTCATCTCTAGGGGCTAGAGATCAGTTCCCCTGAAGAAAACAGCTGCTTTGGAGGCTTGACTCCATTGTGAGACCTCCCCTCTCCAAATCCAGTCCACTCCCAGATCCACCCCCAGGGTCTCCAGGTATTTCCCAACCCAGAGCTGACAATCAGGGTCTGGCATATTAGTCCTGTTGCTTGAATCAGTTCATCAGGCCTAGCTGCTTCCTGGATCTTTGAGGCAGCCAAGACTGAACACAAAGCATCCAAATGATGGGGAATAGTCCCTGTAGATGAGGTATTAACAAATCCCAGTGAGGGATATTATTTATTCATTCATTTAGGGATTTAGATACCACCCCTCTCGGACATACCATCTTGGGGTGGTTTACAGAATGTTTGCATTATGCTGATGCTGCATCAACTCATTGTTAGATATTGTGCGACTGGTGTGCTTGAGCAATCCCTAGCAGATGGATTTTCATACGTGGAGAAGGACATCCGGATGCAAATGATTCCTGTGCTGTCGTGACAGTGCAAGACGCATGGATGCAGTCTCATAAATCAAGTCCATCAGCAGCAGACACCACAAATAGATTTTCATGGCTTTGGGGCAACTACCTCATTTGCCCTACACAATAGTCCCCAGATATCCAGATCCTCTCTCAGGCTGTTAAAAGGAAAGGTGGCTTATTAGGCTGACAAGAAGCTTTCCTCAGGATTTCATCTGTTGTCCTTTGGTTTGATTTCCCCCCCCCAAAAAAAAAAATTCAAGGTCTTCTCCCATTCTTAGATTCAGACTGGCCTGCAGCCAGCTTCATCAGTATTGTCCTCCATCCTTAACATTATCTGTCCTTTTCTGCACAGAGCATTCTGCCTTTTCACAAACTCTCAAGGGTCATGCAACCTAACTGCTAATTTTCAAACTTCAATGGGAAATGATGTTGTCAGCATACATACCAAGCATCCCAGCACTCCACGAGGAGATGCAAAATGCTACATTGGACATTTTAATATTATTATTTACTTGCAAATGGATGCCCAGTTGGACTGGGTTTGAATTTGAAACTTGGCATGATGTGAAATATTTGATGCTATTTTAATGTCCTTCCTGAGCCTCTGGTAACTTGTTGGCAGCCTTGGTGGAGGACTGGCAGTCCCACCTTATGGCCCACTATTGACAAGATCGCTCCTCGGCACCCTCTCCACACTTGGCTCAAGCAGGCCCCATGGTATATCCAGGAGCTTCGTGAGAGGAAGAGGGAAGTGAGATGGCTAGAGCAAGTGTGGCAGAAAGCTCGTAATGAAGAGGCAAGAACATCCTGCCGCATGCTTATGAAATGGCAGTGAAGGTGACAAAACGTGAGTCCATAAGCTCTTGCCTGGCACAATTATTTAGGGTAGTTCGGACCCTTACAGCACTCAAGGAAGGGTACCAGAATAGTCGTAGACTGGATTTGAGCTCTGAGGCATTTGAGAGCTTTTTTGCAGATAAAGTCTTGTTGCTTTGCTGTAACCTTCCCACCATGATTGATAAAGAACGTGAACTGGAAGCTCCTTGGCTGTCAAGGGGGATAATGTTGGATGGCTTCAAGTGGCTTTCTTTAACTGAAGTTAAAGTTGGGGTTGGTAAGGGCAACCACTTGTCACATGGATCCCTGTCCATTGTGGCTGCTCAATTGGGTGACCAATGGATAGGAGGCCCTTTGAGGGACATTGTCAACCTCTCTTTGTCATCTGGAGAGTTCCCCAAAGGGCTGAAGGAAGCAGTGATTTACCCTCTTCTGAAAAAAACCATCTCTGGATCCAAGGGACCCCGCCAGCTACCACCCGGTCTTTTATTTGGTGTTTCTTGGTAAGGTGATTGAGAGGGCCATCCAGACCCGCTCCTAGCATTCTTGGAGGAAACTTCGGCCCTGGACCCATACCAGTCGGGCTTTCATCCTGGCCATGGCATGAAGACTGCACTGGTCATCTTGATGGATGATCTTTTGTGCCAGCTGAAGAGTGGTTTGGCACTCCTCGTGCTTTTAGATTTGACAGTCACATTTTATGTGGGTGATCACATGTTGTTAGCACACCACCTTGCCTGGATGGGGATTAGGGGGACAGCCTTTCAGTGGCTTGTCTCCTTCCTCCAGAACCAGACAGAGGGGGGCTGTGGGAGAAGACGTCATGCGCCTTTGCACTCATGCAGCACCCCACAGGGGTGATACTCACCCCATGCTCTTTAACATCTATATGTGCCCTCTGGCACAGCTGGTCTGCAGTTGTGGGCTGGGGTGTCACCAGTATGCTGATGACACCCAACTCTATCTCATGACAGATGGCCAGCCAGACTCTTCCATGGAAATGTTGCCAGATGTTTGGAAGTGGTTTCTGGATGGCTCAGGCAAAGTTGTGTGAAACTCAACCCCTCCTATAGCTGGTCAGACAGGGGGGAGCAGGGCCAGGAAGCATGCCTTCCCTCACTGGTTAGGAACCAACTTAAGGCTGTACCTATTGCCAGGAAATTGGGCTTGATCTTTGATGCCTCCCTGTCTAAAGAGGCTCTGAACATGAGGGTAGCCCAAGTGGCATTTTACCACTTGCGCCAAGTGAGACTACTAGCGCCCTACCTGTCCCCAGAACACTTGGCCACAGTGATCCATGCAATGGTCACTTCTGTAACTCACTCTAAACAGGTCTGCCCTTATCTCTGACCCGGAAATTGCAACTGGTTCAAAATGTCACAAATAGGATCCTTATGAGGTTATCCTGGAGTGCCCACATCCAGCCTGTGCTGAGGCAACTGCATTGATTACCAGTTAGCTTCCGGATCAGGTTTAAGGTTTTGGTTCTTACCTTCAAGGCCACCCAGGGCCTCGGCCCTACATATCCAAGGGATGGCTTGTCTCCTTATGCCCTCCACAGGTTTAAGAGATTTTAAAAATAAATTTAAAAATAATTGTTGTTGTTAGGTGCGAAGTCGCGACCCCATGGACAATGATCCTCCAGGCCTTCCTGTCCTCTACCATTCCCCGGTCCATTTAAGTTCGCACCGACCACTTCAGTGACTCCATCCAGCCACCTCATTCTCTGTTGTCCCCTTCTTCTCTGTCGTCCCCTCGATCGCTCCCAGCGTTAGGCTCTTCTCCAGGGAGTCCTTCCTTTTCATGAGGTGGCCAAAGTATTTGAGTTTCATCTTCAGGATCTGACCTTCAAGTCAATATTTCCTACTCTTACTAGAGGCAGCTCCCCAAGTGATCAGATAGAGGTTTTTCCTCTCAAAAGCCTGTCCCTTTTAAACTGTAAAAGCCAAGGATTGAACCCGAGACCTTGTGCTCTAAGCCACAGCCAGTTACATGCCATTAGATATTTCATGAGAACATTAAAACCTCCAGTGTTCACAAATAAAACCAATGTCACCTGTGTCTCTATTTCTCAACTGTAGCTCCTATAAGTGGATATCTAAATCTGCAGATGAGGGCCACACGGATACTAAACAGATTATCCTGTAAACTTGGGAGATCATCCATGTTTTGGGGAAAATCTGACAACTAAGAAAATGCATCAGGGTGGGGGTTAAATTCTCCCAAAATAAAAACACCTCCTTCAGGCAGGGGCAGTGACAGCAATAACGGGTGTCCAGTAGCTTTGGCAGCTGCAGCCAAGGCCGTGGCATTGGGAGGAACTGCAGGAAGCCCAGCAGCAGACGCCAGAGGACAGACTGGATCTGGAAATGGTTGTGGTCAATGGTGGAGGAGGAAGTGAGGCATGGCAGGCCCAGCACTGGTAGCGGCAGCGGAGAGAAAAGCTGCATCTGGCTGAAGCTGGGAGCCACACTGGGCTCACTGGAGTTGTTGCTGATTGAGAGGGCCCCAAAGATGGCAGAGGTGATTGGCCGGGGCGGGGGGAGAAGTCACGGCAGATCTAGCCAGGAACTGCACCAGGTCTTGAGGTCATGGTGGTAACGAAGATGGGGAGAGGAAATCCTTCTCCCATTAGTATCCTGAATAAACACTTGTCTGATTATATATTTCTCTTTCTTATATGTAGTGTGTGTTTATATGAATACTCTTGTAAAGCAAGAAGGCTTCAGAAGTGGACTATTCCTCCCATTCTGTTGTATTTGAATCAATTACCACCCCTTCGTTTATCGTGTTTCTTATTTGGAAACTTGCCACGTAGCTTTCTGAAGTTGCCTGGATGCAGATGAGCTGAACAAAGGGAAACAGGTGTTGTTTGAAACACATGGGACCAGCTGGCACCTGATTGTGCAATTAGCACACAGATGAGTTTAAGTAAAAGTCTAATCTGGGAAGATCTTGCTGGGTTTTTTCTCCTCACCTCTTCTCGACTGCAAAAAAACAAAACGTGTTTGCTCCAAGATCCAAAATGAGACAACTGAAAAGGAAAGATATCTCCTGTTTACATCCTTCTGTGGCTTTCTTGGGACCTACAAATGCACATCTGCCTCTTATCAACAGCCCACCAACTGTATTGGTAACCAGATGATGAATACTGTGAAAGCTGACAGCACTGATCATATGCCAAGTGGATCGGTACACCCAGAGACCGCCCCACTTGCAGCCTTGGTGCTAGATGTGGTGGCTTTGTAGACATATGTCTGATTCTTGCCGTTTCAGTGTGCCAACTTTGTTCTATATTGCTATGGTTCTTAAAGCCTAAACTCTGCTTTGGCCTGCTCCTCAATTACAAGCTTGTCGCAAAGATTAGATTTCAGTATCTGGACCTTGTATAGTAGTCATGGTTCTAAAAATAATACTAAGAATAGTGAACAAGCTGTTGCTTCTGTGAAATGCATTTGTACAAAGCATACATGATAAAAAAAATCAGGACCTTGCATTGTCCCTGGGACTCAGACCACAACATTTTTGTATCAGAATTCCATTCTTTCCCCAGATAACGTATTCGTTGCTGTCTGCTGATAATAGATCTGGTAGGTTTCCAGGTGTCAGATTTTCCACTGTTTGCAGTTTATGGTCCATTTATCTTAATGGCTTGGGAAACAGCCAGCTTTTTTGAAGGCATTAATTACCCTGTATATTGATAGATAAAAAGATTGGTTTGGGTGGGAGATCATAAGATGAAAATTGCCTGCCTCCTTTCAGGTAATTGTAACAACTAGGTTGAGTCTTTTTTTAAAAGACAGTAAAATTATCAGTTTAAGGAGATCAGAAATATTTTTAGAATGGTAGAAGTCATAATTAAATGGAACCTGGCCATCCTATAAGCAAACACACCTGAGTGACAAAGGTGTTCTGTAAGGCAGGCTTGGGAGGTCCAATGATTACATCCTGTTTTCCACTGTGAATTTATTGCTGCTGAGAAGCACAAGTATCTAGATGTAGCACTCTTTCCAGATTTGGACCTAAAATCTTGTACCTGGAGGATGTGAGTCAGTCACCCTGTTCAGGGTGTGCCCTTGCAGTTTAATTGTTTTTAACCATCATTCCCATTATGGCTGAAATGAGAACTGCAAATTCTAATCTGTGTTATACTACTGCAAGTACGTGTGGAATAATTCCCAATAGGTACCTGTGAACATCTACCCCAGTAAAACCAAAGAGAAGTCCCAAGGCATTTTAGAAACGAATCATACTCATTTCAGGATAAAATGCTGGGAACCAGAGAACGCTGCCTCAGAGGCATCAAGTATATATCCAGTAAAGTGATGCATTCGTATTAAGGGCAGCAAACAGAAGTGTGTGGTCACTGTGCAGTGTTTGGAACAGCACTATTCCCTCATCCAGCCCATATTTTAGGCTAGATTAACTGGATATTAATCTGGTTCAGATTAACCCAATCATAGTAGACAGAGAGGAGGTTCTGGACCTGCCTTCATGTCGGGGTTCCTGTAATTCAAGCTGAGAAGGAAGCTTTTTATTAAACTGCATTCGTCCATCACTGCTGCTGTGTGATTTCCACGGGGTTCTTCTGGACAGGAAAAAGCTGATTCAAAAGAAGATCCAATTGTCGATAGATCTAGTTGTGGATGGATCAGCCCCGGGGTGGGGAATTAACATTAAAGATTAACTGAGTCGAGGACCTCCTCCGGCCCAAGGTAGCTCTCACTGTGTACGTTGTATAAAGTACACATCCGTGCATTTGAGTATTTTTAAGAACAAGAGTTGGGGGATTTGTATTTTCACTACCCGAAGGAGTCTCAGAGCGGTTGACAAGCACTTTCCCTTTCCTCTCCCCACAGCAGGCACCCTGTGAGGTAGGTGGGGCGGAGAGAGCTAGGAGAGAACTGACATTGCTCCCCCCGCGGACTGCGTGTGGTGGAGGAGGAGGGGGGAGATCAAGGCCGGCTCTGGGGATTAGCGGCGGCCACTCGCCGCCACACCAAGCGCTCCAACCAAGTTGTTCAATTTGCGGGAAACAGGAGGCGGCTGATCAGACGACGTCTCTGCAATGAGCAGAAGCTGCCGCTGGAAGCTGGACGGGAGCGGAGCGCGTCGCTTCTCTGCTCTCCCCGCCGTCTCAGCCTGAAACTTGCACTTGGGCGCCTTCAGCGCCTGGCGCGTCAACCCGCGCGCACTCTCCGCCTCCCCAGCCCGGCGGCAGGAGGGCGAACAGGCGGCGGTGCCTCGCCTCGCCTGGCCCCGCCCTCCGCTCCCCGCCCCCTCCCCAGCGAGCCGCTCGGCGGGGCGGCCCAAAGAGGCGTGAGCGCCTCCCGCGCTTTCTTTCCGGCCCGGCAGCCGCGAAGCGAAGCGAAGCGAAGCGAAGCGAAAGGGGTGGGCGCTTGCGTGCGAAAGAGTCGCCGGGAGCCCCGCCGCCACCACTCCTTGGCCGGCAGCTGCGACGCACCGAGGACTGCACCTGCCCTCCGCCTCGAGGCTCTTTCCCGCGCCTGCCGCGTCCGCCGGAGCCCGTCCCGGTCGCCCTTCCTGCTGCCTGCCCTTCGCCTTCCGCCGGCCAGGTTGGAGCTCCGAGCGGGGCTCGCCGGTCCGGGGCGCTCGCTCCCCGCGGGGGGTGGTCGTCGTCCGGCGCCGCTGCATGAGGCTGGCCGTGCCCGCGGCACCCCGGCCCAGCTCCCCGGCTCTTCCCGCGCGCCGCCCGTGCCTGCAGCCCCTGTGCCCCCCGGCGGCCGGGGCCATGAACGCCTCCTCGCTGGGCAACCAGACGGAGGCGGCGGGGCTCTTCCTGGCGAACAGCAGCCTGTCCCTGGAGCGGGCGCTGCGCTCCTTCACGCCGCGCTCGGTGGTGACCGACGACGGCTTCGTGGTGACCGCCCCGGACGAGCGGAGCCTGTACATCATGCGCGTGGTGCAGATCGCCGTCATGTGCGTCCTCTCGCTCACCGTCGTCTTCGGCATCTTCTTCCTGGGCTGCAACCTGCTCATCAAGTCCGAAGGCATGATCAACTTCTTGGTCAAGGAGCGGCGGCCGTCCAAAGAGGTGGAGGCCGTGGTGGTGGGACCTTACTGACCCACACCCCCCTCCCTCCCTCCGCCCTCCCAGAGGACTCGAAGAAGATGTGGCCGCAGGTGCCTTTCTGGGAACTCTGCCTCCCGATCATGGTAGGGGGTCTGGGCAGGGGGTGACAAGCCCTCCAGCCCCACAAGAGATGTTCTAAGGGGACCCTCCGCAAAGCAGACGACTTGAGGGAGGGGGGCTGAGCCTTGACTCCAGTTTCTTCTGCTTCTGGCCGGGAGGGCAGAAGAAGAGCGACCCTCACCTGGCCTGAGAAGAGGGATGGGTCAATGGGGGGGGGGAGCAAGAGTGGGAAGCCACCTTATTCTTTTTTGGGGAGGGTCCGAGTGTGCGCCTGTGCACGTCTGTCCTGTAAATAGCACTGTAAATGCACGCAAACAAAGCATTCCCAACTTTGCCGGTTTGTTTAGCGAAGGAGAAAAAAGTGGGGAATGAGGACAGAGGCATGGGGGGGGGGACGGAGTGATCCTAACAAAAATGTGGATTGTGAAACCTCGAAAGCCTTCAAGATTTGCAAGGAGAACGGGCACAGGCAAAACCTGCCTTTCGTAAATCAGGATGTGGTGCTTTTGGGGAGGGGGGACAGCTTTTCACACAAATGCCTGCACAGGTTGTGCCACTGAATGGTTTTAAAAGCTGTTTTCTTCTGTTTCCAAGTGTGTCCGTCGAGTTCGGTTTTGTCTTTTTGTACCTGTCACTTGAAGCTTGGCCACTCCGAAGAGCCAGCCAGCCGGGCTGATGCCGCTCCCCTGGCTTTAAACATTGCATGGGTTTGCACAGCCCAAAACAACA
The DNA here is from genome assembly GCF_049243985.1 of Paroedura picta. Taxonomy (NCBI): domain Eukaryota; kingdom Metazoa; phylum Chordata; class Lepidosauria; order Squamata; family Gekkonidae; genus Paroedura; species Paroedura picta. The sequence goes on from NC_135370.1 coordinate 46,899,750, forward strand.
GAAGTGCTCTAATGTTGACTGTCTGGTTTGGAATTTATTTTTTCTGATTTGATTTGCATTAATAAAATATATATGAAACTTCTCGGCTGGGTTTCCTGGCAAGCCCGTTCCTGTGGAGATTCACCATGTGCTTCAGGCAAGCCCCCCGTCAGCCTCTGGAGGGACTGAGCAAAACACGCAATTAGCAGATTCCTCATTGGGGTAAGAATGCTAAAGGGCAGGGAGGCGGGAAGTGTTAGAAGAGTTTGAGAAAACCCCAGAAGATGAGAGGAATAGGATGCTCTGTTTATGGTGAAGGACTGGTGCTTTGCTTGCCCCCCAAAAATTCCCCTTGTGCAACCAATACTGGGCAGGTACACGGGTTTGTTTTCCCTCCGAGCAGGTTTTGAGAAGGAAAGATCTGGCAAAGAGGACTCTTCTGGCTATGAGTCAGCATGGCAAACATAGACAGCTGCTAATGAAAGGTGAATGGAAGTGATTTTTCTATTAGTGCCACTGTTTTTAGACAGGAGACCCAGATGAGAAAGAGATGTGGACTGGCAGGCCAGCTGCAATCCTGTTTACTTGCGTTATTTGTACCCCGCCTCCCTCCCCAAGGGAGACCCAGAGCAGCTTAAATCCTCCTCCTCTTGACTTTGGCATCACAACACCTCTGTGAGGCAGGTTAGGTGGAGAGGATGAACTGGCCCAAGGTCACCCAGCAAGCTTCCATGTCAGAGGGTGGATTTGAACCCAAGTCTCTATTTTTGCATCCTAAAGAAGAAGCAGAGTTGGCTTTTATATCCCACTTTACCCAGAAGAGTCTCAAAGTGGCTTAACATTGCCTGCCCTTCCTCTCCCCACAACAGATGTCTTGTGATGTAGGTGAGGCTGAGAGAGCTCTGAGAGAACTGTGCTGAGCCCAAGGTCATCCAGCTGGCTGCATGGGGAAGAGTGGGGCATCAAACCCAGATTAGAGTCCGGCTGCTTTTAAGCACTGCACCAAGCTGGCTCTCTACAAAGAACAAGAAAGGGACGGAAGGAAGGTCTCCTTAGCAGTTGTACTACTCGGATTTAATAGAGTCAACGAGTGCTGCTCGGAAGGTGGAGAAGAGATGTCTTATATAGACATAAGTCTGCGGTAGCCTGTGGGCCTCTCTGAAAAGCGAGTCACATTGTTTATAAAGGACACCTTTCTGAGCCCCCTTCCCTTATTCAGCTTTTACAGGGGCCCATAAAATATGTCAGGCATACCACAGTCCTCTTTTATTACCTATAAATAATAATATATAACCTAGCAGTCCGAATAGCCCAAACTCGCTGAGCTGGACAGAGCTCAGAAGCTAAGCAGGATCAGCCCTGGTTAGTACCTGGGTGACAGACTGCCAAGGAAGTCGGGTTGCTAGGCAGAAGGGAAGCACTGACAAAACCCACCTCTGTTCATCCCCCACTTTCAAAACCCTAGGTGAAAGCTTTCAGTCAGATAGGACTTGATGGTCCATATATATATATATATATATAGCTATATATAGCCTCCAGTTAGTACATATATTGTTAATTAGGGTTATTGATGAACGTGTTGCTGGGGAGGTCAGTCGGGGGCAACATTCCAGGGATTCAGATTGTCCTGGGAGTCTTGGGTGACCTTGGGCTAGTTCTCTTGCTGAGCAGTTCTCTTAGAGCTCTCTCGGCCCTACCTGTCTCACAGGGTGTCTTGTGGGAAGTGGAAGGAAAAGCTGTTTATAAGCTGCTTTGGGATTCCTTTGGGTAGGCAAAAGTGGGGTGTAAAAAAACAGCTCTTTTGGGAGGAACAGCAGCAGCAAACCTGTTCCCTTTGAGCTTTTTTTGCAGGGATTCTTTTGAATGAGAGTGGAGAGGCTGAGAGAACCTGCTTGGGGCTCTGTAAAGAAGAGGAGTTGTTTTTTATGCCCCACTTTTATCTAGCAGATGAAGTTTCAAAGGAGCTTCCAGTTGCCTTCCTTTCCTCTCCCCCTGACAGATGCACTGTGAGGTAGGTCGGGCTGAGAGAGCTCTGAAAGGACTGCTCTGTGCATACAGCTCTGTCAGGAGTATAACAAGCCCAAGGTCACCCAGCTGGCTGAATGTGGAGGAGCTCGCCAGATTAGAAGCTGCTGTTCCTAACCACATCACCAAGTTAGCTCTTGGCAGTTCTGAATGGAGAGCAATAAATGTTCTTCACCACCACAAAAATATTCCTTTGCAATTTTTGCATGATACGAAGAGAACCAGATAATAGCCTCACCCCTGCCGCTTTAGCAGAGGCTTAATGTGTGCAAATGGGCAAGTGAAGGTTTTTGTGGCATGGAGGTAAACAGCATCGCATTAAGGCAACCCTATACGGTAAAGATGTGATGTTGCCAAAATGGGGTATCACAAGCCGGAAGTCAGGGAAGCACAGCGGGTGTAAGAGAATGAAGTGGACAAAGGGTGGTGGTGATGGGGGGGGGGGGAAGATGATCAAGAGGCCAAGGAAGACAGAAACGTGAACCAAGGCAGTAAGGAATTAAAGCTGCATGGGAATAGGAGGAGGGCATCCATAGGATAGAAAATGGGAATGGTACAGTGATCTTCTGTTCAAGATGCATATCTGTGTGGCCTTGGAAGATAGCTGGCATATGCCTGATTTGTTATGGGAAAGTGGAGGGATGGACCAGAATGTTAAAACTGAACAGTCCTCACTGGAAACCATAGATCAGCCCTGGGGCTCATGGGAATTGTAGTCCATGGACATCTGGAGAGCCACAGTTTGGCCACTCTTGCCATAGACGGTAAAGAGAGCGGAGACAGGTCACAACTCTAGCAATATGGGTGCATTTCAGCAAGACCTTGGGATTGGGCTATGAAACCATTGCAGTGATGCGGTGTAAGGGGTTTTTCTCTTATGAGACACGAATGCCCAAAGGATAGGACCTGGGGAAGGAAAGAAGAAGTGTTACATTTCCCTCATGCTCTGAGAAGCCATGCTTGAGACCCTGGGTGTAGCAAAGGGACATGGGAGATGATTTGATCAGGGTGCAACAGGACCCAGGCATTTTCTCTTTCTCAGATCATGCTCCAGTCCGAGAGTTGTACTTCAGACAGGACAAGATATTTTTTAAAACTCTGCTGTTCTCTGAGGGCCCGTCTGCATATTCCGCTGGACATCTGTGGTCAAACTTGAAGACGCAGTTTAAGCCACAAAATGCAAAGCAGAGCAAGGTGGAGAGGTACAAGGGAAGCTGTGTTAATTCATTTCCTTGATTGAAAAGGCACTCTGGGTTACTTCAGTTCTAGCAGAGAGAAAAAAGACAGGCTACTAAAGGGAAGGAGCATCAATACTCTCCTTCCATGCCTTCATGGCTCCGATCCGGATGAACTCCCACTCAAGGTAGTTTTGTGGGTCAGTTTCTCATCAGGAGGCCCAGCTATGGACTCCAGTGTCATAGAATTTTTGTCCTCATTCTAAGGTATTTCTGCCACAGTCCCCTGTTTTTAAACCACAAAAGGGAAAGAAAACATTAAGTTACACTATACCAGATTGATTCCACTGACTCCTTCCTTGATTCATTCTTTCGGGGAATTGTCTTTGACTCACCCTTACGAGTAAAAGAGGACCTATTTCCTGCTCTGACACAGCAAGAGAAAGTTCTTAAATTTGAAACGTCCATTTCAGACAACCTCTGAGCCTTTTAACACTCCCCTTGCTGCTTGCCAGCATGTAGCTTCCCACCTTTTCCACCCCGTTTGTGATACAAAACACTCTCCCGTCCATGGTGATTCCTAAAGAGAGAGAAAGCTCCGTCAGTGACCTATTACCGGGTCTGTTCACACCGTTTCCCATTAGCGGAGATGGAAAGAGGCTCTGCACAGACCCTGAGGAACGTTGGCCATAATGACTGTTATGTCTCTTCCTGTGCTGAGTTAAAACGAAGCTCTTGGCCAAGGGAAGAATTCTGGTGTCAGCCAGGAGGGCCTTGAGTGGCAGCAGAGAATGAAGTAAATGCCATTTCAGGTTCGCCGTGTCAGCGACATCACATTGCCTTGCATATAATACTCATCCTTTGGTGAACAGTTCCCGACAGAGTGCTTCGCAGAGAAAAATACTTGACATTTGCATGGTGCGTTTCATGTGCATTCGTATCCTTTCCACAGTTCCTGTTTCGTCGTATTCCAGGTGTCAGGTTGACTGTGCAGTCCTGAACAGAGCTGTACGCTTCTGAATCCATTGAAGTCAATTGGGCTTCGAAGTGCGTAAACGGTGTTTAGGAGGGCACTGGGAGAGCGAGCGGCTCAACGGAGTCCCGAATCCAGCTCACGCTGAGAGGCAAAACACAACCTTTCCCCACCTTGCATGGATAACACTGCATTTGCTGTTTAACTTGCCAGGAATGTCTCTGGTGGGTTTCTGGTCACAACCAGGAAGAAACTGAGCTGAGCCCAGAAGCTCCTCCAGTGTTGCAGGGTTGCTTCTCGGCCCTTTCAGCAGCAACAATGGCTGGTGTTGACCCACCAGTTGTTTCCTCCCACAAAGCCAACAGAGCCCGTAGAAAAGCCAGCATGGCTGTCTCCTGAGGCCATGCTGGGACGCTTGCAGCACTGCAAGGGCGGTTCAGCTTGGCTTGTTCTTCCACTCCTCATACCAGCTCTGGATCCTGATCCACCAAAGTTTGCTCTTGTCACTAATAAAAGTAAGTGGAGCAAAGGCACCAAGAAAAGGCAAGCTTTTAAGAAGAAAAGAAGAGGAAGAGCTGGTTTTTCTATGCCCCGCTCTTCACTACCCAAAGGAGTTCCAAGTTGGCTTACAAACACCTTTCTCTTCCTCTCCCCACAACCTGCATGGTCGGTGGGGCTGAGAGAGATCTATCAGAACTGTTCTCTGAGGATATCATTACGAGAACTGTGAGTAGCCCAGGGTCACCCAGTCGGTTGCGGAAGGAGGACTGCAGAATCAAACCTGGTTCTCCAGTTTAGAGTCTGCCGCTCTTAACCACTACAACCACTCACATCTGATAAAGACAAATTTTCTTAAAATCTCTTCCACATATTTCTGGTAAGGCCTTGGAGGAGGAGCTTGTCTCATGGCTCAAGTGTCACTCAGTGCTTAACATCCACTCAGGGTGGCTTTCCTGCCCTTGAGTGCCTCCTCCTCCAACCAGCTTCTGTCCAGCATCCTCCACCCCTGACCACCCCCTCCTCTTTTCACTTCTCTCTGAGGCTTGGAGGCTGCAGATCCTTGCTATGTGAGAGCTGCCCCTGCTGCTGAGTTCCAGAACAGCTGCCTGCAGCCTTTCTAGGTCCTGGGGGGAGGCCATCTGCAGAGTTCTTCTACCCCACCCAGCCCCAACCTAGCGCCCACTGCGTTCCTGAATGCAATGGGCTTGGCCCCTGGTAATAAAATCCAAAGTCCTTTTGCCAATATGAACCAAGAGAAACACACAATCTCTGATCCACGTTTGTTAGGTGCTTCCTGAATGTGACACACACTTCAAGGACACTTCCTCAGACATACAATATAGAAGAATTCCTCCGATGTTCTAAAACCAGTGAAACGTCAGCATCGTGCTGGAGATTCCCCCTGCCTGAGTTGCTGCAGATGACAAATACATCTCTAGACAAACTTGCAAAAAAGTGTTTTCTGACAGTAAGCTATAAACCAAGTAAGACCGAACGGAGCCCGTGCATTTGTCAAAGGGGGTTTCGAGACAAAAGGCATTGAGAGGCGGTTTGCCTCCATGTCCCAACCCTGGTATTCACCAGAGGTCTCCCATCCAAATGCTAGCCATGGCCATCCAGGTCAGGGCTTTCCCCCTTGGTGCAAATTGCCAATTGGCTGTCTCGACTGGCAATCAGAAAGCCCCCTCCCCCTCCCCCAGTCCGTAAACAAAAAGTTTACCATCAGTTTAACTTAAAAACAGCTCATCAAATAATTATTAGATTCACTGCCGGGGTCCTGAAAGAAAATTTTAAAAAATCGGAAGCCTGTTGATACCCTGGAGGAGGGAGAGAGTCACACTGAAGTCAGGGCTGGGTTTTGCAGCAGTAGAAGCGGGAGGAAGGAAGCTTGTCCTCGAACAGGTAAACACGCTTCTCATCGGGGAGGTGGGCTGCCTGCTGCCTGGTGGGACGCAGGCAAGAACGGAACCCAGCTTTTCTTTCAGACCGGCATGCTTGATCACTTGAGGCCTCCCGATCGAAGACAAGTTGTTTGTAGGAGTTCAGCAACCGTGTGCGGGGCCGTCACATAATGAAATGGCATAATATATGCAGTAAGTGTTGCTTTACACCAGCTAATCAGCACATAACGCCTCACCCTCAATCCAGGGGGGATTCTGAGGCCACAAAGACAAGGTTTTTGGTGGCAGTGTCACCAGAAGAGAACCATTTGTTGTGGGAGGAAATAAATTGGGTTGGATGCAAGTGCTACCTCAGAGTCCGAAGGTAGAACACAAGCAGCAGTGTTGGGAAGCATTGGACTGGGGCCCAAGAAACTCAAGTACAAGTTCTTGCTGACTGAAGCTCACTGAGAGACTCTGGGCTGGTCACTCAGAGATGTTATGAGGGTAAAACCTCCAGGTAGGGCCTGGAGATCTCTTGGAGGACGGAGATCAGTTCCTCTGGAGAAAACAGATGCTCCGACGGATGTATTGTATACCCTGCTGGAGTGCCTCCCCTCCCCAAACCCCCACCCCCTGCCTCCACCCACAAAATCTTGAGATATTTCCCAACTCAGAAATGGCAGCCCTAGGATACCAGGGAGGGAGAAGGGGAAGACTTTTTTTACATTGCTCTGTGCTCTTTGGAGGAAAGGCAAGATAAAAATGGAATTAGTCATCATGAATTAATAACACATCATCTGCACATTCCTAAAACCGCCGTTTTCACCCACGAGCAATAAAACCCATCACACAGAAATGCACCTGTGGAAACGTGAAGAACCATAGGGTGCCACAGGCACTGCGTGTTTTTACTTCAGGTTGTACCTACAGTCCTAAACAAAAAGAAGGCAGCTAGAAAGCCACAAGAACTTCCTTCTGAGTCTCACTTTCTCCCAGTGCTGCGTTTCTTGACCGCTGAGAATATACACGAGGCTTAGAGACCCTTTCAGTTTGCTTTTATGCTGCTCTCCATAGTTCTATTTCCCACTGCCTTGATTCGCCTCCTCTCCCCTCATCCCAAAGCAACGTGGACAACAGCTGACGTAGCTGGCCATAGGTTGCTTGTATGTCCCTCAGGCCCTTTCCACGGTGGTCCCTGCTCTCTGGGTGTGCTGGAGGTCGACTTTGCATTTGCACTTGGCCATTCGCGCACATAGCTTCCAAGCGGCAATACGGAATTTGCTATCTTTTCATGCTGTTCACATTAACTTCGGAGACACGTGCTCCCATGGATTGTTTTTTTGGAGGCACAGACAGGCAGCCTCACCCTCTTCCTTCCCCCCTCCCTTTTTTTCCCTTGTGCATGCACACTAACACACATTCACACTTTCAATTTAATGCATGTGTGATGTCTTGTGTCTGAGGAAGCGTGTGTGCACACGAAAGCTCGTGCCTTGAATAAAACCTTTTTGGCCTCTAAGGTGCCACTGGACTCTAAATTTGTACTTTAAAGCTGAAATGATCCGAGGGGGGGGGGCAAACATATTAGGTGGTCATTCTAAGCTGATTTTAGTCACTAAATGGAGATAAGGGTTTTTATTTTGTGGGTGCGTTAATTTCTAAAAACGATCATGCATCTTAATGTGACCGGAAATACAAAAAAAAAAATGGTGGCAGGGTGCAGAGGGGACAAAACGGGAGGCAGGGAAGCAGGTAGGCTAGCATGCAAGTCAACAAAAGCATGCTGAGGGTGGGAAAGGAAGGGAGATGCCAGTTTGAATGCTGACCACATGCATTGGATTGCTGCAGATTCATGGTTTTTCTGAACTCCAAAAAAGCTATGGGAAGAGACATTACCTCCGAAGCTGCACCTCCGATTTTAGTGTGGATCCGAGGAAATTCCGCGGAGCTAGAACAGTGCTAACGCAAAATTAAAGGTCGCCACAAAAATGGCCTCAGTCAAAAAACTGAGTGCAGGAGGTGTTGTTAGTTGCGAAGACGTGTCCGACCCATCGTGACCCCATGGACAATGACCCTCCAGGCCTTCCTGTCCTCTACCATTCCCCGGAGTCCATTTAAGTTTGCACCAGGAGGTGCAGGAGGTGTAGGCTGGCTTTAGTCATTCTGCCAATGAATTCCAGGTAAGTGGATGTCAATTTTCCCCTTACTTTATAGAACCTTCTTGTGTCTTCCCGTTGTCTCATCTCTCCTCTTCAGACTACCACAGATGTGAAACAAGAGATCTCTTCTGGAGACTTGTGGACTTTTCTCAGCTAAGTGACAGCTCACCTGAAGACTGGAGGGGAGGATTTAAACCTTTCTTCTTATGACTCAGTTTAAATCATCCCTCTGATGTCGCAATTAGTTTTGACAGAGGAAAAAGACAGGTACAGACTTCTCTGCTAGGAACATGGGGCAGATAACTTTTTGAAACAAAGGAAGACCTTGATTATAGATTTGTATTGCTTTTGTTTGATACACACTGAGCTAGGGATGAATGACAATGCTATGACAATCGCTCTAGTTCTCACTTAAGAGACAAAGCTATTGTCTAGGCTGCACCAACTCCAGACTGAGCATACACACAGAATACATGAAAGCGGCTTACAATTGCCTTCTCAAAGCAGCTTACAATTGCCTTCCCTTCCTCTCCCCATAACAGACACCCTGCGAGGTAGGTTGGGCTGAGAGAGCTCTGTCAGAACTGCTCTGTGAGAACAGCTCTAACTAGATTGTGACAAGCCCAAAGTCACCCCGCTGGTTGTAGGTGTGGGGAATCGAACCCGGCTCACCAGATTAGAAGCCACTGCTCTTAACCTGTGCACCACCCCGTCTCTCTCAAAACAGAGTATAGTTTATAGCTCCCATTCAAAGGCAAGAGAGCAGTGTGACTCTGAGAGCATTCCTTGAAAACGCATCCTTCTGTTGTGAAATATAATTAGGCAAAATGTCGTATCTCCTTTTGGTGGAAAGCATTAAAAAAGGAGGGTTTTCAGGTGGGTGAACTACTAATGCGTTTGTTCCTCAGACACCGTGTTGTTGCCTGATTCCTGCTAGAGAGATGTGCTGTGAGGTCTAAGCTACGCAAAAGAGGCATCTTTAAATTATGATCTTAACAAAAAGTACCACTCGAAGCTTCAGAACTTTCCCTCTCTTAACTTCTTTGTAGCCAAGGAACTCCCGCAAAAAGTGATCCCTCTTCTATGCAGCGAGCTCCAAGGCTTTGAACCATTCTTAGTCACTAGCTGTTTTGAACCCCCTCTCGTCCATACAGGGATGCCAGCCAAAGGGCTTGATTTGCAAAAGGTACATGCTGTATTTATGGGATATCTGGTGCTCGGCCTCATTAAACTGTCTGTCTGAGACAAAACAAACCCCTGAACGGTAATGGATTATCAGCTAACCTGAAACGTTCTCCAGTGTGGGAGCAGCAGCAAAACAGCACAGTCTCCTTGTAACACCATGCTTCCAAAAGGGATGATTTAAAGGTCAGCGGAGTAATGCCAGATCAGAGGCCTGGAGATAACCCCCCTTCCCCGGGCAGGCATGACCCACAGATCTCAAATCATGAGAATATCAATTCTGCCTGCACAAGAAACTCAAACAAACTGTGATATGGCCTGTGCACTGTTCTATGTGAGAGCCAGCTGGCGTGGGGTTAAGAACTGCGGCTTCTAATCTTGCAAGTTGGGTTTGATTCCCCGCTCCTCCACATGCAGCCACAACTGGGTGACCTTGGGCTCACCACAGCCCTGATAGTTCTGTTCTGGCTGAGTAGTCCTGTCAGAAGCTCTCTCAGCCCCACCTAACTCACAGGGTGTCTGTTGTGGGGAGGGGAAGGGGAAGGCGATTGTAAGCCGCTTTGAGACTTCTTTGGGCAGTGAAAAGCAGGATATAAAAAACAATTATTCTACTTGAATAATGGAGAAGCTGAGCCCAACCATGTGGAGCTGGGAATAATGTCAACAGAGGGTCATTTGCTACCACAGTGTTTTAATTTGACAAGGTACTACGATCGAAACGTCAAGCAAAGACTTGACCATCTTTCGGGATGATGCAGTCTGGTTCCGGAGGAGATGGTGGGCAAGGAACAATGCTTCAGGTCTCATTTGTATTATCTTCCTTGGCAGTTCGGTATAAATTAAAATTACAGCTCTCTCCAAGTTGTTTTCCATCAATGTCAGTGATCTATAATGAAGAGACAGTCCCAGGAGCTGATATATTGGAAGATATTAATAGCTAGAGATGACTTGCTTTGTCTTCCCTAGGTGAATTACTGGATAGTGATCAAGTTTGAACAAGTGACTAAGGTTAAGGAAGGGCTGAGATTACTGTTATATCAATATCTATTAGATAAGGCACATTGTAATGGCTTTATTAAGAAAACTAGGGGCCAAGCCCATTGCAGTCTGGAATACAGCAGGCACTAAATTAGGGGGGGGGAGTGGAAGAATTCTGCGGATGGCCTCCCCTTCCTCACAGGACCTAGAAAGGCTGCAGGCAGCTGTTAGGATCTGACCTGCAGGGGCAGCTCTCATGCAGCAGAGATCTGCAGCCTCCAAGCCTCTGAGGGAAGTGGAAGGAGGAGGGGGTGGTCAAGGGTGGGGGACGGAAGGCAATTGGCTGGCTGCTGGACAGACAGGCAAGCTGGTTAGAGGAGGAGGCACCCATGGGTGGGACAGCCGCCCTGATTGGGCATTAAGTGCTGAGTGGCACTTAAGCCATGAGACATGCTCCTCCTCCAAGGTCTTACCAGAAATATTAAGTGGAACAGATATTGACTTGAGAGAGAACTAAATTGCAGATGGAAGGTAGTATTAAACTTTGTGTAAACATCTGTACAGTCTTACAGGAGAAACTTCAGATTTTTAGAGAAAATGGGGCAAGGACTTGGGAACAATAATACCAGAGGAAATGGATTTGGTTTTAAAATAATATCAACAGACTTTAGGGGAAAATAGCATCTGACGCTATATATCTGTTCTGTATTTTTTTGTCCTGACTTGGAGACAATTCCAATGCTGAACAACTCTGGCAAATTTTTCCTGATATCTAGCCAGTACCATTTTACACATAATTTAAACCCATTACTATTCCCTGCTGTCAACAGGAACTGCTCCCTCCCCTTTTCCAAGTGACAAATACTTAAAGGGAGCAATCATGTCCCCTCTCAACCTCCTCTTCTCCAGGCTAAACATTCCTAAGCCTCATAGGGCTTGGTCCCCTGGTCCTGGATCATCCTCGTCACTCTCCTCTGTACCCCCTCAATTTTGTCCATGTCCTTTTAGAAAAGAGGCCTCCAGAACTGCACACAGTACTCCAGGTATAGTCTGACCAATGAGGTATGCATCAGGACTATGACATCTTGTGATTTTGATTTGATGCCTATGTTGATACAGCCCAAGGGCAAGAATCACATCATTTGGTTTCTGTTAATTATCCCTGAGTGTTTTGGGATCTTGGTCCCAACAAGCACTCTGCAATGGGAAAATGGCTCCTTTTGACCACTTCATATTCTATAATAGAGGCAGTTTTAATAGAACATTTTAGAAACCTTTGACACCTGCTAAAGCTATCTGTTTATCTTGTGAGGGAAGAGTGTAGGAAATTTCATTAAGCTATTTTATGAAAGGGCAAAATACCTACATTTGCTGTGTCCATTATCACCCAGCTAGTATGCTCTGCCAAACTGTAGGAAAAACACCCTTTTAGAAAAGCTTTAAAACATTTAAAAACTGTTTAAGAATTCAGGGCAAGTCGTTACTTATCTGATTATCTGTCTGAAAACTCAACATCACATACCTCTCTTCTCCGTGCAGTCTTGCTGCTTTTATGTCAACAGTGAAGCTATGTACAAAGAGGTCAAGCTCCTGTCTTTTCATCTCTCTCCAGCTGTGTGGCTTGGGACATTTGGGGAAGGCTGAAAAACAGAACAAAGAAGAAGGAATTCAAACCAATTAGAAAACATCAGTCATGTAATATTTCCCAAGCTGGCCAATCTCATCAGAGCTCAGAAGCTAAGCAGGGTCAGCCATAGTTAGGGTGACTATGCAGAGATAGGCAAGTCACCTCTGAACATCTCTTGCCTTGAAAATGCAGTTGCCAGCTCTGGGTTGGGAAATACCTGGGGACTGGAAATACCTGGAGCTGGGAGTGGGCAGAATTTCGGGCCAGGAGGGACCTCAATGGAGTATAATGCTACAGCCCACTCTCCAAAGCAGCCATATTTTCCTGGAAAACTTATCTCTGTCGCCTGGAGATGAGCAATAAACTCAGTCGATGCCCGGGTCCCATCTCCGGACTGCCATCCCTACTTGAAAACCCTACGGGCTCCCTCAGTTGTCTGTAATTTGACAGCACTTTCCACCACCAGTGTAATATTTATTTAGTTCTATATTTCTACCCGCTTTTCTCTCCCAGTAGGTGCCCCAAGTGGTTTACAGCTTAATTCTCCTCCATTTTAGATTCACAGCACCCACCCTGTGAGTTTGATTAGGCTGAGAAAGAGTGGATGGCTCAAAGCTTCCATGGCAGCACGGGGATTGAAACCTGGACCCCCAAATCCTAGTCCAGCACTCTAACAGCTACTTCTCACGGGGTCTCCAAAGTGAAATGTCTGAAATCTGTGAGAATACTTTCAGGTTACCCAGAACTCTTCATCAGGCTGGATATTCATACTACGGGGAGGAGGGATGTTGGAAATAATAAGCTCTCAGGTCTGCAGACAACAGTGAACTTCAGATGAAGCACAGTGTTATGCAGATGCACAATGATTTTGGCCTAGTCTAGCTGCAACCTTACAGTGAAAGCTGCTAGAGTCAACTGCCTGCTCTCCCTTTGGAAATATAAAACACAGGTATAATGAGAGACACTGGAATCATCCCTGGCATTTATATTTTCAAAAGAACAGCCTCTGCTTCTTGGTTCCAATTCTCTGATGCTCTTTTTGTTGTTGTTGTTGTTGCCTCTCAAAACACTTTCTCTGCTCTCTCGGAATTATGTTGTAATGTACAAAAGACATCTTGCCCAATGCTTCTCACTCTCTCTCAACAACACCCCTCCCCATACACACACAAACCTCCCAGTCCCCACATTCAGCCGGATAAACACAACTCAAACAGCTGGCTCACTAACTGGTAACATTTTGATTGGCCTAAAATGAAATGTCTTGCACTACTGGTGTTTTTGGAGTTAGGCAGGTTAGTGCTCAACTTCATCCGTATCTAGCAGTTTGCTTGCACATCTACTGTTTTTTGAGGTAAGATACATGATCAAAAGTTGCAAGGTGAAGGATTGTGGCTCAGTAGTAGAACATCCCCTTGACCTGGAGGGACTGTAAGGCAGAATTCTTCCTCCAGGCTTTTGGTTGGGGCCAAAGTTAACATCTGTCTACCTACCTATTTATGCCCCCCTGGCCCATCTACTTATGCTCAGATCCACTCGCAGAGCAGCCTAAGAAGAAGAAGAGTTGGTTCTTACATGGAGAGAATTCCAGTGACTATAATAGATGCTCTGTGGTAAGTTTTGTTGCTGTTTTAATTCGCTGTTCTTTTTCTAAATTGATTTTAAATTTTAGCATATTTTAATTTTGTATTTTATATAATTTTGTACACTGCCTTGAACCAGCTTGTTGGGACGGCAGTCTAAAAATCTAATAAAATGAAAAATAGAAGCTCCAAGGTTCAATTCCCAGCTAACTAAAAGGTCCAGATAGGAGGTGATGTTTACAATCTTCCTCTGCCTGAGACCTTGGTGAACCTCTGCCAGTCTGAGCAGGCAATAGTGACCATGAGGGAACAAGGTAGCTTCAAGTGAGGGTGCATGTGTGTGTGCCTTACATAAAACTGAAGTCAAACATGTCACATTTCTCTTGGTGGTGAAAACATGCAAGGGCAGAATTTACCTGGGTCAAGAGGGATGATGGCCCCACCGTCACAGGCTCCAGAAATGACTCCATCAAGAGATAACCTTGCCAGGCGTGGTGGGACAAGCAGTCTCACCAGAGGCAAAGGCAAGGCCATGCGTGGAAATGCCCTGGTGGCAGCCTCAGAGCCTGACAAGCCCAACATAGGCCTCAGAAGGGATGTAGGGCTACCAGGTCCTTCCCCTGGCCACCACTGGGGGTAGGGTTGACAGATCCAGGTTAGGAAACTCCTGGGGATTTGGGGATGGAGGCTGGGGAGGACAGGGACCTCAGTGGGGTACAATGCCACAGAGTCCATCCTCCAAATTGTATTCATTCATTCATTCATTCATTCATTCATTCATTCATTCATTCATTCATTCATTCATTCATTTATATACTACTCTCCCTGGAATGTCGATTTTCTCCAAGGGAACTGATCTGTATTGCTCTGTCGTTCCTAAACCAATGCCAGAAATAAGGCTAGAGCAAGCCTATGCTGCTCCGTCATCTCCATCCCATAGTTCAGTTAAAATGAGAGTACTTACCTCTCTGGACACTGGATACTACCATGTGCAAAGTCTCTACTATCAAGGATTTGTATGGCCAGAGACGCTCCCCTTCTTCCCCACTCCAGACCCATCATTGGCCATTTGAGGGAGGGAGCTGGTGGACATGACTATGTATGGTCATATCACACAATACATTTTTTGAAAATTAAGAAAAATATGTTAAAAATTATCTCCCACCCAACTGGCAAAACCCTTCTGGGGCCATCGCAAAACTTTTGGGTTTTGCAAAATCCTGATTAAGATAGCCTGCTCTAGGGAATGTAAATTGATTGTATTCATGTTTTCTTTGCTGTCCAATTACTGATAGCAAAATAAAAGATCACCCTGTCAATCAAACTTCCTTTTGGCTTGTTCTGACGATAGGGCAGTAATCATCATTCTGGGATAGGTAGGGAAGCTTTTCACACCAATAAGTCAACTTGTGGGAGCAGTGCAACACTGGAGCTGCAGTTCCACAGCGTGCAAGTTCCAGTTTCCCAGTTCACAGAAGAGATCTATTGTGATTGCTGGCAAATTCATCAGAACCACTTCAGGGCAGAGGGTCCTCACTGCAGTCTTGACTTGATAGGGATGTGAGGCTCCACATGGGACCTTGGATCGAATTATAGCTCATCTCCATACTAAAGAGATCAGTTCCCCTGGAGAACATGGCTGAACTCTTTATCATTATACTGCACTGAGGTGCCTCCCTGCCCCAAATCCTGATCCCAGCTCTACCCACAAAGTTTCCAGGTATTCCCTAACCCAAAGGTGGCCACCCTACTTGACTAGTCCAAAAGCCTTCTAAACACAAAAACCTTCACAAATTATGAAGATAATCTTTATTTCCCCAGAACTTTATAACCCTCTTCAGGTTTGTATCTTTTCGACCGTAGTGCTTGCTTTACTTCCATACATGAATGGGAGGAGTTATTTTTTTTTCCATTTAGCAAAATGATCAACATTTTTTGGATAATTTAAAAAATTAAACTTTTAAACAAAAGCATCCCCAAAATTTCTCCAAGCCAGCATCTAGTCCCTTAGCTCTTGCTCTTCAACTTGCACCCAAGACTTCTACCTCTGGCCATGCCAACCTTCGTACCATCTTGGCATAGTGGTTATGTGTGGTGGCCTCTAATCTGGAGAACTGGATTTGATTCCCCATTCCTCCTCCTCATGCAGCCAGCCGGGTAATTTTGGGCCAGTCGTGGTTCTCTCAGAGCTCTCTCAGCCTCACCTATCTCACAGGGTGTCTGTTGTGGAGAGGGGAAAAGTAGGTGAATATAAGCTGCTTTTAGACACCTTTTGCTAGTAAAAAAGCAGGGTACTCAAAACTAGCTCTTCTTCTCTACCTGGAGAAAGGACAAAAAAAAAAATCACAGTCTAGATGTTAAAGATGGCGGCAATGATTCTCCTAGTTTAGTCTCCCTACTTATCTTACCTTCTGCCTCTCATACCCTAGTTAAGAACATAACATTGACTTAAAGGATGACCTAGAAATTAGATTGTCAATATACTACTGTCTCGTCTACATATTGAAATAAGTATCCTTTGCAGGACACGTAGAAACACTGGAATTGCTTGAGTATAGAGTGATCCCATGCTGTGGAGGCATGCACATAGATTATATGGGCAGGGCTGGGGGCGTGGATTGTTCTTGCATCTAATAAAACACACACACACACACAAAGACTGTGTGTGTCCGGATAGGAGAATCTTGCACTTATCTCACCTCCTTCAAACATTATTTTTAGTTTGGAGAGAAGAGGGGAAAGTGACAAAAATATTTGATGTGGGGAAAAAATACACATAGCCATATGTGTGTTCCTCACTCCATCAATGACAAAAGAAGGGGGGTGGGAAGCTATTTTAAGTGAAGGTATAGCCCCAGGGAACAGGAGTATGGTCAGTTAATGGCCCATCAACCCCAATATGCCTTCTTCTGTGGCAACGTTTTTTTTTTTAAATGAAGATTATGATTCACTCCACCCCAATAGAAAAAGGAGCTAGACGTCTAGTGGGAGCTATTAAGCCCTGCTGCCAAGTTGCTGCTGTGTGCCCAGCGTGTCACAAATAAACTCGTTGTTTGTTTGCTTTTGAGGCAACATCACGAGTAACGGTGCCACTAGCAAGCCACCCTGTTTGCCTCTGTATTATATTTGGCTCTTCTCGTATCATATAAGTTCAAACAAATGGGGACCACATTTATCATTTGAAATTAAAACACGGGATGGCTGTAGGCCTGCAGGAATAAAAATGTGCAGTGACAAAGAGAAGAAGAAGAAGAGTTGGGTTTTGTGACCTCCTTTTTACTACCCGGAGAAGAAGAAGAAGCGTTGGGTTTTATGCCCTCCTTTTCACTACCTGGAGAAGTCTCAAAGCAGCTTACATTCGCCTTCCCTTCCTCTCCCCACAACAGACACCCTGTGTGGTAGGGGCTGAGAGAGCTCTGAGATAAACTATTCTATGAGAACAGCACTATCAGGGCTGTGATGAACCCAGCTGGCTGTATGTGGAGGAGGAGCGGGGAATCAAACCCAGCTTGCCAGATTAGAAGCCAGTGTTCTTAACCACTATACCATGCTAGCAGAAGCTTGATAGGAGAGTTGACTTTCTTTTATCCTCTCCCCTTCCATCTTTACTTCCTGGATCTTCAAAGCTGGTGTAGGCATCAGCCTCTGAAGTCTAGGATAGAGGAGGTGTTATCAACTTGGGTTTCCTGATAGCAGCTTAAAGGACACTTGGAAGGGCAGTAGCCCTGGGGGCAGGGGAGGTCAGGGCAGTGCCCATCCTCTAATTTGTTCTGCCTGCTCTCCAGGACCCTGGACACAGCCCCTAACCTTGGTGGCATCCTTCTACTGCAAACCTACATTAAAACACACAAAAATGCCTCGCCCCATCCATCAAACAATGATTAAATTTCTAGTTGCTGTCTAATTACTGTCTAAAGCTGCTGGCCTGTGGAGACAAGAAGAAAAGGAGGGGGAAGAAGAGGGGAGGAGGGGTTGAGGGAGGTATGTGTAGATGAACAGTATAGACACTGTGTTACTCTAGAGACATATAAAGAAAAATCATGTATCCTCATAGGCATTCATTGTAATTTGTGAGCTGGGCTGTACAGAATCATGAGTAGATTTCACTAAACTACTTTATTTCTTTAACTGGAAATACCAGGGATTGAACCTGGGACCTTCTGAATACAATGCTCTTCCACTGGGCAGTGGTCCCTTCCCTGAAGGGAAGTGCACACCAAGAGTCTGCATGCCTTCCAAGGCCAATTATTTTCCACATTTTGGGCTCAGTTTGAAGGGAATTAAATCTCACAACCACTTGGCTTTTCAGTCATCAGGTTTTACCATGTGTATACCTTACACATGTAGATCCTCCCAATATTCATGACTGACATTTTTTTTTCCTGAAAGGGGCAGCCATTTGTATTTTTACTTTTATGAAAAGCAGAACCTCAGTGTTTTGATAAGCATGCACTAAAGCTTAAAAAATACCCACATTTCCCCTTTTGGCATTCATTTTTGAGAGGAACTCTATGTGTAGGGGATTCTCCCTGTATGGATAGTATGACATAATTGAAAAGGGCGTATATGTCATAGGAAACTGGTCCACGTGTAAATGGAGACAACTACAAAACAAGTCCATTCGCAAATAAACAAACAATCAAACAAACAAACACAGATATCTCTTCAGAGATGCAGGAAAAACAACTGTAAATTAACACAAAAGGGGTGGAAATCACAAAATGGATTGATTGTGCTCCAGAAGGGCAGGAGTGTTGAGCATGGCTGCAGCAGGAGATGAAATCCACTTTAGCAAGCCCCTGACTGCAAAGAGAATTGAAACAATTTCAGAGGGTATAGATTTCCAAAATGCTTCCCTTTCTACCTAATTTCAGCTATAGACTTGCGGCAGTGTGCTTTTTCTCGCTACCAGCCTTCGTTACCAGCATGAGGGAAGTACGTGTGTGTAGTCCTGGGTCTCCATGGGGCTTTTTGGATGGTGGATGATATCAAAGTAAGGAGGCAGCATGGTTTCAAACAGGAGCATAGTTTAAGAAGTCCACTTCTTTCTCTGTCTGGAGATATAGTGACTAGTAGAACTTTCTTTCTTCCTGCTCCAGTCTACACAGCCTAAAACACAGATCTGGATTCAAAGAACAGAGCTGTCAAAACACCACAGTGGGTGGCTTCCCAGACACCAGGTGGGTCAGGAGATTTCCAGAATACAGAGATCCGTTCCCCTGTAGCTTTGGCAAGTTTCTTGACCTGTGGTTTCTTGAGGGCTCTGGGAGGCTTTCCTTTGTAAGTTAAATTTTGACAGTTTTTAAATTTGTTAAACATTTATCAGGCGATATGACCATCTATGGTCATGTCAGCCCACCCACTGTTTCCCAAAATAGCCAATGATTGGCCCAGAGGGGGTGGGAACGGGAGGTGCCCCAGGTAGGCATGTATATAGCTATGTTTCTGAACCATATTCTGCACCATCATGCCATTTCTGGGGTTTCTCAAGGCCTGAATAACGTTTGAGGGGTTTCTCAATGGTAAAAAAGTTGAAAAAGGCTATCCTATGCCATCGGACCTTAGTGAGATCCCTTCCCACCCAAACTCCACTCTCTCCCATCTCCACCCCCAAATCTCTCAGTATTTCCCGACTCAGGACTGGCAACTATTGTGTGAGTGTTTCTAAACACACACATATATATACACTCCTGTATACTTCAGGGTAACTTCAGGTGTGAAGATTTAAAGGGGTGGCAGGTTACAGTGGATGAGCGATAGGGTCGTGAGCAGGGAGTTCGACTAGATGGCCCAGGAGGTCCCTTCCAATTCTAGGATTCTATAATTCTAGGTATACGGGAACTCCTTACTGCCCTCTCCCAGAATCTGTCTTTGCATGCAGTTTGACTGTAGGCTGTAATAATGGAGTACACAGTCCACCATCAGCAAATATTTTCCTTTGCTCTTCACACAGTGATGGGGAGGATTGGAAAGACGTCATGGTAAAATGAATTAACTAGGTGAAAGTCTTGGGAAGGCTACAATGGAATAGCTTTACTCTTCCCCCCAGGGTTACTGCCTGGGATTAGATTCCTTTTTCAACATCATTTCCCATTTTAAAAAATTGAAGAAGCTGTGATAAAAGCAAAGAATGAAACCTTTTTTTAAAAGGGGAAATTAAATTAGTTGAGTAACATGAGAGGAAAAATCACTAAGGGCCTTTCCCGACAACCAGTTTAAAATGTAACCAATACACAGCACTTGCTGAGTTGTTTTGTGGGATTCAGACAACATTACTGAAAAGGTCACTCCTTTTTTAGAGATAGTGGAGCTACTGCAGTTCAGGGCACTCTCTGAAACAAGACGGCAGATTCCATTTATTAGATATCCCCCGTAACCCCACTGTTGATGAGGAAACACATCACAGAGTGGCAGACTAGGATCTGGGAAATGTATAGTCAGACCCCTAACATGGAGCCTTGCTGGGTGACTTTTGAAGGCCAGTCATTCTCCCTCAGACTGTTTCTGCAGTTGTGAAAAAAGCTGCAGTGGCCTTCCTAAAGACCCATGGAATAACAAACCCTTTACACAATCGACACAATAACAACCCTATTACACAAAGATTGGGCTATTAAGGAGCAGATCGAAATGCAATCTCTGTTTGCCTTGCGGCTTGAGAATCCTCAGGAACCATGATTTCCCCCCTCCCCTTGGAAGGCAATTCACAGTAATCCAATGAGGAAATACAGGATTTCAGTCTGCTTCCTCCTTCATTCAACTCTACCTGCTATCTGCCTCTCCTCCCCCCTCCCCCTCCAAATTTTTTAAAAAATTGAACATGATCACATTACAACATAAATTTGCAAGAACAATAGCACCTACTTCCTTGGAACGCTCTAGAAAGTTAACTTGAAGTCAAAAATGATGATTCTACATTCCTCCCCCTGCATCCACTGTCTCCACCTACATCATCTAAATGTACTTTACTTTCATGATTTAAAGTGCAACTGGGCACTTCATAACTTTCATGCAGATAAACAGTTGTGTGATGGTGGGCAACGTCTTGATGCCATCGTTGTGACTGAATGCTCATCAGCACAAGAAACCTCCACTTGCTTGAGTGATTCAAGTGCCATGGAAATCATAGAATCATAGAATTATGGTCCAATCCTCTGGGGCAACAGGAAAGAACTCTGCTCCATCCTCTATGTCAGCGGTCCCCAACCCCCGGTCCGAGGACCAGTACCGGTTTGTGGATCAGTCAGTACCGGACCGCGGCTCCTCCTCATCCTCCTCCCTGGCTGCTGCCTCGGGGGCTGCTCTGCCACTCTGCCACCAGCTCACCTTTGGTGCTCTCCGGCAGCTGCCATGACTGGGGCTCCCCCTTGGTGTGGCACTGCACAGCTGCTGCTGGCAGTGCACCCCAGCGGGAAGTCATGGACGCTGGCGGGAAAGCAAGTGGAGCAGGGGCTCAGGCAGTGGCGGTGACGTGCCTCGTCAAAAGACTAGCCCCCCCCCCAGGCCTCAGTAAAATTGCCAAGCATTGACCAGTCCCCGGAAATAAAAAGGAAGGGGACCACTGACAGCCCTTCAAGTACTTGAAGATGGCTATCATATCTCCTCTTAGTCGTCTTCTCCCCAGGCTAAACTGACCAAACTTCCTCAGCCTTTCCTCATATACTTGGTTTCCAAACCCCGCATCGAGGGATGGGTATGTGATTTGTTACATTTTTATTGTGTTACAATGCAAAAGCATTATAGCACACGCTCAGATCAAAATTGTAAAGGACGAGGCATGAGGGGAGATGGGACTGTCCACTCTCCCAATGAAAATGCACAACACATGCCATGATTGGACTCCTGACTAATGACAGGAGAAAACCACAGATGCAGAAAGCCAGGCACAAATTTGGAGTCGACATTTAGAATCCGATGTGGTTAAAATATATCGGCAAATCACAACTGCGGAATCAGTCTCTGCCTAAACCACCACAAAGGACTGTTGATGTAAGGATAAAATGGTGGAGGGGAGAATGACTTTGTAAGCTGCTTTGGGTCCCTGTTGGGGAGAAAAACACAATATAAATCTATCAATAATAAATAAACAATAGCAAACTCCTCTTTACACATATGCTATGGTATGAATCTCTAATGCCAGTTATTAAGTCCAAACTAAATGTGATGGCAAACCCATGGCTGCCATAATGTTACCATTGATATTTAGAAGCTATGAGGGGGCCTACAATGTAGAATTTCCCCCCTCACAGACTTTTTCAAGTGCTAAAACAGCACATACACTCCCCATGGCTGTTTTGAAACTTGAAAAGGCATTTTGTGTGTGTGTGTGTGTGTGTGAGAGAGAGAGAGAGAGAGAGAGAGAGAGAGAGAGTTCTGTGCCATATCAGGTCCTGTGGCATTTAAAAATCACTTTAAAATGGCAATGGTGTTCTCATCATGACCATAACTTTGCTGTCACGTTTAGCTGGCCCATTACCCCGCCAAGAGAAGGCTTGTGTGGAAGCTCAAACTGTAATGGAAAAGTTCTCCCATAATTTCACCCAGCATAGTGTCTATTCAAGCTTCTCCACAACTTTTTAAGTGCATTTTGCACGTGCGTGTTTTGTGCTGGCAGAGGTAGGTGGCTAGAACAAGGAAATTGCTTTTGCAGATTTTGCCTCGATATCAGGGACACTGCTTCAAGAGGAGTGGCAACAAGGAGATTTGGGGAAGGGAACAAATTGTGCTGCTTTTTGGTACAGTCAAGGTACCATTGCATATTGTTGTGGTTGCTTTTCAAAAATAAACTGACACTATACAGAGTTTCCCTGGCTCAGTGGCAGAATTCTGCTTTGAATTCTGAAGACACCAGGTTCAATCCTGGACATTTTCAGATAAGGGATCTCAGACAGCATATGTGAGGAAAGTCTCTGAGAGCTGATTCCAGTCAGAGTACACAATACTGAGCTGGATGTCCCAATTGTCAGACTCTGCATATGGCTGTATGTATAATATATAGATGCTCATGAGAAACAATTCATGTGATCTGAATCAAGCTTCACAAGAACATAAGAGGAGCCCTGCTTTACCAAACAAGTGGTTCATCTAGTCTAGCATCTTGTTTCATACAATGGCAAACCAATTGCCCTGAGAGCAAACGAACAGGACACAGTGGCCAAGGCCTGTTCTGGTGTGGCTTCCTAGTATATTTAGAGCAGACTTTCTCAACCAGAGTTTCATAAAACCCTTGGGTTTCTTGATAGCCCTGAAAGAGTTTCCTGAATAGGTAGAGGTTAATCAATTAATATAAGGAAGGCCAAGCATCAAAGAACCGAGGCTTTTGAATTCTGGTGATGGAGAAGACACTTGCGAGTCCCTTGGACTGCAAGGTGAACAAACCAATCACTCCTAGAGGAGATCAGCCCTGACTGCTCCTTAGAAGGCCAGATCCTGAAGATGAAACTCAAATACTTTGGCCACCTCATGAGAAGAAAGGACTCCCTGGTGAAGAGCCTAATGCTGGGAGCGATTGAGGGCAAAAGAAGAAGGGGACGACAGAGAATGAGGTGGCTGGATGGAGTCATTGAAGCAGTCGGTGCGAACTTAAATGGACTCTGGGGAATGGTAGAGGACAGGAAGGCCTGGAGGAACATTGTCCATGGGGTCGCGATGGGTCGGACACGACTTTGCACCTAACAACAATTATTTTTAAATATATATTTAAAACCTCTTAAACCTTTATCGGGTGAAACACCCATATGCCACCCCTCCTAAAATGGTCAGTGATGGTCCTGGAGGGGATGGGAAGAAGAGGGACCGCAGGTGGGCATGCACACAGCTATGCTTCCCAACCATATTCTGCATGATTGCACCACTTACGGGGTTCCTCAGAGCCTGAAGAATGTTTCAGGGTTTTCTCAATGATAAAAAATGTTGAGAAAGGCTGATTTAGAGGTTGGCTAGTAGTTATTGATGGACCCATCCTTCCTGAATGTCTGATCCCCCTTTAAAGCTCTCCGTGGCCACTACTAAATCCTCGAGCAGTGAATTCCACATTTTAATCACTTGCTGTGTAAAGAAGAATTTCCTTTAGTCAATCCTGAACCTACTGCCCATCAGCTTCATTGGATGCCCTTGAGTTCTAGTATTTTGGGAGAGGAGAAAAAAAGTTATTTTTATCCACTATCTTTATATTGTTTATAAAACTATTATCATGTTCCACCGTCATTCTTCTTTCTGGAATCTAGAATGTAGATTGAAAAGTTATTGACTCTTTAGCAGTTTATAAAAAACTAGTAATCAAGCCCATTGCAGTTCTAAATGCAATGGGCGCTAGCAGTGAGTGTGGGTTTGGGGGGGGGAATACCTGCAGTCTTTGGAGGGGGTTTGAAAGGGGAGAAGGGGGCAGGGTAAGGGACACACTCTCAGCCACCCACCCACCCCCTCTCTCAGAACCCCCCCCCCCCGAGAAGCAGCGCCGCGGTCCTCCCTCCCAAGGCCAGTCAGAACCCCAGGTCCACTTACAAACCTTGCGCTGGTCCTGGTTGCTGTCTGCTGGTCTTCGGCCATCGCAGTTCCCAGGAGAAGGCCGGCGAAGCCGCTCCTGCGGCCGGGGAAAGGCGGGCCCGGCCACCCCCCCACCCGCGGCTCTCTGGAGCCTTTCCCCGGGCGCAGGAACGGCTTCGCAGCGTCTCCGACGCTGCGAAGCCGCTCCTGCGGCCGGGGAAAGGCGGGCCCGGCCACCCCCCCACCCGCGGCTCTCTGGAGCCTTTCCCCGGGCGCAGGAACGGCTTCGCAGCGTCTCCGACGCTGCGAAGCCGCTCCTGCGGCCGGGGAAAGGCGGGCCCGGCCACCCCCCCACCCGCGGCTCTCTGGAGCCTTTCCCCGGGCGCAGGAACGGCTTCGCAGCGTCTCCGACGCTGCGAAGCCGCTCCTGCGGCCGGGGAAAGGCGGGCCCGGCCACCCCCCCACCCGCGGCTCTCTGGAGCCTTTCCCCGGGCGCAGGAACGGCTTCGCAGCGTCTCCGACGCTGCGAAGCCGCTCCTGCGGCCGGGTAAAGGCGGGCCCGGCCACCCCCCCACCCACGGCTCTCTGGAGCCTTTCCCCGGGCGCAGGAACGGCTTCGCAGCGTCTCCGACGCTGCGAAGCCGCTCCTGCGACCGGGGAAAGGCGGGCCCGGCCACCCCCCCACCCACGGCTCTCTGGAGCCTTTCCCCGGGCGCAGGAACGGCTTCGCAGCGTCTCCGACGCTGCGAAGCCGCTCCTGCGGCCGGGGAAAGGCGGGCCCGGCCACCCCCCCACCCGAGGCTCTCTGGAGCCTTTCCCCGGGCGCAGGAACGGCTTCGCAGCGTCTCCGACGCTGCGAAGCCGCTCCTGCGGCCGGGGAAAGGCGGGCCCGGCCACCCCCCCACCCACGGCTCTCTGGAGCCTTTCCCCGGGCGCAGGAACGGCTTCGCAGCATCTCCGACGCTGCGAAGCCGCTCCTGCGGCCGGGGAAAGGCGGGCCCGGCCACCCCCCCACCCGAGGCTCTCTGGAGCCTTTCCCCGGGCGCAGGAACGGCTTCGCAGCGTCTCCGACGCTGCGAAGCCGCTCCTGCGGCCGGGGAAAGGCGGGCCCGGCCACCCCCCCACCCACGGCTCTCTGGAGCCTTTCCCCGGGCGCAGGAACGGCTTCGCAGCGTCTCCGACGCTGCGAAGCCGCTCCTGCGGCCGGGGAAAGGCGGGCCCGGCCACCCCCCCACCCGAGGCTCTCTGGAGCCTTTCCCCGGCCTGACGCTGCTTCAGGCCAGCGGCAAAGGAGCAACTGCGAGCCGCGCTGCGCGCGGCTCGCTGTTGCTGGCGGCGGGAATCAGAGGGACCAATCGGCAGGCGCTTCGCGCCTGCCGATTGGTCCCTCTGATTGTCTGTCATGAGGAAGGGTCCAATCTGGACCCTTCCTCATCCCGGACACATCCCGCCCCAGAACCTCTTACTGTCTTATTTAGTCCGTGGCGCCCGCGGCGCCACGGGCGGTGTACAGATAATAATAGCAGTTTATATACTGACTCTTTAGCCTTTCCTAAAAGGAAAAGTGCTCCAACCCCCCTTATCATCTTGGTTGCCCTCTTCTGTACTTTCCCCAGCTGTGCAATGTCTTTTGAGATTCTGCATCCAGAATGGCACAGAGGATTCAAAATTAGGCTTCACCACAGATCTGTACTGGAACATTATAATGATGGCAGTTTTAGTTACAGCCCCTTTCCTAATATTCCACAGCATGGAAATTGCCATTTTCTTTTGGCAGAGTTCAGGAAATAATACGATCCGAGCTTTGGAGTTTGCTTTCAATTAATTTATTACAACAGGGATTTTGCAAAAAGACAATAACTGACTGCAGCCCACTAATACAACACAAAGGCCTTCAGAGCACAAGCAGTACACATACTAACACATAGGTGAGAGAGAAACAATAAGGGGTAGGCTGAACTCCGAGGGGCTTTACGCACCGGGATCTTTGTAGCAAATTGGTCACTGAATGAAAAATTGCCATTTAAAATAGTGGAATTCGTCGTTATGCATTCCACTGCCTTTGTAGTGGAATCCAGTTGCGTTTTGTAGCGTTTCCCACAGGCTTCCAGTCTCGGCAGAAATCGCTAGAAAGGAAGCGCTATTGCCAAGCTCGTCCCGCCCCTGGCCGTCAAGCAGCCAATGGGCAGCCGTTAGCATGCTCCCAAACAGCCCCTTTCCCTTTAAGAAAGGTTTAAAAAAAAAAAAAACAGACCCATTGCAACGAATCTGTGTAGATTCGTTGCAACGGAGAGACCCATCCAGCTGCTTAGTGTGTTTGAGCTGTCGTTTGATCGTTGCCACGCTCCCTCCGAGTGAAAAAAAAAAATCCCCCCCCCTCTCACGGGCCCGATTTTCGGCTGAATGAATGTGTAAAAAATAAAGGGAAAATACATCAGCAAACGGGCTTTTCTGTGGTTTGTGCTTAGTGACTAAAGGGGAGGGACTGAAGCCAGGGAAGCCTCTAAACAGAAAGAGGCTCTCTGGTGCGTTTATCCCCACTCGCTCGGAGAAAAAAAAAATGGCAATCGCTTCGCCGGAAGATCAGAGAAGAGAGCCAGGGGGGGGGGGACTTTGTAGAAACCGCAACAATGTTAACGCACAGGTCTTTTTCGCTAGTGTTGCAGATTGGTTGCAGGAGTGTATCGCTTTCCGGAGGGTGAATCCACTTTTGGGGATTTCCCTGAAAGCGCTACAAGGAAGCGCTTTTTGCAGATTGGTTTCAGGTGTGTGGCAGATTGTCGACGACGTTGTGCAAAACAGCAAATCAGTAGCGTTTTCAATTGGCAACCATTGTGCTATTTTGAAGGCGTGCAAAAAGCCCCCAAGAAATCCCAGAACTGCTAAACACTAGAGAATGCACCACAGCTCCCCCTAGGGTACAAGTGGACTAAAGTACTTTTTCAGCTGTATTACAGTTACTAGATGTCTGAGGAATTGTGCATGTACACGAAAGCTCACGCCTTGGTCTTAAAGGTGCTATTGGACTCCAATTTTGTAGATACTTTCCTGTTTTTCACACATGAGTTCCAACAGTGGGGGAGGAGCTGAAAAGTGTTCTAATAGTGCACCGTTAGCTACAGTACAAGCCAAACTGACTTCAGCTGGCTTTAACTGGGGTGATTTTGCCTAGGATTGTATTGCAGAAAGACATTTGATCTAAACTTCTGTTATAACTGGAGCAAGCTAGACTGTGACAAGGAAAAGACTAGCTCAGTGTTTTAGCTACATTTTCACAAAGTACTAAGGGCGTTCATACCTTTTCTGGGAACATTAGGCATTTCAGCATTTGTAGGCGTTTGGAACACTCAGGGAAGAAAAAAATAAGCATGTGTTCTTAGAATCTGCTGGTTAAATTTATCTCTAGAGTTCGGTGGCATCCATCCACTGGAATTTTTCCATGGAAGGATTTACACAAACAGACAGCAACTTTCTGGCCTCCTCCCTCTTTATGTAGGCCAAAGTACCCCCCAAATGCTGCTTCTGGCGGTCTCCAAGGAGTAGCATTTCAGAGGGCATTCGGGGCTGCAGTGGGATGAGGAAGGCAAGAAAGTTTCACTCCATGGGCAGAAATGTTTCTGCTTATGATAGTGCTCCAGTGGGTGCAAGCAGCACTTTGCACAAGCGCAAAATGTATCTATTTATACAGCAGGTGATAATAATGCATTGGAGTGCATAGGGAGTTAACAAGTGCAGAGAAGGCAAAGGTGAATGGTCTTTAGTGCATGGACAAAAGCTAGCCCGCAAGACACACCAATACAATTCACCTTGCGGTACAATCCCTGCTGCAGCTTTCATACCAGCCCTGCTAAAGATTTCTGAGCATGTTGGGGAAAGCTATCACCCAGAGCTTTCAAGAATACACCCCTGCCTTTCCGTCAGATCTACGCAAAGGTTTCATCAGTGTGACAGTATTTCCAGGACATGCATCTTGTCCTGCCAAAGAGCCTCTCAAAAAGGCAGCATGTTTACTAAACATTTGAAACAGACACATGGAACAGACTATGCTAGATAGAGGAAAGAACAATGTTTTAGGTCATTAGAGTATACTTCTCTTGCCAAAGCAGGATCACGGCCCAATGCATTTATTATTTCTACATCAAGTTTAATTGCAAATAGCCAAACATGAAAAGAAATGGCAGTAATTCATTCCACAACCAGAGCCCCATCAAAATTCCATGTATCCATCTTCATTGCTTTCATTACTAAGTTTATTCACCTTGAGAAGCAGATTTCTAGCTTTAATGGATTTTGTTCTGTTCTGCTGTATGGGGTAATGGATAATAATCTATTTGCACATCTAGTGCACATGTGTATTAATGTATGCTTATGAACATGCAATAGGTAACCTGGCACATATACAATGCTGAGTTATATTTTGAACTATCAGTGCATTGTATGGGCAAGGATGTTTTCTATTATATCTTTAACCTAAAGAACACACATGGTCTTGGGTTTTCATTCATCACGGAAGAAGAGGAGGAGTTGGTTCTTACATGCCACTTCTTTCTACCCGAAGGAGTCTCAAAGCATCTTACAGTCGCCTTCCCTTTCCTCTCCCCACAACAGACACCCTGTGGGGTGGGTGAGGCTGAGAGAGCCCTGATATTACTGTTCGGTCAGAACAGCTTTATCAGTGCTGTGGTGAGCCCAAGGACACCCAGCTGGCTGCATGTGGGGGAGGAGCAGGGAATCAAACCCGGCTTGCCAGATTAGAAGTCTGCACTTCTAAGGTGACCAGATTTTAACATTGGTAAAGCGGGATACCATTGACTGGGGGGGGGGGGAGGTTGATTAAAAATGTGGTCTATATGGAGCAACAAAATTTTTTATAGAATGCAAAAATAGTATTGTAATATATATATTTTAATTTCAACATAAGTACAATTTGCCAGGTGCCCCCAGATGTCCTTCCAAAAGTGGGACAATCTGGTCACCTTATTCTAATCACTACACATTCCACTGTTTGCAAAGAGGAATAGGATGGACTGTAAAGGAAGCCACGGCCTTCAGTCTGCAAGACCTAAGTGAGGCTGTTAATGATAGAATATTTTGGAGGACATTAATTCATAGGATTGCTATGATTTGGAAGCAATTTGACAGCATTTAACACACACACACGTATCATATACAAGGCCTTCTGCAATGGCCAATAATGGGACAGTGTTCAGGCAGCAATTGCCGTTCGGAAAAGAGGGCTGTTACGTGAGTCTTTCTGTTGTCTCTTGTGCCATATTGGAAGTTATGAAAAAACATATAGTTGCAGGAGGCAGCACAGCAAAGTAGCCGAACTAAAGTCTGAAAGAACAGCTTTCTTGAATAGTTTACTCGCTCTTTGATTACCTCATGTCAGTCTGCAGGGATAACTGTGCTCTGGGAGTAAAGGTTATATGGAATTGTGCTTTGTGCTCAAGAGCGTGACTGATGGTTCAAACAAATAAGAAATATCACTCATCTCATTCAAGGCATGAAGTGTAAACTGCGAGCTCAGTTTACCGCAGCCCTCTGCAGGAAAAGGGTTATAAGAACAGGCAATGTCCGGTGTGAAAAGAAGAAGAGAAGAAGACCCTGGAAAAGGGCAGCAAGAAGACCATTAGATAAGATAGTGAGGTCATCCCCTTCTCTCCTTTTATGGGTGATTCCTTGTCTCTCTCCCAGTTGCCACTGCTGGGGCAAGATCCTGTTTCTTCTCAGAAGTTCCACCTTCTGTCTCTCTCTGGGAGAATCCGCACCAGCAGCACCACTCTGGGGCACTGCTGTTGCAGTGCAGTGGGAGCAGCATGCTCTGCTGCTTCTTGTGTCCTCATAGGGGCACATTTTGGTGGTGGATCTGGTCCACCGCTTTCTGTGTCCCCAAGGGGGACATATTTTGGCAGCAGACCCAGTCTGCTGCTCAAATGTGTCCCCATGGGGGACGCAGCTGTGGAGGAAAGGTTCCGCTGTGCAGGGGGACGAAGGGGTCTCTGTGTGTAATAAGGCAGAATTGCATGAGAAAGCAATCCCACCTACCTGGGGGGAAAAGCCCCACTTGGCTCCATAAAGCACCGTGGAGCCAAGTGGGATATTGTTTTACACTTCCAGGCCTCCGTAGGATGGGGAGGAGCCAAGCCTGGAAAGCCTGACTCTTCCCATCCACATGGGCCTCAGCTGGGCTAGGCCCAGTTAGCCCCCGGAGCACTTTAGAAAACCTTTCTCAACTTTTTTACCTTTGAGAAAACCCTGAAACATTCTTCAGGCTCCGAGAAACTAGAGTTGTGTGTGCACATGCACCACATATGCTCATATCACCCAATAAATGTTTAAAGGTAAAGGTAAAGGTATCTCCTGTGTAAGCACCGAGTCATGTCTGACCCTTGGGGTGACGCCCTCCAGCGTTTTCTTGGCAGACTCAATACGGGGTGGTTTGCCAGTGCCTTCCCCAGTCATGACCGTTTACCCCCCAGCAAGCTGGGTACTCATTTTACCAACCTCGGAAGGATGGAAGGCTGAGTCAACCTTGAGCCGGCTGCTGGGATCGAACTCCCAGCCTCATGGGCAAAGCTTTCAGACGGCTGCCTTACCACTCTGCGCCACAAGAGGCTCAATAAATAAATGTTTAAGAAGTGTTAAAAATAAAATGAACTGCCACCCATTCCGGAAACCTTTCCAGGGCTATCAAGAAATCCCGCGGTTTCACAAGACCTTGGTTGAGAATGCCTGGCTTAGGGAAATGTAGAGAATATCCACATTCCCTTTAAGCAGGGCAACGGCAGCCTAATGTGTGCCAGGTCCTGGAGTGGCCCAGCAGCGATATCTTGTGGAAGCAGGGATTAGCCCCGCTTCCATATGAGCACCCTCCCAGCCTTTTTGGTGTAGTGGTTAGGAGTGCGGACTTCTAATCTGGCATGCCGGGTTCGATTCTGCGCTCCCCCACATGCATCCAGCTGGGTGACCTTGGGCTCGCCACGGCACTGATAAAATTGTTCTGACCGAGCAGTGATATCAGGGCTCTCTCAGCCTCACCCACCCCACAGGGTGTCTGTTGTGGGGAGAGGAATGTGAAGGCGACTGTAAGCCGCTTTGAGCCTCCTTCGGGTAGGGAAAAGCGGCATATAAGAACCAACTCTTCTTCTTCTTCTTCTTCTTTTCCACCCATAAAGAACTGGCCGCTCTCAGCTCAAGATATAGTTAGGACCCTGTCTCTGTCTCACTTCTTTACTGTCAAGTATATTAGTTTCTGAATAAACCTTTATCCGCTCTTTAATCAAGTTGTGAATTGTTGCTGTATTAATGACTCTGCCAACTGGTGTTATGGTTGCACACGTTAAGCATATCTGTGATCAAAGGTAGAAAGTATGCCAAAGGCTCTTTTGCAGAAGCAGGTAATTACAAAGGGGCAAAGATGATGACCTCCTATGATGCACAGCATGGTCACTTGATATAAAGGTTCACACAGAGGAAATATCAAATTTGGAAAGCAAGAATGAACACCCATCTCAGTGAAAGAGGCTTGTAGATTCTTATTCAGACTGATGGTCCAGCCAGTGATGTAAAGCAGCAGACTGCACAAAATGCCAAAAACGACCAGACAAGTGGTGCTGTTCTCAATGGTTTAACTGATGGATAAGCTGGGGAGGGATGTAAAGGGAGCAGCCCACCACTCATTATCAGCTGTTTGGCAGGTGCTGTCTTCTCCCCCTTCTCAGGCAGTGGAGACAGTCTCTGCTGCCTGGGATGGAGGGGGGAACATATGCACGAAACCTGCAATTTTTTTCAGATTCAGCTGAATCTATTTGGCCGAATCCAAAATGGTAAAGTTGGATTCATGCTGAATCTGAAATGGTACGACCGATTATGCATGGTGGTGGCTGTACTGGGCCACCACCAAATCCTAGTGGTGGGGTAGCATGCCCCCCCCCGTGCTTTCCATGTATTCCTGGGTGAGGACATGATCTGCCCTAGAGTTATGTGTGCACATGCACAACTTCAGGGTGGGAAAGTGCCGCTGTCACTGCTGCTCTCCCACCATCGTCAGGGGTAAAAATGCCCCGTTTGGACCCGCAGCACTGCAGAGTCAAATGACCTGTGGGGACACCATAGAGAGTGGAGGAAGGAGTTGGGCCTCAAGGGCCTGGCTCCTCTCATATGCATGGGCCTGCCCCAGCCTAGCGTCCAATGGCAGCCATGGCAGAAAGGGAATGCCAGGAGAGGGCAGGGATGGTGGCAATGTTATGAATAAGTGTGGATTAGCCCCGCTGCCATGCCGCCATCAGGCTGGCCTTTCCTTCCTGTGCATAATCGTCTACGATTAATTTTTTTGTGCATATCCATAAATGTCATTATCAAGTATATTAGTTCCTAAATAAAACTACATCTGGTCTATAATCAGGTTGTGCACCATTGCTGTATTAATTACTCTGCCTATATTAAACACATCTCTAATCAAAGGTAGAAAGTTTGCCAGAGATTCTTTGGCACACTCAGACAAGAGCAAATGGACAAAGATGGCAACCTCCTGTAGTGCCCAGCATGGTCACTTGACAGATAAGCTCGCAGAGAACAACTATCTTGTTTCTTCTCAAAGCCCCTATTTTCTCTCTCTCTCTCTCTTTATCTACTGTTTAATCATTAATCAGGTTGTGGACTGTTCCTGTACTAATTGCCAACAAAGACAGGGTATTTAATTCTTCATCCTCTTTTCAGATTTGATATTGAAAACAGGGGTCCCTGCTGTTCTATTAGCATTTTTAAGTGAAAAAAGAGCATTTCCCCCCCTCTCTTTAAGTGGAAATAAAAATGCAAGGAGCCAGTTCTGAATGGTGAAAACAAAGTACTGTTTAAAGGTGAAGCCCCTCTCCTTTCCATGCCTAGCATGAAAGCAGACATATTGAGATTGCATGAGATATATTATTTATCTGGTCTGTTAAGGCAGTGGTCCCCAGCCTTTTTATCACTGGGGACCGGTCAATGCTTGACAATTTTACTGAGGCCTCGGGGGGTAGTCTTTTGCCGAGGGACTCCACTTGCTATCCTGATGGTGCCCATGACTTCCCACCTCTGGCTGGGGGGTGCTGCCAGCAGTAGCTGCGTAGTGCCACGCCGAGGGGGAGCCCCAGTCATGGTGGCCACAGGAGAGCACCAAAGGTGAGCTGGCGGCAGAATGGCAGGGCAGTCTCTGAGGCAGCAGCCAGGGAGGAGGACGAGGAGGAGCCATGGCATAGTACCGAATGATCCACAGCCTGGTACCGGTCTACAGACCGGGGGTGGGGACCACTGTGTTACACACACACACTCAGTATTTATTTTAAGTTACCGTTCTCAGAAACAGTGTTGCAAAATATGAATAAGTGTTTATTTACTGATTTATTTATTTTTTTAAACGAAAAGTGCCATCTGTTATTGTCATTCTCACGCAAATGAACATGGAAACCAAGGAGATCAACTTTCATTATTCTGGTGCCTGTTTGGTTTGGAGAGCAAGATGAGTTCAGACTGAGGTTGGAGAAAATGACCACTGTTAACTCTACCAATCTTCCAGGTGAAACTGGATTTGCTTCAGAATAAATTTTTCCTGATAAGTCTTTCCACCGGCAAGTCTTGACTTCAGAGCACTTCCTTGATGGCATTTAAGCAGGTCTCCCCCCAACTCCCCATAGTGTCTTTGCCTGAGCTAATTCTGTGAGACTGAGCATTTTCAAATTCTGTCTTTCTAAGCAAATGACATAGCATTGGTGTGACTGACCTGTTTGTGAAAGTGTGATTGATCTGCTATTTTTAGTAGTGTGTGAGAGACAGTGTCGCTGTGTGTCTAATGTAAGATTTGTTTTCCCTCTGGTTCTAGTGTAAGCATGCTCGTTAATTCTGGAAGGGTGTCCGTGTTGCATTCAGGCATCATGACAAAGTGAGATTAAACAGAGACTGGCCAGCGTAAAGCACAAACATTTTGCTTGCACATTCCCCTACCCTTCTCGCCTTCCTCTGCCGGTGGACCCCAGTTGTTAACTTCCCTGTTAAATCAACCTCCAGGTCAGCATGATATTCCAGCTGAGGTATTCCCCACAATCTGGGATTCTACAAAACCAGAGATGGGAAGGACCAGGGGCACAGCAAGCTGACATTATGCCCAGTGCTGGGAAATCTCTGTTTAAGCTCTGACTTTCATATACAAAATGTGTTGCACTAACATCACCCATGTGACTGAGAACTCACCTGTAAGAGTGTTGTCCACCCTCCAAACTGCCATTTACTCCAGGGTAACTGATCTTAGTTGCCTGTTGCCACTGGCGCTCCACAAGTCATGGAATTCCTGTAGTGGTTAAGAATGTCAGACTAGTAACTGGGAGACCCAGGTTCAAATCCTACTCATGTCCTGGAAGTTGGCTGGGTGACCTTGGGCCAGTCACACATTCACAGTTTAAGCTACATCACAGGGTTGTTGCAAGATATAATCAAGGAGATCGATATAAGTTGCTTGGGATCCCCATTGAGGAGAAAGATGAAGGTACAAATAAATTAAGTAAATAAATGCCAGGCTTTCCTCTTTAATCTTGAGACAAGTTTTATTTATTTATTGCTTATTTATTTTCAGATTTCTATCCTGTGATTCTCCGGAGGGCTGAAGGTGGCTTACACCACTATTAAAATACACAGTAATCACTAAACATAATAAAGCAGAAGTTGATAGCTCACTTC
Source organism: Paroedura picta (assembly GCF_049243985.1). NCBI lineage: Eukaryota > Metazoa > Chordata > Lepidosauria > Squamata > Gekkonidae > Paroedura > Paroedura picta. The sequence continues at coordinate 46,934,503 of NC_135370.1, forward strand.
CTATCTGATTGGCCCTCCCCGAGTGTGGGCCACAAATAGAGAGAGAACACTCTGCCAATGAGGGCTAATAAGTTAAAGTTGCACTCTGCCTATGAGGGCCAATCAGTTCAAATTGCATGCAGAAAAATCATTCCCTGACTGACCCATTCCTTGGACAGTGCCAAGGAATATTTATATATATATATTTATATAAATAAATATATATATAAATTTGTTAAACAGTATCAGGTAATATGACCATATATGTTGACCCACCCCACCCCTCCGAAAATGGCCAGTGATGGACCTGGAATGGGTGGAAGGGGAGAGGCCCTGGGTGGGCATGTCCACAGCTTTGCTTCCCAACCATATTCAGCACCATCTCACCACTTCTGAGGTTTCTTGAAGCATGAAGAATGCTTCAGGGGTTTCTCAATGGTAGAAAAGTTGAGGAAGGCTGCTCTAAAAGGTCCTTCGGGATAAAGTGATGAAGAGAAGTCAGCAGGCTGACAGTCGCAAGGAACCTAGAGGCTGAAAATTTCCCTTCCACCTAAACGATTACTGGTCTATGGACTGAAGTCAACTGCAAGGTGAAAGATATCAAAGAAGCTTCTGCCACTGATGGGTAAGTCTCTTTTCTGGGCGTAAGGGACAGGGGTTGCTAACTTCATGTTAGGAAATTCTTAAATTTGGGGACTGAAGCTGGGGAAGGCAGGAGGACCTTGGTGATGCATCATGTCATAGAGTACACCCTCCTGAGCAGCTATTTCCTCCAGGGTCTTTGTAGTCTGGAGATCAGTTTTAATTTTGGGAATATTGCAGGCCCCACCTGGAGAGTGGTGCAGCCCTTCTTGGCAAAGTAAGTTGCCACGAACGGCTGTGCCCAGACTGGGACTGTGTCTTCTGAGGAACAGATAGAGGGGGAGGAGGAAACAGGTCAAGGGAAAACCTTTATATTTAAAAAGATCCTATGAACTAAGTTACATGTTACAGGCATTAACATAAATACCTCAGGTCCCATAAAATATGTGTACATGGCAGAGCCAACAGTTTGCAACACAAGAGTCACTTGTGCTGGGCAAAAATCTCTCTCTCTCTCTCTCTTTTGAAAAGCAGAATTCTCCATGCTCACTTAAGTTTTTATTAGGTTGCCTTTAGAAACTGGGGGATATAGCAGAGAGCAGCTGAAACACCATTTTCACTGAAGTGGCAGTCTGGACAGTACATAACACACAAGTGAAGCCCTTTTTCTGGTCCAATGAGTGCTTGGGTACACTCTGACTCCTGCAAAAACACACAATTAGCAGAAATTGCAGCAGAAAGCTAGCTGTAAAGTGTCACTGTAAACATACAGAATTATGGCTATCTCCCATTACAGCTTCTGAAGCAACATTACAGACTGGCATGAATTTCACTCACTCCAGAAATAGGCATTCTCCCCCCCCTTAATTGTCTTCATCATGACTTCACCCCAGAAGTACAGATGAACATGGAGAATAAACTTGAACGGTAAATACGGAGAACAGACTCTGGCCGATGACTCATAGGTGCACTGTTCTGTCCACAGAATAAGGATCTCATTCACTCCCCTGGCGAAAGAAGAGCTCTGGGCTGCCCCCTGCTCCCCTTCCTGACTTCGGCTGCAAAAAATTCTAGGTCCTAGCTTACTTTCACCCTCAACATGATCTTCTTCTACAATAATGAGCATTTATTTGGCTATGCAACTGAGCTTGCCTAACAATTAATTCTCTTTTGCGTTTTGCGTTTAAGCAACATCACCCCAGGAGGTAGAAAATCAGAGGCAGAGAATTTAATATGTTTGGATTTAATTACAATATAGACCACGATTCTTGCACTTTAGAAAAAAATTGCAATGGAGTCCCTTGTTATTGATCCATATATGTCTAAAGCCATCCAAGTTCTGAACCTATGTTCTACAGGATCCCACTAGTTTAATAACTTTAATTTAAAAAATAATACCTGCAATTTATTTATCCTGCAACTGATTATGTTCTGTTAGGTTATTCATTGTATTCTTTTTATATATATATATATAATTTTATTATTTATTATTATATGAAGCATTTACAGAAAAATAAAGAAAAAAGCGACCAGCTGATATGGTTTGCCATCCTCTTTTAACATACATATTCAGTTCCCATCACATATTATTCCTAATCTAGAAGTTTTTACCATTTTTCTTAGCAAAGTGATTGTTAATACATATTAGAATCTGATCTAAGAATATATTCTGTTATTATCTTAAATGATATAAGGTCAGTCCCCTTCATGAATTGGCCCTGACCTAAGAGTTACTGCTGCCGTCTTGTTAATACCTATGAAGTACAGTTTGTCATCCTCTTTTAGCATACATATTGGCATACATATTCAGTTCTCATCACATATTGATCCTGATCTAGAAGTTATTACCATCTTTCTTAGCAGAATAGTTGTTGATACATATGAGAGTATAATCTATTATAAGAATATATTCTATTATTGTCTTAGATGATATAAAGTCAGTTCCCTTCATATATTGGTCCTGTCCTAAAAGTTACTGCTGCTGTCTTCCCCACAGGAAACCAGGAGAATACTCCACTGTTCAACTCATCCTTCAGGTGGTCGCAGAAAATGAAATTGTGTTTTTTTCCATAGTACAGTATTTCTGATTGTTCTTCTGTCAGGGCCAGAGAAGTCTCTTACTTGATTCTTGCTTGCAGTCGCCTTTAAGTAGGTTCTGTATACTTTATCAATCTGGATCTCTTCCTCTGGTCGCACAGAGATATCTCCTGATAGCTTCCTGGGTGCTGTCGCTTTTGAATAGACTCTTTTTATTTTGCTGATCCAAATCACTTCCTGCTCTAAATAGACTTCCAGGTTTTCGGTGCTTTCCTTCCTTAAATCTGTTTTCCCAAGTTCTTCCAAGGTGCTTTGGATTTTTACATCCCTAGCTCTCTCCCCCTCCTGTTGATTAACTTCCAAACATTGAATTTTCGTTTGATGTATTGTTGGCTGAGCTGTGTCATCAGCTGCTCTCTCCAGACCGTTGGCTCCATCCAAAAGCTCCCCCTTAGTCCCACGGATTTCCTTTTCCACCTTATTGACTGCTTTCAGTATCTTTGAGTTCCCTTCGCATAACAAATGGAAAAGCTGTGCCTTAGTTAATTTTTTCATAGTTCTAGGCAGTCACAAACTATAAACAGAAAGTCTCGTGAGGTCTCGCGGGAGCACGAGTGATCCCAAATTATCAGTTTGTCGATCTCCGTATCAAGTCAGCTTCCCCCACTGAACTCTCTCCAACAAAACTTTAAAGCTCTCTCTTTGTTTGGTTAGTGGGTATAATTAGCTGGGAGTCTCTCACTCGACGAAAGAGGGAATTCACTTGTAAATTGGTTGAGGGGGGGGGGAAGAGCTTGTGGGAAAAGAAAAGGAAAAGCCAGAAAGCTTTCAATCCTTACTGTTGTAAACTTCGACTCCTGTCAGTCTGGTAAAAGATGATCTGGGAAGAATGTAGGGTCAGCTGGTCGTTTCAAGGTTAGAGAGTTGTTTACAACAAGGGCGCCATCGTGACCATGAGCACACGCCGCTGTTGATCCGGAGAGCTCGGTCTCCCTACCTCCCCACGGATCTGTAGGACCCTCAGGATGCCGTTCCCGGTTCCTGGGGCGACCGGCAAGCAGATTTGCGTATCTGCTCAGGTCAGCCAGGTGCGGATGCTCCTGACCCTCAGCATGGCTTAAGAGCTGGACAGAAGTCCAGCTGTTACGGCGCCATCTTCAGTCGACTCCCCCATTGTATTCTTTATGTTGTAAACTGCCCTGAGCCACTGGGAAGGGTGGTATAAAAATTTAATATATAAATACTTACTTCAATACTTTTTTGAAGGATATTGTGGTATTAAATATTAAAAAGTGACAAAATATCACGAATACTTAGAAAGATGCTACTGCTTCAAAGTCAGAACTTCCAGTTCTCAGGAACAAACTCATCATGCTATTGTTTGAGCTTCCAGCATGTAGCTCTTGGCCTTAGGCTACATTTTTTTGTTTTAAAAGTAGGTGCTCATCCCCATTACGGTATATTTAGTAATCAGCTAGCTCCCAACATTGTCCTCTACTACCACGCTGCCAGTCATGTGCCAGTCCCTTCCGATCTACAACTCCTTTGGAATAGGCAAATATCACCTGATACTACTCTGCCCCCCCCCATTTTCCTCCATTTTATTATTTCTTAGGAACGTGTATGTTTGCACTAGCGATATCATTTAGATCTGCATGCTTAAAAGGATTAACTTCTGGGTCTGTTTCCATATTAAAATTTGCTTTTTCAGGCACAGTCCCTAATTGCCCCCTCACTAGCCCTGCAAAAATGGAATTCCCAGAAAACTGGATTTCATTTTTTTCAAACGGGGTCTAACGAGGTCTAATTAGGGGCTACCCAATGTGGGAATGTGTACAATTGTGTTTTTTCCTGCGCCTGCCATATGGAGTCATTTGGGAATGTCCCTTTCCTTGTCCCTGGCTGTGTCAAGAGCAGCAGGATAGAAATCCAATAAAGAAATAAAGAAATAAAGAAATAAAGAAATAAAGAAATAAAGAAATAAAGAAACAAACAAACAAACAAACAAATAAATAAATGTAGGGTTGTCAGCAGGGAGCCTCTGAGGAGTAGAAACTGTGTGATCCATGTTGCACAATGCCATTCTCCCCACAGCTTTGCTCCTACTGCTCCACTAAGAGGGGGGAGTTGATGTGACAAGCAACCTCGTAAGCCTAGTGGAACTGCATCTGTTTTACATAGGTTTGCTAGCTCTCGGTTGGAAAATACCTGGAGACTTTGGGGGTGGAGGCAGGAGTGGGCAGGATTTGGGGCAGGGAGGAACCTCAGTAGAGTATAATGCTATGGAGTCCTCCCTCCAAAGCAGTGATTTTCTCCAAGAGAGCTGATCTTTGTCACCTCAAATTCCATGTCCAGCATTTCTAGAATCACACTCAGGCAGTAAATAAAATGAAAGACTTTTTCCAGAAGACCTGTTGCCTGTACACAGAGGACGTTGGAGACTTTGATATACCATTGGTCTGACTCAGGTAGCCTCATGTGATTTCATTTCTTAAAAGTGGACTAACATCAAGGACATCCCAGTAATATAAATATGTTTGTGTGTGTAAATTCTGAAATGGAATAAATGTCCCCAGTTGTTAATCTACAGTTGTTACTACACTGAATACGTTACCAACATGTTCATATTATTTAATCAAAGATTAACAGGATCCCAGCAACATTTCAAGGACAGAAGAGTTTATTCCAGCATAAACTTTCATGAACTGGAGTCCTCTTTGTCAGATGCTTAATCAGATTTCTGAGGCTCTAGCACAATGCACAATTGAACTCATTGTGGATTTACTTCTGAGTAAATATGCATAGGAGTGGATGACATGATGTATCTTGGTTGTTTTTAGAGCATTATGTCTCATACTTGTCTATCACACCTTTCCATTAAAAAAAAAGACTTTTCTAATTCTGCTATCACTAACCATTATATAATAAAAAGTTCAGATAGAGAGGATTAAGACATGAACTGATTTCAGACCTCCATTTTAACCCGCTGATAGCTCATTAGTAAAATAATAAGTGGTTTACAAACAGAACAGTATCAATTATTCATTTTCCCTTTTGCACCTCCCTTGAAACCTAGAGGATTCTTCCTTTGCTTACGGGCTGATATGAGTAATTTTCTACTTTGAAACTGTACACTTTTTATAATAAGGGATTCAGACGCAGAACACTCGAAGTCATGTATAAAACCATTATTTAAATACTATTTCTACTCCGAGACCCTATGAAAAATAAATGGCTGGTGAATTAATTAAGAACTGAAAGTACAGGCCTCACTTTTTCATTTCTGAATCTACCCTGTACTCTGTTTGGGGTCTTGACCAAGTCATTTATCTTAATTTAGCTCAGTATTCTGGTACCCACAGCAGCCAACCAAATATTTGAGGGAGAACACAAATGGTTAAAAAAAAAGGCCTCCAAAATGTTCTGTAGTGGTTTGAACTGGGTAAGAAATTCAAAAGAGAGGAGGGGCAGAAATGGAGGTTTTGCAAAATTTCTGAATTTCATACTACAGATGCTCAACGGCAAATAGTGTCTTCCCAAAGCTTCCTATCCTCCTGTTAGACCACTACCTTGTGGTGAGTGTAATGCAAGACAATATTAAAGGGTGAAGTCACAAAAGGATGCATTGATTTTTGTATAAAGAGAAACAAAAGAGGTAGGGCTGTATAGCTAGATACTGATGACCTTAATATTGGGTCGGGTAGGCTAATATACTGAGACAGTCAAATGCTTCCCAGAACAACTCCCATGCCCATTAACAATATAAATTAATGGAGTCCGCTTTCTGATTTTTTTAAATGTTTCTTCTGGGATTGATTAAGTGATTTACCTCAGCCCATCACCCAGCCTTTCCTGTAAGGTAGGGAAATTTTAAAGTACAACTGTCTATTACATTGGCCATTTGGCACTGCTTATGTGCTGTGCTCACAGCTCTTTGCATCTTGGAAGAGACCTGTTGTTTGAATTACCCTAGATCCTGTTGGCCAGATCCACTTCTCAAAAGATTGGTTTGAGTAATTTATGTAGCCTGTCCTCTGTCTCTGCCACCCATGGGTTAATAAGGGAAGTCCATTTGGTTTCTGAAGACAATTTAGGAGATGTATTGTTTTCATTTTTTATGAATTGTTTTACATTCTGCTTACTCTGTGTGTGTGTGTGTGTGTTTGTATGTGTGTGTGTGTTTGTGTGTGTGTGTGTGTGTGGGGGGGGGTACTCCTGAAAAGATTGTTTCTTATTTTTCATTGTGAATTTTTTTCTTGGTTTGTTAGTATAACAATTCCCCACTTCCTTAATCCCCTTTTCCTATTTCTTTGGCTGGACAGTCCCTTGTTCTTGGTTTCACTGTCTGTCCTACTCTTTTGCTTAAATGTATATAGATAGTTTCTTATTTTATTTTGTATTTATGGCTGGACAAATTATTTTCAGATCAGGCTGAAATTCTCATCCTTTTCTTGCCTGAGCAGCCCCCTTGTTTGAAGGTGAGCCTTGGGGACTGAGTGACTGACTAAATGCCTGCTTTTGTCTTTGTCAAATAATGGCACCAAACTAACAGGTTTTCTTTCCACATGTGAGGGTAAATTGTCAGGTAGGTATGAGGTTTAGGACTTAGAAGGTAAACAGGCAGCAAAAGTGAGGTAACTTTGTATAAATATCAACAGTAGATAGCTTGTCACAATCAAGTTGCTGGTTGGTTATACATACAGGTATTTAAAACTGAAGAGAAAGATTTCTTGGCATTCACTGCTTTTTATCTCAAAAATACTTCAGGCAGTGAAGGCATCCACATTCATTCATGTTCCAATTCTCCTTCCCAACCATTTGATAAGGGATCATACAACACTCCTTTATTCAGAGCTGTTTCCCTCAGGGAATGGCTTCCCAAATTCAGGATTCTCCTAGATCCTCTCACTCTGCTTTACTATCCTTCAGTGTCCTCACACCACTCTCAACTGTCATTCTTAAATGTCACTCTAAACTGACATTCTCAACTGTAGAATTCCATTCGAATCCCGTTGCTCGAGGTTCTCAGACCATTTTCTGCTTGTTACAGTTGGCTTTTCTTGTTGCCTACAGTGCATTAGTTTCTTGTTGCCTTTTCTTGTTTCCTACAGTGCATTAGTTCTTTTTCTGCCTTTTTGCAGATTAATTAGTGATTTTGGGTAACACCACATTTTTCATTGCTTAGGCTTGGATTGGTAGGCTCCCTTTCTTCCACAGGGCAGTGAAAGGCTCACTAGACAGACATGTTGGAAGTACTACTTTTGCTTGGAGTTTCAAAGTTCAGTTTTGGGGGAGGAAGAAATGAAGTGCAGAAAACTGGTAGCAATTTTCATTCCTTTTCCCACTATTCAGAGTAGATCATGGGCAACACTTTATTCAGGGCTATAAAATAGGACCACTTTGTCCAATGCACTTGAAACTTGGTGAATCATTAGAGGAGAGCATGACCTAGGTTCTTTGATATTTTGTCCTGGTTTGGCGAAAAAATATCTACTCAGGAAAATGGACCATGAGAAATGCTTCATTGAAAACAGTGGGCAGAATCCAATCAGATCTCAATGGAAACAAAACCTGACAAGTCTTCATGATATCTAAACATTTCTGAAAGTTGATACACTTTCCCTTTGTCAAATCATAATATAGAATTGAAATGATAATTTTTTCAAGTACATACTTCTTCTAAAAGCAATACATTACTACATTTTAAAAGGTGAATTTCGTGGGGGGGATCCCCCTCCCCACAATAATACTAATGAATTTATAAATATGTTACGAACATATGTAAACAAGTTTGTAAGAATTGAAACATGTTTGTCAAAATTAGGCCTCCCACACCAATAAAGAAGAATTGTTTGAACTTTCCTGAGCATTTTTTAAACCGGACATAGAACTAGTTCACAATTATGTTAAAGCTGTAGCAATTTGATGCATGTCCTCATAATCGTTTCAATCCCACTTGTAACATTGAAGAAATTATTTCATATTTCATTTTTATTTTGAAATGCCATCATGAATCTACAGAAAAAAACCCCAAATATGTAGGCCACTAACATTCGATGTAATAGATCCTCAATTAAAGGTGACAGCCTGCTGTGTCACTCTGCAAGAAAGTCATCTGCAAGCCAGCAGACATTTTATACAAAGAACTCCTGTGGAACTCAACAGGAGATCTGTAAACAAAACAGCTCCAGAATCAAGCCAGTGCAAAAAATAAATTAGTTTACCAGTAGTGGCAGCTGGCACTTCATAGCCTTTTATGGAAGATTGTTTTCCTATTGTTTGTAGAAATGCCAAATTATTTTTCTTTCCAGTTTCCTCCTCAGGGACCAGAGGCACAGGACACAGCAAGTATAGCCTCGGAGTGTGTGCTCGACAACCTGACTTGCTTTACTCGTCCTAAAAGTAACATGACAGGGGATGAATCCTGACACATATCCTTCTAACAGTCTCGGAAAAGTATGCAAGTGTGATTGATTTAAAAAACATAAATTTCAACAAGAACTCTCCTACGTAAGTTAACCAGTGCTGGATTGGGAAAGACCTGGAGGTTTCAGGGGAGGAGCAGGTGGGTTTCGTGAGGGGAGAGACTTGAATGGCGCATAATACAATAGAGGCCATGTGGTCATTTTCTCCAGGTAATCCGATCTCTGTTGCCTGGAGATCCATTGTAATCCTGAGAGATCTCCCGCCACCACCTGAAGGCTGGCAACCCTATATGCAGAAGATTCAGGATGGTTAAAAAGTACATCTTTACAAATACATGATTAGGATACAGTAATGTATTACCCCACAGACCAACATGGCCGCTCTCTGAAATTGTTTTCACAGGCCATGTTTGCGTGCATAAATGCAGGCTCCTGCTGGTGGTCTGCAAGACATGAAGTCTGACATCCTGAAAACTGAACTAGTCTTAAAGCTACACTGACCCTGACCTCATTGTGAGAAAGTATTTATGTAGGGGTTTCACCTTTCTACCCAATATTTCTCCACAGAGAGAGACCCAAAATAGCCTTCGACACTGTTTTTCATTGTTGAGAGCCAGCATGGTGTAGTGGTTAAAGACAGCGGCTGTTCACATGGAGCATTTATGCACTGGAGGTTTCATGCTGGGTTGAAGGCTGGAGTTTGAGTCGTGGCAGGTTGCCCCACCTCTTCCTGCACCCACACGGGGGAGCATTTGGCCCAGTGCACCTCATTTGCCCCCGATTTGTGCTCCTGCATGAGAGCTGTGGCAGTGAAGTGCCCAGTGCATAAACGGTCATGGAGAGTCAGGTTTGATTCCCCACTCCTCCTCATGCACCCAGCTGGGTGACCTTGGGCCAGTCACGTTTCTGTTATGGCTGTTCTCACAGAGCAGTTTTATCAGAGCTCTCTTAGCCTCACCTACCGTACAGGGTGTCTGTTGTGAGGAGAGCAAGGGGAAGGTGTTTGTAGGCCACTTTGGATCTTCTTTGAATAGTGAAAAACAGGGTATTAAAAAAACTACCTCTTCTTCTCTTCTTTTTTCCTCCCTTCCATTTTACTTTCACAACAACTGGAACCTAAGATTCCCAGATCCATATTCCATGCTCTTCCATTACTGTATGCAGGATAGGTTATATTGATTGGAGTAATTTCATGAAAATGCCAGCTGTATATCTGATATCAGGCAAAATCAAAACAGCAGCCAGGGAGGGGGAGATTATTTCAGTGCCCTAGGATTCTGATCTCTTGCATGGTAAAGATTCAAAGTACTGAGAGAGCCTCTAGGTAAAAAGCTGCTGAAAAGACCTCTCAGATGCAGGCATGAATTAACTCAGGGAAGTGACTGCAGGTGAATGCATTCACATTGCCTAGCATTTAAAACTACTGGAGCAGCATTGTTCTTTCTAAACAACAACTACCGATGCACAGGTCAGAGGCACTGGAGAGCTGCCCTTATTCCACAGGAGTTCAAAATGCAAATGGGCAATCTTCCCATCCTTCTTTTAGTCAGAAATCTGCACCACACACTGGGGTAAAAATAAAAGAAGGCACACTTCACCATTCATTAGGATCCCTTTGGGTCCAGGCATATTTTTGCTAGGCAAACATTAGCCTTTTCTCGCAATGACCTTATAACCCCCGAGAAAATAAATGGGGTCATTTATTATTATTTTGAGGTCATTTTAACCTACAGCAATTCTCACCTTCGTTGTCACTACCCTATGGAAGCAACCAGAGGCTTATACAATCCCTGTAAAAGATGATAAAACTCATGTGAGGGCTTATTAAAGAAATGAAAAAGGGTCAGCTCAAAGGTGAAAGAAGATTATTTTTTCGGAGAGTGAAAATGCAAATAAGGATCGGGATAAATGGAATGGAATCTGGGCGACAGCAGCCTGTCACTCAGAAGGAAACACTGAAAATGAAAATAGCAAATTGTCTCTCGACATTCAGCTTGGACTCAGGGCTGTGAAATGCGGGGCAGCAGCGGGAAGCAGCTAAGCCCTCCCTGTTCCCGTAAGAACTGCAGACGAGCGAGACCTTTACGGTCTAAGCGAGTGTAGGAGAGTGCGGAAGAATTAGTGTAATATCAGCCTAAGCCAGCCTGCAGTAAACCCTTTTCCTGGCATCAGATAGTAAAGAAACAAAAATAAAGCCGTAAACTAAATCCGTTTGTGGCTCTTTTGCGTGCAAAAGTGTGTAAACTACCTCAAGAATGTGGTAGATAAACAGTATAAAAAGGTTGCAATATATTGCTGTTTAAATCAGGATACATGCACCATAGAAATCATTCAGACTCTGTTATCATTTTAAGTGTCATGTAGTCATTTCTCCTCCAAATCCTAGAGAAGACTGATGGGATGGGTATTATTGCTCTGCTCTTTGTGTTTTGATGATAAGATCTTAATCCAGCTCACTGTTGTCTAATTTAGCATTTTCTTGTAATTTAATGATCAAAGTGGATAGCACCAAGTAATGCCCACTAATCTTCTCTCTTTCTCTAGGTGTGCCAAGAATTTTACCTTTTATATTCTAAGCAAGACAGAAAAACACTATAAAAATGTTGGAGAATGAAATGAAAAGACCATAAATAAACACATTAATTTAAGACAAGACACCTGACATGGAATATTTAAAGAAGTGGCTGAGTGAATGTGTTTGTGAAAGAAAAGCTGCTGTATTTAATTCATAATATTACCAATGAACCAGTTAATGACTAGTGGGTTCAATAAGGCATGAAGATGCTCATGTTCCAAACATCAGCTCTTACGTTGATTGCCAACAACTAAACTGTTGAGGGGTTCCTGCCAAAGCCTGTGTTTGGCCCTAAGCAGAACCCTGATTGGACAAAATAGACAACCAATAGGAGGCTGGATCCTGCATATCAGTGAATGGATTTCACATATCCCCAATGCCTGACCTGGATTCCCTGCTCCTGGTCTCTGCAGACCTGCATACACAATACCAGTAATCAGCACTGACACAAAAAAATTAAATGCTACCTGCTCTTCTTGGCCACATCAATTTCAGCTGCATTACTGTAGATGTGAAAGAAAATCAATATTGTGAGTCAGCCCGCTTCCTCTGAGGATGTGAAGATGAAGGAATCAGGGGCTGCACCAGTGGAATGCCCATCTGAGTAGTTGGAAATGGAGTCAGAACCAGCTGAAGAAGCCTTGGGGGGATGAGTGTTGTTCTTTCTGGCAGGGGGCAAAGGGACAAAAATCCCCTTTGGGCTTTCCCGAATCAGCAGAGATGGAAGGTGAAATGGTTCAGGCAAGATGGAGGAGTGCCAGATGGAGGCAGCAGCCAGGGAGAAGGACGAGGAGGAGCCGCAGCCCGGTACCGACTGATCCATGGACCAGTTCCGGTACCGGTCCCGACCCGAGGGTTGGGGACCACTGCTGTAAAACACACTTTCATGGGGAAATCCATCCACGAGGAATTTCAAAAGTGAGCTATGTTTCATTATCTCCCAGCATTTATCTATTTGTTTCTTTCCCATTTCTTGTCAATCATTGCTTAAAACTTAACCCAAAGTCAGCAATGAACCTTGCTGACAATATTCAGTGTTTTTGCAAGGTGGCTTCTACATTAAAAAAAAATTAATCATGTGTTCCTTCTTAGCACTGAAGGGAGTAAATCTAAACTTCATTTGAGAATTCTTAGTTCCTTCCTCCAGGTACTCTGAAGCAGGTGAATGTACTTAATGTTCCAGGTCTACAGAAAACCATATTCCGGTTAATCCCTTGTATGTCTCTTCCTATAAATAGAAATATGCACTTGTATCTCTGTTTGTATTCAAATAATAGGTTAGATGGACTCTGTGACTAATATGATTTAGTCCTTTAGATTGAAAAAAGACTCATAATTTCCTAATGCACTGTTTTAAAAAAACTTTTTCAAAACCATCCTGTTTATTTAGCACAGTTCCTTATGCAACTCCCCCTACCTAGCAGCAGCCTGCATAAATTTCCACTGACCCTAAACTACAGATGATTACATTAAAAAAACAACTTTCAAAACCAGATAAGAAGAAGAAGAAGAAGAGTTGGTTCTTATATGCCGCTTTTCCCTACCCGAAGGAGGCTCAAAGCGGCTTACAGTCACCTTCCCATTCCTCCCCCCACAACAGACACCCTGTGGGGTGGGTGAGGCTGAGAGAGCCCTGATATCACTGCCCGGTCAGAACAGTTTTATCAGTGCCGTGGCGAGCCCAAGGTCACCCAGCTGGTTGCATGTGGGGGAGCGCAGAATCGAACCCGGCATGCCAGATTAGAAGTCCGCACTCCTAACCACTACACCAAACTGGCTCTACTACACCAAACTGGATTAAGGATTCCAAACAGCATCTTTGAATATTTTAAAATGTATGCTGATCTATAAATGTAGAATCCCCCAAAACAGTGTTAAAAAAACCCCTCCACTTCAAAACTCCCAAAGCAGATGTTCTGCACAGCAGATCCAAGTCATAAAACCAAAGGTACAACAGCAACAGGAAACAGACAACTTGCTTCAAGATAGGTTAACAGGTAGGCAACCAGATGACTCTTTCAAGTAAGGACATCCCAGAGCTTTCAGCCTCAAAAGTAAATACCCTGCTTCTCATGGTGGCCAGAATAGCCACCATATAAAAAGGAAGCTGAAAGGCTTCACCGTATGTGTGTAAAGTGCTGTCAAGTAAGTTGTAGACAACTCCTGGTATCTCCATAGGGTCTTCAAGGCAACAGATGTTCAGAGCTGGATTCCCATAGCAATAGCAATTCTGCATAGCAATCCTGGCCCACCCTGTTTAGCTTCTGATATCTGACCAGATCCGACTGGTCTGGTTCATTCCTGGTTTTAAATATGGGGGCGGAGATGGGGGAGCATCACAGAGGGAAAGATATTTCCTAACATAATAACTACCCAAGTTGTGAGTCCTTTAGTGGTCGAAATAAGCACCCTGGCTAGATCCAGAATCAAACTTCCATAGCAAAATGCAATATTATAACCTTTTGGTTTGTTTTGACTCAACTAGGTTAATGCCATTCAGAATTAATTCATCAGTTTTCCTTTTATGCTGTACTAGTATCAAAGCCCATTTTAAAAATGGGCTTTGAAAGGGGCGGCAGGCAGGCTCCAGACTCCCCTGCCCCCCCCCCCGGTTCCCTCCCAGCAGGAGTGTAACTGCGGGCCACAAAGCCCTGTCGCTGCCTCTCTCCTCGTAGGTGACAATGGACCTCCTCGTAGGTGACCTCCTCGTAGGTGACACAGCCACAAAGCTTCTAGCAGGCGAGGAGGGAGGGAGGGAGGGAGCTGCAGTGGGAGGGCCAATCAGGGTGGACCTGGACGGACAGGGCCCTGGAAAGTCTCCTCCCAGGAGGTTGTTTCCCAAATATATAAGGGAGCGAAATAGTGTTAAGGATAAAAATTTACCTCAAAATTCTTGCCATTGCATGCAAGAGGAAGGGACACTTTAAATACCTTGCTGAGGTCCCTCTCTTCCCCAAACCCTCCCCTCCCCAGGCCCCATCTTCAAAATCTCCAGGTATTTCCCAACCCAGAGGTGGCAACCATAGCCTTATACCAATCATATGAGATAACAGAGTCCAAGATCATTAGGGAGGGAGGCACTGAACCCAGGTCTCTCCGTTCACAATTTAACAGTCTAAACATCCTTTCTCAACTTTTTTACCATTGAGAAACCCTTGAATCATTCTTCAGGCTTCGAGAAACCCCAGAGGTGGTGCAATGGTGCAGAATATAGTTGGGAAGCATAGCTGTGTACACACCCACCTGAGGCCCCTTGCACATTCCTCCAAGCCTTCCCATTAGCACTGCCTACATTAGCACTGTAAAGAGCCTCTTGTGGCGCAGAGTGGTAAGGCAGCAGTCATGAAGTCTGAAAGCTCTGCCCATGAAGCTGGGAGTTCGATCCTAGCAGCTGGCTCAAGGTTGACTCAGCCCTCCATCCTTCCGAGGTCGGTAAAATGACTTGCTGGGGGGTAAACGGTAATGACTGGGGAAGGCACTGGCAAACCACCCCGTATTGAGTCTGCCATGAAAATGCTAGAGGGGGTCACCCCAAGGGTCAGACATGACCCGGTGCTTGCACAGGGGATACCTTTACCTTTTACTTACATTAGCACTGCCACATTAACCATAGCTAAAGATAACAGGAAGTCCTCTTTAACCAGCACCTGTAACTATGTTTTGAAGCTGGTTTCAGATAGCAACTAAGTGTGATCTCTGGTTGTCTTCAATGGGGTGGATGGCAGCATGGGTACAATGTGTGTGTGTGTGTAGTGCAATTGAGTCATAGCTGACTTACGGCAAACCCATAGTGTTTTTAAACCTAATTAATGGTGAAAAGGGAAATTATACTTCCAAGAAAAGAGAGAGAGAGAGAAAAAAGAGAGGCTTTGGAAAACAGCTCATCATCTTGAGCTCTGCTCCCGAAACCTTACCCGTGAAGACATTATTCCGTTCTTTTATTAACAAGCTCCTGCAACTGGATGTCTGGAGCCATAAAATAACATCACAGTTCAAATATCAATAACAATTATAGAATAACTGATAAAAGAAAATTATGTCACGAATAAAACTACAGGATGGTTGCATTAATACTTAGCAGAAGAGTATCAAATATATTATAACAGCAGAGAATTTGGCCGCAGGTTGTGTAATTGCAGCCAACCAAAACGAGGCTATCTGAGGTTCAATGGTAACTTGGTACTTGCTCAAAATGGAGGAAATCCAAAGTTCTTGTGAGGAAGATTATTGGTAACAGAACAACAAAAAAGGATCAGTGGTCTCAGTCATGCCACAGGTACAACAACAACAACAATGGCGTCCAGAGAATGGCGCATTAGTAAATTACATCTCCAGCTGGGCTATAGGAAAGAAATTCAGTGTGTCTTGCATATGTGCATGGTGGTTGCCAGAAAAAATATTTTAAATGTGGAGGGAGACCTGCATGTACACGTGTGTGGTACGATTCTAAGGGTAGAGAGGTAAACATATTACTGAATTGCTTCATATTGAATCACACCACTGATCTACCAAGGTCAGTTTTTTTCAGAGAGCCAGCTTGGTGTAGTGGTTAGGAGCGTGGACTTGTAATCTGGAGAGGCGGGTTTGATTCCGCACTTCCCCACATGCAACCAGCTGGGTGACCTTGGGTTCACCATAGCACTGATAAAGCTGTTCTGACAGAGCAGCTGTTCTCTCAGCCTCACCTCCCTCACAGGGTGCCTGTTGTGGGGAGAGGAAAGGGAAGGCGAATGTAAGCCACTTTGAGACTCCTTTGGGTAGAGAAAAGCGGCATATAAGAACCAACTCTTCTTCTTCTTCTTCTTCTTCTTCTTCTTCTTCGACAGGTTCTTCCAGGTCTCAGCTGGAGATCTTTCATATCTCATTACTGTGAGGATAGGGTAGTCACTACACATGTGCAAGAAAACCCCCAGGTTACTACAGGATTGTACAAACTCTATGCACACCTATAACTGTGGTTCTAGTCTATAAATTGGTACAGTTCTAGGCTATACTTGGTACAGGACAATTTGTTGATCTGGGGGAGTCAGTATGGATTTATCTCCAACAGGTCCTGCCAGACCAACCTGGCTTCCTTCTTTGACCGAATGACGGGCTTACTAGATCGTGGAAACTCAGTTGAAGTTGTTTATCTTGATTTCAGTAAGGCTTTTAACAAGGTTTCCCATGATGTTCTGATGGGGTAACTGGAGGACTGCAGACTGGACTTTCAGATGGTAAGGTGGTCAGGGAACTGGTTAGAAAACAACATTCAAAAAGTGGCTGTAAATGGCGGACAAAATTGAGAGGGTGCAGAGGAGAGTGACAAGGATTATCCAGGGCCTGAGGAAAGGCTGAGAGACTTGGGAATGTTAAGGGGCTTTACGCACCGGGATCTTTGTTGCAAATTGGTCACTGAATGAAAAATCGCCATTTAAAATAGTGGAATTCGTCGTTATGCATACCTGCCTTTGTAGTGGAATCCAGTTGCGTTTTGTTGCGTTTCCCACAGGCTTCCGGTCTCGGCAGAAATCGCTAGAAAGGAAGCGCTATTGCCAAGCTCGTCCCGCCCAAGCTCGTCAAGCAGCCAATGGGCAGCCGTTAGCATGCTCCCAAACAGCCCCTTTCCCTTTAAGAAAGGTTTTTTAAAAAAAAAAACAGACCCATTGTAACGAATCTGTGTAGATTCGTTGCAACGGAGAGACCCATCCAGCTGCCTAGTGTGTTTGAGCTGTCGTTTGATCGTTTGATCGTTGCCACGCTCCCTCCGAGTGAAAAAAAAAATCCCCCCCCCCCTCTCACAGGCCCGATTTTCGGCTGAATGAAAGTGTAAAAAATAAAAGGAAAATACATCAGCAAACGTGCTTCTCTGTTCTATGTGCTTAGTGACTGAAGGGGAGGGACTGAAGCCGGGGAAGCCTCTAAACTGAAAGAGGCTCGCTTGTGCGTTTATCCCCGCTCGCTCGGAGAAAAAAAAAAAGGTGATCGCTTCGCCGGACGATCAGAGAAGAGAGCCAGGGGGAGGGACTTTGTAGAAACCGCAACAATGTTAACGCACAGGTCTTTTTCGCTAGTGTTGCAAATTGGTTGCAGGAGTGTATCGCTTTCCGGAGGGTGAATCCACTTTTGGGGATTTCCCTGAAAGCGCTACAAGGAAGCGCTTTTTGCAGATTGGTTTCAGGTGTGTGGCAGATTGTTGACGACGATGTGCAAAACAGCAAATCAGTAGCGTTTTCAATTGGCAACCATTGTGCTATTTTGAAGGCGTGCCAAAGTATTTGAAAGGCTGTCACTTAGAGGAGGGCAGGGAAAGGTTCCTGTTTGCAGCAGAGGATAGGAGCTGCAGTAATGGATTTAAATTACGTGTAGAACAGTACTGGGGTTTTTATGGAGATTTTATTGTGTTTTAACTATTTATGTTGTAAACCGCCCTGAAACCTATTTGGAGAAGGGCAGTCTAAAACTTAAATAATAATAATAATAATAATAATAATAATAATAATAATAATAATAATAATAATAATAATAATAATAATAATAATAATACTGGCTAGATATCAGGACATTTTTTTTCACAGAGTAGTTCAGCAGTGGAATCAGCTGCCTATGGAGATGGTGAGCTCCCCCTCACTGGCAGTCTTCAAGCAGCAGCTGGACAGATACTTATCCTGGATGCTTTAGGCTGATCCTGCATTGAACAGGGGGCTGGACTTCCAACTCTATGATTATATGCTTCTAGTTCTGAAGCATTTGTAAAATGCAGACACATTCTTGCTGACATTAAGCATATTGATTTCAATGAAACAGAAAAAAGTATGAAGTGCTCATCTTTGGCTGGATTGTGCTCTGTGTCTTTTATTCTCTTCTGTATTTTATGCTGTTTAAAGTTCAGTGAATATCTACTCCTAAAAAACAGGTATGGTTTGAGGATAAGATGTTTTTGCATCCTACCGCATTTTTTATGAAATACAAAAATGCCTCCACAGAAGTGATTTGCAGTGCCATCAAGAGGAAACCTGACAACATTTTTGTCATCTCACTTTGTCATGCTGCTCTTTTTTAAAGGAGAGAAAAGAGAGAATCACTTCAGTTGGCTGCAACTCCTATGGCTGTTCTAACAGAACGGCATCATTCCAACATGCCTTTCAAACTTGGCTAATTGCTCGTATCGTAGATTCCTTTGCACAGAAAGTCAATGTGTTTCTTTTGCAGACCAGATCACCCAAGTCTGTGGCAATACTGAATGCTGATGTTTGGTTGAGACTGTGTCAAAATATAATTATACCTTGATATTGTCTGCCAAGGAAAATTTTAAACTTAGAGCAAAGTCAAATATGCTCCTCTCAGTAACTGGCGTAGGCCCAGTTTGTACATATCTATTACATAGTATATCTTAACTTTCTTTCATCACAGATCTCAAGGAACAGAGTTGTCTACTCTGAGTGAAGAGATTGGGCAGTGGAGCTTGGGGAAGGTGAAGGACATCAACAAGGTATAATGCCATAGAGTTAATTCCCCCCCCCCAAGTAGCCATTTCCTCCAGGGAAACTAATCTCTATTGACTGGAGATGGGCTGTAATTACAGGAGATCTCCGGACCCCACCTGTAGCCTGACAATCCTATTAAGGAGACATACAAAGGATTCTCAGGAGGTCTCTCATTTAGGCAATGAACTGACCAAGGTCTGTTTAGTTTCAGCTCAGTTTACAATTGCCAGATGCCAGATTTGGAGGGTGAAGATTGAGGAAGACGGGACCTCAGTGGAGTGCAATGCCCTAAAGTTCACCCTCCAAAGCATCCATTTTATCCAGGGGAACTGATCCTTGTAGTCTGGAGGGTCTGTAATGCTGGGGGATCCCCAGGTCCCACCTGGAGGCTGGCATCTCTTGTTCATTTGCTGTATCATATTTCTTCTAACCATAACTTAAAACATATGTTGCTGCCTGGGAACGAGGAACAGCCAATCATGGGCAAAAGTAAGTATCATGGAGGAGAATGAGCTGCAGCTTGCAGCCATGGAGGAAGAGCTTCTTACAGTCTTCTTCACCCATGTGTACCCATGGAAAAGAAGGAGCAGAGAGAAAAGAGGGCACTTGAATGAGAGCAGTCACAGCCTGGAGTTATGGGTGAGGAGGAAATCTTTTGCATATTTTTATTTATTTCATAGTTGCTACAGGAAGGACTTGGTGGGTGGCTTCAGGCCCCTGTAGTTAATGTTCCCCAGAGACAGTCTTTACCAGTAGGAGACATCTGGAAGCCAGGTAAAAGAGATAGAGGGATTGGGATGATGGGTCACACAGAATGTTCATGATCTGGTTTGGGTAGATCAGCCCTGATGATCCAATAGAATATATCCCCAGATAAAGACACAATCTGACTTTGATTTGAAGTTTGGACTAGAACCAGAATTGAATTAGTTTGGGCACAGGAATAAGGAAAGAGAGGGACTCTTTGTGCAGAGAGACATTTTTTATCAGAAATTCCATCTGTTCTTGATGGAAATGCACCCGGAGACCCTTCTACAAGCAGCAGGCATCAACTGCCCCAGTCTGGCTGCTCCCACCACAAATGTACCTTTCTAGAGCCTCACAAATCCTTAAACCATTATTGGTCAGTACTGTCTACTCAGACTGGGAGCAGCTCTCCAAGGTCTCAAGCAGAGGTCTTTAATATCACTTGCTTCTTGATCCTTTTAAGTGGAGATGTCAGGGATTGAACCTGCCTTGGCAGATGCCCTTCCACGAAGTTACGAGTCAGCATTATTGTGACATTGGTAATTACTCATACTTTTGACAGATTGTGAGCGGGTGGCAGATTGAGTGGATGGGCAGGAAGGGATGTACCAGTGTTTGTCTCTTGTGGTCCTTCCTTGCATACCCAGGGAATTGCTGTTCACCACTGTGGGATGGTAGGTGAATTTCCTCCAGGTCAGGCTAAATTCTGGAGATTTTTGGTTGGGGGGATCACTTGGGCATGAAACTAGGGTCACTGTGGGTGGGCAAGTAGTTGTGAGTTCCTGAACTGTGTAGGGGGTTGGGCTAGATGACCCTGGGGGTCCCTTCCAACTCTATGATTCTGTGATTCTTTGATAGAGTAGATCATTCAATGTTCCTTCTATTCTTTCCTTTCTTTTGAATGCATCACTTCCTGAGAGTTACACAAAACTGTCACGGTCCAAGCAAGATCAATATGACAAAGGCTATTTTCAGAAACACAAAACCCTACCTAAAAGTCCCATTTTCCAAACTGGCAATGCAGATTGGAAGCTCTTTCAAGCAGCCTGTTTCAGTGACTGACTCCAGCACAAGACTTTTCCAGGGCTGCTTATTGTCTTTTTTATTGCATAGAGAAGGAAAAAATCAAAACGTTCAGTGAACCCGAACTGGGAACTCTTAAGAATATCATTTTCTTTTGCTCTTAAGAGAACAAATCACGAGAAGCCCATTTAAAGCAGATTTAAAATAAGTAGCAATTTGCATTGTGCCAATTAAACCAAATAGTTTAAACACTATTGATTCTGTTACCTCATTAGGGGGGGGGACCCATCCGCTATAAGAATATCGATTAAAAACAAAGTTAAGTATAAAGGAAAGGGCATAAGCAAGAGGCAAAGGGGAACTGGATTGAGAAAAGTTGCTCTAAAATTGCTTTAAAAATGGGGAGGAGGGAACGGCGTCTGGGAGCAGCCTGCTGGGTTGGAGGTCCGGGGGACCGAGCTTCAGCACTTCTGCTTATACTAGACGGCTGCTTCCCTAAAGGTGTAGGACTGTTCATCAGCCACATGGAATTGATGCCAGGGGTTCTGCAGATGTCAGTCCTACCTCTCATGCTATTTCACATCTACCTGAAACCACTGTGGGAGGTCATCTGGAGATTTGGCGTGAGGTGTCCCAGCATGCAGATGATGCCCAGCTATATTTCTGCCGAACAGCTAAGTCAGTGGAGATCCTTGCAAAAGGTAATAGGATAGATAAGAGCCAATAAATGAGAACCCAGTACAGAGACCTCAGATCGGACAGCCATCTTTCTGGCATGCTTTTGCTGTAGTCCAGCCATTGAGAAACCCCTGAAACATTCTTCAGGCTTTGAGAAACCCCAGCAATGGCATGATTGTGCAGAATATGGTTGGGAAGCATAGCTGTGTGCATGCCCACTTGGTGTACCTCCCCTTCCCACCCCTCCCAGCCCATCATTGGCCATCTTGGGAGAGTGGGTCAACATGACCCACCCCTCCCAAGATCGCCAATGAGAGGGTGGGTCAACATGACCATATATGGTTATATTGCAAATAAACATTTAAGATATTTAAAATATATATATTAAAAATTAACTCCCACCCATTTGGGAAACCCTTCCAGGGCCGTACAGGGTTCCACAAAACCCTGGTTGAGAAAGCCTGTTGTAGTCATACCCCGTAGAACTTTCATAAAGTTAATATAATATTAAAGATTACTTTATTTACATGCCTGACAGTTGATCATTTCTTCATTCCTGGGTCATTATGGATTGATTTACCTTTGGCTTTCCTTCATTGTAGTCATATGAGATGCATTTGTAGTCATATGGGATGCATCTCTCATTTCAGTGAGAAGGATTGTCTGAGTTTAAGTATACTGAGGTGCAGAGCACTGGCTGCTTAAAGAATAAATAGTTTTATTGAGTACTTTGTAAAGAGAGAGACAGAGGGAGAGAGAGAAGAGGAAGACTCAGCAGTCTAACTGACTAACTGTTCTTCATTCTTTCTCTGGAGGCCATCAGGGAAAAAGTGTGCTGAGTAGAGCAGGAAGTGTCCAGTTGAGCCAATTAGAACATAGGATGAGATTATTTGCAAAATACCAGGAAATTCCTATCTAAATATGTTAACTACACATCTGCAATAGTCTATCCAGGTGTGGGTATCCAATTGTAACAACCTTCAGCACTCTTCCAAATAACCATAGCCAAGGAAGGAGCAAAGATACAAAATTATTTCAGTTCAGTATTCCAGTGGTCAGTGAAGCATGATAGTCTGGTCCAAGAAGTCAAGGTTTTCAAGATTCAAGCAAAGTGTCAGCTTATGGCTTACATTGTATCCATATGCTATAGTGCCCAAGAAGTGTTATTCCAACTGCTCAGACTTAATCCTGCAAAAGCTCATCATCACTTTTAGCAAGTAGCTGACATCTAGGGTCATCACTTCTCCTTTTAGCCTGCAGCTCACCTCTGTAATAGAGAACTAAAAACAGGCAGCTGGTTTTCAACAGTGCAAAGGGGTGAAGGTGACTCTGAAAATGCTCATGACTGTAAGATTTTCATGCTTGCATCCCATTCTCTTGGCTATGCTAGCCCCTTCCTCCTCCTCACTGAAACCTGGCTGACCCGTGACAACATCTCCAATGCCCACTGTAGGATATTCTTCATATGCTGTTTAATCATGCACACTAAAGATCTTGCATATTCCAACAAGATGTTGGTTGGACAGAATGTGTCTGATCATCAGTGCTTTGCCCATATTCCCTTTCATCTGGACACCAGAATGGAGATTCTCAGGTTTCTTCAAAACTCACCTCTTCTGTGATCACTAGGGACCAGAGGCAAACCTCATATCTTCACTTGATCTCACTAGTGGTAAAGTCAGGATAATGGGGCCTTCTTGGGATGTACAGACAGAAGCATTCCAGCCATTCCTCAGAATGAAGACAAGCTTAGCTATTTGCTCTCTTTTCTCCAGAGTTCTGGTTCATAGGTATGGTTTAGTGGTTAAGAACATAAGAAAAGCCCTTCTGGAATAGACTAGGGGACCCTTCAGCAACTGATTTTACCCAGTGGCCAACCAGTTATCCTGGGCATAGCAACCAGTGCTTTCCGCCATGCTACCTCCTAGTGCTAGTATTCAGAGGTCTGCTGCCCCTGACCATTTAGGTTCTCTTTAGTCACCCAGGCTGGTAGTCATAGATGGACCTCTCCTTCAGTCATAGACGGACCTCTTTTCATAGCCATACTTTCTTGTGACTATCATTTGCGATCTCCACGAGTAGTGAATTCCACAAAGAACTGCACAGGACATAGAAAGCCCCATGCTCAAATCTCCACTTGTCATGACACCCACAGGATGACTTTGTGCCACCCAATCTCTGTGAGCCTTTGTGAGGACAAAAAAGAGGAGAAGAGAACAATGTCAGCTTCCTAGAGAAAGACTGAGATTAATATATGCTGGAAAATGATGTTTGCATGGTTGTAATGGTTCCGGCTTCAACAATACAAATTCAGTATTACTGCAAAAATGACAGTTCTGGTCACAGTAGGAATAACCTGAGCCACAGTCCTAGAGAGGATGGGGGAATAATTATCCAGGAGAGCACACACTACCCTCTGTGCAACATAAGGGGCGCCTACATTGTCATAAGTGTGTAGCAGAGAAGGAAGGATGGGGGAAAGCCACCCATACATTTTATGACAGTCCCTTCACAACTGGCACGGAAGCACCTGCATGGGTGCATCATGCCCTCTGCATAACTATAATGTAAAATAATTATGAAACGGAAAGGTCGGTCTGCCATCTGCCTGTACAGCTTGAACCACGTTGCTGTTTTAAACGCTTTGCTTTTTTCAAGTGTCGGTACAATTTATTTTCATCACATTTGATTGCCCAACCATCCTACATAAATGAATGTTGATGTCTCTGAGGGCTGTAGAGAAAATGATAGGACAAGTATGTTTAGTGAGGATAAAAACACACCTCTAAGCCAGCAGCAGCGGGACGCCTGGGAGGGAAATGGGTGGTGAAAAGAATCGGGAAGAATTCAGATCTCCATGCTGAGGCTGAAATTGCAGCCAAGGCTCACTTAGAAGCCCTGGAGCACTGCATCCTTGGGCTTCTGTTTCCACTGTCAGGACCCAGCCTGGATTCTGCTGGCTCACTCACACATAGGGATGTTAATACTAGTAGACCCCTGCAAATTTGAATTTATGCAACCAGTTTGGGATTATGCCCAAGAAATTATAAGAGTAAGTTATTTTCAACAAACATTATTAGAGAAGATTGAGATTACAATATTGAGAATTCACTGATGAAGGAAAAGGGAAGATACCTGGGAGTCCGTTTTGAAATTATTTTGAACGTTTTGATAATTTGAACATTTTGAACATTAAATCACTTCGCCATCACCAGCTTGAGACTTTTTTCTTCTATTGGATTCTGCTGGCTAGCAATACATGCCCTTAAGCATGTGCAGAGTGCATTTTAAAGTCAGACTCAATATATGTGAAATAATGAAGGCTTAAACTCCGGGAGTTCTCATTCTACCCGCTGGGCACCAACAGTATCATTTTCAGAAAGCACCAATTCAAAATGTAGAACGCAACTGAAATTGTTGAAATGGATCCTAATTTTATCAACATGAGAGTTTCCAGTTTCTTTGATTCCAAGAGGTGGGATGGGGGTTAAGCTTTCATTTTGACATAATCATTTCCAACTAGTGCAGCAGCAGTCCGTCTAAACATATACGACAGCCAGTCCACATGAGGCTTTTGATGCCTTGGCAAGCAGATAATTTTTAAGAGACCCCAAAGAACGTAGATTCTCCCCTCCTTTGTAAAATCAGAAGAACAGAATTTTGGAAAGAGGACAAACACCAGCAAATTCCTTTTTCAAGTATGGAGATAGAGGGTGGAATTTTGGAATCATCCAATGACAGAGACTTTTTAATTAAGTCTCCGTTCTCCATCATTGCATATTCTGTAAACACCGAGTGAACCATGGGCAAAAAGAGAGAAAAGAAACAGTGTGGACATGGATACTAAGAAAGTGGTTGCCCTAGCAATGGTAACTATGCAAAAGACCTTCCTGTTCCCTTTCTCCTACTTAAAATATGCAATTATAAATGGAATGCTAATAGCTTGTAGGTATTTAACTTAATCAACATAGCTGATTTCAAAATAGCTAAGCCCTTATTGCTTGAGAGAATTGTGGTTGTGAGCATGATTCCCCCCCCCCCCACTCCCATCCTTAGAATATACTTAGACTAAAGTCTGTATTAATTCCTGGCTTTTACTTTTCAAAGAGTCTGGGGAGCATCAAAATAGAGATTAAAAATGCAGCAAGGGAAATACGAGGGTGGAGAGAATTAAGGATATTTCCCAGCATTGCATGCTTCTTGAGTTCTCAGACTTTTCCCTGTCCATCTTCCCAGGACCCTGATCCAGGGTAGCCCAATCTCATGAGAATTTGGAAGCCAAGCAAGGTTGACCCTGGCCAGTATTTGGATGGGGGCCCCCTAAGAAATACTGAATGCCATTTCCCCAGGGTCACTGTGCACAGGCAAGCAATGGCAAGCCACCTCTGAATGTCTCTTGCCTTGAAAACCACATTGGGTTGCTATAAGTTAGATGTGACTTGTCAGCAAAACAAACAAACAAACAAACGTTACAGAGGTAGTGAAAATCTACATGCAGAAATAGCCTGTGATGTAACTATTGCCGAGCAGAGCATGCCACCTGGGGGATATAACCTGGAGAATCATAGAGTTGGAAGGGCCCATACTGGCCATCTTGTCTAACTACCTGCTCAGTGCAGGATCAACCTAAAGCATCCCAGTTAAGTACCTGTCCAGTTGCTGCTTGAAGACCACCAGTGAAGGCTGCCTGATGAGTGTATCTGAAGAGTGTAACTAGCACACAACAGTATAGATGTGGATCAATCAGGTTGCCCTCAACCTTCCTTTCATCTCAGATTGGAAGGTGCACCTCTTTGTCCTTCTCCCAGGCTTTTAGCAGCCATCAATTGGGGGCAGGGAGGATCCTATTCCTCCCTGGTTAGTTAACACTAACCACACTGTGCTTATATCCCAATTCTCATTGATTTTCAGTGGTGAGTACAGGTAATTAGGTGGATATTGTCCCATACACATGGCACTGTATATGTGAGTCACAGATCCTTGTTGACATATTTACGACCTCCTGAACGCAAGGTCAGCATCCTTGGTAAAAGAGATAGAATCAAAGAGTTGGAAGGGGCCATACAGGCCATCTAGTCCAACCCCCTGCTCAATGCAGGATCAGCCCTAAGCATCCTAAAGCATCCTAAAGATACCAAAAGTCAGCATTGAAGCTGTCTTTCTCCTGCCCTTTTTGTAGTCTGTCCTTTTTATAGCCAGCATAAAGTAAAAAAAAAAATTGGTTCTTATATATTGCTTTTCTCTACCAGAAAGAGTTTCAAAGCACCTTACAATCACCTTCCCTTCCCTCTCACAACACACACCCTGTGAGGTAGGAGAGGCTGAGGGAGCCCTGATATTACAAGATGGGGGAGACTTGTCTTGGCAGTAGCATGTGCGAAAAGGATCTAGGAGTCTTAGTAGACCATACACTGAACATGAGTCAGCAGTGTGACAGCATGAGACTGTTCTAGGGTATGGGGATGAAAAGCTGTAAAGTTTTAACTTTCTTTCCTTCTTTCTCAAAGCTTTGTTTTTTACAGAACGAGTTTTTCTTTAGATTAAATTAGTGATGCAAAAAGTGCTAAATCCTATTTTTAATTATTAGCCTGGCTGATAAAATAAATCCCACGTACCTCTGAAGTTAAGGAGATAGGAAATAACAATAAGGAGGGAGACAGTTGCACTCAAATTGATTTTCGCGTCGGGGAAATCTGGACTTATCTGATGCTGCCCTCTTTGTTCCTAGCTCAGAAATCAGCAGTGGCATCGGGCTGACATCTGCATTCTTCTCGCAGAATATCAAAATACACAGTGAAGAAAGCTTTGATCGCAACACTGATTCCATTAGCTAAGGGGATTAAGTTGCACTGAAATAACCTAACCTCTAGGTCTGCTGTTTTCCAGCTTTCCAGTAAAATCTCAGGAATAACTGGTGCCTGGATAAATGACCACTGTGTATTGATCATTTATCCACGCTCTTCTTTGCATATCACCAGTGACCTATGTGGCATGCTTGGTTCAGAAGGTTATTTTGTTTGGCTCCTGTAAATCATGGGCTCACGGCGACTCTCCATTTCTTGCTGCCACCCCAAATACAGGAAGCTACTCTGCACCCCACTTCAGGAATATTGGAATATCTTCTCTGCATGGCTCCAATGTCCTTCTTGAGGCAGTGGGTGAAAATGAACTGGGTCCAGAGCTGCTGTGTGCTAATACGTACTCTCACCAGAGTAAACCCACCCCCCGATTTAGAAGCCATTCCAGATTCCCAGACCAGACGGGGTAGGGAAGGCTCTCTAGGTTTCTAGGGTTTAGAACTCCATTGCAAAATCCTAGAGATCTTTTCAGACAATGGGATATTAATAATTTTGAAATTTGCCCAAGTCCTCTTTCATTTCCCCGTGTCTCGAAATCTTTTACCACTACTCCGCATTTCACCCCTCTGATGCCACTTCTCTGTAATGTACACAGCAGATTTTAGTTGCTGAGTTCATGATAGGGTACTCCAGGAGGAGGCCTAGCCATCCAACCCAGCCAATGGGTTGGATCTAGCAGTTGATTCCCACTCACAGAAGGGTCCAGTTTTCATTTACTCTAACCAATGTAGACTTCAATTTGCTCCCCTATGCTGTTTCTTAGGGTCACCTTTCTCCCAGGGTCAGATTCTCAAGGATCATTTTGCACTACAATGGTAGACCAGTGGTGAGGAGGTCCCGTTCCACCACAGACGGCCCTTCTATCAGCAAAAATTACCACTAGATCCAAGGCATTATGGGCTTTATTAATCTAAAACAAACAGAAAAACCATCTTAGAGGACATATTAATCACTTTGTTGGCTGATTGGTTCACAGTAGATTTCCAAATCTAAGGAGGAACTAGAAAAGCTGCTTAGTACCAATGCATTAATTTCCACCCCTCAATGTTTTCTATTTATTTAAAACATTTACAGGATGAGATTAATTAAAAAGAATTTTCAGCTAAACATACAGAAGAAGTTCCTGATACTTAGAGCGGTTTCTCAGTAGAACAGGCTTCCTCAGGATGTGGAGAAAGTATTGGAGAAATACTTATTGGAAGGAAGTTATAGGATCCAACCTTCTTTGAAAGCCATCTGAGAGAAATGTTGATTCTGTGAACATAGGCAGATTGTAAGTGGGTGGGTAATTAGAGTTGGGTCAGTGCTTGGTTCCTGTGGCCCTTTCTTGCATGCCTAGAGAAATGCCCATCACTACTTTGGAGTTGGGAGGTGAATTTTCTCCAGGCGAGCCTTTCAAATCCTACCTTGTTGTAGCAAGCTGGGCCTCAGCAGCACCAGAATCAATTCTCTTCAGGCCAGACTGATCAGGGATTCTGGTTTTCTTGGGGAGGCATTACCTGGGCATGAAATTGGGACCACTGTGGGTGAGCAGGTAGTTGTGGGCTTCCAGCATTGTTCAGGGAGTTGGACTAGAAGTCTCTGGACGTCCCTCCCAGTTCCATGGTTCTATAATTCACTTTTCTACCTTACGGAACTCAAAGCGACTTACAGCATAAATGGGTATAAAAACATATTGAAGATCACAATTTCTTGTTGCATTTAGGGACAGTTCAAGACAATTTGTAACCCTGAATCAGGTAAACCTTTAAAATCCTTCCATGTTGTAGTCAGCCACAAGCAAGCTGGACTTCAGCAGCACCAGAAGTGTTACAGGACTTGACTCAGATGGCAGTGGTAGCAGCATCGATTGAGGAGACATGGGGAAGCCTAGGCACCCTCTACATCAGTGGTCCCCAACCACCGGTCCGGGGACCGGTGCCGGTCCGTGGATCAGTCGGTACCGGGCCGCAGCTTCCCTTCGTCCTCCTCCCCGGCTGCTGCCTCGGGGGCTGCCCTGCCGCTCTGCCGCCATCTCACCTTTGATGCTCTCCAGCGGCCACCACGGCTGGGGCTCCCCCTCAGCGTGGCACTGTGCAGCTGCGGCTGGCAATAGCCCCTCAGTAGGCGGCAGGAAGTCAGGGGCGCTGGCAGGAAAGCAAGTGGAGCAGGGGCTCAGGCGGCGGCAACGTCCCTTGGCAAAAGACTACCCTCCTGGGCCTTAGTAAAATTGTCAAGCGTTGACCGGTCCCCAGTGATAAAAAGGTTGGGGACCACTGCTCTACATTGTTCTACCCCCGTCAGGTGGCTTGGACAGGAAATGGTTCAGGGTTCCCTGTCCCCATCCCACCCGGGCAGTCAGATTTAGATCATTTTCAAGCTGATACAGCTTTTAGTCAACTCAGTGTCGTTGTATCACTAAAATTTCCTTATGTTTCTCAGTTCTGTTGTGAAATATTTGTCCTTGCTTTCCTCTCTGGAGGATTTTTAAAGCAAACCAGCTGTACACACTGAAAGATTTATGGACATCGTTCAGAGCTAGGAAGAATGCACATGTTTAATCATCTACAATTGCATTTAAAAGTATCTGGTACAGTGACATACATCAGGCCTCAGACAAAGGCACTATTCAAGGTGAGAAAAAAATACCACTCTGGTAAGTTTTAACAGTGGTAACATGAGGTGCTCTCTGTAACAAATATGACACATGGAGATTTAAATTGTCTAAGTCTGGGTACATAGAAAGGCACTAGGGAAGAAGTCCTCCTGAAATGCACAGAAGGAATGATGCAAAAATTTCTAGCAATTTTCAAATGTTTCAGAATTGATGACAAGACCACACAGGTTGTGCTTTGACATCACAATCCAAGTTAATGCTGGCCTCAATAGACCTTTGATCTGTTTTATTGACGGTGGCGAATGTTCTTTGGAAAACAATTTCGGAAGGGAGAAGGCCCACCAAAGCAGAATGCCACATATTTATTGCAGTGATGCTATTTATTTATATACTTCCTTTATACCGTGCCTTTCTCTTCAAAGGGGACCAAAATAGACATATCATTCTCTCTTTTATCCTCACAATACCCCTGTGAGGTGAGTTAGGCTCAGAGGGTGTGACTGGCTCAAGATATCCAGCAATCTTCCATGCCACAGTGGGGACTTGAACCTGGGTCTCCCAGATTCTAGTCCAAAACTCTAACCAATACACTCGCCAAGCCATAGGGTGTCGTAACATTAAATTGTGTCTAAACAGAATGCAGAATGGAGCAGATGTTGACATTTCACACATATCTTTATGTGTCTATATCATGACCCATCCAGGCCCAGCAGAGGAAAGAGAAGCTGATGACTCCTCTCAGGAAGAAAAATAATAAATTGAGAGGGGTAGGACCCAGTGAAGGATCAAATACAAATCAAGTATTGAGACACTGGGATACCAAGATGGCAAACAAAATATCCAACATAGACTTCTGTAGAGTCTTCAATCTTCTATTATTTCTTTATTCTTTTATGTTCAAAGCAGTCCCAACGTGTTTCGCCCACTAGGTTTGTCAAGGGACATTAAATTTATTGTTTTCAGACAAACTTCAAAATAGCAAATATATGTCTCTTAAACAGAGTATAAGGTTGTTATAACAACAGCTACTCGTAGCTTATGGCGTACAAGACCCACAGGCAGTGGCAGGGGCACTGCAGAAGGAGGCAGCCTCCAAGGGACCAGACATAGATCCTCAGCTAGGAACCACAACACTGGCCCCTAAGCCCTCCAGCTCTGAGCTGGCAACAGAGAGTCATCTGCTGGTCACTTCACACACACCTCAGTCACCAGTACCTCAGGAACACCTTAGGAGGGAGATGAGGGGATGTCAGAGATGCTCTGGTACTTGGGTAAACTCTTTAACCACAGAGCTTTGCCCAAACACCAGAAGGTCCCCAGCAACCCCCAGCAATGTGCTGACATCACTTCTGGGCACACAAAGAGTGAAATCTGGATGTTGAATGCTGCTGACATCCATCTCTCCCCCCCCCCCCCATTCTCCCCTTGGCCAGATCAACAGCAGTGGGAAAGCACCAGAAGTGTTGGGGGATTCCCCCACCCCTAGTAAGGGAATGCCAAACCTTCCAGTAATAGGGTCAAAGGCAAACTTAGTAGATGAAGCTACAATATATCCAAATAAGGTCAGACTCTTCCTCAGTTAATTTGCAGCTGTGAAGCAGTGATATTATAGTTGAGGAAACCTGACCCCTGAACAGGTTGACCAGGCAAGATTCAACCTCCAGGTTGAAGAAGTTGGCTATCCCTGTCTGAAATTACACTGCTGTAAGCATTTTGTTATGCTCATGCTTTCAGTAGCTAGAAGTAGGGGGTGGGTCCTACTTCTCAATTGGATCCTATGACTCCCTCTAAGTTTTTCTCCAACCAAGAAAGTCTTCCTTCCAAGGTATCTGCTGAAGGGAGCTTTGACTCTTGAAAGCTTATAATGTTCTGAGGTGCTACTGGACTTGAATCTTGGTCTTCTACAGCTGACCCACACTTACCTTCTGAAACTATCTAACTATACTCACTCCAACACTATCTTCCTCAATGATGACTGTTTTCATTAGAGGAAGCCTTTGATCACTAGAAGAAGTCATTTGCTACTAGAGAAAGTATTGGAGAAATACTTATTGGAAGGAAGTTATAGGATCCAACCTAGCATTGCTGACACATCACACATATCTTTATGCGGTCAATAACCGGCAAAAAGGTGTGTGTGTGTGTATGTATGTGTGTGTTTATACACACATAAACAAACAATTGATCACCAAATAAAAAAGCCTAATTTGATGACATACATTAGTGCAGCATGCCAGTAAAATTGGCAGATTTGATTAGCTAAAACTTTCTTTTTCCTAGAGATTAAAAAGCAATATTTTGCTACATCACTTGAGACAGACTTAGTCCTGTCTCCCAGGAAAAATGTCACAAGATGACCTTGCACTTGTTCCAAATAACTTTCCAAGAGTTTAAAGTGAGACAGAGTGGGGATTATTAGTTTGTTCTTTTCATCCTTATATAGTGTACAATGTAGCAGAATATGGGATGTTGTCTCCTTAGCATTATCACATAAACAGAGTCTCAAGTGTAGAAGTTGCCACTGATGCCTCCCAAATAGTACTGCTGATGGAAGTGTGTCCATCCTTGCTCTGCAAAAGGCCCAGCTATTATTGGAATTATTGTTGTTTTCTGTAAACCGGGAAAAAGGGACTCTCACAAGGCTGAATTATAAAGTCAATATGAAAATCCTCATTTTTTGTGTTGATTTATTTGATAAGGAGTCATCGGAACAAATTCCTTGGTACAATTCTTGTTTTCAGTGAAGGAACTTTCCTCAGTGGTTTCTCCCTAATTGAAACATACACTAATGATTGTAACTTACTGGATCGACCAGAACCATTCATTAGAGCAGAGGTAGTCAACCTGTGGTCCTCCAGATGTCCATGGACTACAATTCCCATGAGCCCCTGCCAGCAAATGCTGGCAGGGGCTCATGAGAATTGTAGTCCATGGACATCTGGAGGACCACAGGTTGACTACCCCTGCATTAGAGGATTTATCGTTTTTTGCCACTGAAATACTGGATGCTGGTCAATTTCAAGAGATGGATGTAAATCAACCTCTGTTACAATGGGAATGCTTTTACATCTTCAAATTTAACTCCATCATGCTGCATGGTCTCCTAGGACATGTCTTGCTTTTTATTAACTTTTAAATCAATATATGTAGCTTTCTAATACTGTATGCTACTTGGCCCTTTAATCATCACGATTGGCAACACCTGCATTGCACCTGCTTGTCAGGTGCGAGGCTTGAAAGGGAGATGGATTAATGTTATGAGTTGAGGCACTAATTCATGGCACTTAGCCCCATTACAGTTTG
Organism: Paroedura picta; assembly: GCF_049243985.1. Taxonomy (NCBI): domain Eukaryota; kingdom Metazoa; phylum Chordata; class Lepidosauria; order Squamata; family Gekkonidae; genus Paroedura; species Paroedura picta. The sequence continues at coordinate 46,967,772 of NC_135370.1, forward strand.
AGCTCTTGCCTATATGATATTTGGAGGTGTGTATAAGAAATCATTTCATTTGAAAATGCACTTATAACTGTTTGTAAATTCACTTGTATGAATTCTATACATTTTTATTGGAATATGGTAGACATATTCAGACATATTTTGTGTTACAGATCAATTACCTATTATACATACTGAGGTCTGTTTATACTCACCTGTACTGAGGTATGTTGGGTGGTTATGAATCAACCTATATATTGAGGTTTACTTGGAAATATTAGTTTAATAATATATGTTTCATTTGGGGAAAAACCATTGAGGAAAGTTTCTATATTGAAAACGAGAAGTGTACCAAGGAACTCATTCTGGTGACTCCTTCTCATCAAATAAATGAGTTTTTTTCAGATTGACTTTATAATTCAGTCCTGTGTGATTCCTTTTTTTCAGCTTTTACCTTGAGCAATTGATGGTTCTCTCTCAGATAAGGAGTTGTGGCAATATTTGTCCATGATTTTAACCTACAGTAGGGGGCAGGTAATAAAGAAATCTCCTTCTAGACCTCTGTGTCCAAAAGTCATTGATGGATCAACTAGGTGTTCATGGACTATCCCTACAGTGATCCCAGGCAACAACTCCCATTCCTCATCACACAAAATGATTTTGCCATGCTGAGCACGATTCCCATCACAAGACAAGACTGAGGAATTGAGCAATTCAGCCTCCTCTTCATCACCTGTTACATACGGGGACCAGAAAGTGACATTTCCCCCCCCATTTGTGAGGTGCAAACTATCTCCCTATAGAAGAGCTTCATCAAGGTAGTGTGATCCATGGTCCAAAACCCCAAATTTTTCCCAATGACACCAATGACATAGTCCATCTTTTATCTGCATTGATTTTCTTCCGCTTCCTAAGCCTTGGCCATTAAATGGAAGATCTGATAAAAAACAAACTGTGCTTCCAGGTCCTTCACTCCCCCCCTCCCCCAAGACCAAGTAGTCTTGCTTCATATGCTCCATACTGCACTGGGCAGTACAATTTGTTCCCACATGAATAAGCAGGAAGGGATATCTGTCCTTGGGCTTTACAAGTCTTTCTACCCTTTCCATGACATCCTTGATTCTTCTGTAAGTTAGAAAGTGTACCTCTTGAGACAAGAAGTCTGGTTGACTCACTTTGCCTTCAACTCCTCTCTATAGGGAATCCCCAATTACCTAGCATGTGTATCCTAGTCCTAACACATTGTGGAGCAGGTAGTCCTCTCATCCACAGGGGCCTGTGAAACATCTTTTGAACTTCAGGGGAGTTGGGAGAATACCCCTTGTTCCTGTGGTCCAGAGTCACTATTGACAAGCAGATCCTGGAAATGATTTCTGAGTGTCAAAGGGGCAGAATATCACCTAATTTTTGACACCTCTGGGTAATGTTCTTCCATCTGCTGTCCTCTTGTATTGGGTTCTCCTCTAGTTGGTGAGATCTTTCCCACCTCTCCCAATTGCCTTCCAAAAAGTGCTCCATGAGTTCTTTTTAAGAACTCTTCACCCTTCTTTTTAGAATAAAGTATGGACAGGCATTCTTCTAGCTTCTGTATGTTCTCCTCCAGAAGCACTACTAATTTGCACTTGGTGCATGCATATTTAAAGTTACTCTGAGGTAACTTTACTCTATTTGTAAAAATAGAGTACTCTATTTGTAAAAATACAAACAGACAGTGCAAGTTACAGCCTCAGATCCATCACCAGCTATACTGTTTGATCCATTGTGGGAAGCAGCAGACCTTTTCTGCAAACTCTGGAACACTTTACAGAGTCTTCCGGCTTGATCCACAAGTAGAGTCCTTTAGCTTTTGTACGTTGGTGCATGCCTTTGGCATGCTCCTCTGGCAAGCAAGAGCCTTTTATAGCACAAAGAGCCATCCAGCAGAGGGTGGAGCTAGCAGTAAACCCCGGGCAAAACTGCCAGCTAATACAAATCAGCTAATGCACCACCACAAAGGCAAAGAACAGACAAAAAACAAAACAAAACACTCAAACAGCCCCCACTTTCCTGCCTCATACACCCTCACACACTGTAAGAAAAAAATCAACACTCACCAGTAGCTACTGTGCGGGCACTTTCTCCTTCTCCCTGCCCATCTGCCTTTGCTACATCAAAAAGTAAGCTACAGTCTTTGTGCAAGGTGTAAGAAAAAAAACCCCAGTCCTGATCTTCAGTAGCCCTGAAGATATCAGTTATGGTTGAAAATACATCAGAAAGAAGGAAGTAGGATAAAGTGGACCATTCAAAGCCTTTGAGGAGAAAAAAATAACATTTCCAGGATTTATCAAAAGGACTAGTCTGAACTGAGAGTTGTAGGTGACAACCAGTAGTATGCTGCCTAGCTTTATCAATCTGTTTCTTCATGCCAGATGCTCTGTAATAAACCTGCTCAGATACAGTGGAATAGTAAAGTTTTTTTAAACTAATGCTATTTGAAGTGTTGCAAGAAGGTTATAACCTTGCATCAAAACTTAACTTTCTCTTGCCTGTTGACATTGACATTCTCCCTGATGTTGAGGCACATCTGCCACTTCTGTGGAAAAGCTGTATCAACATTGACATGAATCTGTCAGTCCCAGGGAGCAGATGACTGGTTTACATGCCGGGCTCAGCACAGCTTAGTGCCGTTTGTAATTATCTTTGCAGCAGGGAAGCGGCTGTAGGATGGCTTCTTCCTAGAGATGTCAGAACTCTGAGCCCAGGCAGGAAAAATCCACATGACAGCAACTTTCTCAGTTAGGAATTACCAGTGAACATCCAGATATCTCTGAACTGAAATTAACCCCAAAATTAGTTGTTCCGGGTCAGCCTGGGGACAAACAAAAAAATTTCTCCCAGGATTTCAGGTATATCTCAGTTTTGGGGAAGAGTGGGGAGGAGAAAGGAAGTAGTTGGCCCTGACCATTGGCTCTCAGTTGACCTCTCTTGTTCCTTTACATTTTAAATGGCTAGTAGTTTTGATGGGAGTAGAGGACAAAGGCCAAGTCTTCACTTAGACAAGAAAAGTCCTTTACAATGTAGAAGGACAAAGGAAATGACTAACTACTGCAAGTCAGAGAGACCTGGGTCTATTCTGCACACATAGGATAATGCACTTTCATTGTGCTTTGGCAGCTGGATTTTCCTGTGCAGAACAGGATTATCTACTTCTAAAGTGCATTGAAAGTGCATTATCCAGTGTGTGCAGAATGGGTCTTGGCCTCTCAGACATTAGTTTCTAGGGAGGGAGTGTTACTTCTCCACACAGATATACACTACATCCCTTAAAGTTTTAAAGCAAAAGGAAAGACTGAACCAGCTCCAGACTTATCTGACTGGCATTGGCCCAATGGCAGTTCTGGGGCCCAACAGTGGTTCTTTCTCTTGGTCGAAATCCTGCACTGGAGATAGCAGATTCCCTGAAAATGGTGGAAATGTCAGTAGGTGGGGTCTTGGGCACCCATTAGGTTTGGCTACCCTGCAGAAATCTCCCAGGACATGTTTTTTGGCTTGAGTTTCAGTCCTCTGTATGTAACTTTGAAGTTATTTTGATAGATAGATCCTTTCTTATGATGCCTTGTTATTAATTGCAGAATTGTGAAAGTACACTAATTCAGGCTTATTATGCTCACACATCTTACTGCAGATTTTCAGAGCAGAAAGTCTTTAATCTTTACTTCAGATTCGGTGTCTGCCTCACACAACATTCTTTTTCTTCTGGTGTATTTATTCTGCAGAGACAATTTTTAAAAACGTACTATTCTAAACTGGGATGGAATGTCACTTGTAACATGTGGGAGGTGGTGTCCGCTGGCCAAAGTTCTTTTTAAAAAATTATGCAATTGCCCTATCACAGCTGCACAGTAGTGTCCAGCAAGTGCCTTTCATTTAAATCCTCATGCATTTTAGTGTTAGTTCATTGAATGAAAGGGAACAAAAAGAAATACAGGCAGAGGGGTGGTAGTGGTGGTGGAAAACCATGTTGAAACTGACAAAATTTTTTTGTAATTGACAAGCAGTTGCAAACCCTGATTTTCCCCATTTCAGAGCATGTGGGGATTCTTTGCTGTGTTATTAGCCACTGTGAAAAGTAAGAAAGAGACACACATTTTCATAATATGGGGAAACATGTTGAATATACAGAATACATAGTAGAACCCAGTGGCTGGGTGTCTCTGTGTGTGCACGTGGCTATGCAAAGTTGGCTGCAACCCAATAACACTTTGCACAAGGCTGAAATTTCTATGAGAGAGGAGTCCTCTGGCAGAAACTCTGGGGAGCTTTTTAAGTCTTATACCACTACATTGTAAAAAGAAACCTGGGGATGTTTTTTTAATGGATGCCCTAGTACAGCTGTATAGTAACGCTAATTCCCTGCCCTTCCTTGCAAATTTGCATGGTTTTCTTTATGTGATTCTCTAAGCTGATCCTGCACACTGGTCATGATCTTGGCAATTTTTAAAAGCCTGTCCTATGTGGATTGAATTCTGTTCACCAAATGGATTGATTCTGAGTGATTCTTAAGTTTGGTGATTTGCAGAAGGTACGAGTGGCTCAGCCACAATTTTAGAGTTAGGCTTCTGAACTGCCAAAATGGTTCCCACCCCCTCCAAGAAAAAATTTGTTCACTAACACATTAAATGGAAAAAATGTTTTCAAATGTTTATGCTTACCATCCCAGTCTCTCTTTCTCTCTTTCCATCTCCTTAAAGATATGCAATTTGGTTAAGTTTAGCAAAAATACTCTCCAAATCAATGCCAATTTGTGTGTGTGTGTGTGTGTGTGTGGGGGGGGGGGGAAATGGCATCCCCTAAACCAAAATGCAATTCTCTCACTGACTGGGAAGCTAGATCCTTAAACTCTAATTCAATTTGTCTTTTGATTTGGGTGACTCAGGTTTCCTGATTCAATGCTCCCCCATTCCAGAAATCTTTTTTTTTTTTGCTTCTCTCCCTTTGGAATGCAAGGGAAGTATAAGGGAGCCCTGAAATGGCTACCAACCATTAAAACTTAACAGCTTGACTGGTCCACCAGTCAGATATAAGTTTAAATGTATGACGGCTATTTAAACTCTCCCTTTCACTGCCCCTATGTCAAAGGAAAGAAAGTGAAAAGGACTGTTGGCTGCCAGCTGAAACCTCAGGGGAGTGAACTGTTCCCATTGAGCCCAAGGAAATCACAGGGAAAGATATCTCTCTACAGATCAGCTGTTTGTTGGGTTGTGTGTTGGGCTGGTTCAAGCCCCCCCCCCCCAACACACACAGCCCAATCTGATCCCAGGGAGAGAGGCCTCTCCTTGGGAACTAATGTTTGTCAGGCTATGCAGAGAGGGCCAGTTCAAACCACCAACAGAGCTGTTTGGTAGGCTCCGGGGGCATTTAAATGAATATAAGTACCTTTAAATTCCTCAGAGCTGAAAAAGTTGGCTTTCCCAAAACTTGCTAAACCTCTATCTTTATACCAATTCTGAGATTCAGATGCTTCAGAATATGGTAAATTAGGTTTAGACTGAATTGACCTGAACTCAAAGTAAGCTGATTTTTTAATGTACATATATACATCTCAGGTCAATTTCATTCCACACTGATAAGTGCCCCTTAATTTTTTTTGCATGCAGCATTGAAAAGGCTCCTCCTCCTCCTTTTTGCCCTAGGGATGCTACCATTTGTTTCTTCTCCAATTCTCCTTTCAAGTCAATACCAGCAGGGAATGATACCTAATGCAGCTCTTCTTTAACTTAACCCATAATTTAATGTTTTTTTCATCCAGCGTTCTGAGACTAGCAATAATCTCATATTGATATACTTATGCCGCTTGTCCAAAATTTTTAACATTTTAAATTGTGGGGAAAATGAAGCTTGTACACCTATGAAGGGGGAGGAGGATGAAAGGTGCTCTGTGGGCAGAACAACTTTGATGTGGGCATCAAAAGGATGGGTGGAATCTGAGGGAAAAATGTACATTCTTTAATTATCTTTGGCTTGGAAGTGAAACAAGGGAAAAATTGGCTCAAAAATACTCACAGAAAGCCTGGGGAAACAGTGACCAGAAAGTGAACTGAACACTGAACAGGGGAAAATCAACACAGAACGACAAAGAAAACCCAATAGACATGCAGGGTGACAGTCAAGGAAAACATCAGAACATAAGAAGCCTCAGTGATGCTTTCATCCTGAAGACTGGAAATGGTGATTAATCTGGTAACGCCTTCAATTCTCCCCTTTGGTAGCTCCATCTTTGTTGATTGTTAGTTTATCTGCATGTATTGCATTGATCTGAAGGAGCTCTGAAAAGTGCATGCCAAAAGAGCCACTCAGCAACTGCAAATAACTACAAATGGAACAGACAACCCAGAAAAGCACCTTGCGTGCTTGAAGAAGATCCCAGGGAAGAGGAAACAGAGAACATTGACAAGTGCGTGCTACACTTAGCACCAAACTAAACCGTAAAAACCATTAAAGGTTTTGCCTGAAAGAAATCTGTTTGGAGCATGTGGCCTGGGAAAAGTAGGCACAGACTGGGCATTCTTATCTGAATAACTTTACGAGTTGCTTCTTGTGCTAGTTATTTCTGAACAGTGCGGACATACACTGTAAATGACATTGTTGTAACTTCTTGGAGAAGGGACCCCAGAATCAATTTCCAGCTCCTGTTTAATTTGCTAATATTTCTGCTAAGAAAAAGAAACCGTCATTCTCCCCTATAATCAGCATCTTCATCCTAAACTAGCACCAGAGCATCTGCATGTGATTCTCATGTCACATTACTGAAATATAGAATGCTCATGTCCTGTGCCTTTGAGTCAGTATTGGAACTAGGTCTGAGATGGGATCTCATTCAGTAGCCTCATATAGATATGTTAAAGACTATGGGGGACACTCTTTTTGTCCAGACAGAAAATTTTGAACCTGCCAAAGGACTTCACTCTTGATATGAACTCCATATTCAAGCGGCTGGATAAGTATGGAGCTGTGAGCTATATCCAAGGTGGCTGGGAGATCCAACATTATCAACAGGGGAGACTGTCCCTGTCTAACTTTAAGTGAAGATCATCCACCTGTGCAACTAAAGCTGTCTCAGAAGCCTGATTGAAATAGGTCAACAGCACATGTGTCATTCAAGAAACTCTGGAACTGTTTTGCTACTACAACAGTGGTTCTGGGGGTTGGGACCCCTTTGGGGGTTGAACGACCCTTTCACAAGGGTCATGGCAGGGTGAGCAGCTTGGCCAGTGGGGGGGGGGGGCGCTGCCACTGTTGCTGCTTCTCCTGTAGGTGCCCGCACTCGGCCACCAGTCGTTCCAGCAGTGCCTCCACCAGCAGTGCGCAGTGTCCCCCCAGGCGCTGCAGGTGGCAGTGCAGCTCGGCATGACAAGAGGCAGAACTGAACTGAGAAACCCCGGGAAAAAACCAATTTATATACCATCATGAACAATGGATTTTCACGCCATCGGTTAGTTTGGGTTTAATTTCTGTGAAAGAACACTCTGAAAAGAGTTTATGTTGGTCCTCCAAATGGTGAAGAGATCAAATGTGTTTAAGAATTCATTTTTCTTGGATCACAAATTGACGTAAGTGGTGACTGCAGTATGGAAGGCAGTGTGAGATCGGGGATCATGGCGATGGCTGTGCCAGGGGATTGCCAAGAATCAGACTCAACTGACAACAACAACCCAAATGACAACAACAACCCATTTCACCCATGGAATTGCTTTGTGGGAGTGCTCTCCTACTTTAAAAGGAAGTGCTACACAGATGACTCACTGGATACTTTGGAAGCCACCCAAAGGGAACCATGCTTAAACATATCACAGGGGGCATGCAAAATAACTGATAGGGCCTTTGTAAATTTGCTATAAAATGAGAGGGCAATGCCAACATTTCAGCTGAATGCATTGTTAGCATCCCATGAGTATAATTCTTTTTGGAAGCTTGGGGAGTATGGATGCTAGAGGAAACTTTTCAGAGGTCAGAACTTATATCAGGATGGTTCAGATTACTGGAGTAGCATCTCCAAACCCTTGACATTTCTGAGACTGCAAGAATCTGGAGCAACTTGGTTGCTGCCTCTCGTTGTGTCCATTTCCAGTACCATAGTATCTTAATGTATATGATGCATTTGGGTTTTTTTGTTATTGTAAATTTCTATGTGATTTAAATAAATAAGTAAATAAAACATGGGGTATAAATGGGCTATAATGTAACTTCAATGAGAAAGTTTTGAAGTCATGGGAGAAAGAGAGACTGGAAACAAGATTAGCTATTTCTGAAAGACCCTGGAGGATTTTTCCATATCTTTGCCATACCTAAATGAAAAATATGCAGGAGCAAATACTCCAGCCTCACCCTAGCACAAAATCAGGCGCACTGAAACCATGTTCATTTCCATGGATTTAAGTGTACATAATTGTGCATCATCTCATGATCCGTAGTTTATAGGATAGTGGTATTCAACCAGCTATTTTTCTTCTAAAAATAGTACTCCAAATGGAAAGTATGGATCTGTCAAATCCAATATTTCTTGTAAGATGAGAAGCATCTGAAAAAAAAATCACCATGACACCTTTTTATTGCGGTGGCATTTGAGCCCTTGAAATTAGATCTGAACCGTCTATCGCGAGTCTCAAGGTGGAATTAGACTGCAAAATTATTGCTCCGAGTGCACAGGATATTCTCTTCAGTTTCTGAATGCTTTCCCCACTTTTTTGTCCCTCAGGAGAAGACTGACAGAGAGATGGCCGTTCGCTCTAGATTAGAAAATTCATTAGGCAGCATCCTTCTTCTTTCTCTTCGTAAAACAGGGAGTCATATTCTTTCGTTTTTGACAGGCTTTGACATCTACCTGGTTTTGAAGAAAGGTGTTTCCAGATCTGGACATCAGAACAACAGTCCTGGTCACATGTGCCTAAACCCCGGAGACTGATGTGAGTATAATAGTGTGCGAGATAATGAAGACAATATAATCGATCTTTTTTTTGCAAAGGACCGGTCCAGATAACTACATTTTAAGACACTGTCAGCTAATATACAAAGAACAGAGATTGTTAACTATGTTTTTCTGCCATGTACGGCTTATCCGGTCAATACTCCCACCATCGTTTGCTATTCTAGTGATTGATTTTACCCTTATCTAAATCTCCCTGTTTGTAATTTGTTGACTGAGCAGAGTGCTGCCTTTGGTTTAATCCAAGCCTCCAGGATTACATTTGTGTGTCTGTCAGTCTATTTGTGACAGGTGGCTTTGGTTCTTGAGTCGGCAGAATTATCTTTGATATTGGAATGAAACTTGTTACCCACGTTCAGGCTTCAGCTCTCCGTTGCACTTCCACATGCCTATTTTCAAAGGGCTGCAAGGCAGGGTGGGAGGAAGGAAACTCAAATGCAGGACAATTCCATACTGGCAGAGAAGATGCAGGATCAGGACTAAAACTGAACCCCAATATCTTTAGCAATGGGTTTAAGGAATTGTTTAAAAGAAATGGGGGAGGGAAGCCTCTTTCAGCTTTTAACCCTGAAATATTCTTCAGGATTCAAGAAATCCCAGAAGTGGTGTGATCATGCAGAATATGGTTGGGAAGCATAGCAGTGTACACAGTCACCTGGGGCCCTTCCCATTCTCACCCCTTCCAGGCCCATCACCGGCCATATTGGAAGCAGGAGAGGATCAACATGGCCATATAAGGTCATACCACACAATAAATTTTTAACAAACTTAATATATATATATAAAATTAATTAACTCCCAGCTTTTCAGGAAACCTTTCCAGGGCCATGAAGAAACCCTAGGGCTTCATGAACCCCTGCTTGAGAAAGCCTGGCTTAGGTAGTTGTGCTAAATCCTTGGTAGTTTTAGTGGAACTGAACAAATTTAATCTCTGAGTCCAGTGGCATCTTAGACCAACAAAGTTTTGTTCAAACTATAAACTTTCATGTGCCAGGCACATTTCTTCGGATATTGTGTGCTTATACATGAAAGCTTATACCTCAAATAAAACCTGGTTGGTCTTAAAAGGACCACGGGACTCCAACTTAGTTCTGTTGCTTCAGACCAATACAGCTGCCCACCTGCAATCTATATTTAATTCATGCTAGCCGAAAGTATCTTGCTTTATATGTCCTCATCCATCCAAAATCACGTGAATTTAATTTGGGGCTTAAGCCACTTTGAGACTCCTTTTGGCCAGAAAAACCTGGGGGCATTTCTGCAGATCGCTAAAAATGGCATCATGCCAGCTGAATGGCATAGCACTAAATAATATTGCGCCTCCCAGCCCCTCCTCACCTTTTTGCTGTCTCACTGTTCTCTGTCGCCTTTTCGTGCCTCTCACCCTCTACAACTGCTGCTGGAAATGGAGGAAATGAGCAACGTGCTATATATGTGACTCTCTTCCACCTGTCAATCATTCCAGACAACCAATCCCCTTTTCCCATGCTTTAAAGGTCCTGTGATGCCTGCTAGTTTTTTAAAATCCACACTTCTCCATTTAAATGCCTATGGATCTAATCATAGATACATAGTACATTTTGAATGCCACCCCTTATGGAATCACAAGTCTTGATACTTTCAAAAATTAAACTTGTTCCTGATTTTTTAGGGGGGGGACTTTAGAGAGGCATGCTTTGTGTTACAGCTTTGGGGAAAAAAATCTTTTCTGGCATCGCCTGCACACTTGTCTGCCTTTTTGTTGCTCCAGGATGTTAGCCATTTTAAAAAAGACATTCCCTTTCCCAGGAACAAGGGAGAGGGAGGCGGGTGTGAGGGCGGGACAAAGCGGGCGCCCTTAGCATGTTTTAGCCTCTGTACTTTCCCTCTGCTGGTTGCCTGCTGGTTGCTCTTATGCAGCTTGTGCTTAATAGGTTGGGGAATCCATTTTATCTGATTCCCCAACTAGCACTTTAAAATGGAGGATGTAGCTGGCCGGTTACTGCCCAGGCGCTGGATGTTGGTGATGTCATTTGGAGGGACTGAAATATAACGATAAGCATTTCACGACATTTCACGGGTACGGAAATCCCCAGAGTATAAAAGCCAACTCATTCTTCTTCTTTTTCTTCTTCCTCTTCTTCTTCTTCCTCTTCTTCTTCTGTTTCAACGGTGCTGTTTTGGCAAGCTTGAGTCCCTGTGGACCAAGGAAGCCAGAAATTATGGAACATGTTCTTCTCCATTGCCCCTTTGGCAAGAGCCTCATTCCAAGTTTATTCTTCCTTCTCTTAGTAGGCAACTTGGGCAATCAGACTCAGTGTACGTGGAATTGCTGCTTACAGCTGGAAATACACAGGCATCATCACTTACTGCAAAGTTTTGAGTGGCAGTTTTTAGAATTCACCAATACCAATTACTGGCAATTTATTTACACAATGTAGTATTTTAATAGTTTTTAAATCTACTGCTAAGACATTGTCCCTCTGAACACATGCCTCTCACTGATTTTTCTTATGCATGGGACTAATTTATATTATATTCTGATAGAATCTGGTAAGATTTATGCAGGTCTATGATGGCCATAAGACTGATTGATTGTCAGGATCCAGTTTCTTTTCAGGATGTTTTCTCTCTGTCCATTCTGTTGAAATGCTGAGTGTAGCCTAATTAACTTTGGAGAATGATGGGGAACCGTCGGCATGTAGATAGAAATTGAACAACCTCCTCTGCTTCTATTGCTGTAGTTTTCCCAGTGGCATCGTTTCCAATCTCACATTTTATTTTATTATTTTAATTTCATTTGGGTTTAATTTGGGTTTCTTGAGAGGGGGTTCTATATTTCTGTTGCCATTATCGCTGATATTATAATTTTGATGATACACTTTGCAGTGCATTATTTGGAAGTAGGTCTATGGAGATTAAGAGGGCATTATCTTTTAATGACTTAATACCACCCTGTCCAAACAAAGTAAAATATACTATTATTTGTATCTGTAACAAACTTTATCTGTAACAAACATATATAGTTATCTCAACAATGATGTGCAACGCAATCCCACCTTCCTGCAAATTACAAAAAATGCCCCATTTGACCCTGTGGCTCCAGGGGGGCTGAGGGGCTTGAGCCCCACCCCCCTGGGTTGACCTACCCTGCTGCTGTAGCCGTAGGCAAAAGTAGCAAAACTCCCACTCTTCAGGAAACAAAACCCTGCATGTTTGCCATAGCTTCACACCAGAAGAAACCAGGAAAAGGCATCTATTTTTGACTGTGTGGCATAGCTGGTTGGTTTGACTGTGTCTTATCGATCTCAAATATCTGAAGTTTATTCTATGTGACTGGTTCTCCAAGCAGATGCCTAAAGGCTGCAGCCACATGAAACTCAACTCCTCAAAGATGGAGGTCCTTTGGATAGGTGGGAAAAGGTCAGACCAGGAAGTGAGCCTCCCAAATCTGAGTGGTGTGCAACTTAAAAGTTGAGATGATCCTTGCTGCTTCCTTAATCATGGAAGCTCAAGTCACAACAGTAGCTCAACTGGCATTTTTCCATCCCTGCTACTCCCAGAATTAGCTAAACATGTCAGAATAGGCCTTACCAAACTCATTCTTCCTGGATCTCAGAAAGGTCATTCTCATGCTCAATCACATGGCTCTTCTTCATGGGCTCAAAAAGAAATTGATCTTAATGTTATAGCTAATGAGTTCATTTAAGGAACATCAATTAGAACCAACACATTCCTTGTCATTTATGCACAAGTTTTTTTGAACTGTAAAATCTTGTCAAGTGGGTTGTATTTAGAGAGGGTAATCTGTACAGGGAAACTGTGACAGATAGGAGGGATATGGCAGGAGAGGATGCTTCTGGGAACAGGAGAAGGGCTAATAGGAGGATTAGGAGAATATCTGATTGTATTGTAATGTTTAATGTAAATAAATAATTTGTGTTGTTAATTAAAAGTCGAAGTTGTATTTAAGCTATCTGAAGATGATTTGTTGAAGCCAAATAGGCTGAACCTAGAAAGCAGAACTGCAGTCATTTCCCATAAACTTATTTATGAGATTTTAATAGTAATTTGTTCTGAATGTCTATGTTTTTAAGGTGGACGTTTCAAGTAGTATGCTAAAAGAGCAAGGAATATCAAAGCCTGGATGGTATAACTGTGGGTTTTATTTGGAGTCATGACTATGGGCGCTGTTCTGAATTGCCTCAAAATATGCTTATGTAACCCTTTCTAATGGGGAGGGTTCAAATTAATAAATGACAGCACTTTTATGGCTTGACAAAATGAGAAATTGTTTCAAAAGAAAAGAGACCATTTCAGACCTTGAATAATTTTAACTTTAACAATATTTATCATCAACCACAGAACTTCAAAACTAGATATAACAAAATCACAATGGCTATGAGCATTGCAACATTAATGGGAACAAAATCTTCAGTGTCCTTCAAAAAGGGCACTCAGAACAGAATCAATCCTAAACCAATCCTAACACACATTGGAAAAAGAGAGTCCAAATTTGAAATTATAGAAGCACATGGCTGCTGCTTCTTATCTTCAGGAGCTGGCTTGCTGCTGCTGCTGCTCAGGGACTCACTCCCTGGCTTGGCCTGCAAAAGAATTAGCAGTTCCCTCAGTCAAGCTCTGGGCCTTCTCTCTCCTGCTGCAGGGCCAGACTGCTCAGAGGGGAAAGCCTTACTTTCAAACAGTACACAATTGAAAAGAAGAAATTATAAGGTGCAACCTTCCCCCCTGGCCATTATGCCCACCAAGTACCTGCAAAAGAATTAGCAGTTCCCTCAGTCAAGCTCTGGGCCTTCTCTCTCCTGCTGCAGGGCCAGACTGACTCAGAGGGGAAAAGCCTTACTTCCAAACAGTACACAATTGAAAAGAAGAAATTATAAGGTGCAACCTTCCCCCCTGGCCATTATGCCCACCAAGTACCTGCAAAAGAATTAGCAGTTCCCTCAGTCAAGCTCTGGGCCTTCTCTCTCCTGCTGCAGGGCCAGACTGCCTCAGAGGGGGAAAGCCTTACTTCCAAACAGTACACAATTGAAAAGAAGAAATTATAAGGTGCAACCTTCCCCCCTGGCCATTATGCCCACCAAGTACCTGCAAAAGAATTAGCAGTTCCCTCAGTCAAGCTCTGGGCCTTCTCTCTCCTGCTGCAGGGCCAGACTGACTCAGAGGGGAAAAGCCTTACTTCCAAACAATACACAATTGAAAAGAAGAAATTCTGAGGTGCAACGTTCCCCCCCTGGCTATTATTCCCACCAAATACCTGCAAAAGAATTAGCACTTCCCTCAGTCAAGCTCTGGGCCTTCTCTCTCCTGCTGCAGGGCCAGACTGCCTCAGAGGGGGAAAGCCTTACTTCCAAACAGTACACAATTGAAAAGAAGAAATTATAAGGTGCAACCTTCCCCCCTGGCCATTATGCCCACCAAGTACCTGCAAAAGAATTAGCAGTTCCCTCAGTCAAGCTCTGGGCCTTCTCTCTCCTGCTGCAGGGCCAGACTGACTCAGAGGGGAAAAGCCTTACTTCCAAACAATACACAATTGAAAAGAAGAAATTCTGAGGTGCAACGTTCCCCCCCTGGCTATTATTCCCACCAAATACCTGCAAAAGAATTAGCACTTCCCTCAGTCAAGCTCTGGGCCTTCTCTCTCCTGCTGCAGGGCCAGACTGACTGAGGGGTGGGGCTTTTGCACTAATATATGAGCAACTTACTTACTGCTCATGCTCAGTAACCTTTGGCTTCCTAGGCCTAAATCCTAAACTGATGGAAATTATTAAAATAAAAATGACATGGGTTACACTTATATTCACAGGATATGAGTTTGAAGTGAGATAACCACTAGTACTCTGAACTCTGTATATTTTTCCTCTCTAAATCCCCCTCTGGCCCCACCTCCATAGGCCTCTCCCTGTGATATCACTAGCTCCTCCCTATGATGTCACTGGGCATCCGGCCCAGCCCCAGCCTCCCCCTCCACAGGAAATTGAAAAGTCTACACCTCTGTTTAAAAGGTTCCCTAATTTTCACACTTGGGCAGTAGCAGTGCTTGTTAAGACTGACTCCTTAATGTTGGTCTGAATCAATGTTTATTTGCCTCCACAGTCAACTGTGGAGTCTCTTTGGGATCAGTTTGATAACTACATACATTATTTCACTTAGGTCATCTTTGATTCTAGGATATCTTTTATTTTTGCAGATGTTTTTAATGCATGTATTGGCACTGCCCTAGAAGTCTTTTGTGTCTCACCCTTAGAGAACTTCTAAGGATAACAAGATCAATTTCCTTTGTAAACTAGATAGCGAAAAATTGACTATTTTAAATGAGCTTGAGGAGATAATAGACCATGGGGAGGTTACCTGTTTAAACAATTTGGGGGCAAGAATTACAGACTATTTTCTTATCTCTGCTAATTTCATTGATCTGGTAAACTACCTTGAAGTGGGGGAAACTATTGCTAGCAATCATATGCCTTGAGTTTTGCCTAATGGTTTTGGTGCCCCAAATACTTGTCTGGTACCAACTTGTTAAGACCATAGCAACCAGTAAAATGGAGTTCTGAAAACTACACTTTTCAGAACTGGGGTTCAGTATATCCCAGCCACCATCAAACTGCCAAAGTGGCAGCCAAAAGTTAAATGGAGCTGGTACCTGAATTGACAACATTGTGTGTGTGGGGGGGTACTTTGATTCAATTCTTCTTAAATTCCTACATTCCACCTGCAGAATTCTGAATTGGGGGGGGGGGTAGGCCTCCAAGTTGAAATGGGACAACTACATCTTGCAGTTTGGGCTTCATTGTATTGAATATGCAAGATCTGCAGTGTATATGAAGAATATCCTACAGACAGCACCAGAGGAGATGTGCATTTAGTATAGTTAGAAAACGATCTTCCCGATGTTTTTCAAATAATCTCCAGTTTCCTGATTGGCTCATTTGGACACTTCCTGCTCCTTTGAGCACACTCCCTCCCAGCTTGCCTGCAGAAAAGAACAAAAGAACCAAATGAAGCGAAAAAGGAAATCTGTTGGCTGGTTAATAAATGTCATTAACAAGTCAAAACGTTCTTTGTGTAGTTAATTAATCCAAAATATATGAGAAGTAATCAAAATAGGGTCCCAGTTAGAGTTCCCGTTTTCAACACGAAACCTTCCTCAGTGATTGCCTCCTATGGATAATAATAAATGTGTAATTTTACAATTTGTACATGTCAATAAATCATCTAACCTACCTCAGTGTGGCGATTGCTTTACACAGTTAAATAATGCATGATTATCTATCTGAAATGAAATAAAAATAATAACTATACATACAACATACTTATTATTACATTAATAAACATACATTTTAATAAAATTAATATTAATACAACATTCATATCTCAAAGTATCACTTGGGCTACCTATTCTAGGATACATGCAATCTGCACTTAGCAGGGGAGTTGTGGCTCGGTGGTAGAGCATCCTGTTTGCAAATAAAAGGTCCCAAGTTTAATCCCAGGCATCACTAGTTTAAAAAGGATCAAGTGGAAAGCAATGTGCAAGACTTTTGCTTGAGACAATGGGACACTGCTGCCAGTCAGAATAGACAACAATGGCCTCGATAGACCCATGTTCTGATGTTGCATAAAGCCGCTTCATGTGCTCCGTCTTTGTTTTGTTTTGAACATTGTCATTCATTACAGATTTTGTAGGAGATTCTAGGGTGCATCTTCAGTTTATATAGAACACTGTCTAGCTCAGGGGTAGTCAAACTGCGGCCCTCCAGATGTCCATGGACTACAATTCCCAGGAGCCCCTGCCAGCGAATGCTGGCAGGGGCTCCTGGGAATTGTGGTCCATGGACATCTGGAGGGCCACAGTTTGACTACCCCCGGTCTAGCTTATATGGCTCATCATTGCCCCACATAAATTAGGAAAGGACCCAACTCCTTCCACAACCTCTGTGCCACAGAGGTTATTCGGTAGTGGCAACCTTGACTGCCAAGAACCATTGTGGGGCCCCGAAAAAGCTTCCTTCTGTTCTTTCATCCTACTAAGACAAAATTCAGACATAACATAAAAGTAACCACATGACTTTATAGAAGCCTGCCAAAGCCACCAGAATTCTGATCTAGTCTCTTCCTTCACCCTTGGCAGCCAGGGCAATATACTGTTCAAAGAAGCTTCTCTATCATTTCTGATCTTCTCATTAATTAACCTCTGATGAGCATCCAAGAAACCCACAGTTGCACAGAAGATAATTTTTTTAAAGGTTGCTGCATGGCAGACATGGAAAAGAATATATGGGAAGACAATTTGCCTGGACAGTAACTCCAACATTAAATGTTTTAAGAGTCATTGAACATTATATGAAGGTAGTATCTGGAATACAATGGTTGAATGTGTGGGTTTGGTTTTTTTGTGTTTTTTTTACCATGTCTGAGACCATTTACATTACCATTATTCTGGATAATGCAACATTTTATTTTTCTATTCATTTTTACTTAGCATAAATTCCCTTTCTGGGAAACTCTAAAGATTAAGAAAAACATCACAGAATCTTAGGTTGAAACCACATAAGGCAACAGAGAAACTATATGAAGGACCACATTTTACACATCTCCCCCTCTTCAAACTGACACCATAAAATATAAGCAGTTAAAATGCAAATTTAAATGCACTGTAATTTCCCAAAGCACTATGAAAACTAATCTATTAAATACAACAACCGTGCATGGTTACACATTTCTGGTTCAGGGATCCAAGTTTATTTCTAGTTATGTTTCCCAAAACTGTCAGTTCTCCAAGTCTAGGTTGGCAAGCGATCCTACCTAGCACAAAAACTTGTTCCTGTACACCAGGCATGGATTGGCTTAATTTTTCATAGTGGATAACTTCCATCCTGCCAATAAGCATCAGAACAATTGGAAAATGCTAATATTCAGGAATGTGAGCAAGTGAGACCGAGGAAGCTTGTTTCGGCACACTCCGATGATGAACAAATGAAATATCCGAACACACGTTTTGTGCAGAGGCAATTACAATCTGTAAAGTTTTGCCGTTCTTTAGAGGCAGGATCCATAAAAGGAATAAGAGATTTGTTGCTTGGGCAAGAAGAAAGGGGGACATGTTTTTCTGTTTCCAGAGACATCACTGCCATACAAATAATTCTCCTCTAGCAGATAAATGCCGGGCAGTGAAGAAGAGGGATGGATTGGCTGGTTAAAACAATCTAGGACCAGGCTGAGCCAAACAGCCTCTGCACATGCCTCCCTGAGCTTAGGCCTGGCTGATACGGTCGTGCCAAGCAAAGAGGGAACAGCACAGACAGTGCCTGTCACCACCACAGTCCGCCTTTGCTTGGAGGTAGCTTTAGTCAATGGACAACAGGGGCAGCTGGCCTAGGCCCCACAACCCCCTACATCCCTGTCTCCACCCCCAAAGAGTAAACTTCTCTTGGAAATGGCAAGACAGTGGCAATTTGTCTCAATAACCTGAACAAAGATGTGACTTTATTTTTGGCAGGGCAACTCCCACAATTGTTCTAAAGTCAGATGCCCATTTTGAAACCCTAGGTGTTATTTTCTGATGAGTTATGCCTGGCTTTCTTTGCAAACAGTGGGCAGGGGGTAGGGGTCTGAAATTCTAACCACTAGTCTGAGACCATTTACGCACTGGAGGTTTCATGCCGGGCTGCAGGCTGGAGTTTTAATCGTGGCAGGTTGCCCCACCTCTTCCTGCACCCACACAGGGGTGCATTTGCTCTGCTGGGCCTCATCTGCTCCTGATTTCTGCTCATGCACAGGAGCTGGAGCAGTGAAGTTCCCAGTGCATAAACGGTCTGACATAGAATGATACAATCATAAAGTTGGAAGTTCCATTCAGGCCATCTAGGCCAACCCCCTGCTCAATCAGCCTAAGTGTCTGCCCAGATACTGCTAAAAGTCTGCCAGTGAGGGGGAGCTCACCATCTCCTCGGGCAGCTGTTTCCACTGCTGAACTGCTATGTGATTTTTTCCTGATATCTAGCCAGTACTATTCTACATATAATTTAAACTCATTATTGTGGGTCCTATCCTCTACTGCCAACTTTTCCCTGCCCTTCTCCAAGTGTTGTTGTTCTTAGGTGCGAAGTTGTGTCCGACCCATCGCGACCCCATGGACAATGATCCTCCAGGCCTTCCTGTCCTCTACATTCCCTGGAGTTCATTTAAGTTTGCACTGTCTGCTTCAGTGACTCCATCCAGCCACCTCATTCTCTGTCGTCCCCTTCTTCTTTTGCCTTCAATCACTCCCAGCATGAGGCTCTTCTCCAGGGAGTCCTTCCTTCTCATGAGGTGGCCAAAGTATTTGAGTTTCTTCTTCAGGACCTGGCCTTCTAAGGAGCAGTCAGGGCTGATCTCCTCTAGGACTGACCGGTTTGTTCGCCTTGCAGTCCAAGGGACTCGCAAGAGTCTTCTCCAGCACCAGAGTTCAAAAGCCTCAATTCTTTGACGCTCGGCCTTCCTTATGGTTCAACTTTCACAGCCATACATTGCAACTGGAAATACCATAGCCTTGACTAAATGCACTTTTGTTGGCAGGGTGATGTCTCCAAGTAACAACCTTTCAAATACTTAAAAAGAGAGCAATGCTCACCCCTCTTGACCTGCTCTTCTCCAGGCTGAACATTTACAAGTACCTCCGCCTTACCTCATGGGATTTGGTCCCCAGGCCTCAGATGATCCTTATAGCTCTCCTCTGCACCGTCTCAATTTTGTCCACATCCTTTTTGAAGAGAGGCATTCATTGTAACCATGATTGTAACCACGATACTACACTGTTTGTCACTTGATTCCCATTCTGAGCATGGGATTAGTCATAGAACTGTTTGTGGTTTGATCGCTAAGATGTATCAAGCACATTTCATTGTATCACAAGAGAAGGAATTCATGTTCTAATGTGCATCTGTTTCCAGAAAATGTGAAAACACATTTCAGAATAATCCGCTAAACTGTACTGGATACTACCAAAGAGGCAAAGTGATCTCTAATCACAGCAGAGCAGACATAAATTGACTTTCAATATATTGGCAGATGTAATCAGCAGCGAGGGATCACAGTAAAAGAAAATGTATTTTTCTTACCATCTCTTCATGAAGACAACCTTTCACTTACGCTACTATGCCAGTGACAGAAAAAAATGCTCAATTTTAATGTGCTTGAGTTAAGGTAGCAACCGAACAGAAGGGGGAAAATACATTCACCTTCAGGCCAAACAAGGTTTGCCAATTGTTTGCTCTGATTTAATCTCCCCTCTCTTGGGGGAATGAAAGATGTATAACATCCCCCCTATGTTCATAGCCTCGCTTTCCGTTTTGTTTGGCATTTGATAGCACAGTCGTTGAAGGTGTTATGGTTGAATACATATTTCACAAATCCCTCTTTCCAAAACTGCAAGTGACACAGGGGAATAAGCAGATAAATTCTTTCCCCCCCAGTCCAATCGCATATATACAGCCACAGAGTTTCATTTCAACCGCCTTATTTATGGACCTTTGGTGCTGAAAGTAAGGGGGAAATTGTCATATGCCAGTGTTTATTCATTAGTTCCCTCCAGAGGCAATGACAGAGAAGCTTCTTAGATGTGAGCAATTTGCATTTGCATTGTTCCCTGTGAATCATCCAGGAGGCAAGAGAGGGAAGGGCTAAAGTTTCCAACAGACAGGCTAAGTCATTAGTCATCTGCACAGTGCCAGAAGATGTCAATTTCACTCAGGTCTGTGAGGGAGGCTTTATTGCTTACAAATATTTTTATGAGGCTGGCAAGAAGCAGAGCTCTTTTTTTCCTAACCCTTGGGGAAGGATCAAGTCGCAGTCAGTTGTACAACACACACACAACACACGCCATGTGCTGAACAAATAATACATGATGGTATTCCCAGAAGAATCATCTCAATTCTCTTCCATTTTCCAAAACAGCCTTTATTTTATACTCATTTCCTCTTTCGGTAGGAAAGTTATATATAATTCATTCTAACTGGTCAAAATTCTGTTTTGTTTTTAAAAGAACTACCATACAATCCAGACACACACTGTCAGGAATTTGGGAGTGATCTCTGATGCTTCCTTTACGATGGAGGATCAGATCTCACCAGAGCCCATTCCGCACACATTGGATAATGCACTTTCAGTGTGCTTTTGCAGCTGGATTTCCCTGTGCAGAACAGGAAAATCTACTTTGAAAGTGCATTGAAAGCACATTATCTAGCATGTGCAAAATGGGCCCACGTGTTTTCACATTTTGCCAAGTGAAGCAACTGACCCTGGAAAACCTTTCCATGGTTATCCATGTGGCAGTCTCCTCCAGGTTAGATTACTGTAACTTGCTCTACACAGCACAAATGCACTTTAAATAAAAATTAGCACAGCTGCATTGCTATGGAGAAACACCAGAATAATTCAGCTCCCCCCCCCTTTTTTTTTATTCGTGTTCTTTTGGACTTTATATCTGGGTGTATTTCTGAGATGCTGAACATGGTCCCTGGAGTCCCAAAAGTCATTTTGTATAAATGGTTGGCTTATAAATAAAGTGCTCAGACTCCTGTATGACTGGGAGAAGGATGCTCAATCACCTGCCAGGAGGCAAGAGAGGGAAGAGCTAAAGTTTCCAACAGATAGGCTAAGTCATTAGTCATCTGCACAGTGCCAGATGTTGTCCATTTCATTCTTTCCCCAGCTCATTTCCCACCTCCAGAAAACAGAAATGGGGCTGTTTTTGCCTGCCTGAGTTGTGAGAAGGCTGGACATGGTAGCTGAAGCCCAAAAAGACATTTTGTGTAAATGGTTGGCTTAAAAACATAGTGTTCAGACCCCTGTATGATCGGGACAAGGCTGCTTGATCACCCCCCCCTTCTCAGCTCATTTTCCCCCTCCAAAAAAATAGAAATGAGACTGTGTTTTGCCTGCCTAATCCCAAAAAGACCATGGACACTTTGCAGAAGGTTTTATTTTACCTTTGCTCCAACCCTGATGGTTTTTAGGAAGCTTTACCAGTTCGGGAGGGCATTTTGAAGAAGCTGAATCTGTCATTGTACAAAAAATGCAAGATAGAACCCCCCATCTTGAAATTGTTCCAGAGTCAAGTCATTACCCAACTCATGTATGGGGTCAAGATCTGGGGTTGGGATGACAACACCATATCTTGCCTGGAGGTAACACAAAACTCTTTTCTAAAGAGAATTTTGATCCTGCCTCAGGGCTCTCCAGCTGCCCTGCTGGGAGTTGAATCTGGCTGGCCTTCCATCAGAGCCCACACTGCCTTAATTAATTACTGGAGAAAGTTGAAGAATTCTCCTTCTGGTCATCTTTCTATGCAGTGCTTTATCCAGCTCCAGAAAGACACCACTTGGATTGCCAGCCATCACTGGCTTTTCTGCCCCTATCCAATACCCTAGGCTTTCCTCTGACCATTTATGCACTGGAGGTTTCATGCCAGGCTGCAGGCTGGAGTTTTAGTCATGGCAGGTTGCCCCACCTCTTCCTACACCCAAATGGGGGAGCATTTGACCTGGTGCACCTCATCTGCCCTCAATTTGTGTTCGTGCATGGGAGCTAGGGCAGTAAAGTTCCCAGTGCATAAACGGTCTCTGAGTGGATTGCAAACTTGGGATTTGATATTCAATATAGATGCTGCCTTAGATAGAGGAACGATTATGATCTAGATTTCCTTCATGGTTTAAAGTGCTCAAATGGGATCACACCAGACCTTCCTATTTGTCCAGCATTACCTTCCATAAACTTAGAGAAGCCTTTACAGCCCTTAGATGTCAAACAATGCCAACCACAGTTCATTAGCCATTATCAGCATACAACTGTTGTAGGCATTTTAGCCAGGCTAGCCTCACATTCAGCAAAAGATAAAATCATCTATTTCTTATCTGATGATCATCATCACCTATATGATGTCACTGTATACACTGGCTGCCAGTAAAAACACCACAAGGTTAAAAACAATGTTAAAATTGTCAGGACGAGGACAGAGTGAACACAACATGAATGTTTTGCATCAATTAAATATGTCTATCCCAGGCTGTGAAGGACTCTAAATAAAAGAATTTTGAATTAATGAATTGTAACCTGCTGCGAGCCCTTGGGGAGCGGCAGGAAATGATGGATGGATGGATGGATGGATGGATGGATGGATGGATGGATGGATGGATGGATAGATGGATAGATAGATAGATAGATAGATAGATAGATAGATAGATAGATAGATAGATAGATAGATAGATAGATAGATAGATAGATAGATAGATAGATAGATAGATAAAGAGCCAGCATCTTGAATGAAACCTGGAAATAACCAGGCATCCATTGTTTCAGAATAGCTGTAATATGGTCATACAAGTCAGGTCCAGCAAGAAGATGGGTACAGAGACCTATTCCCCTTGTAAAGATCGTGTTCACATCTTTACTGCCCCCTTTCCAGGCCCACTGGCTGTCTCAGGGTTTAGTCTTTCTTATTTCTTATATCTTGCCATCCTACCCAGGGCAAGGGAGGGAAAGAATTTGGCTACATTGAGAGGCTTAAGCACATCACAGATGCCATACCGGAGGGAAACAAGTGTTTCCAGAGCTAAAGAGTGGTATCCTTTTTTCCCCTCAAGCTTCTTTTTGCTTTTTACACATTCAATCAAGCATTCTGTGTTTTGAAACATAGCTTAGGAAGTTTCAGGGTAAAGTTGCTGGATATTTTTCAGGAACATTTGCCGTTTGCATATTAGCTGTTTTCTTTGTCCTGTGGGTATTTCCTCTAAATGTGGAAGTGCCATTTAGTTTTCTTTAATTTGATTTTTAAAATATCTTTCTTTAAAAAAAAACAGAAAAATGAAAAGGGGGGAACTCAAAACCCAGCTATGAAATTTTAAAGAGGGGGTGGGGGAGAGAAAAGAAATATAAAGGTAAAGGTATCCCCTGAGCAAGCACCGAGTCATGTCTGACCCTTGGGGTGACGCCCTCTAGCGTTTTCATGGCAGACTCAATATGGGGTGGTTTGCCAGTGCCTTCCCCAGTCATTACTGTTTACCCCCTAGCAAGCTGGGTACTCATTTTACCGACCTTGGAAGGATGGAAGGCTGAGTCTACCTTTAGCCAGCTGCTGGGATCGAACTCCCAGCCTCATGGGCAGACAGCTTCAGACAGTATGTTGCTGCCTTACCACTCTGTGCCACAAGAGGCTCTTTAAAGAAATATACACAAAGACAAAAACATATAAATGGTGGTGGGAAATCTACACATACATTTTTATTAAAGGTTTCCAAATATCTAAACAGAAGACCAAATGCAATTGTTGTTTATATACTATGTGTTTAAATATTGATAGAGTTCCAAGGTCCTGGATCCACTGACTTAACAGTGGCCATTTATCCTTCCAGTATTGTAACAGGAGTCATTTAGCTGGAGCAAAGGCACTGGGAGTCCACTGATGTTCCATTTAGTTTAATAGACTTTGCCAAGTCCATCTTCCAAGTAAATGCCATCGCCAATTTCTGGGGTAGTGAATTTCACAACGGAACTGTGCATTGTGTGAAGAACCTCTTTCTTTTGTCTGTCCTGAGTATAATGCCAGTCAATTTTACTGCGTGATTCCAAGTTGTTGGTGTTATGGGATCTCCTGGGGAGAGTAAAAGAAAATTAGAAGCCCGATGGCAATTGAAAGACTAACAAAGTTAATTCTAGTCTGATTCATGAGCCAGAGATCACTTCATCAGAAGCACAAAGTGTTCATCCATTAGGCCAGTGGTCCCCAACCTTTTTATCACCGGGGACCACTCAATGCTTGACAATTTTACTGAGGCCCGGTGGGGGGGGTAGTTTACTCCTCTACTCTCAACCACTGCCCTAACACTCTCTGATCGCTATAGTAATGTTTAAACATCCCTTCAAAATAAGATACAGACACGCCACAACAATGAACATAAGGAACATTTTATTTTCATGGAAATTTTAACTCATGACAATGACAAATCTATGGGAACCCTGAGCTTATTTCTCTGCAACGAGATAGTCCCATCTGGGAGTGATGGGAGACAAGGACACCCGAAGTGTGTTGTAAAGAGCCGGGGGGGATGAAGTAAAGGGCTGAGGGGGGGGGAAGGCGTCCTTTGTGGCCCACCCCCAATTAGTCGACGCACCACATGTGGTCTGCGGCCCACAGGTTGGGGATCGCTACATTAGGTGACTGTATATATACCCAGAACTGCAAGCACTAGAAAGGTAGGGGAACAGAGACATTGCAAAGAGACACCATTTTAAAACAATATCCAATCAAACAATATCCAATCAAAAAGTGTAATTGATCTACTCCAAATGAAAATCAATATAGGCTAGTATCTGCAGGACTTGACCACCACATGTTCAGGAGTTGATTAAACACTCCATAAGATACAGCCCACATAAATCAGAGGTCTTGCTGTCAAAGACATGCATTTCCCATCCTCTATGTTAGGCATTTATAAAAAGAATACAGGCCTTACATGATAAAATCAGAGTCCAGTAGCACCTTTAAGACCAACAAAGATTTATTCAAGGCACTCTGAGGAAGAGTGCTTGCACTCGAAAGCTCATATCTTGAATAAATCTTTGTTGGTCTTTAAGGTGCTACTGGACTCTGATTTTGTTGTGCTACTTCAGACCAACACGGCTACTCATTTGAATCAGGCGTTACATGGTAACTGTTTCCTTCAAGTACAATTACTAACTTTTTGCTTGGCAGGACTCCTCTTGCTTTTGAGAAGCTGTATAATAGGGATGTGTTGTAGTGATTAAAGTTGGGCTAGGACAGCCTTTTTGACATTTTTACGTGGAGGTACCACTGAAATATTTTTCAGGCTTTGAGATACCAGGAAGTGATGTCAGCTTGGCCACACCATGCCCACCAGAAGTGATATGAGCCTCAGTTGGCAAAAGTCTAAATGGCTTGGGCCCCTCCCCTTCCCACCCCATCCAGGCCCATCATTGGCTATCAACCTGCCCAAATAAGAGTAGAATTTTTTAAAGATAAAAAGCTCCCTCCCTCTTAGCTCAGAGCTAGAAATGGTAGGCATAGAGTGGAAGGGCTCCCCAACCACCATTTTGAAAACCCTGCACCACAGTACTATTGAGGGGCTTTCATGAGTCCAGATGGTACCACAGTCTTGCGGTTGGGAACCCCTACGCTAGGATCTGGGAGGCCCAAACTGGAATCTGTACTCTGGCATGGAAGATTGCTAATCATTCTACTTCATATCTACCTCCTAAGGTTGTTGCTATGTAGAAAAATGGAAGAGGAACAAACAATGTTGTAAGTCCTTTGGGTTCCCACAGGGAAGGCAAGATATCAATAAATCAGCTGGCAAAATGCACCTGCTAGTAAAGAAAATGGTCACCATATTGATAATAGGAGATGAGTGACCAATTTTCAATTATAAAAATGATTTTCAATTATGATGTTGCAACTAGCTCTACTCTTTGTACTAGGACATATTGCTTTTATGAAGGAAAATAGCCCTGCTCTTTGTACTGGGAAATATTTTTCATACAGTATCATGTAAAAGACATGTTTATACAAGTCTGCATAACTATAGATGAAGAACAGGAAGACATGGTGTGGTCACTGAGAACGTGGCTACCAGTAGTAGATTCAATGACCTTTTAACCCAATTCTCTCTGAGAGTCATTCTAATGTATTAAAAAATGTTGCAAGAGTGGATTAAAAAGAAAAGATTAAAGAAAAGAACTGTTCTGGGGGGTGGGCCAAAGAGCTTGAGGGAATCCAAGGCCCATTCCGCACAGGTTTAATGTAGCAGGAGTGTGGCAAATTGTAATCGCCACTAAAATGCAGTTATGCACAACGTCGTACACAATCTGCCACACTCCTGAAAGTGATCAGCAAAAAGCGCTTTGTTGTAGCGCTTAAAGGGAAATCCCAAAATGTGGATTCACCCTCCGAAAAGCGCTACACTCTTGTAAGCAATCTGCAACAGTTCCGAAAAAGACCTGTGCGTTCCCATTGTTGCGGTTTCAGCAAAGTCCCTCCCCTTGGCTCTCTCCTCTGAACTTCCGGCGAAGCGATCGCCATTTTTTTTTTCTCGGAGCAAGTGGAGAGCAATGAACCGGCGAGCCTTCATTCACCCAGCGAGGCTTCTCCGGCTGCAGTCCCTCCACAGAGCTGCTTTAAGTCACCAAGCACAACACAGCCCCGTTTGCAAGTTACCTTTATTTTCGGCCGAAAATTGCACCCGTGCACGGGGGGGGGGATTTTTTTTCACTTGAGGCAACGATGAAACGGCAGCTCACATGCCAGCTGCCAGCTAGATGGGTCTCTACATTAGGAGGAAGCAAGGAATCAAGGAATCAAGGCATATTTGTTGCAACGTGTGTTTTTCTTTTTTCTTTTTTTTAAAACATGTTCCTAAAGGCAAAGGGGCTTTTCCGGAGCATGGTAACAACTGCCCATTGGCTGCTCATTTGATTGACGGTCAGGGGCGGGACAAAGCACAGCAAATATTGCTTCCTTTCTAGCGATTTTTGCCGAGACTGGAAACCTGTGGGAAACGATTGAAACGCCACTACAAAGGCAGGTATGCGTTACGCCGAATTCCACTATTTTAAATTGCGTTTTTTCTTTCTGTGATCAATTTGCCACATTGATCCTGGTGCGGAATGGGCCCAAGAAAAATAAAGGAACGGTAGATGGAAGTAAATTCAAGATGTGATAAGCATTTCAGTTGTCCTGAATGCAAATTTACATATGCTACTGTAAAAACAAGAAATGCCCCCTACAGAAATGTACTAGCTAGATTATCAGCTTGATGTAAAGCCAATGGTTGAAAGTAAACTGAATCCAGGCAAATCCAAAGGGAAGATGATTGGAAAGGTGGGTGTCTTGAAGGACATCATGCTCCCCACTTTCAATGGGGTCCAGCTAACACTTGCGGACTCTGCATCCAGACTGCCCAGGATTTAAGAATATAAATGAAAATAGGGAAGTTAATTGTCATGGGAGCAAAAAATGCGTGCACGTAGGAGGCAAGAAATATCATAGAAGGTGAAATACAGATTTCAACTAACTGTTTTTCAAAGACTTGTTAATGCCAAGGCCATTTTCACACAGGATTCTTATTTATTTATTTATTTCTCTTTCACATTCAATATTCTGGAGTGGGAATACAAACCCTACATTGTCAGAAGATATATTTGCTTTTTAAAGATACACAGTTGTGTGCTATCCAGTAAGGCTGCCAACCTCCAAAGGTGAAGGTGGGGTGGAGTTCTCCTGGAATTACAATTGTTTCTCAGAATTGAATTTAAATGTATTGTTGAAGCCGAAGCCATTACAATCATGCAAAGAAAGCATTAAAACAGTAAAACGAAAGACATACAAATATTGAATCTTTGCATATTCAGAACATAATTAAAGAAGATGGGAAATGATTAAAGAAGATTGAAAAAAAGAAGATGGAGAAAATTGAAAAAAGAATATGAGAAACTAAAAAATTGGCAACAACTGCTACAAGAATGATAGAATCATAAAGTTTGAAGAGTCCTCATGGGTCATCTAGTCCAACCCCTTGGACTATGCAGGACACTCACATCCCAATCCCTCATCTACTGTAACCTGCCACCCCTTTGCCTTCACAGGATCAGCTTCTCCGTCAGATGGCTACCCAGCCTTAAAAATCTCCAAAGATGGAGAACCCACCATCTCCCGAGGAAGCCTGTTCCACTGAGAAACGGCTCTGTCAGGAACTTCTTCCGGATGTTTAGATGGAATTTCTTTTGAATTAATTTCATCCCATTCATTCTGGTCTGTCCCTCTGGGCCAAGAGAGAACAATTCTGCTCCATCCTCTAGTGGTCCCCAACCTTTTTATCACCGGGGACTGGTCTACGCTTGACAATTTTACTGAGGCCCAGGGGGGTAGTCTTTTGCCGAGGGATGTCGCCACCCCCTGAGCCACTGCTCCACTTGCTTTCCTGTCAGCGCCCCTGACTTCCTGCCACCCGCTGGGGGGAGGGGCGCTGCCAGCAGCAGCTGTCACACCAAGGGGGAGCCCCAGCCATGGTGGCCACTGGAGAGCACCAAAAGTGAGCCGGCAGCAGAGTGGCAGGGCAGCTTCTGAGGCAGCAGCCAAGGAGGAGGAGCCGCTGCCTGGTACCGACTGATGTACGGACCAGTACCGGTCCCCAGCCCGGGGGTTGGGGACCACTGATCTAGAGGGTGATAATTATTTCATACTCTGCTATGATTCAGTGTTATTTTCTGAAACAATATTGCCCTTTCAAGGTGGAAAGAACTTTTGGGGGAAAGCTGTACTCAGCAAACTGAATTCAGCAAACGTGATTAGACAACTGCAAAATTACAGTCCTTCATATAATACTTGTCAAGAAGTAAACTATCACCATGGAAATTACATAGTATTAATAGATAAATATTCCCAGCATCGCAATGACCTGAATCTTCAGAGGCAGAATGGAAAGCATGTTTCTAGAGAGCTTGCTATAAGAAGTCCAAAAGCTACAAGCAGCTCAGGAAGGACAACAAGGCAGTTCGGAAAGGCAGCTCTGCATTTTTAGATATACAAATAAAGAGCTACTATAGTAAGCACACTCAGTGTATGATATTGGTTACTAAGACTTGGCATGACATCTTTGCCTTTTGAAACCAAATGCTAAAAATCTAGCATTAAATCAAAGATAAGCATTACAACTAGACATAAATGTATGCCTGTAATGAATACAAATAACTTGTAGATTCTGAACTGTCTGAACAGAAAAGGTATTAATGGCAACTTTTAAGTGACCTACAATAATTAGTTCTGACATTTATTTTCAATGGGTTGTGAATGGAACAAGATCGTGGCAACCAGTTTCATTTTATGATGACTACTACTGCTACTACTACTACCACTACTACTTTATCACTACTTTACTATTATTTCACTACTGCTTTACTACTGCTTTACTATTGCTTTGCTACCACTTTACTATTAATTTACTACTACTTTACTATTGTTTACTATTGCTTTACCAATACTTCACTATTACTTTACTATTGCTTTACTAATATTTTACTACTACTTTACTACTGCTTTACCATTAATTTACTAAAACTTTACTAATACTGAGAGCCAGTTTGGTGTAGTGGTTAGGAGTGCGGACTTCTAATCTGGCATGCCAGGTTCGATTCTGCGCTCCCCTACATGCAACCAGCTGGATGACCTTGGGCTTGCCACGGCCCTGATAAAACTGTTCTGACCAGGCAGTGATATCAGGACTCTCTCAGCCTCACCCACCCCACAGGGTGTCTGTTGTGGGGAGAGGAATGGGAAGGCAACTGTAAGCCGCTTTGAGCCTCCTTCGGGCAGGGAAAAGCAGCATATAAGAACCAACTCTTCTTCTTCTTCTTCTTCTACTTTACTATTGCTTTACTACTTCAGATAGAGAAAAGCAGAATATATTAAAAACTACTTCTTCTAACAAGGGGTTTTGGAATACAGACAAAACATCTCATCTTAGTTAGAGAAAAAGGTGATGTTAAGGAGGGATGCCTAGCAGATAAATTAAAGGCACATTAAACTCAAGAGCATCCAAACAAGGACAACAACAGAACAATACGTCAACAATATACTAATGCTAAGTGAAACAGAAATTTCAGCTCCAACTAAGCCTATAAGGGTTCTAGAATCATCACAGAATATTCCAGAATCATCACACACCACCTTCAAAAAACTCTCTCCCTTCTCACCTCCCCCTAACTCATTGGAGGCACAAAGAGCACAGTCCCCATAGATGTATTCATTGACCAGAACTCTAATGAGTTTCTAGTGGTTTTTAATTTTTTAAAATAATGATCCATAGTTGTTCTTGCTTGGTTTTCCAGGTGCTTTCCTGTATGAATACATATTTTTGAAACAGAAGGCTGACATTTGTTTGGGTCTAGTAGTCTCCCGTCATGAAAGAAACAAACAAGCAACAACAAGGCCTTTTTGTAACATCCTTTACAAGAGACAGATTGGTGTAAGTTGACATCTATGTCCCTCCCAGGGCATTCCTGGGCTGGGCTCACACTCTTTTCCCTATATGTCCTAAACATACCACTTCCATGTATTACATGTGCATTAAAAGTCCACCCAGGGGTAGTGATTTTTTTACGCTAATAAGCCTAACTATACTTCTGCGCAAGTGTCAAATTCTGTATTCTTCACCTTTACTCCAAAAAGCTGGTTTTTACAACAGGGGTCTCATTGGTCAAGTGAGGCGCCAGGAATCTTCGATTTTATCTAACCTGTTGTTTCTCTGACCCATTTTATTATCAGCGTGAAACGCTTATGCTACTAAACAAGATATTCAGCTCTGACCCTTCAGGAAGGAAGCAACTAAGTGCAGTCCAGGAGAGACCCTGGGAAGGGCTGGCTTTTGCTCCCTTCATCAACACTTACATATGAATGTAGAGTCTCTAATAAATAGATGATTTCCTTACCTCCATCACATCCTGGTTTGCTCTTTATTTCACTTGAAATAAAGGGTCTTTTTTAATATCAAGAGGGAAGGGAGTTTTACCAGATTAGACATGCAAGTGGAAATACGCCCCCTCCCGAATCATACTTTTAAAGAAAATGAAAGACCTCAGGAAATCTCAGATCCTGTGAATCAATGACCTCAACCAAGTTTGGACCTAACAGTGCTATCATAAGCACAATTGTACCCTTCCAACTGTTTTATAAGGGTATAAATATCCTTAGGATGACTCTGTCAGCCTATCTCTTTGGGTTACTGCCCTACAGTTCACAGCTTTCTTCACTTCAGGGGAAGACTGGAAAATATCACTGTCAGCTTTGGATTGCTGACACAGTCCTCATACAACCTCCTGACACTATGGAACACTAAGATGGCCAGGTACATAAATAATGCCCCGATCTAGGGATTTCTGAATATTACTTAATATTGATGATTTTTTTGCTGTTCAGATATATTGCAATAATCTTATGAATGAATGAGCTATGTCTAGATTTGGACATTCTAATTTTATGCCATCACTGAGTTTTTCAGTGTGCCCAGAAGACATTAATGGCAATTTGTTATCTTCAGGAGACCCATATTGTGTTTTGCAACCTGGAAGTTCTGCTTGATGGCAACAGTAAATGAAGTGAACAATGTTTTCACCTGATATCTATATTTTGGACAATCTTTAAAAAAATTCAGCCTGAGCCACTGAGTATGTCTATTTCTGGTTGTTCCCGGCCCTAGGGAAGCATGCTTAGCCTCGACCAGGGCCAGGGCCTTTTCAGTCCTGGCCCCCACCTGGTGGAACGAGCTCCCGGGAGAGCTGTGGGCCCTGCGGGCCCTTGCAGAGCCTGCAAGACGGAGCTCTTCCGCCAGGTCTACGGTTGAGGCTGGGGCTGCCATGGTACACCGACTGTTCTCCCCCGGGCTTCTTCTTGAACACCGTTGACCTCCTTTTCCTCCACCCCCCCCCCTTTTAGGAAGGGGGGTAGGAAGGGGATCTTATTATTGCGCTGCCATGTTGTTTTTAGTTTTTTAATGGGAGTTTTAATGGGGTTTTAAGACATTGTAACCCGCCATGAGCCATTTGGGACTGGCGGGAAATAAATCAAAATAACAACAACAACAACAACAACAACAACAACAATAATATTTCTACTTAGCACTAATTTCTGTGCTCTTTCAGAGTGGGGTGACAAGTCACAGAAAGTACAGGGACATCACTGCAAAAGGCTTCTGCTTACGGGGTCCCTCAGCTCGGCTGTTATGCCATCATTTCGGTGTAAGAAAATACCTTTTCCATCCCAGCTGCAAATTGTGGGCGGCCTTAAGTTAAACCCATATAATCAAAGTACAAAAAGATCTGTGCTAGATATTACAGGGAAGAGGGAGGAACATGACTCAGGACTGCCCTGTGCAATTCGTAATGCTCAGTTATGCCTTTAGTATCAACATTGCCAGATTGTAACAACAAAAGGCTTGCAATCTACTTTTCCTCGGAATACAGCATTCCTTTGTCTACATGTATAACACCAGGTATGACTTGAACTAGCAGTCAAGGCAAACATGTCATTTGCAAACTGTGTTTTTAACACCTAAGCAATTAGTTATTTGTGACTACAAAAGCTGTTACAATGTTTATGCTAAGCGCTGAACAAATGTGAGTCTAAGGTAGCCATAAAGAGACCAATAGCCCACCTTTTCATACAGTTAATTGGCACAAAAAGCAGGGTTGCCAACTTTGGCTTGGAAAATACCCGGGAATTTGGGCACAGTGCTTGAGGACGGCAGAGTACGATAAGGAGAGCATGTTCAGCAGGGATATGATGATGCTAGTCTGTCCTCCCCATTTCCTCCAGGAGAACTAATCTCTGTAGTCTGTGAGAACTTCAGCCTCCAGCTGGAGGCTGGCAACCTTACAAGCGACATTCTTGCCACAAACCTTAAGGGAAAAACCACTCAACTTCTGCAAAATGCTTCTTGACTGTTCAAAGGAACTTCCTGTTCACTACCTTCAGATCACTGCAATGGCTATATTAAGTGGCTAAATAGTATCTCCACATTAAAGGGGGGGGTGCCAGGTGAGACAAGAGGGCCTTTCCCCAGAGTGTTATAGGTAAGGGCAATATTTCAAAACCCTGGAGAAGTGGCTTAACTATGGAGCATGGTAGAACAAAGGAACACTCTCTCTCTGACCGTTTATGCACTGGGAACTTCTCTGTCCCAGCTTCTGTGCAGGAGCACAAACCAGGGGCAGATGAAGTGCACCGGGCCAAATGCTCCCCCATGTGGGTGCAGGAAGAGGTGGGGCAACCTGCCACGACTCAAACTCCAGCCTGCAGCCCAGCATGAAACCTCCAGTGCGTAAACGGTCTCAGTGACCAAATTACAACAAGCCTCCTGCCTGTCCTTTCAGTTCCTTAAAATTATTACTTGTCTCCCATCCTGGTGGGCTCCTGGAGAAGTGGCCTTCAGAACTTCCTGATTCATATTTCCTGGTGCTCACTATACAACACCAGAGCTAAACGAATAATCCTTATCATAGAATCATAGATTTGAAAAGGGCCATATAAGCCATCAAGTCCAACCCCTTGCTCAATGCAGGATCAGTCTAAAGCAGTCATTCCACGACCCCTACAGCAGGGTCGGCAGCGGCACACTAGTGCTCACCTCCTCCTTGCAGCCTTGGTGATCTCCGCAGCTTCCATGAGTTCAGAGGTGGCACAGAGGAGGCTAGTGCCATGCGGCTGAGCTGTCTCATCGACCCCCAAGAAAGAGCTGAACGACCCCTTGAGGGATCGCGACCCCCACGTTGAGAACCACTGGTCTAAAGCAAGTTTTCTCAACTTTGTTGCCATTGAGAAACTTCTGAAACTTTCTTCAGGCTTTGAGAAACCCCAGAAGTGGCTCAATCATGCAGAATATGGTTAGGAAGCAGAGCTGTGTACCTGGGGCTCCTCCAGGCCCCTCATTGGCCACTATGGGAGGGGGTGGGTAGGTTGACCCGATAAATGTTTAACAAATGTAAAAAAATATTTTAAAAATGTTAAAATTAACTCCTTGCCATTCAGGAACCACTTCCAGGACTGTCAAGAAACCCCAGGGTTTCATGAAACTCTGGTTGAGAAAGCCTGGCCAATGAGAGGGGAGCTCACCAGCTCTCTAAGCAGCAAATTCCACTGCTGAACAACTCTGACTGTAAAAAATTTGATTCCTAATATCCAGCTAGTACCTTTCCACTCATAATTTAAACCCATTATTGCAAGTCCTATCCTCTGCTGCCAACACAAATAGCTCTCAGCCCTTTTCTAAGTGAAAGCCTTTCAAATAGTTAGAGAACAATCATGTCTCCTCTCAGCCTCTGCTTTTATTTATTTCATTTTATGTATTAGATTATTTTCAGTCACTGTTCACCTAGAGGATCTCATGATGACGTAAACCTCCATGTCCTGCCTGTACTGAGGCAGCTGCATTGGCTACCGATTGCTAGCCGGATCAGGTTCAAGGTTTTGCTATTAACCTTTAAAGCCCTCCGCAGTCTGGGACCCACATACTTGAGGGACCGCCTGACGCCTTATGCCCCTCGCAGGGTGTTAAGCTCGGCGGGGACTAATTTATTGGTGGTTCCTGGCCCCCGGGAGGTGCGTCTGGCCTCAACCAGGGCCAGGGCCTTTTCGGTCCTGGCCCTCACCTGGTGGAATTAGCTCCCGGGAGAGCTGCGGGCCCTGTGGGACTTGCCATCCTTCCGCAGGGCCTGCAAAATGGAGCTCTTCCGCCAGGCTTATGGTTGAAGCCGGTGCCTCCCCTTTTTAGATCAGCCCCCCCCCTCTACATCAGCAGTGACCCCTGGTTTCCTGGATAGTTCCGTCGCCATCAGGTGGGGTGTGTTGGGGGGGTTGGGGATTGTTTTTAGGTGTTTTATGTATTAGGGGTTTTATGGGGTTTTTACATGTTGTTACCCGCCGTGAGCCTCAGGGGAGCAGCAGGTTAGAAATTCAATAATAATAATAATAATAATAATAATAATAATAATAATAATAATAATAATAATAACAACAACAACACATATATTAACATTTAAATGTTAAACTGTGAAAATATGTGGTTCGCATAGTATTACTAATCTAAACATGTGGATTTCCCTCCAAAGGCTAACCTAAACAAGTCAGTCCTGAGGAAACTAAACCAGTCTGGCAGGGCATGATTGTCATACAAGAGTGCATTATGCAGGGTAGGGGCCAATAATGAGAAGGCCCTTCCCCTGGTGACAGCTAATTGAGCCATTCTGGAGCCAGGAACTTACAAAAAGACAATGACTGAAAGGTACACAGTGGGGGTCCTGTAAGTACGAGGATCTCAGACCATTAAAGGCTTATCACCAACACCTTGAATTGGATCTGGTGACTAATTTACAATGAGTGCAACTGCCACAAAAATTGATATTTCAGTCAGCAATCTGGCCGTTGCAATCTGGACTACCTGCAGTCTCCCTCCCACCCCTTTTCCCTCTTGGGTCTCAGCACACACATGCACTCCACTCATCCCCCCATAGTCTGTTTCCAGGCAGTAGAAAGTTTTACAGTGCTAAAACCTACTCTGCATGTTATGGCTTTTGTGAGTAGTTCTGGTCATTTTTTGGCCACTGGGTCTAAAAATGTACATTTTGCTTTGTTCAGGCTGCCCTTCTGCCATGGGAATAGCTTAAGGCGGGAGAAGGTGCATGGCGGGGGGCAGGGGGGCAGGGGGTATCTATATGTAGCCTAAGACTGGCCAAGCCGGTCATTCTTAGCAATAGAATCTTTCATGATACTCCAGATGTATCCTCTTGGACACAATAAACAACTCTGAACTCTTTCTACAAAGAATGTCTCCGTTGTTTTGTCTCCTACGTGAGAGTAGGCTTGGATTGTGAAACTCTGCCCCTTCCACAATCAAAACTGTACTTTTTCCATGTAGACACACCTGCCCCATTCCTTCAGCTAGAACGCAGCGTTCATCTTTTCCAAGGCTTGACAAGCATCTAAACAAAATAATTTCTTGTCACTCATGGCTCATCAAGAAAACATCTGCAATTAGGAACATATATTCTCCTTACCTTTGACTAGACTAGATTGAGCCACAGCAACCAGAGGAAAAGTCCTACTTGCTGTCCATATTTCAATAAAAGACGTATGATTTTATTACTCTTATGCATTTGGGGACTAAAGATTTCTATTCCTGCTCTTCCTGCTAACTTGTTAATGACAAAACATCACAATTGACAATTCCAGCCTAAGAAAAGCAATGAGAACAATAAACAACCGAACATCTGAGACTAGATGGGTGGCAAGCCAAGAAATGGCCTTCCCAGGCTTAATCAGTAAAAAAATTATTTTAAGTACTTCCATAGTTAAAAAACAGGTTGTGTTTGGTTCAGGTTTGGAGTAATTAAATTCTGATTGCTGTTCTCTACCAGTTACAGTCTGGGGTGTTTTTTTTTTTTTTTGGTCATCAAATCTTAGATGATTTATGGCAAACCTGAAGGATTTTCAAGGCAGGAGACATTGAGAGGTCGTTCACCATTGCTTTCTTCTGCATAGAAGAAGAAGACGCCAATATCGAGGAGGAGTTGGTTCTTCTATGCCACTTTTCTCCACCTGAAGGAGTCTCAAAGCGGCTTCCAATTGCCTTCCCTTTCCTCTCCCCACAACAGACACCCTGTAAGGTAGGTGAGGCTACACTTCCTTGGTTATCTCCTACCCAAGTACTAACCAGAATAACCCTGCTTAGATTCCAAGATCTGACAGTCTGATAGTCTAGGCTATCAAGCCTGAATATACATCTCTAAGGTCCCTTCTGCACAGCGTTAATGTTGCTGAAGTGTTACCATTGTGTAACGCTATTTATTCTTCGTTATTCACGACGTTGTACACAATCTGCAACACTCCCGCAAAAATCGCTTTGTTGTAACTAGACTCTTCAGAACAACCTGCAACACATCCGAAAAAGACACGTGCATTCTCAGTACAGCAGTAGCAAGCATGTCTCTCCCAAGCTTCTGGCGTCACAATCGCCATTCCCCCCCCCTTAAACCGGCCAAAGCAACAAACAAGCGATGCTTCTTTGGCTGAAATCCCTCCACAAGCAATTGTCCGTAAAGTTTCCGAGCACAATACAGCCCCCCCCCCCCGTTCGACACTCCCCAGAAATAGCACTGGGGAGAGGGGGGATTTTTTTAAAACTTTCAGACCGTGTAAACGAGTAAGCGCCAGCTCCTAAGCCAGTGAAAAGGGTCTTTCTGATACATCGAATGAACGAATATGAGATGCTGCTGATATTTTCATGTTTAAAAAAAAAACAGTTTTTAATGGGAAACATGAACACAACAGTTAATTGGCTGCTCTCTTTGATTGACGGCCAGGGGAGGGAGGAAGTGTGGAAAAATATTGCCTCCTTTGTTGCGATTTTGGTGAGACCGGAAACTTGCGTGTTACGAGAACAGTGCTAGTGGGAGGGCCTTTTTTCCGATTGAACCAGCTGTGTGCATTACCGAGACCTGCCGCTTTTCCTTGCAGCGCTTTTCAATAGCGCTCAGAGTTAGCGAAATTGCCCATTGTGCGGAATTGCCCTAACAGCCACATTAAATTCCGTAGACAGTACAACAACAATTAGATCACATACACCTTTAAAACAAATGCACAAGAAGGGGGGACTGGGTGAACGTCAGATGAAACCCAGAAGGCTTCACCCTCTTGAGGAATACAGTAATAGAGGGGGAAGAACAGATCTCCCTGTGATTCACCCAATGGCCAACGTGTCACCCCTGAGGGCTTGTTTCTTGCCTCTGGATATGGACATTGCCTTTAGTCATCATGACTGGTAAACATCATAATGGCTTGCAGATACTGACGGAGCTATCCTCCATGATGTTAAAAAGATACGTCAGATATTTAGTGGTGGACACACAGTAACCAATGATTACCGAGGAAAATAGTTTCCCAGGATCTGCTGAGGTGAATAAATAAGTTTCACCAGTACCATTTGCACATTCCTGGGGACTAACTGAAGTCAGAAGCAGGAATTCAAATGGCCTGCTGTCCTTCCAGTATTTTGGGAGAGTTCAGTCTCTTGCAAGGATCCTGGCAAAATGAATTACTTATTTGGGAATTGCTCTCACATATTTTGAACCTTTCCCATGTTCTTTGCAAACAGGGGGAGTGGGGGGAATGCGGCAATTGTTGTGCCTGAATAAAAAATCAAATGTGAAATGTACAGGAAGAACATGTTATCACATAATAAGATTTAGAAGAAGAAGAGCCTTCCCCTCCCTGGCTGCCTTTCAAGGCCCCTGACTACAAAAAGAGTTTTTATTTATGTGGTCTTTTCAAAAGAAATGTTTTCCACCAAGAACATTCTGTGATAGTATTTTAAAGATGCAGCCAATTATCTAGACTCTCTAGGATTTGAATCCTGGCCTTTCTTCTCCATTTTCCAAAGAAAAACAGGCCCATAAGATGTTCTAATCCTGGTGTCCTAGTTAGAAGGCAGTTGGAGGGAGGCTATGTTGCAACTCACAAGCTTTACTCCTGATAGAAGGCTAATGAAAACGAAGCCCATCATTGTTTTCTGTTAGCTTTGAGTGTATAATTAGAATGTGGAGCAGATGGCAAAATTTTCATTTTAAGTGATAGGTTGTTAAAGTACGATCTGCTGCCAAATAGTAGATTTATTGTTGACAGTGCATGTGGCAGGAATCTTGATCCACTTGGATGCATTTAAGGAAACTGAGCTCTGAAACACACAAGGGTCTTACATTTTGTAAAGGACTCTTCAATTTAGCATTTTATTTATTTACTAGGGCAAAGCAGACTGGGACCTGGCAGAAGTCACTCCCCACCCCTCTAGTTGTTGCCCCATGGGGCTCTGAGCTGGCAGGAAGCCCCACAGCAGCTGTGGGGATGGGCACCCACAGTGGAAGATAGTGGAATTCCTCACCCTGCACAGAAGTGGAGGGGCCAGCCAGAAGGGCAGGTAGCCATGGCAGAGGCTGGTGGCACTGCTTGCCTCACGCGAAGGCAGGGAGGCCAGCCAGAATGGCAGGCAGCAGTGCTGGAGGCTGGTGGTGCTCCTCACCCAGCAAGGAAGCAGGGAAGAACCTCTGATTTACTCTCAGTGGGGGAGGGCCCTCCCCTCCCAGTAGGGGCCAATGAGAGGCCCACTAGTGCTTCCTAATGGTGTGCCAGGTCCTCTGAGTGGTCCGGGGGGTCCCCCTGAGGACCAATCAGAGGGCTGACATGTTATCTG
The DNA here is from genome assembly GCF_049243985.1 of Paroedura picta. Lineage (NCBI taxonomy): Eukaryota > Metazoa > Chordata > Lepidosauria > Squamata > Gekkonidae > Paroedura > Paroedura picta. The sequence goes on from NC_135370.1 coordinate 47,007,492, forward strand.
AAGTACCGTGCATATTGTATGTGTTTTAATTGTTCACAAAAGGAAGAACCCACTAAAGATACTGTCATTTGGAGCTTTCAGATATTTCATGGGACGTCCCTGAACTTCCCTGGCTTTTGGTCTGCCAGAGTCCCCAAGCTCTCGGCAATATGTTTGGTGGATGGGAGATTGGGAAGGTGGGGACAGATCTACCTGAGAAATATCAATAGAATCTCACTCAATGGTCAACATTCTGCAGTCCCCTTCTCCCTCTGAGCTATCTATAAAAGACATAGGACAATTTTAGAATAAAGGAAAATGGATCTCATCTAAAACAAATAAATCATGGGATATTTCTGCAAGATATAATATGACTTATGAAGTGGTCCCTTCAGAAAAGGTATCCAGATTACAAAATTCGAAGGTAACGTGAACGCTACAGTCCTGAAAATGAAATGCAATTGTGATCTTACTCTAATGTTTTAAATTTTAGTATAAACTCAGAAAGTACATTCTGTTCCACGCACCCCCTCTGTGCACCTATATATCAGACATAATCTCCAGACAGGCCTCATATAAAAATTCTTTCTCTGTTGGGTATGTCTGAAAAAGCAGCTACATATTTTCTACTAGATTCAAGTTCAGTAGCCTAGAAGGCACCACATTTTCTACTGTAATTATTGCTACTGTTACAGTCTGGTTCATAACTTTAAGATACAATCAACATCCTGAGCAGTTATTAGCTTTTAAGGGAGGGGGGGGGGCTTGACTTCTGTTTTATTTTGCTCTAATACACTAACATGGCTTCCTGTCTGGACGCATCAAGAAGCACCACTGGGATAAACGGGAGCTGGACAAGAGGGTTCTAGTGGAGCTTCCATTTTTTCAATGGATTTTTTGCAAGCTAACTTAATTGCATACAGACTTATGCTCTTAGCTGCTACTCTGAGTTCATCTACTGCTTGATGCATGGTTCAGTCAATGAGGGTCTGCAAGGGACGACATAGCAGCAGGACATTCACCCAATATGCAGGTGTTTCGAACAAGGTCCATGACTGTCTTCCCAATTTGACTCTAGGGTGTCTATGGGGGGGATGGAGAACTGTTCAAATTATGTATTTGCTTGCATGGGCTTCAGCAAGAAGCATATCACATGGTGACAGAACAAGTGTGGAAACAGTCGGCACAGTCAAGCCAATTTAGGTAATACCAAGTCCTTACTGTTGGAAGTTGTAACCTGTGCAATTGCTCTTTCTCAGGGTAATGTTCCTCACCATAGAGTCAGAGAGATAGATAGGAACACTGACTGAGCACTCACCTCTCTGATCCTCCTAACACTGTCTCTTTAAGACTAGACTGGGTCTCTTAGCGACAACTTCCTGTTTCCTATTGCTTCTTTGGAAATCTCTCATTCTAGCCTGCCTGCAGTATGGTGGGTGTAGAGGTGCCTCTTGTATCCCTCCCCGTCCAATTAGGTAGATTAGATTAGGGACTATCTTCTTCTTACCTTTCCTGACTAGAATGGAGTTCTCTAGGTAACAGTTGTTGTATATCAGTTTAACCAGCACAAGCACAGTCTGTGCTTCCTTTGTTGGTTTTGGCCTACATGCACCCAGTAGCAAGCAACGCACTGCTTAATTAATCACACTGATAACTTTTCTGTATATTGAAGACTCATACCACAGGGCCTACCCTTGATAGCCATCATTTGTGGCCTTCTCTGGTAGTTTTGTGCTTCCCAGGCTTGTCCAGGCCAAATCTAATTTAACATATGAAAACAAGGAGCCTCTGTGTTCTTCCCTCTTCTGATTTTCCAATCTGAAATGTCCCCAAGAAGTCAGCTATTTTCTCCATTGGGAAAGGTGCACATAATTATGTCTACCAGAGCAAACAGTGGCCCCTATGGGCCATTTCAGGTTGGAAAAACCAGTGCAGTAGGGAAAGTTGAAGCTGCTTCTCCATGCATACAACTCTCCCACTCTTACTGGGGGCCTCCACAAACAGAACTTCCAGGATGTGGCTCAGGTTGACACACTCCAGGTGCAGTCTGGAGATCCCCCAGAATTAGAATGGAATGCCCAGATGACAGAGATCAGTTCCTCTGGAGAAAATGGGTGCTTCGGAGAGTAGGGTCTATACAAGGGTGGCCAGACTGTGGCTCTCCAGATATATGTGGACTACAATTCCCATAAGCCCTTGCTGGCAGGAACTCATGGGAATTGTAGTCCATAGACATCTGTAGCACCACAGTTTGGCCACTTACACCAAATTGCCCGGTATTTTCCAAAAAGGAGATGCTGATCCTGTCCAAAGTCCTCATGGTGGCTGAGAAGACTGTAATGTGTGAATCAGCCTCCAGGCTGACCCCATCTGGAGAAGTGTTTGATCTGGACCCATACAATAGGCACCCAGAAGATGAAGAAAAATGCTGTTGGGTTTTGCCATGCTCAGAGCTGAGAGAAATGAGGAAATAAGCCATAACATTCTGAACAATTTAATTAGAAATTTCATGCCAGCTGCTGTGTTATTAAGAATTGCTTTAATTAACAGGACTGATCCTACAAGGCCGGTGTTTGCGAACACTCTTCAGGGAGCAAGTTCCTTGCACAAAGGGAGGTTTTGCAGAACCAGCACTAAACACAAACGTTGCATTTCACACACCGCTTTGTTCCCACTTCATTTATTTTGTCAGCAAGAAGATGTGAAGATGAGACTAATCACCTCATTTTGACATGTTGTTTTTTCGTCACATCTGTAAGACCAAGCGGCAATCGCATTTTATCCAGCTCTCCGGGGTGCTGCTGTGGAGCTGAAATCAAAAGTTGGGGCTAAGAGAACCCGACTCATAAGTCAAAGGAAAATGGAGCAAATGCTTTGTTAGACACGTATAAATCTTCAATGGAAGAATGCTCTTCCCCTGCAGCTTTTGCAGTCTTGAACAAGATGGAACCTTGAAAGATTTGTCTAGCTTAGCTGTAAACCCAATTATAATTTTTCATTAACTCTGAGCAGAATGTGATTATGGAACATGGAAAGAATGAAAATAAGGATGGATGAGTATATAGGTCTGTATGCTTTCGCTATGCCTGCAAGGTACAGCTGTTCGTTCACTGCCTGTTTTTGCAGGAAGCGGCAACCGGAGACACACGTCTCTGCAGAGAGCATCTCAAAACTGGAAGCCTATTTAGAACTATGATCTTCAACATTTCCAGACTCAGGACCCACTTTTAACCCACTCCACAAGCAGCGGCATGCAACCCACTTGCGACCAGAAGTCATATGACATCACAATTGCTTGCCAGAAAGATGAAAAGCCTCCCAGCCTTAAAACCAAGACAGGGGACAGGAAATGGCTTCCCAGTGTTAAAACCAAGACTGTGGATGGGAAATAATTCAAAGAGGTGTCGGATAGGGAGGAACAAGCCAGAACAGGCAAATTTAGACACCTCCCTCCCCATATAAACACATGAAACAGCCACTTACTCAGGCAAACGTTTGGTCTACCAAAATTCCTAGTGTCCATTCTGACGGGCATTGGCTCTCTGGTGTCTCAGGTCTTTCAAAGGTCTAGATGCCAGAGACTGGAACTGAGACTTCAGCATGCAGCCCAGACAGTCTACCACTAATCCACATAGTAGCTGAATTGATTGTGTATAAAAGTAGTACAAAATATATACAATGTGAAATACAAAGTTAAGATTAAAGCAAAGATACTAAAGAAATTCTTATAAATTCTCAAAATAAAACAGCGTAAGTGAAACCGACAAGAAGCCCATGTCTTAATTAAGCTGATACGCCCGCTGTGTATTTGTTTCCAAAACTTTTTCTTGCTTGACTCATCGCTTCCTAGCAGCCAGAGCAAAGAGTGGGACTCTATTAGTTATAAAGGAACCAGCATCAGATTATAGAAAGGAGAGTTTCCCAAGATCTGAGGAAGAAGAGGGAAAAGTTGTTAGGATCTTATCTAGAAATTTGATTCTGAGTTCTATGAAAAGAGGGAAGAATAGGACATAATGTTGTATATCCTCTGGAACACAACATAAACAGGCATAATTCTTTTGGAATCTGATCAAACCTTCCTGTAAAAAAGGTCAACGGCATGATCTGGAATTGCGAAACAGTGAAGGCCAGACTGAGATTTTTTGAAGTGATGTTAACTAAATATGGAGCTCTTTCATGATTGCACTAAGCCGCATAAAACTCCCCCTTGCCTTCTCTTTCTCATTGTTCAGCAGCACCAAGATCACTCATTTTGTCCAGTATTCTGTATCTGTGCTTTCAGCATTAAGTCTCTCTAACCATGAAATATCTGATTTCCCAGGAAGAAAGGATTTCATTCTACAAGTATACACACAGAGGCTTGGAGGACTAACGTGATGTGATTGGTGGTTAAACTGAATGAGCAATGAAACTCCATGCTGAAAACATAAGTGTTGAGTATTGGGCAGGTGAGTGGAGGGGGGGCACGAACCAGCTCACAAACTAAAGTTCATGACAAACATCAGCCAGTGCTTGGTTTGTAAAGTGAAATTCATAACAGGTCAACTTTCCACAAACTTTTGGTTTGTTTAGAGGGTGCAAGTTGTGGTGATTTGTGAATGGATACAATTCCAGAAAGAATGTCACCACTCACTCAAAATGCTACCAAACTCTGAAGTAATTTGTGGGAGAGGAAACAGTTTCAGACTAGTTGTTTCAGTTTCAAAGGGGTTCTTCACCACTTGGTGTTCCTGTGTTCCCTTCCTATTTTTCAGAGATCTTGCAAAATCCCTCCTACCCTTGTACTTGTTGTGATGCTGTGCTTTGAGAGCTGTCCGTTGAAACTTTCAATGCCACTGACATCAGGTTCTACTGGGCATTCTACATGTAACTACATGAATTCTCTGGTTTAGTCCTTTTGCTGGCAGTGTCACAATGGCACTGGGGTTTGCTGGGCACTGGTATATTGCACTGGTTTTGCTGGGGTTGCAACCTCCCTTACTTGGACTGTGATTGTGTGCTTCACATAAGTCCTGTTGAGCTGGCATTGCCATAATGATACTGGATTCTGCTGGTCACTCCTTAATTGCACTGGTATTGTTGGGCCCCCTACTGCTGAGATTCTCTGGCTTGACCTTAGTTGTGTTGTGCTAGCGATTAGCATGCTTTTTTGTTGAACTCGCACCCCTTGGCAAAAAAAAAATCGAAAACTATCAATACATTTTAAGATTTTACACCAATGTCAGAGGGGACTGCTACTGATACATTTGCCAGCTGTTTGGAAGCGGTAGCTGGATGGCTCAGGCAGAGTCGCCTGAAACTCAACCCCTCCAAGACGGAGGTCCTGCGGCTGGGCAGAAGGGGGCAGGACCAGGAAGTGCGCCTCCCATGCCTGAATGGGGTGCAATTAACACCTGCACCAGTTGCCAGGAATTTGGGAATGACATTTGATGCCTCCCTCTCTATGGAGGCTCAGGTCACCAATGTAGCTCGGACGGCATTTTTCCATCTTCGCCAAGCCCGGCTACTAGCGCCCTACCTGTCCTTGGAACACCTGGCCACAGTGATCCATGCAACGGTCACTTCCAGATTAGACTTCTGTAACTCGCTCTACGCAGGCCTTCCCTTGTCTTTGACTCGGAAGTTACAGCTGGTCCAAAATGCGTCTGCCAGGGACCTCACTAGAACACCTTTGAGGGCCCACATTCAGCCGGTGCTTCGTCATCTGCACTGGTTACCAGTCTGTTTCCGAATCAGATTCAAGGTATTGGTATTGACCTTTAAGGCCATACACGGCCTGGGTCCCGTCTACCTGTGGGACCGCTTGGTTGCTTATGCCCCCCGCAGGGCACTCCGCTCTGCGGGTATGAATTTACTGGTTGTCCCGGGCCCACGGGATGTTCACCTGGCCTCGACCCGGGCCAGGGCCTTTTCAGTCCTGGCCCCAACCTGGTGGAGCTCCCAGAAGGGCCCTGTGGGATCTACCAGCTTTCCGCAGGGCCTGTAAGACGGAGCTCTTCCGCCAGGCATATGGTTGAGGCCAGGGCAGCTCTCCCACTAATCCATCAGAGGATCCCCTCCAATATTGAAATCTCTAACATCGAGATCATTGTTAGATCTATTGTATTGGTGCCGACCTCTTCTGAATATTATTCTCTCCACCAGGCTGAACTTGGGGGGAACTCAGGTAACTAAGATCAGAATTGTGACCACCGCCGCTATATGTTATATGTAACTTTTGTTGATGTTAATTGGGGTTTTTATGGGGATTTTATTGTGTTTTAACTATTTATGTTGTAAACCGCCCTGAGACCTATTTGGAGAAGGGCGGTCTAAAAATTAAATAATAATGATAATGATAATGATAATGATAATGATAATGATAATGATAATGATAATGATAATGATAATGATAATGATAATGATAATGATAATGATAATGATAATGATAATGATAATGATAATGATAATGATACTGTCCTGCCAAGATGATAACCTCCTGTTCTATACCATGTTGCATCACATTATTCTCTGCAGGACAAGCAACATATGGGCAATTTCCACACATCAGCAACAATTTTGTTATACCAGCTGAATGGCAAAGCCCCTCCTCACCTTTTTGCTGTCTTGCCTTTGCCTTCTCTCACGTGGCCTCAGGGACTATATATACCAAGGCATTCGAATTGAAACCAAGGGGAGCACTACTCTTGGCTAATAAGGATGCCAATCAGGCTAAATGGGTAATCACTGGAGTAGCCATGGAAACCAAAAGACAACCCTCCCAGGCCCCATGTGTGCTGGAAGAAAGATTTTGCGCACTTCACACTCCACCCCCCAAAAAACCTGCAAATGCACACAGAGGGGTAAAATACATATGTGGCTGTGGCCGGTCATCTGGGCTTGTATGGACAAGCCCAGTTCACAAGCCACAAACTACCCAATGTTGTGGGTTTGCAGAAACCCGTGGGTTGGGTCATGCCCATCTCTATCATATGTCTATGATTTCCTCCCTGAAGGCTTAACTAATTATGGTTAGGAGCAGCCTCTTACATGATAACTTGGAACGGACCTAATTCTCATTGTCTAGGGATTGTGCTGCACTTGTCCCTAAGAATTCCTGTGCTTGCTTTACCCCTTGGCCTTTGAAAGGTAGGTAAAGGTAAAGGTAAAGGTATCCCCTGTGCAAGCACCGAGTCATGGCTGACCCTTGGGGTGACGCCCTCCAGCGTTTTCATGGCAGTCTCAATACGGGGTGGTTGGCCAGTGCCTTCCCCAGTCGTTACCGTTTACCCCCCAGCAAGCTGGGTACTCATTTTACCGACCTCGGAAGGATGGAAGGCTGAGTCGACCTTGAGCCGGCTGCTGGGATTGAACACCCAGCCTCATGGGCAGAACTTTCAGACTGCATGTCTGCTGCCTTACCACTCTTGAAAGGTACAGAATACCAAATATTCGTTTTGTTTAAAATATTACGGTCCTGTGCTTATATTATCTTTTCTAGTGCAACTTGCATGAGTGACTTGACTTCCTGGGTTTCCCCCACCCTCTCTTTTTGTTGAAGGAAAAGAAAATGTTGACAGTGAATAATGAAACTCCAGTCATCCCAAGTTAAACATTTATACTTTGGCCCAAGATATTATAGCCTTCCTGTGACATTTCATTGTTTTAAATTCCCTTTTCATATGTCCAAGGGCATCAGTCAAATACCAGCCCTTTAGAAGTGCTATTAACACTTTTTTTCCTTTCCAAAACAAATTCTAAGTCAAGTGTGACGCACTCTTCCACGTTCCACCTTTCAACCAGGTTTACAAGACTGTAGGCAGTTTAATAAATTAGCTCGGGGCTCAGAACAAGGAGAGCGAGAACCGGCTTCACGTGCTTTCCAGTTTTCAGAAAATAAAATAATGTTCTCTCTTGTAAGGTGGAAATTCTCACTGAAGCCAAGCGGCGTTTCCCCTCATTTTCATTCAAAAGCAGCGAAAACATATTTCTATCGGTTACTTCATAATCAGATTTAGGAAACCAGTTGTTGTTGCCGCATTTCATAAAGTCACACTTTTGGAAAAAAACACCGCAGAAGAAATATAGCTCTTGGACAGGGATTAACAGCAGCCAGGGTTCAGTCTCAACACATGAAATATATCTGCAAACCTCCTGTCAGGATGAAATTTGAAGATCAGAATAACTCATCCATATGGCTACTCATCAATCAAAGCCGGCAGCGAAGCCTGGAGACAACTCTGAAGCAGAAGCTGCGGTAAAGCCCTCCTGAATCAACAACATTTCTTATGGAAATGATTTGTGTGTGCATCCTTCTGTTAACTAAAATACTGGTTGTCAGAAGCAGTCGGCCCTGCCGGGTTTTGTCTTTGGAACACAGAAGTCAAACGTTCCAAAACATGGGCTGTTTTACAGCACTTCATAGGTTTACTGTCAACATTCGAATGGGACACCACCAACATATGGGGGCAAATATTTGTTACCAGCAAAATGCCCATTGTGATGATGAGTTGGTTCACATGGAGAGAAGCCATGTATGTTATAAGAAACCTTGGCTGGTGCAATACATCTCCCCATACCCTTCACACCAAGTATTATGCCTCTTCTGATTCCTATCAGTGAAGAACAGGCCACCCACTGTCAGCAGCAAAGGAAGAATGGACACTGAGAAGTTTTTGGTGGAAGGGTATGGCTATTCAACAAGGTGGAAGGGGAGCAGGATCTTTACTGGAGTTAGGCCTCACCTGTGATATTAACCTGATTCATATTAGAGATTTGTATTGCATTCTGGGCTGCCATATCCAGAAATAGCTGATTTGCAAATAATAATAATACACAGACTTAATCTTCCCTTCTGCCCATATTTGGCTGACAAAAGGGAACCTTAGAAAGGCCATGAGGATACTTTTTCCAATAATTTTTAAACATAGGGTTGCTGAAGTCTGCACTTGTGGCACTTTAAACAACTCTTCTATCTGCACCATGAACAGTAGTAGCAAAGGTGGAATGGGGGAGGGAGTGAGATGAGAGGAGAAGAGGAAGAAGAAGTTGGTTCTTATATGCCGATCTTCTCTACCCGAAGGAGTTTCAAAGCGGCTTACAATCACCTTCCCTTTCCTCTCCCCACAACAGACACCCTGTGAGGGAGGTGAGGCTGAGAGAGCCCTGATATTACTGCCCAATCAGAGCAGCTTTATCAGTGCTGTGGCGAGCCCAAGGTCACCCAGCTGGTTGCATTTGGAGGAGCACAGAATCAAACCCGGCTCGCCAGATTACAAGTCTGCTCTTCTAACGACTACACCAAGTTGGCTCTCAAAGCAGCTTACAACTGCCTTCTTCTCCCCGCAACAGACACCCTGAGAGATAGGCGGGGCTGAGAGTTCTGAGAGGATTTGTGACTGGTCCAAGGTCACCCAGTTGGTTGCATGTGGAAGATGAATGGGAATCAAACCTGACTCTCCAGATCAAAGACCACTGCAGAAGACTAGGGTTCCTCCTCTCAAAGTTTATAGATATGGAAGTTTATCAGAACAAATCCATAGCAGAGCGAGATAGAATCCTATAGGCAATGGAACCTGGGAATCCAATCATCACTAAGTACAGTTTATGGAGCCTAACTTGAAATCAAGCAATGTACATGATATGGAAAATAGGCATGCTTTAATGTACAACTGCCATGCATGAGAGACCACAGGTGAATTAGGAAGGTTCTTCAATCATCTGTTGAATAGTTTTTTTGTTTTTTTAAGTAGGCTACAGATGAGTGCCATACGTAACACACTAGTAAGCTGATCTGTAAACATTCACTATTGATAGCTTTGGTAAGTATGAAAACAACGGTATTAATTTACTGACTTACAAATTAGTGGAACTTCTTTCCTTGACAACATTGTTCAAATATTTCCTGTGATCTTTTAATTAAAGTGCGGTGACAGCTTTTCTTTTTGGTGACTCATTATTGTTACGCTTGTTCTTATCCTCTTCTAGCTTCCCTTATTTGTTCCTCACTGTTAACTACCTTGAAAATGAACAATGGGCCGTGCTTTGTAAGGTCATCAGTCTTTCAATGAGTGTTGTCCTCCAATCAATCAATCAATCAATCATGGGGGAGTGGTGTTTTGGGGCGCTGCAAGAGAGGCAAGTGAGAAAACTATGTTCTGCAGATGGAAATCTTTCAAACATTTCCAGCTTAGAGTTTTTGCTCAGAAGTAGCCCGAGATTTCTGAAGACCCCAAAGAGTTATCAATTCACGTACACTAAACATGATTCATTACTCTTTTCCCTGCAAACCATTTACAATCCATTTTCAGATAGAAGGCAATGCAGTGAAATAGATGGTAATCACCCAGATATGAGAACATCTGGAATGTGAATTCACAATACATGCATCAACCATAATTATACTGTGGACAATTATTTGGGATGTGGCTGCTGGTGACAATACTAGATCAATTTGAAAAATGACTTTTGAGACCCTCCATCTATTGAATCCAGTCTTTTGGTAAGAGAGAAAAGAAGAAGACATTTCAGATAAAGTTGGAAGTCAGTTGGAAGGACACTTCATAGGCCTATGCCCAATATTCTCTAATTTGGTTCAAAGTAGCACATGAAATGCATCTGAATTGCCAAAGGACTGCTTACTTCATGGAACATTTGCATAATTTTGATGCTTCTTTTGCAACCCTTTTGTTCTGTTGCCACCTCTCCATTTCATTTTCCTTTCATTCTGTCAATGTCCTTGGTCTCACTCATCCACGTGCTGCTGTTTCATCTTCTTTGCTGTGGTGAGCCACATGCTTTTGTTTGAGAGTTCATGATTTATATAACACCAAAAGTAGAACTGCAAGATTGGCAATAAAATCACCATCAATGGGCAGATCCACTAATCCACTTATTCAGATCTTCCCTGTTCTCCTCTGTCCACCTCCATATTACTGCAAACACTCAGAGGCCATCTGCAAATTCTGATCACACATGAACATAGGAAGCTGCTCTATACCGATTCAGGACCTTGGTCCACTAAGGTCAGTATGGTCAACTCAGGGTGACAGTGGCTCAAGCAGGCAGATGTCTTCCACAACTCCTCCCACCTGGTCCTTTTAAATGGAGATGACTGAATTGAACCTAGGACTTTCTGCATGCCAAATAGATGCTTTATCACTCAGCAATAGCTGCTCCCACGTGCAGCCAGCTGGGTGACCTTGGGCCAATCACAGTTCCTCTCAGGGCTCTCTCAGCCCCACCTACTTCAGCTGGTGCCTGTTGTGTGGAGGGAAAGGAAGGAAATTGTAAGTCCCTTTGAGACTCATTCCGGTAGTAAAAAGCAGGGTACAAAAACCCAACTCTTCTTTCTGAAACAAGCACAAATTTGGGCTATTCCTCCAGGAGGAGTTTGGAAAGGCAGACCATGAGAGAAATGATATTTACATTTTAATTTTTATTGAACATGTAAAATAAATAGAATGAAATGCAGAAGAATGTAGGTCAATTGAATGAGCAATATAGAACATTAAACTGTGGGAATTACTGAGATGTAAGTAACTTGATTGTACATAAAACACACTACATCTATGAAACTGGCAACAACTAGCCAATTCCTAGCAGGCCAGCTCAGTTACATTAGATGTTCCTCCCTCTGACTGATCCAGAAAGTCAGAACATGCCCTCAGTAAGACATATAGTGCCTTCAGATAGGTGGAATGGAGGGCAGGAGGGCAAAGGATGCAGGTTCTCTCTGAGCAGTGCTTGAAGTGAAAGGATAGAACTTGGGAGGAAGGAACAGGGAGAGGTTTAAAGAAGCCAAGCTGAAGCAAAGCTTGGAGTCCAGAAGTCTTAGTTCTACTGAAGAAGTTCCAGCGTAGCCAAAGGAAAGGGTTCAGGTGGAAAGGAAGAGTCAGTCTTTATGTTTTCAGCAGTAGAGGAACAATCTTTGCGTAAGAGACTAAATTTAATTGCTCCTTGCTGGATTTCTATTTTTATCCTGTTTTTACTTCGGCGTTTTCTATTGAGGCCAAATCCTATTGGTGACGTTTTGGGGGATCTTTATAAAGGTAACAAGAAAAGGAGCCTAGAATGCCCAAATTTGCTCATAAGGAGGGTGAGGCACAGGAATATCTGTATCAGGTAAGGAAGAAGGGAGACAGGATGGTTTAGATGGGTCAACTGAATTAGGGGTGTTTGAGTAACAAAGACTAGGATATAGTTTCACTCATAACTGGTTTTCCAGGAAAATCTACATTTTGAGGCAGATGCCTTGATGATCCTAAGTTATTCACTGTCTTCAAACCTCTGCAATCAATAATGGCATGAACTTTGATGAGATCTCAGGAACTGGGCTACTTCCTTATAAGTCAATCAGGATCTCGATTGGCTGTTATCTGATTTCAATTTCCCAGTTTTAATATCAACATAAACTCTCTTCTGCAATCTAAGACATTCTATGGCTTGAAAAGTTATGGAGGATCTGGGTACGTTTCCCAGATGATCTCCAGTGTTAAATGTCCACTCCCATTGAAAATAGCTCTGTATAATTATACTTAATTTATAATGATGCTCAGCTCTGCATTTAAACCTCTTACATTTATGCATTTAATGACTACTTTCAGGAGAAGTGGTATTATTGCATTAGGAGTTACACATTAGTGTACCTGGTGCATTTTCAATTACAAAAATTGCCAAGAGTCACTCTAGATAGTCCATGATGGAAAATTTGACTTGACTTATAAAGGTAGAAGCTGGCAAGAAATATTATACTGAAAGTCGCAAGAGCTATATTTTAGCAGAATTAACACTGCAAATAAAAAAGTTTCAATGCATGTAAATTAAAGGTCAGTCCACATAAAAGTAATGTCCTTCTAGAAATCATAGCCTTTTCTATTAGCTACAAGATGTGCTGGAAGAGTTACACTGGGCCACTGGGAAGAGAAGGGGGAATTATTTCATCTAAAAGGAAAGTACAAAAAGTTTGCCCTCTGCAGAAGGCCAAGTCAGATGAAGCAACAGCTGTTCTTCTGCGTCCCTATGTGCCCATCTCTAATCAGATTAGGGACCAAAACAACTTTTACTAACAAAATTTTGTCTTCAGTCATCTTTACCCTTGAAGATTAAAATATGCAACATTCAGTGTTGTATAGCATGATCCCTGCTGAATTTGTTCTCAGCATTTAATGAGGAAAACATGTCAAGGTCTCTTCTGGCTGGTGAAGAGTACTAAATAACACAAGAGTACTTAATAGCATAAGGAGGTGCTCTGTTTTCTGGTTGTTGTTCCCTTTATCTGATTTTTCCTCACTGGCTAATTACACACAAAAATACCACTTACTACAGTATCACTACAATGGCCAAACGCTCCACTTTAGCTAAAGGGATCTTTCTAATGCAATCTAGGCATGTCTACTCAGAAGTAAGTTTGCCTACGTTCAGTGTTGCATAATCTAGGGTAATTAAGCATAGGATCGCACAGCTAGCAATGCCTTTGCAAAGGAGAGTTGCACCCTTGTATATCCAAGGCACTGCAAACAGTTGCATATGGAAATAATGGGATGGTGTATTTGGGTTCAGGACTGGACTTCAAGTAGAACAACAGCTTTATGGCTAAGTGGCAAATCTGTCTCACTCTAATCTGACACTCTAACGAGGATACATTCTGCTCTTCCCTTTACTGTAATGGCTCCTATTAAAATCTGAGGCGGCTTCTTTTTGCCCATGTAGGAGCCCCTGGAATAATTTTTCCAGTTTCGAGGAGCCCCAGTAGTGGTGTCAGCTGGCTATGCCTCCCTGCCATGCCTCCATAAATTGGATGTCACCAGAAGTGGCATCACCACCTGCATTAACAGACAGTTTTGAAGAGGACTGAGGAGGGGAGAGATAGGGCGTGGTTTAAGGCAGGAATAGAAATGAAGGCTCCACCCACTCCCTGGTACAGAAACCATGAGAGAACTCACTCAGGAGGGGGTAGGGGGAGCAAAGCGGTCAGTTCCCTAGCTTGTAGCTGAGTCCATTAAGACAGGAGGGGAAATGCTGTGAACCCCCTCCAAAATTCTCACAGACCTCTGGGGGTCCACGGACCCCTGGTTGGGAATCCATGAGTTAGAAGGATAGAGTAATCTGAAAAACCTCTATCTGAGACCCTGGAGGGCTGCTGTTGGTCAAAGTAGACAATGATTCAGTACAAGGCAACTTCATGTGTGCACATGAAAGTAAATGCAGAGCTCATTATATGGGTCTGATCCTTGCTTAAATGCCCTATAGTGGAATGAGTGGGGCAAGCTCGAAGCATAAGAGGGGGTTTCAGCGTGACATTAAATCAAGGTACGGCTGTACTGCGGAACTTGTCAAGGTGTTGCTTCACGCAACAAGGATGTCACTTCCGCACAGCTGCATTTTCAAACATCTATGAAACTGCAAAGGGAATTCGTGAATTTGGAGTATTTTATGGGGGCACACAATGCCATTTGGGTAATAGCTAAATGTTAATCAAACACTGAGAAGTCACAGTCATTCTCTGTTCGACTGGAAACTGCTTGTTCTACAGCACAATTCATTTTTCTCCTTGTTTTGTGTTTTGCAAAGCTACTAATTCGTAAGACATGTCAGCCGTCGTTACACATGTAATGCTTTGCAATTAGTGGAAGAGAACAACACACACTCAACTACAAAGGTTAATATTATTCTGACATCCTTTCCAAGGAAGGGACAAGGGTCATGAGTTTCTTGACATGTTATGTTCCAGCTTTAGAGAAAGAGAAAACTATTCCATGCTAGAGAAATCACTATGAATATTAGATTGGGAACAGGAGGGGGTGGGCAAGGTTCATCTCTGAGGGTCGTGCTTTCAAAGACCTGGAGTACAGCTGCTGAAACCAATCTAATTTAACTGCTAAATTAAACATGTTGACTGCCTTGGGGACCTCTCTAAGGAGAAGGAGAGATCAAGCTGCCCCGTTCCCTAACTGTCAAAATAGTGATGCCTCATACATTATAATGAAACTTATATCTCAAACAAATGTTCTCTTCTGTATTCTCTTTATAAAGGAGACTTACCATCCCATGCTGTTCATTTTCATTATATGTACTAGTTTCTGTTTGTGGCTCAGCTCCAAAGCATGAGCCATGGCCATTTACTACTATGATACTTTGCAGGAGGACGTAATACATTCTTTTGCTGCTCTCTCAGTACCTGAGCAATTTCTGATGGTCTTGATCAACTGAGGTCCAGACTTTTAGTGATCAAGAAGGTTGCTCAGATCTTCTCAGCATTAATTCCTCAGAACCCCCTTCCCCAAATAGTGGATGTTGGGGTATTTATTCATTGCATGGTGTATTATGATCAGGAGATCCTGGGATTCTCTAGCAGCTAGGCAAGAGAAGTCCAGAGCAGCGGTTTGCCATTGCCCACCTGTGCACCATGACCCCTCATGTTCTGTAGAGGAACTAACATCCAAATCTTTTGAGGCTTTCCATTTTCCATCTAAACGCTAGCCCTATTTAGCTTCTGCGATCTGACAAGATTGGGGTTGCCTGGACTAACTAGATGAGGGTGGATGTTGAGGTGGTTTTGGTAAAGCCAGCCTTCCTCTAATTTAGTCAACCCTCCAGAAGTGCTTCTTGCAGACAGTGTGTTTCTCCCACCCAATGGATAAGTGGCTACATTCCACAAGACACGTGAGAATACACTCAGGCACAGAGAGGGCTTCTAGAAGGGTGGCATTTTGAAGAATAAATATTTTAATTGGAGGGCTCCAAATGATCCATGCAACGGTCACTTCCAGATTAGACTACTGTAACTCGCTCTAAGTGGGCCTGCCCTTGTCTTTCACCCAGAAGTTACAGCTGGTACAAAATGTCGCTGCCAGGGTCTTCACGGGGACATCATGGAGGGCCCATATTCAGCCGGTGCTTCAACATCTGCACTGGTTACCAGTCTGTTTGCAGATCAAGTTCAAGGTTTTGGTCTAGACCTTTAAGGCTATGAGCGGTCTGGGTCCTGCTTACCTGTGGGACCGCTTGGTTGCTTATGCTCCTTGCAGGGCTCTTCGCTCTGCAGGTACAAACTTACTCGCCTGACCTTGACCCGGGCCAGGGCCTTTTCGGTCCTGGCCCCAACCTGGTGGAATGAGCTCCCAGAAGATCTGAGGGCTCTGTTGGAGCTGTCAACTTTCTGCAGGGCCTGCAAGACGGAGCTCTTCCGCCAGGCATATGGTTGAGGCCAAGGTGGGTTCTCCTTATGCAATCTGGGATCCTCCATGTCCATTGTGGCCACCTGTTCCCACTCTCATCAGTAGGATAGTAGGATTGTTGGCCCTGGCTGATCGAGGGGACAAATTGAGTTAGTAGTTTGCTGCCATCTTTAGTTAATAATTTTAGTAATGTAATTTGGGTATTTATGGGATTTACTGTATTTTATTATTTTATTGTGTAAACCACCATGAGTCCAATTGTGAACGGTGATATATAAACCCAAATAATAAATAAAATAAATAAGAGCTATATTTGGATACTTTTCATTAGTGTCCATTCATATTGTTTACCATCTTATAGTCCCCATTATTACATCACATAAGTGCATATAAATATTAGACCAATGAAGAAGACCCCAAGAGGGGTTGAAATGCATTTAGTTATTTGGTCATTTATCCATGTGTCAAAATTTTCTGGATTTGTGCAATGGAGCGTGATAGACGTTGATGTTTTTTAAGTTTTATACGTGCACATGTATTGTTAAGAAATATTTGCATTTCAATTTTTTATACTTATACCTATTCTGCTGCTGATCAACCTTTTAGGTTCCTCACAAGAAGGTTTGCACCTTGAATGAAACTTCATTGGTCTTAGAGGTGCCACTGGACTCAAACCATTGGTTACTGTTCTTGGAAAATATACCATTCCATTCTCCTTGGAACTTTTCTGGGTGTTAAACAACTGGGATAAAATTCTTTGTGGGCGTGACATTCACCCAAGGGATTTCTCCCTCTCAGGAAGGAGAAGCCCTCCACATTACAGAGGCAATAAAAATTCTCACACCTGCTGGGAGCAAAACAAAGCCTGCAAGCAGTTAAGTGCTTAGCACTGCAAAAGCAGAGATGACCATCCCCCTACACACATCCCTACATGCTCTGCTTCTGCAAAAATGCATACCTTTTGCTTTATGTGCAAAGGGGCAGACTGCAGCATATCCAATCTCATTACCACTGTATGTTTTAATTAGTTTAAAAGATATGCAAGTGATCTCAGAACCCGAATCAATAGTTCTCTAAGAGACATGATCTAATCTTTCATTATCAATGGGCTGTCTCATTTGTGTGTGCTTGCTTATTTTTTATTAGAGACAGAGGTCTCCCTTCGACCTGCAGTCCAGACTTCTGCTTTTATCTCCTGCAGCAAGAGTTTGGCCCAGGCTATATAGCACCTATGGGAAAACAGATTATGTAAGCGTTTGGGCAGACACAGTCTGAAGCCTTCTAAAGCCCCTAACTTGGTATAACAACTGGGGGAAATGTTTTCTGTTTAGACGTAGGCCTGTGATATCATTTGGACCAGGGGGCGGCCAAACTGTGGTTCTCCAGAAGTCCATGGACTACAATTCCCATGAGCCCCTGCTGGCATGGAATTGTAGTCCATGGATATCTGGAGAGCCACGGTTTGACCATCCCTGATTTGGACTAAGTGTTCTGGTTGGACAGGTTGAGTCACTCTTTATTCCCTTGTCCCTCCCCAGCCCCCAGCCCCTGTCTGAGAAATGGGAAGTTAAAGACATTATAGGGAAATAGATTGGGAAAAATTTCATTCAGGATTGCATTTCATTCAGATTCTTATTTATCGAAGGATAACAGACTTGGTGTGCTGTGATGAGCTGCAATTCCAATGCATGTTTCTAATAGCAAACCCTTGCCCCTGTATCTGTCTCTGGATCTGATTCCTGAAAAAAAATTCTGAAATTCACAGTGCAATCCTAAAAATGCTTTCCTGGGAGTAAGTCCTATTAATGCACCCTAGTAGGATTCTGGGTAGACATGTTTAGGGCTGTTGTCTAGATGAGTAGAATGGCAGCCACTCAGTCTCTGCAAAAATACTTAATGGGACTGTTTTCTATAGAATCTATATGACCATCGCAACTGGCAAACCATCAAGTTTTAAATGGGGGCATAATTTCAAAGATTGAAAAGTTGCTCTGTCACACAAGTGAGCCACATCTTTTGAACCATGCTTTGTGTTTCCAATACTGTGTTCAAATGATAGCTTTAAGGCTGCAATCTCAAAGATAAAAAAGGCAGGCGTCTGCTGGCAACACTCAAGTTATATACTTGGTGGTGATTAATGCACTTCAGCTTGATTCCAACTGGAGTTGGTGTGCTGGGCAGCAGTAAATAGCCTCAAGCTACAGTCTGACAGATATGATTGGTACTGATTGCCCAGGTTTTGTAATAAGGTCACTAAGAGTCCATTGTTTTAGTGGTCTGAACAAAATAGCTTTCTGGCAGGTGAACGTTCTCGGGGGCTGAAAGGCTACTCAAAGGAAGAGCAGGTAGAGTTACCAACCATTGAGTGATTTCCTTCCTTCCCACTGTATCCTTTGCCCTGACTTTGTGATTCTGGGAAGAAAATTTCCCAAGACTGGAAATGGCTGGTGGGAGGCCCAGAGGAGAAAGATTGGGCTTCTTGCATGGACTGTCTTGCACTGGAGCCCTCTCTTTACTTGTCCACAGGGTAAATACATTTATGATGAGTGTTCCAAGCAAAAGTTTGATCCTGCTCCCGCAAGTGGACCTTCCATGGTGTTGAGGAGAAGGGAAGATGTTTCTGCCTCCACTGCTCCACCCCACACAGATTGGCTGTTTCATAGCCAGATTCTTTCAGTGGAACACAGCCTGGTTCTTATCAAGCACAAGGAATCCTGTCTGGATCTCTAAGCCAGGGGTAGTCAAACTGCGGCCCTCCAGATGTCCATGGACTACAATTCCCAGGAGCCCCTGCCAGCGAACGCTGGCAGGGGCTCCTGGGAATTGTAGTCCATGGACATCTGGAGGGCCGCAGTTTGACTACCCCTGCTCTAAGCTATTATTTCTTTAACAGCTATCATTCCCTGGGCTTTGTAACTCCATCCCCCTATCCACATACAGACAAAAAGAAATCAACGCTGAATTACACAGTCAACTGGAACTAAAGTAATGGGGAACCCTTCATTGTTTCTATGATATTCTCCTTAAACTTTCAGCCATGACAATGCAAAATGTGTTGCATAGAGTGCATTTTGACAACAGAAAATATCAGTGTAGAACTGGTGTGAGGGTTTTTTTTAATGAAGAATGAAAGATATTGAAAGAATTTAAGAAAAATTGATATGAAGACAGCAGCACATAAATGGAGGGATAATTCATAGAGTGGTACAGCCATTCTGAAAGAAAAGCCTCTCTGTCTTTTTTTTTTAAGGTCCTATTTACACACAGGTGTGAGGGGCAGCTGTTGCGGTTATGCTTGGTGGCAGTTACAAAGATTGCCTGTGAAACTGTAATTACTTTCAATTTAATACTTCTTTAGTATCAACAGCTAGACGACTTTAAGTTAGTTCCAGAGCGCCACTAAAATTAGGGTTGCCAACTGCCTGGAGGAAAAATGCCCTGTGCCCCAATAACAGAGGATTAAAAGGATGTTACTTACCAACACAACCACTTTTAACTTGAGAAGGGGTGATTTCTCTTAAATGAGAAGGGTTGTGCAGAAAAAAACTAAAAGGAAAGGTAAAGAGGGCCAAATCCCTTCCGGAAGCTTGAGCACTATTTAAAAGGACAATCCTAGAAACTCAGATAAACCGTGGTTAGGAAATGTACAAATAGGTATTAAAAAGACATACATAGTTAATGAAAAAAGTAATGGAAGCAATAAAAGTTAAGAAGGATTCCTTTAAGTAGTGGAAGGCTAATCTGAATGAGGTAAATAAAAGGGAGCACAAGGTTTGCCCAATAAAATGCAAGCTGGTTATTGGGCAGGTAAAAAGGGACTACCTATAACCACAAGTGTTTAATTAAAAGGGGTAAGGGGTCCTGGCAGGAGTTGGTGTTAAGGGTTATGGGCCAGTTAGGTCCATCGTTCGTGCCTGCATTCCTCTGATTGGCTGTCCACCCACTGGCTGCCCAATCAGATTAGAACTCCCACCCCTAACTGCTTTTGCACAATTTTGCTGCTTCTTCGCAGTCTCTGGCCCCTCAGACACCTCTCCTAAGGTGAGTGAGCTGCCAAGGGTGCATGGGGGCTCTTTGGCTTTGCCCTTCTGAGGTAATGGCTCCTGCCTACAGAGCTTAGGGAAGTCAGCCTGTGTCTTCTCTGAGGGGGTGTGCTCGCCCCACCACAACCGCTGCCTTCCCCCTCTTACAGACCCTGGGGCACACTGGCCACTACGCCATCCCTCACTCCCACCTGACATGGAGACCGCCAGCACGTGTCTCCATGCCGCCTCCTGCCAACTCTGAGGTATGCCTGCAGACTGAGAAAAGCCTGATGGGCCTGGCCTAAACTATAAACAGAGGGGAGTGCCGGGGGGGGGCACCAGAAAGAGGGGAAGGCCCCCTAGAATTACAGCTCCAGACTAAAGAGATCAGACTGAGCACCTGTTGGAAAAGTGCCTATGAAATTGCATGTTGGAACCTCAAAAGAGAGAGGGTCTGTCTCTTCCCGGTGTTTGCCTAGAAAATTACTCAGAGATAATGCAGGACATTTCTATTAAAGATTGGGTCAGGCAACCTCTGCGTCGAGGTCCCTGATAAAAGAATGTACTTTTTGTTCTGTAATCAATGAGCCTTCTGTAAATAATGTATCAGCAGCTCTTGGCTGACGGAGTGGGTCCTGGAAATGACTCTCAAAGAGTGCCATAAACATCTGGGTGGCCCTTATGAGGTAAGCATGATGTGAATGTAAATAAATATGTGGAACACTATTTGGGTCATGCAGATTTTGGAGCCCCCCTGTGTCTATTTTTGCTGCAGTAAAAATAAATATTTAAAAGGTTTTCCTCTCAGTGTGATAACTGGGAACACTGCACTGGACAAAAGACCCTGATCAGGCCGCAGGGCCATCAACTGCAAAGTTAAACACCTTAACTATAAATACATGCGGAGGGGTCCATACTAGTGGAGGCCAACCAGGAGAGAGATTGGAGTCATGGTAGATAACTCACTGAAAATTCAGTCTCAATTCAGTGTGCAACAACAATGAAAAAAGCAAATGCTATGCTAGGGATTATTTGGAAGGGAACCGAACCAAATCAGCCAGCACCAGAATGACCCTGTGTAAACGGATGATGCAGTCTCATTTGGAATACCGTGTACAGTTCTGGTCAATGTTCTTCCTATGAAGAAAAGTTTCCCTATGGAACCTTTTTCTAAGAAGAAAGGTGAAAGAGGTCAGGGCAATTTAGCTTAGATAAACCTATGGAGAGAGGACCAGCTGTGGCTATTAGCCACGAGGTGTAGATGGAGTGCTGTGTCTAGGGCAGTAATGCTTTGTATTCTTGGTGCTTGGGAGACAACAGTTGGGGATCTTTGGACTTTGGTGAACCTCCTGAGGGCACCTGATTGTTGCCACTGTGTGACACAGAGTGTTAGACTGCATGGGCCATTGGCCTAATCCAACATGGCTTATCTTATGTTCTGATCTTCTTATGTTCTCTCCTTTGTGCTTGTTAAATAACCTGCTATATTAAGAGATTCCTGAATACTCTAGTCATCATTTCCATTATTCCATTATAGAATTAATTATCATCTGCAAATCTTTAGTCACGTGCTGCAGTTTGGCAGAAAACACTGCTCTCCTGGGGGTTCACAATGCATCCATGTTCAACCTGCAAAAAATATACTGACTTCTCAGACTGAGATGACATATATCTGCACATTCC
Organism: Paroedura picta; assembly: GCF_049243985.1. Lineage (NCBI taxonomy): Eukaryota > Metazoa > Chordata > Lepidosauria > Squamata > Gekkonidae > Paroedura > Paroedura picta. The sequence goes on from NC_135370.1 coordinate 47,029,336, forward strand.
CAGCCCTTACATATTTTACCACATACCATGTCACAGTTGCTGTTTTGAAAATGAGTGTTTTGGGCTGCAAAGTTTAATGCTACAGCTATATAATTGCTTGTGGCGCGCTCCAGATATGAGAAATATATGTAATTTCTTCTTGTTGAAATAAACATAACGTTGTTCAAAAGTAAACCCATTCAGACGGCTCCAATTGTTTTAAGCACCTGTGAATTCTAGCAACATTAAGACAATGAAATTCTACTTCAAGGCAGTATTTCATGGCTAATTCATAACATGGTTTCAAACATCTTTATCTTTGTAGTCACCCCGCCAACCCCCACCCACACAGCATTTCTTGCCTTCCAGCTCCCCCCTGATGAGGTTCAGCATTTATCAAATATAAAAACCATTACATTCTAATAACTTATTCTATAGTACTTTGTCACACCCCAGAAATTGCTCCGCAGGACCCCAGATCTATTTCACATCCTGAAATGACATTTTAATGCTCACAACTGAGATTAAGCCAATCAGGGGCCTGTCTCAGATAGCCATGGCAAACACACACACCCCATTTTTAACGGAGATGGATGGGATACCTGGCAATCACCTGCTGGGATCTCTGCCCGTTGTTTTTATGCAGCTATCATTCTGTCTCATGACTTCTATCCCTCATATTATTTCAGGCAGTTATGGGTCTGAACGGTGAGTCATGACTCGGGAACTTGGAAGCATTTTGAATCACTTAAGGGCAAATCGAAAATTGTTAAGCAAAATAACCAGTTTATTCAGGGGAATATAAAATAACCATTTTATTGAGGGGAAAGAAACGGTCTGTTCAGCTTGTATACCACCCCTCTTTGCAAATAGGAGGGTGAGTGTACTATCTGATACTTCAGATCCCACTTTTGCTAAATGGGAATCAGGCTTCCCTTGAAGTGATTGGTGTGGTGGTTAGGAGTGCGGACTTCTAATCTGCCGAGACAGGTTTGATTCCGCGCTCCCCCACTTGCAACCAGTTGGGTGACCTTGGGCTCGCCACATTATTGATAAAGCTGTTCTGACCGAGCAGTAATATCAGGGCTCTCTCAGCCTCACCCACCTCACAGGGTGTCTGTTGTGGGGAGAGGAAAGGGAAGGCGAATGTAATCCATTTTGGGACTCCTTCAGGTAGAGAAAAGTGGCATATAAGAACCAACTCTTCTTCTTCTACTAGCAATGCTGAATATACTTGATTATCTCCTCAAATCGTCTCCTCATTTACTTAAGCATCCTATTTGGAATTATTGTAGTTTATGATCACTCTGTAGCACTCTCCTTCTGCTAATATTTCCCCATAGCTGCTGTAGTCAAATGTATGACTCTGAGCAATCACAGGATTCCTTCAGGAGGGCAGAGGCAGGAGGCACCCTATTAATGTAGGTCTAAGGGGGAACAGAGTCTCCCCAACTTGGCATCTATGGTTCTTTCCAAATTCTCTGGGGAAAATTTTTTTCTTTACCATTTGTGTTTAAGCAACATCATTATGAAGCTGAGGATACCTCTCCTGGTTGAGAAAGGTTGGATATTCACAGACTCCCATAACGTCATAGATTATATGGCGGTTTAATGTAGCATAGCATAATTGCTTGTGACAAAAAGCACACCCATTTGTCGGCCTGCAATGCAGCTCCCAGGACAATTGATTTTATACAAAGAGAGAAACTGAAATTATATAACAGTAGTATATAGTATATGATGCGATTTTCGGCCCTATTAGAACTTCTTAGAAGCCTTGTGTTTTTTTAAAGTAGCTGCTGTGTCAAAAAAAGAGAGAGAAAAATAGAAATGCTTCAACTTCCCTTGTTATGGCAGAACTTTCTGCAGTGAGTCCAGCAACTTCTAGGTCTAACAATAGACATATGTTTTTATGCAGCATGAGATACTTTGATCTGTCTCTTATTACAAGCCGTGATGCGTCACAAAAAATCCATCAGGTCTCAAAACTGCTCCAGGGGAATTATTCTTTTTCCAGGGCGCTCCTCGCTGCCGTGATAATGGAACAGAATACACTTCCTTTGCTTCTGTGATATTATCCCAGGTCAGATTTGATTCTGGCCAATAAGAGCTGGCAATCAAACATGTTTTGCAGACACTGCATAGATTTCAGGGCTAGTTTAGATATTAGCTTGGTGTGCTGACTACTGGAAAGTCTCTACTCACGGAGACAGCACATAAGGGGGGGAGGGAAGGTTAGTTTAATAATGTGAGGACCCATGAGACACATTAGCTCACCCAACTATCCACCACTGGGGTTACACTCCCCCTACTACAGGAACCCATAACCAACTCATGGCAAAGTAGGAATCTTGTTTGCTTATCCCCCTATTCTGCCTTCCTGTTTTGGTGCCCTGCCTATTTGCATCTCTGTCATGCTGCCCTTCCTCCCACTTATTCCTTTCTGCTCCCCTTTCTCTGTCCATCTCCTGTCTGCTGCTCTGCCTGCCTGGTTATCACCCCATTCCATAGCTATTTAGGAAGCAATGGCATGGGGTGGTGAGGAGTGACTCTTCCCCTACCTCTTCCCACTCTTCTGTCTCTACCCACCTACAGCACTATTGCCTCCAATTATCTCACACAGTGTTAGCAGCTCTACACGGTGGCACAATGGAGTCATAGACAATGTTCCGTCTCTTTTTTTTGGGGGGGGGGATTTAATGCTCTGTCATTTTTCTTAACCCATAAAAATCTTTCTGTAAACCCACTGGCCCCCCAGGTTTGTGGGGAAATAGCTCCAGTACTTTTAATAGCTCCAGTACTCCCCCTGCAGTACTCAGAAAGGCAAGGAGGATTCGCCGGCCACTTCTGGGCAGTGCCCATTTGGCATATTGCAGCTACAAATATACACCAAATAAATAACATTTAGATGGATTATGGCAAATGCACATCTAGAGGAATCTCACAGGCATCTCTTACATATAATTTCACAGGCATTTCAAGAAATCCTACTAGAGCTTTTAAAAGAGAAGATTCCTCAGAGGGCTAAGTTTCAAAAGGAAAAAGAAAGTACTTTAAAAGGGATTTCCATGAGACTACATGAAAGGTAATGTCTAAATATGACTTTAGTTGACAATTTTTCTTTGGAGCTAGAACCTACTTAAATAATTTTGTCTGTCTGTCCAGAGTCTGTCCAGAGTTAATGCATTTACCTTTTGTCTGCACTATCTCTCCTTGTACACTCTCCCTTTCTCTGCCAAAAGGATACAACTCCACCTATCACCTCCTAGGCAAGTCTTGACACAAGTGGCCATTGCTGGGTTAGCTGGTTCCCACCCGCGCCCCAAATCCTTGGAGGCATGACTAAAGCATCCAGCTCTCCATCTTCCACCTCCAACGCAAGGCTTGTGGAAGTATCACGTCTCACAGGCAGCGGATGGAGAGCTGGCAGTTCCATTCCACTCTCCACCCCTACTTTCCAAGAATGACTGTCAGTAAAAGGTGGAAGACAAATCTAAAAGTAGGCCTGAATGCTGCTTAAGAAGTTTGATCAGGAGAAAACCATACGTAAAAGGCAAGGGGTGGCATGTAGGGTTGTCAGCTGCAGGTTGAGAAGCTCCTGGAGATTTGAGGGTGAAGCCTGGGGAGGGTGGGGTTTGGTAAGAGAGGAATATGAGGAGGAGGGTATAAAGCCATAGAGTCCACTTTCCAAGGCAACCATTTTCTCTGAAGGAACTGATCTCTGTAGGCTGGAGATCAAATGTAATGCTGAAAGTCCAGGGCATATTCTGCTCACAATAGATAGTGTACTTTCAATGCACTTTAGAAGCAGATTTTCCTGTTCTGCAGAGGAAAAGCTAGCTGCCAAAACACACTGAAAGTGAATTAAAAGCACAATAAAACCCCAATAAAATCTTCCCAAACTTAACAACAACAAGGCAGAAGTAGTCACAACCTCATATGTGGTGATGTGGCCTCCACTCGTCCCAGGCGGTCTGTGCCAACCTTGCACAAAAGGGAGGCCACCTTGCAGGCAAAGTTCAAGTGACCAAGAAGAACCTTCTTTAGCGTGCACTTGTGCTTACCCAGCATGCTACTTATCAATTCCCGGAAGGCTCAGAGCTTGTCCTCCAGCAACTTTGAGGTGCCCTGCATGGAATCCAAATGGATCCCCAGGAAGTTAAGCTGTGTTGCTCTCAGTCTTGTCTTGAGCCAAAGGCACTCCAGTTCTTCTGTCAGCTCCTGGAATGTCCTCAACCTTGCCTTGCTGGCCAGGGACACCCCCAGGCCAGGAAACAAGAAAATATCTAAATAATGAGATACTTCTGAAAAGTTCCCTTTCACCCATTCCAGGAAAGTGTTAAAGGCCTCAAATGCTGCACAAGCAATTGAGCAACTCATAGGCATAGCTTTGTTTACATACCATTGATCCTGGAACTGGAACCTCAGCAGGCAGAAGTTCTCTGGGTGGGTGGGCAGGAGGCAAAATGCTGACTGAATGTTGCACTTTACTAGTAGTACTCTGCACCTGCTTCCTTGAACCATTGCAACCGCCAAGTTCAAGGATGCATATCACACAGTGCACAGCTCCAGTTCAATTAACTGAGGTCCCCCATGGGTAGGAGATGTGATGGATCATCGTAAATTGGCCCAGGGCCTTTTTAGGCACCACACCCAACAGGGATACCCTCAGATTCTCCAACAGTGGCTTGGAGAAGGGGACAGCAATGTGCCCAGCTGTGCATTCCTTTGCCATCTTCTTTGCCAGATAGTCAGGCTCTCTCAAGCCAGTTTCAGATTACCACACATGGTGGCCACCTGTTCCCCCATAAAGGGTATGGACCCCCTCTGAAAAGCCCCTGCCTAGGTAATCCATGGCTCCCTTGACCAAGTAACTCTGCAACCACCACAAGAGGGAACTTACCTGACAGGTGTGTTTGAGATCCCAAACACACTAATATGTTATGTGAGGCCAACTCCCTGAACTCTCGGTCATATTTCAGGGCTACCTCCTCCTCTGATGACTCCCAGGCTTCCAAAACATGTTCAGGGGAAGTCGCTTAAATTCATGCCAAGTATTCGGTGTATCCCCAAAGCCACCGGCAAAGGATCTCTTGCACTGCTGCTCGTCTGCCTTCTTCCTGTCCTGCTGCTGGCCAGTATCTCCCCTTTTCTTTGCCCCCATACCAGTGAAAAGATGTTCCCATTCATGGATCTCTCCCTCTCTTACCTTCACTGGCAAGTGAACCTCCTGAAGGGCCTCCCCATCCTTGTACCTGGAGGTTCCCTAAGCCTCATGTCTACCCCCTCCAAATCAAGGAGGTGCTTGGCTTCCTCCCCGCCCAACCATGCATGCAGGCATGGGACAAATACCACCCATCATGCAGGTGACTGTCTTCCTCCTCCCAGGAAAAGGACTCACCCAAAGATGGGCTGTGACGTGATGAGCACTTACACTTGTGACCCTTCTTCTTCTGGCATTTTCATCTCCAGGTGCCCTCCCCGGCTTATGCCAGGGTCTCCACCACAGAATCCAAGCTTCCATCGCCAGTTGACTTCCCAAGAGCCTGGGGGCAGACCTGCCCATACATTGAGCCACTACCTGCAAATGCCCTTCCCCAAAAACAGCTTGCTCCCCTGATGGGCTTTCCCACCGCTGCCCCATGTGGCAGTGTTGCAGTGGTAACTCCTCCCCTCAGGCCTCCTGGCTGACTACCCCAACCCTAGATCCCCTAGATCGGGGAGGGGAGTCCTGATCACCTCACTGGCCCGCAAGCAGCAGCATGCCAGCAACCCCTTGCTTCCACTTGCCACGAAGCTGCTTTCTCCCACCTGCCAATCCATGTGAGACTCTCGCGAGCCTCAGGGCCAAGAATCTGCACCTGCGATCCACCACTGATGACTCTCAGTCCTTTCAGCTTGCCTCATGCTCTGTGCAGCCATGAACAATGTAGCCATCTAGGCTGGAGCTCAAAGAGAGCCTGTGCAGTGAGCACGTGGCGCCTCAAATAGGTGCCTGCTGCCCACCATATCCCCACACATGCTGGCATGCTTGCTGCCTTGATGCACCGCCGGTATGGCCTAGCCGCATCTTCTTTGGTTGCCCTCTGTGCGGTCAGTGGCGGCCATGCTTATTCACAGCTGCTCCTTATTATAACAAAAGAAACCATACTACAATGTCAGTTTAGTCTGAGATAGAAACTTTTCTTTTTTTAAAAAAAGAAACATTTACTCCAGTGTGGGGAATGGTATAGAACGGTAACTGTCATTTCTACATTGTTATTACTTCAGATTTTAAAACAACAACAACATACACTTTGTTGCTCAAAAAAAAAATCTGGTAAGTCATCAGAAACCTAAAATATCTTTTAAAATTATTTTGGAGCTTTAACACAAGCAAAGCAAGTCCTCTGCTACCAGGACTTTTCTTGCAGCAAAGTCTCCTTGCTGGAAAGTCAGAATATTTTAAGCCTTTTTTTCAGAATGGAAAAGTAGGCAACCTTAGAAGTAAGAAGATGTAATCATAGCAGCCTAACCCACAGTCAGTTGCATGGTTCTCCTATATCCATAACAGGGCCATTCAATTAGAAAGGTTATATTTCATGTTTGAGAAACTTTAAGTTGTGTTGATGAGCAATACAAGGCTGGAAATCATCTGCAAGGTTTAAGCTGCCATTCTTTCCCAGAAGTAACGCTTGCTGTATAAAATGGGTTTTACTTCTGAGTAGATCTGCTTAAGTTTACATATATAATCACAAGACTGATCCCCAAACAAGCACATACTCTCATGACTATGAAAATTGTACCCTGAGGGGGGAGAAAGTAATTTCTACATGTGAATATTAATAACTGCCGATAGAAGCAGACCTCCAAATTTGTTGGGTACAAGAGGATGGCAGCATAATTTTGGAAATGGGTATGTGTAATTTCATCTTGCACTGAGGCAGCTGCATTGGTTGCCAGTTCTGGCCCAGATCAAGTTCAAAGTTTGAGTTTTAACGTTCAAGGCCACCCGTGGCTTGGTTCCTGCCTGAGGGACCGCTTGTCTGCTTATGCCCCCTCAGAGCACTTCGCTCTGCAGGTGCAAATCTCTTGGAGGTCCCTGGCCCTAAGGAAGCATGCCTGGCCTTGACTAGGGCCAGGGCCTTCTCAGTCTTGGCCCCATCCTAGTGGAATGAGCTCCTGGGAGAGCTGAGGGCCCTGATGGAGCTCTTACAGTTCCACACGGTCAGCAAAATGGAGGTCATCTGCCAAATGTTTGGCTGAGGCCAGTCCCAGTGCTAAGAATATCATGGCCACTCCTCAGGCTCAGCTGTTTTAAATCTACACCCCCTATCTCTATGGAGGTCTGCTCGGGGAGGGGGATATTTTAGGCCTCCAATCTTTTGTGGTTGTAGGGGGCTTTAGAGCTCTGGATACAATGGGTTTTATATGGAGATTTTATGGGGGGTTATGTTGTACGGTGCCGTGAGTCTTCGCAAAGCAGCAGGATATAAGCCTGAATGAATGAATGAATGAATGAATGAATGAATGAATGAATGATAGTGTGTGTTTGTGTGTGTGTGAATATGTTTACATTTTCTTCCTCTTCAGTTTCTGCATTTGATGGTTAAATGATTAAACATCACCAGAACACCCCCCCCCCCCGCCAAGCCAATTCACTGCTCTGGTTCTAAATCACACATTATGGCAGATAAAAGGCCACACTGCGCCTTTACTCTTCTCCATTCTTTATGACTGTTCCTCTAGCTTGCTTGATCTGACGTTTCTCCACAACTCATAAAACTTAAAACATTGAACGGTGACGAATATTGCTTTTGTAAAGTCTGATTCACTAATGCGAAGTGGGGGGGAAATTGCTAATTGTTCACACAAACCAATAAATAATGAAGGCTAAAGAAACGGATGGTCATGACTAGAAACGTGGGGCTGTAGAGAAACGGATCTTTTCACCCATACTGTTTTTCTAAGGGAACTTTTGTAATCAATAAATCTAGATACTCACAGAAGCTGCAGAACACAACTTCTTCATTTTGCAACCTTGCTCCAACTCACTTAGGAAAATGAAAGCAAGGAAAAAGAACAAATTTAGGGGTGGAAGTTTCCCTCCACTCCTAATAAGGTTTCAGTTAACTCTTTACTATCTAGTTTACTACAGGAACCTCCCTCCTCATTAGACCTCCTCCCAGTTGTGAGTCTCCGCAGTCACCTCCAGGCCTATCCCCAGCAGGGCCTCCTCCATCAGGGGACGTGAGGGTGTCAGGGGTGGCAGGACCTTTTCCACGGCTGTTTTAGTCCCAAGTACACCTTCGTTCCCCACCCGCAGCCTTCTTTCACAGAAACCAAAGCTTTATTTATTCAATTTATACTCCACTTTTCTTCCCAATGGGGACTCAAAGCAGCTTGTGACATTTTCATTTCCTCCATTTCATCCTCACAACATCCCTGTGAGGTAGTTTATTCTGAGAATGGATGACTAGCTCACAGCTACCCAGCAAGCTTTCAAGGCTGAATGGGGATTCAAACCTGGGTCTCCCAGATCTTAGTATGACTCTCTTATCGCTACAGTACACTCAACAATATTGTTGTGGTTGCCTCAGTCAGCTGGGCTGGGAGAAGGAGCACAGGAGACCACTGCTAGTGAGACCAGTGGAGAGGGGGCTGCCTTTCCTAAACTATTGGGGAGCATTAAACTGAGGCTGCTGCAGGAGAGGACTGTGTTTGAGGATGAGTGGGAGAATGGTTTCTGTTGTGTCCAGTGCATTTCTGATTGATGAGAGTCTGTTTGCCTGGGGTTGACTCTTAGCCTGACCTTCTGCTGTTACTGTTGAGAAGAAAAGGCTGTTAGCCTTTGAACTCTAAGGCTTCTCCTCATTAGAGGTGCAAGCTTTTGGCACAAGCCAAAGGCTTTGGCTCTTGGCCTGTGGCTGTACCTTGTGTGTGGATTGGGACTGCAGACCCACATAAGAAGTGAAGAAGTTTTTCCATTCTTGGATGTGCTTCATTAGCTGTTAGGTCAGCTCTGTCAATTTCAGGTGACATCAATGGAAATTCTAGGGTGATGGAATCCACTCTGAAGGTGAAGCTGGATGTTCAAGGCCCATTTCCAGTCACCTGCATGGAGTGTGCAATGTTTGTTTTCCTTTCTGAGGTGTCCTCGGTGTCCTCAGTGTTAAAGGTGTAAACTTTGGGGCTCTTAAAAGAGAAGGTGCAGAGCCTGGAGGAAAGGATTTCTACCCTTCGTAAGATGAAATAATGGGAAGATTTCATTAACAAAAGCCATGAGGCCCTGTATGGGGATGTGGAGACCTGTCAAAGGAATGACAGAGCAGTTGAATTCCCTGATGAACCTCCTCTGAGTGCTACATTAAAAAACCAAAGGTGAGAGCAAGACAGCTCTCAATGCCATTGAAACTCAAGGACGGATTCCAGGCCTTTGCAGGGGTGATAGAGACAAGAAAACTGGCAGAGGAAGAACATCAAGGACAGGAAAGACAGAATGAAGGAAGCACAAGGATACGAAGGAAAGGAGAGGAAAGTGTTGGTCATCAGTGACTCTGTGCTGTGGGGTATGGAACATCATGTGTTCAGGTCAGGCAGTCTAGCCGGAGAGATGGCAGATGAAAGATATTGCAGACCGGATGCCAAAACTGATTAAATCTGCAGAACATTCCCCATTTGTGATGGTCCACATGGGAATAAACAACACGGCCGTGAACACCATCGCAAGCACTAAGGCTGACTATGAAGTTCTTGGGAGAAAGCTGAAGGGAATGGGGCACAGGGGGCATTCTCTTTGCTCCTTACAGCCAGAGGAGGAGGAATGGGATGGAAAGAGAAGATAATGGAGGTGAACCACTGGCTGCAGTGGTGGTGCTGACAGGAGCAATTTGGATTCTGGAACCACAGATTAGGTTTTCTGGAAGATGGCCTTGGAGCACTTGAAGGATTTCACCTGCCAAGGCTGAAAAAGAATGTGTTTGGCAGGAACCTGGGGAGATTCATCAGGAGGGCTTTAAACTGATACCGCAAGGAAGACCAGCACAGGGATTTCAGTGAAGGCAAGCAGAGCTCCACCAGGGAAGATTGTGGCCCATTATGCACGCACATCTTACTGCAGATTTTCAGAGCAGTAATCCTTTAATTCTGATGTTGAATTCTGTGCCTGCCTTATGTACCGTTATTTCCCCTCTGGTGTATTTATTCTGCAGCTACAATTTAAAAACGCACTTTTCTAAATGGGGGTGGAACTTCACTTATTTCCTTCTTTGATCAGGTGACAAGCTCACTTGATCATGGGAATGCTGTCAACATCGTTTACCTGGATTTATGTAAAGATTTTGACATGTTTCTGATGGGTTAACTGGAGGACTGCAGACTGGACACTAGGATAGTTAACTGGATAGAAGAAGAAGATCCGTGTTGTTGTTGTTAGGTGCGAAGTCCAACCCATCGCGACCCCATGGACAATGATCCTCCAGGCTTTCCTGTCCTCTACCATTCCCCGGAGTCCATTTAAGTTTGCACCTACTGCTTCAGTGACTCCATCCAGCCACCTCATTCTCTGTCGTCTCCTTCTTCTTTTACCCTCAATCGCTCCCAGCATTAGGCTCTTCTCCAGCGAGTCCTTCCTTCTCATGAGGTGGCCAAATATTTGAGTTTCATCTTCAGGATCTGGCCTTCTAAGGAGCAGTCAGGGCCGATCTCCTCTAGGACTGACCAGTTTGTTCGCCTTGCAGACCAAGGGACTCACAAGAGTCTTCTCCAGCACCAGAGTTCAAAAGCCTCAATTCTTTGACGCTTGGCCTTCCTTATGGTCCAACTTTCACAGCCATACATTGCAACTGGGAATACCATAGCCTTGACTAGATGCATTTTTGTTGGCAGGGTGATGTTTCTGCTTTTTAGGATGCTGTCTAGATTTGCCATAGCTTTCCTCCCCAGGAGCAAGCATCTTTTAATTTCTCTGCTGCAGTCCCCATCTGCAGTGATGTTGGAGCCCAGGAAAATAAAATCTGTCACTACCTCCATTTCTTCCCCATCTATTTGCCAGTTTTTTTTGTAACCCACTTTTTACTACTCAAAGGAGTCTCAAAGTGGCTTACAATCACTTTCCCTTTCCTCTCCCCACAACAGGCACCCTGTGAGGTAGGTGACGCTGAGAGAGCTCTAAGAAAACTGTGACTGGCCCAAGGTGACCCAGCTAGCTGCATGTGGAGGAGTGGGGAATTAAACCTGGTTCTCTAGAGTTCACTGCTCTCCAAGCTGGATAAGAAACTGGTTGGAGAACCTCAGTGAAAGAGTCGTTGTCAATGGAATTTCATCTGACCGGAGGGAGATATCCTGTGGGGTGCCACAGACCTCAGCCCAGTACTTTTCAATAATTTATAAACAATCTGCATGAAGGGTTGGCGGGACTATTCATTACATTTGCAGACGACACCAAATTGGGAGGAGTAGCGAACAAACTGGAAGATATAAGAACTGAACACACTGGGAAAATGGGAAAATGTGAATAAAATACAATTCAACATGAATAAGTGCAGAGTTCTACACCTGGGTAACAAAAATGAGAAGTACATATAAAGGATTGGGTGAAATCTTATAGGTAGCAGTGTATATGAACAAGATCTTTAGGCCCTGGAAGACTGTAAACAAAATACGAGCAGTCAGTGAGTCACAACATCCAAATCACAAAATGTCATTGTCCTACTGTACCCTGTATTGGTCAGGCCACACTTAAAGTACTCTGTGCAGTTCTGGAAGCCTCACTTCAAAAACTATGTAGACATCATGGAGTGGGTGCAAAGGAGGGCCACAAAGATGAACAGGGACCTGGGTCCATTCTGCACTTGTTGGATAATGTGTTTTCAATGCACTTTAGAAGTAGATTTTCCTGTTCCGCACAGGAAAATCCATCTACAAAAGTACATTGGAAGTGCATTATCCAACATGTGCAGAATTGCTCCTGAGACCAAGTCCTACAAGGAAACGCTGAGGGCTTTCAGAAGACAAAGATGAAGGGGTGGACATGATTGCTCGCTAGCAATCTTCAAGCAGTGGCTTGATGAACAGTTGTCAGATATGCTTAGGCTGATCCTGCATTGAGCAGCAGGTTGGACTAGATAGCCTGTATGGTCCCTTCCAGCTCTTTGGTTCTATGAAAATGGTGACTCAGTGAGCATTATTTTCTTAAAGCTACAGGCATTATTTCTATTATTTGGGGGATTTTTTTTTAAATTTCAGATTTTCCTGCAAACTTGGGATTTCCTTTGCCAAGAAATTCCTCCTGTCTTTCCTAGCTTCATTTTTTTTTTTGCAAATCTGTTGATATGATTCTGTGGTGTGATTCAGAATCAGATGGTGTGATTCAGAATTGGATATGTGAGCTAGTTTGGCCTTAAGGATATTACTAATGGGCAACAATAATAAAGCATTGGCAAGGAATCAGGTTCAAGTGGTTTTCTAACCAGGGTTCCTGTTTGAGCAACATGGCATATGCTCCTTTATTTGTTATGCGAAGTTTCGAATGTAGTTTAAGCAAAAATCCATATGTCAGCCCAGGGAGGAGGCCAAGATTTGTCCCAGTGGGCAATAATTCTTCTCCCTCTTGAATATAGAAATTTGTTTTCTACATGAAGGTAGCAAATAACAGAGCTCTATAATGGAGGACACTTTGCTTGAGAATGATTACATTAGCCTCATCAGAGCAGCAAAACTAACTTAAAAACTCTGCCTGTGACAGGTTTATTACTTGCCTCTGGGACTTGGGAAATAATAAGAGGCAAAGCAGATTTGCATGAGTGAGTTTCTAAGTCTCATTATGGGGATTTCTTGAAGGAAAAAAGCTGCAATGATATCAGGAGAACAGACTGCATGGTAACCTTTCCTATCTCCTTCATGTAGGTAACTTCATTAACACCTACAGTACACTGTCAGTTCTTAATAGAGATTAGCTGTGAGAAGTTAGAAAGATAAATATATTATTCCCAAGACAAAGGGAAGATCTCAGGCACTCAGGTGAATAAATAAGGACTTGGTCATTAGAGTCACCTCCAGATTTATCCTACATCTCCATTTGAAACTATGTTAAAGATTGGATCCTACAGCATTGTTGACCATCTCATAAAGGACACATTCTTCAAGTTTCCCTTAGCCAGCCCACTGAGTTCACCAAGACCATGGTGAGAAATAGTCGGGGGGAAAAGATATGCATGTTGGGACCTTGCGCATATTGTTTTGTTATTTGTTATTTTATTCTGATTTAAATTGGGTTCTTAAAAATCTATCATTTTTAAGCCACCTTGAACCAGGAAGAAAAGCAGGATGTAAATGTTTTGTTGTCCCAAATTTATATTCCAACTTTCTGCCTTCAAAAGAGCCACCAAGAAAGTCTTACTAAACAAATAAATAATAATATACTGAGCTGATCACAGATTGACATTATGCGGGGAATCTGTTTGAAACGAATCTTGTGAAAGAACTGGCTCAAGTCATGTGACTTTATGTAAACAACATCTTTGCATATGGCATGTGTTCTGGACAGCTGAAGTGTTAATTTGAACATGGACACTGGTAGCAGAGCTTGTAATAAACCCAGGTGCCAACTTTGCTGCCACATACAATACAATCACTGGACCCAACATCAACTGCATAATCCTGGCTTATTCACTTGCTCATCTTCTAACATTGTATATGCCATTAAATGCCAACAGTTTCCTTCCATTCTCTACATTGGGCAAACAGGTCAAACCTTCCACCCAAGAATAAAAGGACACATATTTGACATAAAGAATCATAAGACTGAGAAACCCATAGGAGAACATTTCAGCCTCTTAGGAGACTCAGTGTGGACCTCAAAGTAGCTATTTTATTGTAAAGAAACTTCAAGAACATACTGGAAAGAGAAACTGCTGAGCTGCAAGTTATTATAGCACTCAAAACAAAGGTATCCCAGGACTCAACAGGGATATTGGTTTCTTATTTCACTACATATCATAAGAATCCCCCAGAAGGGCCATAAGTCCACTTCATTATATTTTATTTATGTGGGATAATAAAATTGAATAGTGATTGTAATGTAACATAATGTATAGTATGTTGCAATATCATTCAGAATGGGAGACTGAAATTTAATTCTCAGGTCTGGGGATAGAACTCTTCTGCCCATTGATCTTTAATATTGACATGTTTGTTTCTTTTACAGTGTTTCTTTCACTCAGAGATGGACCCAAACAATAGATGACCCTATGATAAGGTGACCAGATTGTCCCACTTTTGGAGGGACATCTGGGGGTACCTGGTAAATTGTACTTATGTTGAAATTAAAAATATATATTATAATACTATTTTTGTGTTCTATGCATTCTATGAAACTTTTTGTTGCTCCATACAGACCAAATTTTTAATCAAGAACCCCCCCCCCCCGGTCAATGGTGTCCCGCTTTACCAATGTTAAAATCTGGTCACCTTACCCTATGGACTTAGTGTGTTATTCCTGTAAGACCTGTGTATTTTTAAATCATTGTCATCATGCTACGTACTAATCTATGACCAATTTTCTCCTTAAATATGTGTTCTGGTTATTTCCATTTCATTGTCTGATGAAGTGTGCTGTGCACACATAATCTTACAATGTATAAAACTTCGTTGGTCTTAAAGGTGCCATTGGACTCAAGATTTTCCTGTTGGTGACATGTTAGAGTGGACAGACAGAAGATTACCTAAGTACAAGATCACATTACATAAAGCTAACATTCCTAGAAGGCAGACAGCAGTAGAGAGAGGTACAGTTTGTACATCACTAACCATTATCTATGCAGACTTAAATACAAGGACAGGATTCATTATAAAATTATCCCTAAAGAAGTACAGAAGTGAGCAATTGGAGCACTATAACAGAGAGTTTCTGAAACTTTTATGTTCAATTAGTCTTTGAGGCAACCTTATAAAGTTATTTAGGCTGAGCAGGTTGTTGAAAGTTTAATCATTTTGTGCTGCTGAAATCGACTCCTTAGCAGATGGCTGGTTCTCACAAGACACAAGACTAAACAGAACTCTCACGGGGTTGAGCAGTAATCAGAATATTTTCTACTCGTCACAACTATACAGTCTCAGTGTATCCGTCTGTCTTCATACAACTTGCTTGTTCCTTGGAGAACTCATGACATCTGAGGGTGGGGAGTGTCCAAAATAATGTAACAGATTACTGAAAAGACAAAACTGGCACTTAATGAAAAAGTTTCCCACCTGGGATTTCTAGTACACTCCATAGCATACCTGATTCCCTGTTTTTCCTACTACTACAGAGATAGCCCCTGAATTCAATATTCCACTGTGTTGAGATTAGACTTTAGTTCTAAAACAATCCGTGTATGTATGGTCCCAAAGGCATGAAGAAAATTAGAAAATTAGAGAGCCAGTTTGGTGAAGTGGTTAGGAGTGCGGACTTCTAATCTGGCATGCCGGGTTCGATTTTGCGCTCCTCCACATGCATCCCAGCTGGGTGACCTTGGGCTCGCCACAGCACTGATAAAGCTGTTCTGACCGGGCAGTGATATCAGGGCTCTCTCAGCCTCACCCACCCCACAGGGTGTCTGTTGTGGGGAGAGGAATGGGAAGGCGACTGTAAGCTGCTTTGAGCCTCCTTCGGGTAGGGAAAAGCGGCATATAAGAACCAACTCTTCTTCTTCTAAACTGAAGGAAATATTTACAGTGTTCCTGCCACAAAGGGTCATACAACATCCTTTTGCATTCTGAAAACTTTACAGATGAGGTATGTAGCATAAAAAAGATATAAAAATATAAACACAGATTGGCTAAGGCTTTTGCTTGGTCATATTATATAGTATAATGCCACAATTTGGCAGAAAACACAAGTCAGGCAACGTTCCAAAATGTGAGGGAAATCTGCTTATCCTTTAAAATGATGTGAAAAAGCAGAAAAAATAGTCTTCAATATTAAAATAGGACCTTAATAAATGTATGTATTTATATTTATTTAAAATATATGCTGCCTTTCCACCCAAAAAGGATCCTCAAGAAAATGAATATCAAAGCATTTAAAATATTAAAGCAGCATTTAAAATAAGGTATAAATAAAATATATAATCTCTATTTGTGATAGATCTTTGGTGGAGACTAAGGTGCATTTCTTCTTTTTCTATGTAATCTATTCAGATCTGAGAAGAAAATTTCAGGATCCCTATATGAATAAGACAAATGTTGACTCTTCTAGCTATCATTTAATGTATCTGTTAGAAGACCTGGATTTTGGTATAACATTAGATATGTATAAATATATAGTTGCTACAATTAAATGTTGTTTTTAATAAATATTCAACAGCTATAACTGTTCTGTTATACTGCTTTTTCTGGTTGAATAGCCTATTGGCTTTAAGACCTACATGGGAAAAATATAAAATATTTAAACAATTTCATAAAAACAAATAGACTTACTGCAGATATATCACACAAAAAAGTCTTCACCCACTAGTAGAGGACAATAGTAGAGGAAGACAGATGAAGTTCCCCAGGGTGGGAGTTCCAAAGTTTCAGTGTCACAACCGAGAAGATATTTTTTTTAAGTTGCCACCCATCTAGCCTCAAATGGTGGGAGACCAAAAGCAGGGTCTCTGAAGATGACCAAAGTTCATATGGGAAGAGGTGACCCTTAGAGAAGCTGGTCCCAAGCCATAGAGGGCTTTAAATGTCATTCCCAGTATCTTCACTTAAGCCTGGAAGCAAATTGGGAGCAAATATAGATGGAGTTATATGTTCCCTACGACCCACTCTAGTCAACATTCTGTACCAACTGCAGCTTTTGGACCATCTTCTAGGGAAGTACATTGCAGCTGTCAAATCTACATGTTACCAATACTAACCAAAAAGTCAAATAAATTTAGATAAAAACAAGGAGGCAGAGATGGGCAGAGAGGAATATTGCTGTGAGCTGCCCCAAGCTTCTTGGAGGAATGGCAGGACAAAAATATAATGAATAAATTAATGGAGGACAGTATAAATTAAAAAGGGGTTTGTGTTTGTTTATTTGCTTTTGTTTCTGCCAGTCGGTTGGTATGGCTCAACAATCATTCTCCTCCTAGAGTTCAACATAGTAGTCAAGGATCCTGTCATGTTCTTTTTGCTTCTCTTACTTCTTTTTCTGCCTATATTTGAAAAGCAAGGATAATATAAGTATTGTAAGGCTATTTGGTATAGCAACTAAGCTAGGCTCAAAAGCAGTGTAACTTCAAGAGATACTCTAGTGTAACTCATTAATGCAGCTGTGTATCCAAACATACACTGGTGTAGAACCCTCCTAAACTAACACCACACCAGTAGAAACCTGATGGCAGCTCAACTGGACTCAGTACCAGAACAAGAAACTACATCTGTTGGAGCAGGTTTGTGGAAGAATTATGATTGCCACTTCTGGTTTGGGAAATCCCTGGAGCTGTGAGGGGTGGAGCCTGTGGAGGGGGGAATCTGGGGAGGGATTTCACCTTGAATCTATAGAGCATGTTCTCCAAAGCTGCTATTTTTTCCATTGGACCTGATCTATGTAATCTGGAGGCCCGCTGTAATTCCAACAGAAATCCAGGCCCCAAATGGAGGTTGCAAGCCTAGGAAGAATACTGGCATGCCATTAATCTGCCAAAAATGTTGAAGTTCTAATCTGGCAAAAATTCTAATCTGGCAAAATGACTCTGTGCCTGCAACCACAGCTTTACTCAATGGAAGTGGAAAGCACAGTCCCTGTGTTTCACTCCCAATAGGCCTAAGTATCCATATCCTAGCTTAGAGTACCAGCTAAATCTGCAGCCAGTCACAGCTCACCTAAGCACTCTATAAATCTCAGCTAGGACCTTCATACCTCAGATAACAGGGCACACAGCATGGACTTCATCTCTTTCCCCCCATGTTACACTGAAAAGTACTCTTATTCAGGACACAAACTCCAACCTGAAGTCAGATAACCAAAAGAATGGGATATCCTGCCTCATACTTTGACTGCTACAAACTTCTCCCCACAACACACACTTTGATGGGAGACTTTTCACACTCTGCTGACTCTGCCTGCTATGATTCAGTCAAGTGGTTAGGGAAAAAGAGTAAGAAATCAGGGAGGGGTTGATGGAGCCCCAACCCGATGGTGTCACTTCTGCATGAACTGGAAGTGCTGCCATCACATTGGTTGTTGCTGTAGCATTCTCTCCAAACTCTATATTTAAACTATAGAGTTTGGGACAAATGCTAGAGTGTCTGTCACCCCTATGTGCTGATGTCAGTTCTGGGCCTACCAGCCCAAAATGGTATATAACTGGGGAGCTCTCATCCCCCATACAAATTGCAGCCCAGTGCAAAGCGTGCTGGGGTTGCATCCAAATTTGCACAGGTGCATGCACACACACAAGGAAACATGTTACCAATGATCACAACTTGCAATGCCAGGGTCAGTGGGTTCTACCATTCATTCCACATATTCCCCCGCATCATGCGACTGAGTGACCCTTTCCCATTTTTCACAGTGGCTGATAACACAGCATAAAATCCCTAGTGCTCTGCAGCTCTTTGGCCTATTATGCATGGCCACTGAAATGGCGGCATGGAGAACGTGGAGGAAGAAGAAGCGAAGCAAACCACTTATGCACGGGATGGTACACAACGGTGGCAAAACCCAGAGTATCCGATTATGCTACTCTGGAACCACTCCTGGTCCTGGGGAGCTCCACTTTCTTCCGCATCTCGCTAACGCGGCTTTTTCAGCGGCATACGTTGACTCTGTACCCTGTTGCCGCCTGCAGCGTGCATAATTGGTGATTTTAGCCGCCGCCATTCCACCCTGAATGCAGACCTTCCACTCCATGCATAATGGGCTGTCAGTTACAAAAAATAGCCTTGTCAATTTCAACATTGGGTTTTCTTCCTTTGCCTGCATTCCTTTCTGTTCCCTTTCAGAGCCAGCGTGTTACCATTTCTAATCCAGTGATCTGGGTGTGATTCCCCGCTCCTCTACATGCTGCCATCTGGATGAACTTGGGCCCGTCACAGCCCTGATAGAGCTATTCTGACCAAGGAGTAACATCAGGCCACTTTCAGTCTCACCTGCCTCACAGGGGGTGTGTTGTGAGGAAAGGAAGGGAGGAGGATGATTGTAAGCCACTACTAGACTCCTTCTGGTAGAGAAAAGCAGCATATAAAAAACAACTCTTTTTCTTCTTCATTGAACAAACGAATGCTAAATTGCATGTGCAAAACATGAACCGCAAGAATTTAGATGGAAGGTGCCTTCTGGACACTATTGCACAGCTATGATCCTGCAATTGCATATTTAAGAAAAACACCTTGAATTCCCCCCTCCCCATGGATCACGAATAACGTTCCACCCCAATTTAGAAAAGTGTTGTTTTTCTAATTATTGTAGCTGCTGAATAAACACACCTAAGAAAAAAGAATAGTGGCTCAGGCAGGCACAGAATCTGTAGTCAAGACTGCTCTGAAAATCTGCCGTCAGATGAGCATGTGTGATGAGATTTATTTAGAGAGGGGTTTGTTTTAAAAGAAAATATGAACTATGCCTTTTCCCTCCTTGCGTCCTTGAAACAGGAGCAAAATATGCAATGACTGGATGCAAACTTTTTTTCAAGGCTGAAAGCATTCATGAAGAAACCTTGCAAGCACAAGTGATAGGACTGGTTTTAAGTTTTGCTTAATCCTATTTGCCAAAAGAAATTTCCCCCCAATGTAGCAACAAAATGCATGTCTTTAATAAAAGGCCATTTGAAGAATGGCTTCTAAGCCACAGCTTACCATCTTGTTAAACAAGCAAGAGAAGGGACAAATTAATCCCATTTGCCGTCGACTCTGTGCCTGCAACCACAGCTTTAGTGCTACTTCATGAAGGCTGCAAAATATTGTGACATTTTTCATTTAAGTCTTCTTCAAAGCCAACTAAAACTATCTCTTTCAGTTAATCAAGTTACCTTAAACCAGGGGGATGGCTTGCCCAAGGCCGGCTGCAGAGCACATGGAAAGGGCTTGTGGACACACTCCGTTTGGGAGAGGGTCAGCCAGTCAATGGAGCTGATGCTAAGCATTTCTTCCCTGTGCAGGAAACCAACCAGAAGTCAATTTAAAGTGTGTTATTCATTTGCTGTGTTATCAGCCACTGTGAAAAATGTATTGTTTATTAGTTCAATGTAAACCGCCCTGAGCCTTCGGGGAGGGCGATATATAAATCTAAATAAATAAAATAAAAATAAATAATAAATAAAAAACAAAGCATAAGTATTGACATGACATATTAAATGATGCAAAGATAATGTAGTAGGAACCTGTGTTCCGTTAGCTGTACGCCGTAGGATAGACCACAATCCAACAATTTATCCATGTAACTTTGTGAATCGCTTAGTATAGTGCAACTCTGTCACCTGTGCTGAAAATCTTGAATAATTCAATTTTGCATAGTTTGTGGAAAGCCAAAAGGGTGGGACCTGTCCTGGCCCCCTGAGGCAGGATATGAGGGTCCAAGACCATGATGGCCTTTGTCTGTGGCAGCCAATACTTTAAATTGAACCCAATAACTGACTCAATGAAGGAAGCCACAGTCTCAGCTTGCAAGACTAGAGCAAGGCTGCTAACAATAGGATGTTTGGGACATTATTAATTCATAGGGTCACCATAAGTCGGACGTGACTTGTCAACACTTCTCACTCACTCACATGCACACAATTTTGTTTTTATTATTTTATTCATTTGATTTATATACTGCTCCTGACTGCAAGGTCTTGGGTTGTTGATGTACAACCCCTAACAGCTTGTATTTAGAATGGAGAGTAAGAAAGACCACACCTGCTTGTCAGCATCTTTTCTTAAACAATCCATGTGTGACGAGTGCTGTCAAGATGCTCCTGAGAGAGCACCACCTTCCATTAACAAAAGAGGAACCCACACACGGAACTTCGTGCATCTCTCTTTTAAAAAAACACAAAAAAAGATAGAATAAATGTCAGCATTCTGACCTTTGATACTTTTCACAACAATACTATGACAGCCACAAGACTAAAATTTACAGCAGATTCATGGACGATGTATCGATGGAAGGAAAGTGATTGACTGTTGCTTATTTGGATGGCAGTGGCTTATTTCTAAAAGGAAAAAAATCAGTTCAGGCCATCTGAATTAATCTTCTGGAAGATTAACAGTGATGTTTTAAGCAGTGTTGCACCTTTATATGGCTGTTTTATGACTTCAATGGGCTTAGAAGGGTCTATTTAGGATTGCACTGAACAAGTCAATAATATTTTGCTTTAAATTAAATTTTTCCCAAAAAATGTTCAATATTCAATTTGAATTTTCATTTTTAAAGTTGGTGGCAAGCCAGGAGAAACATGCCCAGTAACAACTAAGGTATTTATTATTATTCAGGTAAAGGTGTCCCCTGTGCAAGCACCGAGTCATGTCTGACCCTTGGGGTGACGCCCTCCAGCGTTTTCATGGCAGACTCAATACGGGGTGGTTTGCCAGTGCCTTCCCCAGTCATTACTGTTTACCCCCCAGCAAGCTGGGTACTCATTTTACCGACCTCGGAAGGATGGAAGGCTGAGTCAACCTTGAGCCGGCTGCTGGGATTGAACTCCCAGCCTCATGGGCAAAGCTTTCAGATGGCTGCCTTACCACTCTGCGCCACAAGAGGCTCTTTATTATTATTATTATTATTATTATTATTAGATTTATTATTAGATTTATTAGATTTATTTCCTGCCTCTCCCTACAGGCTCGTGGCAGGTAAAAAATAGTCTTAAAATCCCCCATTAAACCCCCATTAAAAGACTATATAAATACCCAATACGGCGGAAAATACCAGTCTCCCCTACCCGAACAAGGGCATTGGGGGATGGAGGGTGATGATGACTACTTCAAACCCCCCAGGGGGGCAATGTTCTTCCTTGCCAATCCCAGCCTCAACCATACAACTATAGAAGTTCCTCCTATGGAAGCTAATAATCATGATCTTAATCCTGAGAACTTGACACATTCTATTTGGTGGTGAGGCAGAGAGAGAATGAGTAGACAGAGATGGACACAGATGGAGAAACCAGAGCAGGCCTGTTCCACCACATGTTAATATGCTTGGTCAATATTATAAATTATAGACCGCCATGACCTACGTTTCCCAAGGAACCACAAGAATATCTAGGGGCTACGCCTTCAAAATAGCACAATGGTTGCCAATTGAAAACGCTACTGATTTGCTGTTTTGCACAACGTCGTCGACAATCTGCCACACACCTGAAACCAATCTGCAAAAAGCGCTTCCTTGTAGCGCTTTCAGGGAAATCCCCAAAAGTGGATTCACCCTCCGGAAAGCGATACAGTCCTGCAACCAATCTGCAACACTAGCGAAAAAGACCTGTGCGTTAACATTGTTGCGGTTTCTACAAAGTCCCTCCCCCTGGCTCTCTTCTCTGATCTTCTGGCGAAGCGATCGCCATTTTTTTTTCTCCGAGCGAGCGGGGATAAACGCACCAGCGAGCCTCTTTCTGTATAGAGGCTTCCCTGGCTTCAGTCCCTCCCCTTTAGTCACTAAGCACAAACCACAGAAAAGCACGTTTGCTGAAATAAAGTCCCTTTATTTTTTACACATTCATTCAGCCGAAAATCGGGCCCGTGAGAGGGGGGGGGTTTCACTCGGAGGAAGCGTGGCAATGATCAAACGATCAAACGACAGCTCAAACACACCAGGCAGCTGGATGGGTCTCTCCGTTGTAACGAATCTACCTAGATTCGTTGCTATGGGTCTGTTTTTTTTTTAAAAAACCTTTCTTAAAGGGAAAGGGGCTGTTTGGGAGCATGCTAACGGCTGCCCATTGGCTGCTTGACGGCCAGGGGCGGGACGAGATGGCAATAGCGCTTCCTTTCTAGCGATTTCTGCCGAGACCGGAAGCCTGTGGGAAACGCTACAAAACGCAACTGGATTCCACTACAAAGGCAGGTATGCATAACGACGAATTCCACTACTTTGCAACAAAGATCCCGGTGCGTAAAGCCCCCTAGATTGCATTATAAATAGCCCTTGGCTGATGTTTAGCATATGATTGTCCAAAAGCTAAATTCAAATTAGTTCTTGCACATACCTACCAATCAGACCTCAGGCTGTCAGTATACTTCCCCAAAAGAAAAATCACAAGCTGTGATTTGTTCTCTTCCCTCCAAGCCAGAATTCTTAATGGTTTATTTCTGATTCATGGGTAACAACAAAGCTGAAACTTAATCCTGTCAAGACAAGAGGCTCTCTGGGGTGTGGCTAAAGATGTCGTCCTGAGAGGGTGGCAGGGCATCTGCTCTGCTATCTCTGAAGCCTGACAGGGGTCAATTGTGCAAGCAATTGGCAGAAAAGAGGAGGGGTACGCAAACCCCACCTCACCTTTCTACCCAGGAAGTTCTTGGGGCCGTCTCCAATCCTTTAAGGAGTATATCTCCCTGGATTATAGGCTGTCAGCGTTCCAGGTCCAGAAGACGACTGCCATTTTCTACCTCGGACTTTCTTTTCTTTCTTTAATCTTAAAGTATCTGCTTCAACCCTACATGATGATTTACCACAAATGAACGCTTTGAACTGAGGGGAGGACATCGGCTGAGTTCCAAAACATCATTTACTGCAAGTATCTCTCGCTTTTTTTTTTCTTCGTCTCTCTTCCTGCATCAAAGCCCTTTGTTTCCCCCCTCCTCTTACTCTGCTCTGCCCGAAGCCACCTTGTTATGAGGCAGGCTAATTCTCCTAACTAAGCAGAAGAAGGACTCAAATCAACTCGAATTAATTGGCAAAAGCTCTTATTGTAATTGTTTTGGTTTTCGGAGATAAGAGATAAGAGCTGTGAATGGGAAAATCTCACGAGAACTCTGTGCCAGTACGAGAATCTCTGCCTTAACTGACTTCAATACGTCACATGCCTGTGCCGGAACATTAGAGGATAAAACAGAGGACCTCTACTGGCCACTTGTAAAATTGTTTGAGGCCGTTTTTTTTAAAAGTCAAAATCATGTCTATGTTAAAAAGATTGGCTCATCTAATAGAGATACAAACCCAAGATTACAAAGTATTTTTAGATGGATTGATCAAAAATATCTCCAAGGAGATCCAAGATGGCAAGGAAGAAGTCTTCAATAGGAATGATGGATCAATAACAGTGACTGATGACAGCTTTAAACAAGGTGGAAAACCAACAGCAGAAGAGAAATCTGAAATTCATATCTTCAAGGAGATCCAAGATGCCAAGGAAGATGTCTTTAACAGGAATAATGGATCAATAACAGTGGCTGATGACAGCTCCAAACAAGGTGGAAAACCAACAGTAGAAGAGAAATCTGAAATTCTGGAGACGGAAGTTCTGCAGCCCAGATAAGGACACCCTTTTTTAAAAGACATACAGCCATCTCAAAGCAACAGTGTACAAAAATCAATCAAAAGAAATATGGATCTGCAGTGAAAGTAACCGATTTAAAGGATCTCTCTGGGGAAAAAATTGTATTGATACTGGAGTCCAGGAGGTGCAACGGCCTCAAGATTTATCGATGCATACTCTGCGGGAAAGAGTACAACTGCACTTTCTACGCCAAAGGCCAATGGGACAGAATATAATTTTACGGGAACGACAAGATGTAGCAAGCCTCGAGATGAGACCCCCTTAAGAAGACTAAAAGCTCATATTGTTTTATGTTTAATGTTCTATATTTCCATTTTTATGAAAAAGGGGAAGCAGTGTCTCTTTCTCTCTTGTTTTTTTTTCTCTTTTCTTTTGTAGGCATATAGGTAATATAATCATTAGTGCTGAAAATGTAAAATGGGGTTCTCCCCCCTTATTTTTTTCTTTCTTCTATTAGTGTATTGTCCTAGGACTAAAGCCTACACTGACTTGTAGAAAATATTTAATGTTAAGCTTTCAACTTAAATCTGAAAATATATCTGTCAGGATGGTTCTTAGAATGGGTCAAGCATAAATTGTTTTGTAGATGTATCAGAACCAAGGATAAGGAGAAGCTATAGAAGACTGAAAGCTTATATTGTTCTATGTTTAATGTTAAGCATTTAATCTAAACCTGGAAATCTTATTATTCTCTGTATTAACAACATATACTGTATTCTACATTGCTATTTTTATGAAAAAGGGGAAGCAGTGCCTTTTTTCTCTCTTGTTTCTTTTTCTTAGTAGGCATATAGGTAATATAATCATTAGCGTTGGAAATATAAAATGGGGCTTTCCCTCATTATTTTTTTTTATTGGTGTATTGTTATAGGGCCAAAGCCCATATTGATCTGTAGAAAATGCAAAGCTCTCAACTTATACCTGTCAGGATGGCTCTTAGAATGGGTCAAGTATAAATGGTTTGTAGATGTATCTGTATTAAGGATAAGGAGAAATTATGAAATCCTTTTGTAATTTTTTTTCTTTGTACATCTTTAAGGCAAAGCCCTACTTTCCTCTCCCTTCATCAGGGTATTGATACAGGGCCAAAACTCATACTGTGCTATAAGAAATGTTTAATGTTAAGCATCTAACTCAAACCTAGAAATATCTGCTAGGATAGCTCTTAGATTGTATCAAGCAGTTAATGTGAGGTCTACGATCTCTCAAGTAAGTTGACTAATAATAACTTTTCTTTTGTATATCTAAACAGGCCTTTTTTTTTAAATGTAGTGGAAATGTGGATGGCTCTTAGAGTTTTGGGCAAAAGTTTATATCACTGTGGAGTCAATGTGGGGTCGTATATTCTCAAATGATGATTATATTTCTATCTTTATGAAAATAAAAAAAAATCATTATAAAAAAAAAGACAAGAGGCTCTCTGGGTTAGCAGAGTTGAGATCTCTCCTGACTTGAAAAGCTTTGTTTGAAACTTGAGGGCGCTGCTTGACCTTGGAAAACCAGATGGCAATAGTAGCTCAGCCACTGCTTTTGCCCAGCCTTCGCTTTTGCCCCAGCTGCACCCATTCCTGCCCCAGTCAGAGCCAGCTCCAGTGATCCATGTCTTAAATACATCTAACCTGAACGACACTCTACTTGGGACTACCTTTGAACAGTGTTCGAAAGCTGCAACTAGGACAGAATGCTGCAACTAGATTGCTGGCCAGAGCCAGCTATTGGAAGCACACGACTGTCATCTTAAAGCAATTACATTGACTACTGATCAACTACTGAGTCCAATTTGCTGTCTTTGTTTTGTCATTTAAATCCCTACATGACTTGGGAATCAGGGTATCTCCTATACATTCCAGCCTAAGAATTAAGATCCCAGTTGGAGGCCCTAATGGCTGTCCCATCAGTCAAAAAAGTCCATCTAGTGGACACATGAGAGAGGTCCTGGACAGTGGCATATCCACAATTGGGAACAATCTTCCTAGGACGATGCACCTCACACACACACAGACACACACACTCTGTTGATCTTCAAGAGGTGGTTGAAGACAGTTATATTTAGGATTGCATTTGACTGACTTGGTTTTAATTGACTGGCAGTTCAAATTAGAATTTTTAAATTGTAACCTGTCGTGTGTTTTTATCATTCAAGTCTCATTATGTTTTTTTTAATTGTTTTATTTCTATCGCAAGCCATCTTGAGCTCCACAAAGGAGAAAAGCAGCTGATAAATGTTTTAAACAGCCGACGGTTTGTTTTGAAAGCAGAAATAATTTATTTCTGAGCCTTCCATGAGAAAGGGGTGGGTGGGGAAGGCTCACCTCCAAAGCTCTTCAAGGCCCATTCTATAATGAACAGTCATAGTTCAATGTGAATTTTGCTTTAATGCGCTTCCCAGTACCTTCCCAGTGGCTTTCAGTGGCTTCCCAGAAACAGGTGCCAAGTTGACATTAGGTGACTATTTATCTTGTCCTCTGGAATAGTATTAGTGCTGACCTTAGTGTTATTACGACTGATTTTAAAAGCATCCTAGAGATCGCGCACCATTCTAAAGGTAAATTGGCCTTGAAAGTATTGTTTGGCATTTATACCACATCTGTCAATAACTATGTTTCACACGTTTATGCTAATATAACCTGAAATCTTCAAAGAGGGATAATATTGCTTTTTTCTATTGCTCTGTGTGTGTGTGTGTTTTAAAACTTTAAACCCAGTCGTAACCATTTTTCCCGGGGGTGCCGGAATCAAGTTGCTCTAAACCCTGCATAATTTCATGGCTTATGGCAATACACCCCACTCTATGTGATTACACTCCGGAAGCCTTACAGAAGTCTGATGAAGTCTAATAGAAACATAATGGAAACTTAAGCGAGTTTCTCTTTTTTTTATTCCCTCTTTCAGCTATCTAATATCTCATGACTTTCTAGGGTGTAAACTGCACGGAACTTTTATTCCACTCCCAGGTCGATTCAGTCCCTCCCGTCTACACTGAAATCGATTTCCAGTTTGATTTCCATCGATGGAAATTTTCCATCTGCAACCGTCATGCCTCGACCCGCACTCACCGTACCTTTGCCTCGGAATATCAGGGAGCGCTTATTTTCCGGAATATCCACCAATTCGTGCCGGATGCACCAAAGGATCCACGTGTAGATGTCCTTGGCACTCGGATTAACGGGCATTCCTCCCCCTGCTCCTCCCCAATGGTGACGTTATGGAACTGTCTTTTGCTGATTGGTCGACAACCCCCCCCTTTCCAATGCTGACTGAACGTGTTTATCTCCTGCTGATTGGTCAACTCGCGGAGTCGAAAGGAAGGGGGAATAATTGTTTCACGGGTAAATACGCTGTTCAGCTCTGTTTTGAGAGCTTAGATTGTTTGAGACAGCACAGAAATGGAAAAGTGTACAAATACGGTAATAAAAAAAACATATCCAGGCGCACTCTGGTGGGAAGTATGTCAGAACGTGAGGAATCGATTTAAACTAACATGATGCAGATGACGCAAGTATGTTAAAGCTGTTTCGTTTCGGAAATAATGTTTGTTGCAGATCACTCATAATGCCCGAGCCCGAATCGGGCGGAGATCGGCAAGAATAAAAGCGGGAAAATCAAGAGATGCAGAATAGGCCTAGGTATCACAGAGATTTTTGTTTGTTTTCAAAGCAAAGCCCATTCCTGAGATAGAGCTTCCAATTCGGGACAGGGATGTACAAAAAAAAAGTTCCAGTGTGGATTGGAATCATCGTATTAATTAATAATATAATATTGTTCAGATTCTTTAACATTGTAACGACCCAAGTAGTTATTTGGATTGGTTTCAATGGGAAATACTTTCACCTGTAATACTTCACCAGAATTGCACTGCCATTAAATTTGCATGGACTGTATCCCGCACCCAAGGGATTCCCCTTCCAAATTTACCGCTGATGGGAGAAAACTTCCCTATTCTAAAGTCAATGAAAACACAATGTATTTTTGCCTCTAAACTGTTTGCTTTCCCATCCAGTTGGGATGATACTCTCAGCAGCTGTAGCCCACCTCTAAGGGATTCTACCCATCAAGTTGCAGGTACAGAACTTCCCATTTTACAGTCTATCGTCCCCCCGCACCCCCCCCCAGCTCAAGACGCATACACAGGTGAATTTTTCTCTGCCCTTTCTTGCAGGTACCTGAGGTTGTGGGAGAGGGGGGGGGAGTAGGGTATTTTTAAAATGCAAAAGATGATGGATACTGAAACGTACATGCTCCTATGAACTCTGTACTAGGTTAAGTTGTTTCAGCCCTTTTTCCAACTTAATTTTCTTCTGAGAGCCCATTGAGGTTGCTTGAAGACAATTGAATTCAACAGAGGAGCAAAGTGAGATAATGTATGAAGGACGTTGGCTTTTCTTCCCTCTACCCTCATATTCCCCTTCTGGGTCCTCCCAAGAAACAACATTATCTGAAATGCCAACAGTTCTCTATGTGGTTCTGCCAAGGTCTAAGCTTGAGGTCCCAGGCAGGATCCAGGCAGACACGTAACCGATCAATCAGTTTCAATCGTTCAGTGCTAATCTCTCCAATCAGTTTAAAGCAATCAATGCTCATTTGGCCAATGGCATGCATCTTTCTGTAGGTTCTTCCCTCTTCCCCTCCTGGTCTATCTTTATGCTGCCCTGCTGTTCTTTGGCTGAAAGGAAACAGTGCCAGTGAGCATGATGCCAGAACATGACAGATTTTCAATCTCCCTTGAGAGCTTCCAAATGTCAGAGATAATTTCATTCGTTATATACTCCTTCAAGGTTAACAAATGGGCAACATTTATGTTTATGTTTCAAACTAGACTCAAAGCCCGTTTGTAAGAACAGGCTTTGAAAGCCTCCCCCCCCCCACGGCTGTGAGCGCACCCAACAGACCAGGGAAGGTGCGGGTATGCTCTGAGGCCATGAGGAAGCCATCCCTGGCACGCTCCCTCCCCGGCCCCCCCTCCCCCCTCCCCCCCGCGGTGGCCCGACCTTCCCCCCAGGCAAGGAGCACACCGGACTGACCCATGGGGGGGAAGGAGGCCTTTCCCCAGGCCCTGGAAGCACACCCCCAGGCAAGAAGCCTCCCTCCCCCCCGCAGCAGCCCGGCCTTTCCCTCAGCCCTGGAAGCACACCCGCGGCCTCTTCGAGGACGCGGGTGTGCTTCCCGGGCCGGGGGGAAGGCCTCCTTCTTTACTCACAGGCCCTAACCTGACTGGTTAGAACTCTTGTCTGACCGGGTGAGGGGGCAATCGGAAGGTGCTTTGCGGTTGCTGAAGGTTGCTGAAGATGAAGGTTAGCAGACAGTGATATTGGGGGAATACTTGTAAACAGTCATTGGTGCAAATGTGTTTTTAAATTGCCAATAGCTATCAGATTGTAAAAGAGAGTTTTTAATGGGTTCCTCTGCCCTTGGATACACTCTAATATGCAATATTTGGAGTGTCATACCATCTAGATCCGTCTTTCTCAACTTCTTTCCTGTTGAGAAACCCCTGAAACATTCTTCAGGCTTTGAGAAACCCCAGAAGTGATGGGATCATGCAGAATATGGTTGGGAAGCATAGCTGTGTACATGCCCACCCAGGGCACCTCCCCCTTCCCACCTCCTCCAGGCCCATCACTGGCCATTCTGGGGTGGGGGTGGGGACAGGTCAACATGACCACATATGGTCATATCACCTGTTAATGTTTACCAATTTTTAAAAGTATATTAAAAAGTAAATAATTCCCACTCATTCAGGAAACCCTTCTAGGGCTGTCAGGAAACTCTAGGAAGCCTGATTGAGATTATGATAGACCAATTGATTGAAAGGGAAGATAGGGGTATTGAAGCAATGCTCAGATTCAGGATATTCTTAATTACTCATTTCATCCTCAAAAATTTACCTCTGATTCACTGACTGACTCTTTTTCTAAACATTCCATATATTCTTCATTAACAGGAGATGATTCTGGGTATATTAATATTGAGAGATGAAAATCTCCTGTAAAGCAGAATTTAAAAACTTGTCTTCCCTAATGTCACAATGTACCAGGGACAGATTTATCCAAACAGATTAATTGAGTCTTATCTGTGATAACAATCTAGCTCTAATGAAATCCACACTTTGCTCTTCTTAAAATAAGAAATCCAAGCCAAGATCAACACTTCCCTTTGCTGTGTTTGGGTTACTTTCAAATTTACCAGTTTTATAAACTCCCCCATTTAACAATTTCTTAATGTAAGCCATTTAACCCATTTGTTTAGCTCTTTACCTCCCACTTCTAAGCAGGGAGAAGCAAAACAGACCAGAGAAATGGATCACAGCCACTTCAGTCTAGCACAGCCTTTCTCAACTTTTTCAACACTGAAAAAACCCTGAAATATTCTTCAGACTTCAAGGAAACTCCAGAAGTGGCACAATCATATTGTTGGGAAGCATAGCTGTGTACACAGCCACATGAGGCCCCTCCCCTTCCTACCCCCTCCAAGCCTATTGTTGGCCATTTATGGTCATATGACCTAATAAATGTTTAACCAATTTAAAAAATGTATTGAAAATTAATTAACTTCCACACATTTGGGTAATCCTTCCAGGGCCATCAAGAAACCCTGCGATTTCATGAAACCCTGGTTGAAAAAGCACATCTGCCATGCTGTTAGGCTGAAATGACTGTCAGCCATTTAAACTTAACAGCTTGGCAGGTCTGCCTGTCAATTGCTAGGTTTAAATGGCTATGAGACATTATACCTATCCATTTTACTTCCCCTGCTTCCAAGTGATGGAAGCAAAACTGACTGATGAAATGGCTGCCAGCCAATTAAACCTAACAGCTTGGTGGGTTTACTCATCAGCCATTAGGTTTAAGTGACTGCAAGCCATTTAACCCCTCTGTTTTGCTCCCCCCATACCTGCTTGGAGCCTCTTGTGGCGCAGAGTGGTAAGGCAGCAGATATACAGTCTGAAAGCTCTGCCCATGAGGCTGGGAGTTCAATCCCAGCAGCCGGCTCATGGTTGACTCAGCCTTCCATGGTCGGTAAAATGAGTACCCAGCTTGTATGTATGTAAAAGCAGATTCTCTGAATTCCTAGGGTTTTGGTGTATTTTTTAAAGTCAGTTATCTAGCTCCTTCCCTTGTAGAGATCTACCCTTTCCCTTATATCTTTGCAAAAGAAGGAACTAGAAATGTACTTTTTTCACGAAAGGTCGGATTTCAAAGAATCTATTTATAGTATCATTACAATGATACATCAGTCAATATATAGATATTTTGGTGCTTTTTAAAAATTAAAAAAATGAAACCATTCATCTTTAGGATGCAGGGCGGGAGAGGGAGAGCTCAAAGTGCACTGTGGGCAGGAGTGGGTGGGACAAAAAAAAAAAAACCCTGACAGAAATATTATACATGAGAATTCCTAAAAAAGAGCAAGGTAACAGTGGTCTCAAAAGACCTGGAAATAACCTGGGGAGGAAACAAAAACGAGGCAAAAACTAAAGGCACAAAAATGCTTGACAAAATCAGAGGAGTGTGCACTGCACCTGCTAATGTAATGTTGAGATGTAGCACGTTTGTGCTTATTTACCAAAAGTTGGAGGCAAATTTCATCTGGGCTTGGTACCCTGCTGAGGTTAATGACTGGAGTTAATTTGCAATGAATTAGATCTATTGTGGTTCAAATGCATGTCCCTAAGATCAAATTCAGTTCCTGTGGAACCAACTCCAATGTCCTAACACATAAAGGTTAATCCTGCAACCTATATACATTAATGATGTTGCCAGAAATCTGTTGCTAACAGCTGAGAGATACAGAGAGTCAATGGAGAACATTTGCCATGAACTTTCCATGACTTTTAGTGGTGATTGGTGAAATCTTTGAAGCCTGAAACCGGAGAAGAACTCAGTAGAACTTCTCCCTGGTCATGGAAAGTTCTCCTTGGTCAGGGGAAGATCTACTGAGTTTTTCTCCTGTTTCAGGTTTTTAAGATTTCCCCAGTCACCACTATTAGAAGTGACATTCCCAAGCCTATCTTTACAGGCTGAAGAGATAGCTAGAAAGTTGCGTTAAACAAGACAAATGAAAGCTAAGATGACAAGGATGTCTAAATTCTGTACCAAATATGTTTTCCCCCTACACCTGCCTGGAAGACACACTCCCCAGTCCTACAGTCCACCCATTATTCATTTCATCATTGGCTGTAGGGTTAGGCAACTCCATAGCCTAGGGTCGTTTACAATGCAACAATAAAGTGCAATAAAGTCTATAAAGTACTTTCCCTGTCAAACATCCCGAAGGCACTGCACAAATAAGATTTAAAAGGAAAGAGCCATTCTGAGTTTTATGAGGAGTCAGAGTAGCCGGCAGAAGAAAAACAGTGAAATGTGACATTGATGATACGTTATTTTAAGACCAGCTGCCCCATTATTTTTATATCAACTCAAAGTCTATTTTAAGGGCCTAATACGGGAGACAAATCATTACACAATGGCAATTATGAAGCCGGTATTTCATAAACATTCGCGTATAAATACGGCCATAGCTGCATGTGGCAGGAAAGGCTCAAGATGGGCTCAGTCCCGCAGGCTATAAAAATAGTTCTTTATTGGCAGGCCTAGTTGACTCCCAGGGGATAGAGAAGGGCAGAAAGAAAGATGGCTCAGTTGGTAGATGGAGAAAGGCAGGATGGATGGAGTTCTATTAAAGGAAAATGACACCTCAAGAGCAGTCAGGGCTATACATCTTGCGAGCGTTAAGAAGTTCTTTTCTATTATTTTTGAATTAATTTTAGCCAGTTTTAGAACAGTCTTCCATTTGGGGTACCAGCATCAAGGCCAGCAGCTATCCAAGGTCAGGGAAATTCCCCACTATCACTGGATGGTATTGAGAGCTAATGTCATGCAGTAATTAATAAGAATCATAGTAATAGCAATAATAATAATAATAGTAATAGTAATTTTAATGTTAGAACTTACCCTTCCCTTGACAACTAAGGGCAGAGGACAACAAGTTTTAAAACAAACAATATGAAGTTATATAAAAACAATCATATAAAGAGTCTACATTTTTGGGCATCCCGGTTTCCTACAAAACTTGGCTCTACTATTTTTATTCCTTGGACTCTTTCTTTCATTTGTTCGTTCTTTCGTTTTTTCGTTCTTTATTAAATTTGTATACTGCCACTCCCAGGTAGCTGGCTCGCAGTGGTTCACAGTAAGAACATAATAAAGCAACATAGTTCATTCCTAAAACAACATCATAATATCCTTCCCAATAACCCCCAACAATAAACAATCAACATGGCGGAAACAATATAATAACTTCATCCCTTCAGGCAAGGAAAGTACTATTCCTAGCAAGATTAAATGTCTTCCTCTTGAAAGTGACCCACGGCAGGTCTTGCCATATTCCTGAATCAGAGAGACTTTGCCTCCATGGTTCTGGTGTCCTTGACACCCTCCCCACACATCATCTTGGTCTGCCTGGATCTTTGCATCCAACACATCACGATTCAAATTGCAGGCTGAATTGCAGGAGTGAATGGCAAATTCTTAAAGCTCTGCTTTAACTAGAAGAATAGTGCTCTATTGGCTAAAACTGCAAATGTACTATATTCTATGTATTTGCAAAAATGCTAGCCTGCACATCAGGTATTAGTGCATATCACCTATGTCCATCTGTGTTGTCGTTATCTGTATTTATTTGAATTGTATGCCATTTAAAGTATATCTATATCTATAAACATTCTACAATATACTTTGGATTTAAGTTTTAAAATACTTTAACACAGTGGACCCCGATCTTTTTATCACCGGGGACCAGTCAATGCTTGACAATATTACTGAGGCCCAGGGGGGAGGGGTAGTCTTTTGCTGAGGGATGTCACTGCCACCTGAGCCCCTGCTCTGCTTGCTTTCCCACCAGCGCCCCTGACTTCCTGCCACCTGCTGGGGGGTGCTGCCAGCAGCAGCTGCGCAGTGCCACGCCAAGGGGGATTCCCAGCCATGGTGGCTGCTGGAGAGCACCAAAGGTGAGCTGGCAGCACAGTGGAAGGGCAGCCTCTTAGGCAGCAACTGGGGAGAGGACGAGGAAGAGCCGCAGCCCGGTACCGACTGATCCACGGACTGGTACCGGTCTCCAGACTGGTGGTTGGGAACCACTGCTTTAACAGACACTTCTCCAACTAAAATCACATTCTGAGGGTGCTGGGTGATTTTTCCTTAGGCAGATCTGACAGGGAAGCCAGCATCTGTTAGAGCAGAACAAGGCTGGGGGCCAATCCCCATTCAAATCAAGGAAGCTCAGTTGTCAGCTAAACCCAGACTTTTTCAACTTTTTGACCATGGAGATGCCCCTGAAATATTTTTCAGGCCTTGAGGAGCCGCAGAACTGGGCTGAAAGTGTGGCTGAGTCCTTTAAGGCAGAATATAGGGGAAAGGCTGGGGAATCCCTGGAGAGCTCTGACAGAGCCCCAGGACTCCAGTGAGCCCTGATTGGAAATCCTTAGTCTAATCCATTTTAAAAGGCTGTTGAGATTATTACATGGAGGATGGAAGTACCTTCCATGCCGGCATGAACTCTTTGGAGGAATACAGCTATAATCAGTAGATGAACTTGGGTCACTCCATCCATCTCAGGCTAACCTACCTTCAAGAAGAAGAAGAGTTGGTTCTTATATGCCGCTTTTCCCTACCCGAAGGAGGTTCAAAGCGGCTTACAGTCGCCTTCCCATTCCTCTCCCCACAACAGACACCCTGTGGGGTGGGTGAGGCTGAGAGAGCCCTGATATCACTGCCTGGTCAGAACAGTTTTATCAGTGCCGTGGCGAGCCCAAGGTCACCCAGCTGGTTGCATGTGGGGGAGTGCAGAATCGAACCCGGCATGCCAGATTAGAAGTCCGCACTCCTAACCACTACACCAAACTGGCTCTCAAGGATAGTTGGGAGGATAAACATGGCAGAGGGAACCATGCATTTCTGAGGGAGGATGGGCAAACTAAAATATAATATGGCATGGCCACAAACCTATTGTCATAGGAACCACTGCCACATTTGTCTGTGTGCATTTCACCACTGTAACTCTATTCTAACAACATATTCCAAAATGATACCAGTCATTTTGATCATTTTGAGGAACACTTGAAACTGTTCCAATTGAACTCCTGCGTACAACTGGCTCTGAACAGATGCGCAAGCAGCAGGCAAGCAACCTTACCCAAAACTAATTGTCTCCGGGAAGTGAGAGCTAATATGTAATAGTCCTGGCTGCAACATTCCTCTTGGCTGGAAACCACAAAGAGAAAGGAACTGGGTCAATTAAGTAGACTTCCGATACTTTGCAGACAGCGCAGCAATGGCTTCTCATCTAATTAAGAATGATTGGGGCACAAACGACACTTGAGACAAAATGGATTGGTCTCCTTCCTACAGCATCCCAGCTCTGGTAACAGAACTGCTGACATATAGTGATATATCTAAGGAGTCCTGTTTACTATGACGGCACTCTTTGGCATCTTTCTTTTTTTGTGTGTGTGAGGCCCTTTCAGGTAGTCGTTGAGACCACCGAGGAAAATCGTAAAGGGGGTACAAAGGTAGAGGTTTCTCCTTTACTGCGTGCCATTAACATAAAAATGGTCCTCTTAGCCTTCTGTTTGTTTAGCCTCTGGCTTTACATCATTTGTTTCCAATCAGTTACTGTGCTCCCCTGTGGGCTGCACCAGCATGGCTGGGCAGTTGTGCCATTGGTGCCGGAGCAGAGAGCCTGCCAAAGTTTAGAGTCGAATCCAGGAGGTCAGAAGCCAGGGATGTCAGAGTTTACTGTTGAGCGGGATGGGGAGTGAGGTCAGGCGAAGCTGGGGTCGAAGAGCTGGAGCCTGGATGGTAGACCATGCTGAAGGTCAAAGAGCCAGAGCATGGGGGGAAGACAATGGCAGAGGTTAAAGAGCCAAAGCAAGGACATCAGAGAAAACAGAGGTCAAAGAGTCGGGAGTTGCAGGAACAGAGTTTCATGGAGGCGAACTGGAACAGGAGTCTCAGGAGACAGGCAGGGTAATGCATGCATTGACCCCACAAAAAGCCTTGCCTCAAGGCTCTGCTGAAATAGCCAGAAGTCAGGTGGGGCAGCTCTCAGCCAGAGAGACTGCAGCAGGAGCTAACCCTTGTTAGAGGAAGGAGCTGCAGCAAGATCCCATCTACCTTGGCAGCAAGCTGCCAGGCATGCTGATCTTCTGACAGCTGTCAGGGTAGATCACCTCCTCTGATGCTGCCATTCAGGGCTTGAGGCTGCTGGTGCTGTTCCTCCAGTGATTCTTCCAGACTGGTGGGTGCTTTATCCAGGGGCTTGACATAGTAGGGCTGGGTATCCATCTGGCTGGGCCAAGGCTGATCGTCACTGGGCTGGTCCAAAACCACATCTCCCAGTGGCACTGGGAGTGGGCCGGGTACCTCCTCCAGACCAGGCACCCCCTGGTGCCAACTCCAAAGCTGCAGCCAGAGTGGCCATGACATTTACAACATGTTTCTTCCTGCAAAGTTTGTGTGAATCAACTGAATATCTTTTCTGACTACTTATGCAGTTTCAGCCTGCATTGCTCCCCACTTGGTGACCATGGATATATATTTTTTTTCTTTTGTCAAGTACCGCAGCCTTCCCCTAGCAACCTCAAACTGAGATTGCTGTGCCAGTTTCTCTCTCTCTCTCTCTCTCTCTCTCTCTCTCTGTTGTTGTTTGGAGAATCAAAGTTTTTTTTCTTCTTCTTTATATGAAACAACTCCATTCAGTTCACCATGATGCTTCCTTGTGTAACCTTTATTTCCCAAACAAGCACTAAAGATTTATAATTGACCAACATGAACTGATTGATTTTGTTTTCAGAAGCACTTTCAATGATTGCCTTTTATTTACCAAACTCCTTTGCTTTGTGAAACTATTGCATATGTCACAAAATAATCTAGATGGCACAAAATAGAAGATAGTACTGTAAAATTGAGTAACTCGGGTGCAAATTCTTGCAGTTTTTTTCCCCATACAGACATACATCCCCTCCCCTTCTTCATGTCCTCCAAGCTCCACTGTGTACTCAACAGAACCAGGAACCTTTTTCTGATCACTTATTGCTCATTGAAAAAATCACTTATTGCTCATTGAAAACCTACTATTTGGAATTCATAGTCAGTCAACATTTGCATAAATATTTTTACAGGTCACAATGGAACATACATTGGAGCTTCTGTAGGAACATGCCCAGCAAAGGAACATAATGCTAATCTAAGCCATAAAAGTAAGAAACAAAACCTTGAGAAATAACACAAGGCAAAGAAAATCCAGAGAAAGTTAAGGGCCATTCCGCACATTAAAAAAAAAAAATCAGTGTTAGGCCAGCGCAATGGCATAATGCTAAGAAACCCGCACATCCTGGAATTCCTCACCTGCTAGCACCTCTGCTGCTGTCTAGTGCTTCCTGCTATTTCACACATCCTGCTTGAAATGGCGGAAGAGGGAAACATGCTGATACACCCCTGTCTTCTGCCTGTCAATCAAGACAGGCAGCCAATCACCTTTTCATGCTTTTTTAAAGGGACCATGATGCCTGCTAATTTTTTTAAATGAAACTTATTCATTTAAATACATATTAATTTATTCATAGATGCGTAGGGCTCCTTTCACTGCAAGCCCTCTTGCAATCCAGAGCCTTGATGCTTTAAAAAAAATGGGAGGGCAATTTGGGAGGTTTTTTGTGTGTTTCTTTTTTTGGTGGGGAAGAGGCATGCTTTATGGACAAACTAGTGGGGGAAAGTTTACTTTGTATTCTGCCTGGGCAATTGTGCATCTATTCATTGCTCCAGGCAGTTTTATTATTTTTAAAAAAAGAAAGCACCATTCCGGGTTAAGAGAGAGGGAGGCGGGCTCGAGGGCGGGCACTGGAGCTGGAGATCTTGCTACTTTGTCCACTTTGGTAACGCACGTGTCTTGTGTGAGTGTCTTGCTGGCTGCTCTCATCCTGCTAGCGCTACATGGCAGGGGGAATTCAGTTTTGTGGATTCCCCTGCAAGCGCTTTAAAATAGAGGATGTAGCTGCCATTTTGCTGCCGTAACACTGGATGTTTATGATGTTGTGCATAACACAAAAAATATGGGATTTGCAAAGGGTAGGGCTCTCACTTTTTAAAATTGGGTGCAAAATGGCCCTAAGAGTATCATTCTCTTGAATTTCATTTGGGAGTTGAATATGTTTGATGCTGAGGATTCCCCTAGCTTAAAATTCATCACAACATGATTGATTCAAATCGGTGAAGCAGAGAATGCCTGTTATATGACTAGCTGCAAGTTATATAACTTACACCCAAAATGCCTGCTAAATATCAAGAATATAAGAGAATGACGTCCACTTTTAGAAGCTATTAAAGGCTGAACATATCTCTGGATGAAACATCTTCGATTTCCCTCATCTTTCAGTGTCATTCTCTGGGACTGTACCCTTCATAAGAAGGATCATACTTGCAAATTTTCAGACAGATGGAAGAATGGGTCCCAGTTCTATAGACATTTAAAATGAAAGCTTGTCAATCGTTGTGGGGGGGAAGCAGATATTGCAACACATAGATCGTTTATGCACTGGGAACTTCAGTGCCCCAGCTCCCATGCAGGGGCACAAATCGGGGATGGATGAGGCGCTCTAGGCCAAATGCTCCCCCATGTGGGTGCAGGAAGAGGTGGGGCAACCTGCCACGAGTAAAACTCCAGCCTGCAGCCCGGCATGAAACCTCCAGTGCATAAACAGTCATTGAAAAGTTATCCTTAAACCCCTGAACTAATGATGATTGATGGAAATACAGGGAGGATGACCTATCAGCACAATAGTGTTCTGCTGCAAAATCAGCTTTTATTATGATCATTGGAAAGTTTCATCAGTTTAATTCTACTGATCTTTCTTGCCTCTCTCCCTCCCACAGCTTTAAATTCCTTCTAGAGCATCTTGGCTTTCAAAATTCACTCAGGCCGAGCTCTTGGCAATATACTACTATTCATCATGAGCCACCACACAAAAGTTAGCATGTTGTGATGCTAAGAGGGTCATACCAAGATCCAGGAAACCCTGTATGTTTGTTTATTTATTGGATGCTGCAGCTGTAGGCTTTAACCTCCTTATAAAAACACAAATGAAACTAAAATAAAAGAACAATAATCACAATGATGAATATCAGAAAAAATACATAATGTAATAAGTACACACAATAAGTACACAAACCACAAAAGTCCTAACCATAAACATTTAATATATAAAAATGAATAACATTTTAGTTTTTAATTCCCTTCAACCAATTTCTTCTTTAATTTAATCTATAAAGATGGCAACAGTGAGGGTGATACACAGACAAACATCAGCTAAAAGAAAATTAATGCATGCCTCATCGAAGTCAGGGAGGCTTGGTATAATTCAGCTTACTATGAATGAAATCATAAATTGGATAATACAGCACTTAATGAATAAGATCTTCAGTCTCATGGAGACCACATGGGCAGAGTTGGAGGTCCAATGGAGTGTTACTAAATCTGCCCTGAAGGTAAGCTGAACTGTTGTAAATGCTTTCCTTAGGGAAGCAACAGAAAGCTGTCAGATAATGAGATAAGGTTTTATTAAACTTGAAGGGGGGGGGGGGTACCACTTAGAGTATTTCACATTCCGGATTAGACAAATATCCTGAGTTGCCTCTTTATCAATTACCCATTTGTGAATGTGGTTGAATTCCCATGACTTAATAACCTCAAGGGAGGGTAAAGAATATAAAATAGGAGGCAGGATATTATTCTACTTATTCTCTTGAGTATAACATAAAAAGTCAAATTTAATTAGAGGTATATCAGGGATACAGACTAACACTTAAGTACTTAAAGCAGCTAATACTTAAGTAGCTTCAGATGTGCCCCCCTGGAGACTGAGGGCAAGCCCACTTCAGTTCTCAAATGTGCAGCTGGGGTATGCTGGGGAAATCCCAGGATTTTCCTAATAAAAGTATTTTGGACAATGTCCAATTTATCCAAGATCTTATCATTCCACCCTTCCCCCCCCCCCAGATATCAGCCCCATATAATAACTATGGGACAACCTTGCCCAAGAAGGCCTTAATAACTGGGGCAACAAGTTGTCCACCTTTTCAAAAAAAAGAATTTTAAAATGGCTCCAGCAGTGCAACAGGCTGCCAAAAGGGTGGCATTAAGTTGGACCTACCAAGACAGACACACTGGGATATGAACCTAGGTATTTAAAGACTGACATTGCTCAATTTCATGCCCATTGATAAGACAGCTAAATTTAGATCTAAACTTGCTAAAAATAGCTATTTTTGCCTTGTAATTTATTTTCAAATACTCTTTGTCACAATACTTGGATAAAGCTGATGGCATCTTCCTAAGGACAGCTTCAGTAAGAGATAAGTGCCATATTGTTGGCATAAAGAAAGGTTATAATTTTCCAACCAACTTGCAGTATATCATCTATATAGAAGTTAAACAAAAATGGAGCCAGTAGACACCCCTGTTTAACCGCCTTCATAAGAGGGATTGGATCTGTAAGCTGGCCATAGGCATCAACGCTAACCCTAACAAAAAGGTTTGAATGGAGTTCCTGCAATAGTCTAATTAATCTTCTATCTGGCCAGAATTACCAAGTCTAAGACATAGCCTAGAGCACTCAATGGAATCAAAGGCCAACATAAGACTGACAAAAGCTACAAATGGCCTGACCCTAAATTTTATTGAGTATTTCTGGATTGGAGCTGTGAGGATCAGGCAGTGAGCTATGGTACTATGACCTTTGCGGAAGCCAGCTTGCTCAGGGTTAAAGGGTTAACGTGGTCAGCCCAGTCTTCCAATTTACCAAGGAGATGGCGGACGTATAATTGTATAGACTGTATAGAGGCCATGTCCTCTAGGACAGGGGTAGTCAACCTGTGGTCCTCCAGATGTCCATGGACTACAATTCCCAGCATTTGCTGGCAGGGGCTCATGGGAATTGTAGTTCATGAACATCTGGAGGACCACAGGTTGAATAACCCTGCTCTAGGAGACATTGGCTTGAATACCTTCTCTGCCATGAGTGGGCCAGGAACACAGTCTCAGTGTAACTTACCTCACAGGATTGTTAGGAGGACCAAATGGTTGAGCAGAGAACAATGTAAGCTACTTTGGGTCCTCACTGAGCAGCAATGCAGGATATAATTAAGAACAAGTTTGACAACTGGGACAGCGGAGGTGGATTGAGAAGGAAGCTGGGAAACAGAAGGTATGGGGCTCACCATGAATCTCATTTGCCATTTCCATACCCATCCCCCCAGTCTGAAGAGATCATTATGGAGTTCTTCACTACCTGTTTATTTTCTTAATCACCATAAATAATTTGGCATCATCTGCAAACTTGTCAACCTCACTACTCACCCCTAACTTCAGGCCATGTATGAACAAGTTGAAGAAAACCAGCCCCGGTAAAGTTCCTCGGGGGATCATGCTGCTTGCATTCTTCCACTGCAAGAACTCATTTACTTCTATGATTGGAGGTGCCATACAAAATGTCATCCTATAATGGAAGCAGCTGATTGGTCAGGGGTGTTCCAGGCAGCCACAAAGGTGATACCTCCAGGGCTCTTCTGAGGCACTTCCTGCTCCAGTGAGATGAAGGAAACCCAAGACTGGTTCCTTTTGTGGGAGGCTTCAGGGTAGACACCTGGAAACACATTGGAGGACAAGATGGCTTCATGCTAGGGAAACACTGTTTTAGCATCTTCTGTCCCGAAGTGTGAACCGCTGTTATGAGCCCAACTTTTCATACCCAAAGTTTTAAGAAATTTTTTTAAAGTTCATTTTTCATATTATTCTAGCACTTAGAATATGATTATTTGGGATATTAAATTTCTGCTTCCCATTGGTCAAGTTGGAACACTTTCTAGAAAGCCCTCAAATTCTCCCCATGGGCAAGCACAAATCTATTATTGTATGTAACACAGACACTCTGTGGAACCGTTCTGTAGGCATGGTGAACTCATTCGCATGATTGCACAGCTGTGTCCTTTGCCTAACTTGCTTTGTGTCAGATTTGCTTTTTTGTGGTAGATACTCAGGTTTGACATTGCGGTGGATCATCTGGTTGAACATTTGTTTGTTTGTTTATTTTCAGACTTTTAGCCCCCTCTTTCCAAAAGACTCAGGTTACAAAAAATAGAAACATTATTAATGGCTGCATTCTCTGCTTTTGCATTTGCTAGGCATGAAATAGCATTCCTATTCAGGAATCGGGCAATTCTCCAGTTGTACATTGGTACAGATTCTTGGGTTTGACAACCCTACAGATTCTCAGTTTGTCCATTGGTTGAATTTTCTGTTTCTGCATTTACTAGGCTTGCAATAGCATTCCTATTTGGTTTAGCTTGGGTGATCTTTGGGATATACATTGGCATAGATTCTTGGGTATTTACATTAAAAACAACCATTTTTCCCTATAGGAATCAATGGTGGGTGGCTGGGGGCACTTCTTTGAGGTGCTCATAGAATTGGACTCTTGGCAAATGTACTTGA
Source organism: Paroedura picta (assembly GCF_049243985.1). Classification (NCBI taxonomy): domain Eukaryota; kingdom Metazoa; phylum Chordata; class Lepidosauria; order Squamata; family Gekkonidae; genus Paroedura; species Paroedura picta. The sequence continues at coordinate 47,072,262 of NC_135370.1, forward strand.
AATTTGTTGGTTATTTAAAGGACAGGCGTCAGCAGCTACACTGCAATTTCGGTGTCAGTCACTTTTTAACATAACCCTTCCCACCTTTACTCCCAGTCCAGAAAGATTCCACATAGGGAATAATGCAGCTTAAAAAATATCATAATTGTCCTCCTCCCTCCCAATACCAAACCACTATTTGGATCAAGGGAATACAGATATTTTTTTTTCCAGCTCCCTGATATCTGAATTCAAAAATACCATTGTGGCAGAAGCGAATATGGCTGCTTTTCCACCATGGGAATGGAACTGCCTGATGGGAAGATACTTTGCCACCTCTTGGAACTCCCTTCGGTGAAAGATTCCCTCGTATGTTCCCTAGCTAAATTACTTGTAAAAGACAAAACAGAACAAAAAACCCTAAAACCAGATCAGGCTAATTGAACTTCCCAGAAGAGGAAGATGTTTTACTACGGTCTGGCCTGCAATTGTTGCAAGGGCCAGCTTGGTGTCATGGTTAAGAGCAGTGGCCTGTAATCTGGAGAACTTGGTTTGATTCCCCACTCCCCCCCCCCCCATGCAGTCAGCTGGGTGCCCTTGGGCCAGTCACAGTTCCTCTCAGAGCTCTCTCAGCCTCACCTCCCTTGCAGGGTGCCTGTTGTGGGGAGAGGAAGGGAAGGCGATGGTAAACTGCCTTGAGACTCCTTCAGGTAATAAAAAGTGGGGTACTGAAAAACAGTTCTTCTTAAAGATGTGTGCATTTAAAATTAGCAGTGAATCGCAAAGTAAAAAGGGTGATCTGAAAGCTTCTCACTATTTGAAAACCGATGTCAGAATAAATGGCTTTGGGGACTGTTCAGTCACTTTCACATACAAATATCAATCTCTATTCTAAAACGGCTGACGCTCGATCGAATCGCAGCTACAGTTTTATGAGATGGTTAAACTCTTGGGACCAGGCTACTGTGTTCACGTGGTAAACATCTGTGTGAGTGCTAACAAAAGGATGAGAGGGAAGAGAGCAGGCTACCTTACCATCAGGTTTGGTTTCTTGTCTTGGGGGGCCTTGCCTTTGGATCTGGAAACTAGTTCCGGGAAAAACCGGACAAGCTAATCCTCCAAGGCAGAATGTGAGATGACCCACTGTTGCCTTCTGCTCTCTACTGATTGCTAGAGCACATGAGCCAGGGGGGAGGATTGCCCTTGAGGCGTGCTGCTTTTTCTCAGGCCTCAGGCCAGTGGGTTAAATCCAAGGCGGCACAAAGTAAGCACCGAATTCTGCACTGGGCCTTTGCTGCTTCACAGTCGAAACTCAGGAGGGAATGCAAGATTGATATCGGAGCATTAGACCCGATCTCTGTCGGTGCTGCTCCAAAAGGGTTTGATTTATATCTGAAGCTTGGTGGCTGATATTACCTCCCTCAAAAAAATATGTAAATATAATTTACTTTCTTGTGAATGCAAAACACGATGGAACAAGAAAGCTGCGAAACGTGTGGCATTAATCTTGGGTACAGATTGGCTTTGTGCGGTACGGTGCTATTTAAAGTGTGACGCTTTTGTGTCACCCCATAACTCATACTTTCCATGAGGAACAAGAAAATGACACAGCCCAGAGCAACGCTTGGCACCACCTGATTCTGCAGAGTGTTTTCTCACTCCAGTCCTCTTCAGCGTTCTCTACTTTGGTGTTCTGAAACTTTGCCATAAAGTAATTATTTGCCACTTAATTCTCACAGCTGGTTTCTTTCTCCTGCTGTCCCCTGCAGTGGTGGGAGCCCCAATGACAGAAAAACTTAGGGACAGAAGAAAGAACAGCTCAGCACCCACATGTCAAAGATGTCTGGATATTCAAGGAGATCGCAGTCCTGCCGCACTTGTGCATTGTCAAATCTGTGTCAACGTGTCTTTTTTGAACAGATGCAAGTGTTGCTGTTTCATTGGTCTAATGGAAGGACGGAGTCTTGGGATTACGTCTCCCAAAGGCCTCTGTGATGTGGAAAATAACTATTCTTCCTGCTGGAAAAGAAAGGAGGAAGCCAGGGGGGTGGGGGTGGGGAGAAAGGCCGAACATGTCAAAGAAGGTGGTAGGAGTGATAATGTTATAAACCTCTGTTGTGTTCCGTGTTAGTTATCATTTCCTAAACTGAAAAGGAGCTACAAATTTGAGGCTGAAAACAGACTGTTTAGTATTCTAATCCAGGGGCTCTTAAAGAAGGAAGAGGCATTCACTCAGGACACAAGACTAAAACTTGCTCAAGCCAAGTATGAAGAGGAATGCAGCCATACTCCTTGGGGGATGGTAACTTTCCATGTTGCTGGAACAATTATTCAGACGAGCAGGCAAAATTCCCGGCTGCTCCCAAGAAAGCTTTTATACTCCGTTTACTTCAGCCGATTGTCCGGTCACAAAACTTATCAGTGCAGAGAATCTCTCCCATCCCTCTAATCAGAACACCTGCTTCTGTGAATATATGCTTGCAATGTATTAAGGAGCCATGTCATCCAAAGACCAAGGTTCCCCTCTCCGATTTGGAACATGGAGTCAGGCTAATGTGAGCCATCTGCTACCAAGCATCTGGTCAGTGCTGGACCAGTTCCCGGTCAGACAAATGCATCAACACATTTTTTTAAAAGCTATTTATGACAACACATTGTATTCATTAGGGCAGGGGTAGTCAAACTGCGGCCCTCCAGATGTCCATGGACTACAATTCCCAGGAGCCCCTGCCAGCGAATGCTGGCAGGGGCTCCTGGGAATTGTAGTCCATGGACATCTGGAGGGCCGCAGTTTGCCTACCCCTGCATTAGGGTCTTCTCCCCCCCCACCCCCTTTCTCTCCCCCAAGCTGACTTTCTGGCAAATATATTTAGAACTCTATTTTTCACCTACGGAGGAATCATTTGGAATTTGCGTTGCACGATCAATCTTAATTAGCTATTTTGGGGTCTTTTCACACTTCCCTATTTTTATCCCAGCAAACTGCACCACTGTCGTACTCAAAAGTGTTGCTGTCGACCCGATCAAAATGACACGCAATCGTTTGCTCAGCCTTGTTATGTAAATCTGAACAGACTGTATAAACGCCCAAATTGTAAAATTTAACTAAATAGAGATAAGGGGCTAGATCCAGAAAAGCGTGATCCAAAAAGGGAAATGTACATGCCGGTCTGCTAAGCACATGGAATGGCACAAGAAGAAGGGCGACCAACAGTGGCGCTATAGCGCAGTAGAGCTCGGAGAGAAAGTTCAGCAGCCCGGAGGAAGTTGTGTGAGAGGAGGTGACATATCTCCCACCACTGGTGGGTCTGGAAAAAGTGTCCCCTACAGCTTTAAAGTAATTATTACAAACATCTCTCACCTGAGAGCCAGTTTGGTGTAGTGGTTAGGAGTGCGGACTTCTAATCTGGCATGCCAGGTTCAATTCTGCACTCCCCCACATGCAGCCAGCTGGGTGACCTTGGGCTCGCCACGGCACTGATAAAACTGTTCTGACCAGGCAGTGATATCAGGGCTCTCTCAGCCTCACCCACCCCACAGGGTGTCTGTTGTGGGGAGAGGAATGTGCAGGCGACTGTAAGCCGCTTTGAGCCTCTTTCGGGTAGGGAAAGTGGCATATAAGAACCAACTCTTCTTCTTCTTCTTCTTCTGGGACAAGGGCAACAATTCTCTTCTAAAGCCATAAGGAGAATACCTGCCATGTTCTGAACAGTGAGATCCCAACATGGGGAGTGAAATTAGCATATTTGTTCTACCATTTAATTCCCCCCCAAGTAATTCTACCTTTGCATACTCAACATAACACTGAATCTGCCTCTATATTAAAGCACCCTTAGAATGAGCCCCTCTCAACCACATACATTCTGCCCCGTGTATATTTCAAAATAAGAGAGCAATCAGATGTAACTGTAAAATAATAAGGTTTCAATGATACAGATAACCTTTAATAGCATAAAAAAACTCAAATGCATAGTGATGAACACAACTCAAGTGAGTACTCAAAGAAAATATACACAATAACACCAGCGCACAATTTATGGTTTTAACAAGGAAAGAGGATTAAATCTTAACACTGAACAGAGTACATTGGCAGCTTTGGACAGTAGAACGTGATCCTTCTCACTGAGCATGGCTTTGATGATCTGTAATTCATTCTTGCAGTTCAAGCATAACTATATAATCCTGAATTAAGATATGCTGACCAGAAAAGACAGGGCAGGCCAAAATAGTATGAGGAAGGGTCTCGGGAACAACACAACTATGCAAGAAAATTTGCTCTGCTACTGGAATTGGACAGAACTTGCCATGAATCACGCTCAAAGGAAAGACATTTAATCTTGCCGGTAGTAATGCTTTCCTTGCCTGAAAGGATTCCAAGGAGTAGAGATAGAAGGGCAGAACTTTATTTGTTATAAGGATACGCCAAAATCTAGGAGAACAAGGAGGCAAGGAACTGAGCTTAGAAACTGCAATTCCTTTTCAGTCCTGGCCCTGACTTGGTGGAATGAGCTCCTGAAGGAGCTGCAGGCCCTTTGAGAGCTTTCAGCTTTCCATAGGGCCTGTAAAACAGAGCTCTTCCACCAGGTATATGGTCAGGTCCAGTGCTAGAGCAAAGGGTATGGGTCCCCCTTGGTAATTTGCACCAGACACAGTTTGGTTTCCCCCATGCCACCCCTGTCAGGGCTTTCTTGTTAGGAGAGTTGTTTTGCCATTTTGGGTTGTTGTAATTGTAATTATTGAGGTTTTAATGGGTATTTTATGGGATTTTATTGTCTGGATTGTTTTTTGTAACCCGCCACAAGCCGGTGTCCAAGAGCAGCAGGATATTGAATGAATGAATGAATGAATGAATGAATGAATGAATGAATGAATGATAAAAAGTAGGTCCCCAGTCATGGGGACAAAGCCCTGTACACTAGGCTCTGTGTAGCATTTAAATGACCATATGTTGAAAGAACCTGAGAATGTAGATGTTCAAGATTACCCAAACCAAGTCAGTGCAAAACAGTTTAAAGCTTAGAGGTTCCAACACAGAAAAGGAAGATTTCCACTTGTAACGGAGGACCATAGACTTTAAAAGATCTGCCAACCAGCGGTTAAACTAAACAGAATCATTTAGTGGAAGACCTTCTGGTGCATATCTTATGACAGATTAAAAGAGTTCTTGATATACAGCTCCAAGCTAGGTACAAAAGATAAGAAATAAGAGCAATGAAGGAATTTGTTGTTCAAAAAGCCCAATGCATATGAGTGTCTCTTGCCCCATTAAATTGCCTCTTGAAAGCAACACAGTCAGGAGGAGGATGTAAGAGGACAGGTTAGGAATTGTTCAGTCTTATAAAAGCCCTTTCATCATATGCACCTGTGAAAGCAAGCTTGTCTCGCCCCAGATGTGATCACAGCATGAGCGGCAGAAAAGACAATGTCAGTCAGAGGGTATAACTCACCTTTCAACATTCCATTGAAACAAAGAGAGGTGCTTGGATCAAATTTGGACCATCTGGATAACGGACCATCCCAGGATGGTAAGCGCTCTTAAAGAAACCAAGCCAAAGAATCGGGAGCTCTCTGTGGCCATTTTTCCCTACACGGTCTGCTGCAGTATGAGCAGAGCAAAGCAAAGCATGATCCAAAGTGTTTCCTGCTGCTAAAGTAAATGGCTGCCCCTCCCCGTAGCTTTTAGTTGGTACTACTGATTCCGAAGAGCCTCTTGTGGCGCAGAGTGGTAAGGCAGCAGACATGTAGTCTGAAAGCTCTGCCCATGAGGCTGGGAGTTCAATCCCAGCAGTCGGCTCAAGGTCGACTCAGCCTTCCATCCTTCCGAGGTCGGTAAAATGAGTCCCCAGCTTGCTGGGGGGTAAAACGGTAATGACTGGGGAAGGCACTGGCAAACCACCCCGTATTGAGTCTGCCATGAAAACGCTGGAGGGCATCACCCCAAGGGTCAGACATGACCCGGTGCTTGCACAGGGGATACCTTTACCTTTACTGATTCCCGTGTGAGATAATAATGTAAATACTATGCTGGTTGTTTGATTGTTTGCTACTACTAGGCTATTGTGTTTAATGAATCAGTCTGATTTGTGAATCTTAAAAATATTCTGTGCATGTGCGTGTGTGAGAGACGAGGAGGAGAGAAAGAGTGTGAGACAGAAAGATTGTGTGTTTCTGTGTGTGGTTTTGTCTTGAACTCATTAGAATCCCAAGAAGAACCTGGGCACTGTGGCCGACCCAACAGAGTTGAGCCCTGTGTAAGCCAGAGCTAAGGCCCCCATCCACACTCTCACTTTTCTATCATCTTTACACATAAACTCGTTTTGTTTCCGTTTTCTCTCCCCGCCAAAGTCAGAGCGTGACAGATTACCACAATGTGTTACTAACCAGAGAATCCAATTTATTGAGGCTTCACTTTGATCACCATATGTTGAGTGAAATTAAAGAATCTAAACAGATGATAAATAACTTCCTCTAGGTGGGTCATAAAATTAATAGCGTTTTAAAAGATAAGTACCAGGTTTTTAATGCCCCCAGGAGATCCTCTTGACTTATTTTTAAATAGCTCTCCCTCTAGTTCTAAAAAGCTGTTTCTGTTTTTAAAACATTCACACGTTCTGCTGTGGTCTCACATAAATTGCCTGGGCTTCTCCTAGGCAGTGGTGGAACTGAGGCAATTGAGCAGGGAGAAAGAAATCAGGAAAGAGTTGATGGGAAGGTGAATGCTGTTTGGTTTTCACCTTTCCTTAAGTGCTAAGCTACTGAGGAGCATTAATTGAGGTTGCTTTGTGAGAGGACAGAGTTTGAGGGTGAGTTTGAGGGAGTCTGCAGCCTGCTGAGGAGTGATGTTTTTGTATGGGACTGATTCTGTAGTTATGAGTTTTCACAGAATAGACGCCGAATTTGCGCCTAGCGTTCTGTATCTGTGGTTTTCTCCTGCCACTGTTCAGGACTCCAACCATGGCATGTGTTTTCCATTTTCATTGGGAGAGTGGGCAGTCCCACCTCCTGTCATGCTTGCCCCCTTTTGTGGGTCTGAGCATGCACAATAATTCACTCGCACAGTAACACAATCAAAATTTTAAAACTATCGCATCCCCCCCATCCCTCAATTCCCGTGGCACTCAAATCACCCAAGCAAGGGGAGGTTCTTGTGTTGATGTGCACTCAAAGACAAAACATAGCTGCCATTACACAATGCCTTATCTGCATAAAAGTTACAAAGTGCCCTGCAGCACCTTAAATCATGAAAGTGCATTTAGATGCTCCAGCGGGAGATGAGGAAGGCAGGGAAAGGAATGTGGAATCCTAATTTTTGACTTCACATTAGCTTTCTGGAATGGTCCCTGAAAGAAGGCACTATTGTTATTGCAGTTTCATGTTGTAATGTGACCATGCTCATTAAAAAAAATACAGAGGGGAAAGGGGGATGGGCAGGAGGAGAGGCAGATAGTAGCTGGAGTTAAAACATAACTACAATGACATCACTAGAGGTGGGGATGGAAAAAGAAGCACACTTGAATACAAAGCTTCCTCATTGGATAATCATGAATTGCCTTCCGGGGGGGAGGGGGGAGAAATCACAGTTTCTGAGGATCCTCAGACAATACAACAAACAGGGACTGCATTCGGATCTGCTCTTTAAGAGCCAGATTTTTGTGTAAAAGATTTGTTATTTCACGGGACTTTAAGAAGGCCATTGCGGCATTTTTTGTTACTGTGGAAATAGGCTGGGTCTGTTTGGGTCTTTTGTCTGGTCTATTGCTCACTATTTGCCTCAGGCTGATTGTAGACCCCACCTTCTGCTGTTGCTGCTGAGAAGCATGGGCTGTGGGCTTCTGAACTGTAAGGTTCCTCCTAGGCAGAGATGTGAGCCAAATGGGAAGAGTCCATGGGCTCTTGACCTGTGACTCTTAGCCTGCAGATCAGGCCTGAGGCTCCTAGATATCTTTAAGCCACTCACCAGTTATGAAAGCAAAAAGCCAGCAGAGAAGTGGGGACTACTGATCTGATCCAGCAGGGCTCTTCTTATGTTCTTATCTTATTCTTTGAACTGTGACCTTAGTTAACTGTCCTGATTGTATAAATTTGCAGCTACCAATCCATGGTCAAAATGATCATCCTTGTCTACGGAAGTTGACAAGAATGCAAAATTATTTTAAAAACGCATTTGTTTACCACCTTTCTCCTTTAAAACATACTTGAATATCATCTTTCCCTCCAAGTTTATTCCATAACATGTATTGAATGATCAAATCCATTTAATATCAATCAAGCTATCAAGAAACATGTGCCATACCCATTAATCCAGAAACCCAGAGTCATGTACAATTAATCCAAGAACCAGCAATGCCTTAAACACGTCCCTAAGGAGCATTAAACTGCCCCATATCTCACTTGGTACCATAGTCCACAAAAATTCCTCCACCACACCACCACTGCTAGGACAAATTAGAAAGTCCCTGGGCCATTCCCTTTCTGTGAGAATGGAAAGAGGGCAGAGATTCCCAGAAAGGTACATTCGTTCAGAGAATTAGACCCTCAAAATAAGTTAATATTTTTTAATGTATTTGAAATTCGTACCTTATACCATCCCAGAATCTGTGGCTGCAGGATTTGTGGCAGACATCTAGATTCCATGATGCAATGCTGGGCCTTCAGTTGGGAATGGGTGGGAATGGTTGCTTTGGTGCCGAACAACCAGAAAATAGTAACTGCATCTCCCCAGTGTATTCCTTTGGATAGCTTTAATAAGGGGAGAGAATTAAGAGTGAACTCAACTGATACCAGTTTATCTCTTTTTTTAAGGAAATACCCTGGAACTTGATAGACATGAGCAACTTTCAGATGTGGTCCAGTAAATTCAAGTATGTCTCTACGCAAAGAGGAAGCCAAGGCGACAAAAGACATGTTAAAACTAAGCAGTCAATGAATTCAGCCAGTGAGAAGCTTCACCAGGGTTCTGGGAATATGCTTGGCAACATGTTCTTCCAGCCCAGGCATAGCAGAGGCATAACATGTAGCAGTGTTTGCATCGTGTACCAGTTACCTTGCTATCCCACAGACACTGGAGAGAAACTGTGCTGCATTTCAACTACTCTATAAGTCATCCTTGTTCATGAAGTGTGCTCTGATTTTTTTTGGAGGGCATAGCTCACTCATTTATGGCCATTTTGTTTGTCCCCACTAAAAGGCTGTGGACTTCAAAAGATACTTGAAGAAGAAGAGTTGGTTCTTATATGCTGCTTTTCTCTACCTCAAAGGGGTCTCAAAGCAGCTTACAATCGCCTTCCCTTTCCTCTCCCCACAACAGATACTGTGTGAGGTGGGTGAGGCTGAGAGAGCCCTGATATTACTGCTCGGTCAGAACAGCTCTATCAGTGCTGTGGTGAGCCCACGGTCACCCAGCTGGCTGCACGTGGGGGAGTGCAGAATCGAACCTGCTTTACCAGATTAGAAGTTCGCACTCCTAACCACTACACCAAACTGGCTCCTGTGTTCCATTTGTGACCAAGTTTACAAAATGCATTTGGGTTGGCCGTTTCTTATTTCTTTCTAAAGTACAGATTAACATTAAATTGTTTTTCAAACTACCAGCCCCTCTATGAGAGATAAAGAGAATCTACAGTAATGCTTTTTTATTTTGGAAAAAAAAGGCCAAGCTTTCAAGCTGACACCGAGGTATATAACTGAAACATTCAGGTCAGTGGGGTGAAACCCCATCCAATTATCTTCTTGAGGTCATTCTTCCACCTTAATCAAAAATACAGAAAGTACTTCAGCTATGAGATCAATCGAGAAGGCACGCAAAAGAGTGCAGATTTGTTTTTTGAGAGAGCTTCTCAATTGAATCCGGAGTTTTTTTCAGGCAATGTGGAAAAACACAAAGTTATTTTTCAGTGCTGAATAGTGAGCAGCAGTAGCACTATCTCAGCTGGCCTAGCAGTACACGCTCCAGTTTCCAGAAGAAGAATTTGCCTTGCTAAAGGGAGTAATTATGTAGTGAAGAGATTACCAATACTTAGTCAGCAGCTGTTTATATTTGACACAGATGAAAAATGGGGGATGTTTTTGTGCTTTGAATTGGTTTTTGGTTCATGGCTAAACAATGAACCTAACCATGAGCCAATATGCCAGTTCATGAACCAAAACAGCTCATATTGGTTCATGAGCTGTTTAAACTCCTGCTTTCTGCTCCTGGCAGCTTTTTCGAAGAAGAAAGCAGCTGAGCAACAGTTGCCTGCTTTCTTCTCCAGGCCAATTAAACTGAACAGCTGAGCGGCTGGGAGCTCCCTGCTGCTCAGCAGTTTTCCATTAAGAACTCTTCAGAGACTGCCACAAATTGTCATGAACTGCATCAAATGTCATGGAAGTTCACAGTAGTTCTTCAGTTAGCAAACATCACTTTGTAAACCACGAACTGCCCAAAATTTTTGATGAACTGGAGTTCATCAGCGGGTTCTTGTCCATCCCTAGAGATGTTTAATTCTTGCTCTGCTCACTGATGTTCCCTTGCAAATCCTAATGGGGGGGGGAGAAAATGGTAATTGGGGGGAAGGAAACTCATCCCAAAATGCTAGCCCAATTTTACACTTTTAGTGCAGTTCTTAAAATAGGAAAACATTTCTCAGTCAGCATTTAGAAGGAGAATATGAAAGAAATCACCAGTTATTGGCACTAGCCAATGGGTTCCAATGGCCACACCCATAATTATTTTCCATAGTGCACATTACTGTGGTTGGCATATCAGCATTAAAGTTTGCTGTAACCAAAATTTGCCATTCATGCTCAAAATATATGATTTCTCCCAGAAGACTGGAAGTGACAGATTTCTGATCATAGATTCAAGTGGGTAGCTGTGTTGGTCTGAAGTGGCGCAACAAAACATGAGCCAATAGCACCTTTAAGGCCAACAAAAATTTATTTAAGGTGTGAGCTTTCATGTGCATACACACTTCCTCAGACAAAATGGAACAAGGATCATAAGATCAACTAGTCTCTTTTAATTATTTCTTTTTACAACTCGGAAAGGGTCTGCTATTATTTACTAACATTGATAGTTTTATATCTCCAATGTTTTTGTGAACTACAACTGAACGCAAAAGGTCTGCTTAGCTGTTTTAGCAAAGAATTATCATACGGCATAATATGGCATAATTTTGATATTATGACACAGTTTACTAATTTGCCACTAATTTACCCTTGCTTTATATCTGTACTCTTATGATCCCTGTTCCATTTTGTCTGAGGAAGTGTGCCTGCCCCCCAAAACTCATGCCTTGAATAAATCTTTGTTGGTCTTAAAGGTGCTATTGGCTGAGATTTTGTTGAGATTCCTTACCAGCACTATCTCCCTTGGGGGTTCAATGCAGAATATCAGACATATCACTTTGACCATTTCCTTGCCATGGCTTTGCATCAGCCTGTACCAATTTATTTTCATTCCTGTTTACTCATAAAAGAAGTGCTAATTTGGGCTTTATTTTACACACTTATCATGCACATGTGGAAAAGAACTGTGAAATAAAAGCCTACGAAGAGGTTGGTTTTAAAAAAACAAAACAACATGCAACCCTTGGTATAGCTAAGAATTTGCTTCTTTAATAAGGTGAACAGATTGTCCCACTTTTGGAGGGACATCTGGGGGCACCTGGCAAACTGTACTTACGTTGCAAGTAAAAAAAATATATATTGCAATACTATTTTTGCGTTCTATGAAAATTTTTGTTGCTCCATATAGACCTAATTTATAATCAAGAACCCCCCAGGTAAATCCCCCCAGGTAAACCCCCCAGGTAAACCCCCCAGGTAAACCCCCCAGGTAAACCCCCCAGGTAAAACCCCCCGCTTTACCAATGTTAAAATCTGGTCACATTATATAACATTGATTTTTATTTAGATAAGGCACTTTCATGACGTTTCAAACAAGACAAAAAGTGAGGGTTCAAATTCGACAAAGCAAAAGTGCCGAACAGTTCCATTCCTGCAGTGTCCCAGTGTTTGCAAGAACTAGGATATTACCACCAGAATCATCTTTTATGATTCTACAAATGCAAATTAATTATTCCATTGTACAAACTGGAATTTGTAATGTTAAGAATGTTATTGTACTTTAGCTCTATCTTTGAACGGCACAGGAAACAATTTTCATATTATGCAAAGGTATTTAATTTTTAAAATGCACACACTCTCATTTTTTAGCTCAAATAATGAAATGTTGTGAAAGTGTTTTATTCTTAGCAATTGAGAGCTGTTTACCACACCTCACAAATGCATTCACATGTGTTCAGGCTGCCACGGGGAATTAGCTTGTATGTTTGGGCAGGGATGGGGAAGCCAGAATCCTTTTCCTAAAGAGGTGGCTGAGAGTAGCAAGTTTTCAGTTGGAAAAGTATGACAAAGACCAGATTTAAAGACTTTTAAAGGAATATATATATAATTTCAGGGATTTGATGCAATACTAGAAGGGACTTCTCCTAAGCAAATATTATCACATACTAAATCATGGCACAGACAAACAACACCTTCCTTCTCCAGACTAACAATGCAGCTGCAATAACAAACTGACCAGATCTAGGTGGATTATGGACTTACCTTTTTTCACTGATGTCAGTCTGCTTGCCCTGTTAAATCATCCCTTTTTAAAATGTTTATGCACATGTGCTGGCACTGCATTTTTTAAATAGCCTACCATAGTAAACACTTATGCTTTTGAAACATTTTAGATGACAACTCCTCAAAACCCGAAAAATCAGTTCTCAGTGGAAGGGGCAATTCCTCCATTGACCTGGACGCTCATTGGCTAGCTCTGAGGACAGGTGTGCTGCTAGTAATCTCTGACATTTCCCACTAGCTGTCCCACTAGCAATAGCCGTTCAAGTGCATCGCAGTGCTAACATATGGCCACCGGGAGCACTGTTTCCAGACTCCGAGCAACATCTGACAGCTAGAGCCATCACACACCATCCCTTCAGACAGATTGCCGGGGTTTCTTCTTCTATCACCACACTCTGCTTTCCCTGTGATTTCGTGCTTTAATAAATATTCTTGTTAGAAGACTGCTCGATCCGGGGAGAACAGCAAAGTGGGACGCACGGAGGCGGGACGGAGGGAGGCCATTACTTGCAGCAACTGAGGCATACAGCATACAGCTGGGCTTCCAAATGGGAGAAGTCCTAGTGCATCCAGACACATGTATGCATGGCACTTCCCTGGAGAAAAGTTTCTTGCCACTACACTAAGCTGGCTCTCAGGAAGGGGAGGCAACCAGGTTCAAGTCCACAAGCAGAGCTCTGCTCACAGGTCCCAGGAAATGTTTTTCCACAGAGCCTCTCTACACATTTAACTTCCCATCAGGAAAAGTCACACAGTAGAGTTATGCATACAAAGGTGCACACTGTTCGACACCTGATTTCTTGCCAATTAATGTGGTTCGACTGAAAACCATTTGCATGTTTCTGCCCATTAACTTGGGAGGGGAGGTGGCATGCTGTAGCCCAATCACTTCAGACTTCAGAAGCTAAGCAGGGTCTGTTCTTGGAAAGGAGATCATCAAGGAAGACTCTGCAGAGGGAGGCAGTGGTAAACTACCTCTGCATCTTGCTTGCCTTGAAAGCCCCTTGCTGAGGTTTCCATAAGTTAGCTGTGTCTTAACAGCACTTTGACCTCACTGTGGACTCATAAATATTGTCTTACAAAGATGTAATGACAGTTAGATCTTCAGAAGAGGGAGCTACAGATATATAGCCCACAGTCATGAATAATTGAGGGTGGGGAAGTTCAAGTGATGTGGCTTAGTGTGAAACATGGGGCCGTTCCGCATTCGTCCAAAATAGCGCAATGGTTACTAACTGAAATCGCTACAGTTTTGCCGTTATGCACAACGTCGTTGACAATCTGCAACACTCCTGAAACCGATCCGCAAAAAGCGCTTCGTTGTAGCGCTTTCAGGGAAATCCCAAAAAGTGGATTCACCCTCCGGAAAGTGCTACACTCCTGCAACCAATCTGCAACACTAGCGGGAAAGTTCTGTGCGTTACCATTGTTGTGATTTCTGCAAAGTCCCTCCCCCTGGCTCTCTCCTCTGATCTTCCGGCGAAGCGATCGCCATTTTTTTTTCTCAGAGCGAGCAGAGATCAACGCACCGGCAAGCCTTCGTTTACCCAGTGAGGCTTCCCCAGCTGCAGTCCCTCTGTTTAAAGTCACCAAGCACAAGCATCGCAGAGGCCCGTTTGCTGGTTTATTTTCACTTTATTTTTCACACTGTTTTCGGCTGAAAATCGCGCCCATGAGGGGGGAGATTTTTTTTTTCACTCGGGGGGAGCGTGGCAACGATGAAACGGCAGCTCAAACATCACCTGCTAGCTGGATGGGTCTCTCCGTTGCAACGAATCAACGCATATTTGTTGCAACGGGTGTTGTTTTTTTTTTTAAACCTTCCTTAAAGGGAAAGGGGCTGTTTGGGAGCATGATAACGGCTGCCCATTGGCTGCTTGACAGCCAGGGGCGGGACACAGCTCAGCAATAGCGCTTCCTTTCTAGCGATTTTTGCCGAGACCGGAACCCTGTGGGAAACGATAGAAACACAACTGGATTCCACTACAAAGGCAGGTATGCGTTACGCCGAATTCCACTATTTAAAATGGCGATTTTTCGTTCGGCAAACAATTTGCTACATGGATCCCGGTGCGGAATGGCCCATGGGTTCTCCTTCCACACAAGAGCAAGGCTGTGTCCGTCTACAAAGTGTTGCTGGATATGGAACATTCCAGCTGTAAACTATTGACTGGGAGAAATATATCACAGCATGTTTTCACCAAGACGTTTCTGAGAACTTTGAGTACTTCAATGGAAAGAGGGGGAGATTTAATCATAATGGTGGAAATTGCAATTAATTCAGTCATCTCAAAAACCTTGAGCACAGCCATTTCAGGGTTTTTCTTTTTCTGTACAAGAAACACAGTATAAATGGAAAATAATTCCATTTTAATTGCTGAGGGGGAGGGGACCAAGACCCCATCAGCACAAAGTCTTGACACATGCCCATGTATCATGCAATTTACAAAAAACAACTACGGTGAATTTTTCCACAATAAATATATTTTCCAAGAAAAGGCAAATATTAGTACTGTTCTAGATTCTGAAAATATGTACATCTTGATGCTGGGCAATTCATATTCATAACAAATATGATTTTCCCCCTTGCTTTGAAAAATCAGTATAAATTTCCCACCCGTCATCTTTTTCGTCTTTGTTCACTTGAATTTTTCCACCTAAAAATGAATGCTATATAAGTGGTTCTGTAGCTTCTTTGTTCTTAGAATACAAAGAAGCATGATTTCTTTCCTACCCCAGTACAGGATGGAAATGTAAATTAAAACTGACAGTTCCAAACACAACAATAGGCTGCACTCAGCACTCTGAGGTTTACATTTCAAGAAACACTTACTTCAAAGCCCTATAGGCGTTTTGTGAATTGTACCAGTCTTATTTAAAATGCCTGGACCATTAGCCTGGAGCCAGAATGAAATGGTCCCTATGGAACATGCCAGAAAATCCAGAGTAGCAGATCCATCTCCTTCTCTATCAAAGCACATTTACGGCACCTGATTCTTTTCACATCCCATAATCATTGGAGGATCTGTCTCGCTGCTGTTGAACTGAACAGCTTGAGCTGGATGACCGCTCTCCTCCCAGTCTCGGGGCTTTCGGACCTGGCCAGCTGCCAACTGGTGAGTCACATGGCCCTGCTTCTCATGACGAAAGGCCATCGGATCACCATCCCTGCATCTGAGACAGCCTGAAGACCTGTTGCACATGGCCTGCCCTGGGCCATAACTTGCATTTTGCTGCAGAGAGCGTCTTGCAGAGGAGCTACTACTAGGCTGCATGGCACATTTATGAACTTCCTCTCTTCTGAACCGATCCAGTCCAGAAAAGTCCGTGCTTGTTTTGCCTAGAAAATTATACCCCAGCCTCCCATGACATATTTTGCATTTTAATTGCTTGTTTGCATAGGACCATTTTAAGGAATACCAGACTTCCTGTGAATATTCAGTGGATTCTGTGCATGGCTGCCTTTCAGGTTGGAACTCTTAGTCACATAATGAAATCTTGCATTAATCTTGGCTTGCATTGCTGTAGGAGTTTCTAGACTGGGTGGGGGGGAATCTTTCACACTCAATTCATGTGCAACTCTTACGCATTTTTGTGGGGTGTCTGGAATTTCTTCTTAGGGTCCCTCTGTTGCAGGGATGCCTTATTTCTCCAGCACTCCTTCAGCAACATTCAGTGACATCCTAAACAGAATTACTCCTTTCTATGTACATGGAAGTTAATGGGTTTCTGACTCTGTTTAGGTGCACTAACTACAAAACTTTTGATGCTTAGTTTGTCTGAGATCTTTAATGCCTTGAAACAAAGATTAGTTGAGTTTGAATGGTCAAAAATGTTTCCTTCACATCCTTATGTATGCTTCCCTGCGTCCTTGGGCATCCAATTAAGTCTGGGAGAATGGCAAAATACTTCTATAGCCTCGATAGTCCAGCCCTCCGCAGCGTCTTCATGCCGGCAAGAATGAGTTCACTCCCCTCGAATGGCCTGGTGGGAAGATACTGGCATGTCCCTAGGAAGCAACGATTGTCCCCATGCTCTGTAAACTCTGTTGATTCAACCCAGCATATTGTTTTGGATTGTCAGATTCGTATAACCCCTCACAGTGAACATTTTTCTTCCCTATTTTTCTCTAGGGAATTGGCAAGTGAAGAAGTTACACTTCACTTTCGGCTAAACCAGTGGTCCCCAACCTTTTTATCACTGGGGACCGGTCTACGCTTGACAATTGTACTGAGGCCCGGGGGGGGGGGGGAATAGTGTTTTGTTTCCTAAGGCAATAGACTTGGCAAGAGATCTTTGCCTTTTGAAACCAAATGCTAAAAGTCTAGCACTAAATCAAAGATAAGCATTACAACTAGCCATAAATGTATGCCTGTAATGAATGCAAATAACTTGTAGATTCTGAACTGTCTGAACAGAAAAGGTATTAATGGTAACTTTTAAGTGACCTACAATAATTAGTTTTGAAATTTATTTTCAGTGGGGCGTGAATGGAACAAGATTGTGGCAACCAGTTTCAACAGCAAATCATGCACCCAATGGAAAAGTTACTGCTTAAGATTAGGGGGACCTCCCAACATGTAGTACAAGTGGGCTGCTGCAAAAAGCTGTTATTGTTCCAAACCTATCCCCTACTGCCTGCCCTGTGCTAGCTTTAGCTTCATTCATACAGCTTGCTCCATTAGTGCAAAATTGAAAGAGGTGGCCAGATGCCACTTACCTGTCAAAACCACACAGCTTCATTTTACGACTACCACTACTACCACTACTACTTCACTACTACTTTACCACTACTTTACTACTACCTATTACTACTTTACTATTACTGCACTACTTCTTTACTATCACTTTGCTATTGCTTTACTACTGCTTTACTATTACTTTACTACCACTTTACTATTGCCCTACTATTGCTTAACTACTTCAGATAAAAGCTATTGACAAATTAAATCCATTGGAATAGCATTAGAAGAAATGACCCACGAATCGCAAACCTCTGCAATTAAAAAGCGTAGAATCCTGGATATAGAATATCAAGATCTTATTAGTGCTGCTAAGAAAACCTGTTCACCTGTGAGTTTGGGCTTGGGCATTCCTCTATATTTTGACCATGGATCACCTAACAAATCCACAGCAACGTATAATCTGTATGCTTGCTAGGTTCAGCGCTATGACTTGTGCAATGACGACAGGGAGATTTCTTTAAATTCCTCATTCAAATGCCTTTGTAACCATATTCTGTTCTATTGTCCACTATATTAAAATATTAGGGCTAAATGCATTCGCTCCTAATTAGAAATATAAGATGCTTCTGCTGCTAAACAGCCAGAGTCCTGTTTTAATGGGTAGAGTTGCAAAATTCTTACAGTAAGAACATGAGCACTTTATGTTTAATATTGCGCATACATTTCTGACTCCTGCATTATTTATTTATTTTGTTCTGTATGCCAATAAAAGTCATCTTGCTGTTGTTACTAAAGGTTGCCAATATTTCCCCCCCCCCCCCCGAATCAGTGGAAGGAGAAAGACTTACAAAATATGATGGTCACACCCATCACACCAACCCATCCCTCAGTTCAGGATTCATGTTGGACTATAGACTAATCATAGATATCACAAGAGCCTCATGTGGCGCAGAGTGGTAAGGCAGCAGGCATGCAGTCTGAAAGCTCTGCCCATGAGGCTGGGAGTTCGATCCCAGCAGCCGGCTCAAGGCTGATTCAGCCTTCCGGGGTCGGTAAAATGAGTACCCAGCTTGCTGGGGGGTAAACGGTAATGACTGGGGAAGGCACTGGCAAACCACCCTGTATATAACAATCACAAAGACACATATACTGGGTCAACTAGGGTTTCAGTTGTACATATCTCTCACTGGAAGGGGAACTCTATATACCAACAGGTGTTCTGCACATTGTTCCTCAGCTGTATTTAACGGCTAGAATATGCACACCCTGTCCTGCTGACTGGGCTGCATCATCAACTATTTGGAAGGGACATGGGTGGGAAACGACAACCTTTTATTCTTTCAACCTGTGACATCATTAGTACAATGTAACACAGATCATGCCCCTATGATCCTCACGCCCTTTTATTAAGGGTTTGTGGATTACGTTTTGATTAGTCAAGAGACTTGCCCCTCAATGGGAGAGATAATGTAGCCAGACTGTTCCTTCCCTTCCCTTCCCTTTCCATTGTACTGATGTTTAGTTTCCTAAGCTATTTTTACAGAATCCTCAAATGTACACCTCTTTTTTTTTTAAGCAAAGTACAGTGATTTGCCTCAGCAAGGTTATCTCCTCTGGAGAAAATCAGAAAATAAAAAAAGAAACATTTTCTCCATTAATAGCTCTTTCAGAGGGACATGAGGGCAATGCCTTTTTCTAAATTATTTTTTTTACCCTGCAGGAGAAAGAAAATATATTCCTGATTTGCCTAATCACATTGAATCTTAGATAAGAAATTGCGTACATTCAAATCCTGACTAGAAAGTTGAATGATGTTATTTTGTTATTATTTATGAATAAATAATCTGATCTCTGAGTGGGGAAACAATCATCAAGAATCTCTCCTTAAGTAGACTTCAGGTTCTCAAGAGGGTAAATAATGTCAGCATTAGAAGATATGCAAAAAATGGACCGGCAATAAACCCAGCATTTCCTACCCAATCTTCACCTGAACAACCCTAAATCATCTAGTTCAATTATATGAATATGAGAATGGCAATAGAAGGAAAAGTGGATGGGGAAAGAGAAAGTAGCCGAACAGGGCCATTTCGGAGCATGTGGCTGGATCCAGATAGCTTTCCCCCTCAGTCTCGCCTAATCCCCCTCCTTACTAGACCCCTTGTTCCACATGGCTTCTGTTCATGCAGGTCCCGTGTTTCCTAATATAGGTTTTAGTGGTAAAAGAATGTCCCATTGAAAATAAACTGGTTGGATCTGACCTATTGTTTCACTTTTGAGGTTAGAAGTCCATTCTGTCATCCGGTGCTTTGCCAACTCTAACAGTATCCAAAATCCCTGGCAAAATTACGTCCCTCCAACTTCATTGGTACAACTTGCAGTGGTACAACTTGTCCATTGGTACAACTTGCAGTGTGATTAAGACAAAAGATGCATGACCTTCAGCCTCTCACCAGGGATAAACAAGCCGATAAGATACAAACAAAGTTAGCATCATTCACCCCATCTCCAGCATCTAACGACATCGGCAGCAAGGCTACCTTTCAGAAAATACCCTGGAAAATGAATGTGTTCAAAATGTCTTTTTGTTGTATGGAGTGCTGCTGTAAGTCCAGCCACCTTGTTCGTGTAATTTAAAGATCTACTGTCAGTGAAGTTTTTTGACTGGACATAATTCTACAACAACACAGTCTAGTCTAGATATTGAAAAATATCACAGACTGACTGTATTTTTGTCATATTACAGGCTGCCAATATGAATCTGCTTCTTAGGCATTGCTGTATGCAGATTTCTTGTGATCGAGGAGGGAGATCAAATTGAGTAAATGAGACAAGCTGTATCATCTTTCCTCCACCACCACCTCTTCGTGAGAATGCAAAAGCCCCCTTCTGCCACCTACTGAGACAGATGTCTTTTTAAAATCCCCCCAAAATTCTTCAATCTGCCCAGAAACGTTGCTCAGACATGCTGCTCAAATGGATAAATGTGACACATCCAGTATCCACGGCCAGGTGGTTTGTACACCATGTTGACTACATGCAAATTGTATCAACAGTTTGTAAATAAATATGCAAATCTGCTGCAGATCTCAAGGACATCCTGTTGCTATAGCATCCATACGTTCTGATCTGCTAACATTCCCGTCTCAGAATATTATTTTAAGAAAACTTACTCTTAAATCGAGACGGTGGGGTTCATTCCAGTCCCGCAACCATTACAAACAATATTCCTGGTCTCAACACAGTGTTTGCGGATGGAAATGTGAGCCACTTTTCTGAAGAAGCCAAAGGCAAACTTCTGTGAGCAGAAGAATTCCTTCTGTGAATAGAAGATTTTTTTCTTTGAGCTGAAGGGCAGCTCTCTGTAAGTCATCATAGAGATGAGTTCAGGGCCAGTATATCCATGTAGCACACGAAGTATGTACCATGGTCCCTGCACTTCCAGGGGCCCCGCACAATGCCTCCTCTGCCATGGATCAGGGCTGTAGACTCTCATCCCCCCCCCTTTCCCTCTTTATGGACACTTTGAGTGACACCCTTTTCCACTGTGGGAGGGCCTTCCTCCCACAGTCTGGCTCAGGGGTAGTCAAACTGCGGCCCTCCAGAGGTCCACGGACTACAATTCCCAGGAGCCCCCTGCCAGCGTTCGCTGGCAGGGGCTCCTGGGAATTGTAGTCCGTGGACATCTGGAGGGCCGCAGTTTGACTACCCCTGGTCTGGCTGCTCCCACTGCAAGTGTACTCTGCTAGGGCCCCAGGAATCCTTCATTCAGCTATGGTGCTATGGGCCCTGCGCATCCTTAAACCACTCCTGGATAAGTTAAAGCAGTTAAAAAATTGGGGATAGCCATACTTGTTGAGACACAGAACCCTTTTTGAAGTATACTCAGCATTTAATTCTCAGAGATGCCAGTTTTAAGGTTTGCCTTGAAAAGACCGCCCGCATCTGTCATAAATAAGAACACCAAAGATGCTTCTCATCTTTGATGTATGGAACTCCAGTGATAAAGGAAATGTACTCTGAATCGGTACAGGATTCATTATAACTTGATACATTCCAGAACTGAGCCCTGAAAAAGCCTTATACAAATCAGGCCTCAAGTCAATTGCAGCAACAAGAGCAATTTATGAGATGTCTTTCTCAAGAACACTGCACTAAGGACAAATGGGTGCACAATGCAAAATCCCCTTGCACATAGATGTACTATAAGCCACAAACCCACAAAGACCAAAATAGCTGATGACCATAGTCAACAGATGGAAATCAGGGACAGTCTGTGCAGACTAATTTGGGTGCCCAAGAGATCAACTCTCCTAGCAGAAAGGTTATGGCCAAAGAACACCCAAGGAGAATCAGTCTGTTGAAGACAGCTGCAAGCTTCAGTTTTCCAGACCTTGAAGCACAGGAGATAGCAAACCACAGGCAATAAAAACAAAAATAAATAAAATAACCAAAATATAAGATCATGCTTAGAGGGATTCCCACCCCCATATAAAATGAAAGCAGCCAGCAAAGCAACAGACCCAGAAGAAGGAAGACTTCTTTTAGACCTGGCAGTTGCATAAATACTATAAAATGTTGGGTATAGGCAGCTTGCTTATAAACAAGAACAGAGCTAGCCAAAGAAATGGAAGGAAGCGGATGTGACCAAAGATTATGAGATTAGAAATGAACTGGGGAATGTCAGCAGGATACAGCTGCAAATCCTTTCACATACTACAATAACTGCAGTTCTCAGAACCAGGCAGAACACATCCTACATTTGGTACAGCAAGGCCACTTCATATGGCGACTACTTAGCCTTCTCATAGTTGTAACATCTGGAAATGAACAGCAGATAGATCAAGATTATTTTGCATTACAGGCATCAAATATTTTTCATGTAGGGTTGCCAACCTCCAGTAGGGCTTGGGGTGGTCCTGGCATTGCAATTCATCTCCCAGCTATGGAGATCAGATCCCTGGGGGAAAAAACAACTCCTTTGGAGTATGGACATCCCTGCTGAGCATCCTTCCCAGGCACTGCCCCCATATCTTCAGGAATTTCCCAAACTGGAGCTGGCAACTCTATTCCTGCGCCTCATACCAGGGAGGCAGGCAGGACAACAGATATGGTGAATCCACCCAAATGGTATAATGGAAATGAAGATCAGCCACCACAAGGAAACAGTATAGTAGACAAGACCTCCACTGCAAACGTAATACATTGACTGGCTGTCTTATGTTCATGCAGTCATCCCAATCCAGCAATATTGTACAGACAGGAATGCTCTGAGGTCCTCCATTCATAAGGTAGCTTTCATTCTCTTTATCAGAGAGGTAGTTCTGTGCACACCTCGATTTGAAAGGGCCATACAGACCATCTAGTCCGACTCCCTGCTCAATGCAGGATCAGCCTAAAGCATCCATGATAAGTATCTGTCTAGTTGCTGCTTGAAGACTGCCAGTGAGCAGGAGTTCACCACCTCCTTAGGCAGCTGATTCCACTGCTGAACTACTCTGATTGTGATTCTCCCCCCACCCCCGATATCTAGCCGGTACAATTACTGCAAGTCCTATCCTCTGGGGCCAACAGGAACCACTCTCTGCCCTCCTCCAATTTTGAGGGGAAAGACTATGTTGCAGGGATGTCTATGCTGTGAGCATTATTTGTTTAATATAGCCATTTGGATGGCAAGCACATTAAAATTTGCAACACTAAAAGTGTCAATAAGACTGCACTGGGATTGCGATATCAAAGGTATGGGGGGACAGACATTGTTGCTTGTTCTACTTTCTCCTTTCTCATTTCATGGTAACACTGCCCACCCACCCCCCATCCCTAAAATCCCTTTCCTTTGTGTCTGAAAAGGAACTATTAGCTGAGCTGTCAAAAACCTGAGCAAGTTGGAAAACTTAATGAGTCAATGGGGTGACCAGTGCAGTGGACAACCAGAAGCTTAGCAGGTGTGGGGAAACACAATAGCCTTGGCTAGTTGGAAGGAATAACCTGCAAGAGTGGTTTATTTTTTTTTTGAAGCACCTTTAGATGAGCCCCTGAATAAGGATTCACTTGGTCAAGTTTTCCACTGGAGCTAAGTCAAAAGGATAACTGAACACTAGAATTCAAACAATCTATTAAAAGGATTTCCAGATATTAGCACTTTGCTCTGCTTGGTTTCTGGCTTCATTGGAGGAATGAGGAGAAGGCAGAAAACAGACACTAGAGTTTATTTTGTTCTACTAAAAGTGCCAAGGTTGCATTTCCTCCTCTACTTCCCTTCAGTAGAGGAATTACTAAAGTTACAACAGCACAGTTCAGCTGCCTGAGTCCCTAAGATGACCGAAGCCTCTGAAATTTTATGTCCTAGACTGTTACCCATGTTACCCTAGCAATAGGGTGCAAAGAGTCAATCAGCAGAAAGCTACTCTGTCCTGATTTCAGCACTCAGCGCGGTAGGCTTTTGGTCCCTAAAAATCCCCGTATGATTGTAAACCAATGCTTCCATGGTTGCTAAAATCTGCTGTGCTGCCCTAGCCTGGCACACGCAGGGTTAGTGCAAGGGCAAGCACGGTTACAAAGTCAAGCAAGTTCAAAGCGTGTACCAGAGAGTAGTCAAAAGTCCAATCCGGGTCTTATCAGGAATTGCTAGTGGATGAAGTCCAAAGGAGAACCGAAAGAGTTGTCGTTTATCTTTACCAAGGTCAAGCCGGGAATCTGTGGAGCATTCAATCAAAGTGTAGTCTAGTCGGGTGAAGCAGGGTCAAGCCGGGAATCAGTCAAGCAGAGCTTCGCCGAAGTGTCGGGGAGCAGGAAACCAGTCAAGGCAATGGGTGGACATGTGCACAAAGTTGCAGCCACACTGGGAAGCACTTCGGCTGTGCTTAAGAACAAGCTGAGCTGTCACACCAAGCGGCTGCACCTGGCACTCAGCCTTCCTCCGATCAATGAGCTCCACCTGAGCCCAACCTAGCCTGTTGCTGTAGTCTAAGCCGAGCACTTTGCCTGCGTGCTGCCAGCGTTGTCCTCCTGCATTCCCTCCTGCGCTCTGGAGATGAGTCTGGGCTGTTGCTGTAGGCTGAAGTAATGCTGGTGCAGAGGATATGGTGCTTGTCTGGCTGGGACCTGGTTGTGGCTCGCTATTGGGACTTGCCTCTCTAAGCAGCACCCTGCTGCTTTGCTCCAGCTCCTCCACTTCTTCCTCCGAGGGAGCTGGCAGAATGAGTTCAGGCAGTGGTGCAGAGGCACCCTCTGGAGACGGGGCTATGACACCTGCCTTCATACTGCCTAGATTCACAGGGATGACCAAATTGTGACTCTCCAGATGTCCATGGACTACAATTCCAATGAATCCCTGACACCACTGTAGTCCAAGGACATCTGGAGACCCACAGTTTGGCCAATCCCAGCCTAGAAAGAAACCCTCTCCCACACAAAAAAGAGATCTCTACAAACACAGTACTATCAGTGGATACGTAACACATTAATTTATTCTCTAGATTCACTGTCTTTTTAAACACAGCATCTAGAACAGATAATCAAGCTACAGAGACATAAATCCAACTGTTCTACCTTAACTCCACACTAGCTATTCCATCTAGAGTGGCTTCAAGTCTCTCATCCTTTTTGATGTGGAAACACATCTATTGCTGCACTCCCTGAAACAGAAATGACAATGGATATGACATCCATTTGTCCCACCCCAGGGAGCACGCCAGTAGAAGGAAAGGAAAATGCACGGTGGCAGTTAACCAGGCCAGGCACTGAGCCCCACTTGCTGTGCCACCACCCATCTTCCGTGCCTGGCCCCACACTCCTTCCAGAATCAATTTTTTGTAGATTGTGTTTCCACATAATCTGGACAAACTGATTCTCAGATTTTTTTTTAAAAATTACAATTGTACACCACCCTGAGACCATTTTTTTGAGACAGGCAGTCTAGAAATCTCAATATAAACAAACAAACAAACAATGTGATACCTCATTTCTGTTGTAATAGTTTGTTTCCCATTAAAATGCATTTGCACTGCGGGGCTGTCCCATGTGGAAAATCAAAGGACTACTGGGGCTTCCCAGAACTGCTGTCTTTTTACAATTCTATCTCACCCTTCTGCTTCCATCTTAATTAATTACTTCTTTTCTCTCCCACTGTTATTTTCATCCAGGTCCTTGTTAGTGTCGCCAGCCTCCAGTAGGGACCTGCAGTTTCCCCAGAATTACAACAGGTCTCCAGAACAACGACATATTGGTTCTCCTGGGGGGAAACGGCAGCTCTGGAGGGTGGGCATCCTATTCCTGCTGAGTTCCCTCCCTTCTCCAAACTCCACCCTACCCAGCCTCCACCTCCAAAGGTCTTGGGAGTCGAACTCAGACTTGGCAACTTTCTCCCCTCTGAATACATAGTTATCAGCTCTGGTTGCTGAAGGACTTTTAAAATATTTTGTAGTTAGTCAAGTTCCTGATTTTATTACCACTGTTTTGGAATTGCATTGTGACAATATAATAAAAAAGAGCCTTTTTTTTTTACTTGCAATGAACAACAGTACTATATGTAAACCTTCCAACCCCCAGCCAAAAAGGTAGCCTGGAAAAAACAAGAATTAATTAGCCTAAAAGGAAAATGCAGAGAGAAGAGGAGCTTTACAGAAGAAGATTTGCTGTGTGGAGCCCTCCTTGCAATTCCATTTGCACCTTAATACGGAAAAGTGATTCTCCCTCTGTGCTAAAGTGGCATGGTTTGCAACCACACCTTGGGATCTCAGGAAGAAACTTGGATTCAAAAAGGCTTCAAGCTGTTTCACGTTCATATATGCATGCTTGTCACCTGGTGAATGCAGCGGTAAGACGTCTTTCATGTGTAAATGAGCAGCTACACTTTCAATCTGACAAAGAAAAGTTTCTCATCATCTTAACTATCGTGCTTTTCAGAGGAGCCAATACAATTTAGCTGCAAGTCACTAAATGCTGAACCAGGCAAGAGCATATACACCCCCCCCACACACACACACCCCTTAACCAGACCCTCTCAGAAAGTAATGCCGTTAACAGTTTTCAACAGCCTTGCAAATTTGGCAGCTTAACAGAACAAGGGCAGGCTTCACCGCTGATTTCAGGTGTTGTTTTGGTCAGGCTTTGTGAAATGTGGCTTGGCTATTCCAGCGGACTTGTTCATATTCCAGGTTGTTGACGGGGAAACACTGTAGGAGCTAATATGCCTTTATGAATCAGAAGCTGTCCCTCACCAGGCGGAGAAATTATCTGCAGTGTTTGTGAACAGATAACATTCAAACCATTAACATAAAAGTCTAGCAGCAATTATAGGAGCAAACAGAAGAGAAATGTGTAAATAGAAGCCTAAGAGCATATTAAAGTACAGAGGAGGGGGGGGGGAATGGTGCTGGCATCAAGGTTGTGTGCGGCTGGGAGAGCGGGTGCCAAAAGTTATTGTTTTAAAGGATGGCGAAGAACCAACATTGGAGTAAATTTGCATGAATAGTTTAGTATAGAATTACCTGCCTTTCTACAGGATCCATTTTTTAACGTAACAGCAGCACGTGGATTACAGGGATTACATTGGCAGTGGCCAAGGATCTCTCCACCATATTTTCCTTGACAAAATAAAGGTTCCTTATTTACCATTCAGGACCATTGGAAGGAAGGAAGGAAGGAAGGAAGGAATGGAGGGAGGGAGGGAGGGAGGGAGGAAGGGAGAGAGGGAGAGAGAAAGAAGGAAGGAAGGAAGGAAGGGAGGGAGGGAGGGAGGGAGGGAAAGAAAGAAAGAGAGAGAGAAAGAGAGAGAGAAGAAAGAAAGAAAGAAAGAAAGAAAGAAAGAAAGAAAGAAAGAAAGAAAGAAAGAAAGAAAGAAAGAAAGAAAGAAAGAAAGAAAGAAAGAGAACATGGAGGCTGAGGTCTTCCTCTATGTTGCCCTCTAGCTCTGGGATTCAGAAGCTTAATGCCTCTGAATATGAAGGATCCTCTCAGTCATCTTTGCTAGTAGCCACTGATAGGCTTATCCTTCATGAATCTCACTAATCCCCCTCTAAAGCTGTTTATTCCTGTGACTGTCACTGCACCCTTAGGCAATGAATTCTACAATTACTTTCTCTATAGTATTTCTTTTAGTTTGTCCTGAATCTACTGCCCATCTGCTTAATTGGATACCCTTGAATTCTTGGGGCCTTTACGCACGGGGATCTTTGTTGCAAATTGTTTGCGGAATGAAAAATCGCCATTTAAAATAGTGGAATTCGTCGTTATGCATATCTGCCTTTGTAGTGGAATCAGTTGCGTTTTTTAGCGTTTCCCACAGGCTTCCGGTCTCGGCAGAAATCGCTAGAAAGGAAGCGCTATTGCCAAGCTCGTCCCGCCCCTGGCCGTCAAGCAGCCAATGGGCAGCCGTTAGCATGCTCCCAAACAGCCCCTTTGCCTTTAAGAAAGGTTTAAAAAAAAAAAAAACAGACCCATAGCAACGAATCTAGGTAGATTCGTTGCAACGGAGAGACCCATCCAGCTGCCTAATGTGAGCTGTCGTTTGATCGTATGATCGTTGCCACGCTGCCTCGAGTGATAAAAAAAAAATCCCCCCCCCTCTCACGGGCCCGATTTTCGGCTGAATTAATGTGTAAAAAATAAAGGGACTTTATTTCAGCAAACGGGCTTTTATGTGGTTTGTGCTTAGTGACTAAAGGTAAAGGACTGAAGCCAGGGAAGCCTCTAAACAGAAAGAGGCTCGCTGGTGCGTTTATCCCCGCTCGCTCGGAGAAAAAAAAAATGGCGATCGCTTCGCCGGAAGTTTGGAGGACAGGCTCAGGAGGAGGGACTTTGAAGAAACCGCAACAATGGTAACGCACAGGTCTTTATCGCTAGTGTTACAGATTGTTTGCAAGAGTGTAGCGCTTTCCGGAGGGTGAATCCACTTTTTGGGATTCCCCTGAAAGCGCTACAACGAAGCGCTTTTTGCTGATCGGTTTCAGGAGTGTTGCAGATTGTCTACGACGTCGTGCGTTAAGGCAAATCAATAGCGTTTCCAATTAGCAACCATTGTGCGATTTTGAAGCCGTGCAAAAAGCCCCTTGTATTTTAGGAGAGGAGGGGAAATTTGCATGGTTCACATGCAATCATCTTAGTTCAGTTTAGTTCATGGGTCCGTTTGTTGGTCCACCACAAACTATGAATCAAGCCATGTGTTTCTGGTCCATGCCTGCCCCTAGTTAGCAATTCCCTGAAAATCCTGGGACAATCTGGAGGAATAGCCACTGCTTATTGCCCATTGTCATATGATCAGAGTTATTGCCTGGAGTCCTGTCCCTGATGAAGGAATTTAGATAAGTTCTTAGTGGATCATGGATTTGCCCTTGATATTTGCCCTGAGCCTCCGGGGAGGGCGGTATATAAGTATGATAAATAAAAAATAAAATAAAAATATAGCCTGCCAGTGGTAAACTAAGCAGGCCTCAGTCAACTATGGGTATAATTAGATAACAACAACTTAAATGTGAGTTGGGTTGGGGGACCCAGGACTCACCTTAAAAATAGCGTGAGGAGGGCCAAATCAGTTCCTGAGTGCAGGGCAGCACAAGCAGGGACTTCAACATTCCCGCCTTTCCACCTGGTGTGCACCCATTTGAAGAATATGACCATGGGGACAAGCTATTTGTCCCACTGCCAGTTGGTTACAGGCAAAACATCTCTCCTTTCTGAGTTTGGGTCACTAAAATCAATAGTCTTTACAGCGGTCCCCAACCCCCGGGCTGGGAACCAGTACTGGTCAATAGATCAGACAGTACCGGGCCGCGGCTCCGCCTCCTCCTCCTCCCCAGCTGCTGCCTTGGGGGCTGCCCTGCCACTCTGCTGCCGGCTCACGTTTGGCCTTCTCCAGCAGCCGCCATGGCTGGGGCTCCCCCTCAGCGTGGCACTGCGCAGTTGTTGCTGGCAGTGCCCCCCAGCGGGCAGCAGGAAGTCAGGGGCGCCGGCAGGAAAGCAAGTGAAGCAGGGGCTCAGGCGGCGGTGGCGACGTCCCTCGGCAAAAGACTACCCCCCTGGGCCTTGACCGGTCAAGCGTTGACCGGTCCCCGGTGATAAAAAGGTTGGGGACCACTGTTCTAGGAGACCTCCATCTCCTAGGTCTCAAGGAAAGCCAAGAGGATTTGCAGCAGCACATAAGAAGAACATAACAAGGAATGAGGGAAGAATGCACCAGAAAATAAGCATCAGTTTATAGTCCTTTTCTGATGTTGAAAGTCCATGTGTCGGAAGAGCCTAGAAGATCTTCCCAATAGATATGGTTGCATGTTGTCTCAAAGGTCAATGTAGACGTTTACTTTTGGAACATACAAGAACACTAACAAATTCAGCTTTCACATGTCATATACAGTGTCTATACACGCATGCAGATGCTTTTTAGGATTAAATCACATGTCTGAAGTTCTGATATGCGACTGCATAACACAGAGTTCTGCCCCTACGATTACAGCACTAAATATCCCATTGTTGGTTGTTACAGGAAAGAATGCTGTCCTCAGCATGAATGAACAGAAATGGACTAGATAATTAAACTCGTCCAGTTGAAACCAGGAATGTTCGATAATGAGAGCTTTGCCTGTAGAGAAGGACTCGTATATTCAAATGCACATTGCTATGGAGCTCCCTGAAGAGGGATGCCCAGAATGAAAACTCCTTTTTGTTCCAGGTGGGCAGAACTGTTTCACAATCTAGATAATCACGGTTGTTAAAAATAACCACCACCAGTAGGATGTCCACCGCACACTTCAGAATGGTGAGAAAGGCTAATTCGGAGCATTCAAGAGAGATTCCTTGCCTTCGACAATTCATTCCTTGCCAAGCTGATCTCCACATTTCACAAGGATCTTATTCTGTGAACCTTCATATTACTTTATGTAAATGTCAGCAGTGTTGAGGCAATGAGTTCACACCTATTCCCCTTTTCTGCAGGATCCATATTCAAGGATGGCACCATATCTGTCTCGATATAACACTCTTTTGCCGTTTGCGAAAGTTTTATTTAGAGGATGGCCGAAGGAGATATGGTGTATGTTTTTATACCACTGCGTGTAGTGTATTTCTTAATTTTAATGTATAAGACTTGCTCTTCTGTATAACAAAGTCAACATCCAAAATATGTTAGGAAATTTGGGGATTAAAAATGCTGGACACTTTTTCATTTTGCACATACTTACAGCGCAATTGTAAACAGAGTTGAATTCAGTATCTTTAGAATGGTGTAACTCGGTTTAGGAATAAATTACGAAGAAGAAGAAGAAGAAGAAGAAGAAGAAGAAGAAGAAGAAGAAGAAGAAGAAGAAGAAGAGTTGGTTCTTATATGCTGCTTGTCTCTAGCAGGAGTCTCAAAGTGGCTTATAATCACTTTCCCTTCCCTCTTCCCACAACAGACACCCTGTGAGGTGGGTGAGGCTGAGAGAGCCCTGATATTAATGCTTGGTCAGAAGCTTTATCAGTGCTGTGGTGACCCCAAGGTCACCCAGCTGGGATGCATGTGGGGGAGCGCAGAATCAGATGTGGCATGCCAGATTAGAAGTCCGCACTCCTAACCACTACGCAAAGCAATGCATCATAAGAAATATAATCCCTGAAGTCCTATGGGCCTATTGATTTTCTACACTTTCCCCCCCCAGTAGTTAAATCTACAATTATGAGATATGACTAGCCACATGGGAAAATGAGAGTTCCATGTTCATTGCAAAACAAGTAGAGGGAATGCTGACCTGGTCTGAACAATCTTAAACCTGTGCTTCTAAAAAATCCAGATTGTCACATTTGTATGTAGTCATCTAGGGATGAATGAATTTTAAGTATACATTACTGTCAAGCCATGGCATGCAAAAAGTCAGAAGGCTCAGTGGTAGATTGGGAAAGTTCTGAATACTGGTCAGGTGACTAGTCAGGTAACTAGCCAGTAGGCTCCAGTGCAGTCCGCTCTGCCTAGCAACAGCTGCTGGGGGATTCAGACAGAAGTACATTGTGCTCTCACCACAGTGTTCAGCAGCCCATGGGACACATCCGTTGCCTTGAGCGTTGCCACCCAGCTGCCTGCTTGCAACCTGTGCTCAGTTCTGCCCCCCCCCCCCTTTGCTTCCAAGGACAGTGTAATAGTGGCAGAGAAACGCAAAAATCAGGAGACAAAGATCAGCACCTGCCTATACATGTGAGAATCCTAAGGGCAAAACCTAATGGAGACTTTTCTTAATTCACAAAGATATTCAGGCCTGTAAAATTCCCGGCCCCCAAAGCCATTTTGACTCAGTGCCTAAAGATGAATAAATAATGCTGGAATGAGACCAATATTTCTTACCAGTGTACATGACGGTGCACATATCCTCTCTGTCAAACAATATGTTCTGTATACTGTGAGCTACTGACGTGTAATGGAGAACACCCTGCCTGGTTGTCATGTTCATTTTGAAACTGGTGATTGATTTTGTTACCATTTTGTCTGGCCTGCACTGTGTCTTTTCTTCAATTTTTTTCTGAAACATGCTTTCCATGCTGTTTATGCCAGGAAAAGAATGATACGCACATCCGTTCGGTGTGTATAATAATCCACAGAGTTTACTAATAATAAAACCTAATCTGTTTTACCCAATCTGAATTTTTAGAAGTCTGTGCAGTGTGTGGGGGAGGGGGGAATAGGGCCTGCACACCCAGGATCATGGGCAAAATCTTTCAAGCAAGTCTGACACTGTAGAGATTATTCTCGGTTGGATCACTGTAATTTATATACTGCATCTACCATTATAATAATTGTATTTAACAATTACTTGGAATTAATTTGAAGCCCAATTTGTGTCATGAGACACTGCTTACTATTCCACTTATAACCCTGACTCTTAACAGAGAGCTAAAGAGTAAAATTGTTCCATATATGGTTGCCAGACCCACACACGCACGTGGATGCACGCATGCACACACACACACACACACACACACACACACACACACAGTGGAGCTGAGGATCCCCACCACCAGACCATGACCCCCAGCTGGCACGGGGACTTACCAGTAGAAAGTGAAAGGTCCAGGCCATGGCACCTGCATTGTACAGGAAATGATGTCATCACACCAGTGACATCTGGGTGATGCTTAGGTATTTGGGCAAAATCTCTATTGTAGAAGCCATATTTACCATAGAATTTTGCCCCAATAACAGAGAAGAAGAAGAAGAAGAAGAAGAAGAAGAAGAAGAAGAAGAAGAAGAAGAAGAAGAAGAAGAAGAGTTGGTTCTTATATGCCTCTTTTCTCTACCCGAAGGAGACTCAAAGCGGCTTACAGTCGCTTTCCCTTTCCTCTCCCCACAACAGACACTTTGTGAGGTGGGTGAGGCTGAGAGAGCCCTGATATCACTGCTCGGTCAAAACAGTTTTATCAGTGCCATGGCGAGCCCAAGGTCACCCAGCTGGCTGCATGTGGGGGAGTGCAGAATCGAACCCGGCTCACCAGATTAGATGTCCACACTCCTAACCACTACACCAAACTGACTCAGTGATGTCACAGCATGATGACATTACTTCCTATGCAACACCTGTAACATAGCCTGGGTCTTCCTCTCTCTCCTGGGAAATCTGTCCCCTAAAATCTATTGCTGGTTGAAAGAAGTGACCTTGCAACCCTAATTCCATTTATGGTGGAAATGTGCAATCTTCCTAGAGTGATTGGAGGGCCTGAAATAGCAGATAGGTTGACTCAGGAGGACTGCAGATTGCCTGCAAACATATGCATTGATATTTTAGGGACTAAAATAGTAAACATACTGGTAGAGATAGAGGACAGACAACACCCCAAGGCAGAGCAGGAGTGTAGGTCTATTCAATATCAAAGGACTGATTTGATTAAGGATGGAAGAGCTGTGAAACCTCTGGTTTTCTTAGGCATAGGCTTGGACTATTTCATATTAGTTCTTATTCTCTCTACTTTGTCTGTTAAATCTTAAGTGTGAAAAGAGAAAGACAAACTTTGAAGTTTTCTTTATTATTATCATTAATATGTATAACAAGGCGGGATCACAGTATTCAAAGATCTGAAATCCTTCAATTCTATCGCTCAAGAAAAAATTCTTCTAAGGTCCCTCCTTGAGTTTGAATTAAGTAGAACTTGCGTTTAAGAAAATTGTAGCTAAAATTAAGAAAATAATTTCAGCTAAAATGGAGCTCTGTAAACTGCACAATTTGGATCCAGATTGCCGTGTTAAATTTGATGATTGCCAACTGCATCTGACACAGGTTTGGAATGTTCTTTAGCCATGGATCTGTCAGCAACTATAAAAGAATGCATGGTACCAAAGTAGGAAAGATATTGTGTGAATCTAAAGAGAAATTCTCTGCACAGTTACTGGAAGGAGCCTATAATACCTGTAAGTTGGAAAATCAATGGGTAGTAACAGCTATTATATAAAGGTTAAAGCACAGTATTCTATAAAAGAATGCCAGGTATACAAACAATATGTCAAAGACCAGATAGCAATTTCTGCTATCTGAGAGCATTTGTCTGCTTATGCCCCTCTTTGCTCTGCAGAAAATAATCTGCTAGTGGTCTGCACATGCTATGGGCCCTGCACTTCCAGAGGCCCAGCCCAATGCTTTCCCCCACATGGATCAAGTCTGTAGACTTTAAGGACACTCAGATTAACACCCCCTTCCACTATGGAGGGGTCCCATTTCCCGAATGTGGCTGTTCCCACCACAATTGTGTTCCCACCACAATTGTGTTGTACTAAGGCCCTGCAAGGTAAGAGCCTCTTGTGGCGCAGAGTGGTAAGGCAGCAGACATGCAGTCTGAAAGCTCTGCCCATGAAGCTGGGAGTTCGATCACAGCAGCCAGCTCAAGGTTGACTCAGCCTTCCATCCTTCCGAGGTCGGTAAAATGAGTACCCAGCTTGCTGGGGGGTAAAACGGTAATGACTGGGGAAGGGAATAGCAAACCACCCCGTATTGAGTCTGCCATGAAAACGCTAGAGGGCGTCACCCCAAGGGTCAGACATGACTCGGTGCTTGCACAGGGGATACCTTTACCTTTAAGGCCTTGCACATCTTTATACTCACTCTGGTCCTGCAGGCCCAGCAAATCCTTAAACCATTCTGCTCAAAGACTTATAGTCCCTCAATTCCTAAACTGAAGATGAATTTATTTTGAGATTCCTCTTTGAGTTGGAACTAAGTAGAAGTTACATAATTGTGTGTGTGTGCATGGGTGTGTTTCTGTGTGTGTAGCTGCAAAAGGACCGAAGTAAAGCAAAGGATGGGTCTCAAGAAAGTGTTTTGAAATTTCATTAGACAGGAACATGCATGCTGGTGTAGAAGTGAGAAGGGTGATTTGGATTTGGAGATCCTGTCTGAGGCACACCTTCCCAGATGGCTGACAAATCCTTTCACTAGCCAGGTGCTACGAGGATGAACAACTGAGCAGGAGATATATAAAACCAATGGAAAGAGGGTTTTTTAAAAAAATACCAGAAGATTCGTTCAAATAGAAAAGCAAAAACATTTCTAAGGTTCTAGATGTACAGATGTCTACATTTTAGTGCTAAGTGCTTTGCAGCCCCCTGCAGGAGTGAAGAGATGGAGCAGTTGGACCTGCACAAAGAGGGATGGAGCTTCGACGTTGTGGATTAAGAATTTAACTTGTGTGTTCATCTAGCAAAAGTAGAAAGTATTAGAGTTTGGTTAGGCAGAAATATCACCCTGGGCTAATGGTTTAAAGGAGCTGTCCCCAACCCCCGGTCCGGG
Source organism: Paroedura picta (assembly GCF_049243985.1). NCBI lineage: Eukaryota > Metazoa > Chordata > Lepidosauria > Squamata > Gekkonidae > Paroedura > Paroedura picta. The sequence goes on from NC_135370.1 coordinate 47,107,267, forward strand.
AACCAGTACTGGTCCGTAGATCAGTCGGTACGGGGCCGCGGCTTCTCCTTGTCCTCCTCCCTGGCTGCTGCCACAGGGGCTGCCCTGCCACTCTGCTGCTGGCTCACCTTTGGTGCTCTCCGGCAGCCACCATGGCTGGGGCTCCCCCTCAGCATGACACTGTGAAGCTGCTGTTGGCAGCATCCCCCAGTGGGCAGCGGGAAGTCAGGGGTGCCAGCGGCAAAGCAAGTGGAGCAGGGGCTCAGGTGGCGGCAGCGTCCCTCGGCAAAAGACTACTCCCCCCCCGGCCTCAAGCGTTGACCGGTCCCCGGTGATAAAAAGGTTGGGGACCACTGGTTTAAAGGGGAGCCAGGCAAGAAAAATATTGTTACTTTCGGACTTGGCTGGGTCCTGAGTCCCTCCAGAGAAACAGAGCTGCAGAGGAGCAAAATGTTTTGGAAGTATGCAGTCACTAGTTACTTTTGTGGATGAAGCACAGAAACAAACCCACAGAGAATCTTTACTGGAAAGATTATACATGAAAATATATCAGATTCATCTGCTTCAGTCTCTTTACCAAAGCAGAGTCCAAAAGCTTAAAAGATAGTGCCAAAGAAAACACATTGCAAGCCCCTATAGCTGACTCAAGCAGATTACATGCCTACACATCAGGAGATGGGGAGAGCAGAGAACCTAAAATGGTTCGCTTGCTTCAGCAAATGGTTCTGCTTGCTTGCTTCAGCAAAAGGCACACATACTAATCCAATTTTTCTGAAAAAAGGGGAAGTGGGTGGGAGCCCACCTTAAACAAAGGAATCCTCAGAGCAAATGCTGGGGACTTTCCATTGCTCATGGATACAATTCCCATCACTGACCACCAGGTTCCACTGGTGAGCACATGTGCCCTTAGCTGTTTAAACAGCTTAACAACAGCTCTTCAAGGCTGACTTCACCAAATTACTTGCTGATTGCAATTCCAACTAAAATAATGCAGGCAGAACTCAATTGGTCACTAGTTCTGCTACAGAAATTTTGATCAAGGAAGACCTTTTCTCGACCACAACAGGTGGTGGGGACTCCTGGAGGAAGGCCCTTGAAGATCACAATAGTGGTTGAGGAAGTTCATATGGGAACAGGTTGTCCTAAAAGTATGTTGGTCCCAAGCCATATAAAGCTTTAAAGGTCCACACCAGAACCTTTAATTGAGTCCTTAAACAAATAGGGAGCCAGTATAGGTAGGATATGATCCGGATGGCCAAGACTAGCCTGCTCTCATCAGATCTCAAGAGGTAATTAGGGTCAGACATGGTTAATATTTGGATAGGAAACCACCAAGGGAATCCAGGGTTGCTATGTGGAGGTAAGCAATGGCAAACCACTTGTGTACATCTCTTGCCTAGAAATTCCTACAGGCTTGCCATAAATTGGCTGCAATATGATGCCCCTTTCCTCCACCATCAGTGCAGGGGGAACAAGACAGGAGTGATATGGTCCTTACAACCCACTCCAGTCAACATTCTGGTCACTGAATTCTTCACCAATTGTAGCTTTTGGGCACTTTTCAAGGGCAGGCCCATCTACAATATGCTGCAGTAATCTAATGTAAATGTTCCAAAGACATGCACCATCAAGACTGCATCTGGCTTATCAGCCCAAGCTAGTATAAGGTACTCCTGGCTCTAACTGCAACCTACTTTTCCTGCAGGAGGCCCGGGTCTAGAAGCACCGCGAAAGCTGGGGTGACAGTCCGGGTGAAAAAGACCGATATGGGTTAAAGAAAATGGTGAAATTGGTGTTGAATGAGGACACTCCGTCCAAACTAGGTATGGGTGAGTCGGTTCAGACAAGCTGAAAAGTACCTGAATCAATGCTGATTTGGGTACTTTTCAGACCTATCCAACCTGAATCGCCCATCCCTGTACTATATGAATCGCAATTTGGTACAGTTCAATCAGTTTAAAGCAAGAGTATGGAGAGGAGAAAGTGTGCTAAACAGCATGATCAGCTGCTTGGTGTGCCTTTTAAATGCCTCCTGCACTCCAGCATTGCCCAGGAAGTGGGGGGGGGGGGAGAGGGCACTAAGCAGCTGACCTGTCATGATCAGCTGCTTACAAAAGAGAGCTGGCTGAATGGAATAATCCAAACTAGAAACATTCAACCAATTGGCTGGTATACAAATATAGTCATTTTGGTTATAATTCTTCCAATTTATTTTGTAGGTATTGCCTTCATATGAGCCTCTTGTGGCGCAGAGTGTTAAGGCAGCAGACATGTAGTCTGAAAGCTCTGCCCATGAGGCTGGGAGCCGGCTCAAGGTTGACTCAGCCTTCCATCCTTCCGAGGTCGGTAAAATGAGTACCCAGCTTGCTGGGGGGTAAACGGTAATGACTGAGGAAGGCACTGGCAAACCACCCTGTACTGACTCTGCCATGAAAATGCTAGAGGGCGTCACCCCAAGGGTCAGACATGACCCGGTGCTTGCACAGGGGATACCTTTACCTCTACCTATTGCCTTCATATCTACGATGTGCAAACATAAACCAAAACGGGTTCCGGATAAACCCAATTTTTTTCTTTTTCAATAGCCCATTTTCAAAGTTGTTTTCTTCCTCAGTGGTGTTTTTACTATGTTGACCTGCTCCCTCTCCCCAAAATGGCAGATGAGGGGGTGGAAAGGGGAGGGGTTATGTTTGCCAACCAAATTCTGCATGTTCATGCCACTTTTGGGGTTTTTTGGAGCCTGAAGAATGTTTCTGGGGTTTCTCAATGGTAAAAAAAAATTGAGAAAGGCTGCATTAGACAAACAGAGACTGTTTACGCATTGGGAACTTCCCTGCCTGGCTCCTGTACGGGAGCACAAATCCAGGGTGGATGAGGTGCATGGGGCCAAATGCTCCCCGTGCAGAGGCAGGGAGAGGCAGGGCAATCTGCCCAGGCTCAGACTCCAGCATGGAGCCTCTGCTGCAGAAATGGTCAGAGTAAGATGAATGTGGCAGATATTCCCAGTAGAGAGAGCATGGTGGAGGCCCAGGCTGCAATAAGGTACAGCTTTTAAACACTAATTCAAGAAGCTATTTGCAGACAAATTATATTAGATTGTGCAAAAAAGATCACGGAATGCAACAAGACATTGCAGGACAAAGAAATGATGGAGGGTCTCTTTTGAAAATATAAAAGGCAGCATTTCTTTCAATCTTCCTCTGGACACCGAACAAAACTCACCTAAGGCAGAGAGCAAATGGTAAGAACAAAATAACATATTTTTTAAAAGAAAAATTCTGAAGATTAACTTCAGATGCTGCACTGTGGAGAAGATGAATAGAACAGCACCATTACCTAGTGGCTGAGCAATGTGCTTTTCCCTTTTGGATAAAGTCCCATTAGTGTAGGAGTTAAAAGGTCTGGATGGTACATCAAGAAGAATGAGGAAGGGAGGGGAACCTAATGAACTGTGCAATAAACTGCGTAAACATCAAGCCTTTCTGACGGCCAAATTCTCCATCCGCTAAGCGCGTGGAATCTCTGTTCTTTTAGATAGCACTGCTTAGGCTGCAAAAGCTGTGCAGAATTTAAACAAAAACACCTGTAATGGCATTTTAGATTAGATTAGTTTATTAATCAGCCATAGGCCATTTCAAATAAATTAACAAAATACAAAATCAGTTAAAATCAAGACATAAAACTGCCTACAATGGCATTTTGAATTTAATGTACATTTTTTACTTAAGTCTCCCCTAATGGTCTGTTGCAATAGAAGCAACTCTTCATCTCATGCTCATAGTCTGATTATAGACTGTTGCCTAAATCTCATCCTTGAATTTGGATTGGGTCGGGTATTTCTTGGATGCAGGACTGGGTCTCTTACATGCCAGTCCTAAGCAGAGTTCCACCTTTCTAAGTCCATTGAAGCCAATATGTCTAGAAGGACATAATTCTGTTTAGGATGGCAGTGGACGTGACCTGAAATTAAGACTTCCCATTAAGCATCAAGCTCACCACTTTGAAGAGCACATGCAAAATGGTCATGCAAGTCTACAAAAGAATATCAATAACACGATAATAGGATTTTGGGGTATGGAAAAGTATTAAAAATGCATCAAAGACCAAAAGCCAACTCAATGAACAAGAGAAAAAGGTTCAATCATCAAGGCTTGAGAACAAAATCAAGTCCAACCATAAGGTGAACATGTGCTTTAAACATAATAATAGAGAGTTATCAGTAGGGCTGCCAAATCTGGGTTGGGAAATACCTGGAGATATGGGGGGACAGAATCCAGGGATGATGGGGTTTGGGAAGGGGAGGGTGTCATGACCCTGGGATACATGCCCATGAAGACAAGCAAAGAAATGTCAAGTCAGCTGCTATGGCAAAAGTTTATTCAATTTTTAATCATGCCAGAATGAGATCCAATATAACTTGTTTTCATATACGTCTTCCTCAATGGCTGTTAATAAACAAAATTCAAATTAACAATACTTTCTCATGTCTTTCTTATAACAAATAATAAGTGGTTTCTAATATTAACTCATTACCTTATTAATGTTTGGTAATCCTTACATCTCTATTGGTAGTTTAACAATAATTGCCTTGGAGAGGATTGTGGTCTCACTCTACTCCTTAACCCTCTTTCTAAGTCTGAGTGGAGTATGAGGGATTTAGACCTAAATCTTCCTTTATCCCTCCAAATTATTCTTCTGGTATTGATACTTTTGAGAGAGTTGTCCTGAGAGACATAACTGAAATGGAGAAGCAACACAAACTGGTTAATCACTGGAAACAAGGCATAGCAAGTTCACCCTCCTGAAAGAATGTGTAGGAAACAAGGATTACCAATCTCCTGGTAGTGGCTGAAGATCTTCCAGGGCTATTCCGCACAAGGACCAATTTTGGTGAATGTTTGCAGTATGCAAAAAACGCTATATTTAATAGTGAAATTTTGTCATTCCGCATACTTTTAATTCTGGTGGAATATTGAAGTCCCAGTAGCGTTGTATTCATTCCCCACATGTTTCCAGCCTTGCTGGAATTGCAACAAAGGAAGCGATATTTTTCCACACTTCTTCCCGCCCCTGGCCATCAATCCAACAGAACAGCCAATGAGCTGTTGTGTTTGTGCCCCTTTCCCTTTAAAAACTGTTTTTTAAAAACCCAAACACACCAGTTACAACGAATATTTGTTCATTCATTGTCTCAGAAAGACCTTTTTTGCTGGCATTAAGCACTTCTGTGGAAGGACTTTAGCCGGAGAAGCCTCGCTCGTTCGTTGCTTTTGCCGGTCTAAGGGGGAAAAAATGGCGATCGAGTCTCGGAAGCTCGGGGGTGAGAGCGAGCGAAGGACATTCTTTCTACCGCTACATTGAGAACGCACATGTCTTTTTCAGATGTGTTGCAGTTTGTTCTCAAGAGTCTAGCGTTTCTTTTAGGGGATTTCCCAAAAAGCGCTTTTTGCGGGAGTATTGCAGGAGTGTTGCAGATTGTGTACGACGTCATGCGGAACATTGAATTAATAGCCTTTACCAAAGGTAAGACTTCTGCTACATTTAAGTCATGTGGAATGGCCCCCAGAGTTACAACTGGACTCCAGATTACAAAAACAAGCACATTGGATGCTCATAGACTTCATCATTCTCCTCACCTCTGTTTTATCCTCACAACAACCGTATGAGGTAGGTTAAGTTGTGAGAGAAAGACTGGCCAAGGAACATCCCACAAGTTTCCATTGGATAAGTGGGAGAGGGGAGTCTGCAATAATCTCTCAGAGAGCCAGTATGTTGTAGTATTAAAAGTGGTGGCTTCTAATCTGAGGAACTGGGTTTGATTTCCTGCTCCTCCCCCACATGCAGCTAAGTGACCTTGGGCTTGCCACAACACGGATATAGCTGTTCTGACCAAGTGGTAATATTAGGGCTCTCTCAGCATCACCTCCTCACAGGGTGTCTGTTGTGGGGAGAGGAAAGGGAAGGAGATTCTAAGACGCTTTGAGACTCCTTTAGGTAGAGAAAAGCAGCATTTTTCTTCTTCTTTAGGGCCCTGCCCATCCTGTGCAATAAAGCCAAGAGCCCGGCCTCCCCATGTCATGATGTCTCATCCAGGAATGTGGATGCAGTCTGTGGAATGCAGGTGAATATCCACTTTCTATCTCAGAGCATAACCCTCATGGCAACCCAAAGAAAATTCGCCCCATTTGTAGCGTTAACCACTTGGACCAATGATCTGTGTCCCTGGAAGCCCTGCCATAGGACCATCAGTGCAGCTGAATGGAGAGTCTGCAGCCATGTGCCTCTGATCATTAATGGGGTGCCACCACGGGAAGCCTCCCTCATATTGGCATTCTGGAATGCAACTCCCTTCTTGCCTGGCACCTTGCAATGATTAACCATCACCCATAAGTGCTCTGACACGCTTCTGGGTCTTGGTTTGACCCCGGTGCAACTTGCTCTCCTTTTGTTGTTGTTAGGTGCAAAGCTGTGTCCGACCCATCGTGACCCCATGGACAATGATCCTCCAGTCCTTCCTGTCCTCTACCATTCCCCGGAGTCCATTTAAGTTTGCACCGTCTGCTTCAGTGACTCCGTCCAGCCACCTCATTCTCTGTCGTCCCCTTCTTCTTTTGCCCTTGATAGCTCCCAGCATTAGGCTCTGCTCCAAGGAGTCCTTCCTTCTCATGAGGTGGCCAAAGTATTTGAGTTTCATCTTCAGGATCTGGCCTTCTAAGGAGCAGTCAGGGCTGATCTCCTCTAGGACTGACCGGTTTGTTCGCCTTGCAGTCCAAGGGACTCGCAAGAGTCTTCTCCAGCACCAGAGTTCAAAAGCCTCAATTCTTTGACGCTCGGCCTTCCTTATGGTCCAACTTTCACAGCCATACATTGGACTGGGAAGACCATAGCCTAGACTAGACGCACTTTTGTTGCCCTCCCTACACAGGGTTAAAGAAACAGAAGTCCTCCAATTAATATCTCTCCACAAGATGCTTCACCCTCCCACGGTCTCCTGAGCGAAGAGGCCAGGACTCCAGCACGTGGCGCCTTTATGGGCACTATGGGTCCTGCCACATCCTTTGACGCTGTGCATACTGTGTATACTACAAACAGGCCCCTGAGACAATTGCTTCTGTCTCCAGCCGGCCCTCCGCAGTATCAACAAGTGGCTGTGGTGAGTCTGGGCCGTGTTTTAACACTGGTGCTAAGAAATCCCTGCACTAAGCACTGTTTTTATAGTCCCCAGCAGGTGTGTATCGGGGAGAAGATCCTCTGATTGATTTTCTATTTCCATTTTTTAAATGTACAAGTACCTTGAGAAACCTAACTGCCTTCACAAAACAACATATGGCTCTGTAGTACAATGGATAGACCAGGGGTAGTCAAACTGCGGCCCTCCAGATGTCCATGGACTACAATTCCCAGGAGCCCCTGCCAGCATTCGCTGGCAGGGGCTCCTGGGAATTGTAGTCCATGGACATCTGGAGGGCCGCAGTTTGACTACCCCTGGGATAGACTGTGGGCCATTTCGCACGGCTTCAAAATAGCACAATGGTTGCTAATTGGAAACGCTACTAATTTGCCATAACCCACGACGTCGTAGACAATCTGCAACAATCCTGAAACCGACCCGCCAAAAGCGCTTCGTTGTGGCGCTTTCAGGGGAATCCAGAAAAGTGGATTCACCCTCCGGATAGCGATACACTCCTGCAACCAATCTGCAACAATAGCGATAAAGACCTGTGCGTTACCATTGTTGTGGGTTCTTCAAAGTCCCTCCCCCTGGCTCTCTCCTCCAAACTTCCGGCGAAGCGATCGCCATTTTTTTTTCCCCGAGCGAGTGGAGATCAACGCACCGGCGAGCCTCGGTTTAGCCAGTGAGGCTTCCCAGGCTGCAGTCCCTCCTCAGAGCAGTTTAGTCACTAAGCACAAGAAGCCCGCAGAAGCCCGTTTGCTGATGTATTTTCCCTTTATTTTTCACACTGTTTCGGCTGAAAATCGCGCCCGTGGGGGGGGGGAGGGGGGATTTTTTTTTTCCACTCGGAGGCAGCATGGCCACAATCAAATGACAGCTCAAACAGAGGCTTCCCCGGCTTCAGTCCCTCCCCTTCAGTCACTAAGTGACCTTCAGTTTCACACATTCCATTCAGCCGAAAATCGGGCCGTGAGAGGGGGGGGATTTTTTTTTTCTCACTCGGAGCCAGCGTGTTAACGATCAAACAATCAAACGGAGCCAGCGTGTTAACGATCAAACAATCAAACTACAGCTCAAACACCCCAGGCAGCTGGATGGGTCTCTCCATTGCAACGAATCTACTCAGATTCGTTACAATGGGTGTGTGTTTTTTTTTTAAAACCTTTCTTAAAGGGAAAGGGGCTGTTTGGGAGCATGCTAACGGCTGCCCATTGGCTGCTTGACGGCCAGGGGCGGGACGAGCTTGGCAATAGCGCTTCCTTTCTAGCGATTTCTGCCGAGACCGGAAGCCTGTGGGAAACGCTAAAAAACGCAACTGATTCCACTACAAAGCCAGGTATGCAAAACGACGAATTCCACTATTTTAAATGGCGATTTTTCATTCAGTGACCAATTTGCAACAAAGATCCCCGTGCGAAATGACCCTGTCTGATTTTGTGATGATGAAAAGGGCTATAGAAATTGCACATAATCAAAATGGCTGAAATTTCACAAAGGCAGTTTAATGAAATTGCAAGGCAGAGTACTTCTAAAAAAAAAATCTATTGCCAGAAACCACATTCTTCCCACCCCCATCTGATTAGAATGAATTTATACCCTTTATATAATCAGCCAAAGAATTGTCTGAGAAAGAAAATAAATTTGTACTTTTTAATAGAAAGTTATTCTAACCAGAGGAAAGAAGATATATAACACTTTGCTCTATTATATATTTGTGAAAAGCCCTCCTGGGCAGAGACTGTCCGGGCCCTGTCTAGCTTCTGTCTGGGTCCTGAGCGCATCTGGATTGGCCCGTATCCACTAGCACCCTCTCCCAACAGCCCAATCAGGCTGTGTCTCCTGCCCCTGTCACGTCCAACAACTCTGCTCACTTTGCCTCAGACCACTGACAGAGCTGGCAGGTGGCTGATGAGTGCACTCCCTCCCTCCACCCTCCCTTCAGGACTGCTGCGAAGGAGCTTCTGACAGCCCCTGACTGAGGGGAGGGAGGCATTTCCAAGAGCAACACAGGGGAGTCTGTGGGGGTACTTGTGCTTTCCTTTTGAGTGTGTGTGGGGGGGAAGCTTTCCCCTTCTGCCTAACCACTGGCTGACAGAAAAGCCCCTTCTCCCTTAAAAGACTGCTCTGGCCCGCCTCGCTGCCGGAGGGAAGAAACAGCCAAGCAACTCTCTGTAGATTTGAGGCCTACCACACAGGGTTCTTGTGTAGGTGAAACTGGAGGCTGTTGCGGAGGTTCTTTTATCAGCTGTTCCATCTGAACAACAACCCTGTGCAGTAGGCCTCAAATCTGCAGAGAGTTGCACAGAAGAAATACACAGGGACTTCTCTCCAGCAGTGAGGCTGGCCAGAGCAGCATTTTAAGTGAGAAGGAGCTTTTCTGTCAGCCAACGGTGTGGCAGAAGGAGAAAGCTTCCCCCCTCCAAAAGTAAAGCACAAGTACCCCCACAGACTCCTCTGTACTGCTCTCAGAAACGCCTCCCTCCCCTTAGTCAGGGGCTGTTAGAGGCTCCTTCACAACAGGACTGAAGAGAGGAGGGAGGGAGAACACTCATCAGCAGTCTGAGGCAAAATGAGGAAAGTTGTTGGATGTGACAATTAGGCCTGTGCAGCCCTTTCTGCCTGGGGAGCTGATCTTTATACTCTGCAGCTGAGCTGTAATTCCAGGAGCTCTCCAGGCCACACCTGTAGGTTGGCTACCCCTGGATTGGAAATATTCCTGGAGGTTTGGAGGTGGGACTTCAAAATCATACAATGCCTCAGAGTCCAGCCGTCAAAGGAACCATTTTAGCCTGCAGAGCAGTAGTTCTCAACCTTCCTAATCTTCCTAATGAGGATCTTTTACAGTTCCTCATGTTGTGGTGACCACCAACCATAAAATTATTCTTATTGTTGTAATCCTTTTGTCTGGTTTTGCCTGGAGAATATAGATGCTTTGCTGGGATGCCAGCCTCCAGGTGGGGCCAAGGGATCCCCTGGAATCCCAGCTCTTCTGCAGGCCACAGAGAGCAGTTCCCACTGGAAAACAGGGCTCCTTTCTTGGGATGCCAGCCTCCAGGTGAGTCCTGGGGATCCCCTGGAATTACAGCTCCTCTGCAGGCCACAGAGAGCAGTTCCGCTGGAGAAAGTGGTTGCTTTGAAGGGGAGAGAGATTGTATGGCGTTGCCCCCCCCCCCCCACTGAATCCCCTGCCCTGGATTCAAGCCCCAAATCCCCAAGAGTTCCCCTACCTGGATCTGCCTCCCCCAGGCCCTCTGCACAAGCTCAGAGCCTCTTGTCCACCTGCAGCAGCTTCAGGACCTCGGAGATGTTGGGTGCCTCTATCTTAATTACTCTCTTCCTTTCTACCTCCCTCTCTCTTTGCTATTTGCCACCACCCCCACCCCGCAAGCGCCCGTGTATCAGCTACAACAGGCTTTAATTCTAGCATATATATAATATCTCAATTTAAAACTAAAAATGGTATGGTTAGACTGCTTCCTGATTTTGTTCTTCACTGCAAATATCATCAATGGTCTCCCAAGGCAACATGCCAGAAATGGTTCCTACAGTACCTGGTTGCTCCTGCAGTACCTGGTCTGTTGTGGGGAGAGGAATGGGAAGGCGACTGTAAGCCGCTTTGAGCGGGTAGGGAAAAGTGGCATATAAGAACCAACTCTTCGTCTTCTTCTTCTTCATTGTCTCTCTATATGATCAGATCAATAATATTTGCTCACTATAATAAAGCATACAGTGTATATTGCATCAATCCCAACTAGTTTCCACAGAAATCAATATGCATATCTTCTGGTAGGTTCCAAAATATGCTTATCACTGTTTTCCCCACCAAAAGACCTAATTTTATTATCTTGGAAAAACTGTACATGCATAACAACTTGGGGGGGGGGAGATGACCCATTAACACTGAAGAAAGTAAATAAGATTATTCTCTGCAAATTGTATTTGTAAATGATGTCTTGGAAGATAGATGGCCTTGGTGTCCAGATCGCAAAACAAGCCAAAATTGTCATATTTTAGAATCACATTATTTTCAGACAATTACAGACGTGACAGTCCTGTGTTCCATATTTCATCTGTATTCCAAATGTACTGAAAGCACTACGTAAGTGTCTCCTTTTCCAATGTGCAGGTCAGGCAGACTGCAGACTGAAAACATTTATATCTAGATGTGGTTTTGCCTGAAAATGGGTGGGAGTGAGATAAAAGGACAAATCTATGTTGGGGGGGGGGGTGTTTGCTCACAAGGGGCACTGTGAGCACTTTAACCCAAAAGCCTCATACAGAATGCAAAGATTACACAAAGGAGAGTTTAGAACTATAACTTAGAAATTATTATCATTACAGTCAGATATTTGATGGTAGATGGAGCTGAGCAACGTGAAACGTAGTCAAGTTCTTGGGAACTTGTTGTTCAAAGCAATGCTGTCTTCTGGGGTTGAGCTAGTGTTAATTGTTCAATGCCCAGAAGGTCCCAGTGTTTCTTGAGGTTTTCAGACTCTGCTCCAAGGGCTCCATTGACAAGTGTCACCAAGGCCTTCTATTATTTTCAAGCTACAGGCATTTCTATTATCATTTTAGAGGTTCCCTCTCCTATTTTTTAGGTTTTAGATTTTTTCTGCAACTCTGGAGGCATTTATCATGTTTGTAAAATCTGACCTGTCTTCTCCTGGATTTAAGTATCCACAGATTTGGCTGACATCAGATTTGGCTGGGGGGGGGGGAATTTAAACCCCACAATTTATTTATTTTTTTAGCTTCCACATTTCTTCTCCAAACCTGGGGGGTTCCCCCAGCTTTGCAAGAAAACCTGTTTAATGTCAGTGTGCCCCCGGTCTGCAAATTTAGATATCTGCAGATGGGTGCCAGACTTGATAATACCTGTTGTGTAGTTTGGCCTTTAGTTCTAGAAAAAAGGCTGGAAAACTGCTGTACAACAGTGGTCCCCAACCTTTTTATCACCGGGGACCGGTCAACGCTTGACAATTTTACTGAGGACTGGGGGGGGGGAGTCTTTTGTTGAGGGACGTCGCCGCTGCCTGAGCCCCTGCTCCGCTTGCTTTCCTGCCAGTGCCCCTGACTTCCTGCTGCCTACTGGGGGGGTGCTGCCAGCAGCAGCTGCGCAGTGCCACGTTGAGGGGGAGCCCCAGCCATGGTGGTCGCTGGAGAGCACTAAAGGTAAGCCGGTGGCAGAGTCGCAGGGCAGCCCCCAAAGCAGCAGCCAGAGAGGAGGACGAGGAGGAGCCACGGCCCGGTACTGACTGATCCACAGACTGGCACTGGTCCCCGGACCGGGGGTTGGGGACCACTGCTGTACAAGATGTTTCCATTTTTATATTAAAGTTATTTTAATGAATTCCTCATTTAGTTAGTCTCTCTTTAGTCCAGAAATACCACCATATTATGATATCTTCCCATTTTAGGGAATGAGATAGAGCTTGGAAGACAGGAAACTGGAATAAGGAATAAGAAACTACCAAACCACTCTCTCACTATCCCGCTCCCTAAGTGGCCAGCCTCTCCAATATTTGCCTTCGGCGTCAGTCAGTCATCTAAGAAAAATGGCAGAGTATCATTTTTGTATTTCTGGAGCTGTTCCCACTCCAGCGGCCTGCCTTGTGGTCTGACGCTATGCCTAAATGAGCACGCTTGCCTGAAGCGCTTCTGCCTGTCAGTCACTAACAAGAACCTCGCTGAACATCCAAGCTGGTCACAGCAAAATGCGTATGGTGCTCACCTAATGCTAGCAAACTACAGGGGGGAATGTCAATTAAGATGTCAGGCCGGGAAGAACAAAAAGAGAGAGAGAAAAGAGAAAATTGGTTCCGCTGATGGACACCCCATAGAAAGAAGACTAAGGGGGGGGGAATGTATTAAAAGAATAATGAGATTTAGGAGCAGAGTAGTCTCTCTCCTGTCACGCACTCAGACAGGGCCACACGGCTGCTGAAGTGATAACCTTGCTGCTTTAAAACCTGTTCACATAATGATCCCAAAGGCTTCTGCTCCTATCCTTCAGGCCTCATTTAATTTTTCTCTCAATCCATGTGCAAATTAATTGGTCACGAAAAAGCTAGCACGGTGACAGCTCTGGTAGAATGGGTCGCCGCACAGACATGAGAGGGCGGAAGCGTTATCTCTTGGGGGAATGGCCTGAAAGGGAGCTGTGCTTCCAGGGATGTGTAGAAATCCCTTTGGATTTCCCCCTTTCATTTCAATGGCAGGCCAGCTCTGCTCTTGCTCCGAGGAGGGCCAGAATGCTGCTTCGACTTAAATGCAAGACAATCCCATGCAAACACTGGGGGCCCTGCTCTCCTTCAGGGATCTCCCCAAGGACAGAGGAGTTTGTATTCAATGGGCCATAATGAGGGACATACAAGGCAATCATATGCTAACTGGTATGGATTGAGAGGAAGCCTAACTGGTATGGATTGAGTGCTGAAGTTTCCTCCAAGAATGCTAGGAGCTGGTCTGAGGCAACCTTTTCAACTACCTTACCCAGAAACACAAGATGCAAGACTGGGCAATAGTCTGCAGGGTCTGGTGGATTCAGGGATGGTTTCTTCAGGCAGACCACCACCTCCTTCAGCACCTCTGGGAATTCCCCTGTAACCAGGGAAAGTTTCACAATCTCTCCCAGAGGGTCTCCTATCCAATGGTCACTTGTCTTGAGCAGCCAAGACCGACAGGGATCAAGGGGGCAAGTGGTTGCCCTCACTGACCCCAGCAACCTGTCCACTTCTGTCTCTGTAAGATGCCTGAAGTCATCAGACATATCCCCTCAAGGTGGCCTCCAGTTCCCTTTCTGTATTAATCATGGCAGGAAGGTCACAGCAGAGCGACAAGACTTTATCCACATAAAACTCACGTTTAGCCAGCTCCACAGCCATCTCATACGCCTTCATAAGTGTGTGATAAGATGTTCTTGACACCTCGTCGCAAGGCTTCCTCTACACTCGCTCTAGTCATCTCGCAGCTCTCTTCCTCTTCCGCAGCTCCGCCATATACCATGGTTGGGGAGGACATCCAGGAGCCATCTCATTGATGGTGGCTGCCAGGTGGGACCAGCACCGCCAACGAGCACCGCCACGCCTTCAGGGCATGTCGTTAAAAATTTATATTTATTATAGCACTGACTGGTATTGATTTTTAACTTTTGTGAGCCACCCTGAGCCTTAGGGGAAGGACGGTTTATAAATACAAAAACAAATGAATACTGAATCAAACCCTTGGTCCATCAAGGTCAATATTGTCTACTCCAACTGGCAGCCATTCTCCAAGGTTTCAGGCTGAGGTGTTTCACATCTCCTGCTGCCTGCTGCTCCTTTGAACATGAAGTTACCAGGGACTGAACCTGCCACCTTCTGCATGCCAAGCAGATGCTTCACCGTTGTGCCTTGAGACCCATCATGCTGCAGCTATATGGCACCAACAAGAAAACAAGAAAAGACAGGTGAAAGTTTTGGGACTTTCGCCTGTCTTTGTGACATCACAATGACTAGCTGTATGATCCAATGACATTGCCCCATTGATACTTGATTGGAAGAGATTGCCTCATGGAGATACCCATCTGTTTAAACTGTGCCACAGCTCCAGACTGGAGAAAAAAACAGCTGTGGAGAAGTGGTGAACAGGTTGTGAAAACAATTTGTCAGCGCGTTCCATTAAGGATTTCACCTTCAAAACCTTTCATGTGCAAATATTTAGTACAAACGAGCCCAACTTTTGCCTATCGTACCTTCTTGTAGATGATCTTTTTCATTGGTAGGCAAAATTGATATATTTTTTAAAAATTTCAGGATGATACTTGTTCTTTTTGAAAAAGATAATGCAATTACGTTTCTTCGGACTATCTCAAACATTAGATACAACGGTTTAGATACAACATCAGATACAACAGGTTAAGAGCAGGGGACTCTAATCTGGAGAACTGGGTTTGATTCCTTGCTCGTCCCCATGCACCTAGCTTGGGCTAATCACAGATCTCTCAGAGCAGTATTCTCACAGAACTCTCTCAGCCCCACCTATTTTTCTTGGAGGTCTCTCAGCCCCACCTACTTCACAGTGTGTCTGTTGAGATGACGTGGAAGGAAAAGGTGTTTGTAATCCCCTGTGGAGCTCCTTTGGGGAGTGAAAAGTGGGGTATATAAATCCAGCTCTTCTTCTCATCATTTCCCATTCAGTTCTCTTCAGATAATAAATGGAAATAAGCTTTTTAGAGAAGATTACTTATCTTGAATAGCTTTGTCGCTTCTTTGAAACCCCATCATAGAAAGAAGCGTAAAGCGATATGCACAGTGTTCTAACCTCCATTCGCAGTGGGGAGGTTTGAGTGAGCATGTCTGTATGTGACCATAGCCAGGTAGGGTGGCCCATTTGAATTTCTCACATGTTCAAATGTGCTTCCAGACCGGCTCACCAACCGCAAACTCTGCTCACTATGCTCGTAATTTCTGTACCAAAAAAATGCACCGAAAAGAACACTCTGCTTAATGGGAACAGAAAACCATGACGTGGAAAATAAATTTGTTTTCCCCTTTCATGATCGGCAACAGACACCTAGGTTTTGGAAAAGGTCACTCTGCAAACCTAGTCTACCCATTCTGAACACAAGGCAGCCATTCAAAACAGCTCCCGCAATGTGCCCGTTCCATTGAAACAGGCCTCCCCTCCTGCAGTGAGAGCAATTTGTTTCTAACAGCTGTGGTTGACCATTTCAGATACCATCAAAAGAAACCATTTAATGCCTTATGATTGATTTGTGCCTGAACTTTGAGTTCTGACCAGTTAGGTCGTGCTTCTATTCACACTCCTGTTTGGAAAGAATGAAAAAAATAAAGATTGCATTCTGGACTGGAAATCTACAAAGGCAAAGATCCAGATCCCCACACCTGCAGGAATCATTGATAAGGCTACTCATTAATAGTCTCCTCTGCTTTGCTAGAAGGTTCCCTGGCTTTCTGGAGTGACTTTTTAGGGAGGCGTAAAAAACAAACAAACAAACAAAAAAAACCAGCAAAACCTCACATGCAAATGTGTCTGCACTAATCCAAGCCAGCATTTATTTACAGTCCACCTACAGTCTCACTGAGGATCTCATTACACCATAAATGAAATCCAGGGTCAAGTCTGCATGGTGCTTTTAATCCACTCCCAGCCCTAATAAATCTCTTCCGTCTGCACTGGATTCCATATCCATTTTGATTTTGGGTGCTTTACATTTTCTCTCTGCAACATGCATGATTGATCTGCAGTGACCCCACCTTTCCCACACGATATCCAGGAGCTGATATAAGCCGCAATATATGAAAAACTGCCACTCAGATAAGTGTAGATTTCTGCTTTTTGTGAATTAACTTCCTGCTCCGTGCCTGCAATGCTGACATAGCAAAGCAGTCTTTCCTGATTAGCCAGGGCTTCAGTTCAAAGACTTTCTGGTTCCCGGTTGCAAGGCTTCCCTCTCTGTTTTAAAGTGACTGTACTCCAGAAGCCCACACTTCTCCCAGCAGAGATTTGCCTTGTTCTCTGAGAGGCTGCTGCTGGCTTGGGAGACAAAAGAGAAGAAATAAAGCATTAATGCCAGCTAAATTTCACCCACACACACACCCCTTGCTAGTTCAGGAAAGGTAGTTCAGCTTCGTGACCACTGCTCAGCTCCCCCCTGGAGCTTCCCCAATCAAGGTAGTAGCAAGTCAGGCATCTGTTTTCCCAACACATTTCATGTGAGAACTCAAGGTGAACTACATAAAACCCACTCACATATTAGAATTGAAGCATGTACATCCTGCCTGTGTGTGCATGCATCTTTTTATAAGAAAGAGCCAATGTGAGTTCATTCTATGAATAAAACCAGGGAGCAGTATATGAATAATTGCGGGGTTTCTATCATCCGTTCAGATGTAACAGGATTATACAATGCACATAGAAAAAAAATTCCCTAATACAAACCATTTTATTAGACATGCAATGTTGAAGATATGGAAAAAATACAAGATGAGACTTTGCCCAAAAACACCAACATAGATATTAACGCAAGAGGCATTTAGAGATGGGAAATGTTAATTAAAGATAAATGATTAACCTATAAAGACATTTTGGTCGTTGTTCAAGGAGACTGCAAAATGAAACCAAGGAAAGACTTAATAAAAGAGGATTATAATTGCCAATGGTTTTTCCATGTGCACTTATTAAAAAGTTTTAAAGTGGATAAAAATATTTTGGCTTAGAAGAAACCAGGATTGCCTCTGAGGTAGAATTATGTATGAAATATGACCATGGGATAACAGAAATGTATAAATATTTGCTAAAATACAGAACAGAAGATGAACAGGTGAAAGAATGTATGGTAAAGTGGGTAAAGAATTTTGAGACAGATATATCAATGGAACTTTGGGAAAAGATGTGGTTGAAAGGGCTTAAATTAATATTAACTGTCAGCCTGAAAGAGAACTTTTGTAAAATGGTTATCAGTGATTTATGTCTCCAAATAAATTGTGTATGATGTATAAAATTCACTTTGACAGCTCCTGATTGGCCCTCCCAATGTGCCACCAATAGAGAGAGAGCATTCTGCTAATAATGGCCAATCAGTTCAAATTGCACTCTGCCAATGAGGGCCAGTTAGTTCAAATTGCATGCGGACAAATCACTCCATACCTGATTGGCCCTCCCTGGGGGTGTGCCGCTAATAGGGAGAGAGGGCCAATCAGTTGAAACTACCAATGAGGACCAATCAGTTCAAACTGCACTCTGCCAGTGAGGGCCAGTTATTTCAAATAACACTCTGCCAATGAGGGACACTCAGTTCAAATTGCAATTTGCCAATGAGGGCCAATAAGTTTAAATTGCATGCAAACAACTCACTCTGAATCTCCCCCCTGGGAATATTCCACCAATAGGAGATGGCCCTCAGCCAGGAATGGCATGCCCTGGTAATTTAGCCCCAATTAGGAGGAAGCCCTCAGCCAGGAAAGGCTAATACGTAGATCAGCTCTCTGCCCACAATTTCCTGCTGGTTTCAAAAGTTTGCAGGGGGGAAGAGGAGGCAGCCTCAGAGCATGCCCCGCAGCTGGTAATTTGCCCTGGTCTCTTGACCTCTTTCAACTAAGAGGGAATGGGGGGGGGGATGAGCTGTCCCCCAGTGCAGCCTCTGCATGCCTTCTGGAGGGGAGGGCTATGGGAGCCCCAGAAATAGCCCCCTGCTGGCCCTCTGAGACCCAGGACAGCCAGGTAATGCCTCTGCCCTGGGAAGTTTTACTGATGAGTAAGTCATGTGAGATTTGCAATTTGCAATCAGAGAAGGGAGGAATGCTTTGGGGATAACTATCACAGGCAATTGAAGCAGGGATGATAATGCTGATGTGGGTGGGACTGGGAAGGTTTAGACTTTCCCTTTGACTTTCCCAAACACATTTAAGACCAATGGCATGAAAAATGGGGAAACTGTAAACTACGCACAGAAGCACGGATGGGACATGTGGAGGGGGGAGACACTGTTTCCCAGTAGTACCTTCCCAGTAGAGTTGTTTTTGTATACCCTGCTTTTCACTGCCCAAAGGAGTCCCTTCCCTTCCTCTCCCCACCACAGATACTCTGTGAGGCAGTTGAGTTGTCATTGCAGAATCCCCCCTCCAAAACAGCCATTTTCCACTGGGGAGCTAATCTCTACAGTCTGCAGATGACCTCCAATTCCAGGAGATTTCCAGGCCACACCACAAGATTGGTGACCCCTTGGTTAGGAATGTTCCTTGAGGTTTGGAGGCAGGGCTTCAAGAGTCCAGGGGTGGGCAGGAGCTTTTGCCATGTAGCCAGCTGCCAGGAAGGCCACAGTGCAGGTGTGCATCCTAGCGCCCGTTGTTTCTCTGGGTGCAACAGGCTTTGCCTCTAGTACTTTGAATAAATTTTGGAAATCTGAGCAACACAAAGGAAATTTTTATCAGATGTGGTTGACTTGCAAAAAACAATAAAGCTCTATGCACAAATGGCAACACTGTGAAAATTATAAAATAAGTTCAACAAAGCATCACAAAACTGTATCAATGCATGAAAAATACCTAATGACAATTAAAGAACAATATATGAAAATACACTAGTATGCATTTTATAATTTTCACAGTGTTGTCATCTCTGCACAAAGCTTTATTGTAGGTTTAATTATACTGTGTTCCCACATATCTAATGGACTTGTAAAAAACCCAAACAATTTTGATACAAATACATTTTTAATGTAGAAGATTTTAAAGACTCAGATCAATATCATTGATAGATAATCAAACTGAAAATAGTTACAGAACTCTGATTTTAATATGGTGACAGCAGCAAGTCTACAATGAGCACAAAATTGGACAATTTCAAAAATACCTATAGTAGAGGACTAGATGATAAAAATGGTGGAATTTGCAGAAATGGCTACACTTTTTTCTTTGGTTAGAGAAAATACTATAGTTTCATGTTTTTCTAATTGGAAACCCTTTTAACTTTTTGAAGAAAAGTTAAAAGAATGAGTTGATAACTTGCTGCTTTGCAGAATAAGAGAAAAGAAATCTATTGGAATGAAGTCAATAGACCATTAGAAATGTAAAAAAAGATGTATGGATTTTTGGGGTTTTTTTGTAAATCCGTGATAATTTGAGCTTAAGTAAGCCATTTTTAAATATAATACTGCTTTTAATAAATGTTCTTGTTATTGATCTTTGTTGCTGAAGAACTAAAAATGTAACTGATGTCCTTCTATTTTATCTTTTATATTGCCCTTTATTTGCTTGCTTTTCCTTCTGCATCTTTTATCTTTTTAAATAAAAAGTCAATAAAATATTAGGGAAATAAAGGAAGATGCTGACATGGAGCAGCCACCAGAATGTGAACAAGATAAGCAACTCAAGTGCAAATTGCAAAAGAGCACCTACGGGCTGAAATAAGCTACAAAATATTGAGAAATAGGATCAAATGCTAATCAAGAAAGGATTTAGAGAAGATAGAACTTTGCCTATACTCAAGATATACAGACAACAAATGGACATTCTGACTTATGTGGATGACCTTGTTTTATGCTATGAAGAAAAGGAGGACTAAAAAAATAGAAGTTAAACAATTAGGAAACATCAAATATTATCCTAAAATACAAATAGAATGCGAGGATACAAATAGAATGAGTAGAAGATAGAAGAGGTCTTCTTGACCAGAAGCAGAAAATCCTAGAATTTCTGGAATACATAAATAATGAAATGAACTAATCCAACAAGTGCTCATCTAGAAATGAACTACCTGAACCAGCAAGGATGTAGTGAACTTCTTCCTGACAACAAGCAGTAGAGTGAATTGCTGTACGTAAGCACATTGATGTGTCTCTCCATCACAATATCCGTGGGCATGTTACACAGAAAGACAGAATTACTAAGCAAAAGGGAGTGGAAGCAGTCAGAAGACTCACAAAGTACCCACATGGCACTGCACATCATAAACTAAAGTCACCAACAAGGGACAATCCGAGTCTACTGGGATATATGGATTCAGTCTGGGCAGGAGATACTACAAAGTCAAGCAATGGAATAATCAGCTGGAGCAGCAGGAAGCAAGAAAATGTAGATGTAGCCACAACTGAAGCTGAATACGTGCCTGCAGCAGAAGCGGGCAGAGAACTGATACAGTAACTAATGCAAGACTTTGAGATGGATGAACCTAAACCAGTACAACTTTTGTAAGGTAACTACATATAAAACTTGCACAGATGGATACTATCAACTCGAGAACAAAAAAATGGATGTGAAGCATCACTTAGTAAAAAATATACAAGAAGGGCTTGTTGTGTTGGAATACTGTCCTAAAAATGAAACAATTGCAGAAGCACTTAGCCTGCCAACTCAGAGTTGAAACATTCCTGGATATTTTGGGATGTAGCTTGGAGAGGGTATGGTTTGCAGAGGGGAGGAACCCAGCAGAGTATAATGCCATAGATTTCACCAACCACAGCAGGCATAGGGCAATTGATCTCTGTAGTCTGGAGATCAACTGTAAATCTGGAAGACCTCCCTTTACCTGGAGGTTAGCAACCCTACATGGTATAAAATGCAATAAATAAACATGCCTTAGAAATACGCACCTAACTGTTCTATCAATTCAAGATGCTTGTTTGGTTGGGAACATGAAAGAGGGCCTTTTCTGTGGCAGACCAACAATTATGGAACAGCCTCCTGAGTGAGGTGTACCGGGCCCTGTCCTTGTCGACCTTCAGGAGGCAATAGAAGGCAGTTTTATCTAGGACTGCATTTTTATTAATTTAGGTGTTATGATTGGTAGTTCTATTTGGAGTGTTTAAATTGTGAGCTCTGTGTGTTTTAGAATACAGTTTTGTACTA
The DNA here is from genome assembly GCF_049243985.1 of Paroedura picta. NCBI lineage: Eukaryota > Metazoa > Chordata > Lepidosauria > Squamata > Gekkonidae > Paroedura > Paroedura picta. The sequence goes on from NC_135370.1 coordinate 47,128,768, forward strand.
CTTTTTGTGATATTTTATTTATATTGTAAGCCACCTGGAGTTCTGTAAAGGAGAAAGAAGAAGAAGAAGAAGAAGAAGAAGAAGAAGAAGAAGAAGAAGAAGAAGAAGAAGAAGAAGAAGAAGCTTTTCTCTAGCCGAAGGAGTCTCAAAGCGGCTTACAATCTCCTTCCCTTTCCTCTCCCCACAATAGACACCCTGTGAGGTGGGTGAGGCTGAGAGAGCCCTGATATCACTGCTTGGTCAGAACAGTTTTATCAGTGCTGTGGCGAGCCCAAGGTCTCCCGGCTGGCTGCCTGTGGTGGAGTGCAGAATCGAACCCGGCATGCCAGATTAGAAGTCTGAACTCCTAACCACTACACCAAACTGGCTCTTATTAAAAGGTAAAGGTAAAGGTATCCCCTGTGCAAGCACCGAGTCATGTCTGACCCTTGGGGTGACGCCCTCCAGCGTTTTCATGGCAGACTCAATACGGGGTGGTTTGCCAGTGCCTTCCCCAGTCATTACCGTTTACCCCCCAGCAAGCTGGGTACTCATTATTAGGTGGCTAATAAATGTCAAATAAATAAATCATATGGGAGTGCTTCTCCTGTTTATCTGTACACATGGGGAGGCTAACATCTAATGAGATGTATTCAATAGAACAATAATGTGTCTGTGAACCCAAGGATTCCATACGTGTCACCTAAGTAGTCTTTCCTTGTCACAGTGAGGGGAGATTTTGTTTGTATGCCATCCAAAATTAGGTGATATTGAACTGCCAAGCAAGGAGTGTTTGCATTGCCTTTTTTAAGTAGCCGTAGAATAGACAAACACTCACAAAGGATACAAAGGCAGTCACATATTCCAGAGGAAAGGGCATGGTAGGGCCAAGAAAGGGCAAGCAAACCCACAGAACAGGTGAAACTTCAAAATGAAGAAATAGAAAGCTGACCTTCAAGTTCCCTCAGCTATCCTAACAAAAGAAGAAAAGAGCGATTTTCTGCATTCACTGTTTCACTGTGAGTCCACAGGGGGTTAAAAAGCTACTGATACTAACTGGCATGCACATCCTTCAAAATGCTCATTATGGCATTGCAATAAGCTCAGCAAAGTACTTCTGTCCCTGGGAGAGCTCAGCTTGTTGTTGCTTAGTTACTAGCAGAAGACAGGAAATCTCTGCTGCAGAAAATAATTTGCTTTGTTATTTAAAGGAATGCCCAAATCAAGAAACACAATATACACAAACCCCACATTCTCCCTAGGTAAAGGTAAAGGTATCCCCTGTGCAAGCACCGAGACATGTCTGACCCTTGGGGTGACACCCACCAGCGCTTTCTTGGCAGACTCAATACGGGGTGGTTTGCCAGTGCCTTCCCCAGTCATTACCGTTTACCCCCCAGCAAGCAAGCTGGGTACTCATTTTACCGACCTCGGAAGGATGGAAGGCTGAGTCAACCTTGAGCCGACTGCTGGGATCGAACCCCCAGCCTCATGGTCAGAGCTTCAAACAGCATATTGCTGCCTTACCACTCTGCGCCACAAGAGGCTCTTCTCCCTACTCCCCTCTAAAGTAAGCTTCTTATTCGCCTCATGAAATCTAAGGTTGTCAACCTCCAGGTAGGGCCTGGAGAGCTCTTAGAATTTCAGCTGCTGTCTAAACAAGAAAGATCAGTTCCCCTAGGGGGAAAATGGCTGCTTTGGAGGGCGGATTCTGTGACATTATACCCTACTGAGGTTTTTCCCTTCCTCAGACATCATCCTTTCTAGGCTCCACCTCTCAATCTCCAGGAATTTCCCAGCCTGGAGATGGCAGCCTTAATCAAACCATTTGAATTGATTAAAGCCCAATTTTCTTTGCATGGCTGCACTTTTCATCATTCAACGAAATGCTTTACAACTGACAAAGCCACCTGAAGTTCACCCCCTTGATAGTCCTGTGGCTGGGGAAGAAAGGGTCAGCAGAAGAAGCGCATCTACCCTGCCTTGATGGAGTACAATTAACAGTTTAATGCACCATCAAGACCTTTGACACCTCCTTATGGATGGAGGCGCAGGTCAGAAGTGCACCAGGTGTATTACCATCTTTGCCAGGCAAAGCTACTAGCACCCTATCTGTCCCTGAGAGACAGAGCCACAGGGATCCATACAATGGTCACCTCCAGGGTCATTTGCTGTAACTATGTTGGGCTACCATTGGCCCTGACTCAGACATCTTCCCAGAGGACGCATACTCAAGCAGGCCTCCAGCAGCTGCATTGGCTACTGGTGGTGTTCCAAATCAGGTTCAAAGTGGCAAAGACAGATGAACACATTTATCTGGAATGGCAAGAAACCAAGGATAAGTTTCAGAAACCTCCAAGGCAAGAAAAAGCGAGGAGGATTGGCAGGACTGGATTACAGATTGCATCAAAGACCCTAAACAAAGTACAGTAAAATTGGAATCAGTAGAAGTCTTATTACTATTTATAGGTAAAAAAATCAATCAAAACAGCTACAGCACTAGAAAATAGTCATGTAATCAGACATGGACTCTTGAGAGTTTGGTTTTCACAATGGAACTTATTGAGCTCTCCAAATTCCCTGCTGATGTCTCCAATTGAAGCCTATTATGAGGCAAACACAAGAAACTGAAATGACTTTCTAACCTATGAAATATGCTATAGGCTCAAGGGAAATCCAAGTTTTGGCAAAGATGAAAGATTTCATGTTCAATGGCTAATATATTATCAATCAATTTCAAGATTGAAGGAAACAATGAACATGGAAGGCAAAGCCTTAAAAGAAAAAGAGTCTACCAGAGGAGCACAAAGCAAAATGATCAGTTACTATGATGAATATATGTTACTTCTCAAATCTGAAACAGAAGGGCAAGTGAAAAATGCATGATTAAATGGATGCACAATTTTAGAGAGCAAATGCTTATGTTACAATTTATTTATTTATTTAATGTTTATACCACGAACTCCCAGACCAGCTGGCTCGTGGTGGTTCACAACCATAAAAGCATAAAAACATAAGACAGTAAGATTACCACCTTGCCGATATAACAATAAAGTACAATAAAATAACACCCTTTAAAAAGACAAAGATGGCAGGCAGGACAGTTCCTAATAGACCCGTCCTCATTCACCTATCCCCGCAGTGTCAACAGATGTAAACTGGGGCGATGGATGGTCCCATGGGGATCTAGATGCCACAAGGGCAGAGGAGGACCCAATTATATACCCCAGTAGCTGTATAACTATTCGGGCAACATTTGTGTGAGAAAAGATCTCCTCCACAGCCCATCCCAGGCAAAACCACAATGGTTTCCTCACCCTTACTGTTCCTTATTTCTTCTTATATTTGCATACAACTTTGATTCCTGTCCTAAAAGTTTATCTACTTGAACTGTTTGTTCCCATTCCAAGTCACAGTTCTTTGAAATCACAGCTGGCTCCTGTACCAAGTAGCTTAATGGAGCCGACACCACACTGGGAGCTCAGCTAGGGAACCGGGAGTATGAAAAGATAACATTTAAATAATGATTTTCTTTTCCTTGGGATACTCCTTAGCTGTAGGCAAATACAGAAAAGCTATTATACAGAAGCAAGGCTTTCTTTCCTCCCCCCCCCCGCCCTTTATGAAAATGAGACAAAGGTTTGTGGGGGCTATTTTATACTCTACGATTCTTCAGTGCTGTTCCGAAGGCAGCTTGAATTCTTCCAGTTAGGAAAACTAATAAACTGCAGGGGCTCTATGAAAATATTAAAAAATGAACATTAAAATATTAAAGTGCCAGCTTGGGGTAGTGGTTAAAAGAAGCAGCCTCTAGTCTGAAGAACCGGGTTTTTCCCTGTTCCTCCTCCACATGCAGCCAGCTGGGGGACCTGCTATGTATGGGGATTTCAAGGGACCTTTTAAGAAACCTTGAGCTTGGACCAAAGGCTGAGATCCTGAGCCTTCGCTCAGGATTTGCCAGACATGGACTCTTAGCCAGTCACAGAACAGATTCATGGACCAATAACAGGCCTCCATTAAGGGCCAATCACGTGTCTTGGAGGAGTCTCAAAAGTGTATATAAATTCCACAGTTCCGATTGTTGTTCAGTATTTCTGGATCCAGTAAAGTTGTTGGTTGTTGGAGCTGTGTCTGTGTCACAGTTCCCTCAGAACTCTCTCAATCCCACCTACCTCACAAGGTGTCTGTTGTGGGGAGAGGAAGGGTAAGCAATTGTAAGCCACTATGACCTATTATGCACGGCGGCTGCTACACCATTCGGCCACTGCGCCATTGTGGTGGGGCACGATGCCATGCCATTCCCCGTGTATGCTCGGGGATGGGGCTCCCCAATGTTCATCGATGCCCTGGCATAGCGCGCACACACGTGCTGCACATCAGGGCTGGGAAGCCCGGGATGCTGCCCGGCCATAGCAGTGGCCATGGGTGAGTGGGGAGGGGCCAGGCCCCCACTGCACACTACAGTGGGCACAGGGAGGTGTCCCTGCCAGCTCCGCAGCTCTGCGGAGCTCGCAAGGGCATGCGGTGTCCCTACAGGGACAGCATGGGTCGGGGCAGGCCGGGCCGAAAGGCCTAGCGCTTTCAATTATGCACAGCGCCGGCCTGCCCCATCCCCTGCTGGAGTCCACGGTATCCCGAAGTTCCTATGTTCTCCTAACGCAGGCCTTCCGTGGCCCTGGACCGGGCCATGCCCACGGTGGCAGCGGGGGCATGCATAATCAGGGATTTTCCCCGATGCCCTGCCGCCGCCAGCGCGGGTATTCTGGCCCATGCATAACACATCTATGAGATTCTTTCAGGTAGTAAAAAGCAAAGTACAAAAAGAAGCTCTTCTTCTGAAGAGAAAGTGTAAGCAAACCTGAAACAAGATCAGACGCGCACTCTAATATTAAACACAATAGTAACAGTTAACTATTCAGATCTGTCATAAATTTAAAATACGCAAGAAAAATTAATAATGCAGTGTCAATGCAAATGTTAACCTGTTCTCTTTATATCCACCATGCTGCCCTTCCTCCAGAGAGTTCAAGCAGCATATATAATGGCTTTCCCATTTTATTCTTACGATAGCCCTATGAGGTAGGTCAGGCTGCAGACAGGGCTTTATTTTTAACCTCAGATTCCACAGATGGAAGGACCTCTGCCCATGAAATGCTACTTCCCTGGCTGCCAGCCACTGCAGCCCAAAATTCCCCTGCGAAATGTGGGATGTTTGGGAATATCATGCAGGAAGATTTGGAGACTGTGAAAAAATTGGCAAAAATCCCCCTTCTGTCTTCAGGGGGGCTTGGGGGTAGTTTTTTTTGGGGGGGGAGGCAGGAATGTAAGGTAGTGTGTAATTCAACATTAGCCACTGAAGAGGTGCCAAGGGAAATTCTTTCCCAGTACAGGGGGCAAAAATCAAAAACCCATATAGCTGACAATAAAAAAGAATGAAGGCCGTAGCTTAAATCTTTCGAAATACATAAACAACTGGTACCTTGAACCTTTACAGCTTTCAGTGACATGACTTCCCCATTCAACATCCAACTATACCGGAATTACAGAGAGATCTTACAACTTGGCGATGACTCCAGCCATCCCCATGCTTTAAAATCATAGCAAACGGGGAAATACATCACATTTTAGCTCATACAGGCAACCAAACAGTTGCAAGCTAGAAAACCCCAGGAGGAAGGAAGCCTGTCATCCATGGCTCTTTATCTTCAAGCCTGTCATTTCAAAGCCTTCACTTCCAAGAAAATGTACAGCTGATTGTCTTCAGCAAAGTGGAGATGCCCCACTTCAAAGCTATATGTGACCTCCTCTAGTACCTTTAAACAGGCATTAAACAGTAATGGATAATTATTTATTTTGCCATTTTATCCTACTATTCTCCCCAAGGCGATTTATAAAGAAATCACTACTTAATTACTATTTTTTTAATTTTAAAAATTACTATTTAAAAAACATATACAATACATTACAAACACAATAACAGTAATGAAAAACTGCAATAATTTCCAGTTGACTATAGCCTGGCCTGATCCCAGATTCATAGGACCTGTTTTCACAGGATCGTGAGCTGAAAAACATGGGCTACAAGCCAAGACCCCTTTGGATCTTGCCACACGGCTCCCACCCTAGTTTTAATACCATAAAATAAGAAGGGAAACAGAAGTCCAGCCCAGATCTTCATAGCTGGCAGAGATGCTCCCAAGAAATCGCTTTTGTCGTGTCATGATAATATATATAGGTTGTCTGCAGAATCAGTTCACGTGGAACATAGACCAGCAGATCCTACAGGGCAGAAGAGGTATTATCAATAATAGTAACAATCCCCCTGAGGCTGTTCCTTTGGGGGGAAAGTGCTGCAACTCAAGCGTAGAGCCTTCTGCTACTAACACCTGCTCATAGTGTCGAAGTAGTATGTCATCATCAGCACTGTCAAAAGCTACCGAAATATCTATTTACTTCGTTTTCATCTTGCCCTTCCTCAAAGGCTCTCGGGCGAGCATACATACTTCTGCCTTCCCTACATTATTTTCACAATGGCCCTGAGAGGTAAGGTAATGTGAGGAAAGATTCTGGGCCAAGGTCACACATGAACACATGAAACTGCCCTTATAGTAAATCAGGCCCTTGGTCCATCAAAGTCAGCATTGCCTACTCAGACTAGCAGCAGCTCCCCATGGTCTTATCAGGCAGAAGTCTCTCACGTCACCTACTGCCAGATCTTTTGGGATATTTCTGTATATTTCAGGCAGCTCTCTTTATCCGATGTGGGCGGGTTGCTAGGGAGGATGAGGGCGACCACTTGCCCCCTCGATCCCTGTCCGTCTTGGCTTCTTAAGGGGAGTGATGGACGGATAGGTGATCAGCTTGGGGATATTGTCAACTGCTCTCTCCAACTGGGGGAGTTCCCTGAGGCACTGAGGGAAGTGGTGGTATGCCCTCTCCTCAAGAAACCATCTCTGGACCCGCATGACCCTGCAAGCTACCGCCCAGTAGCGCACAGCATTCCTGGGAAAGGTGGTGGAAAGGGCTGCGGCGGACCAGCTCCTAGCATTCCTGGAAGATACTTCAGCCCTCGATCCATACTAGTCTGGTTTCCGTCCTGGCCACGGGGTTGAGATGGTGTTGGTCTCATTGTTGGGATTAGGAATGGGGTTTTTCCACCATATTGGGAGTATTTTAAAGTTTTAACGGGTGTTTTAATGGGGGTTTTCTTAGACATTGTGACCCGCCATGAGCCGTTTAGGGAGTGGTGGGAAATAAATCTAAATCTAAATATAATAGTAGTAGTAGTAGTAGTAGTAGTAGTAGTAGTAGTAGTAGTAGTAGTAGTAGTAGTAGTAGTAGAGATTGAACCTGGGACCTTTTCACTCCAAACAAATGCTTTACCTCTGAGCCACAGCCCCTCTTTGAGCCACAACAAAGTGAGAACATGCTAGGCTTGCCAGGCCTCATGCTGTAGGGCAGGGTGGCCAAACCGTGGTCAGCTTGGTGTAGTGCTTAGGAGCACAGACTAGTGAGCCAGGTTTGATTCCTCACTTCCCCACATGCAGCCAGCTGGGTGACACTGGGCTCCCCACAGCACTGATAAAGCTGTTCTGACCGAGCAGTAATATCAGGGCTCTCTCAGCCTCACCCACCTCACAGAGTACCTGTTGCAGGGAGAAGAAAGGGATTACAACGGGTCTCCAGACTACAGAAATCAGATCCTCTTGAGAACATGGCTGCTTTGGAGAGACGTTTCTGGTATCATATCCTGCTGAGGTCTTTAAACATGGCCAGTCCTAGGCTCCTCGACCAGGAATTTCTCAACAGGGAGTTGGCATCCCTAATGAATGCCTAGAACTGTCCATTGATCATCTACTGAAAGGCAGTAAAGTATAGACATGCTACTTCATTTGAACTTTAGCCTAACTCTGATAAGTTTCTTGCTGACTTCAATATCTATCAAACATGACACATTGCATAAGTCAGCATTGAAAGGATTCAGGAGGCAACTGACAAGCAGTGAGTAGCTGCTTCCTCTGCTGAGAAGGTGCATTAAGAGCTGCCACACTGGATCAGTTGAACAACCACGGAGTCCCATGTAGGGATGGGCATGAACTGGGGAAATGCAGTCTGTGATGGTTTGTGGTTCATGGAAGACTTACAAACCAACAAACTGAAGCAGTTTGTGAAATTCATAGAATCATAGAATCATAGAATCATAGAGTTGGAAGGGGCCATACAGGCCATTTAGTCCAACCCCCTGCTCAACGCAGGATTAGCCCTAAGCATCCTAAAGCATCCAAGAAAAGTGTGCATCCAACCTTTGCTTGAAGACTGCCAGTGAGGGGGAGCACACCACCTCCTTAGGCAGCCTATTCGACTGCTGAACTACTCTGACTGTGAAATTTTTTTTTCCTGATATCTAGCCTACATCGTTGTACTTGAAGTTTAAACCCATTACTGCGTGTCCTCTCCTCTGCAGCCAACAGAAACAGCATCCTGCCCTCCTCCAAGTGACAACCTTTCAAATACTTAAAGAGGGCTATCATGTCCCCTCTCAACCTCCTTTTCTCCAGGCTGAATATTCCCAAGTCCCTCAACCTATCTTCATAGGGCTTCGTCCCTTGAAATTCATGATGCAGTAGAAGTCCTTGACGGCATGCTAGAGACACCAAACTCACAGTAGTTCTCTATCTGACTCTCCTCTGCTTGTCTACCCTCCAGGTTTGGTGAGGATTGGATGTAGGCGGTCCAAGTTATGACCGTACAAAGAAGGGGACCTCAGGAAAGTGCTTTCTGGGAAATGACAGATGCAGGCAGGTTCAGGAGCGAGCAATACCGTTTGCAAGCTAGTAAGATCAGCCTTGTAGGGGACCTCCCACTGATGCTCTTCTATAAGCCCTTCAAGTTATGTGCAGATTGGACTTTAGGGTTCCAAGTTATGCTTCTTTCTAAAAGATGCTCCTTAGGAAAAGGGTTTTTTTTAGGAATGTCACGTATAGACACAAAAGTGTACATAGAATGCCCCCCCCCCTTGTAAGCTCCTCTACAATATTTCCAAATTGTGAGCAGATTACATTTCTGGGGTGCCAGTTACAGACCCCCCCAAAAAAAGTTCTCCCCAGGGCTTTCTCTGGAAAAGACCACTGCAGTTACAGAAGTCTATGGAACAGCCAGTGACCCCAAACTCACAGCAAAACTTCATATGGACAGACCACCCACCCCCCATCAGACACTGGAAGCAAGGCAAACAATCCCCCCTCAGCTTGCAGTCCGTCCATCTGCTGCACACAGGGCAGAACCACTTTGTAGATGAGTGGCAGGACTGTCCCCTCCTGGACCCTGGGCTGAACAGTTCAAGTCCTGAGGTCCTGCTGTTGACACCAGTTTGAGGTGAGGGAGAGGTAGCTGTGTTGCCAGCTGCTCCAGAGGCCTGCAGTGGACGGCTCAGCCTTAAACTCTGGAGAGTTCAGCCTTGACCATCACCACTGCAGAGTGGTGTGTGGCAAGCAAGACTTTCCAGCTCTTTATCCTCCATAAGATGATGGAGCACCAGGAAGTCAGAGGTTCGGCATCCACAGCAATTATCTCACCAATGAGGCTAGCACAGAGGTAGTCAAACTGTGGCTCACCAGATGTCCATGGACATCTGGAGGGCCGCAGTTTGACTACCCCTGGGCTAGCATTTTGGGTGGCACAGTCTGGATCACTGGGGGCGTGACCTTTTCAAGGGTGGCCTGCCATAGAGTCCCAACCACAGCACCCTGAGTGCAAGGAACCTTCCTTGGAGGAGCCTACTTCTCCCCCTTCTCTTGCCCCTGCTAAGAGGGACTGGTCCTCTTCCTCCTTCCCACTGCCCACCACTCCTTCCTCCGGTGGCAACAAAGTGGGGGGCACCCTTTGCAGGTGCCTGTGAAGAATGGAGGAAGACAAAATAAGAAGAGCAGCCTCTGCCATTGCTTGGGCAGGGCGACACTGGGACAGAAAGAGGGACATGCTTGTTCCCACACTGGGGTAGTTAGGAGTGCAGGTTTCTAATCTCGGGAGCTGGGTTCGATTCCACGCTCCCCCATGTGCAGCCAGCTGGGTGACCTTGGGCTCGCCACAGCACTGATAAAGCTGTTCTGACCGAGCAGTGATATCAGGGCTCTCTGAGCCTCACCCACCTCACAGGGTGTCTGTTGTGGGGAGAGGGAAGGGAGGGCGACTGTAAGCCGCTTTGAGCCTCCTTCGGGTAGAGAAAAGCGGCATATAAGAACCAACTCTTCTTCTTCTTCTTCAACAGGGGGTCTGTTGGGGGGAGAGGAAACTGTAAGCCACTTTGAGGCTCCTCTGATTTTTATATATGTGATCTCCTCCTCCATCAGCATGTGATAGCGCTACTAACAATACATAAAAGGACTCTTAATTGTTAACAATTGCTAGCTGTAAAGAGGCTTTGCTTCTCTTTGTGTACCTGACCATCCCAGTCACAAAGCTGTCAACCCAATTGTTACACACGTCTAAGAAAACAATTCCATGCACTGCCAATGCATTAATCTTTTATCCTTCCTTTCTAAACTATCAGAGTCTGCATCTTTCTGAGGACATTTGGATCAGATTGACCAAGATGTTCTTTCAACTAGGGGGCAGGGTGGGCTTAATAGATTGCTTGCCGTAACTTTTAAATGTCAGATTGTGTCTTTTACAATAAACATCAAAAGTTAAATGGATTTGTTATCAGCAACGGTTTTCCTTCCCTCCCTCCCAACTTATTTTCAACCAGCGTCTTGATTTTCATTCCCCATTTGGTGCTCTCCCCACATACAGTGAGAATTCACCACAGATGCCTGTAGGGCAGGGTCTACATTCCTCTTCAACTAGAGGGCAGTTAAGAAGTGGGTACCAGCAAACAACAGGAGTCGTGGGCAGGAACAATTATAAATATTCCAGCTTGGTGTCTTGGTCTGATTACACAATATTAGAAGGCTCCAGAAAGTTCTAGGAATGTTGTAGTCAAACATTCTCCTCAAATGGTTGATGGTGTTCCATGTAGCACACAAAGGTGACGACCCTGGCTCTTCTGATGAAATACTCTATTCTCAAGTCAAGTCAAGTCAAATACCTTTATTGGCATAATAGCAAAACATGTATATAAAAGACAAAGCAATTCAAATCCCAGATCACTTGCAGAAAATCCTGTGGAGGAATTTTGCAATGCCTTCGGTTACTTGAGGACTGTGATCCGGTAAAAGAGAGTGCACTACTGTCGAGGGACCGTGTACCTTGCTCGCCTACATGAGAGGATATGTGTAGCGTTCTCTAAGATGGTTGTGTTGCTCACCTTCTATAAACCAGAAATCCCAGACATCCTGCAGGCCAAAAGTCACTTTTTAGCCTCCAATATTTACACACACCGAGCATTTACAGACACAAATTTGGATGCACAGAAGGAACCTCCCACCAAATCCTACTAAAGACAGGTTAACATAGTGACCCTTAGGGAAACACGAGTGTCTGTTGATAAGGAATTTCAAGACAACACCTTACCCCACCTATCTACAAATCCCAAACAGCAATCTCAAGAGCGAGAGATCACTCTAATAGGAAAAAATCTGTCAAATCCCTTAGATCAGTGATCCCCAACATGTAGTACAAGTTGGCTGCTACAAAAAGCTGATATTGTTCCAAATCTATCCCCTACTGCAGTGGTCCCCAACCTTTTTATCACCGGGGACCACTCAGCGCCTTTTACTGAGGCCCGGTGGAGGGGGTAGTTTACTCCTCTACTCTCAACCACTGCCCTAGCGCTCTCTGATCGCTATGGTAATGTTTAAACATCCCTTCAAAATAAGATACAGACACGCTACAACAATGAAGTGTGTTGTAAAGGGCTGGGGGGGGGGGATGAAGTAAAGGGCCAGGGGGGGGAAGGCGTCCTTCAGGGCCCACCTCCAATTAGTCGAAGGACCACATGTGGTCCGCAGCCCACAGGTTGGGGATTGCTACCCTAATGCCTGCCCTATGCAAGCTTTAGTTTCATTCATACAGGTTGCTCCATTAGTGCAAAATTGAAAGAGGTGGGCAGATGCCACTTTCCTGTTAAAGCCACACAGCTTCATTTTATGACTACGACTACTACTTCACTACTACTTTACCAGAGCCTCTTGTGGCGCAGAGTGGTAAGGCAGCAGACATGCAGTCTGAAAGCTCTGCCCAAGAGGTTGGGAGTTCAATCCCAGCAGCCGGCTCAAAGTTGACTCAGCCTTCCATCCTTCCGAGGTCGATAAAATGAGTACCCAGATTGCTGCTGGGGGGTAAACGATAAGGACTGGGGAAGGCACTGGCAAACCACCCCGTATTGAGTCTGCTATGAAAACGCTAGAGGGCATCACTCCAAGGGTCAGACATGACCCAGTGGTTGCACAGGGATACATTTAGGTTTACCTTTACTTTACCTTACTACTATCACTTTACTATTAATTCACTACTACTTTACTAACACTTTACTATTATTTCACTACTGCTTTACTAGTACTTTACTACGTTTAGTATTGCTATACTATTACTGCTTCACTACTGCTTCACTGCTGCTTACTACCACTTTACTACTGCTTTACCATTACTTCATGATTACTTTACCACTACTTCACTATTACTTTACCACTGTTTAACTATCATGTTACTACTGCTTTACTATTATTTTACTATTACTTCGCTATCACTTTACTGCTTTACTACTGCTTTACTAATACTTTGCCGTTGCTCCACTATTACTTCGCTAACACTGCGCTATTGCTTCACTGATGCATTACTACTGCTTTACTATCACTTTACTACTACTTTGCTATTGCTTTACTACTTCCGATAATGAAAAGTAGGATATATAAAAACTACTAATCTGTAGTCCTGTATATAATACCTGTCAAGAAGTAAACTATCACCATGTAAATTACACAGTATAAATAGATAAATATTCCCAGCATCACAATGACCTGAATCACAATGACCTGAGGCAGCAATGGAAAGCATGGTTCTAGACAGCTTGGTATAAGAAGTCCAAAAGCTACAGGCAGCTCAGGAAGTAGCACAAGGGAATTAGGAAAGGCAGCTCTGCATTTTTAGATATACAAATAAATAGCTACTGTAGTAAGCACACCCAGTGTATGATATTGGTTACTAAGGCAATAGACTTGGCAAGAGATCTTTGCCTTTTGAAACCAAATGCTAAAAGTCTAGCACTAAATGGGAAGGTGACTGTAAGCCACTTTGAGCCTCCTTCGGGTAGGGAAAAGTGGCATATAAGAACCAACTCTTCTTCTCGTCTTCTAAATCAAAGATAAGCATTACAACTAGACATAAATGTATGCCTGTAATGAATACAAATAACTTGTAGATTCTGAATTGTCTGAACAGAAAAGGTACTAATGGTGACTTTTAAGTGACCTACAATAATTAGTTTTGAAATTTATTTTCAGCAGGTTTTGAATGGAACAAGATCGTGGCAACCAGTTTCAACAGCAAATCAGGCACCCAATGGAAAAGTTACTGCTTAAGATTAGGGGGACCCCCCAACATGTAGTACAAGTGGGCTGCTACAAAAAGCTGATATTCTTCCAAACCTATCCCCTACTGCCTGCCCTGTGCAAGCTTTAGCTTCATTCATACAGCTTGCTCTATTAGTGCAAAATTGAAAGAGGTGGGCAGATGCCACTTTCCTGTTAAAGCCACACAGCTTCATTTTACTACTTCATGCTACTACTACTACTAGCACTACTACTTCATTCTACTACTACTACTAGCACTACTACTTCACTACACCTTTACCACTACTTTACTATTTTATTATTACTTTGCTATTATTTCACTACTACTTTACTAATACTTTATAATTGCATTACTACTTCAAATAGTGTTAACTTCCATGAAACCAGAATGTCATAAATCCATGCTTTACTACTACTTTACTAATACTAATACAACTGTAAAAGTTGTGCAGCAACACTGCCTTTGTGATTAACCTGATATGATTTCACATGGTGTAATTGTTAGAAAACTAAAATGAGATGTACAATTAAGAAAATATGTTGAATTGTCTGAACAGGAAAGGTATTAATGGTAACTTTAAGTGACCTACAATAATTCATTTTGACATTTATTTTCAGTGGGTTGCGAATGGAACAAGATCGTGGCAACCTGTTTCAACAGCAAATCATGCATCCAATGGAAAAGTTACTACTTAAGATTAGGGGAACCTCTCAACATGTAGTACAAGTGGGCTGCTACAAAAAGTTGATATTGTTCCAAATCAATCCCCTACTGCCTGCCCTATGCAAGCTTTAGCTTCATTCATACAGCTTGCTCTATTAGTGCAAAATTGAAAGAGGTGAGCAGATGCCACTTTCCTGTTAAAGCCACACAGCTTCATTTTACTACTTCATTATACTACTACTAGCACTACTACATTAAAACTTTACCACTACTTTACTACTTTACTATTATTTCACTACTACTTTACTAATACTTTACTATTACTACTTCAGATAGTGAAAAACATGATATATAAATAACTACTTCTTCTAACAAGGAGTTTTGGAATACAGACAAAACATCTCATCCTAGTTAGAGAAAAAGGTGATATTAAGGAGGGATGCCTAGCCGATAAAATAAATACACATTAAACTCAACAGCATCCAAATAAGTACAACAGAACACTATGTCAACAATATACTAATGCTAAGTGAAACAGAAATACGATGACTACTATTACCACTACTACTTCACTACAATTACCACCACTTCACAACTACTTCACAACTACTTTACTACTACCTTACTATTGCTTTACTATTTTAACTTGTCTGAAAAGTGACCCTCTTAAATTTCGATGGTTCCAGGCTATTGAACAAAAATTAGTCTCTATTGGCATCGATCTGAACTCCCTACTACCTGTGGAAGAAAAATGTATCTTCCGGATTATTAAACACAGAATATTAGACCATGAGCAGCAGGAACTCATATCTACCCAGCCTCGAGTCTGCTCACCAGCATTCTTTGGCATCACTATGCAGAGAAATATTATGCCTACATATTTGCATCTTCTTGATGTCCCACCCCTGAGAAGAGCTTTTCTCCTGGCACGAATGAATGCTTTCCCCTCAAAGGTCTTAGAGGGAATATTCCACCATATCCCATACCATGCGAGACTCTGTCCATGTGGTTCTGGCTGCCCTGACTCTGTCTCACACATTTTGTTAGATTGCCCCTTATATGAGCAGTGTCGGGATGACAGCTTTGTTGCTTTGCTGGGAAACAAGCCTTCTGTAAGTAAATCTATGACCTTGCAATTTCTGCTCTCTGACAAAGACCCAGAGGTAACCATTTTAGTTGCCAGAGTTTTAACTCTTAGCTTTTATAATATGCTGCCTACCTTGTATTTTATCTTTTATAGTTTATTTAATCATTTTAAGATCTGTTTGGTTATGTAACCCCATGGCCTATTTTATTATTTTGTTGAAATTTTAAACCCTATTTTTATATGTCTTATAGATATTTTATGCCAATAAAAGGTTACTGACTGACTGACAATTAAATCTTTTGCAGGAATGTGTGTCAAGCTTTTAAGGTGCCACAGGATTCCAATGTGTAGAAACAGATTTTGTGGTGGGACTTCTAAAACTGCTGGATCAGAATTGTAAAAGTTGTGCAGCAACACTGCTTTTGTGATTAACCTGCTATGATTTCACATGGTGAAAGCTAAAGTGAGATGTACAGTTAAGAAAATATGTTGAAATACTGAAGATGGAACAGACATTAGAAGGTGATAGAAGAAGAAGAGTTGGTTCTTATATGCCGCTTTTATGCTGAGAGAGCCCTGATATCACTGCTGGGTCAGAACAGCTTTATCAGTGCTATGGTGAGCCCAAGGTCTCCCAGCTGGCTGAATGTGGGGGAGTGCAGAATCGAACCTGGCATGCCAGATTAGAAGTCTGCACTCCTAAGCACTACACCAAACTGATAGTAACACCTTAGGCACCAAGAATTTGAAGGTATACATTTTCAAGAGTCAAAGTTCCCTTCATCAGGGAGGAGAAGCTTCGGCTTTCGAAAGCTCTTTCCCTAAAAACCTTGTTGACCTCTACGGTGCTCCTGGGCTCAATTCTAGCTGAAACCATCAAAACAAAGCCCAAAACTCGATCCCATGTCTTAGTAGAATTGACTCTGCTTTAGTGTCATCCACAGCTCCAAAACTGCCTCTTCAGGCAGGGGATGGGTCAAATGTAGTCAACACATCAACGCAAGAAACTGCCTCTCTCAGGAATTCTTGGATACCCAAAGGACGCCAAACCGCAATTTGTCAAGACAATTGTGAAGACCCTGCTCCCTCCCTCATTAACAACAAATACAATTCAAACAAATAGTACTCTGTTCTAAAGAAGTGTAGTAGGGCCAAGGTGGGCTCTTTGTTCTGTGAAAGAAGCAAGTGAGCACTAGGAAAAAGTGACAAGGAGCACCTCAGCGGGATCACTGCTGTAAAGCGTGCCATCACAGAGACTTCTAGGCTGTCATGTTGTCTGATGGAAACAGCGTGACAGTATTTCATATGCTGATTGAGGCCTGGGCAGCACTTCTTCCAAAACTACTTCCCTTGGAGAGCAGTAATGCTACATGCAAAGCATAGTGAGCTTCCATGCTTGACTTCCAACCAGGTGGGTATTCTCCCTGTGTGGAATAACAGCGTGCCTCAAAAGTCTGCGTGCCTCGGTGGCATACTGTTATTGTGCACAGGAAGCTTGCCAGCTTAGAAACAAGCACCTGACACAAGTATTTTCAAAGTGACACTGCAAGTCTGTAAGATTTGCTCATATGCAGGTGCCCTCTCTGCCCTTGACCCCACTCCCTCACTGTGAAATCCCTCCCCAACATCCACTTGAAGCAGTTTCTCTGGTGTGGTGGGCTACATAACAGGGGCCGAAATCTGACCTTTACTTTCTATTCTCCTCAGTTTGCTGACCATATCTCTCCTACCCATGTAAGTAGCATGATTCTGGAGAAGGTAGCACAGAAATGAACAATTATACAGGGATTATAAACATGCTGATATCACTTACTCACTGCTTGACTATAAACATGCTTTCATCACTGTACCAACTCATTTTTTCACACATCAGGAAAGTCCTGAATTACCTCTATAAATATGTGAAGACCTCCTAGCCTGTGATTTTGATCCTAAGAAATATTTCCACACACAGAAGAAGAATTGGTTCTTATATGCTGCTTTTCTCTACCCGAAGGAGTCTCAAATCACCGGCTTACAATCACCTTCCCTTTCCTCTCCCACAACAGACACCCTGTGAGGTGGGTGAGGCTGAGACAGCCCTGATATCACTGCTCAGTCAGAACAGCTTTATCAGTGCTGTGGGGAGCCCAAGGTCACCCAGGTGGCTACATGTGGGGGAGGAACAGGGAATCAAGCCCAGTTCCTCAGATTAGGAGCCACCACTCTTAACACTACACCATGCTGGCTCCCTGAGAGATTATTGCAGACTCCCCTCCCCCTCTGATGGTGCCCCGCAGGAGCATTAGTTCATTTGGGACTTCAATGGAAAGTACAGGTGCCGTTTGCCCACAGACATCGCCATTCCCCACCAGTGGCCAGACAAGCAGTGGGAAAAGGAGCAGCAAGGGGGAAAGGGAGGACATTCTCCATGACACTTCCAACTAAAGTCTAGAGGTGATGCTCTATGATTGCCCTGATCTATATGGTTTAAACCAGGGGTAGTCAACCTGTGGTCCTCCAGATGTCCATGGACCACAATTCCCATGAGCCCCTGCCAGCGTTTGCTGGCAGGGGCTCATGCGAATTGTAGTCCATGGACATCTGGAGGACCACAGGTTGACTACCCCTGGTTTAAACTGCCATGAGCTGAATAGCCCCAAACTAGCCCGATCTCTTCAGATCTCGGAAGCTAAATAAGGTCAGCCCCAGTTAGTATTTGGATGAGAGACCACCAAAGGGTCTCTACACAAAAGCAGGCAATGGCAAACCAACTCTAATATATCTCTTAACTTGAAAACCTTACAGGGTCACCAACTTGACAGCAAAAAATAAATTGTTTGTACTATAGAGGTTGATGGAATCCTAGAGTGTCAACATCATTTCCAAGTTGTGGCCCAAGGTGGTGGCAATGCGAACCCCTATTCCACCCCCTCCCCAAAATAGCCTCCCAGTAGTGTCATGAACACACCTGGCAATGGTAGCAGGAAATCCCAGCAGGAGGCAGAAATCCCTTCCATCTATAGAGACTGATAGTGAGATCCCAACCATTGTCTTTTCAAGCTATGAAACAGTGGCTTCACTTCTCTGACTTCTCCATCTGGTATTCTTCCTCCTTTTTTCCTACAAACCAGAGGAAAGGAAGAGAAAATGTTTGTGTTACTCACCCATAGCTACCTGTTGAACACTGCAATATTTTTTAATTAACTGTTTTTATTTGGGGAAAAGAGATAAGAATATAATAAAGATATTAAAGGGATCCTGATCGATTGGCAAGTCACTCTTGGCTACAGAAGAGAACCTCTGTATTAGAAAAGCTTTTGAAGAAAAATTATTTTTCCTCAGTTTCACATTATAAAAACTGAGACACACCCACACACCCACAATGGTCTGGCTTCTACAAGCTTTCCTAGTAGACTAATATCAAAAGTGTGAATAAAGTTCAAGTTTTCTGAATCTCACTCACTCTAGTATTTTGAATAACTCTGGCCCTGAGGTATGAGAAAATCTTTTACTATTTCATACAATTATACAAAAGGGCCTCTGCCTGCCAGAGCAATGCAAGTATCTTTGGATAATGTACGAAGGTTATCTCGTGGGAAATATCTTGGGGTAGAGTGCGGTAATGCATCAGCGATGCTGCTGTGGTTAAAACACTCATAATCCAGAAATCCGTACCGAGAGAGTATAAGAGTGTCCCGTTAATGGTTCCATCCGACAAATTTAATTTCCTATATAGATCAGTAAATTCACTTTACTTCCCTTCCACCTTTTTACTGCAAGCAATTGTAGATGTTATTTGGTAGGCAAATACATCATCTCGTTTACCTACAGCACAGGCCAATAAATCGAAAAACGTTTTCCTGCAGTCCAGCAGTGCTCAGATCACTCCTTTGTTCTCCTCCACCACCAAGTATTTAGAGTTGCCAATCTCCAGGTGGAACTACAGTAAATAATGCTTCCAAAAGTGCAAAATAGTCATTTATAAAGTATCATCAAGACAATCCTAAGTAATAATCCAACACTACTGTAAATTCGTGTATAATAATGCAATGATACAAGCGTAATGCAAAAAGAAAAAAAAAATAGTCCAGGCAACAGTTCAACAGGTTAGTTCCAACTGAAGTCCAAACGAGAGTCCAGTAGTGCCCCGTTTCACAGGGGGGTTTCTACAGAGGACCCAACAGAAGTAATAATATTGTAACATGGGACTGTAATTTCTTCTTTCCCTAGATCATTGAACAGGCTATGTGCATCTTGAAAAGTTACCACTGATGTCACAAATTAGTTCACTTTTTGGAGAGTTCTTCTAACTCAAATTGTTATTTGTTCCCTTGAGGAATGTGATAATATTATTACTTCTGTTGGGTCCACTGTAGAAGCCAGCCTGTGAAATAGGGGACTAGCGGATCTTTGTTTGGACTTTAGTTGGAACTAACCTTTTAAACCATCACCTGAATGATATTTTTTTGTATTACACTTGTTGTATCATTGTATTATTGTACACAAATTTACAGGATTGTTTGGTCATTACTTAGGATTGTCTTGATGATACTTTATCAATGCCTATTCTGCACTTTTGAAAGCATTATTTACTATAGCTTCATTACCCAGCCTCCTCTTTTTTGCCGGCATTTTCCATTTACTATGTACCTCAGTTTTTGTTTGTTGTAATCTCCAGGTGGACACAGGAGATCTCCCACTATTACAGCTCATCTCCAGAAAACAAAGATCAGACCCCTGGAGAAAATGGCCATTTGAAAAGATGAACTCTACCCCCATTGAAGTCCCTCCCCCCTCCCTCCTCAGGCTCCCCCCCTAAAATCTCCAGGGATTTCCCAACCCTACGCTGGTAACCCTACATGTGATTAGTCCAGAGTGCAGTCAAAAAATGCAGATTACCATAGTACTAGTAACTGTATATAAAACAGCCTCAGCAAGAGGTGTAAAATCCTGTGTTTTGTGAAATAAATCAAGTGTTTTCATCTTCGATCCCTGGACGGATCAAAAAATATTACTATCTTGACATTAAAATACACTTCACACCAAACCTAGGATTAAAGGCTAAAAGCAACTTCCAAATGTAGGGCATTGCAGAATAAAATCTCATTGCAGAGTTTCTGCCCTCATGCAGACAATCAGTCCACCAAGCGGCGTATTAGCTGATCAGCAATGCCTCCCCAAACTTTAAGAAAGAAGCCCCTTCCCCAAATCCTTTTTAACAGATGAAATCAGACACCAAACCTGAATCCCACCATGTGCAAAGCATGTACTCACTGACCTGTAAACCACTGGCTTGCTACCCACCCCCCCTCCAGCTGACGATTTCAACCTAGCTAAACAACCCCAGTGCCTCCAGAAGAAAACAATGAAAGGCGCATTTATAGGATAGGAGTTTGTATCCACCTGCCCTCCGTACCACTCAGCTGCAAGCAATTCAGATTTACCACAAAATCCATTTCTGCAGCCCTACACATTTGAAAGAGTAAAAATAACCCTAAACACGCCTCCCTGCCTAACTAGCTGGCACATAAGACTTTTATCCAACGCTCCCTTCTTTCGTCACAAGACATTTTCCATTAACTTCAGCCTCATTTACCGTAGACCTTGGGTTCTCGATAATGAAAGCTACTGCACACAAAGTCATTGTACTAATAACATTGGCAAGGGAGACGGCTGCTTTGTCTGCCTTAAGCAGGACCCGTTTCAGGTCTCCAGAGCGGCACAAAAGTTAAATGCCAGCTCTGCCTCTGAAAAGAGACAGGCTGCCAGTCAATAAGAGGGCTGCACCGCAGAACAATCAATTCTTCGCTTTCAAGGAGATCCAGACACGTCGACTTCAGAGGAAGCCTGTGATTAAACTGTCTCGTCCCTCCCAAACTTTCCCTGATGTTTTAAGAGCAATCTTTTATTCTATCAAACGTCTGCTATACCCTGTTTACTTGATAACTCTTGGCAGCTGGGGGTAGTTTTATTTATTATGGAGGCTGAGAACCACAGACAGAAACAAACCTTCCCGACTCCTCTTTGTTACTCAAGAGCTCTTGAGGGTGGTGTTTACGATACAGTGATAAAATGAGCAGTAAAAGGAAACAGAAAATAATGTTGTTGTGTAATTTCACAGTACTTGCTCTTTAGTGTAGAACAGACATCCATGAAATCGGCCCTCCAGATGTCCATGGACTACAATTCCCATGAGCCCCTGCCAGCGTGCAGGGGTAGTCAAACTGCGGCCCTCCAGATGTCCGTGGACTACAGTTCCCATGAGCTCCTGCCAGCACTGGCAGGGGCTCATGGGAATTGTAGTCCATGGACATCTGGAGGGTCGCAGTTTGACTACCACTGATTTTACCACAAATCCTGTCACCAACTACTGAAACAAACTACTGGTGACATTGTGATGCCAAAGACTAAGGTTTTGGGCCAAGGGGTTAAGCAGAAGAAGCAGTGGTGAAAATATTCAGATGCTAAAAATCAGAATTTCAAGGCCATACGCAGGTTGGGACCCACATACCTGAGGGACCGCCTACCACTCTATGCCCCCCGCAGGGCCTTACGCTCTGCGGGTGAGAACCTGTTGGTCGTCCCTGGCCCGAAGGAAGTGCATCTAGCCTCAACCAGGGCCAGGGCTTTTTCAGTCCTGGCCCCTACCTGGTGGAATGAGCTCCCGGGTGATCTGCAGGCCCTGCGGGATTTGTCAGCTTTCCGCAGGGCCTGTAAAATGGAGCTCTTCCACCAGGTCTATGGTTGAGGCTGGGCTCAGCGAATCAGGGACATCGCTCCCCCCCTAGGAGTTGGAGTGTACGCTACTCCCCTATCCTTTCCTCTTCACCTCTTTGATAATTGGGGGAGGGATGGGATTTTTAGCCGTCATGTTAGTAGATTGATGTTTTAATGGGAATTTTAATGGGATTAGTTGTTGTGACCCGCCTCGAGCCTATCGGGAGAGGCGGGAAATAAATCTAATAATAATAATAATAATAATAATAATAATAATAATAATAATAATAATAATAATTTACGAGTGGGGTGTGTGTTTTATATATTTACTAGAAGCAAAGACCATTGCACTCAGGGAAACTAGGATGCACACCTGCACTGTGGCCTTCCTGGGGGCTGGCTACATGGCAAAAGCTCCTGCCCACCCCTGGACTCTTGGAGCCCCGCCTCCAAACCACAAGGAATATATATGACCCACGGGTCACCAACTTCCAGGTGCAGTCTGGAACTCTCCTGGAATTGGAGGGGAAAGTGCTACTGGGAAAGAGTGTCTCCCCCCCTCCACATGTCCCCACGGCCTCATGGCATTTCTTTGCCCCATTTATAGTAGGTCTCAAATTTGCTTTGTTGTGATGGTCTTGGAAAGACTGCAGCAATATCAAGGCGATATCCATATAGAAAGTCTATATCTTCCCAGTCCCACCCACATCAGCATTAATTTCACTGCTGCAATTGCCTGTGATGGTTATCCTCAAAGCATTCCTCCCTTCTCAGATTGCAGACTGCAAAGCTCACATGACTTACTCATAAGTAAACATTCCCAGGGCAGAGACTTTTTCTGGGTTTTTCTGGGCCTCCCATAACCTCCCCCTCCCAAAGGGGAATAGAGGCAGTGCAGGAATGGCTTCCTCCCCCCCTCTATGTCCTCTGATTTGAAAGAGGCCAAGAGATCAGGACAACTTACTGGCAGCTGGGCCTCCCGCAGCCCAAGGGTATAGGCTTTTCCTGGCTGCCCTGAATCCCAGAGGGCTGGTATGGGGCCATTTCTAGCCGTCCCGCAACTCCCCCCCTCAAGAAGGCACACCAAGGTTACCCCAGGAGGCAGATTGCTCCCCCACCATGAGTTGAAAGAGGCCAGGAGAACTAACTGGCAGTGAGGCACACTCTGAAGCTGCCTCCTAATCTACCCAGCAAACTTCTGAAACTGGCAGGAACTCAGAGGCAAAGACCTGACTCCTTCTTAGCCCTTCCTGGCCGAGGGCTCCCTCGTGATTGGGGCTAAACTACCAGAGCAGTCCGTTCCTGATTGAGGGCCATCTCCTATTGAGGGAATATTTCCAGGGGGGGAATCAGGTTAGGAGCGAGTTGTCTGCACACAATCGGAACTGATTGGCCTTTGTTAACAGATTGCAATTTGACCTGACTGGCCTTCATTGGGAGAGTCCTCCCTCTCTATTGGTTGCATTCCCCCCTGGGGATGGCCAATCAGGGAGAGAATAATCTGGCCCGTAATGGCTTACAACAAGAATTAACAATATACAAACAAACATAACCATTAATTCCGCCCCCCCTTATCAAGCTGGAAAATGCTATCAGCTGGAAAATGCCTGGGAGATATGTCATGCATGTAGGGCGCCTGAAGGCACTGGAGGAGGGCCAGATCTTCCCCAATCTCAGCCTCAACCAAACTCCTGGCAGAAGAGCTCCACCTTGCAGGCCCTGCAGAATTGAAGAAGCTCCATCAGGGCTCTGATCTCTTCTGAGAGTTCATTCCACCAGGCAGGGGGCAGTGCCTAAAAGGCCCTGGCCATGGTCAAGGCCAGGTAAACCTCATGAGGCCCAGGAATCTCCAACCAATTTGTGCTCTGCAGGGAGCCTAAGGAGTCAAATGGTCCCTCATATACATTGGGCCTAGACCACACATGGCCTTGAAGATTAATACCAAAACTTTGAAACTGATCCGGTTTAGCATTTTGGTTTTTAGCATTTTTAGCTAAGGTCATTGCCTTTTATGATTTCAAATCAGAGATAGCAGATTTGTGCTGATTCTCTGGAAGTTAAATTAAAATGTAAATTATATTAAATTAAAATAAATTATATTAAAATATAAATAAAAATAAATAACACTAATTGGATAAATCTACTTGATTGTTGCTTAAAGACTGTTGTTTAAACCCACAAATTATAGATCAAACTCCTTCTGCAATGACTTTTTATTAATATTTTACCTATAAGAGATGAGAACACAGAGTACCACCCAACTATGTATTATAGAGTCATAGAATTGGAAGGGATCTCCATGGTCATCTAATCCAACCCCCTGCACAATGCAGGAACTGACAACTACCTGCCCCCCCCCCACAGTGACCCCAATTTCATTAGTATGCTGCTTCAGCTTCCAGAAAATTGGATCCAGCTTTCCAACAGCCAAAATGAATCACTGAATACAGCCAGTTAAAATTAGAATGAATGCGCTCCCATGAAGAATAAGCTTTCAAACAGATTACTAGTAGGCTTTTAAAAAACTATGTGCCTTGCTGAAGATAAGATTGAAAACATACTTACATGATGCTAGCTTTAAGCATATAAAAAGACAGACGGCAAGATCAGAAATTGTATAGATAAATCCTTTTGCTTCAGCCAGGGGAAAGATTACATGCTAGATACTTGACATATAGCTGTGAAAAGCCTAGTAGCCATGTTAGTGCCCTCTATGAAAAAGCCAACTCATTTATTTGGTCTCCAGATATGGTAGGAAGGTACATTCAATAGTAATGTTGGCCCCATTAGGACCTGGATGTGATTAGGATCTGGAGAAGGCATCTGATTCACACTGCAGGCTAGGAATATCTTTGTCGCCTGCTCCCTCCACTTCTTCCACTGTTGGGTACCTGCCTATTTACTGAAACTGTTTGAAGGTAGCCAACTTAAAGATGGGGCCTGGACTTTTCCCAGAATTATAGGTCTAGGCTGCACAGATCCAATTCACCTGGAGGAAATGGCAGTTCAGAGGGTGGACTCCAGGGTAGCAAGGCCTGAGCTCCACTCCCTCTCCCCACACCACCCTGTCCACCACTGCCACAAAATTTCCAGGAATTTCCCAAGCTGGATTTGAGAGTCCTGTTTTGTAGCTAGAGATGTGAAGACCTTGAAGAAAAAAAAACAAGAAAACCTTTTGCTTCCATTTTCGCCATCTTCCTCCCCGGATTTTTTAAATTGAACAATATGATGGTATAGGTGGCCAAACTGTGGCTCGCCAGGTGTCCACGGACTACAATTCTCATGAGCCCCTGCCAGCATCATGTTGGCAAGGGCTCGTGGGAATTGTAGTCCATGGATAACTGGAGAACCGCAGTTTGACCACCCTTGGATGAGAAGGTAGGGAGACTGCTGTGTCCACAATTGTTCCATGTGCCCTGCCATTCATGGATTGTGGCTGCTCGCTAAGTGTACAGGAAAAGTGTGGCAAGAAACAATTCTTCCTTTCATACTGCTCATGACCGTTTACGCACTGGAGGTTTCAATGCCGGGCTGCAGGCTGGAGTTCTAGTCATGGCAGGTTGCCCCACATGGGGGAGCATTTGGCCCGGTGCACCTCATCCACCCCTGATTTGTGCTCCTGCATGGGACCTAGGGCAGTGAAGTTCCCAGTGCATAAATGGTCTATGATTCCCTTCTTTATTAGCTTTATTCACTTTACGACACTGGTCATTTTGCAGAGCACTTGGGGTGGGAACCCTCCTTTGAAATATTTTCTGTTTGGGCTTAGTGAAAAGCTTTCCAGTGTATGATTAGAACGCAAACCGTTTGATGTAAAGCACTACACAACCCAGCTGCGTGTGGTCAATCACTTTCCACTTGCCCCAAGAGAGCTATTTCCCCCTCGTGGCCGTTCAGAGGAGTGAATGAGCATCTGCAGGAACAGCCACAGCAGCTGCCACTCTGTAGCCTCCAAGGGTGGCTGAAAAGGGCTTTGGGGTAGAGAACAGAGCCTGCTGGGACTGCTGCAAAAAGGGAGATCTGCAAGACCTGTTTTGAGAGTGGGCAAATCCCCCTCCCTGCCTGTACCACAGGCCTTGCTGTTGCTCCGTTTCCATTGGCCGCCCCTCCTCCACTTCCACCCCTCAACACAATCTTTTCCAGCCAACTGTCTGTAGGCTATGAAGAGTTTTCACGATATAATTGGAAAATACAATTACAGTGCCATTTGCAAAGCAAGCAAGAAGTGAGGGAAACATATCCGTATTACCCTCTTTAATGGATATCTCAAACAATTATAATCCTTTAATTATTTACTTCCGGTGAAAGTTATTGGCCATTGGATTTATTTAAAGGACGCCCAACCGCAGGCAATGAGGTACTTTTCAAGCCACATTCCCTAGAGATTCTGTCCATTCTTCATACAGCAAATCCACGGTTATTGGTCACCAGCAAATGGAAAGTTTGACTTCTCAAAAGTAAAAAACACAACTTGTCCTTTTGTCTACAGTATAGTGATGCACTTATGGAAGGAGAAGTTCCCCCAAAAAACAATTCTTTATGATTCTGGGAATGAACCACACTGCAGAATGTCTAGGGATCTTAGGTGTGACTGTGCAACGAGAAACTACCTATACATTTGGAATCATTAGGGGTTGACTATGATTCCTAAATGGAAGTGAGCAGGGGAAATGGCCAGATATCCTTCTCAGCCCAGGAGTATCCCAATCACATTGTTTATTCACTTTCATACATTTGCGCTGCTTGCTTCATTTGGCGACATTATCATGGGGTGGGATCGACGGTGAAGAGTTAAAGCTTCACACAGCTTAATGACAGACTGTTCCAAGGACTCTGACTGGTTAGCAGAAGGAAAAGAAAAATCCTATGAGAGCTGTGTGCTAGGGTTGTGCACGGCATCATCCAATGCGGCTGCTCGGGCCTACCGCAGCCAGCGCCTCGCTCTGGGGGGTATGTGAGATGCTGGCTGCGGTACGCTGGAGCGGCCGCTTCGGATGATGCTGTGCACAACCCTACGTGTGTGCTGAAGGAACTTTGATTCTTAAAGAGACCTGGCATTAGAGAAAACCATTCTGTACCTTAGATGTTGAATATCATCTCTGAAGAGATTTTAGTCAGAAGACTAAAGAGTCTAGGTTCAGCATAACCTGCAAGCACAGACAGGAGAACTGAGTGATATTTGGTAGGGTGATTTGGATAGTGAACTGAGACTCCCAGTCATGCCAAAGGAAAGGGAAGGTATCTCTTAGGGAGAGAAGAAGAATCCCTGCTCTGTTAAACAGATAAATGAGCTCTGAGGAATTCAGTGGTCTGGTGTGAAAGAATACTGCTTTAGATAGCTCAGGAGTTAGAGGGAAACTGCTGTTTCAGAGAAGGGGAGTGTGAGTACTGATAGATAATACAAACCTTCAGAAAACCTGAGGAGTTTAAGGAACCCCAAGGAATACTGTAGTGTTTGGGAAGACACAGCTACGAAGGCCTCTCACTATTAAGAACTTCAAAACAAAGGAAATAAGCTTCAATAACACTCAATAGCCTGGATTTAAGAACTAAAGACTGTACAAGTACTGGTTTTACCTTGAAGTTTTCACATCCTCATCCACCTGACCTTTCCCTGTGTGTTGAATAACATTTTTGATTCTGTTTGACTTTTGTGATGTCTCAAGAGCCATTCTGAAGGAGCTTTGGTAAAGAGGATTCCTGTACCTTCCCCTGATGCTCCAGGGCTGAGTTAAAAGCCAAATTATTTTTCAGAGACAATTTATTAATCTCAGTAAATAAGCCATATTATTTGGATGGCACAGTCAGTGAAGGAAGACAATGGAGGGGGTAATCTGCCTCTGAGGGAGGAATGTGGATAGGGTCATCATATGGAGCCATTGAAACATGACCCCTGTTGAAAAGGTAACAAGGTTTACTTGAATGTGTGACTACTTTTACGGGCAACTTCCATATTGGAATAAAGTGACCAGACCCACTGTCCACTCTCTATTTAAAAGAGCTGGTCCCCAGAAGTCTTAGGTGCCAAGAGTGGAACATTTCTCTAAGTAGTGTATTAATTTTGTTAAGACAGAGTTCAGCCTCTTTCCTTGGAAGACTCCAAAAGAATTGACTGTCCATGGCAAGTGGTATGGTCTCCATGACTGGAGTAACAAGTATACATCTTCAATGCATCTGTGAATCATATCTCTATGCTTTCTTCCAAGAAGATCAAGGCAGGTTACAGACCAATATATTTACCACATGGCTGTCAGGAGTGCATACAACCTTCTAGATAATCTTTGCTTACAAAGACTGGAAAATATATTGCTAATCTGCAGGTGACAATCATTAGTTGAATTCACAGCAATAATCCTAAATGTTTAAGATAACCACCCACAGCAAAAACATGTTCTTAAATGAACAATAGCCATAGGCAAAGCTACCAATAGGGGAAAATTAGCTTTGCAGGGTTGGTGTGTGGGGGGTTTTCCCAACCATTATAATTCATAATGAATTGTTCCTGTGTGTAAAAATTCATCAACTAGTACATTCCTCAACCTGACTGCAGCTGTAATCTCATCTCTGCTTTAATACTATTTACCAATGTGCTCTGCAGGTACCATTTCATCAATAGGATTGAGAACAGGAACTGAATTCTTTGTGGCCATGTTGTGCACCATACACCAGATGACTTGTTATTTTCAAAGCATATCAGGACTCCATATAACGCTAGCCCAAAATAAATTAAGATAGCTTCAGCAGACTGCTGCAACAAACACAGTATAGAAGTCAGGCAGCTTTAATTCCCCAAAGCTTATACCCTGAAAATCCTGTTGGTGTCT
Organism: Paroedura picta; assembly: GCF_049243985.1. Lineage (NCBI taxonomy): Eukaryota > Metazoa > Chordata > Lepidosauria > Squamata > Gekkonidae > Paroedura > Paroedura picta. The sequence continues at coordinate 47,157,529 of NC_135370.1, forward strand.
AAGGTGCTACTTGCTGGGACTTCTGGACTATGCTTGGCCCTAGGTCCCTCCAGAAAAATAGACCTGTGGGGTAACAGAGCATTTGCAATTATTGGTTACCTTTGTTGATGAGGCACAGATTCAAACTCACAGCACTTTGAGGTTTAAAAGTAATAATCTCTACTAGAAAGATTCTAGAGAATATATATCATATTCATCTGCTAACTGAAGTAGTGCAAAAAACCTTAAAAGATAGTTACAAAGAAAACACATTGCAAGCCCCTATGGCCGGCTTTGCAAGCAGGACTACATGTCCACACATCTGCAGATGGAGAGAGCTGAGAGCCTAATGGAGGACACTTGCTCCTTGCAAGCAGGAGAGTTTCTCCTCTTGAAAAAGATGAAAGAGGGTGGTGACTCAAATTAAACTAAGAGATCTCTCAGGCCATGTGCTCAGGATTCTTCCAAGGCAATCCTAGCTGTGATCATCTGGTGTCAACTAGTAAGCACATAGGTACAGTTTACCAGCCTAACAATGTTACAACAACCTTTCAGAGTTGACTTCATCACACTCCTTGTTGACTGCAATTCCAATGCTACTAGACTCAATTCCAATGCTACTAGACTCAATTCCAATGCTACTAGCTCGTAATTTAGAGAAAGAGGACATGATTTCTTCATGGAACCTATGCAGCACACTGGTATATTTGAGTTCAAATATCTTTTAAGAGCTGTCTCAAGGATATATAAGGCTGTTTTTCAGATTCATCTATAAAGAAAGGATAGGCACCTGAAAAGGATACTTATGGTGCAGTAAATCCTGCTTGGGGAAAGAGCAGTAGATGCCTAATCAAGCCTACTTCAACTCTCACGTTTTTTCAACATGGACATCCTCTGAAAACATCATAGCAATAGTCCTTTTACTAGCTGCTGGTTTGTGATCAAGTATATCAAGATGGATGGATCAGGAAAGTAGAAAGTATATTGAAGCAGATTCCCATTCAGTGTTCTCCTGCATGTCATTTGTGTTTTGTGACTATTTTCAAAACTCCTTTCAAAAGAGACTCACCCTGTGACCACCCAGCAGATGCCAATGACTGTCCCCCAGCTTCGAAAAAAAATCCACAAAGATAATGAAAGACAGCCATAGAATCATAGAGTTGGAAGGGGCCATACAGTCCAACCCCCTGCTCAAAGCAGGACCAGCCTAAAGCATCCAGGATTAGCTGTCCAGCAGCTGCTTAAAGAACAAAGTCCTTCAAATATCCAGTATAAAATAACACTGCTTATAATGTTAAGCCCAGGCAGACAACAAACATTGGAGGGGGAAGCCAAAATGGGAACTACACATTCAGTCACCACTTTGCAACCTCAGCGTCCACATATTTTTATACTTTAAATTTGAAGATGAACATCGATTCACTTTTTCAAAACTATGGAACGCTGGTGTCTGTTACCAGAAACAAAATATGTTCTAGGCATTATTTGCATGGGTGTTACAAAGCCGATTCTGTCGGCTCCAATCTTACGGCACTCTGCAATAAACTTCTAAGCACTGGCAAGGCAAGGGAAGACAGATGCACGAAGTGGAACTTTGCCAGACTTTCCTACAGGGCTGGCAATCGATGCAAACAGCTTTCAGGTTACCAACCAGACCAGACAGTGGGGAAGATCAAAGCACTCACGCCTCCCATTGGCTGCATTCTGTACCTCCCCTGAGGAGGCTTGTCTCACGGTTTTAAAATATGTGAAAGTACTTCTCAATGCATTTGGCAGCAGATAACCAAGTGGCCGGTGGTTTCAGGCTTAGTGATTTTGCCATGTAAATAAACCAGGAGGGAAATCCTCAGGGGGTTTTAGGCACTTTATAGCTTCTGTTTTTCTCTAATCATTGTAACATTAGTGAGGCTTACTGTAAGGAATGCGATTCTGTGAAGCACAATAGCGGCTCAGCGTTCTGTTCAGCAGCCATGTGATAGGACCCCTGGAATCTCCATGGAGAGGCATCACCATAGTAAGCCAGTCTCCATGAGAGCTCCATGAATGTTAATGTGTAGATTTGATTAGATTTAGAATCAAACAAAGTGGGGTTTATAGGCGTCTAGCTGCCTGCCCCCACTTTTACTCAAAACCTGTGGACGAACTCTTGCTTCCATGTTTATCAATCAGCAATTTCAGTATTAAGCAAATTTTAGAAAAGATATCTCAAATCAGACACCGTAGATAGCATTTCATAACACATGAAGCTGCTTTGTACAGAGTCAGATCACTGGTGTATCAAGGGCAGTGTTGTTCATTGTGACGAGCAGTGGGTCTCCAGGGCCACTTCATCAGATCCTTTCCACTGGTTATGTTTGGGACAGAACCTAGAACCGTCAGTATGCCAAGCAGATAGCCTACCATTAAGCCATGGCCTCTACTCAAACACATGACATTGATTAAAACACATTATGTTTCAGGTAGGCAATTAGCATATTGAGAGACAAGTCATTAAGTACCATGATAGTATTCTCAATGATCTGTAGATAAGTGAATCATCGATAAACCTTCTGATTTCTAGAAAACAAGAAGTGAAAGATGCTGTTAACAATGATATTGCAATATATTAGTCTCAAAATTTATCCCCAGTGATGGATTATGAACTCAGGCACTAGTGGGGAGCTGTTGAGGAGGGTGGATATCGCCTAGGAGGGCATGATTTTAAGGGGTATTGTTTTATTATCCTATTGTGGGATTTGATCATTGTAACTCACCATGGGCCAGCTTGCTGAGAGCGGCAAGTGATAGACAGACAGACAGACAGACAGACAGACAGACAGACAGACAGACAGACAGACAGACACACACACACACACACACACACACACACACACACACACACACACACACACACATACATACATACATACATACATACATACATACATTAAACATAAAAACTTGATGAAATGTAAATTATGTTCAAGAAGTTCTCACAGAGTCAGTTTTTAATTTCCCCGTTCTAAGATTCCTTTTCTTACAGATATTTTTTTACAGTCCAGAGTAATAACAGCCACATTTGAATGCACAGCAGTACAACCCACAAGGTTACCTAAGCCTAGTAAAGAGGGAATTGAGCTACAAAAAAATGGCTAAGAAACTTCAAGCTTATAACTGTTGGGGGGATGGACCTATCCTCTGTGAATCTGTCTAATTCCTTCTCAAATCTATCTAAGCACTATTTCCACTGACAGTGAAACACATAATTTAATTACTTTTTGAGAACTGTTGTATTTAATTACTTATTGAGAACAGTTGCAGTTGCTTAGGACCCAGTATTTCATCACTATGTATTTTATCACTATGTCCACTGGCAGTGAAGCCAACAATTTAATTACTTATTAAGTAAAGTTGCATTGGTTACCAGTTCTGGCCCAGATCAGGTTCAAGGTTTTGGTGCTAACCTTTAAGGCCACAGCTTGGGCCCTACCTGTCTGAGGGATCACTTATCTCCTTATTCCCCCTGTATGGCCCTTCGCTCTGTGGGTGGTGATCTGTTGGAGGTCCCTGGACCTAAAGAAGTATGCCTGACCTCAATCCTGGCCAGGGCCTTTTTGGACCTGGCCACAACCTGGTGGAATGAGCTGAGGGCCCTGACAGTGCTATCACAGTTCCACAGGGCCTGTAAGACGAAGCTCTTCTGACAAGTCTTTGGTTGCGACCAGGGTTAAGATCAACTGGGCCCCACCGCAGAATCAAGTCCTTCATTAATATCTGTGCACCCCACCCCTAGGATGGCAGCTGTGAGTTAGGTAGGTTTTCTTTGCCACCAGCCTTGCTGTCACCTTGAGGTTATTGTTATGGGGATTTAATGGGGTTTTACAGGTTTTATCTTGAAATCAGCTATGAGTCCTTGGAGAATTTGGACGGACGGACGGACGGACGGATGGACAGAAAGAAAGAAAGAAAGAAAGAAAGAAAGAAAGAAAGAAAGAAAGAAAGAAAGAAAGAAAGAAAGAAAGAAAGAAAGAAAGAAAGAAAGAAAGAAAGAAAGAAAGAAAGAAAGAAAGAACCAACACGAACCAACGAACGAGATTTCCTTTTGTCTGGCCTGAATCTACTGCTCAACTTTACTGACTATCCATTTTTTTCCTACCCATGCAGTGATGGACAGGGTAGGTTCCGCCTCTCCCTAAGAGTGGCTAATGAGTGTGGACAGAATGTTGGGAGGGAGTGGTGGAAAAACAACCGTACAGAAAAGCAGCACAGAAGTTGGCAGCTTAGGAGCTGGTGGAGCGAAGGAGGAGGTCTAACAGAGTGAAACTCTGTAACTAAAGGACCCCGGTTGTAGTAAAAGGACATCACAAATGAAATGGAAGTAAAACATGATCACTTATACCTTCATTTCTTCAGGGCCATTTCGCATGGCTTCAAAATAGCACAATGGTTGCTAATTGAAAACGCTACTAATTTGCCTTAACGCACGACGTCGCAGACAATCTGCAACACTCCTGAAACCAATCAGCAAAAAGCGCTTCGTTGTAGCGCTTTTAGGGGAATCCAGAAAAGTGGATTCACCCTCCGGATAGCGATACACTCCTGCAACCAATCTGCAACACTAGCGCTAAAGACCTGTGCATTACCATTGTTGCGGGTTCTTCAAAGTCCCTCCTCCTGAGCCTGTCCTCCAAACTTCCGGCGAAGCGATCGCCATTTTTTTTTCTCCGAGCGAGCGGGGATAAACGCACCAGCGAGCCTCTTTCTGTTTAGAGGCTTCCCTGGCTTCAGTCCTTCACCTTTAGTCACTAAGCACAAACCACATAAAAGCCCGTTTGCTGAAATAAAGTCCCTTTATTTTTTACACATTAATTCAGCCGAAAATCGGGCCCGTGAGAGGGGGGGGGGGATTTTTTTTTTATCACTCGAGGCAGCGTGCCAACGATCATACAATCAAACGACAGCTCACATTAGGCAGCTGGATGGGTCTCTCCGTTGCAACGAATCTACCTAGATTCGTTGCTATGGGTCTGTTTTTTTTTTTTTTTAAACCTTTCTTAAAGGGAAAGGGGCTGTTTGGGAGCATGCTAACGGCTGCCCATTGGCTGCTTGACGGCCAGGGGCGGGACGAGCTTGGCAATAGCGCTTCCTTTCTAGCGATTTCTGCCGAGACCGGAAGCCTGTGGGAAACGCTAAAAAACGCAACTGATTCCACTACAAAGGCAGGTATGCATAACGACGAATTCCACTATTTTAAATGGCGATTTTTCATTCCGCAAACAATTTGCAACAAAGATCCCCGTGCAAAAAGGCCCTCAGTGTTTTGCTCATATATGATAAATAACAGTTTTTCTTGTTCAAATTAATCCTGTGGGCTGCATGACTAAGGGAAAGAAACATACAAACATTAATATCTCATTCTAGAAACATGTTTTCTAGGATATGAATGGTGGCAGTGAGTGATAAGGACTCAGTTTGAGCCCCAACCCCAACAGACAATACTTAGGGGACTTGGTGTTGTAGTGAACCTCATACTGTGGATGTCTTTGAGAGTGAAGGCCTGAGGAGGGGCTGAAATGGTCATGGCTCTCTCTATATTTTAAGAGACAAGGAAGGAAGCTTGTGATGTCTTGACCTCTAACCTGAGAGGGAGGTTTAAGGGCTCACTGGTGGTTCAATGATGGATCATCTCCTTGGCATCTGCTTGGATTTGTGTGCAAAAGGTTTGTTATTCTGCGGGACTTCAGGAAGATTAGAACGGCATTTTTCTCAACTGAGGGAACAGCCTAGGCCAGGGGTAGTCAACCTGTGGTCCTCCAGATGGTCATGGACTACAATTCCCATGAGACCCTGCCAGCATTTGCTGGCAGGGGCTCATGGGAATTGTAGTCCATGACCATCTGGAGGACCACAGGTTGACTACCCCTGGCCTAGGTCACTGAATACGGGATGCAGCACAGTGCAATATGAGCCAGTGTGCAAGCTTAGGTGCACAGCACAGGCATCCATGTTCCTCAGTCTTACCAGTTACTTGTGCTATTTGTAGCCCCATGTTGCAAGCTGGCCCGCCATGTGCTAAGCCTGGCATCAAGATAAAAGGCTCTTTCTCTTACTAGAAACCAAACTAGAGACAAGCCTTTGAGTCTGAACCCAAGAGCGGAAGGACTGCTAAATTTGCCCCCTACCTTCTGTTTCTCATATAACAGTCCCTGAAGCAGCTTTCCCAGCCCTGGAGGATGCCCTATTTTTTTCCCTCCTGTATGGAGAAAAATAGTTTGAGGAGAGCAATTTGGAGCTGCAAAGTGAACAGAGGGAAAAGGGTTAAGTAGCATTGTATCATCTGCCCATAGATATTTAAGGTAGAAAATGGAAACACAACGGAAGTAAAGCAGAACTGTGTGATGTCTAGTTTGGACCTACAGTGCCTGAAGATATGGAGATTGTATCTCTTACACTGCAAAAATGATCCCGTACATTAACCAAGTGGGCTATATCACCTATCGACCAAGTAGACATTTGAAAATGACCATTGTACAACAGATACTATGTTGGTATTATTAATCCTGGGGGGGTGAGGAAGGAAGGAAGGAAGGAAGGAAGGAAGGAAGGAAGGAAGAAAGAAAGAAAGAAAGAAAGAAAGAAAGAAAGAAAGAAAGAAAGAAAGAAAGAAAGAAAGAAAGAAAGAAAGACTCACCTAGTGCTTAAATCTCCTTGCTACTATAACAAATTCAAGCGCTCCAGAATACACTTCAGGCATTAATATATTTCAATAGCAATTCATCAACAGCAATTCAGAGGAAGAGAGAATGTTGGCAAAGACATTACAGTCTCTTTGTCTTTATTTGAGAATAGTTATCCCCAATCTCCCCTTTTACACATTCCCATCGTTCATGGCATTTGATTTCAAGTCTCATTGAAAATCAGTTGCTCAGTAAACATGCTATGGCATCAGCATCTGGTGAGTGCTTCAGTTTTAATCTGAGCAATGCGAATCCCCCAATCACTGGAAGTGGCTCCAGTTCGAAAATAATTTATTATGCCATCTCAGGGCACTCAATGCACCAAGCACAAGGGATGGGTGGGGGAGGGGAGATGATAAATATAATATGAGCACGTCACAGATAAAAGGAAGGACAGAGGACATCAAAAGTGACTTAATGGAGCAGCAAAAAGACTATCATCTGGCAAACACCACCCTAGGGAGCAAGATCGAATTAATGGCTAGAAGACAGCCGGCAATATGGAAAAGGATGTGCTGAATCTCAGACCCAGAAAATTGCTCCAGACGCACCATGCCCATGGATGGCACTAATGGTATTAAATAGGTGTGATGGCATTTTACTTCCAGCTGTGACAACACAGACAAGGGAAGCTTCGGAGGGGGAAATCTCTTTTGTTTTGGAAATGCAGGCTGTCAGGGGCTGAAATTCGCTGGTAAATCATTCTCTACAACTTGGTGGTTTGCACTGATTAAGCGGGAAGCCAGTAGTAACTCCTTCGGATGGGATTATCTCCTGCAAGGGTGTTAATTAGTGAGCAAGCCCACACTGCTGCTGTGGACAATCCTCAAAAGGGTGCTGAGCGGGGAAAGCATCTGACCATTTCTTCTCTAGGCTCTTATACAATCCAACTTTGCCCCCAACTGAAAGTAGCTGCACATTGCAGGGGGAGGAGGAGCGGAGAGGGATATGCTGTCTCACCTCAGCCCAACCCACCAAGATGTAATTACAGCTCGGAGGCGAGACAACTTGCACCAGATAAACGATGCCAGAAGAAAGAGTTAAATGCCTTGCCCTCCTATATTAGTCCCTGAATTTTTAAATCAGATCCATGGAACTGTTAATCTGTAAAATACATACACTGGAGACTCTAATCACTAATGAAGAAGCAGAAAAGCTCAGGGTTTTGTACCCTCGTTTTACTATCTAAAGCAGTGGTCCCCAACCTTTTTATCACTGGGGACCGGTCAACGCTTGACAATTTTACTGAGGCCCAGGGGGGGGGGGGTTAGTCTAGAAAACCCATCATTGGATGGTGCTGGAGGGGCGGGCTTAGCTGGCGGCAGCTATGGCTCCTCTGATTGGGCAAACAGACAAGAAGGATGGGGGAGCAAGCTGGCCTCTGTTTCTTTTTGCCGTGGTCGCTGACGGCAGCGGGCAGGAACCTCGTTGCCACGGAGTTGTGTGGGCTGCCCTGGGAATAAGGCACTCCTGGACATGAGATGAGGGAGTCCTAGTCAGAGCAGGAATGGAGAAGGGGAGTTTTTTGACCTGGACTTCTGCAAAGTTGGGTCAGCATGGTGGGCTGAAGCGCCTAACTTCTTAGACAGAGCTGCAGACCGGGGGTTGGGGATCACTGATCTAAAGGATTCTCAAAGTGGCTTACAATCACCTACCCTTCCTCTCCCCACTACCTGTGAGTAGGTGGGACTGAGAAAGCTCAGAAGGAACTGTAACTGGTCCAAGGTCACCCAGCTGGTTGCATGTGGAGGGCTGAGGAATCAAACCTGGTTCTCCAGATTAGAGGCAGATCACATGTATTTGAAACAGGGATGGGCACAAACTGATTCACAACCTTGAATCCACCATGAATTTGATCAGTTTTTTCCCCCAAAACTCAAGTTCAGAAGAGGTACCTCCCCAAAACATTTCCTAAACCTTTAGTCCTGTTAGGTTCAGGGGTTGGTCCATTAAAATCCTCTGTTTCATTCCCCAGCCTTTCCAAATGGAGATAAGTGAAGTAGAAGTTTGGTCAACCAGTCAGCTGTGAGGTTTAAATGGCTACCAGCTGTTTAAAACCTCCATTTTGCTTCCCTTCTGCTTCCAAACAGAGGGAAACAAAATGGAGATTTTAAATGGCTGCCAGGTATTTTGGCTCAGCTGTGAGATCAATTTCACTCACTCCCAGTTCCAAGTTTTAGCTTCACAGCAGACAGATGTGTGCACATTGGGATCCATGAAGGAGGGAGCAAAATATTTACAGCAGTGCACATATGACTGTCTGCTATGAGGCCAAAATGGCTGCCAGCTATTTTGGCACTCTGTTTTGCTTCCCTCTGCTTCTGAAACTGACCAGCCCAAATCTGACTGATTCAATTGAGTTTAGGGGTTTGGTATGGAAACAGGAATTTTCCTCCTTATGCCCATCCCTAATTTAAACTTCAAACTGAGTGGTGACTCTCTATATTCAGTATGTTCATGGGGATCAGTTCTCGCACGGAAACAGATTCCAGGAAGTTGATCCCATGCTCTAACTGAACCATATTAAATATATCTGGGTACTAAGGCACCATCTTACTTCAGACCAACACGGTCAACCAATTGAAACTATCTTTATGGAAGGCCACTTGGAATGGAACTCCATCAGTCTTACAAAGAAACTTCCACAGGTACAGACTGATATTTCCTTTCTTCTATTAATTACTAACCTTGACATTTTTATTTCTCCAATGTTTTTGCAAATGCTATGACACAGTTTACTAATTTGCTACTAATATACTTTTTCCTTATATCTCTATTCTTATGACTCTTTTTCCATTTTGTCTGAGGAAGTGTGCCTGTCCACAAAAGCTCACACCTTGAATAAAAAGATGCCTTTGGACTCAAATTTTATCTGTAAGAACAGACAGCCAAACATTTTTCTCCCTTTGGTATTCCCATTTTTGAAGTTAATCATTGCCAAGCTACTTCTATTGGGCCAACTCCTGAGAGTTACACTTCCCTTAACTATTCATTTAACCAAGCTGAATGCCTCATCTGGAGCATTCCTTTTTAACCAGCTTCAGTACAATTGGAAACTCAGTTTTGAGAGTAACGAAGCTGGAAAAATACGTGCATCCCCTTTTCCACATGAGGACAAGAAAAGAGGCTTGAGTGTAGCACATTATCCCAGATAGGATGCAAACCAGGAGTGCCAAAATAATTAACCACTGAAAAGAGCTTTTACTGCTGCACAGATATCAAAGCAGTTGCTCGCGGGAAGAAGCGAAGAATAAGGCTCTCTTCTTTTGTTTGCATGTCAAATAAGAGAGCCGCTAGATTTGAGTCCAGTCACACAAGATTTGGGGAGTAGGAGCTTCTGAGACTCAGAGCCCCCTTAGTCAGAACTCCCTGATAAAAAGAACTTTAACTCTCAAAGGATCATACCCTGAAAATCCTGCAGGCCCCTAAGGACTCTCATCTAGCGGCACTATTGCAGGCCAACATAGCTACCCTTCAGAGTGATCATCAAAAGAAAGAGAAAGTTACTGATGTCTCTGATCTGAGGAAGTGTTTGTAGGCTCCATCCCGCCTATTGTTATGCACAAGACCAGGATTATTCACAAAGCCCTTTTAACTACAAATATTGTGTGATTCCTTCCCCATACTGCTCTGCCACTCCAGGATGGTGTAGTGGTTCAGAGTGGCAGACTCTAATCTGGAGAACTGGGTTTGATTCCCCGCTCCTCCCCATGCAGCCTACTGGGTGACCTTGGGCTAGTCATCATTCTCTGAGGGCTGTTCTTGCAGAGCAGTTATGTTAGAGCTCTTTCAGCCCCACCTGTCTCACAGGGTGTCTGTTGTAGGGAAAGGTGTTTGGTAAGGCGCTTTGGGACTTTTTCTGGTAGTAAAAAGCAGCATATAAATAAACAGCTTCTCTTCTTCTTCCAATTTCTGAAGCATTTATTCTCCTGAATCTATATTTTTATTCCTTACCCTTGATAATCCTAACTAGATCCCCCAAAGCCTGACCTGGCTCTCTTTTCAGCTACTATTTGAACTACAGCCAGTCCCCACATGGGAGCAGCACTGAAGCTGCAGGAAAATGCATTTACCTGTATCTCACTTAAAAGGACTAGAGGCAGTTTCCTGATGCTTCATTGTCTTCAGAATCCAATCCAGCTGCACATCAGCATGTTCTCTTTGAAATTTCTCTTCAGGGTATTACAGTATTGAGAAATGTTTGTTTTCTTCATTCTGGTGGCATTTAGGGCTGAATCAAAGTCACAGTTTGCTGGTTTCAAGGGAGTTCTCTCTTTCTCTTTTGTAAGCAACTAGTTAATCCTTTACTGATTCCAATCATGTCGGGAATGTTTAAATTGAGGAGAGAACCAAAGGGGTTAGGGATGAAAACAATGATAAAAATAGAAACATTTTATTGGAGCTCGTATATTTAAACCCGTTTAAAATATCTGTTAGCACACATGAAATATCTGGGTGAGTACACCAGTATTGCCAAGTTGTTAGGACCAGTACCTAATGCATTTCGGTCTAAAAGATCTTCATCAGAGATAAATTGACAGATGCTCACACGTGAATATATATTTTGTACAATATTACAGGGCTGTGATAAATCTCATTTAATCAAGTATAGCTAGTTTAAAAGGCTAAGGGGAATAATCCTGGTCTTGTGCATTACAATAGGTAGGATGGAGCCTACAAACACTTCCTCAGATCAAAGACACCAGTCGCTGCCCCTTTCTTTTGATGATCATTCTGAAGGGTTGCTGTGTTGGCCTGCAATAGTGCAGCTAGATGAGAGTCCTGCAGTACCTTAGGGACCAGTAGACCTCTCCTTTTGGAACTTTCATCCAATCGGCAAGCAGTCGAATATCCAGGGGTGGTATAAAATATAAGCTGGTTGAGGATTCTGCTAAATAACAGCGCCTTGCAGGACTGGAAGTAGCTATACCTGGTCAAATAAGTTTATTCATCCCTAGCCTTTTTGGTTCTTGCCTTTTTCTCAGGTTGCGTTTTTTGTGTCCCTTGATGGTACCTGGTGTTTAAACTGAGGCCTCCTATGAAGTTGGGGGGAGGGGGGGACAACAGCAGAGCTATACCCCAACTCCCTTTTCAACTGCCTGGCCCATATCCACATCAAAATCTGCATCAGGTTCAGTTTCAAGCTTCCAAGCAATCTTCTAAAACCTGAATGCGAGATTTGATCCCAGCAACCAGAACAATGTCATTATTCATGGTATTAAAAATAAGTGTCATTTTAAATTTTAATGTGCCTTGCTTTCCTGAAGAAGCCCTGTCATGACCCAGCTGTCTGGCACAATTGCCCGATTGAAGAATCAACAGCAGCAACTTCAGTTTGAACACCCCACGTTGTGACTGCAAAAGACAATGGATCTTTTCTAATGCTATGTATGGCTGTGGAAGACCTTCCCTTATCCTTGCTCTGGAAATTGCAACTGGTCCTCGCTCAAACAGCATAAAGGAGCCATATAACACTGGATCTTCAGCAGCTGCACTGGCTCCCAGTTGAATTCCGGATCAAGTTTAAGGTGTTGGTATTAACCTTTAAGAGCCTCTTGTGGCGCAGAGTGGTAAGGCAGCAGAAATGCAGTCCAAAAGCTCTGCCCATGAGGCTGGAAGTTCAGTCCCAGCAGCCAGCTCAAGGTTGACTCAGCCTTCCATCCTTCTGAGGTCGGTAAAATGAGTACCCAGCTTGCTGGGGGGTAAACGGTAATGACTGGGGAAGGCACTGGCAAACCACCCTGTATTGAGTTTGCCAAGAAAATGCTAGAGGGCGTCACCCCAAGGGTCAGACATGACTCGGTGCTTGCACAGGGGATACCCTTTACCTTTTTTATTAACCTTTAAGGCTATACACAGTCCACATCCATCATATCTTAGGGACTGCCTAGCTCAATACGTCACCCAAAGGGCATTGTGCTCAGCCAATGCCAACAGGCTGGTGATCTCTGGCCCCAAAGAAGTGAATCTGGCCTTGACTAGCCCAATGAAATCTCCCAACTGAGGTCAGGGCCCCATTCGAGCTCCAGGAGTTCCACAGGGCCTGTACAACAAAACTGTTCCACCAAGTCTTTGGTTGAGGCCAGCACAGACACTATCAGGCAATCATGGGCCTCCCCCTACACATATTTTCTTACCTTACACTATTAAACCGGGAATCACTCCAAGAAGTACAGGGCCAATTACAATCGCAACCATTCAGTAATTGGAGGTTAGTAATCCTAGTTTTATGGACTGTTTATGTTCTATATGAATCTATGTTTTTACAATTTTCTTAATCTATGTTATCCTGTATTTTGTTAGCCACCCCAAGGTGCTGAATGAGGGGCAGGATATAAATCAAATAAATAATAATAATAATACAGAAATCCAGGGCTACCATTTGCCTTTCCCATCTCAGCTCAGTGGGAGAAAAATAAGGAGGCAGGATCTTTGGTGCATGATGTGTGGTGCTCCAGTATATGCCCAAAACGGCATGGTTAAAGCACAGGATCAAATGCTAGATCATGGGAACTGTTGATTCCAAAATATGCAAAAATATCTGGTGGCAAAGAGATTCTATTTTAGAAAAGCCCCAAATAACATGTAATAAATTTGCCTGCCTCAAGGGGCTCCTCCAGAACAAGTCTGCTACCCAGGGTACTTACAAGACAATCTATATTGACGGATACCATTGTAACATAGCTGGCACAACATTTTCTCTTAAGCGTATGATATGCATATGTCTGTAACCATGCCCACATACCCTCTGGCAATTAGAAAGCTAACATTTTATTGCAGTCGTCATCACGTCTAGGGTTTTTCCTGGCAAGTTTAAGTCACTAGGAGTCCTGAAAGCGGGTGATAGATCTCAGAGTCCCAAGAATCCTGTCTATAGCTACAGACTGAAAAAACTGAGAGGTATCAACTCCAACTGGGCACACCAGTATCACCTGATGCCAGCATTCCAAAAGGGCTGTTCATTATGTTTTCAGGGTCGTGTCATAAATGCAAGGAACAAAGGACACAAGTCAGTGCAAGGTAGGAATCTTCCTTCAGCCAAGACACACAGCATGCAAGAATCTAGCCACAGACAGCATAACATAATCTACACTGAGTCTCTGCAAGGCAGATGGGGCTAGGAATCAAGTAAGTAAATAAATAGCTGTTTTGCTTGTATGTCAGTCCTCTTCAGCCCCATGAATCCATGATGGGCTAGAATTGACTCAGTGGCCTAGGGCGAAGGACAGCAAGAATTAGGCATGTGCATTGGGTTCACCTGAACTGTAAAAATATATATACTGGGGAAAATGCCTTACGTGTATTTTGGGGTATCTTCCATGATGAATACAGCTTCTCTATTCTGTATTCAGCTCCTAATAGAGACAATTTACAATGGGGGTGGGCTGTCTAGGCAGCAGTACAAGCCCAGCAGAATGTCCCAGAGAATCTCTGCAGGGAAAGGGCAGGAGGGCAGGAAGGCCAGCCCAGCAGAAGGACCAGCAATATGGGCAGAGAGCAAAACATGACTTGGTTTCTGTGTAGTGGGCTGGCCTTGATTCAGGTGAGCTAGCAAAAGTTCCCACCCACCCTGCACTTTTGATTGCTCTATGGCAGGGGTAGTCAACCTGTGGTCCTCCAGATGTTCATGGACTACAATTCCCATGAGCCCCTGCCAGAAAATGCTGGAGGGACCATAGGTTGACTCTACCCCTGCTCTATGGGGCTTCCACTCCCCTAGCTGCTTAAAAAAAACCCTGCTTTTGGGATTTTCAGGTGTGACACTGCTTTGGTCCACTGGGCTTGCACTGCACCGCTGCCACATTGGCACTGGGGTTGTGCAGCTGGCCATTATTGCACTGGTCCTGCTGACCTTGCAATGCCCCTCCTGCCCTTCCCGGCTGGGACTGTGATTCTGTGTTTGAAATCTGTTCTGTTGGGCTGGCCTCTGCCACAATGGCAATGGGTTTGGCTGCTGGGCACTAGTTCATTGTGCTGGTTCTGCTGCCCCTGCAGAAATGCCCCCTCCCCCTCAGTTTCTACTTCAGAGATTCTCAGATTTGAACTTAGTCCTGTTGGGTTTTGACACTGTCACAGTGGCCCTGGTTCAGCGGGGCTCATTGTTCTGGTTCTGCTGCTGGGCACACACACACACTTTTTCTGCAGAGATTCTCTGGGACATTCTGCTGGGCTTGTACGGCTGCTTATCTGTTTTCCCCCATTGGAAAAAACAGAGGAGGAGGGCACCTTCTTTGAGTGCCCATGGAATTGGACTCCCTGGTCCAATCTTTTTGAAACGTGAAGATTTTTTTGAGGTGTGACTGCAGTAGCTATGCTACAAATTTGGTGCCTCTATCTCAACCTCCCCCTCCCCCCCCCAAAAAAAAACCTCTGAATAGATTCAGGCTAGATTTGCCATTGATTTTAATAGCCCCAATAGGGTATAATGGGGCCCAAAGCATTCAGTATCCCTGAATATTGCTGGATACAAATACCTATCCTGGTCCTGAGAATATTGGCAAATGCCAATATATTTTGGGGGGAGTTCAATATACCTGAACAAAAAAAAAACCTGATTGTTTTTCTTGCACATGTCTAACAAAAATCAGAAGTGCTAAAAATATTGCAAGTAAATCAGAGCCATCTGGCTATGCCCCTCGGGGCCTTTCCTCATATCACTAGCAAGCCCTGTCTATGTGAAGCAGCTGGTCTAAATATGCTACTGATAAACACACACAGACTGCACTAAGTCTGCTGCACCACGTTGGCCACAATCCCTCCCACAAGAAGACTCTGCAAGAGAGGATGTGGAAGGTGCATGGTGGCTGAAGTGCTGGGACCAGTTAACAAAAACACAACCTGATACACCTTTCTCCAGAGAGCGCTTTCTTCCATCAGCCCAGCCATGTTCAGAAATCATCATGCATTGTGTCCGGAGAAGCCTCCAGCATCCAAATTTTGCTCATACAAGGCGCGTAACAGAGAATCCCACTTGCTTGTGAGAGCGCATTCTGGCTAGCCATGCACAGAGTCAGGCAGCCATCACAAAGAAAAGGAGAGGTTGGCAGAGAAAGAAATGCAAAGCAGGAGAGGAAGGCGGATAAAGACATTGTGAAGAACAGAAGAAAGAGTGTGGCCGCAAAAGGCCGGGCAAAAAGAAAATTTGAGATGCACGCTCGGAGGGAGAGAAGAGAGGGATCAAAGCTGCGTAAGACAAGAAAGAAGCCGGAGAGAAGAGTGAGGGGAAAAAACACAGTTTTTCAAATTCCTCTGTCCTCCTGCAAGGGGGTGAGCTACAACAGAAGCTTTGAGCAATACTGATGTGGGCAGGGGAATACAGAGGAAAGACAGGAGATCTGGAAAAAAATGTGTTGAAAACTTGGGGCTGATGCACAGCAAAAAGGAAACTTTTCCATTTTAATTCTTGTGGAAAAGACTGTGGCAGCTTGGAAGAGCCACATGCTCCATCTTCCAGATACTTTAAGATGAAATGTCCAAAACATCCCTCTAATGATGTTGCTGTTGTGATAATATAATGGTTTCCAACTGCATTCACTGAGCGGGGATATGAAATTTATGGTCTACAAATACCAGGCGTGAGGGCCAAGGGTAGAAAGCATTTTGACATATGAAGACTCTAACCTCTACTGAGATGAGCTGAGGGGCAAGGGAGCAAGAGCCTCATTGACGGTTAGGGTGATAGAAAGCCATCCAAGTGTCTCTGTGGCAAGGCAGAAGGGGAGAAGGGGCTCTTTGCAGCATACAGAGCACCTTTCGCAACAGGGAGGGATGACATTCTTTTTTGTGTGTTAAGATCTCTTGATTGGAGGAGCCCCAACGCTTAGCACCCGGACTGGCCGAGATCCGCAGAGCACATGTGGGATAGGGTCTGAAAAGGGGAGTTATTCCTTCGGGTGTGAGTTCATTGTTTGGGAACTCTTTGGAGCAGGTGTTTTACCATGAAGCATGACAGAGGAGAATGGTGCAAAAGAAAGTTGCCTCTGTACAAGAGACAAGAGCATTTAGCAACTAGGCATGGGCATGGACTGGCTTACAAACTAAAGTTCATCACAAATTTTGGCTGGTTCATGGTTTGTGAAGCAATATGTCTGGAAGGGTGCCAGGCACGAACATTCCATAAACTTTGATGCTGTTCATGGTGGTTCGCGAACGAATACATTTCCAGACAGACTGTTGCCTCTCAATGAAGAAGAAAGAGAAGGAGAAGAAGGAGACGAAAAAGAAGAAGACGAAGAAGAAATTCTTATATGCCACTTTTCTCTACCGGAAGGAGTCTCAAAGCAGCTTACAATCACTTTCCCTTTCCTCCCCCCACAACAGATACCCTATGAGGTGGGTGAGGCTGAGAGAGTCCTGATAAGATTGCTCAGTCAGAACAGCATTATAAGTGCTGTGGCGAGCCCAAGATCACCCAGCTGGCACCAAGCTAGTTTAAGGCTACAAGGGGGAGGAATTTCTAAGCAACAGGGCAGGCAGAATTCTCCAACCTTGGACTGTTTTATGTTTTCTCTCTGTATGTCTCAGATTTCTATCACTAGAGGATGGGGCACCTTCTTTGGGGAGCTGTAACTCGGATTCCATAAATTCAGTGCTCACCGAACTTGGAGGGCAGATAGAGTCATCTGGAGATCCTCTATGAGTTGGATGTCTCTAGCATGTGGGGGCAGCATTCCCTTCTGATTCACTTCAGAATCTACTAAACCTGCATTTCATTTCCCCAGAAAGCACTTTCCTAAGGCACCTTCTTTGCGGGGCCATAACTTGGATTCTGTAAATCCAATTCTAACCAAACTTAATGGGCAGGTAGAGGAGAGTCAACCAGAGATCCCCTGTGAGTTTGGTATCTCTAGCACTGGGGGGGGATAGTCTACCATGTCAGGCATGTATAGAATGCCATGTCATAAATTTCACAAACCGAACCAGTTCGTCTAGTACCGAAAAGTTCATGGTGGACGAACAGTGGTCACCATATACCACATATTGTACCACATTTTCCTGGTTCATGCCCATCCCTACTTGCTACTGCCAAAGACGAGATGTAATATGGATTCTGATTATTCAGTTAGCAACTGTCTTTTTGTTTTATTTTATTAGGGTAACTAGATTCTTTCCCTTGCAATTCCCTGAGTTTGTGCCTTGTAAGAATAACGATTGTTTAACCTGAGAGAGTCTGCAGGAGTCCTTACCCACCCACTTTGTTGCTTAGTGCCCTATTGAGTGATACCCCCCATGAGGTTAGCTTCAAGCAATTCACATGAGAAGCTAGAAGGCTGGGATTTTACCCAATGTGTTGGCAGCAATAGTGGGGAGGAACAGTGGCTAATCTTGCCCCCTAACATGGCAGATGCCACAATAAAATCAGAGTCCAGTAGCACCTTTAAGACCAACAAAGATTTATTCAAGGCGTGAACTTTCGAGTGCTTGCACTCGAAAGCTCACGCCTTGAATAAATCTTTGTTGGTCTTAAAGGTGCTACTGGACTCTGATTTTATTGTGCTACTTCAGACCAACACGGCTACCCATTTGACTCTATGAGAGATACCACAACATCTGCTTTAAAATAAGAACCTCTCTCATATGTCTCTTGAAATTAACACCTCTGGTACCCACCAGAGCCTGCTGGGCCTATAGGCAGGTTCTGACACCAACCCCAGTGTGACAGCAGTTTACCCATTGGATGTTCTTACTCGTCGGTGATAGTAACAGCTTATATTGAAACATTATTTTGGACCTGCATAGAATACAACAGGATACAAGCTATATCTGTGTCAAAAATCAAAAAAGCAGGATGTTGCCTATAAGCTGGCCACAAGAAATCAAACATGAGCTGCTCCTAACGAGAGTATTATTGGGCACCCCCTCACAAGCACACACAGACACGCAAGCACCACAGAAGCAGCAGCAAGTGGAATAGGAACAGGGGGTGCCTCCACACACTCCATTTCTTCAGCCACTTGCTTGTAGTGTTGCCCCACTTTTTGGCCTATTGCTGAAGCACCAACACAGTGGAAACTGCAGGTCCCTCCCTCCAGTCAACCTCCCATGTTTACCAGATGAATGAGCCATGACACAAATTCCAGAATTGAACTAAAAAGACCTGCAATGTGAGAGGGAGGAGGCGGTGAGGCCAAGCAGCATTATTTTGATGGCTAAGGAAATATGGAGCCAAACTCCACCTCTCCTCATATTAGCTGCCACAGTCACCAACATCCCTTTTCGTTTTATACTGGATCAAATTATCCTATTGACTCTTGGAGGCCTCCAGGCAGTGCTCAGGCGGACCATAATATTGCATGAAAGCTCTCACAAAATGCAGGGACATGCTGCTCTCTATTCGGGGGTAAAAATCCTAAGCCACCTAAGCACGTGCATAATACGGTTAAAGAATTGAGCATGCAGAAAGTCATCAGAAAGACAATTACCAACTACTAACACAACTTGGCATTCCAAGCTCATGAATCGATACCAGATTAAACCACTCTTACGAACAAAGAAACAAAAAATAGTTAACATCTGTGGCCAAAAGACTCCAAAGTAGATGGGTCCCGGAGCTATATTAGTCAAAACTAGCATCTTTAATTGGGCTGAGAAGCAATGTAGGAGCCAGAGCAGCTGCGAATATATAGGCTAAACATGTTCACACTTTCTAAGATTAAATAGAAAAGAGTTTATCAAGTTTACTGCAGATCAAACTGTCTGGATGCTGAGCTATCAGGTCCGAACTTGATCCTTCCTCAAGGAGATCAGGCCAGGAACAGGGAAGGACCCCAGAGCCCCACCAGCTTGGCCAACACTGCCCTCAATCAAGAGACCAAGACAATCCTCAGACAGGATCTGGCCAGGTAGGCTGACAGAGGAGGAAGGAAGGAGGTCCCAGGGCAGACTCACTGCATCCATGGAGAAGAAGATGCACTGACCACCAAGGAAGCTGGAAACGTGCTACAACTCAGTCCTCTGGAGCAGGTAGGCCCCATCTCAGGCCAGAAGATAAGAACTATAGGGCAGGTGGTAAGGCTCTGCAGTGTAAAGAAGCTCCCACATCAGCTGTAAATAAGCCAAAAAAAAAGAAACCTTGTGTTTGCTTAGTTATTTGATGTTATACTGCCCCTCTCAGCAATTGCTGTCTTGGGGCAGTGAACAACATCTGCCAAGATCTCTCTCTCCACAATGTCTGTGTATTCAAAGAGCTACTTGGTTGTTGCAAACTATTGTTTATATTTATACAAAGTTCCTTCCTTCCTTTTGCCTGTTCACCTTCTAACTCCTAAACCTGATATCTACCTGTCCATTTCCCCTCAAAAACTAAATAAAGCAGTTTGTTAGTTTTGAACTGCTATGATCCTCTCATGTGTCATTATCAAACAAAGACAAAAGAAGGATTTTAGTCAATCCCTCAGTCAATCCTAGGCCAGGACAGACTATATCTAAATACATTTAAATAACTGGGTGGACCAGACAGCAAAACAAAGAAAAAAAGGGACTGCCCAGCTAATAAAAAGAAGAAGGGAAGCAAGGAGAATTATTATAGTCATTCTGTCCAGTCAGGGTGGATATATAATTCACATCATTCAGAATAAGACACGCAAAAATTACAATGGAAATTTACATACTAGATGGGGAAAAATGAATATTTTGCAAGCTGGGTTTTTTTTTGAAAACTTCTTATAGCCATGGAGCATTTTTCTTCGTGCAGTATTATGGCTCACAAGTAGAAATTGAAAAAGTGCTGCTGTTTTGAAGATGTTTTTCTCCCCCCCCCCCCTTCAGTATCTTGGCTAGACATCCTCTGTGGCTTGGCACAAAACTATACAGAGGAGACTGAAATCTAGTCTCCAGATTCATCTAACAGCCTGTTGACAGATACCCATAATAAGACAGTAATTTTTAAAGTTCTTACTTGTTCAGGAACAGCTTCCTCCAGCTGTTTTCCATTACAGTCATAAACTTCAACTAATTAAAATATTTGTTGTTTTCTCTTACAGGGAGAAGCAAAATCTGAAGTTTTCCTACAATGTCTCCTCAATCCAAAAAACAAAAATGTTCTTGTTTGCCGGTGACTTCTTATACTCCCTTTGTATTCTTATGACTTTTTCACAGGTAAGGGCAAAGATGCTGCTAGAACAAAATGTAATAATATTGCCATTCATCCCCAGACTTGCAAAACAGAGTCATTAGACACGAGCAGGAAACCGGATATTCAAATCCATGCAATTTTTAACCACCGAACTCAGCCACAGCAGAATGAGCTTATAAAATGAGGGCCATTTCTTGAGGGCAAACCTTCCCGAAGTAATCGTGGAAATCGTGTGCCCTACTGCCAGTGGGCCATTAGCTGGAGTGAGGACACAGCTGCACATACGATTCACCCAATTTCTCCAATTCTTCCACTCTCAGATAGAAATGTAAATGTGATAAATCATGCCTATATCCATGCATGTGGATGCTCAGGGCAGTGGTCTTCCTGTCTGCAGAGCACAATTCCAGTGCTGAGCATCTATTGCAGCCTTGCTTTATTTATGACATGGACCCTGTTGAGCAGTAAAAGGGGAATCATTGTAATGGATTCCACCAAGCAGGTGTGGGCTGCCTGGTTCCATTTCTTTTGATCTACCTGAAGGATTCAATGGCCAACGTAACAGCAGATTAAAATGAAAGTGAAGAGAGAGAAGAGCTGTTTTTTTCCCCCTATGCCGGCTCTTGAAACTTGAAAAGGCCATTTTAGACAGAAAGACCCGCCGATATAAACCTGAACAAAAATAGAAGGTAAATATTTCCCCTAACATTTGTAAATTTTGTTTGGAGTGAATCAACTATTAAAAGTGAAAGGGACATTTTGATTTTTCAGGCACAATATTTTTGGTACTTACTATATAACACGTGTTTAACCCAAATGGTGTCCTGGCCTAGATGGCTCAGGCTAGCCTCATCTTGTCAGATCTCAGATGCAAAGTAGAGATCAACCTGGTCAGTACTTAGATGGGAGACCATCGAAGAGGTCCAGGGTTGCTTTCCAGAAGCCTGTTTTTCTCTTTCCTAGAGACACCTACAGGGTTACCATGTCAGCTGTGATTTGATGTCAGCTGTGATGGAACAGGCCTACCTTTACTTTGCAAGCTCCCTTCTTTGGCTGGTGACCAACTCTGGTCTGATAGAGCAGGGGTAGTCAACCTGTGGTCCTCCAGATGTCCATGGACTACAATTCCCATGAGCCCCTGCCAGCAAACGCTGTGATACCCCCTGTGATACCCCTGTGATACCCCTTGACTACCCCTCTGGGTAACTCCTGCCACCTGATTATTGTACAGGGCTGCCTGCGGTGATGATCAGAACTCCCAGCTGCCCCTTCCAATTCTGAGACCTTGCCTCTGTGAATCCCACAGCCCAGCATGTTAACACCATGGGGGCAATTTACTACAAGCCACACCTCTGGAGGAGTAGCTGTTTGCCAATCTCCCTTCCCTGACCCTGGGTTTTCCCCTTGCTCTAGATTAGCATTTCCAAGATTGGAGAGCTCTATTTGGATCAGAGAACCACTGCCAGCTTCAAATTTATAAAAGTGTTATTAAAGGAACAAGGTTTAAAAGCATGCTTTTATCACAGCACAGATTTAAACAAGAGTCCAAAAGGTGAAATGAAATTCTTCGGTCTCTCCGTGTGGCTGCCAGGTGAGCTGAGGAATATGCTATAGAAACTTGTAGCCTCTTAATAAAGGTGCCTACTTTATATTTAACGTCATATAGAACAGGGATAGTCAACCTGTGGTCCTCCAGATATTCATGGACTATGATTCCCATGAGCCCCTGCCAGCATTTGCTGGCAGGGGCTCATGGGAATTGTAATCCATGAACATCTGGAGGACCACAGGTTGACTACCCCTGATATAGGATATGTTTTAACAAATATAAAGTAGGCACCTCTCTTAAGAGGTTGTAACCTCTGAAGTTTCTATAGCATTATTCTATAGCATATTCCTCACCGGGCAGCCACATGGTCCAAGATGGCTGCTCACCTCTTCTCAAATCAGAGCAACCTCTTGACTTTGATGGTCAGTGGGCGAAAGAAACCTCCCCCTGGTTCCAGGAACTTAAAATCACTTTCTGTGTCCCACCCAATCTGGGAAGAAAAAACTCCCCCACCCCACCCCACCCCACCCCACCCACTTCCAAAAGACCAGCCTCAAGGAACAAGAAGAGTCTGGGAGAACTCCTTTGTTTCCTGGCTAGATCAATTGACATTTGAAGGAAGATGAGCAAGTTACTAATGTCACCCTCCCCCTCTTTCCAAAGCTCAGAGATAAAAACAAACAAACTTGTGTTGTTTTGAAATAGGACCTTCCACAACCAACATGATCGATAGATACAATGCCCGTTGTAGCAGTACCTGGGGAAAGCCAATCAAATCAATCAGTGAGTGATATGCAGGTGTAATTCTCACAGTGGGAACCATTTGGTTTTATGACACGCGTGCAACTCTCCGCTTGCTCAACAGCAGCTGTGCATGTGGGGATCTTGTGCAAACACTTCCAGCTGTCAAGGAGCTTGTAAACTCCTTGAGGCCAGGCAGACTAATCTGAAAGCAGAGGAAAACAGAGATACTCCTAGAGGAGGCCTTCTGAAATAATGTATAATAGTCCCTTTATCAAACTGAGAACTCCTACAGTGTTGTAAACGCCAAGGGGCAGGGCCTCAAGGAAGAAGAGCACCAGGAACATTCTGACAATGAATGGTAGAGAGGAGGGTTTCTACATCAGGGATTCCCAACCAGGGTGGATTCCTCCAGAGCTTCTACCATCTGCCAATGGAAGGCGCAGATCTTTGTTGCATTTCACATTCAGGGAAGAGATAGGAAAAGCAATTTTGTCTCCTCCCCCATTGTATCTACACACCCACCCACACCCCCTCTATATAGTTATTAGATTCATGTGAGTCTTGCAACTGTAAGTCCCAGCAGTTCAAAGTGAAAAGAAAAGTCACAAAGATACGCTTTCCTCCTGCCGATGGTAGGAATCTCAAAGCGGCTTGCCGTTGCCTCTCTTACAACTCAGACAGAGTCTCTGTGAAGTAGGCGGGGCTGAGAAAGTTCTGAGAGAACTAGGACTGTCTCGTGGTCACCCAGCTGGCTGCATGTGGAGGAGGAGTGGGAACTCAAACCCAGTTCTCCAGATTAGAGGCTGCCACTCTTAACCACGACACCAAGCTGGCTCTCACTGAGATCAAGGTCTTGCATAAGGGGACTTTGGTCAGATAACTATCTCTATACCAGTAGACATCTAGTGTTCTTGAGTGTCCCAGTGACATTTCTGGTCAGCCAATATGCACCAGAGTCTCTCAGACGTGCTTCCTGTGCTACTGCTTCCGGCCTTGGTGTAGCATCCCTGGGACTGATGTTGTGATAACAACATGTGTGCTGGTGCAATCCTATGCCTGAGTTACACTTTCTCACTGAATTCACCGAATTTGGAGGGTTTTACTGGCAAACCACCCCGTATTGAGTCTGCCATGAAAACACTAGAGGGCGTCACCCCAAGGGTCAGACATGACTCGGTGCTTGCACAGGGGATACCTTTACCTTTACCTTTTATCTTCTTAACTAGAGAATGTCCCTATGTGTGTATTTTAGACAGATGCTTTGCATTAACAAAGATAAATGCTTTAAATGGGTCTTTCTTTTGTCCAAAAATATTTATTCTCATTTAACTTATAAGGAGAGCTAAGCCAAGAAAGCCATTCGATCGGAACAGTATCGTTTGATTTACCCTCAGCCTTTCAAGACAATTAGCTTTTGTTTGCATTTGTGCCGTTATTAGAAAGCAAATCAAAGCAAGGGACTTTTGTTTGAAACAAAAAGATTTTCTAGTTACGTTGTTATACTCTTATCAACAACAAAAAAATATACTGCCATAGGTTAGTCAGTTGTTTTAATATTTTATCAGAGCACTATACAACCCCTTGTGCTGTTTTTTAATATTTTAAGTCTCTGCTGACATGTCTCTTCCCAAAAATCAAATAAATGTTTACATGTAAGTTGATTTTCTTTGTCAACAGCGCATAATTACGTTCACTGTTGGAACAGTTTAGATAGATTGTTATGCCAATTTTAGGTATCCAGCAGATTTTCTGGGGAGATTACAGCTACGGGAAGCAACGGTCCGAATCTGTCCTGTTGAGTTATAGTAGTCTGTGCTTTCCCTACTTAGGGTCACACAATATTTGTGCAGAAAATGGCAAAAAATAAATAAATAAGATTATTTTCCTTGAGGCAGGAAAAATTTGCATTCAATTAATGATTCATGTTTATTTAAGGATTCACAGACTTTCAACGTGACGGCTTTTGATAACACCATAATGAACAGTGGCCTTTAGCGTGGACAACAGTGTAACACGGGGGTAGTCAAACTGAGGCCCTCCAGATGTCCATGGACCACAATTCCCAGAAGCCCCTGCCAGCGAATGCTGGCAGGGGCTTCTGGGAATTGTAGTCCATGGACATCTGGAGGGCCGCAGTTTGACTACCCCTGGTATAATAGTTCCCTTGTGGCTGAGGCTGGAAAGTGACCCCCGGTTCATGCCATTCTCTTGGTTTTTAGATGTCAGACCCAAGGGCAACTCCCTGGTCATGACATATACTGGGTGTCTTTGGGCACAGCATGACATATATTTATATGGATTTCTGGGTTTTTAAAAAACATATCTTGCAACTCGTCCTGGAGAAAAATGGTTTGGCTGCATCAACATTTTCATGCAGACACAAGGATTGCTTCCCTCGGACCGCAGTTTCCTCTCTTCCCGGCTCCACTGTAAAGACCTAAAAACACTCCCTGAAATGCTGTTTCTGGGGACCGGGGAAACCCCCAACAACAGAATGGAGATGCTGTGTGTGTGTGTGGGGGGGAGAAGATGTAGTCGGCAAGTTGAAATCCTTGACCCCACAGGAAAACTCCAGTGGATTCAAGCAGG
Organism: Paroedura picta; assembly: GCF_049243985.1. Classification (NCBI taxonomy): domain Eukaryota; kingdom Metazoa; phylum Chordata; class Lepidosauria; order Squamata; family Gekkonidae; genus Paroedura; species Paroedura picta. The sequence continues at coordinate 47,183,180 of NC_135370.1, forward strand.
ATCTGGCATACTGGTAGAGAGAATTCACCACTTCCATTTGAGTTAATGACATGCACCCGTCAAGCTGTTGCTTTTTGGAGATGAAATTCACTTGTACAGTGAATTCACAACAGACCGAATAAAAAGGGGGAACAACAGACAAACGATGTAATGGCTACAATCCCCAATACAGAAGCCACATCTGCAGTCTGCCTTTGAACTGAAACCAGGAACAACAGATCATGTTGGCTCAGGTTTTGCCGTGATATATAATTTAATACTGATGCCCATGCATTTTATAACTATGGGTGGAATACACTTCCTTTCAAAGAAGACTTGCGTGCAGTTAGCTTTATCGTCTTTTCTTGCCTCCGCCAGTTTTATACACCAATTCTTCTTTAGTTGGAAATATTTGCCATTTCTGCTGTCTGGCAGACACGGACCCGGCTGTTAACTATCATATTCTTATGCTTTGTTTCTTTTCTTGTTTCCTCCTTCCATATAATTCCAAAGGTGAAGAAATAAACTAAGCCCCAAGGTTTTTTTCAGATCCATCCCATAGCCCGGTCGTTATGGTCTAGTGTAGGGGTAGTCAAACTGCGGCTCTCCAGATGTCCATGGACTACAATTCCCAGGAGCCCTTGCCAGCATTCGCCAGCGAATGCTGGCAAGGGCTCCTGGGAATTGTAGTCCATGGACATCTGGAGGGCCGCAGTTTGACTACCCCTGGTCTAGTGCCACTGTGAACTTTGTACCATCTCCTTTAGTGCCTTAAGATCAGTTTTTCCCATCCCAGGCCTGTACGTCATTCCTTATTGCAGCAAAGCGGTGTGCCAACAGACATTAGCAAGAGGTAGAGAGAAGAGAAGATGTAGGGCTGCCAACCTCCAGGTAGGCCCTGGAGATTTCTGGGAATTGGACTAAAGGGACAGACGGCAGAGATCAGTTCCCCTGAAGACAACGGCTGCTTTGGAGGGGTCTGCCAAGGCATCGGTCGAAGTCTCTCCTTTCCCCAAACCCTGACAATCCACAGGATCCTCCCCCAAATCCTCGGGAATTTCTCAACCCAAAGTTGGCATCCCTATTTGTAGCCAATACTATCTTTTATAGTAAACACTGATCATTGCTGGAGGGCTTTCAAATGGAATGGGTCGCATCTCTGCTAACAAAACAGGCTGCATTTCCGTATTTGAAATGATGAGATCCTTTCTGTCCAAGGCAGTAAAGTCATTAAAAGATGATGTCATCCCAAGACCACAAATAATATCAGTATTTGCTGCCTGCCCAGTTGCAGTGTCCCATTTACTGAGTCATCAAGTCCAATAAAAGGCTATGCTTTTATTGCCCTGTTTTTTAACCCGTACATTTAATAGATATATAACCCATATTATACAAAGGAGCACTGAACACAGGAGAGTATTAAATGGAAGGCTGTTACGCATAGGAGTAGAAGAATAAGGAGAAGCTCTACCCCATTGATGCTCAGTAATCATTTCAAGGAACACAGGATCGCCAAGAGTTGGACATGACTGAATGGCTGACATCATCATCATGGCATTTATGCTCCACTGAAGTCCCCTTCCCAAACTCTGCTTCCTCAGGCTCCACCCCCAAAAATCTCCAGGTATTTCCCAACCCCAGATGGGCAACCCTAATTACTCACCCGTGGGATCACAGAAGCCACGGACATTAAAGCATGCCTTCTTGATTGCACTGACCTGATCATGCTTTGCTTCTTTCCTTGAAATGTATAGTCCCAGCGGTGCCCATGGGACCATATTGTATATCAGCAGCCTGCATTTCACAGCTGTATCCAAAACAAGATTCCAGGTTGGCGAGGGAAAGGGTAGAATACAGAATACTCAGTGGTAGAATACAGAAAGCCCCAGGCTCAATTCCCCACCTGTCCAGTTAAACAAATCAGGTGTTATGAGATGTGCAATGCCTCTGCCTGAAACTCTGGAGAGCCCCTGTCAGTCAAGAGACTAACCTCGCTGGCCCAGGGGTCTCATTCAACAGAAGGCAGCTTCCTGTGTGTTCAGGTGGGTTCCTTGTATAGCCTTCGTCCTTGTACAGTAGTCTTGTACGTAAAGGGATTTCTTCCTGATGGAGAAGCAGTCAGCTATGCAAGTCCTCCACCTGCAGTCTAAACGGTTACATTAAAAAAAAAAATTGTTCTCTCAAATACATTTTTTCCCAGACTGGTGATGTGCAAGATTCTCCTTTGACCACAATTTGGGACTATATACATGAAGAAAAGGAGCAGCATATTCCAGGATATTTTGAGGGAAGTAAGGATGAGAAGTAATGTGTTTAAATGCAATGAGTTGGGTGAGGTTTGATTATTCATCAGTGTTTGGTGGCGTTGCTTTCCTGGGTGAGTAAGGAATTGTTTGTAACTATTTATTCATTCGACAAGCAACTTATAAGGAAGTTGGGAAAAGAGCACCTGCCTGGCTTCTAGGAAAAGCTACATCCCACCCGCAGGCACACGTGGGCTGGTTTTTGACTGGGTTGCGGTACTCTGATCAATGAGCAGAAAGGAAATGAGGGCACTGATGAATGCAGATAATATCACTGTCTCCAAAAAACAGGTTTTGAAGAAAGGCCCCGAAAAATGGTCAGAATCGGTTAGGTTCTGCTTTTATTTCCTTGTTTGGGGAGCTGCCTTGAGCAGGTCTCTGGGGACGTACATTTTCTAAATTGTTGTTGTTAGGTGCGAAGTCGTGTCCGACCCATCGTGACCCCATGGACAATGATCCTCCAGGCCTTCCTGTCCTCTACCATTCCCCGGAGTCCATTTAAGTTTGCACCTATTGCTTCAGTGAGTCCATCCAGCCACCTCATTCTCTGTCGTCCCCTTCTTCTTTTGCCCTCAATCTCTCCCAGCATTAGGCTCTTCTAAATAAAACAAACTAATTCCCAAGATCCTTGATAGAGGCCAATTAAAGCGAAACTGTCATAAAACCAATATTCGAGATAGGGATGAGCCTTGAATATATGACAGCCCATTCTCTGTGCTATGCTTCTGCTTTTTCTTCTAAGAATTAGGATATACCTGGTTCCAGCCCCAGTTACAAGTAGCCGCACCTAGCAGCGCTGTTTTATTTCTAATATCCTATGCAAGTAATATCCTATGCAACCCCCTTCAAGGATCGCTGCCTTGTTGTGGCAAGGGGGCTTGCGTAGTTCAGTGAAGCTATGAGCTATACCGTGCAGGGCCACCCAAGACGGACAGGTCATAGCTGAGAGCTCTGACAAAAGGTGATCCACTGGAGAAGGAAATGGCAAACCACTCCAGTATCTTTGCCATGAAAACTCTATGGACAGTTCCAATAGGCATAACGATATGACGCTGGAAGATGAGCCCCTCAGGTCGGAAGGTGTCCAATATGCTACTGGGGATGAGCAGACGGCTAGTACGAGTAGCGCCAGAATGAATGAAGCGGCTGGGCCAAAGCCGAAAGGACGCTCAGTTGTGGAAGTAACTGGTGGCGAAAAGACAGTCCGATGCTGTAAAGATTTTTATTCCATAGGAACCTGGAACGTCAGATCCATGAATCAAGGCAAGCTGGACGTGGTTAAACAAGAAATGACAAGACTGAACATCGACATTTTAGGAATCAGTGAACTAAAATGGACAGGAATGGGTGAATTTAATTCAGATGACCATCAGGTATACTACTGTGGACAAGAATCTCGCAGAAGAAATGGAGTAGCCTTCATAATCAATAAGAGAGTAGGAAAAGCAGTCTTGGGATACAATCCCCAAAATGACAGAATGATCTCAGTTCGAATCCAAGGCAAACCATTCAACATCACAGTGATCCAGGTCTACGCTGCTGAAGAGGATGAAGTTGATCAGTTCTATGAAGCCCTACAACACCTTCTAGAAGCAACGCCCAAAAATGATGTGCTTATCATCATGGGGGATTGGAATGCTAAAGTAGGAAGCCAAAAGATAACCGGGATAACAGGCAAGTTTGGTCTTGGAGTACAAAATGAAGCAGGGCACAGGCTGGTAGAATTTTGTCAAGAGAATACAATGGTCATAGCAAACACTCTTTTCCAGCAACCCAAGAGACGACTCTACACATGGACATCACCAGACGGTCAACACAGAAATCAGATTGACTATGTGCTCTGCAGCCAAAGATGGAAAAGTTCTATCCAGTCAATAAAAACAAGACCAGGAGCTGATTGTGGTTCAGATCATGAGCTTCTTGTTGCAAAATTTAGGCTTAAATTGAAGAAAGTAGGGAAAAGCACTAGGCCACTCAGGTATGAACTAAATCATATTCCCGACGAATACACAGTGGAGGTGACAAATAGATTTAAGGAATTAGATCTGATAGACAGAGTGCCTGAAGAACTATGGACGGAGGTTCGCAACATTGTACAAGAGGTAGCAACTAAAACCATCCCAAAGAAAAAGAAATGCAAGAAATCAAAATGGCTGTCTGAGGAAGCTTTACAAATAGCTAAGGAGAGAAGGGAAGTGAAAGGCAAGGGAGAAAGAGAAAGATACACCCAACTGAATGCAGAATTCCAGAGAAAAGCTAGAAGAGATAAGAATGCCTTCTTAAATGAACAGTGCAAACAAATAGAAGAAAACAATAGAATCGGGAGGACCAGAGATCTTTTCAAGAAAATTGGAGATATGAAGAGAACGTTTCATGCAAAGATGGGTATGATAAGGGACCAAAATGGTAGGGACCTCACAGAAGCAGAAGAGATTAAACAAAGGTGGCAAAATTATACAGAAGAACTATACAAGAGCGAGCTTAACATCCCTGATGACCACAATGGGGTAGTTACTGTCCTGGAGCCAGACATCCTGGAATGTGAAATCAAATGGGCCTTAGGAAGTCTGAGCAACAATAAAGCTAGTGGTGGTGACAGCATTCCAGTTGAACTATTCAAAATCTTAAAGGACGATGCAGTAAAAGTGCTACACTCAATATGCCAGCAAATTTGGAAAACTCAACAATGGCCACAGGATTGGAAAAGGTCAGTTTACATTCCAATCCCAAAGAAGGGCAATGCCAAAGAATGTTCAAACTACCGCACCATTGCACTAATTTCTCATGCTAGCAAAGTTATGCTCAAAATCCTACAAGCTAGGCTCCAGCAATATGTGGACCGAGAACTTCCAGAAGTACAGGCAGGATTTCGAAGAGGCAGAGGAACTAGAGATCAAATTGCCAACATACGCTGGATCATGGAGAAAGCTAGGGAGTACCAGAAGAACGTCTACTTCTGCTTCATTGACTATGCTAAAGCCTTTGATTGTGTGGAACACAACAAATTGTGGCAAGTTCTTAAAGAGATGGGAATACCAGAGCATCTTATTTGTCTCTTGAGAAATTTATATGCAGGTCAAGAAGCAACAGTGAGAACTGAACATGGAATCACTGACTGGTTCAAAATTGAGAAAGGAGTTCGGCAAGGCTGTATACTGTCGCCTTGCCTATTTAACTTGTATGCAGAGCACATCATGAGAAATGCCGGATTAGAGGAGTCACAAATTGGGATCAAGATTGCAGGGAGAAATATCAACAACCTCAGATATGCAGATGATACCACTCTAATGGCAGAAAGTGAAGAGGAACTAAAGAGCCTGTTGATGCGGGTGAAGGAGGAGAGTGCAAAAGTTGGCTTGAAACTCAACATCAAGAAAACAAAGATCATGGCATCCGGCCCTCTCAATTCCTGGCAAATAGAAGGGGAAGAAATGGAGATAGTGACAGATTTTATTTTCCTGGGCTCCAAGATCACTGCAGATGGGGACTGCAGCAAAGAAATTAAAAGACGCTTGCTCCTGGGGAGGAAAGCTATGGCAAATCTAGACAGCATCCTAAAAAGCAGAGACATCACCCTGCCAACAAAAGTGCGTTTAGTCAAGGCTATGGTCTTCCCAATTGCAATGTATGGCTGCGAAAGTTGGACCATAAGGAAGGCCGAGCGTCAAAGAATTGAGGCTTTTGAACTCTGGTGCTGGAGAAGACTCTTGCGAGTCCCTTGGACTGCAAGGCGAACAAACCGGTCAGTCCTAGAGGAGATCAGCCCTGACTGCTCTTTAGAAGGCCAGATCCTGAAGATGAAACTCAAATACTTTGGCCACCTCATGAGAAGGAAGGACTCCCTGGAGAAGAGCCTAATGCTGGGAGCGATCGAGGGCAAAAGAAGAAGGGGACGACAGAGAATGAGGTGGCTGGATGGAGTCACTGAAGCAGTCGGTGCAAACTTAAATGGACTCCAGGGAATGGTAGAGGACAGGAAGGCCTGGAGGATCATTGTCCATGGGGTCGCGATGGGTCGGACACGACTTCGCACATAACAATAACAATAACAATAATGCAAGTGAAAGGGGCTACGAGATCTGTTTTCTTGGTGCTTTGTATCACATTACCACTAGGTGGCAGCAGCTCACCATGCTAGCATTCCTTCAAAAGAAATGCTAACTAACTCCTGAAAATTCTTGGCTCAAATAGCAGGCGTTCCTGACACTTCCCCGCGACAAACCGTGTAACGCTGGCGATCCTGAAGGCCCTTTGAACTCTGCAAACAATGTGCAGCATAGAAAGAAGTCCTTGTTGAGCCAGTTGAAGTACAACAATGATTTCAATTGCAATTATGTTGATTTGTGCCTTTCGGGATGTTTACGTTCAGCCTGACAGAAAATAAATTCCACATCATAGTAATAAGATTCTGTATAATTATGAAAAAATAATTCTGAGCACAAGATTTATTTATTTATTTAGATTTATTTAGACCCTGCCTTTCTCCCCAATGGGGTACCGCAAATGGCTTACCTCATTCTCCTCTCCTCTCGTTTACCCTCACAACAACCCTGGGTAAGGTAAGTGATGCTGCTGGCCAGGCCGAGATCCCCCAGCTTGCAGCCATGGCAAGTGGTGGATCTGTGCCTACATTTCCCGGATCCTGATCCAGCATTGCTTTCAGACTGCATGTCTGCTGCCTTACCACTCTGCGCCACAAGAGGCTCTGAAAACACATTAGGGAATTCTTAATTTAACTACGCTAAATACACATCCACTATAATGCCCTGTCGGATATCTTTTGCATCCTTTCAAATCATGTACACTATAGATCTTGCATCTTCCAACAGCATTCTGGTCAGAGGCTTTGTTGATATATGTCTTTGTTCCCTGCTTTTCTCCTCAATGGCTCACAATTTGTTTACAGACCCAATTCAAGGTGCTGGTATAGACCTATTTGTGTGTGTGTGGTGAATCTTTGTATACAGGCACTGCATATTGGAGAAGTGGTGCATACTGGGAGAATTGCTGTGTTTTGCCAGTTAGTGTCTGTTACCAGAACATCTCTGCATCAGGCAGGCTGTGAATACCTCTGCTTCTTCTAAGTACTTGTGTGTTTGTGACAGAGCCTGTAGTTGAGTCTGCATGGGGCTTTTTATCCTCTCCCAGATCAAATAAATCCCTCCTACCTGCACTGTACCTAATTTCTATCTTGATTTTGGGTGCTTTAAATTTTCCCTCTGCAACATGCATGATTGATCAGCAGTGACCCTACCTTTCCCCCATTATATCGAGGAGCGGATATAACTCGCTATAACTGATCAAGCCGCTTTGAGGTCTCCCAGTGTTAAAGTGTAGATCCACATTTTGCCAGATTAACATCCTCCCCGCTGACATAGAGAAGCAGTCCGTCCCTGATTGGCTGGACATCAGTTCAAAGACTTCCTGGATTCCGGTTGCAAGACTTTCCTCCCAAGATTTTTGCCCTCCTTTTGGAATCCGTTTTAAAGTGACTGCGTTCCAGAATTCCAGTTTTCTCAGCAGAGACTTGTCTCGTTCTGTGAGGCTGCTGCTGGTTTGGCCCCCCAGCCCCCCACCCCGCTCAGCAGTCAAGAGAATAAAGCACACTCCTTTAATGCTGGCTGGACTTCACCCCCCTCCCACTCTGCCCTCCCCACTCTGAGCCTCCCCAATCAAGTGCGGAACACTTTCTGTTTCAATTTGGGGGAAAGCAAGGAGGAAGACCCAGGTTCAAATCAATCTGAATTCAGCAGGATCTACAATTGAAAAAACAAAGTACGTGCAGAACCAGCCCTTGTCTCAGTAAGTTACTGTAACAAAAAGAAGTGTGTTATGATCAAAGAATGTGTGAAATTGAACCTAGGCTTGTAATTACAATCCACCAATTGAGAAAAGCCCGTTGGCTATACAAGAAATGTACTTCATGGTTGTTAAGTGTAAATATAAGTAAACGTCTTAACAAGAAAACTGCATGATTATTTCAAGAAAAAGAGTAACTGCCCAAGCGAAAAAACTACACAAGCCATATTGTCTCAAAATAAAACTTCCTCACTTACTTTGCTTGGGATTCTGCTAAGTCTAAAGGTTCTCACACAGATGTGATCTCATATTCAAACAAGGGCATTAGTTTAAATCACGCACCCAGCCCAAAATCCATTTTTTACAACACTATACAGGTTGAAACAAACAAACCTTAAGCACTGCCTACTCCAATATGAACCTATCCAACCAATGTAGTCAATCTTCAGAGGCTCTTCTTTGGGGACAATGACCATCTGAGGATAGATGGGCAGCAGCCACAGAAAGGACCTTCTCAGTTCTGGCACTGAAATTATGGAACTCCCTCTCCATGGACATCTGTCTATCCCCCTCAGACATGGTCTCCTAAAAGCAGCAAAAGTTAAGCCGCAACCCTCATATAAAGAGGCTAACAGAAAAGCTATAGACCGCTGTAACCCTGCGGTTATGCATGGAGAGATTTACTAACACACACACAAACGAGTATCGCTCAATTATAAACAAAGGCAATTTATTTGCAGAAAAAATTCTCATACATAAAAATATTTACAGAAAAATATGACAAAATGAATTCAAGTCAAAATGCGCTTATTTATACCTGAACAAATTATACACTTTATTAAAAGTGTGCAAGGTTTTTTTCAATACCCAGAAGCTTCATACGCACACAAAATCTGTGTGTGAGAAGGCACTTTTGTTTGCTCCACAGTCAGATGGGAGGAGGTACCAATCTTGGTCCCAGCTATGGACGCTGAGTAGCACAGTACAGTATTCTGAAAGGTTGTCTGACCCTTAGAAGCAGTTAAGGTGGGGGAAGCTGCAGTAGAAACTGGGGATACAAATATCCCAGTGATTATGCTCATTTCTTTGGAGCTAAGCCATGATGAGTCTTCAAAAAACAACCACTTAATTACGAACTCCTGGTTCAATTCAGATCAGTATACTTTATAACTTCCCGTGTCCTAACAATTTACAGTAGTGTTTTTTAATACTGTAGATATGTTATAGTTGTGCTGGTAAGGAATAGCCCTGAACGTTCAAGCAAATAAGCAAAGTATCATTGGGACAATTAAGAAATCCGATTACACTGAAAACATGAATGAAACCAAATACACTTGGCATCAATGATCCATGAACTTTTGGGCAGAAATTAATGGGTTTTCTTAGTTTTATATATCCTGATCCTGAACGGAAATATTTTTTTGTATTCCTATTAAAAAGCTGCATTAAAAACCCCAAATCCTTTGGCATTCATGATGGAATACGTTTGTTCCTGGAAATCAAAAGATTAGGAGCCAGTAATCATAAAAAGTTATGCTATGTTTCTGCCAGTCAATCAAGTTAAATATGAGCAGGTTTTAGTAACAAGTCCTTTGATTTCAAGTGGAAAGGTTTTAACACATTCTCAAGTCCTTCACTTGAAATAAATGTGGTTTATAAGAGCTCAGCTTCTGCTGGATTATATCCTAAAACCTGAGCAATAAAAATCATGAAGTTAATTCATCACAAGTGAGCTTACTATTGGACGCACCTTTGGGTGAAAACACTTTGGCTGCATTCAGACATGGGAATTTGTTTCTTCAAATTCACATTCTGATTTATGGTGTCTGTCTTTAAAAAACTGGGGTTTGTTAGTTGGTGCCAACCAAGACTATAAACTAAAGCTTGAAGCCAGTTTTTTAGACTCAGTTTTTAGACTTAAGTTTTTGTTTGTACTAACACTTGGATTCAATCAATTCAATTTACCCTACAGGAAGACAGTTGTTATTCTGGTTATCACCAACCACCTGGACTTCCAGCCTTCTTGTTCTGCATAAATGGTGAAAATCAAAAGCAAGTCAGCAATTTCCACAGAAATGTTAGTCTAGTAAGAGATAGCACTTGTTTCTTGTATTTGCCAACCTACACAGGAACCATGTCAGGCCATTATAAAATACAAATCATTTAACAGCATGTGACATGGAGAGTAGATGCATGAGCTTTAATCCCCCTACAGAACTGAAACGGTAACAGTTAACAAATGGTATCACTCCAGAAATATAAGCCCTAACTCAATCTGATTTTAGAAAGCATATGCCTCCATTTTCAGGTTTTTGCCACATGGGGAAAGTATAATTCTAAGAATTTAACAGCAAATGGAACAGGATGAATTAGTATTTGAAATTTCATCTGACATGGCAGGGAAGTTCCTAAGTATTAACCCAGTGCACATCTTCAGCATTCTAACAGTGCTAACCAAAGCATGTTCTCATAATATGGTCACTACACAAACGGAAACTGTGTCACTGTGGCAACTGCTTCGTGCACGGAGACATTTTGTCTGTTACGGCTGTCTGCCAGTTCGTCTCTAACCATGTGGTTTGTTTCCATGCCATTGCCAGCTGCTTTTTCAAAGTTTTAGCAATTGTGCAGCAAAACTAATTCTGAAGAATGTGACCTGTACATTGATGCATACGTGGTCTTCATTTCGTCATATATTGAGAAAACCACAATCCATGCAGTCTAAAGGAGACACCATACCACTGTGAGAGCTGCCACTACGCCATTCAGAATGGCCATACTATAGCCCACATGAAAGGAGTGCCCAGTCATGCGCCTGGAGAGAAAAGCAGAGAGTTAATTAGGAAGTGAGAAGAACAAGGAGAGTAAAGCAATATCTAATTTCTAAAATGAACCGTCTAGTTGATTGGAAATGCAATAAAAACAAGTTTACTCATAATATTTACAGACTTCCTACATAGTTACCTTTTTTAAAAAGCAGACAATAAAATAGATACCCCAATTAATTCAATCCCCTTTTTGACAGATCATTAAGTTTCTCACAGACTATAAAGCAGAATTTGGTACAGCCGTGAGATGGCTGGCTTTTTGACTTCCAGGAGAAATTTAATCAGAAGGCTCTCATAGGTGGCTGAGTGCTTTAAATGTCTAAAGTGATGTGACAAGGGACCAAATATACAATTCCTATTCTAAACAGCAAGTTCACACGGTAAGAGTATGTGAGAGCGTTTCTACCACATTGTCAGAGCACAGACATTTGCACAACTGTTTTGGTTGATATTGAAATCTACCAAAAAAGAATGGCAGGTGATAGGGCACCAAATCACACTCTAGAAGGCCCATCTAAATTTAGATAACAATAAACAGTTAAGAAGCCAACACTCCATTAGTCCACGGAGATAACTTTATACAGCTTGGGTAGTAGCGCCAACTCAGATTGCATTTCAGTAGCAAAAAAGTGTTGTTGGACTATGGATCTAGCCCAACCCCTACCCTTTTCCAACAGCTGAACTGGATCTAAACCTACTGAGGACAATTTTTTAATTATCCTGGAGAACCATGGTAGGTATGACATCGTAGAAAGAAACTGCAGTTCAGAGTCCAGACAACTTTATATGAACTTTAGCCAAACCGGAGTTTCTACCGCAGAAAGACCTGCCTCATGTTTGAGAACAGCATTTGATATACATTTAGGGACATTAAATAAGACCCTGAGGAAAGATTACTGCACTCTCCCTAGCATGATGAAGTTGTTATACAGTCCCAATTGAGCTCAATATAAAAGTTGGGATGAGGATTTAACCATAAACAATGCCAGCTAGAATACAGCCACCTCCTCTTGGCCTGAAAAAAACCGAGAACGATGTTGGAGCTCCTTTTCACTGAATGAACTATACAATGAATATGAGTGGCTTGTTTCCCATTATACTGGAACATAACTCCCAGATAGCTAAAGGATTTAACTTGTTCAATTTGATGTCAATTCAGGCACATTTTTTAAACCTAGAGTTAAATTGCATTATCTTAGTTTTTGTGCAGTTGATTCTTAATTGATCTGCTTGGCAATGCTGAACGAACACACCTAGTGCAGGTTTTAAGTCTATTCTGGTTTGGGATAGAATGACTGCATCATCTGCATACGTTTTGGAGCATGTGTATCCTTTATCCTAAGGCATGTAATAAGGGATTTGATATATATTAAACAAGATCTGTTCATATTATAAGCAGACATAGTGGTTGTGTGTTTTTGAGGGGATGGGTATTTTCATTTTCAGTTGCAATCCTTGTCCATCTAGGTTGGCTTTCCCCCTCTTCTTCCTGCAGGCCGTTAACCTGCGCAGGGACACAGGTACAAGCCATTGGCCCTTAGTCAGGGGCTTATTGAAATAAATAAATGAGGTCTACGGAGACTGCATACCTTTTGCGTCATTAATGTTTGATAACTTTTTTTATAGTCCAGCTATTTCACATTTTTAGTCTACTATGCTGCAATGTGTCAATTGTAAATGGATTTTAATTCTTTTGAAAGGGACAATTCATAAACAGAGTAGTAGTAGGAATAGTCGCTTTATTTAGAATAATAGTAATATATGAAAGCTCACATGCACTCAGCTGGCCAATTTTACAATATTTTAATTAATTGTTCTTTAGACAAATAGTGTTTGTCATTATGCTACATGAATGTGTGACGGCATAATTTGATTAATAGGAAACACACAGGATTCAAAATATGATTAATAAATAGCCATTTATGGAAGTATAATAAATAACAGTGGATGGAAGCATAAAATAGCCTCTTTGGATTCAGCTAGGGCAGAGTCAATGGACACAATATAGTCAAAATACAAGGTTATGCCAATGAATACTGTAGCTAATTAACAGATACTTAAGCATACTTTAGCTAGACTGCATGATGCTTCCAATCTAGTCCTAAGCATGTTTATGCATTTCATTCTTTTCACTGAACATAAGCATGCACACCTCCATTAGTTTTGGTGGGTAGCTTGCTAGGACCAACTACATTTCAGTTTCACTCAAACAGTACTTACTTGAACCGTGCAGGTGATAGTGGAGTTGGAGGGAACATTCCTGGTTCAAAGGAGTCAAAATAGGTCACTGTCCAAGAAAAACTGCAACATGACAGACCCGACACTAAAGCAAGAATAAGGAGACTCCAAAATCCTTAAAGAAGAAAAAAATAGTATTGTAAATAAAAGCTCAAAACACAACTTCAGGCAAAATGCCTCAACAGCACTTCTGGAAAGTCCGCCTGAATAAACAAGCACAAAACTGAGAAACCCCATTGAGATGTATTCTTAGGCAACAGATCATAGGACTGGAGCCTTTGCAGTTAAGTACTATACCAGCATTTTCCCCCATTACATCTTTGAAAGGTACTCATTAATTTTAAACAGAAAAAGTTGGTTAATGACGTAATGATAGGTCAGGCAGCTGAGATAAAACACTAATGTAGTCTGAAACACCACTACAATACTACTGTGACATTGCATTTCTATAATTTCATATTTGCAACTAAGTTTTGTTAGTTTGCAACTACTTCAGGATACAATCTATGTTAGTTACTATGAAATATTACTAAGTCCCAAATGTATTTATGGAAAGCATTTATAAGCAGCTTGTCAACCCTGATAGGGTCTTTAAGGCAGCAAGCATCAGCCATTAAAATGTTTAAAATATTGGAACAGTATTTAAAATTTATGTATAAATATTTATATTTAAGTATTAGAATATGAATATTTAATAATGCAGTAGAGATACAAACAGCAAACGCATACAACTAGCAAAAAGGCTCAGTAAGCCGTTACGAGATGTGAGGCAAGCAAAAGTCTTTGCCTGCTAGTGGAAGACAACAACAGAAGGCTGAAGGACATAAAGATACCACTAAACAAAATAGTTCCTTTGAAATACTACTCTTTTATCACACAGCATATACTAATGTAAGGCCAATGAGTCAAAACATGAATGGATAAAATCCTAAACAATCAATTCCCAAATGAAACCACCAGAATGGTCTTACCTAAAATATTCGTTTCTAAACTGTCATCAGTCTTCCCTTTCTCAAATTGCAAGTCTGCAGATTAAAATAGCCAACAATGAATTTTTATAATTTGAAACATTTAAAGAAAACATAGTTGCCCTACAGTAGTTTTTTTCCACAGGAAATTTACCAACTTTGTTGCGTGACTTGCTACAATACTTTAACTATGCTTAATTAAACCTACTAAGCTTCAGTCTTGTATTACTTTGTGCAGCTAATGGGGACCAAAATGGTTTGTAATGTTCTTCCCTCCTCCATTTTATCCCCACAAACCCTGTGAGGCTGAAAGTGTATGACTAGCCCAGAGTCATCTTACAAGCTTCCATTGCAGAATGGGGATTCGGAGCAGAATCTCCCAGATCTTGTCCAACACCCTGGCCACTAAACCTCTCTGGCTGTTGAAATTATCTTCATTCCTTTACCTCATACTGATAAGCTTACACGGGTGATTGCAGTAGAAGGGGAAGACACATACAGGCAACAGATGATGATTATGATGTTAACCACTGAGTCACGTCCCAGTCTTAGTGATCCTATGGCTCAGCTGTTTCCACGTCTTTCAAAGTTGCACTGCATTTTAGTTGTATAATTTTATGGTCAGAAAATGCAATAGAACTATGCAAAACAGAGCAGTTAAATTAAGGAGTTATCTCACTGTTGCTTTTCTTTTACCAAAGGCTAAAGAAATCTGGGATGTTCCTGTATAGAAAAACACACAGCTAAGGAGGAACAAGTATAGACAGCATTAAGATGAAACACCAGGGAAACGTCAGCACAACTTGTTGGCTATTGTGAAAAACACGTCTGCATGATCCACTGCCAGCACCCTTGTATTACAGTGGTGGCATAAAACTCCTCTTAGGTAGATCCAGCCTCTCATTCTGCACAGGTTGGATAATGCACTATAGACGTAGTGGTTAGGAGTGCTAACTTATCATCTGGCGAGCCGGGTTTGATTTCGTGCTTCTCCCGCACATACAACCAGCCGGGTGACCTTGGGCTCGCCATGGCACTGATAAAACTGTTCTGACCGAGCAGTGATATCAGGGCTCTCTCAGCCTCACCCACCCCACAGGGTGTCTGTTGTGGGGAGAGGAACGGGAAGGCGACTGTAGGCCTCTTTGAGCCTCCTTCGGGTAGGGAAAAGTAGCCTATAAGAACCAACTCTTCTTCTGGAAGACCCCCTGCTGCAAAAACACCCTGAGAGTGCTTTAGCCCAGGGTAGCCAACCTGTGGTCCTCCAGATGTTCATGGACTACAATTCCCATGAGCCCCTGCCAGCAAACATCTGGAGGACCACGGGTTGACTACCCCTGCTCATGTGTGCGGACTGGGGTTCCACCCTCCCGCACTCACCTTTCAGCACCAGGCAAGCAATAGCCAGGACGAAGGCGAGCAAACACACGGCCAGGAGGCAGCACAACACGGAGCAGGCCTGGCTGGGCCAACGGCGCGCCGACCCGTCTCGTTCGTGGTGCGCCCGAGCGAGGCCAGCCCGGGCCGTGGAGGCGCCGCACAGCCCCCCGGCGGCACCCAGCAGGCCCCCGCCGCCCTCCTCCAGCTCTGCCTGGAGGCTCCGCGCCACCGCCGCGTGGTCCAGCGGCCAAGGGCTGCGGGCAGCCTCCGCACGGGCGCTCCCCCTGCGGCGGTCCGGCCAGGCTTCCCCCGCGGGAGACGCCGCCATGACAACCGAGTGGAGACAATGCGCACGCGCGGCGCGCACAACGGCGCCGCTGACCTCCGTCCTAAAGCGCCCTTCAACCGGAAAGGAAAGAGCAGGAAGGCGGAACAAAAGGCGCGAACCGGAAAGAGAAAGGCCGAGCGGACCGACGCGAGCGCCGGAGGCCCCGCCTCTTCCTCCTTGACGTCGCCCGTCGGCTCCTTCCCCTTCCTCCCATGCGACTGTCCCCTGGAGAGACGCGGCCGAGGATGTGAGGCGCTCTCCTTCCCTCGCAGCCCCTCCCCCGCCCCCAGGCTCCCCCAGGCGCTTCGGAAGGGGCGGGTCTCGGCGTCCGCTGCAGGCGCCGCGGGGCTCCTGCGGCCTCCGTAGCCTCGCTCCCACCGCCCCGCTCGTGGGCACGCTTTTCCCAGCGTCCTTTGCGCGCGCTTCCCTTCTCCTCCCCCCCCCCCCCTGTGCCGTTCCGTCCGTACTTTCCATTCCGCCTCCCCTCCGCGGAGCCCGCCCGCCCCTCGCAGCCCCGCGCGCCTTCGGCCTAACGGTCCCGCGTCGCGCCCCTTCCCCCCCCCCGGCCTCGCGGGAGGGGCGGCGGCGATGTCCGGGGGGGACTCGGGGGCCGCCGCGGCCTCCCCTCAGCCGCTGCCTTTCTCCCTGCCCAAGCCCCCGCCCCTCATGCAGCTCAACCCCGCGGAAGGCGTGCGGCCCGTGGGGGCCCCCGGCGCCGAGCAGTCGCCCAAGAGCGGTCGCCTGGGTGGACGCCCCGACTGGCCGGCCGGGAAGCCCGTCAGCCTCCTGGCGCCTCTGCTCCCGCCCAGGGGGGAGCCCGAGCCGCTCCTGCCCTTCGGGCCCGCCTCCCGCCAGCCGCTCCGGGGGAGGCTGCTGGGCAGATGCGGCGGAGGAGGAGGGGGCGGCGGCGGAGGGGGCAGTCTCCTCAACCCTGCCATGCGGCCCGGGGGAGGCGGCGGAGGAGGAGGTGGGGGCGCCGGAGGAGGCGGCGGCGGCGGAATGGGCCGGGAGTCCCTGATGGTGAGTTTAGACAGCTTCCTCTCGCGATCCTGGGGAAGGTTATTTCGCACACTTCGGACAATGCACTTTAAAAGCAGTGGGTTTTTTTGTTGTTGTGTTCAAGTTTCACACAGGAAATCCCAGCTGCAAATGCGCATTTAGAGTGCGTTACCCGACATGTGCGGGATAAGCTAGGATATGCATTCATTTTCCAGACATTTTTAGTGTGATCTTCAACATTATAGAAGAAGAGTTGTTAGCGAAGGACTATGGTTTGCATCTTGTATAGCTAACAGGAGTTGAAGTCCGCTTGGTGAGAACTGTACCACTGGCCCAGAAGTGTAAATAGAAGACATAATGAATATCTTAGTGGCCTGATGTCCATCAAGGTTTTTTGGGGGGGAGAAGGTCAAACTAAGTCATTCAAGATGGCATTAATGTCCGTTATATTTCTGTAATACCTGATTTAGGTAGAAAATCCCTCCCTGGGATTTTTTCTTGCCTATATTATGGTCTGAAGCCATTGGACATTAACTCTGGCGCTAAGAGTCATTAAGTGCTTTTGTTTATCAATTGGTAGGCATAGAAAATTAGAGAGAAAAGGCTCTGCTTTGGTACAGTGTTATATACATTTGTCCTTGTGCCTTGAAGATTTATGAAAATAATCCATGTAAGTTGTATCTCTTTTCTCCCTGAGAAGTGGCAAGTCTTTAGCACCAGTTTATACAAACATTATTCCACCAGGCATATGGTTCAGACCAGGGACAAGTAAATAAGGAAAAAGATAGGTCAAGACCATGAAATGGAAAACAGAGAAAGCAGTAGGATATTGTTGTATCCTTTATGGTTTTTATTTTTATTTGAAGCTTGTAGTTCAGTTATACACTGCCCTGAGCCTGACTGGAGAGGGTGGTCTATAAATTAAATGATGAATAATAATAAGAGAAAATAGGGAATGAAAAGGTCTGCTATTGTAAAATTAAGATTTCTATAAAAAGTAATGTACAAATCCCTTTGAGTAAGAAAATTTCTCACTCCGCCCCGACTGTCAGAATGTTAACTTTGCACCAGGAAGCCAAGCCAAAGTAGCACCTGTGTTTGGTGACAGAAAGCAATTACACAGTAGCTTTTCACAAAAGCATTGTGGTTGTTAATATACAGTATATGTTGTACTCTGTTGTGCTTAATGATCACTGTAAACAAAATTGTGAATTTCCTCTATGGTGATTTCATGACAGATTTTTTAAATGACAGCTTGCATAGCAAATAGTCACACTTTATTTTTATTGACACGGTTTCTTTTGCTGCTTGTTACAAGCAGGAAGCCATGCTTCTTAGTATGTTCACACATTGCACAATGTGAGAAATGCATACTGAGCTTTATAAGAGACACTGTCCCTAGCCATATCTTGAGACAAGTCTGATATTCATAGATTCTGGGCCAGAGGGCCATGGGGGCCATGGTACAAAACAAGCCACATTTGCCTGCTTAGCTGATTAGTTTGGAGCTTGGCATCAGAATTGTTATTTCATGTGCTGTAGCAAAACCCTAATGTGCCTGAAAGTGTACATGTAGCACACCAATCCTAACTGTATGGTAAGAGCACCTGCATGTGTTTATATAATACCCTGTATCATGTTTTATGTTTTAATAAATATATATAAATTTTCAAAACTTCATGTATGCGTAGTCTTGTTTTTCGGTCTTTAGTAACACTGCCCTTTTAAAATACTAGTGACCAAATTTGCTTAGAACTTTGGAAGCTCCATTTCAGATCAGCAGACTTTGGGCCATATGGAATACAAAAAATGGAAGCTTTATTCAGCATATTGATTCCTTATGTCCTTATAACATTACCTTTGACTGCATGGGCAGAGAGGATTGCACCTCAAAGTGGTAATTGCATGTTGTGCCCTGAAATTATTATCACTTCATTTCTCACACAGCAAGCAAATTGATGTTTTTGTTAAGGCTGAATGCTAGTTTTCAAGACACAATATAATGATGTAATGTAGTGTTAGAGGAAACATACCAGTATATAGAAAATGGGGGGGGGGGAATTATTACTAGTGATAATCTAATGATACACATGCAAAAGGGTATGCAGATATATATGCTGAGCCTTCGAGGATGGCAGTATATAAATATAATAAATAAATAAATTCATATAATACTGTTGATTTTTCCAAGTACATACGTGTAGTTACCTTGAATATTAATGCGGAGATTTGAAACTTATTTTTTTAATTTGTGGGGGCTAGCTTTTCCAGATACTGAAAACCAGTCCTTCTAAATTTGGCTTGAGAAATACTGTGAACTTAAATAAATTTGTTTGGTTTTGTCATTTTTTATACCTACAATGTGCAGGGCCTAATAAAAGCAGAGAGGTCAACCAGAAAATTTATGGTGCCACTAAATCTGTATGTTTCTGAGACCTTGGAGATTTGAACTGTCATTAACGTTTTGTTTTTCAGATGGGACATCCAGGTATGCCTCACTATCCCCCCATGGGGATGCATCCTATGGGCCAGAGACCGCCAAACATGCCTCCAGTATCACATCAAATGATGCCTCAAATGATGCCTCCCATGGGAGGACCACAAATGGGACAGGTAAGTTAGCTTCTGAGATTTCGGTTACAAATAACATTTTTAAACAAGTTTTTCTTGAGACAGTAATTTAAATTTATTTTAGTCCGTTCTGTAATTCATTAAGAGCTCCACACTGCTACACATTTTTTAACCTCCTTGTTGGGGCGTTTTTTTGTGAACAGACTTTTTTTTTTTTACTTCATTCAAACAGAAGCTTTCTTGCCAACAGACAGATTTTTGTGTGTAGAAATCAGGAAGTATGCCTTTTGCATGTGTTCCTGTATATTGGTAGTTAGACAGAACAGCCTGTGAATGGAAAAGGAATTTTAACCCAATGTTTTCTGGAATTTGGTTATGATCTTACTTAAATAACTTATCCCTGTTGTGGCCCAATAATCCTGAAAGGTATGGTCAAGGCCTGTGCTTTTGTTTCTTTCCCTTTCCCTTCTAGTGACTGTGTCCTTTGTTTGCGTTTTCTGTGGTTATTTGGAGGAATCAAAATGAAATCCTCTGCTTTGTTTGGTATCAGTTATTCCAGCAGTCCTGGAAAGCACCTGCAATAGCCTGCTGCTGAAGGGACTTTGCCAACTTGGTTTCAAGAATGCTGACATGTCTGGCTGCTATTGCCAGTCTTGGTTCATCATGCCAGTACCTTCATCTCTTTTCTGAAGCCCTACTTGAGGGTTGAACATCTCTGTGTCCTAGTATTTAGTTAGCAGGTCTGATAGATGTCTGGCATCCTTCAAGGTGGCAAATAGTATGAGAGGCCATGATGTTAGTATAGTGCAGCATAAGCAAGGATAGTAAAGTAGTTACACAATAAGTCCACCTATAATGACCAATTTTTAGAGGTAACGGTTGTTAATACATTCTTTGTATACTTCCCTTGTGCTGCCTATTAGGGTTCACTCATATTTCTGTCATTTGTGTCCTTGTCACCCTGCATCTTACCTATTTTCACATGTTATGGAAACATATGTGTGTGTACGTTTGTGTGTGTGTATGTATATATTCATGCGCACACACATACAGACATATATATATATATTATATGAAAAAATAGATAATTTTAATATATTCTAATGGATTTTGTGGAGGTAAAGGTTGAGAGGCTTAAATAAGGAAAGTGTTTTTTTTTTTTTAATAGATGTGGCTGATGTAGTTTTTGGTAAACAGAGTAATAGGGCTTTTGGTCATGCTGGGGATATTGGTCTGTTAGCCTAACAATTAATATTGTTAATGGAATCATTAGTGAATGTTTGTCTTACTTCCCTTCTTACTCCTTTTGAGTGCAAATAGCTACTGTGTTCCTCTGAAGATTTACCCATTGGGTTCTGCTATACAACACAGGAAAGTCACCCTTATATTTAAATATTAATTACTCCTATTGTTACTGGAAGTCCCATTCTCTCACCTTTGAATCATTGCTATCCTGAGAATTGTGTACATAGCCCAGAAGTTGAAAGATACTTTGAAGTTTTTAGTATGGCCCTGCTAAACATGTGCTCAAGGGGAATATAGACCTTTATTTTGGCCCACCAACTAATTGATAAATCCCTTGATTTTGTGGCTTGCCTTGTGATGGCACAAACTGGATTTATCAAGTGCCACCTGTGTAGCATTTTGAAACAAGCATGGTGCATGTGTTCTAGGGGCTATGAGTTTGACAGCCCTCTATTTAAAAAAAAATCCTTGATGTTTCTGAAAGTACCTAGATAGAGGTTTTAGGGAGCATCTTATTCGTGGAATACAATTATATGGAAGCAGCAGTGGGGCAAGACTACTTTCTTCTCCTGCTTCTACAGGATGGTGGGGAATGGGAGGGCCACTCCCATTCTTTCTTCTCTTCCTCACGCTTCCAAGAAAACCTTGTGGATTGAGGGTGGAGCAGTAGCCCTACCAAATACCTCTCCCTCCACACAAGATGGAAGGTAAGAGGGAGCAGTAACCTGATGCTCCCTGAAGATATATGGGAATGGGGTCATGGCCAACCCAGCAGGGATTGTCACCGTATAGCGGGAGGGTTATTTCCCAAGATTCAATTGTGGGGCTCGCCAGTCAAATTAATTGGCTCATTATGGCCAATTGGATGCATTACTAGTATCTGTATAGTCTGTCCTCTTGCTCCTATCCTCCTTGGCCCTAATAATGAAAATACCTGAAATAACCCCCTTTGCATTCTAGCTTTCCTTCCGAAATACATTTCCAGTTAAGGTAGCATGCACATACAAGCCCAATTAGTTCTTCATAGTAACTGTCTTGGGTCTCTGTCTTGGATGGCCAGTGTTAGACCCACGTGTAATTATTGTCTTGCAGTATCACTGAAGTGAAGGATTTCCCCCACTCACCTTATTTATAAGGGCAGTGTTGTGGTTTTAAGTGGCTAAGTTAGTTTGCATCCCTGTTGCATGCTTTTCTCAGCTTTTTTTAACAGTTCATGTTTTTGAACCCTGCAGTCATAATTCTTAAACTTTATAGTACTCTTCATCTTGGAACATCTTTGCAAGCATAACTCTTACTCCAGCACTGTGAGACAAGTTCTTCAGGTATTATTCTCTGTTCATAGATGAGGTAAATGAGCCCTCAGGAGTTTATATAGGTCACAGAGGGATTTTGGTTTGGGAACTTGCTTTAGAAGAGTTTAATTAACTTGGGCCCCATTCCTGCAGCACCTTCTGAATAGGTTTAATGTTTTGGGTACTTTTAGTAGTAAAACACTGGGGCCCCCCTGTTTTCTTGAGGCCACTTTCCTCCTATCCATTCCTCCCTGATTCTCCAGTTCTTCACTTTTGCCTTGGGTTCCCATTTGACCAGTCGCCACTAGGAACTGGAAAACCATATCATTCTTTGTTGGCCCTGTAGCTCAGGTCATACTATCTACAGCGGTTCTTCTGGTCACATAAAGCCTTAGTTCTTTATAACTGAAAAATCAAATTGAGCTACTACCTGCCTCCATAAGATTTATACAGATTTTTTAAACTCATTTTTCTATATTCCTTTGTTAATGCCCCTAAAATCCTGTCTCAGCAAGGTTAAATACTATCCTTCTGTCAACATAAAGAAATCTATATATGCAGCAACATATTGAAGTCGTAAACACATACTATAATCATAATTTATTTATAGATGCCTGGAATGATGCAATCAGTGATGCCTGGGATGATGGCACCCCATATGTCTCACGCTCCCATGCAGCCTACGGGACCGGTAAGCATTGAAACGCTTGTGATTTTTAAGTTTTTACACCAGACAGGTACTAACTTTGAGCATTAGTATTTATCAAGTGCACAGCAGCAGGGTCCTCTTTCTGTTTTTAGCACTTAAACTTAGTGAAAGTTAATGAAGGAAAAGAAATTGATTCTGCACATTTCTTAATACCAGATACAGAGATTTGAATGTTTATACTTTTATGTAGTTTGAATACAAATTAGCAGGAAGAGCTTAAGGAGAAATGACCAATAAATTTCTCATGTATTGTCTCCTCCTCGCCCCTCATATATATGTGTTTAAGCAAACTGTTTGATGCTGAACTGTCAGCATTGCCTATAAAATTAAGGGGCAGAATTCAGTTAAACTTATGCTTCCCGGTTAATAGCCGCGTTTTCTGTTAGCAAAGCAATATAAATATTTCAAATGTAGACATGTGTTTCTAACTGACATCTTTTGAAAATCTTTCAGTTTTTTCCATTAGGGAAGCCCCTTCACCTTTCCTCTCTCTGTTGTGGTCCCAGGAATTCAGTTGTTGATGCTCTACTATCCTCACTGTAGACATCGTGGTTTTATGCTAATACAATGTTGCCAATTTTTTCTGCAGAAATCACTCCATTCTGCTTCTTTGTATTTCTAACATTCTCTTAGATATAAAATTTCATCCGAAAAACTATACTATTCCTGTTTTTTTCACATTGATATGACTGCATTCTTGACTCTGTTTAGTGTTTCTCATTCTTCACTCTCCACATTCAGTTTTTTAAAGTGATGTCACTTTGCTGTACATCAGAGACCCCATAGGTGTCTCCTTGTTTGCCATTGTGTTTCCTGCTGTTTGCTTCTCAATTAGCATTTCTCTATAGCAATGCACCTCACTTGAGCTGGATGTATCTTGAAAAAAGGCCTAGGGGAAGTTCCCAAATTAAACACTTTGGAAACATCTGCCTCCATCATTGGAGGAAGCTTGGCTTGGAAGTGCCAATGTTTTGTAATTAGCCCTAGTCTTCATAGTAGCCATTTCGGTCACCCTCCCCACTCCCGGGCCATCACATACATCTTTCAGAAGTGCTCACAAGTTCTGTAAGGTTGTGGTCCATTCTCTACAGTGTTACAAAAATCTGGCCATTCCTTTCCATCCCCTCAACTAAAATGGCTATCTGCCATGTTCACTGCTGCAACCTTCACTCTTGTTTTCCTCCTTCCCATCTTGTTCTCTCTGTCTAAAGTCTCCTGCCAAAATCTGCTGTCAAAAATATTATCCTATTCATTTGATTGTTGATTTGCCCATTAGCATTGTCTGTTTGCAGGAGTTCTGTAGAATCTCAGGTAGATGCTTTCCCCCATCACTCTCTTCTCATTCAGTTTAACTGGAAATAAAGGTTGAACCTTGGATCTCCCGCATACAAAGAAGATGCTGTACCCTGATCCCGCTGCCTTCAATTTATAATGCTTACAGTTATCAGTGGACCCCAAAAGTGAAGTGGTTTGGATTAAGTGGTTGTTACCTCAATTGCAAATGTTTAAAAAATCTAATAGTTTTAGATTAGATGATAGAAAAAACCCATGGAAGAAGTGCACTTTTTTATAATGGGGAAAATGTGAAAGTTCTGCTGACATAATAGCAAAAGCCTAATAGTTGTATCGAATACTTAAAGGGCAAATTTTCAAAAGGTGTTCTTTTCTCCCCTGCCTTCCCTTGATGGGCACAAACCTAAAAATTTCCTGAACCAAGCTGGAAATTTCCCAAAGCCATTTCAGCCTAACAGCAGGGCAGATATGTATGTCTGCTGCAAGCCATTTCACCTAGAGCCAGTTTGGTGTAGTGGTTAGGAGTGCGGACTTGTAATCTGGCATGCTGGGTTCAATTCTGCGCTCCCCCACATGCAACCAGCTGGGTGACCTTGGGCTCGCCACAGCACTGATACAACTGTTCTGACCGGGCAGTGATATCAGGGCTCTCTCATCCTCACCCACCTCACAGGGTGTCTGTTGTGGAGAGAGGAAAGGGAAGGCGACTGTAAGCCGCTTTGAACCTCCTTCGGGTAGAGAAAAGTGGCATATAAGAACCAACTCTTCTTCTTCTATCCACTTTGCTTCTCTTCCCCCCCTGCCCCCCCCCCCCCGCCTGAAAGCGAAGGGAGGGGAGCAAAACGGATGGGTTAAATGGACTGAACAGCTAAACTGGTAAATGTTCAGGGCAGCACTTTGGGCTCCAAACCAGTTTGTGCCAAATTGGAGCTTATGAGCTGGCATGTGCCCATCCCTGTAGCTTGTGATACTGTAAAATAGGAGGTGCTCTGTATCACAAAATGGCCTGTACTGTAAATATTGTGTTCTTGGATCATGGTCTTCAGAGAAACATGCGATCAGATGCACAAAAGCTGCTCAAGATCCCTGGCCCCAGAGAAGTCAAACCGGCCTCAACCAGAGCCAGGACTTTTTCAGCCGTGGAGCCAGTCTGTTGGAACACTTCCCCAAGCAAGATCAGGGCCCTGTAGGACCAAAAACAGTTCTGCAGGGCCTGCGAGAAAGAACCGTTCACTAAGTCTGTGGTTGAGGTCTGCAGAATACCATCAACAGCTGGCCTCCCTACATACATGCTGTCCAATTCTTTATTGAAATGGTCATAGACCAGAACGATGGTAAAACACAGAGCATAGGAACAGATAAAATAGTGATAAAATGGAAGACAAAACAATCCTTTTGGAACAGAATAAAATAGGACAAATCCCAATATGGAAACTACAAATTTTACAAATGAATCACCATATCATAAGGTGATGAAGTTTATATGCAGCAGCTCACAACTTTGCGGTAGAAGCAGACAACCAAGGATTCTCATCATTCAATAGCATTTTTACCTGGATTTGAATGCCCAGGCAACCTCTTAAGCACAGGAACAATCAGTTTCAGTTGAATATTATTGTAAAAAGGGCATATATGCATACAAAAAGACAACCATTTGTGCACCGCCTAATCAACAACAGTGCAACACTTTATTCCCCCCCCCACTAGAGTGGAAACAGGGAGCTCCTATGATTTCTAAATATAAAGTTGTTTTTAATGTTTAAAATGTTTTAACTCCTTTCACTAATATGTTGTAAGTAACTCTGAGCCTTCAGGGAAGGCTGGCATATAAGTTGGAAAATAAATAGAATAATTTATTTGAACAGTAAATAGTACATAGGACTTAGCTTTCAAGGTTCATTTGTTTAGCATAGCTAAGCTAAATTGTTTTTCTAGCAGACCAATACTGTATAACTCTGCAAAGTCAGTTTCAAATTGGAGCCCTTAACTAGGGTTAGTGCTAGTGCCATTGTCCCATCAGGCCCCTTTTGACGTTGAGAAAGACAGGGCATGAAAGTTTGTTTGGAAATAAAGCCTTGCCATTTTAGTATGGTGAGCATGGAGCATTGCCACCTCTAAGAGATGCTGGGAATATTTAAGTCAATGGAAATGAGGAGGGAGGATACTCTTACAGGATTTTGTTCACTCTTTCGGTTAGGAGTTTGCAAGTTGTTTTAGAAAGCTGACACAACACGTTTCATTTGACTGCCTAGCACGGTTGCTTTAATGGTGTGACACAATTGTGATTTTAAATATATTATGTGTAGGGTAAGAGAACATACACTGAAATTGTAGCGGCTTTGCTGCTCAAAATTTTTATCACTTAACCTGTAGTAGGCACCACAAATTTTAAATATCTTTTTTTCTTTTCCACAGCCAGGTGTGAACAGCATGGATTCTCAAGTTGGTATGTATAAACAATTCCTTTTTTGCGTAGCTGTAGTCAGAAAAGGTGCATGACTAAGATTGTTAATTTGTTGATTTGAATGTCTTATAGGAATGTGAAATTATTCCTTCAGCAGAAAAGAATATATTATTTTGCCAGAGCAGTGAATATTTCAGGCTTTAGAGGTTTTCTAGCTACTCAAG
This sequence comes from Paroedura picta, assembly GCF_049243985.1. NCBI lineage: Eukaryota > Metazoa > Chordata > Lepidosauria > Squamata > Gekkonidae > Paroedura > Paroedura picta. The sequence continues at coordinate 47,209,740 of NC_135370.1, forward strand.
TCCACATCCCAATGAATAACTTCTCCAAAACAGCTACTCAGATCCTGAACTAAAAAATAATCTAGACAGTTTTCTTTAAAAATTCAGCAACTTTGACATTGTAAGGAATCTTTGGCTTTTCATGCAAGGGTCAGTAAACTGAATTAAAGTCTGTGGAGGAAAAAAATATATATGGTTGTGCCAGGATAGAATTCTTAAGCCCATCTTTCACGATCCTCAGAAAGGGAACCCTACCTGCTTCTTTTAGTGCTTTCTGGAAGAACTTTCTGTGCTTTCTGGAATAACCTTTAGGCCTGTGATGTCACATGACCTGCATCTCAGCAAGTACCATTCTGTCACCTGAGGATTAAGAGTGGTGGTGGCTTGGATATGGACAAACCGAAAACTGTTAGCTAGAGAGTATGCACTGTGACTACAAGAACCTACATAAGAAAGAAACTAAAAATTGTTGCAGAAGAAAAGCTAATTCACAAGATGTTTTAAAATGTGAGATTCTCAAGGACTAAAAGCCATTTGAGCTACATTAGAGGAGGTACAGCTGGATCTCTTTAAATATGTGTTCTAAAATTTGGTTTTTCGTATTTTGTAGGTTTAGCACCCCCTGGAACCCAGGTAAGCAAGTAGCTTTTTTTTTTTGGTAGTTTCCTTTTGTTTCTGAAATTTGGGTCACTTTCTTCTTTATGTATAATGAGGTGGACAGTATGTTTCTCACACTTCACTTACCGGGAATGCTTAGAGATTTTCTATCTTTTGAAGTCATGGAAAAATAACAATATCCAAAATAGGGGGAGACTGGGATGCCTGCATGGAAGCATAAACTAGCTGAATCCAGCATAGTAAGTTGGTATGTATCTGTCTAGAGTCTAAATTTTTCACTGCCAGTATAGTGGCTTAAGAGAACAGTTTCACAAACAGCTATTCAAAGCTTGTAGGCAAAATACATATCAAACTAGTACATATTGGTTTGTAGAACCCTTGACAAAGTACTGTGAAACAAATGTTGGAAACTATTAAACAGATATCGTATTGAAGGTTGAAGACTCCTTGTGTGTTCACTTACTATGCTGGATTCAACTAGTTTATGCTTCCATATGGGCATCCCAGTGTCCCCTATTTTGGCTATTCTGTTTTTTCATTGGGTCCCGTCCTTCTATCCCTGTATTGCCATGGAAAAGAATTGGCATTATCCCATCCCCACCCCCGGGGGGGGATTGAAATTCAGTGGGAATTATAATAAATGCAATACTTTCTTAAAGCAAAATGATAGTGCATTAACAAAATTCATTAATTGAATAACATCAGTGTGTACATATTTACAGAATTTTAAGTGCATTTGTTTCTATCCCTAAAATTGCAAAGACACCTAAAGTGAAGGCTGTGAACTGTTGCATCCTAAGTTACTTGATCACAATTGTAATAATTGCCACCTGAAGTCTGGGAAAAAATAAAAGCTGAAATGAGAAAACATTTCTATAGTAAACAAAAAAGATGTTTGAAAGAAGCTGCCAAATAACACCAGCATATTGGAAACTCTGAAAAAACTAATTAAACACAATATAGGGTACTATTTGTTAATAGAATTATTCACACTTCCATAAGTTTACCATTTAGAATATGTTGTATATACTTACAGTCCTATTAAAGTGGGGTAGGTGTGTTGGTCTGAAGCAACAGAACGAAGCCTGAGCACAGTGACACCTTTAAGACCAACAAATGCCTTGAATAAAACTTGGTTGGTTTTAAAGGTGCCATTGGACTTAATATAAAAATCATTGTTATTGAAATAGTATTGATTATTTTAAAGAAATGTCTTCATACTGTACATTCACAGTAAGTAAAAGGTTGTTACCAGAAGTATTTTACTCATTCAAAAAGAAATGTTTCAGTAGATTTTTTTCCTTATGCTCCATATCTTCCAACTTTTCCCATTAAAAAAATTGAAAATGTCCAGGGGGCACTATTACTGAATTTTTCTGGTTCTTCCCCTCCTTTTTAATTTGCACATCACTGGAAGTGACTGTCATCACTTCCATTCCCGCCCATACTCCTGGGTATTTGTATGTGGGCACTGGTTCTTAATAGAAGCTCTACCCATAAATCCCCTGGCATAGGCCCAGTCTGCAAGCTTATTATATTTGCAAGCTTGGTTGTTATATTATGTTTTCCTTGTCAGGTCAAGTTTACATCTCATTGTGTTTCCACATCCAGTGCAAGCACTGGAAAACTAATACAGGTGGCACTCTGCAGTAATTTTTAGGTTTGAATTCCAGATATAGCTTTAAAAATAAAATTGGAATATTGTTCATCTTGATCTTACTAATTGAGAGCTATATGTCTGTCTACTTTGTATGTCATCAATGGCAGCTCTAAACCTTTTGGTCATGCTTAGCAAGAATTAAGCCACACAGAATTCCATTGGTCTTGGAAAAAAATAACTATTTAAATGGTATCCTCTCTAATCCATGAGAGCTTAATTTTGGCTAGATTGTGGTTTGGTATTTAGAGGGCAATACCCCCCCCCCATTTATTTTTTTAAGCATTTAGATTTTTCTGCAAACCTGTTTACTTTCAGTGTGGCCCCAGTCTGTGGATTTAGATATGCACAGTGGGGGACCATATGTCATTATGAAATACGCATATTGGTTAAGAATCAGAAGTACATGATTTGTTGCATGATATATAGATATTTTCCCCTCTCTGTTACATAGTGGAGTATCGTAAAAAGTGAAAAAAAATTAATATTGCTATTTTTGGACCGTTCCTTGGATCCTATTTAGTCCAAGTGGTGTTCAAGGAAGCAAACTTTCTAACCTCTCCCCTACAGTTGCTGCCTGTTGTGACTTTAACAGGAGTAGAATGAAGTTGTGGTCTGCAGTTAAAAGAGGACACAGTTTCCTCACGTGGAATTATGAGGCAAACATAACATTGTTCACATCTTGGACTATTTATTTATTTATTTATTTATTACTGCCCTTCCATACGGCTCAGGGTGGTTCACATAAAATATTGCAGGGGTAATACATAGAACAGTCTAAACATAGAACAGTCATAATAACATAACAATAATCCAAGAGCGGCTTCAAATAGAATGACAACTTAGACAAAACCCCCAGGGAGGTCAGGCTGCTTCATCTCATGGAGGGGGGTGTCTGTGGGGGGACCAGTGGGTGTTGTTGGGTTGGTCGGATTCAAGCAAATGCCTGGTAGAGGAGCTCTCTTTTGCAGATCCTGCGGAGTTGTGGAAGTTCAGGCAGGGCCCTGATCTCATCAGGGAGCTTGTTCCACCAGGTGGGGGCAGGACAGAAAAAGCCCTTGTTGGGGACTGATGTGACTCTTTGGGGCCAGGGATCACCAGCCAGTTGGTGGTGCTAGAGTATAGTGCTCTTTTGGAGGTGTAAGCAGAGAGACGGTTTCTCAGGTACACTGAGCCCAGACCACATATATTGAATTGTATATAGTTAAATAAGTATATCAGAATAAAATACAATGTTGGCTCCCAGATGAGCACAGTGGCTTTATGTCATATTGCACCTCAAAATTGAAGGAGTTTACTTCTTTAAAATATGCCAAGAACATTTATGCAATCACATTCTTTAAATAGCTATAAGCAAAGCCGGTTTAATTTAAGCCTGGCAATGTGGGAAGAAGGTGTTAAAAAGGAGCCAAGTATTGTTGCTTACTGGAAAATACTGTTAACATAAAAAAAAAATACCCACTGACTTTAAATTCGCTACCACTTGATTGTTGAGTAGTCCTTGTAATGTGTCAGTTTTTTTTTTAAATTAAATTCCACACTCGGAGTTAGATGTTTACAGAGAATGAAGATTCACATTCAAAATACATAGAATTTTTAAAGAATGAGATTGGCAGGAAAGCTTTCCAAGCACCTTAAAACATTTACTGATGAAGAGAGTTTGCCGAAACCAGCTCCTTATGGCTATGGGGCCATCTTTAGATGTGATGCTGAACAAGCACGTAATGGTCAGGCCCAGCAATAAAGTATTCTGTTTGAATTCATACCTTTTTGCTTTTAAGAACAGCATCCTGGTATCCTTCCTTTATAAATGTACTTTTCTCTCTATGTAGCCCACACCCCCAGTAGTGTGTTCTCTTCCACAACCTACAACAACTAACAATTCTGCTAATGAAGAATCTTCCAAGCAGGTATCGTATTCTTTCCTTAACATTTTTTAGCGCTTTGTATTGGATGCATTCCAACATTTCTTCATATGCTGCCTGCTTTTTCTAGAAATCTGTATGGTCAGAACATAAATCACCAGATGGACGAACATACTACTATAATAATGAGACGAAACAGTCTACGTGGGAAAAGCCAGATGATCTTAAAACGCCTGCTGAGGTAAACAAGCTAAAAAACATATAACTATCTGGTGGTTGTTTTTTTTTAAATTAGGGTTGAGTAGTATAGACACAATGCCATGATGTTTGGGTGTGATCCAAAGAATATCTGCAAGCAGAAGGCAGTTTAACGTACGGGGGAAATGTATGGGTAATTAATTCTAACTACAGTTCTGGGTGCTGCATTGAATTGTGGGTCCACCAACCTTTAAGACTCGCTGGGAGGGGAGGTAAAGATGGATCCCGTTAGAGTGACAAGGACAGCCTGGAAAAATTTGATAGGGATATACAGGACTAGGAAAAAAGGTAGGCGCTAGCTGGAAAAAAAGTAGTTTTTGGATTTTACATAGGGCATAAATACCAGTATTTGGGCTCCCAGGTGCAGTTTTGGAATTCAGGCCTAGTGTTTTTTTGGAGGGCTTTCCAGAATTATTCAGGGAGGAAGCTTGGCTGATTGCTTTTCAGCCAGTCACCAACATTTGAAGGTGCTCAACCATCCAGGAGTCAATATAGGCTGAGAGTAATGGGTAGCAGTCTCACTCTGCATGTCAGATGAGAGAGCTTTGGATTCCTTAAAGGGCTGAGGGACCCCCACTGTCTGGACAAAGTGAGCCATTCTTTGTTGCTGAATGCTCTCCAACCCCCTGTGTACAGTGTCTTGTGTCCAAGATCAGCTTGGCTAGGACATTCTTCTTCACCACCAGACCCTCAAGCCTGATGTAGGTGGAATTCCAGCAAATGCTGAGTTGTCATGGCTCTGGCATGCCCTCCATTACCTGTTGCTGGTGCAGTGGATGGGGAGCTTTCACACTGTGCAAAAAGTGACTCATGAGATTCTAGCAGTTCCGGAGCAGGTAGTGGAAATCAAAAGTTGTAGCATCCTATTTGGGATTCCTTGCAGAGCCCATACCAAAGGCACCCTTCGCCATCAAGTGAAGTACTTGAGCCATGTGCCATTCCCATTGGTGCCATTCCCATTGCCTACATCAATCACCGTGTAGCCATCCCTGTGTCTCATGCCATTGACTGCTGCTCAACGGCAGTAGAGATGTTGGCTGCCATGTATTTCTTTTCCGGCACCATTGTATGGCCTCTCTCTCTAGCGCCGGTTACTCCACTCCCATCCATAACATCCTTAGTTTGCCATGAGGGGACAGTGAGAGAGAGGTATATGTCCTGTGACTGAGGACATGTCCAGATACGAAGTGCACCGATTTCTTACAAGCATGGGACAGTTGTGTTTTCATATCTTCCTAGTTAGCCTTATACCAGGAGGGAACTATGGTTCTGCTCAGCATGGTATGAACAGGAATAGTATACTAAGGATAGGAATGTATCCTCTCTTTGCCCATGGTCAGAAAGCTGTGAGAGAATTGTGATTGGGCTCCCTTAGATGTGGTGCCATGTGTATGGAAGAGATGCTTTCTTCTACCCCTTATTCTTGTTGCCCACAAGACCTGTTAAAAGGAAGATGGGGGGAGGAACATAATCCTCAAAATGCCAGGCTTGGATATTCCTGAATATTTCCAAAAATATTTGGGACCAAGATACCAGTACTGCTGAGAATCCCAAATATAATCTGGATACCCAGATGTACCCTTAGAATACCAGCTAGGTAGTTTTCAAGTAAATAGCAGAATGGATGTATCCAGTTGCCCATCCCTATAAAGAACTCCCATGTACACCCCTTGGATCCTGACCATGTTTCTAATGACATTAACCTCTGTTTGTCAAATGCTTGTAGTATTGATCACCAGCATTCTCAAAATAGTATGGTGATAACTTTATTTCTTCCTCAGCAAATGTTATCGAAATGTCCATGGAAGGAATATAAATCTGATTCTGGAAAGCCATACTATTACAATTCCCAAACAAAAGAGTCACGCTGGGCAAAACCCAAAGAACTCGAAGATCTTGAAGGTAACTTCCGTGTAATTCTTTTTCTGTCTTGATTTAGAGTTGCCACATGGTGACAGTGCAGTAGTCCACAAATAGCAGTCTTTCCTCATGTCAGTGAAATCCGTATTGGGGCCAAACAAAATTGAAACTCTCACTGGGCTACCGGGGGGGGGGGGATTTGAGAATTCTCGTCCGGGTGTAGCATCTATGGATATTTCTGGGTCCCCCCCCTCCCCCAGGCTTCCACAGGATTCTTATGACCTGAAGCTTGTGTTTAGAAGGCAAAATGTGATTTTCAGTCTCTTGTTAGTAATTACATTTTTAATGAGTTGTTTTGGGTCAGACTTGGACCACATGCTGGCATGGCACCAGATGTTGTGAGGGCAGGGAAGGGCAGCACATAAATTTGGTACGTAGGTAGGCAGATAGTCCCATAAAATAAAATTAAAAATCCCATTGTTGATTGTACAAACTAGTACTGATGTGGTTTGAAAGTAGGGACCAGGGGCATAGGCGATGAATGACAGTAGAAAACTGTTTTATCTTTTACAATAGTTATATTAATCTGCCAGTGCTATTGATACTGTATCCAGAGCATTTTAGGAGTTTTATTCAAATTGAATTTGATAAGCTTTATTTTTTTTCTACAGCAATGATTAAAGCAGAAGAAAACAGGTATGTTTTAAAATATTTGACATGAGAAAAATGGCATGATTTATAATCAACTTTAAAAAAATTATTGTTAATAATTTTATGTCAATCATTTTAAGTGTCTCATTTTCCTCTTGATCTGAAGAATTTTTGAGTGTATGTGCATGCAAGCATGCTTACATACACAGCCTGGTGGCTTCTCAGGTAATTTTGTAATATATAATTAGAACACCAAAGGCAGGTAGGTACTGTTTCCCTTGAATGTCCTTTATTTATTTACTTCATTTATGCCCCACCTTTCTTTCCAGTGGGAACCCAAAAAGCCATGCGTTACTTTTACTTTCCTCTTTATCACAACAAACCCGAGAGGTAGGCCGGGTTGAATATGCATGACTGGTAAAAATTCATCCATCAAGCTTCCATGGTGGGACATGGATTCCAAGTTGGGTCTCCCAGTTCCCAGGGAAATAATGGGACCCCCTGGTCCAAACTTTTTGAAACTTGGGGGTTAGTTTTAGGAAAGGCACCAGAAAACTTCTTCCTCACTTCCAGCCCCCCTCCCTTCATAGAAACAAGCACTTTTAGGCATGGTACTACCCATGGCTTGCTGTGTGAACAATCCGTGTGTAGCGGAGAGATTGTTTGTGCTCATGTGCGTCCTTTGTGTGATTAGGGTTACATGATCCACTGATTAGATACTTCCATGGTGAATCCTAATTTGCTATGGTGTCTGAACAACAGTGTACGTTTCCCCTACCCAAAATCTGACTCTGTCCTGACGATAGTAAGCCACTTACTGGACGTTAGCTGCAGGAGTTGAAATCTCTAATTAACTGATGAAGAACCTTGGGGAAAAGGAAGCCCAGATGCCTGAAGATCCCCCCAGGTCTGGTGAATGAATGATGATCCCCCCCAGTGATATATGCTAACAAAGCAAATGTGTATGGTGTGAGAAACCTTCTGTCGATCCTCCGAGTTACATTTGCCTTTCTTTATTTAGTGGTCCGTCAGAAGAAACGGTTTCAGCATCGTCCGCAGCTGTCGTTCCAGCGGGGGTTCCAATAGCTGCTCCTGCTGTTTCAGAAAGCCCTGTGGCCGCCCCAGCAGCCCCAGCAGCGCCTGCCGTGGCAGCCCCGGAATCGGAACCCTCAGCTGTTGCTCCTGCTGTCGAAAATGAAAATGCAGGCAGTGCTGGAGCTGATGAGCAGGCGCCACCCGCTGCACCTGTGGTGCAGGAACAGACTGCGGAAGTTGTCACTAACTCCGTAGAAGAGATCCCCAAACAAGAGTCCACAGAGTAAGTGGTGCCTTGGTATTTTTGTATAAGGGGACCCATTTTGCTTTTTTAAAAAAGAGAGCACGTGAACGTGTCACATTTAAAATATGCATGGGGGAGCCTTTTGAAATTCCACATTTTAATAATATCTCAAACAGAAACAAAATTTTGAAGTAAGTTACTTTAACTTTATGTACATTTTATAGATAGATTCTCTGGAATTTCATAAAAGAACCCTGGGGGTTAGTGGGGAAAACAGTAATATAATAAAGCCACCTTTATTACAGGGAAGTACAGAAAGAAGAAATACAAAAAAAAGAGGAGGGAAATTGGAAGGGGTTTTTTTTTTGCTGTAGCAAGGATACATCTCCAAAAAGAGCCTCCATAAGTGTTCAGAAACTTTAATTCTTCATAATGTTCCATGTAGTAGATCTGCATTCCCAAGAGCTCATCTTGCAGCTAAAGGGTAAAACCCTTAACCTAATTTAATTAGTCTTCCTTTTAAAAGAGTTTCCTGTAACAGACCATTCTGTTTGTGCAAATGTTCTTCTCTTGATTCCAGGATGTTACCTCTTGGTTTCTTCAAAGGTGCTTTGTTGGAACCATAAGTGACTTTATTTGATTTTGGTTTATCGACATAAGATGCCTTCTACATTTAGGATGTTAAAGAACCAGATTTAAAATCATGGTTTTAAGAGATGCAGTTGTATTTGTAAGAAACAAGCTGTCCATCCCGATTATCCTTGAACCGAAGTATACCTCAAGTGTTTTCTGCCTGTGTTACCATTTAAGGGGGGGGGGGGGGGAATTGGGGCAGACCTTTCAGTATTTGCTTAGGTAACTAACAAATATTTTATTTTTCTATCTACAGTATTGTCCCAAAAAAAGATGAGGAGGAAGCCCAGCCAGTTAAAAAAACCTATACATGGAATACAAAGGAAGAGGCTAAGCAAGCATTTAAAGAACTGTTGAAAGAAAAGGTTTTTAAAATTCCATCCACTACTCTTTAAGATGTCGAGTTACACATTTAATATCCCCTATGGGAGAAATGGCTGACTTTTGTAAGAAAGGCTAAAGAACAACATTCACAGTGAAAGACTCATGGGAAAAGAATATGCTAGGCCAACTGTGTTTGGTATATGGTGTCATGCCGAAGTCTAGATTTGCTTAAAAAAGATTCTTTGTGACACTTCTTTAATAAGCAGACTTATGCTTTGCAGGAATATTGTAGGATTGAAAGGGTACTGTGTTTCTGTTTTCTGATAAAATCAGTCCAGTAGCACCTTAAGACCAACAAAGACTCCTTTGCTAGAAGTGGTCTCATGAAAGTAGAAAGTGTCCTGTATATTATGTTTGCTAGTTTTATGGAAATTGTGGTCTTTATACTGAGCAATAGGAAATGAGTGTGACAGTTCTTTAGGTAAATAGTCTTTAGATAACAGTCAAATTGGCAGTGGTCTCCTGCATATTAGTTAGATATATCTACTAAGGGTACTGACACATATGCAAAAATAGCAACTGCAGAAGTTACATTATTTACTTAATATTTTCACAGCGTGTGCCATCCAATGCCTCTTGGGAACAAGCTATGAAAATGATCATAAATGATCCAAGATACAGGTATAATCTATTCTGAATTCTTGTTAACGCAGTGGGAGTTTATATAAACTAATGTTCTGTTCCTTTTTTAACTCATCAAGTTGGCTTATCTTTAACGGTAATTTTCATCCTGTAGAAAAGCAGCCACTTGAAACACTTCTAGAAACTCTGTTCCTGTATAGTGGATTAATATTATTCTTTGGAAAATGGCTAATTGTAATGACTGTTGTGTACATATAATTTCCCCCCCTTAATTTGCAGTGCTTTGGCAAAGCTAAGTGAGAAAAAACAAGCATATAATGCTTACAAAGTCCAGACAGAGAAAGAAGAGAAAGAGGAAGCAAGATTAAAATACAAAGAAGCAAAAGAATCTTTCCAACGTTTCCTTGAAAATCATGAAAAGATGACTTCTACAACCAGATACAAGTAAGGTGGACCTGATATTCAATACTTGTTGAGTGGATTTAAAATCAAATATGAACTTCTAATTCTGTTTTCCATTTGAAGGGGATTTGCACTATAGGGTAGGGAGTGAAATATCACAAATCTTGTTTTTAACATGTATTGAGTTTATCCCCCTATTGGAAACATATTCATACTCATCTGATGCAATAATACATAGAAACAGCACGAGGAATCATTCTCTTTGTTTCCCTATATGGACTTTACCTGACTGCTACAGTCAGCTTCAGGGGCCCCATCATCTAAGGCAAGACAGGTGACAACCTGAGATTGCTATCTTGACTGTTACATGTTTTAAAGCTGATTTGAATGTTTTTGACTGCCAACTTGGGCCTTGTGTGAATGTAGGCGTATTAGGACCTGGAATTCTAAAAGTATTCTGGGGTTTTTTTGTTTTTGTTTTTTAAATTGCCATGGCAGCATATGCATCCTCTTTGATTTTGCCAAGAGATATTAATTTTGTAATAATGAAACACAGATCAGGTACCATTGCATGATCAGATCTGATCAGCTTGTTTCACATATTTTCCCAAGAGATGGGGAGACTAATGGGGAAGATTAATCAAGTTGACTATATTGCCTACAGTTTTTTTCTTTATCATCGTTTTTATAGAAAAGCTGAACAAATGTTTGGAGAGATGGAGGTCTGGAACGCAATATCTGACCGTGATCGTCTTGAAATCTATGAAGATGTCCTGTTTTTTCTGTCAAAAAAAGAAAAAGTAATTCTGCTTCCTAAAAATGCTGAATTTCTTCTGTCTGCTTTTATTCTTTCTAGAGAGGTTTAAACTGTATCATTTTAGAATCTGTTTCCCCATGGTAGCTGTAAAAAAACTGCCTAATTTTTTTTAATTGTGAATACAGCCTATCTGCAACCTAGATTTGGCTGTGAAATCTCATTGCTAATTCTTGACAAGTAAGAATGTTTCACCTTTAATACAAGATGATTTAAATATATATATGCTTTGCTTATTTCAGGCAAGTTTCACCAGCTGCTTTAAATTAACTAGCTAAATTTAGCATGAATCTTTGCTTATGTATTACTACATCTCCTTGGATGGGAGAATTTGACCAATTATGGCTTGATGCATGCAGCATTGTAAAATAGTTAGCATAGACCTAGAACGAACAAAAAATCCTTGACGTGGTGATGTGAAAGTTAAACCTTCCTGGGGAAGTCTTTGAGTACAGACTGAATTCTGCCAGCACTCGGGCAATATAACATTTTTTGTGTATACCTTCCTCCTGAAAGAAGCATTGCCATATGGTGAATTTCACCTAGTCTGAAAACTTGCTGGATTGTTGGGACTTGTTTCAAGCTCTTAATGGTAAGATAACATTTCAGAGTAATTAGGACCATTAAACTGTTATCTGACTTAAATTTTTAGGAGCAAGCCAAGCAGTTAAGGAAGAGGAACTGGGAAGCATTAAAAAACATCCTGGACAACATGGCTAACGTTACTTATTGTACCACATGGTCAGAGGCCCAGCAGTACCTAATGGACAATCCTACGTTTGCAGAGGATGAAGAACTCCAGAGTAAGGATAAAATATCCAAGATAAATTCCTGTCAGTTTTTGGAAATTGAGGCTTATTGCTGATTGGGGGACAGCAGCAACTAAAATCCTGAAGCTAACTTTGTAGCCTGTTACTACAGCTGTCTTAACCACAGGCATTATGTTTTAATCATGAAACTACTGCTTGCTCAAACTGTGTTGTGACCTGGGGAAATTCCTGTGTTCTGTCATTGCAATTTCTAAGAGTGGCCAAGAGTACCGTCTTAACAAAGTAAGCAGGGAAATAATCTATAGATCAAGGACAGCTAGGAAGATGCTACAGTGGCTCACACACTATTTTAGAGCTCTCTTACTTTAGATTTGTAAAGAGAGATATATGATGATTGTTCGTAATCCAAAGATCTTTGTGTCCATACTGATTTCTTCTGTTTTGTTTATAAAAAGTACTCAAAAATTATTCAGCGGCTTGGGGGAACCCACCTAAATGTTGGGAAGAATTGAAATACGTGAAACACACTCCTATAGAACCAAAAAGGATATTTGCTGTATTATCCCATTAATGTCAGCTGGTTCCTTAATATATTTAGCAAGGTCTATTTTTTTCCTCATGATAATTTGAAATACATATGGTCTCCTGAATGTTTCTCTTGAAGTTTTTCTTCAGGTTTTCCCTCTGAATACTGGTGTCCATATGATGGGTTTTCCTCTTTTTCTCTTTTAAAGCACTAGTTTTCTTTAAAGCGAACTGGACTTCCATGAGTCGTGAAGCAAAGGTTTTCCCAAAGATTTAAAAACCCTAATAGAACAGTAATTCAACTAGCTTTTTATTAGACTTTTTAAAAAAATTCTGCCTTTTCTAGATATGGATAAAGAAGATGCATTGATTTGCTTTGAAGAGCACATAAGAGCTTTGGAAAAAGAGGAAGAGGAAGAAAAACAAAAGGGCTTACTCAGGGAAAGGCGGCGACAACGTAAAAACAGAGAATCTTTCCAGGTTTGTGAGGAAAATGTTAATTTCAACAGCAATTAAAGCTTTCAGCTATATAAGGAATGGGCTAGGTTATGAAGAAGAATAAGAGTTGGTTTTTATACCAACTTTTCTCTACCTTAAGGAGTCTCAAACATCCTGTGAGGTGGGTGAGGCTGAGAGAGCCCTGATATTACTGTTCGGTCAGGACAGTTTTACCAGTTCAGTGGTGAGCACAAGGCCACCCAGCTGGCTGCATGTGGTGGAGAAGCAGGGAATCAAACCTGCTGTGTCTGACTACTACACCATGCTGTAAAAACATATTGGTATCCTTCAGTGTGCAAATAGTAATTTCAGTAGTAAAAGATTCCATGAAACCACTTTAGAAGTATTTCTATACTTGTGCAGAACATAGCTATGTTTACTTAGATGTGGTTTCTTTTCCTCTTCTGAAACATATTCACCAGGCAAGGACAGAAGGATCACGTTTTTGTAACTGTTTAGTTATAAACCGTGCCTAAGAAGCCTGTTCTGTGACAAACGTTGTGGCCTGCTTGCGAACTAACAGTTGGTTTCCCAAAACAATAGCAGCTGAGCACTTTACCAGTCTAGATTCAAGGTTCTTAGTCTATCCAGAATGCCTGCTTATATGTTTTTGCAGTTGCGCTCTGTTTGGTCTTGTGAAAATAGATGCTATAGCGGGTTAGCAATCAGAGTAGTAGCTGCTTCTCCTTTTGAGGTGGGGCATGCCCTCTTGCTACTGTGAGGCTGTAGAATGGGTAGATCGAATATCTTTCAGTTGCAGTTCGTCGAATACAGGATCATTAAATTGCCCATTTTTCACTCTTCTCTTCCCCCCCCTCCCCCAAGATATTTCTGGATGAGCTACATGAACATGGCCAGCTGCATTCAATGTCCTCATGGATGGAGTTGTATCCCACTATAAGTTCCGATATCAGGTTTACGAACATGCTTGGTCAGCCTGGTAAATATATTTTTGGCTTCTAACCTCTTGAAAATAACACACAGTTGGATATATGTTTTCCCGTAAACAGTGGTTGGGGTCTGTTAGTGTAGATTTAGGGGCTTTTCTTTGGTTAGACTCATCGGCCATTGTTTTCATTAGGCTCAACAGCACTTGACCTCTTCAAGTTTTATGTTGAAGATTTGAAAGCACGCTACCATGATGAGAAGAAGATAATTAAAGACATCTTAAAGGTGAGGAAAAAGTTGGTATTTAACTGAAGGAGGAAGTGTTTTAATGACCATGATTAAATGCATTGTGGGATGCAAAACCAAAAAAGGGAACCGAAGCCCCATCTGAACAGAAGTCAGGAACCCCAAAGTTGAGCTGCAAAAGCAATATTAAAAAATCTTTCAGATATATTCTAAACATATCTAACTGCACATGCATTGTGGGCCAACAACTGGGACATCATGTTATAATGTTCAAGAACTGGATTAGCACTACCGTGAGATTCCCGTGTCTCTTGGTTTCATGAACATTGCTTCTTTTGCAGGATAAAGGATTTGTCGTTGAAGTGAATACCACCTTTGAAGACTTTGTCACCGTTATCAGTTCAACTAAAAGAGCTACCACATTAGATGCTGGAAATATTAAACTGGCTTTCAATAGTGTAAGTGTAAAATTTTCTTCAGGAAACATTAAGGTCACTGGGTTGGATCTTAAAAGCCTTGTTGAGATACCAAGTGAATGGTAGTATGAGTTCTGATAACACACCGACAAAAGGTCAGGCAGTGGGATAGCAGATCTCATAGTTGTACAAGGGGTTATTCAAGCCAAAGATTTGAGTTCAATGACAGTTTTCCTCATGGGTCAGTTCTTAAGGTTCCACAGGAGGAAGGCTGCCTTAAAAACTGACCTGTTGAAAGGAAGGTTGCAGTATGCTTATTCTAACAAAGGGCGGACACTTTGCGAATTTGCATCATTCATACTAACATACTAACCCCCCCCCCTGGGGGTTGGACTAGATGGCCTGTATGGCCCCTTCCAACTCTATGATTCTATGATTCTATGTTAGTATGAAGCAAATTCACAAAGTGTCCACCCTTTATTAGAATAAGCATGCTGCAACCTTCCTTTCAACATTGTAGACTCGAGTAGAAATCGATAATGGAAAATATTTTGGATCTGTTAGGAAGATCCAGAAATGATCCTATGGTGTAACATTTGGGCCTTATGGTTAGCAAGTTTTCAGATTCCTCAGAACTCTTCTGGTTACATGATCAAAAAAAAGAAAAAAACTACTGAGTATTTTTCCTGACATGGAATTTAAGGAACAAGAGATCTGGTTATTATGCTGTGTGTGACCTTTAGGATTCTCTAAGCATTAGATTAATGGAAGAAAAGAGTACTCACCAAGTGATAAACACAAAGCATGTGATTATCAGAATGGTGGCTTGTTTTGCAAAATGAATTTTGGCGTATGTTATTTTGTTTACTTGTTTTTCCATTACGTCTTTCATTGAATGGTCATGACTGGTCTCTTGGATTTCTGTAAATGTAGCTGTTGGAAAAGGCAGAAGCCCGTGAGCGTGAGAGAGAGAAAGAAGAAGCTCGCAAAATGAAACGGAAAGAGTCTGCTTTTAAGAGCATGCTAAAACAAGCCACTCCCCCCATAGAAATGGATGCGGTGTGGGAAGATGTAAGTGCATTATGGAGCAATTTCTACGAAAGCCTTCTTTTGTTCAGCAAACTCTGTTCAGGTTTATATTATGCTATCAGATACTCTATCAGGGCCTGCATACATAGATCAGATTTTTCTGGCGATTTTACTATAGATGAAAATCTGACTTAACACTTAGTGCTGTAAAAAAAGACTTATTTGGTGTGTTGTGATAATAGCTTATGAAATGAAAATTCTTGTCCTCTGTTTACATAATACATAAAATGTGGGTTTTAAAAACTAAAATAAATTTTAATGTAAAAATATTTTGTCCTTTAGAAATCAATAACCAGTTCTCTTTTTATATATAGATTCGAGAAAGATTTGTGAAAGAATCAGCATTTGAAGACATCACTCTAGAATCAGAAAGAAAAAGAATATTTAAAGATTTCATTTATTTACTAGAGGTAACTGTTCTAAGTCTTATTGCAAGAGGACATCTGCTGGTTTTCTAAAAGGCAAATGTTGATCTGATCACTTGGAAGGAGATTATGGTTATGCCTTAAGTTGTCCAGAATTCCTCCCCTCAGTAACAGAATGGGAATTCACTATGCAGAAACACTAGGGTGCAGAGATTCAACCCCCAGGATTGCTGGAGCTAAAGTCCTGCACCCTGGGGATACTGGCATATGTAGGAACACTGCAGAAGAGACTCATTTGCAAATGCCCTCCTCACTTCCACCCCACACCCCATTTAGACAGAAGTAGTGCTAGGATTGTATGCTGTCCTCATCCTGCAAATTTGTTCACACAGGTGCAAGGCAAAAGTTGTCAAAAATTGGAGAATTGGGATGAAAGCAAGTAATTTTCTTCCTGAAACATTGGCTATAAATTCTATCCATGTGGGCCCATTTAAGTGGGATGACCATTAAAATATTAGTTTAGCTGAGAATGTGGACTAGCCTTTTTCAACCGTTAGACCATGGAGGAGCCCCTTGAAATAATGTGTCAGGTTTTGAGAGCCCCAGAAGTGATGTCAGCTGATCGCACCTCCTTGCCATGCCCCCTGGGACATGTCACACGGCTATGGCATCACCACCTGCATCACCACCAGGACAGGAGGCAGTTTAAGGAGGAAGTAGGCATGCAGGCTCCACCTTTTCCCAGTTGCAGAAATCACGAGAAGAAGAGTTGGTTCTTATATGCCGCTTTTCTCTACCCGAAGAAGTCTCAAAGCGGCTTACAATCACCTTCCCTTTCCTCTCCCCACAACAGACACCCTGTGAGGTTGGTGAGGCTGAGGGAGCCCTGAGATTACTTATCAGTGCTGTGGCAAGCCCAAAGTCACCCAGCTGGCTGCATGTGGGGGAGCGCGGAATCAAACCTGGCTCACCAGATTAGAAGTCCGCACTCCTAACCACCACACCAAGCTGGCTCACAGTCAAGAGGGGGGAGCAATGGAATCAGTTGCCCATAAAGCCAGAAAAGGCCTTGGACCCCCTCTGGAACTCCCTGGACTGGGATTAATTTTTAATGGATGACTCCACATATTTGAGTAGAGCATATTTTTATTTAATTCCCTAATCACAGAGTATTTGCTTTAGTCAGAAGGGTATGCTGGGAAGATTTCAGCTAACACATAGTTGAAAGTACTGGAAGTCACTCTCTCCAATGTCTTTCCTCATGTGAGGGTATTGGGTATTTGTAGTTCCACTTGCTTTTTAAGTGTCGAGCAGTGGAGAAATATTAACAAATGGGACCTTGCAGGGACCACAGGCATGCAATGCGATTTACAGATATGAAAAATATGTCTCACAGCCTTAGAAGTGGATTATAAATGAAGGTAGCAGAGATGTCTTGTTCTGTACCAGGACGCACTAAAGGCATAATGAATGTTTCTCTTTCTTATTTCTGCAGCATGAATGCCAGCATCATCATTCAAAGAACAAGAAGCATTCTAAAAAATCTAAGAAGCATCACAGAAAGAGGTCTCGCTCTCGTTCGGTAGGGCCCTTACCAAAGCACCCTATCAAAGCAATTGGTTACCGGGGTTGGCTCAAATGTGGCATTAAACATGAAACACTCTGATTAAAGGGTTCAGAATCTGAGGATGACGACAGCCACTCGAAGAAGAAGAGGCAACGCTCAGAGTCACGGTCAGTTTCCGAACACTCTTCCAGTGCTGAATCCGGTAAGTCTTGAAATCCCACCACAAGAAGATGAACAGGGATGGTTTTTCTGAGTCTTAATCTGTATTTAATTTTTAATGCATTAATAGAAAGAAGCTACAAGAAGTCCAAGAAACACAAAAAGAAGAGCAAAAAAAGGAGGCATAAATCAGTAAGTCTCCTTTGGTTTGGTGATTTTTGGTATAAGTTGGGTCATGTCCTTGTTTACGGCTCAGCTACATCCAGGATCCTGACAGCTGTGTCAAGTTCTAGATGGCCCACTGAAAACTGACTGTTCACTTCTGGAATCCTCGCTCTACCATCTTTTCAGCCTTGCTTGATCCCTGTGTCCTACCTTATACAGGATTCCCCGGAATCAGATGTTGATCGAGAAAAAGACAAAAAAGAGCGAGAGAATGAAAAGGAAAGAAGTAGGCAAAGATCTGAATCTAAGCATAAATCACCTCCCAAAAAGCGTCCTGGTAAAGATTCTGTAAGTTTGCTTGCTTTTATTTCTATTTTACTTGGGGGGGGGGGCACTGTCCCTTTGTGCTTTCAGCTGTGCAAGTCCCATAGGTGGATTGTGCAGATGTGATATATGTGTCTCTTATTACCTCTGACTTTTTGGGCCTACTGAATAATCTTTTAGTGTTAAAGAGACAGCATTGCCATGAAGCCTCCATCTCCACTGTTTTCAGTATGTTTTACACAAGGTGTAGGTTATATAAATGTAAAGGTATCCCCTGTGCAAGCACCGGGTTATGTCTGACCCTTGGAGTGACATCCTCTAGCGTTTTCTTGGAAGACTCAATACGGGGTGGTTTGCCAGTGCCTTCCCCAGTCATTACCGTTTACCCCCCAGCAAGCTGGGAACTCATTTACCGACCTCGGAAGGATGGAAGGCTGACTCAACCTTGAGCCGGCTGCTGGGATCGAACCCCCAGCCTCATGGGCAGAGTTTCAGACAGCATGCCGGCTGCCTTACCACCCTGCGCCACAAGAGGCTCTTGTAGTTATATACGATGTTTCTAAAAGTCAGCACCAGGGTAGTCACGGTGCTCTCCTGCTGTTCACATGCAAAGCTGGTTCGGAATAGAGGCAGTAAGGTTGGCAGTGTGAGTTAGGTCCTCCTCCCCAAACAAGTGTCACGTGCAGGGGCAGTGTACCTTGAGTGCCAGTTGATGGAGGGCGGGGGCAGCATTTGGACCCTGTGCTGACATAGCGATCCCCCAGCCAGTGGTAGTGGTTAATGCCACATTTGGATCTGGAACCCAGGTCCGAATCCTCACTCTGCCCTAGAAGCTTACTGGGTGACTTTGGGCCAGTCTTTTTCCTCGGCCTCAGTTACCACATAAGGCTGCTATGAGAATAAAATGAAGGAGGAGGAGGAGAGTATAAGCCACTTTAGACCCCCAAGAGGTGTATATGAAGTAAAAACACCTGTATTTTTAAAATGCTAGTGTGTTTAATCCAGCCTCTTTAATCCAGCCCACAGCAGGGATAATTCCCCTTCTCCTTGGGGTTTCAGGAAGGTGAGGGGCAGATTTCACTACCACGGAATATTTTTCTAAACAGCCGGCTTCCTACATTTAGAGCTGGTGGCAGCAGAGAAAAGATTATGCCATCCTAGTCAGGCCAGGCCTTGAAGACAACCCAGGTTATTGACTCAATCAGCTTGAAGCCATTTAGATGTATTTTTAATGTTGTCAGTGGCCTCACGAAGAATTTTGTAGCAAGCTCCATATTCCTAGGGGGCTTTCTCAAACAGAAGGCCCCCTTGTGTTGCATAGCAAACCTGCAGAAACCTTAAAAAGATGTTTCAGTGCTGTTATGCAGATCAGGATCGGAATGATGGTACAGATGCTAAAAACAATTGAAAAGGTGATGTTTCTATTGTTTAAAGCAAAGAAATGAGAAAGCCCAGTGGGGCACTTAAAAGCAAGTATTTGGAGTGCCGTTGACAGTGTTATAAAGCTGCCAACACTTGAACGGCAAGTTCAGTTTTGCAAAAGTTTGTGTTGCGTCGAGCTTGACATTCCTCAGGCTTCAGACCACTAGTATGGAATTGCTAGCAGTTCTTACTAAATAGTAGAAAATGCTGAATGCGACATTGGGTAAATAAATCTGTCTGTTTTCATTGTCCTTTTGCAGGGTAATTGGGATACCTCTGGTAGTGAATTAAGTGAAGGTGAACTAGAGAAACAGAGGAGGACCCTCTTGGAGCAACTGGATGAAGACCAATAAGATATATTTATACCAAATATGTTTACAATGTGATTTAATAAAAAAATATAGATGACTAATTTCAGGAAATGGGTTCCATTGTTCTGAGTTCCATTGATATAACAGTGGCTTTTAAGCTCTGCTGCGTAACTAAATATCTTCAAATACTATTGTTGTGTGCCTGGCAGCAAACTGGCAAAAAGCAACGACCGTTAAGAATTCCGAGCCGAGCTCTATTTCTGATAAAGCTAGGCAGCCTGTATATAATATACCCCACGCACCTTGACATTCTTCACAGAGCACATGAAGACGCGCAGAATAGGACAAGTGGAAGATCATTTTGTTTTTCGAGCTCTTTTCTCGTAGTGGCTTGAAAAAGCCCCAGAGTTTTTTTCAGGCCTCTCAAGTTTGGAACCCTTGCTGGAAAGGCCCAGACTTATTTTCCTTGCCAAGTAGGTCAGGAAAGGGCTGATGGAAGGAGGTGCTCAAGTCATTCTCTTTGGAATGAGGGTCTCGTTTTCTTAGGGTTCAATTTTCATTGGGGTTTTTATCTAGGTTTCTTTCTCTTTCTTTGCAAATGGAAGGAAAGACGGGAGTCAGCGGAATATTTTTCTTGATTTACAGTGGTCCATAACCCTATGCTGAGGTTTTGTACAACACCCCTCCCTCCTTTGCTGGCTGAACGGATGTTTCTGGTGATTTGTATTGCATTTTTTTAGGTTGAAATAAAACGGAATTTCATCCTGAAACGAAATTTTTAGTGTCAGGTTTTAAAACTGTGAACGATAAGATGATTGATGGAAATCCTGAAAGGCCTTTGCTTATAAAAGGCATTCAAATGCGCTGGTGTAATAATATAGCTACTGTTTTTAACAGGGGTAGTCAAACTGCGGCCCTCCAGATGTCCATGGACTACAGTTCCCATGAGCTCCTGTCAGCGTTCGCTGGCAGGGGGCTCATGGGAATTGTAATCCATGGACATCTGGAGGGCCGCAGTTTGTCTACCCCTGGTTTTTAAGTAAAACAGATGTAAAAAAAAATTGGTAGAGGGCATTATTTCAGCATTAATCTGATGATAAACAGACAATTACAAAATCAGACTGTAAATTTATTGCAATATATGTTGCCTTAAGGACTTTCCTCAGAATGTACCACCAAATTTTGAGAAGCAGTTGCAATACTCTTGTCTAGAAAATCAATGTTGACGTAATACTTTTCTTTGGAGAGAAATGTTGACCTGATGTTAAAAACTTGGTCTCTTTCTGTCTGTTCTTTTTCGTTTGTACTATAAATAGCCTGGTTTCAAGTTCTATCTGCCCTATACAATGAGGAGTATTGACTACTGTGGTACAGATTCTAAAACCTTTCTGATTTGAATATTTTTGTACATTTTTATCACTTATTAAACCTTGTCTTCTAGCGTGCACTAGTACTTTTTTCCCGTTTTTTAACTATGCAGCTACATCCCGATTTCACACCCTTCTCACTAATTCCTTTGGAGACTGCACATTAAGGCCAGGTTCTCTTGTGCAGTGCTTCTTGCCAATCTAGCTTTACTTGGACGAGGGTCATGTTGAAAATCAGTAATGGGAGCAATATAAAATACTTCTCTCCCCCAACCCCTAGTAGAGTAATATGTGGATGATGATGTCCAGAGACTTATTTTGGATATCATTGTTTTTTCAATTAGGAGATGTTAAGTGTGTTGGTGCAAATGAAGGTTCCAGTAGTTGAGTTGTCTGAGGGCCACACTGGGTTCAGTGGGGTTTATGTGTGCAGCTTTCTGCACTGATACGACATGCAATGTGCATTAGAGCAGTGGTCCCCAACCTTTTTTATCACCAGGGACCAGTCAACGCTTGATAATTTTACTGAGGCCAGGGGGGGGGGGTAGTCTTTTGCCAAGGGATGTCGCCACCGCCTGAGCCCCAGCTCCGCTTGATTTCTCGCCAGTGCTCCTGACTTCCCACCGCCCGCTGTGCAGTGCTTCAGGAAGGGCTCACACCTCCAGCCTTCTGTGTTCCCGGGCATTCTGAGAAGGGAATCAACCAAATGCCTGCTGTACGAGCTCCATCTTGCAGGCCCCACAGAACTATGTGAATGTTGAAAAATGTTTTATGTAAACCGCCCAGAGCCGTAGGGAAGGGCGGTATAAAAATATAAATATAAATAAATAAATAAATAAATAACTTTGATAGCTCCAACAGGGCCCACAGCACTCCTGGGATCTCATTCTACCAGGTTGGGGCCAGGACTGGAAAGGCCGTGGCCTGGGTTGTGGGACCCTATGGGGGACAAAAAAGCACTGTGGGAGGGCATAAGGAAACCGACAGTCCCTCAAGATATGTGGAGCCCAGACTGGTCAACATCAAAGCTTTGAACTCGATCCATTACACCAGGGGTAGTCAACCTGTGGTCCTCCAGAAGTCTATGGACTACAATTCCCATGGGCCCCTGCCAGCAAATGCTGGCAGGGGCTCATGGGAATTGTAGTCCATAGACCTCTGGAGGACCACAGGTTGACGACCCCTGCGTTACACCCCTGTGTTATCAGCAACCAGTATAGCTACCTCAGCACTGGCTTGAGATGGGTACTCCAAGAAGACCTTGTGAGCAGCGGTCCCCAACCTTTTTCCGGTTTAGGACCGCCTCCGGGGGTGGGGGGAGAGCTGGCGGCCCGGGCACCGCATATGCGTGTTTTCACCAGCAGGCGCTAACGCACACTTGTAGAGTAGCGCATGCGCATTTCACTAGCAGGGGCTACTAACACGCATGCACGGCAGCTCCATGCATGCGTGTTTGCATCCACTGGCGTGCCGGAGGCCGCACCTGCCTCTTCCCTCCCCCTCACAGCAAGAAGCTGGCCGGATCGCAAGTGAACCGCTTTGCTTGCAGCCTGGCGAGCTTCTCACTGCAGG
This sequence comes from Paroedura picta, assembly GCF_049243985.1. Lineage (NCBI taxonomy): Eukaryota > Metazoa > Chordata > Lepidosauria > Squamata > Gekkonidae > Paroedura > Paroedura picta. The sequence continues at coordinate 47,232,406 of NC_135370.1, forward strand.
GGGCCGCAGACCAGGGGTTGATGACCCCTGCTTGTGAGGACCCTAGCAGCTGCATTTTGCATCAGCTGTAACTTTTTTGGGTATTTATTTGATTTCTATACCACCCTTCCATATGGCTCAGGGCGGATACATGGGGGGATACATGGAACAAATTAATATATAACATAAACAAATACAAGAACAATAATCTAAAGGGTAAAGGGAAAGTCCATGTAGGGTGAGTTATGGAAGTGACCGTCACATGATGATTGGATAGATGTTCTGGGGTCAGATAGGTCGCTCCTAGCCTGGCTTTGTGCAGGTGGAAGAAGGCCACTTGGGCTATTCTAGTGACCTGTGCTTCCATTGATAAGAAGGTGTCAAAGATCACCCTCAGGTTCCTGGCTGTGGGCACAGCCTGAAAGCTGCACCCCGTCCAGGCAGGGGAAATGCACTTCCTCATCTAGCATTCTCCTACCCAGCCCCAGGACTTCTCTTTTGGAGGGGTTGAGTTTCATGTGACTGTGCTTGAGCCATCCAGACACTGCTTCCAAACAAGGTTGAATGTTTCGGGGGGGGGGGGGCATCCATCAGGTGATAAAGCTGGGTGTCATCTGCATATTGTTGACAGCCCAGCCCAAGGCTCCCTGCCAGCCAGAAAGCAGAGTCCCTCTTCTACAGGACAATTGCTTTTTAATGAAGAATTCTTTCGTGGCTTTTATCTAGCTGTATCTTACATGTTAAATGATAGAGTCAATTTTTTACATGGTCAGGTTTTATGCCATTAAAGGTGCCCAGGATGTTACAGATGCAAGGGGGAGGGGCAAAGATATAGACCTTCAGTAAATTTAAAATAAATTCACTTTCTTTAGCTTTTTGATACCAGAATGTGTCAATACCATTCAGTAGACTAGATAAAATACAAGAGGAAAAGCAAATTCTAGTTGCAGTGCCCAGACTGATAATACATTGTAAGCACAGTGAGCTCTCTCTTGAAATAGGTGGGAAAATGCCAGAGCAAAAACAGCTGGGAGTTTTGAAGCTATAGCTACGTATTTCTGCAGTGCAAGAATATTTATAATATACTTTAATGCCTTGCATAATTTATGTGAAGAAACATATTGCTGAGAATTCCTTCTTCAAGTTTTGTCTTTGTCTTGTGTATATATCCTTCGTATTTCTTTAGAAGTGTATTTTATTTAGCAGTGTATACCCTTTTATTTATTATTTTTTATTAATTAAGCCTTATATACTGCCCCTCCCCAACTAGCCGACTCAGAATGGTTCACAATAAAACATAATAGTAAATACAATAGTCATTAAAATACAAAATTACATAACCCCATACCACCGGCACAGTTTCCATCATGCCAGCACTAAATCCCAAAACGTCACAGACAATGGCAATAGTTCCTATTGTTAATAAAATCCTGAAACACCTGAACACTTCTGTTCTCAGGAGTGAACCGCTCGTATCACTGGGCAATGTCAGCTGCGGGGGGGGGGGAGTACCGATTGTACAGAAATGGGGGGGGCGTGAGGACCAATCACATTTAAATTACTTTAAGTTACTTCCCATCACTTGAACTGTCCTTTATAGTTATTTTAAAAGTTATACTTTGCTATAGTCACTTAGACCAGGGGTAGTCAACATGTGGTCCTCCAGATGTTCATGGACTACAATTCCCATGAGCCCCTGCCAACAAACGCTAGCAAGGGTTCATGGGAATTGTAGTCCATGAACATCTGGAGGACCACAGGTTGACTACCCCTGCCTTAGACTATCTTAAGCTGACATTTCCTCACCTATTCATAAAATAGCATTGTTTTAAGAGAGGGTCACAGAAACAGGCTAGCATTTGGGAGTTATTTCCACTCAAGATGTTGTAAAATCCAATCTCTATTGTCTGAAACTGCAGACAAATCTCTTATACAAATCTGGGAAAGGGGGTCAGGGGCTTAAAGGATTATCTAGAAGTTATTTAAAGCCAATCGGTTTGTGGGGGGAAATTGGGGAGAGTGATTTGATTGTAACAAGTATTTTATGTATTGCTTTGCCACTTTCCATTGATTTATACCCCCTTCAAGGATCGCTGCCTTGTTGTGGCAAGGGGGCTTGCGTAGTTCAGTGAAGCTATGAGCTATACCGTGCAGGGCCACCCAAGACGGACAGGTCATAGCTGAGAGCTCTGACAAAAGGTGATCCACTGGAGAAGGAAATGGCAAACCACTCCAGTATCTTTGCCATGAAAACTCTATGGACAGTTCCAATAGGCATAACGATATGACGCCGGAAGATGAGCCCCTCAGGTCGGAAGGTGTCCAATATGCTACTGGGGATGAGCAGACGGCTAGTACGAGTAGCGCCAGAATGAATGAAGCGACTGGGCCAAAGCCGAAAGGACGCTCAGTTGTGGAAGTAACTGGTGGCGAAAAGACAGTCCGATGCTGTAAAGATTTTTATTCCATAGGAACCTGGAACGTCAGATCCATGAATCAAGGTAAGCTGGACGTGGTCAAACAAGAAATGAGAAGACTGAACATCGACATTTTAGGAATCAGTGAACTAAAATGGACAGGAATGGGTGAATTTAATTCAGATGACCATCAGGTATACTACTGTGGACAAGAATCTCGCAGAAGAAATGGAGTAGCCTTCATAATCAATAAGAGAGTAGGAAAAGCAGTCTTGGGATACAATCCCCAAAATGACAGAATGATCTCAGTTCGAATCCAAGGCAAACCATTCAACATCACAGTGATCCAGGTCTATGCCCCAACCACTGCTGCTGAAGAGGATGAAGTTGATCAGTTCTATGAAGCCCTACAACACCTTCTAGAAGCAACGCCAAAAAATGATGTACTTATCATCATGGGGGATTGGAATGCTAAAGTAGGAAGCCAAAAGATAACCGGGATAACAGGCAAGTTTGGCCTTGGAGTACAAAATGAAGCAGGGCACAGGCTGGTAGAATTTTGTCAAGAGAATACAATGGTCATAGCAAACACTCTTTTCCAACAACCCAAGAGACGACTCTACACATGGACATCACCAGACGGTCAACACAGAAATCAGATTGACTATGTGCTCTGCAGCCAAAGATGGAAAAGTTCTATCCAGTCAATAAAAACAAGACCAGGAGCTGATTGTGGTTCAGATCATGAGCTTCTTGTTGCAAAATTTAGGCTTAAATTGAAGAAAGTAGGGAAAAGCACTAGGCCACTCAGGTATGAACTAAATCATATCCCCAACGAATACACAGTAGAGGTGACAAATAGATTTAAGGAATTAGATCTGATAGACAGAGTGCCTGAAGAACTATGGATGGAGGTTCGCAACATTGTACAAGAGGTAGCAACTAAAACCATCCCAAAGAAAAAGAAATGCAAGAAATCAAAATGGCTGTCTGAGGAAGCTTTACAAATAGCTAAGGAGAGAAGGGAAGTGAAAGGCAAGGGAGAAAGAGAAAGATACACCCAATTGAATGCAAAATTCCAGAGAAAAGCTAGAAGAGATAAGAATGCCTTCTTAAATGAACAGTGCAAACAAATAGAAGAAAACAATAGAATGGGGAGGACCAGAGATCTTTTCAAGAAAATTGGAGATATGAAGAGAACGTTTCATGCAAAGATGGGTATAATAAGGGACCAAAATGGTAGGGACCTCACAGAAGCAGAAGAGATTAAACAAAGGTGGCAAAATTATACAGAAGAACTATACAAGAGTGAGCTTAACATCCCTGATGACCACAATGGGGTAGTTACTGACCTGGAGCCAGACATCCTGGAATGTGAAGTCAAATGGGCCTTAGGAAGTCTGAGCAACAATAAAGCTAGTGGTGGTGACAGCATTCCAGTTGAACTATTCAAAATCTTAAAGCACGATGCGGTAAAAGTGCTACACTCAATATGCCAGCAAATTTGGAAAACTCAACAATGGCCACAGGATTGGAAAAGGTCAGTTTACATTCCAATCCCAAAGAAGGGCAATGCCAAAGAATGTTCAAACTACCGCACCATTGCACTAATTTCTCATGCTAGCAAAGTTATGCTCAAAATCCTACAAGCTAGGCTCCAGCAATATGTGGACCGAGAACTTCCAGAAGTACAGGCAGGATTTCAAAGAGGCAGAGGAACTAGAGATCAAATTGCCAACATACGCTGGATCATGGAGAAAGCGAGGGAGTACCAGAAGAATGTCTACTTCTGCTTCATTGACTATGCTAAAGCCTTTGATTGTGTGGAGCACAACAAATTGTGGCAAGTTCTTAAAGAGATGGGAATACCAGAGCATCTTATTTGTCTCTTGAGAAATTTATATGCAGGTCAAGAAGCAACAGTGAGAACTGAACATGGAATCACTAACTGGTTCAAAATTGAGAAAGGAGTTCGGCAAGGCTGTATACTGTCGCCTTGCCTATTTAACTTGTATGCAGAGCACATCATGAGAAATGCGGGATTAGAGGAGTCACAAATTGGGATCAAGATTGCAGGGAGAAATATCAACAACCTCAGATATGCAGATGATACCACTCTAATGGCAGAAAGTGAAGAGGAACTAAAGAGCCTGTTGATGCGGGTGAAGGAGGAGAGTGCAAAAGTTGGCTTGAAACTCAACATCAAGAAAACGAAGATTATGGCATCCGGCCCTCTCAATTCATGGCAAATAGATGGGGAAGAAATGGAGATAGTGACAGATTTTATTTTCCTGGGCTCCAAGATCACTGCAGATGGGGACTGCAGCAAAGAAATTAAAAGACGCTTGCTCCTGGGGAGGAAAGCTATGGCAAATCTAGACAGCATCCTAAAAAGCAGAGACATCACCCTGCCAACAAAAGTGCGTTTAGTCAAGGCTATGGTATTCCCAGTTGCAATGTATGGCTGCGAAAGTTGGACCATAAGGAAGGCCGAGCGTCAAAGAATTGAGGCTTTTGAACTCTGGTGCTGGAGAAGACTCTTGCGAGTCCCTTGGACTGCAAGGCGAACAAACCGGTCAGTCCTAGAGGAGATCAACCCTGACTGCTCTTTAGAAGGCCAGATCCTGAAGATGAAACTCAAATACTTTGGCCACCTCATGAGAAGGAAGGACTCCCTGGAGAAGAGCCTAATGCTGGGAGCGATCGAGGGCAAAAGAAGAAGGGGACGACAGAGAATGAGGTGGCTGGATGGAGTCACTGAAGCAGTAGGTGAAAACTTAAATGGACTCCGGGGAATGGTAGAGGACAGGAAGGCCTGGAGGATCATTGTCCATGGGGTCGCGATGGGTCGGACACGACTTCGCACATAACAACAACAATTGATTTACAAACATGCTTTAAAACTATTTCTAAGTCTTCACACCTGCCTACAATTGACGTACATAGTTGATACATCCTGATAATAATGGTGCTAGTGGTTACTTCCTTTAGGTACCATCCTCTTTTCTCTTTGAGATACAGAACTATAAAAAAACAAGAGTCATCACATCAGAATCACAAGATGTCATAGTCCCACTGGATACCGCATTGGTCAGACCCCACCTGGAGTGCTGTGTGCAGTTCTGGAGGCCTCACTTCAAAAACAAAGTGGACAAAATTGAGAGGATACAGTGGAGAGTGACAAGGATGATCCGGGGCCCAAGCATTATGAGGAAAAGCTGAAGGACTTGGGAATGTTCAGCCTGGAGGAGGTTGAGAAGGGACATGATTGCTGTCTTTAAGTATCTGAAAGGTGGTCCCTTACAGGAGGTCAGGGAAAGGTTCCTGTTGGCAGCAGAGGATAGGACCCACAGTAATGGGTTTAAACTATGTGTATATCATCAGGAAAAATATTTCACAGTATTTCAGCAGTGGAATCAGCTGCCTAAGGAGGTGGGGAGCTCCCCTCAATGGAAGACTTCAAGCAGTGCCTGGACAGATATCAGGGATGTTTTAGGCTGATCCTTTGTTGAGCAGGGGGTGGACTAGATGGCCTATCTGGCCCCTTCCAACTGTAAGCACTGCTTTAAAGGGGCAGTGGAAAAATGGATTTTGGCACTATTTTGTGGCTCAGCACAATGGCGAGTGCTGGACAAATACTCAGATCTGCAATAGTCAAATGTGAGCCGGTGGCCTTGCTCTCATGCAGACACAGAATCCCACCGCCTGAACAAACGAGTCGGGCCTGGCTCAGTGAGTAGTATTGTAAATAGTTTATTCAATCATATGTCATGAACAGATCAGAAAAGTAACATGAACCGCTTTTATAAAACGCCTATAATATTGCTAAGAAGCAGGTCTATTACTAGATAAAATATTTTAGAGAACATGCCAAAATCACAGCCCATTGGTTCATATTTAAATCCTTTTCAGTACAGGTTTAATGTTTGTGCAGTTGTCTCTCATTAAATTATATGGCCCCCGATTCTATCTCAATCATCTTCCGGCAGAAGAAAAAGGTGCCACCATCTTGGCATGTTCTCCTTAGTATGTCGAGTGTACATTTCTGTAAATCAAGAGAGCAGTTGGCAGTTGTTTAAAATAAATTTTCTGTACATAGGTAAGCAACATAGTAACTTTTGAGCCCCAAACTGTCCATTTAGTTAAATATAAAAAACAAAACAAAACTATAAGTTAAAATAACATTCAGATTGTATAGCACAGGCTGATGTATTTTTAAACAATATTTACAATATTACCCAGGGGCTACAGTGGGAATTAAAGAGAAGTGTAAAAACCATAAAAAAGCACCAATTCTGTAGCAAAATATCTGTACATTTAAAAACAGATTATCATATAACTACACATTATCAAAGGAATATGGAACGTTTACCAGTGGTTCACATAAGCACGACGTAAAAAGGAAAAACTCAGTGGTTAAATACTATACAATATTTTTTTACAATTAACATAGTGATGCAGTGCTACCAGGGAAAGTAAGCTGCAAGCAAGATGTCGTGAGTCCAGGTTTTGACTTCAGAATAAATCAAGTGCCCTGCAGTTGTAGCAACATACTAATCTGTAGCGGCTACGATTAGTAGCTAAAAGGATTTTAAGTGTTCTGATGACTTTTAACATTTCAGATAGAAGCCCAGAAGGAAATGTGTACATGTAAATGGTGTGCAACCAGGACCGGAGGGGAATGTGCAGACCTCTTGAGAAAAAAAAACTGATGACAAATGATACTGAATTGCACATTTCTGCGCATGCAGTTTATGCGCTCTGTTCCTGTCAGCCACGTTAAAGTGAGAGAATGCAGACAGTAAAACTATGATTTGGGGAAAGTGTGTCCTAATTGGCTTAACAGGGCACTGGATTTCCACTGCTCCAGCAAGTGAAAAATTGACAGTTGTGGTCCTCGGGAATTCTAATACTGATTATTGAGGCGTTAATATCTTAGTGCTAATTAATAAATAAGAGTTACCCCAAAACTGCCTCTACTTGAAGAACGTCATAATACAGTTCCATAGATCGCCCTTTCGGTTGCTGTCTGCACTGTTAGGAATTTTGAGTGATGCACCTGGCTTGTTTCTTTACCCTTCTATGTATAATGGGCACAGTCTGACCCCAGGCAGTATGCATTTGATATGAACCTCATATTACCTATTTACAGCAGAAGACAAAGACTTGGTTATCCCAATTAAGCGTAACCCTTTGGAAGCTGCAGGTGCGTCCAAGATTCTGTTTTATGAACACTTCCCACAGCCTTAAGACAAGTGAAAGGTTGAAAGGATACTATTTATTTTATTGGGTTCCCCCCTATACATACAACAAGCCCTTACGTATGCATATATCTAGGTATGCATATATAAAGCTAATGTGCCGCTGAAGAGGAAAATAACGCCTTTAGGCCGTCCAGGAATGTACTAAAAACCATGTAAAAAGTCCACAGTAGTATTATCTATATACAACTGGTCACGAAAGTTAAGGAGGCCTCTTGGAGACCTTGCATTTAAATTGTATGCAACAACAACAACAAAAATACAACATGTATTTTACATTTTGGTTAAGAATACTGAACAAATGTATTGGTGTAAAAAGAAACCCAATCCAACAATGTCCTATTGCTTTGATTAATTTGAACAGGTACTTCAAAATTTAGGCACTTGGTAGCTACAGTTGAGTAGAGAGCTCATCTATCTTTCCCACCCCACCCCACCCCACCCCCTCTGCATTTTCCTATGCATTTTCTGGCGTTAGTGAGCCCTTCAGAAGGAAAGTTAATGTACTGTGGTCAAGGCCGTAATTAAAATGGTAGTGTGCATAATAGTTCCCATGGCAAAAGTATCAGTCTTCCCCCACTTTCTACTTTACACGTGCGGGCCTCCCCCGTTCAGTTCACATGGCTATTTCGGCACCGTTGAGATTACGCAAGTTCTGGTCATCGAAACGGCGCCTCACGCTTCTCCTCACCGCATCGGCTCGTCTGTAGGGCTGGTTTCTAAGATCTGTGGAGTTCAAAACATGGCAAGATCAGAAGCACGTTGATCTCGGGACCTGGAGCTAGACAAGAAGAAGAATCCCGCTGGTAGCCAATCAAAGCAGCTTGTAGCAAAAGAAGGAAAAGAGATGTTTTGGGGAGAGCGACGCTCCTGGCACTGACTTGGCATTCACTAAATGCTAACAATAAAGGTCCTTGTGTGTAATTTCTACAAGGACGGCTACATTATCCTTCAGGGACAGCGGGCAGCACTGCGGCAGCAGGTACAATAAAGCATCAATGTGGTGGATGATGGCTTGCCTACAAGTCCCCCATCTCAAATTGTTCCTGCATGGCATAAAGCTATAGTAAGTTCCTCCCTGGCATGAAGCCACTTCCCATATAAAGAAGGGGGGGTGGGGGGTGTCAGTCATCTCACATGAAGCTTCTCCCATCAAGGACTGTACATTGTGTCACCACAATTCAGTTTCTATTTCTTGTTTATCCTAAATGAGAATTAAAAGGAACGCATGGATGGTTTTTAATGTGGGGGCACAGCAAGATCAGGCACTAGCATGGTCAGCTATGCTAAGCCATGTCCCCTTGAAGGTTGGGATTCACTCAAGGTCCCCACCCACCTCCTTTAAGTGTCTTTCTTGCATCCAAGGCGACAAGAGTTTACTGTTTAGCATGGGATGCAAGCCAGGCTAAGGTTTTGTAGAAGGCAGCCCAACAGCTGGCTCAAGTGTTTAGAGAAGTCATTACAGCAAACAGGAAGTACTCCTCCTAACCTTAATTTCTCCCATTCCAAGCCCCCTAACCTTGAGAGACTTCACTTTTGAGAATTTTGAGAACATAAAATGGCTCTCGCAGGCAAATGGTAACCATCATAAAATGGCGGCCATAGGGGCTGAAATAAGTCAAAATACCTAGTGGTTCAAACCAAACATCTTCCTTTGAAGGAGGCAGCTGTTTCTAAACAGGTGTTCCCTGAAGACACAAAGATGACATCTCTCAGGCTCTTCAGAAACACCTCCTGCCCCAGTTAAGTAGATGAAATGCAGGATTGCCTCTTTGCGTTGAAGGAGGAGGAAGTAAGCACTAGAAAGCACTACGATGCCCACAGACACTACACTGCAAAGCAGGGGGGGGCCGAATTATGGCTTTCCAGATATCCATGGCCTACAATTTCCATGAGTTTCCATGAATTTCCTACACTGGATCACTCTAAACCAGGGCTGACCAAATTGGCTCTACAGATGTCCATGGAATACAATTACCATTACCCCCTGGCAGCAAGTGTGGTCACAGGGCTCATGGGAATTGTAGTCCATGGACATCTGAAGAGACACAGCCCCCCCCCCCATTCTAAACCATTAGAAGAGTTGGTTCTTATATGCTGCTTTTCTCTACCCGAAAGAGTCTCAAAGCGGCTCACATTCACCTTCCCTTTCCTCTCCCCACAAGCTCCCTGTGAGGTGGGTGAGGTTGAGAAAGCCCTGATATTACCGCCTGGTCAGAACAGCTTTCTCAGTGCTGTGGCAAGCCCAAGGCCACCCAGCTGGCTGCAAGTGGGGGAGTGCAGAACTGAACCCAGCACGCCAGATTAGAAGTCCGCCCTCCTAACCACTTCACCAAACTTAGTACTTTCGTGACACTAAGATGTCCAGACAGCATCAACCTGCCCATCCACCCACAGTTGTAAGTAACTCACGTCATCTTAATAGCAGAACAGCCAAACGTATGAAAAAAACACTGGGTAAATGACTACAATAACACTATAAACTGATTGGGGAGATGCTCTTTGAGGTTGGCTCCCACAGCATGACTACCCTGCCCTGGGGATCAACAATGCTAATTCCTGGTTTAATAGGTATGAATAAGCAAAGCCTAGCCTGTTCCTGTCTGTCTATGTTCCTTCCCTGTCAGTGCTTTGTGTGTTCAAACCTCCAGTTCTGTAGGGATTAAAATGGTGGACTAGAAATGGGGAGGCTTGGGTTCAAGGACTCATTCTGCCCTGAAGGTCACTGTGTTGCCTTGGGCAGGTCACGCCCTTTCAACCTAACCTATCTCAGGGGGATTTTCTGAGGATAAAATGAAATACTAAAGAATAGGCCACCCTGGGTTACTTGGAAAAACAGGTGAGAGGAAAATGGAAGAACGAACTAGGGACAATGGAGGGAAAGGAAGCCCAACAACATTTTAGTAACCCTAGGTATGATGGCGGCGATGATGGAGCTTAGGGCTCTGCGCTGCTTCTGTTTATTAGGGGTGTTGTGAACACCCATTTTGTTGTCTGGCCCCAGTTCCACTGGGGATCTCACCCAAATTCCGTAAGGGCTGCTAAGATAGACAAGCAATAATATCTCCCTCTTATCCAGGTGGGTTTTGAAGCCGGCCAAGATTGAGAATCGGAGAAGTGAGGGAGACGAAGGCCCACCGCACTCAGCGTGACCTCAGACTTGTGTACCGGAGGCCCCTGGCTCAACAATATCCGAGCTTGGAGAGTGAACTGGCATGAGGCAGCAGGAGCCATAACAGAGGCAAACCCCCCAGAATTAGGACGGTATGTGGTCATGGATCCATTGCCCAAACCACTCCTTCCCCCTCTCTATGCACAGGTCTATGCGCAGAGGTGATTCACCCCCCAGAACTGTGAGGATGTGGGGTGGGAAACAGCAACTACCATCCACCGGAGCCTGAGAAAAATACCTTGTCCCCTGTCCCAGGCTCTCGGAGCCCGACAGTACCTAGGCCCAACACAGCAATACCTAACAGTGCACTAACTTCTCCCACCTGTAAGCAACCAAAGAACATACCAGTGCTGTCTTCTCCCCCCACCACAAAGCTAGATCTGGGGTGGAGAACTGTGGTGGAACCTCATTTCATGCTCCCCTCTCTCCCAGGCTATTTCCTGTCTGGGCTTTGAGTGTAACAGGGAGGGGAACGCACATCAACTTGATCTTTTTGGGGAGCCATTTACAAGATTTATCTTGTATCCCAGTAAGAATGGAGATAAGGAGAGGACCAAGCCAAGGGAAAAGTGAAGAGCTGGAAACAGTGCTCCCAGTGCTGCCACAAACTTTGGCCTTTAGCCAACAGACATATCAGAAACTCATCACATTCTAGGGTCTTTCTAGGACCCAGAGTGAGAGTGAGGACAGGCAGACAAGAACTTGCTCATTCTTCAGTCTTTTCCATTGAGTTCTATGCAAAAAAGTCTAGTCTATACAGTATAAGGCATAACAGAAAAGAGGCCTTCATCCTAGACCGTGTTAGTGGAATAGGCAGTCCTCCATGAATTGCAATGTGAATTCTCCCATGTAAGTGAATTGTTGATGTTCCCTCTCATGGAAAAAATCAAGCACTGTGGAGTGTGGTGACAAAACCTAGCCCAACCATGCTCTCTACTGCACATACCCTCTCCTCTCCCACACGTGTGCAGACCGCTTGTCATAATGGGAATAATTCATTAGCTATCTTTTTATATGGATGAATTTTCTTTGCTTGTTGTCACTTGATCGTACTGGGAATGACTGCCCCTAAAAGAAGGTGATCAGAGGCTTGATTCCTTCCATCCATTGGCACAGATATTTCTTGTGCTCCCTCCCTCACCAGTTCCTTTCAACCCCAAGAAAGTTGATTCCCAGACGTGATCCAGAAATTCCCATCCAGAGGGAGAGGGAATCCATCTGCCATGTCTCCGTGACTCACTCTCTGCCTGGTGTTGCCCCTTTTGCTCCTGACACAAGGATCATGGCCTTCTGTTGACAGATGGCCGGATCCACCCCAAAGAGCAGCAGCAATAGGGTCCCCAGAACCCCCCACCAGATACGTTGCAAGGCAATCTCCAGTTCAGTCAATCGGTTAAGCAGGAGTTAATGTTAAAATGGTTATGATCATATAGCTAACAGTTCATGGTTAACAGTTTAAACCAGGGGTAGTCAAACTGTGGCCCTCCAGATGTCCATGGACTACAGCGCTGGCAGGGGCTCATGGGACTTGTAGTCCATGGACATCTGGAGGGCCGCAGTTTGACTACCCCTGGTTTAAAGGTTTAATGTTGTTGATGCGAGTTGCTAAGTTCAGTTCCTGGGAGTACTGTATCTTGTGTTGTAATGGAACTGTAACCCATTAAGAGCTGCAGGGGGGGGGGCGGTATAAAAATGTAATAAATAAAAACAAAAAATAAGAGATGGACACTAGATGTAGATTGAGCAAAGAGGTTGCTAAGTGATCAGTTCCCCCAGGTGACAACTCAGCTGGCTAAGTTTTGTGCCGCTGCCATAAAAATCCGATGCTCTAAAGTAGCATAATTTTAAGTTCTATTTTATGATCTGTTTTAAATTGTATTATCTTAAATTACCATATTATTTTGGTCTTTTATGTATTGACTTCATAGAACTTGGTCTGAACGACTGTAATAAAGTTTGATTGATTGATTGATTGATTGTGACACTAACTTTGGGTGCTTCTCTCTCCTTTCAGTACCGCAGGGACCTAAAGCACAGGGGAGGTTTACTGTGTCTGCCAGGTGAATAAGATCTGAGCTGAGATTCTCTACCATTCCTGTGACGTGTATTAAAATCCTGGGCCTGGTCAGAGGCTCTTCTGACAGGCAGGGGAATCTCAGGAACATTTGTGTCAGGAGCAAAAAGGACTGGGCTGAGCTTCTGGTTCCCTTCCTGGTGCAGGTATTTAAGCCTGGCTGTGGCTTGCAGTCCAGAGAAAGCGTGAGATCAGGGCCCCGTGAAACCTGAAAACAGTCCTGCAGAGCCAGCAAGACAGAGCTCTTCCATCAGGCCTACAGTTGAGGCCAGAAATAACATCTAGAAATGCTGGCCTCCCTGCCTAAAATCCACCAAATGAACTAAACCCTGTAAAAATGTATCCCCTACCCCCCCACCCCCTTGACTGATAATCTTTGGAAAGAAAAGGTGGCTTTTACATGGATTTAATTTCTAAATTCAATTAAAAAAAAACCTAAATGTTTAATTTTATGTGACGCTTTATCTGTGTTTTAATATTGGGACATAAGAATAAACATAAACAGCACATTAATGAAATATTTACTGGAAATGGGCAGCCAGGAAGTTTGTGGCTTGGCATTGTGGTCACTTTGCACACTCAAGAACCGACAATGAAGCTAACCCATATCCTCCATGTGAAAAGGACACACTGAAGACCGGAAGACCAACTCCCTTCTAGCACGTTCCTATGTCTGCGAAAGGGCTGTGTTGTGTAGCAGCTTATGTGGTGCACAGAGAGAGGAGGAAGCTAAGTAAAAAGTGATGCTTGCCAGCTTTGTGTCTCCTCCACCACCGGTGTGTTAGAAGCAATCCTTACCCTCGAGTGAACATTTGGAAATTTAGTGATATTATTCTTCTTTAGGGCTAAACAGAAAACAAACAAACACAGAATGTTGGTTAAGTTTTTAAAAAATGGGATGGGACGTGAAGAGCAAATCAATTCAGTGCCCCAAAAGCAAAATAATAATTAAAAAAAAAATACACAGCAAGTAAAACAAGAGCAGGAGTTAAAGGAGGCCCAGGCTGCAAGAAGGGGTTAAAAAGAGGAAGGAGAGGGACAGAGGAGAGCCCCCCCCCCCCCCAGGCACTTAGTCAGGAAACTCCAAGCTGCTTTGAATATTGGCTCCAAGAGGACTGGACAGCAATTAACTTGAAAGAGCAGACGGAAGTCGAGCGAGTCGCAGTCAGCATTCAAAGTTTAAATCAAACAAAAATAAAGAAAAGAAAGAAAAAGAAATGGTCCCCACTAAAATATACTGCACAGATAGGAAATGAAACATGGTTTCCTTTAAGAGTCCCGAATCAAATCAAGGGCACATGCAGTGTTAAACACACGCCCCTTTTTACAGGTCACGCCGCAAGATATCGATAGATCCAGTTCCATAGCAATAGCTCAGAATGTCTGCAATGGTGAGGCCAATGTGAGCGCTTGCTATCCTCTGAGCCGCTCGTCTTGAGTCTTCCCATCGCATGTCACCACCTAATATCCATGCAGGTTTCCTCAGACCTCAGTCCAGAAGCCAAGGTGTGCTGTGGCTTCTCTTTGTGCCCAATTGCTTCCCCATAATTAAGGAAGACCGGACTGCTGAGAGGCCTAGAGTCATCCCAACGAGTTGTTCCTATGTGGCTCTAAGAAGATTTCCCATTAAGTTAGCATGGAACTGAACCTACCGTGAATGTGGACACGAGAGCACTTAGGGGTGACTTGCTTTATGCCTGGTCTGACATGCAATCATGAACATGCAAGGAACAGTTAGAATGGCTGATGTGGAAATGCACTGGCAGATCACAGAAAAGAAGATGGCGCCTTTCTCGCATGCCACAAAGGAAAGCCCACCACGGTTCAGCCCCACGCATGCACGCTAGTCCCCCTTCCAGAGATGAACAGGATTCGTGCAGGACAGACCAATTCACAAAAAGAGGAGGGGATACAGAAATGAACGAGTGAACCATCTGTAACATTTTATCATTACAACCCAGGAGGGGGGGGGGAAATGTTTTGCAAATTATGTGGGCTGCACAATGGCCACTGGCCTAAGAGGCGTTTCTGTGACTTTCCACACTTGTTGTTCTGCGGCGCGTAGCCCATAGACCAGTGGTGCCTCGGAAACACACAAGTTGTTGTGAAGTGTCACATGCTTACAGAGGGAAGCAAAAGGTTACTGGCAGATGAGGGCGTGCAATGAGGTGACGCAATGGAACACACAACTCCAAGGACAGGGCAGACATCACAGATCCATTCCACAGCCACAGAGCCTTACACAAGATCCATAGCAAACGGAGAAAAGTCAAAAACCTACAGCAACCTTTTTGTTTTAGGAGTGAAAGAGGAATAGTTTAGTAATGGAATTCCTCTGTGAGGACAGGTTCGCAGAAAAACCGAGAGCCACGCTTGGCCGTTCGAGCGGTAAAGGGCACAGTCTTCAGCACTGCATGGAAAATAACAGCCAAACAAGACAGAACATGATAAGAAGCAGAGATCTAATGCCATTAGTACATGGTTAGTGCTTTGTGAAAGACACCTAGAATGGCCGGCCGGTCATTTAACCACAATGGGATTTGGTCAACTGGGCAACTGTCAGAACTAGGTCTGGAAGAAAGTAACGGGGGGGGGGGGGTTGTATTTTAAACAAAGGCACAGATTTGCATGGTTTTATCTAAATCACAGGTTTCTTTCAGGTAGGGAGTTTAGTCACTCTTTTGACTGAGTCTTCCAAGACTCTAGGAAAAAGAAGCTACACAACTACAAAGGGCCCTTGGGAATACTGCATTGGGAGAAACTCACAGAGGGCACATCCAGAGAGCTCTGTCACCCTAGATCAGCCTTTCTCAACTTTTTTAGCATTGAGAAACCCCTGAAATATTCTTCAGGCTTCAAGAAACCCCAGGAACACAATGGTGCTGAAGATGGTTGGGAAGCACAGCTGTGTCCATGCCCACCTGGGGCTCCTCCTCCCCTACCCTTCCCTTCCAGGCCCATCATTGGCCATGGGGGGGGGGGCTCAGCATGACCATATGTAGTCATATCACCTATATTAATTCTCCCACCCATTCGGGAAACCCTTCAAGGGCTGTCAAGAAACCCCAGGGTTTCATGAAACCCTATCCTAGATGAACAAGGCTTTAGTTATGGTATGCAAGGATGGCTTTGAAATAAATTTTTAAAAATCCTTGTCTTTGGTACTCTTATATTAGTTTACGTATTCGGAAATTAGCTCCTGCATACGAAATAGATGGGGAAACGCAATCATGGCTGCTGATGGTCCCCGGTGTGCTCTGTATTAGAGCCACAGGCTGAAATCAGGCTTCAGGTCATAACAACCTGCCCATGACACATCTGCTAAACCAGGGTTAGTCAACCAGTAGTCCTCCAGATGTCCATGGACTACAATTCCCATGAGCCCCTGCCAGCATTTTCTGGCAGGGGCTCATGGGAATTGTAGTCCATGGACATCTGGAGGACCACAGGTTGACTACCCCTGTGCTAAGCATCAGGCCCAGCCACTGTTCCCCGACTGGGTTTCAACCGTGGACTGCAGAAAGGGACGAGCCATTCATCTGCAGGAGAACGAGCTGCCAGCTCGGAAGTCCTGAATCATTAAGACGTCTGAACAGAATGATGTTGTCCTTTGTTACGGCTTCGGTGTCACAACGAATTACAGTTAGTAGCATTTTGCGGAAAACACGAGCTTGGGAAGAGAAGGTTAAGCGCTAGTGATTTCCCACGTGGCTCAATCATATTCTACAGGTAACGCATGCGTCCTTAGCGCAGATAGCTCTCCGTTGTCAGTGGCTTTAGTCATGCCAGCATGCCAGGATGCAGAATAACACCAACCACATTTCACCGAGGTCTCTGCTACTGAAAAGGCCTGGATGGACAAGCAGGTGAGATACTGGGCTGGGTTTGTCAAATGACGGGGGCACCTGATTATCCCGGTTCATAAAGGGTTGTGGAGCTTGGGCAGAACGGTTGGGCGGCAAACGCTATCGAAAGAGACCTCTCGACCAGCCTCTCTTTTTACCTGTAATGATATCTTCAATGGCTCCGTCTTTCCCCTCGTACACATGTCTGTTGTCCTTGACTTGGCGCCGTCTTAGCTCCGCAATCAGCTCTTGCTGCTGCCGCTTTGTTTTATGAGAAGGAGACTGGAAGGGAAGAGAACAGGGTCACAAAGGTCGGCAAAGAGAGCCTCTCTGCGCGGCAGAGGCCAATGGAGATCACAGGGACTGGACAAAAAAGGCTACTAGTCTACCTTTAAAGTCATTTTTAACATGGAACATGGCCTGTGAATAAGGATCGCTTAGAAAAGCATGGGTCCTGCGTGAAAATCAATGGCACAGATGAAACTTTTAAGAAGTAAAAGGTGAAGAATGGCTCTGGCTTTTGAGATGCATGCTTTGATGGCATTTGGGGGTCCAGACCATTCATCACCCCCTAAGGGATATTTCTGTAGTCCTGCACAGAGTCTTCCACAGGGAAATAGAACTTCCAACAACTGTCTTTGAGAGGAAACAACTTGGAAGCAATTCACCAGGTGCGTTGCTGCTACGGCCTCCCTCCACAGCCTGGGTCAACTGGCCAGCGCCAACCCAGTCCATCATACCAATGCCACCCGTTCATTTATCCCAGGAAAAGCCGCCTACCTTTTGGTCTTGCTGCTCTAGCAGCGCTTCCTGCTCCAGCAGCTTTTCCATCAGTGCCTGTTCTTGCTTTTTTCTCAGCTCGTTCTCCTCTTCTGCTTGCTGTTGATGGGGTTGAAGAAAGAAACACCCCCGTTACAGCTAGGATCAACAGGAGAGTCGTGGATAAGAGCGTCGTGGATAAGAGCGGCAGCCTCTAATCTGGAGAACCGAGTTCGGCTCCCCGATCCTCCACATGCAGCCAGCTGGGCGACCTTGTGCCAGTTCTCTCAGAGCTCTTAGCCACAGCCTACCTCACAGGGTTGATGTACCCTAATCCATTCTATCCCAAAACCAGAATGGCTCACCAGCCCTTTCGGGCTGTCGCCCAGTTCCTCCTCCTCCTCCTCCCCCTCCCTGACCAGCCCTGATCTACAGCCCTCAGTGGCCACTGTTCCTAAAAATGGTGGCCAAGATCTTGTGGTGTTTTGGTGTGAGGTCTCATTTCTTTTACAGTGCTTCTGCAAGCACAAGTAATGCTGTTCTTTTTACGGAGGGGGGGGGGAGAGTGATTTTAAATTCCTGCCTCCATTAAAAAAAAAAAAACTGGCGTTTCCCTCAGGTCTGTAGAAAAACAATGTTCCAGCAATGAAGACCAGCAAGTGCCCTTGTGCCACTTACTCTCTGCCTCACAGGAGGAAAACCAGGGAGGGAGAAGCTATGTATACCACTCTTAAGGTGCTTAGGGAAGGCCACAGTTAGGTAAGCAGACCAGCCACTCTTCTACAAATGGACAGAAAACAGTCAAACACAGGCTGTCTCAACCAGGGTTTTCTGAAGCGGATGGGGAAGGGGAGGGGCCCCAGGTGGGCGTGTCCACAGCTATACTTCCCAGCCATATTCTGCATGACTGCCCAACCTCTGGGGTTTCTCAAAGCCTGGAAAATGTTTCAGGGGTTTCTCAGTGTTAATAAAGTTGAGAAAGGATTTTCTAATGTTGCTTTCAATGTCCTTCAGAACAAGCAGTGGGATCTCCGTCAACAAAATGCCTCTGAGGAACCTGATGCTTAATTGTGGTCAAAGTGCAGCTCCTGACTGAGGAATCCATTAATCCTCATTTTGACGATCCCAATATAAATCTTACTGCTCCTCCTGCATCACCAAACGAGCACACCACGAAAAGAAAGGGACGGTTCAGAATTATTGTAACAGAAGAAGAAGAACCTATCCCGGGCTATATTCAACAATTTAACAATAAATACAAATAAACGTTTCTTATCTCTTCTTATATTTTTTCTTATATTTTTATGTGTATAAGCACAACCAGAACGGCCTCTAGATTACACCGTTTTCAATTTTGTTTTCCTCAGTGGTTGTCCTTCTTTAAATTATATTATATATATGTGGCCTTTGGCTCTCTGGTTTGGGGAGGTCTGTTCAAAAGACTCATCTTTTGAACAGACCTCCCCAAACCAGAGAGCCAAAGGCCACATATATATAATATAATTTAAAGAAGGACAACCACTGAGGAAAACAAAATTGAAAACGGTGTAATCTAGAGGCCGTTCTGGTTGTGCTTATACACATAAAAATATAAGAAAAAATATAAGAAGAGATAAGA
The DNA here is from genome assembly GCF_049243985.1 of Paroedura picta. Taxonomy (NCBI): domain Eukaryota; kingdom Metazoa; phylum Chordata; class Lepidosauria; order Squamata; family Gekkonidae; genus Paroedura; species Paroedura picta. The sequence continues at coordinate 47,251,531 of NC_135370.1, forward strand.
AACGTTTATTTGTATTTATTGTTAAATTGTTGAATATAGCCCGGGATAGGTTCTTCTTCTTCTGTCACCAAACGAGCGGCAAGGAGTCTACTTCTTTTTTGCATACTTGACGGGCGGAGACTGCTTGACCACAAAATAAGAGCTCGTATGGAGAGTCAGACCCAAGTTCAAATCCTCACTGTGCCAGGGCAGCTTGGCCTAGTGACACACCGCCAGCCCAACATGTCTCACGGGGTTATTGTGAGGATAACACAGAGAAGGGGAGAACGCTGGAAGCCACTTTGCATCTCCAGTGGGAACAACAGTGCGGTATGAATGAAGTAAATATAAATCACGTATTTTTTAAATGCAGATTTGGTTAGAAAGGCTGAACCACATTCATAAGAATAATACAAAAAGCAGATTAAAACGTATGTTTACTTTGTAAGCCTTCACAAATCGTACAAAGACAGGGAAGAAGACCGACGGGGGTGTCGTCTTGGGGTTTTCTCCAAAGTACTTCACAGCATCATCAAAGGCATCCTGCAAAAGGGAGACCTTTTTCATTTGGTATGAAAACAGAGTCTAACGCTACAGGCAGAGCTCAAATACTACTTAACGTATGCAAAACAAAAGAACAAGAACAGAGATGACACATCCTGATAGCATCTTTCAGGGGAGTGGTTAGGTTTAGAGCAGGGGCAGTCAACCTGTGGTCCTCCAGATGTTCATGAACTACAATTCCCATGAGCCCCTACCAGCGTTTGCTGGTTTAGAGGGAGCGTGTGGTTCAGAGCAGAGTTTGGGACATGGCTAGGAAAAGCAACGGGATGTATAAATCGTTTGTACATTATATGATATGCAATAGTATGTTAAGGATTTATATTGGGCTGTCTCTATAGAATGTATCACAGCTGCTTGGCTTTCTCTAGCATTCATGGAGTGCGTGGGAAGTGTAGACTGGTGTGGCCAGGACAGGAAGTGTAGAGGCTACCTTAAACTGGATCAAACACAGGCATCTGCTGGATGTTTCCTGGCTCCAAACTCATCTTGAATCCAGAGAACGAGGTTAGATTCCGTGCTCCTCCTCAACATGCCGCCAGCTGTATGACCTTGAGCTAGTCATAGTACCCTTAGAGCTGTTCTCACACAACAGTTCTCTTAGCACTCTCTCAGTCCCACCTACCTCACAAGGAAGCTGTTGTGGAGAAAGGACGGGAAAGGTGTTTGTAATCCGTTCTGGGACTCCTTCAGGTAGTGAAAAGTGGGGTATAAAAAACCAGCTCTTCTTCTTTACTGTATCTAAATATCTCACATCCAGACCTGGTTTCCATTGAGGTCAGCTATGCAGTTTCTCTGAAATCATGGTGTGAAGTCTGTGAAAGTTAATGAGATCAGGCCTTAATAAGGCCACATATTTATCATTGTCAGAATTAACTGCCTGTGAATGTGTGGCTGGGGAACGTCACTGGACCTGACAAATACACAAAAATATTTAGATGCACCTGCTGGCCAGCTGTACGCTGTTGCCTGTGAAGGAAACCTGGTTGTCATGTTAAAAGTGAAGCCATTCCAACAGTGCTATCCTAAGAACACTTTCCTGGGAATAAGCCTTGCTGGAAGGACCTGAGTGGGATTCTGAGTAGACCTGCTGAGTATTGTGCTTTTAGTGGCAGGGGATGACCGTGGAAGCTACAGGAATGCAAATTAGTACAGCAAACATGAAAACAGCTTAGAGCAAACTCATGTTTCTTGGTATCACTGTAGCTTGAAAAGGCTACAGATTCCTTCATTTCCAGATCCTGAAAGCTTCAAACATCATCATCAATCATCATCATCGATTTTATTTGTTACCCACTCTTTCTCATTGGGCTCAGAGTGGGGTACATCAAAATAAAACACATACATACAGAATAATGACAGACATAAATGCATGCAGCAAATAATTAAAAATCTAAAACATCTAAAAACAGTTCCATTCAAAATTGCCTGTTCTACAGTTTAACAGCAACGAAGGAGGTGAGGGGCAGAGGAGTCTTACCCGCCCCAAATGGGGCTTTTGACAGGGAGGCCAGCTCAACTCAGTGATGTGATAGGCCTCAACCATAGGCTAGTGGAACAGCTCTGTTTTACAAGCCCTGCCTAACTGTTCAAGGTCCCCCAGGGCTCTGATCTCCTTTGGAAGAACGTACTAGCAGGCTGCAGCCAGGGCCAAAAACTTTACATACATACATACATACATACATACATACATACATACATACATACATACATACATACATACAACTTTAATAAGAGCTGAGCTATGTGAAATACCTGGGATATTTTTGCATCATCCTGTAACTTTTTAAGTTTCCCTTCGTTGTTCTGAATGAATTCCTTTAGCATGGTGTTGTGGTCATGCATGGTATACTCGCGTTTTGTTAAATCCAGACCTCTTTGGAGTTCTTTGACATCCAACAGAACATTTTCAAGGGATACTAAAAAAAGAAAAAAAGAAAAAGAAATACACTTAAGCACAAACTTTCCCTATTGGATTCTTACATTTCAGCGTAAAGGATCTCCTCTAGCAAATCTGGGAAACGTGTCCCACGTAGCCCAGAGTTTAATGAGAGACAGATATCCTGTCTCCCTCATATCTTCATCCCACCTTATCTTCAATGAGCCCTCCCCTGCTGCTGTAAAAACATTCAAGTGCCAGCATCCTAGGTGCCATGCTCTCAGCTTTCCGCCGAGAGCTCTCAGCTTTCCGCAGGGCCTGCAAAACGGAGCTCTTCCGCCAGGTCTATGGTTGAGGTCAGTACTACTTCTAGTAGATCAGATGGGGTTCCCCCTTGGAAGATAGGCTTCCACACCGGTCCATTGGCATGGTTGGTTGTCAAACCTTGGCTGTTAGTGGGGGCTGTCAAGATAGTGCGTTATTATTTTCACCATATGATTTTTGTATTTTTCTGTAATTTTACTATTGTTCAGCATTTTATATGTAACCCACCATGAGCCAACCTGTCTGGAAGTGGTGGCCAATAAATCCAACAATAGTAACAAAAATAATTTTTAAAAAGCCATCTAAATTTATGCAATAGCAGGCTAGAAGGTTTAGAGCTAAACTAAATAACTTTCCCTGCAGCTGCACAGCTTCTATAGGGAACAGTATTTTAAAAATCATCAGGAGACAGTTTCTGCTTGGCAGTACGGAATGGGGGATGGGAAGGACTTTTGTCTCCCCCTGTGCCATTTTACTGAGCTGAGATACCCTAGGCCTGGACTATTCCAAGCATGAAGACTATTCACTGGCAATCTTCAAACAAAGGTTGGATGCACACTTTTCTTGGATGCTTTAGGATGCTTTGGGCTGATCCTGCACTGAGCAGGGGGTTGGACTAGATGGCCTGTGTGGCCCCTTCCAACTCTATGATTCTATGATTCTATGATTCTATGTGCAGCTCCCAAGTTATGGAAATAATTCCTTGCTGGGGCCATTGTGATTCAGAAAACTCCTGCCAGTGGAGGGAGAGGGGGCTTCATTCTGAGTTGAATGAGGCTCCTGTTGGTTTAAAAAGCCAACAGGAGCCTCATTCAAGTCAGAACGAAGCCCCATAGCTGCTGTGTGGAGAAAGTTAGTTGGGTCCAGGAAATTCCACTCCGACTCACAAAAAAAACATATAGTGTTATTAGGCCCTTAGGCAAGACTGAGAGCAAAGAAAAGTGACTGGAATGGATAATTAGGAGAAGGGATACATCAAATTACAATAGGAGGCAGGCTAATGTTTTGCTAGTCCAGCTACAGGAATGGACTTCTAACCACGTATATCTCCAGTGTACAAAAGCATACCATAATATATTATGGAAACTTCATATTATGGAAAGTTCACATGTAACTAGAAAAAGCCATGAGCAACAAAACAGTAATGCCACCATGCCGGTTTAACGATGAGGTGGGAGTCAAAGAAATGGGTATGAAGTAGGGTCTAAGGAAACAGGGTGGTCACTAGACAGGAGGAAGGCAACCAAAGCTGAACGATTATCCGGAAATCATAGGGAAACAATGTAAAATGATGACTCCCTTGTGGCAGGTTTGACTGATCTTATATAAATAAATACCCCTTTTAAAACTACTAACTGGGCATGTCCATTTATTGTTGCAGTAAGATAAGCATGGAAAGAGAACTATGGACTCGTTACCTGCAGCAGCTTTCTCCACATAATGAAGTTCGTTGTAAAAAAGTGATACTTGCTGGTACTTCTCCTTCACAACATTTGATATATAGTGCAAAAGGGTTTGTTTCCTGTCTGTTGATTTTGTGTCTAATAGCTGAAAACCAAGAGGCAAAAGAGACGTATGAGATTAGACGGCATCAACAAACAGAGAGTTAAGTCCTGGATCGAATCAACAGTCAACAGAAAGCACATGGAGTTTCTCAGCATCTACCTCACACCCTAAACCAGTGGTTCTCAACCTTCCTAATGCCACGACCCTTTAATACAGTTCCTCGTGCTGTGGTGAACCCCAACCATAAAATTATGCAAGTGTTCTTTCACAGAAATTAAACCGAAACTGAGCAATGGCATGAAGATCCATTGTTCATGATTTTATACAATTTTTTTTTCTGGGGTTTTTCAGTTCAGTTCTGCCTCTTCTCCCACCAAGCCAATCTCGCTCTTTTCTGCCTGCAGGAGGAGCGGCAAGAGTGGCGGTGCCCCCCACCCCCGGCCAAGCTGCTCGCCCTGCCGCGACCCCTGTGAAAGGGTCGTTTGACCCCCAAAGGGGTCCCGACCCCCAGGTTGAGAACCACTGCCCTAAGCATAGATAATTCCCAAAGTTACAGGATCCCGGTGAACAACCAGTTCCTAGTGTACCAGTGTACCTAGCATACTTGGTGCCCAGGGTGGATAGTTTTTTAACACCACCCCCCTTTTTGCCATCAAGTGACAACTGATTTATGGAGCCCCTTGTAAGGGTTTTCAAGGCAAGAGATATTTAGAGGTGGTCTGGCATTGGCTGCCTCCAAGTCAGCTCTGCTTCGCTTCTGAGATCTGATGAAAATTAAATGTAAGCAAATTTTGTTGGTATGGGGGGAAAAGAGGACAACTAAGTAATCCTAAGATTACTGCATATATTGGTATAACACCGAGGTTTCCTGTGACTATATTTTTAAACAAATAAAGGGCTTTGTAAAAAGAAGACAGTGCTTCACAGGGGAACAATCTGAACCACTTTTCTAAGTTGATCTTCCAAAAGGTTTTCAAAGTTAATGAGGGCCATTGAGATTTTAAAAAAAACAATCTAGCAACTGTTCTTAAAGGTATTCATTATACCTTGGCAATAACTGTTCATTCGAGTCACTGGATGCATCACTTATTTCACCCAGCATGTCACCCTCCTATTGTTTTAAAGCATATGAACTGCCACATTTTTTGTCTTCAAGAAATGGATATAACAAAAAGCTGGCAAAAAATATAGGAATACTCAAGAAATGTTCTCGAAACTTAAGCCAGTCTGCAATTCACACTGTTCTCCTTGAGACTCCAGCCTGCCAGGCAAAATGGCAAGGAAGAGAAGATGAGCTAGGGGAAGATTATGAAGTTTTAGTGCCTGGAATTCCCCTCCAGTTCAAACGCTTGTTGGCTTTCCTCACCAGTTCATCTCTCATCTGCTAGAACTAGGTAGCCATGGCAACTGGTGTGGGGAGAGCTTTACCAGCAGTGGGAGAGGCCTACACCAGGGTATCAGCATTGTCACTGACAACACAGGAAAAAACCTCTACAGTAGAAGCCATTTTTACTATAGCGTTTTTGCCCACATACCAGAGCTTCCCTGAATCAATTATGTTGCTGCACTGCTGTCAATGAAACCCAGATCCTGGTCCAGGCCTCCCATGCTGCTGGTAAGTCCCCTTGTCGGACAACTGATTAGTTTGGGGGGGGGATCCCTTGCCCCAGTGGAGGGGATGGCAACCCTAGATAGAACCACTCCATCCCTTTTACCTTAGGACAGACTGGCAGTACTGGGGACAGGATGGGACAGTCTGGCAATGACCATTTAGGTGTCAATAGCTGTGGCTTGGATTTAAGAATTGGTAACAAATACTATAATTTATTTTATTTATTTATTTAGATTTCTATACCACCCATTTCTTTGCAGCTCTGGGCGGTTTACACAGAACATTATAATCCAGTAGTATTAAGAAAGAGCAACCAAAATCTGCTCAGGAGCCCCCGCTCCAAAGAGGTAAAACTGGCCTTGACCATGCCCAGGGCTTTTTTAGCCTTGGCCCCAATCTGCTGGAACGCTATACCTGTAAAGAGCAGGGCCCTCCAGGATCTTAAATAATTTTGGAGAGCTCTTCCGCCAGGCCAGGAAATAATTTCAAGATGCCAACCTCTCTGCCTGAGAACCCACGTGCCAATGAAACATCCCTCCAGGCTCTGGACAACTCTCCATAAGATACAAATTTTCAGGAGGAGGCAGCTGACCAGGGAAGTGTAAAAACAGAATTGTTGTTGTAACAACTAGGATGCTACCTCAGAAGTATACCTGAGCAAACAAAAGGACCCCCGTTGTAACTATATGTTTTATTTCAGCGACTTTTGGAGTCATCCTAGGTTGAAAAGCACAGAAGAAATAAAATCAATCAATCAAATTTCTGAAGGCGTGTGAATGAACAACTATGGGCAATCTTTAGATGAAACTGTGTGCGGGTGAATCAGTTTGGAGAGGGTTTGTTTTCCTACTTACCAGATCTAAACTCTGTAGTTTAAACCCATAAACTGCTCCTCTTTTACTGCTGTTCATATAGTTACCAAGAGCCAAGATTATCTGCAGAAATCACAGGAAACACAATAAGCATGAGCAAATTGTACACGGGATTGTGATGGAAATGGAAAGGCTAGTCTGTCTGAAAGGGCAGCCACCGAACATCAACTTTAACCAATATTTTAAAAGAGAGAGAGAAAGAGAAGATAAATTATACTTACTTCTAATATTTTCTTGAGCTTCTGAGATGATTTTATCGAGACAGATGCCGCAATTATTGCATGGAGTTGCTAAAGACAAACACAACAAAGTAAAGTGAATATCGGTAAAACCTAAAACTGGAAGTGCAAGAGAGCTGTTGTCATGAAGGCCATATCTCAGGGAAGAATATAACAGTGCAGCCTGGAGTACATTTATCTCACTTTCCATTTTCCCAACTGACCTCCTGGATTGGATTGTGACTGATTTTTAAACTAGGGTTGCAGGACACATGTGGCTTAACAGTGCAGTTGAGAGATTAATAGGCAGAATTTCAGATAAAGCATTTTCTCTGGCTAACTGGAAGATCCATTATGTTCAAGGTTCTAGCACAGAGGTGGCCAAACTGGCTCTCCAGATGTCCATGGACTAAATTACCATAAACCGTTGTCATGGGGGCTCACGGTAATTATAATCCATAGCCATCTGGAGAGCCACAAAAGTTTGGCCACCTCTGTTCTTGGGCTTGTGACTTCTGAGTCTATGCAGACTACCCAGAAGTATTGGTTCCCTCTTCTATCATTTGAGGTGCCTATATGCAGGAATTACATTCATTACAATTGCTATATAACTTCATGATTCATCATTGCTGTTCTTCTCTTTACATGACCTTCTCCTTCTTACAAACTACCAATGAATGAGAAATGTGTATGAAATATGGGAAAGGACCCCCTAGGACAGTCTTTCTCAACTTCTTTACCCCTGAGAAACTCCCGGAACATTCCTCAGATTTTGAGAAACCCCAAATGTGGTGAAGCACACCCAGAAGCACAATCCCTAGCATTCCAACCCAAGTTCCATGTTGAGGAAGTTCCAAGCTCCGCATCTCACTCACTGGAGTCAGCATCTGGATGCTTTCTGCAAAGTTGCCAACGAACGCCATAATGGTCATCTTTTGCAAAAGCCTCTCAATCTTGCTGAACTGCATCATGAACCGGTCTTCATCCGACAGATTCTCAAGGGGTTTTCTCTCCCGCTCGTAGAGCCTCAGCATTTTCACTTCATTTTCAGTGGGTAAGAACCTCATCAGACACTCAACAAAATCGACTGGCAAGGTCTTCAGATCGAATCTATCCAATACAAAAAACACGCACATGCACACAAAACCACCAATTTAAAATGGATAATTACAAAAAGGGAGTGGCCAGAAGTCATTAACCACAAGAGTTTGTTTCAACAGGCCTAGCTAGAAAACATGATGCTCTGGTCAGCCAGAGGTTCCCAAATCACTGCAAATCACAAAAGATGTACTCTGTCCCTGCCAGAAGGGGCTCATGGGAAGTGTAGTCCATGGGCATCTGGAGAGCCACAGTTTGGCCACCCCTGCCCTAGATAGTAATCACCTCTAAGGTTTTAGAAATTCCTGGTGATTTAGAGGACGAGTCCCGAGAAAGTGGGGTGAGGGAGAGGAGGCACCTCCCCAGGGTAGAATATTATACACTCCATCTTTCAAAGTAGCCATTTTCTCCAGGGAAATAATCTCTCAAGTGTGGCGATCAATTATAATCCTGGCAGTTCTCCAGGCCCCACCTGGGTGTTGGCAGCCCTAATCACACTCCCTGCTGATGCTGTGCTGTGTGTTTCATGTAGCTGACATACGGCTACTAGGGAGTGCCAAGGCCAATCAAAGGATACTGGAAAATACTGCAAGCCACGCACTCTCCTAGCCAGTATTTCTGAATGAGTTTCCCAACACAGACAAAAATTGATCATGGCGGCCTCCCCCCCCCCCCCCCGAATCCTTCTTGCTTTAATAACAAAGAAAAAAAATCAGGACTGGCTCTTTGCCTCAGAGACAGATGCTTTATTGTAAAAGCCAATGAACACTATGAAGGTTGTAGGCAGGTGCCATGAGGCCCACAGCCGCCCCAGTTGGGGAATCACCGAAAGATATAGTCCCAGGACTATGAAACAATTACCACCAAAGATCCTCCTCTTGAAAGAAATGCAAAGCCCATTTATTCAGGATGACTTCTGCAAGCTAGACAAAAAAAACCTCTCCGTGTTTGTTCTACAGAACTGTTTTAAGTGTCACAGTTTCCAGGCTTATTAGAACTGATTTACCGTCTTGTTAGTTACTTTTTAGGTTGAATGTTCAGCGTAGCTGCCTATCCTTTCCTTTTAAAACGTAAATCACACACACACACACACACACACACAATACCACCTACATTTTACTGAGAACACTTGGATTGAATTCAAACCCTAAAGGAAAAGAAACTAGCCCTCTCTTGCTCCAGTAATAGCTGATATGTTTATTTTAGGATGGTATTTAGATGGCTGCTAGGAATGCAAGCATTAAATAACAAGAATCTTTGCAGAAATATACGTATGACATTCCTCAGAAAACCACCCACTGGGCTGGACAGTACAGTGATATATGGCTCAACCCTTAAGCATACTGATGGAGAACTCAACACCACCGTGTCCAGCAGGGCTTATTCTCAGGTAAATGAGCAAAGGACAGCAATTACAGGCTGATGATCCATTGGTGTCTGTGACCACTGGTGACTGTGAGAAGTGGGAGGAAATGTTCCATATCCCCTCTAGCTGTAGAAATATTACTGGCAAGTAATCCAAGAAAGCACCACGTTAAAGAAACCTTTGACTTACGCTTGAATAGCTTTGCAAATTTCATCCGCAGTCTTCCCAGCTTTTCTTAAGGTGATGGCAAGATTTTTTGCCCTGTTTGCTTCCAATAGCGTGACTTTGTTCGATCCTTTTTGAGTTATTTGCTTGCTTGTAGAAAGATCAATGGCTGGGCCCTGGGCTTTTGTCTTGAATATTTCTTCAAATTCATCCACATTTAAATCCTTAAAAAAAGAAAAAGTAAGCATGAACAATCCAGTTCTCTGCACTGAATCAAACTATTCCTTAAAATTCCATGTGAAATCACCACAAGCCTTGTTTAACTCTAGCAGCTAGACAATGAGCATTCACACGCTCTCATTATAAGAGAGGAACCCACAAACGGAAGCATGGTATATTTGGCTCATACCTCTAAGATCCTTTCGTCATCAATTTCATTGAAGACGGTTCCATTAATCTGATTGGGCTTTAGAGCCACCCAGTTAAACACCGGCATGCGGAATTTTGTCTTAATTGGCTTCTTGATTTTCACAGCTTTAAAGAAACAGAAAGGGCCGTTACAAACTCTGAAACAGCTCATAAATGTCTACAGACCAAACAGCAGGTTTAGGACACGGTGCGTCAATGCTGGCAGTTTGGCAAAAGCTAAACACTTTAAAACACCTAAAAAGTCTGAGCTATGTCAGCATGGGGGAATGGGGGAGGGGAAAAAGAGAGTTATCTTTATTTCAGTAGGTTTATGCCTTATAAGGAAAGAGTTTATAAAGATTTGGCAAAACAAAAGTATTTTTCTGATAAACAAATCCTTATTCCACCTCCCTACCCCCGGATTTGCCCAGAACCACCAAGCATTTTTATCTAGCCAGAAATCCATAAAATGATTTGTGACTCGTTTGCCTTAGAAGCTGGATTTGTAATTAATTAATTTTAATTTTAGGCAGCGATTTCCCGTCATGGTCTTCTAATTGTACTGAAATTAACAGCCTATGAATTAAGTAATGATATTAATTAACAGAAATTAGCATCCATACATTTACCTGAATATCACAGATATCATGACTGAGATCATGTCTCATATCAAAGTGGTAAATGGAGATATGTAAATATATGGGTGGGTTGTTAAAAAGCATGCAAAAGACAGGACACTTCCAGTGCAATCCTGACAGAATTACAAATCCACTCAAGTAAATGGATTACACTACAAGTGGGTCAACTACATTTATGGAGCTACAGATGTAAAGTTGCCCCATTCCCAGAGGTCCTATGTAACATGCTGGGACAAATTGTACATGTGGCACTTCCCAGATTTTGAGGGCCATGAATTTGAATTTCAAATATGGGGTCATTTTCATAGGATTCGATCCAGAGTTCTGCTTGCTGAATTAATTCCATTTTGTCATGGGGTATAGAACCATAGAGTTGGAAGGGGACATACAGATCCAGCCTTAAGTGCAGGATCAGCCTTAAGCATCCAGGATAAATATCTGTCCATCCACTGCTTAAAGACTGCCAGTGAGGGGGAGCTCACCACCTCCTTAGGTAGTCTATTCCACTGCTGAACTACTTTGACTGTGATCCCCCCAAGTATCTGGTGGTCGGAACTGACAAAAATAGCCCCTGTTTGGGGCAAGCAGAAAAGACAGACTTTAGATCCAACTCATATACTGCTGACATAAAAATATGACATATTTTCATTGTGTGCCACTCAATTATTATAACTGCATCTCTGAGACTAACAGGGCAATCCTAAATTGAATCATACCTTTTAAAGACCATTGATTTCAACTGACTTAGAAGGGTACCAGTTTGCTTAGGATTGTACTGAAAGTCTTCTACTAACAAATGTTTTGAGAAGAAGACCCAGCTATCATTAGAGATGGCTGGGGAGATCTCTACAGGAGAATGTTTCAATGTTAACAAGGAATGTTTTCTAGTTTCAGCAAAATCAGGTTATTAGTTTTTTATGGGTTGTATTGACATCCTCTAGTCTATTTAGTCTTCTAAAGTAGTTCTGAATGGCTCCTTTGCTCATTAGCCAATGGAATAATAATAATAATAATAATAATAATAATAATAATAATAATAAGAAGAAGAAGAAGAAGAAGAAGAAGAAGAAGAAGAAGAAGAAGAAGAAGAAGAAGAAGAAGAAGAAGACACAGTTTAATTACTAAGAATAAAAACCTATCTGAACACAAAAGCCATTCAGCCAAGGGAGTGATAGAACATCCATAACTGAAAATACCCAAGTAATTAAGAATTCATAAATGAAAAGCCTTAATTTTCATAAAATACAAGATATATAAAGGTAAAGGTAAAGGTATCCCCTGTGCAAGCACCGAGTCATGTCTGACCCTTGGGGTGACGCCCTCTAGCGTTTTCATGGCAGACTCAATATGGGGTGGTTTGCCAGTGCCTTCCCCAGTCATTACCGTTTACCCCCCAGCAAGCTGGGTACTCATTTTACCGACCTCGGAAGGATGGAAGGCTGAGTCAACCTTGAGCCGGCTGCTGGGATTGAACTCCCAACCTCATGGGCAGAACTTTCAGACAACATTTCTGCTGCCTTACCACTCTGCGCCACAAGATATATACTAAATGATTAAAAGCCTGAAAAGTCAATGAAGGCAAACATATTTTTAAAAATCATCCTTGGTTTCAATAATTAGATTAATAATAATAATAAACCTTTAATAATAATAAAACATAATGACTGGGGAAGGCACTGGCAAACCACCCCGTATTGAGTCTGCCAAGAAAATGCTAGAGAGCATCACCCCAAGGGTCAGACATGCCTCGGTGCTTCCACAGGGGATACCTTTACTTTTAACATAATAAACGTTTATTGGCATAAAACAATAAGAGGCAAAATTAGGTTAATTAATCAAGCCAGACCAAATCATCCTTCACTGAGTTGTTTTAAAGCCTTTCTCTGATTTGAAACCGGATAAAAAGATTTAAATGTCCAATGTCTATTATAACAGACAATCTTAATTTCTAATCCTCACTACTAGATCTGGAAATGCCTGTTGTCAGAAAGGGCATACATTTAAACGGGCAAGCAACCTTATTTATTTGCTAGCATTTCCTCAAAACTATCAAGTAAACCTTTAATGTCTTTTGCAGGCTTCACAGTCACAGAAACAACTCATAATTCTCATTCTTCCAGTTCTGCAAAAAGGCATATTGGGTGTCAATAAATTGAAAACGGGGCATGCGTAGGATCAGGTACTAATGCATTTGGTATGGCTGAGTTGAGGGTCATTGTGTGAAGCATGGGATATCACCTGCCCCCTTACGGTGGGCAGTCAAGAATTCCATTCCAAAATGGCTGCATTGCTCACATGTGAAGATCTGGGATGGATCCATCCCAAGAACCTGTCCAATCTCCCCTTTTCACCTCCAGAACTACGGTTAACTCAATCTCATGGGAAATAGCATATGTTCCCCAAACCATTCACTGAAGTATGGAGGGGTCACTTTCTGTGCTCTTCATGCAACCGTCCCAACTTCATTCTGTTGAGTAAGGACAGGAAGCTCTATGGGCTGAACTCTGATTTAACATCCTGCAAGTCACAGAATATTACAACTATGTCTCATGATACGAAGCTGAAAGAATAAGGAAATGCTACATCTCCCTGGCTGAAAGAATAAGGAAGTGCCCCATCTACCTATGGAAAGAAAAATTAGAGAGACAGCATTCTTTTCCTTGCATTTTTCTTCCCAGGAAGTCAACAAGAACGTTGCCATGCATGGCTCCTGTCTCCTTACACAACTTTATACACAATACTGATTGAACACATATTACATGAAGTTAGTGCCATCGGGTCCCACGGCCACTGGCAGGGAGTGGGGCAAGTAGGGCTGCTAGATCCTGATTGGGAAACTCCTGGAGATTTGGGGATGGAGCATGGGAGGACAGGGACCTCAGTGGTATACAATACCATAGAGCAGGGGTAGTCAAATTGCGGCCCTCCAGATGCCCATGGACTACAATTCCCGTGAGAATTGTAGTCATGGGAATTGTAGTCCATGGGCATCTGGAGGGCCACAGTTTTACTAACCCTGCCATAGAGTCTATCCTCCATTTTCTCCAGGAGTACTGATTTCTGTGGTCTGGATATGAGCTGTAATTCTGGAGGCTGGCATCCTTACGTGAAATAGAAATCTCTAGAATAATTTTCTGTTCAGCTGTAAATTAGAGGAGTGACCTTCAAAGAGCCACTTGCTCATGTTCATGCTTCCATTTATAAATAGGGTGGGGGAAATGAAGATGTCGTTGTTCCCTGACAGGGCTTCTGTAAGACTTACTGCAATCATATATATGAAGAACATTAAGTACTCATGTACGATATAAAGAGCAGGGATTGTTATATTAGACATACATTCAAGTTTGTGTGCAAACTGAGACCTGAGCTGTCAGCACCAATTTTTGTCTTTTAAAACTTGGCAACGCCTTGATGAATAAACAGTGAGAATTGCACATGGAATAGGGATGCGTTAGTTGTGGTGTCTCACAGAAACTATGCATGAGATTTAATGTGCATGCATTATAAAGTCACAGAAGTGAGGAGAAACGCCTGAGAACGCTTCGCACCCTGACCGTGTTTTCCGTAAACCCAAAAGCCATTCATGCTTTCAGAGAATGCAAAAACACAGCAAGCCAGGCTGTTAAGGTGACACACGAATGGAGACAGTGATGGGGTGAAGGGCGGGTGACACTGGGGGAAAAGCACTCAGAATACTTAGCAGAAAACCTACAGAAAAGCTTGATGGGCCCATCTTACAAGGAAGCAGCGGGAATAAAGAAGAAGAGAGTTAGGAACAGTTACAACAGCACAGGTCACCGAGTCATTTATTAACAGAGCAACAAAAGCCGTGACTTCTTCCACTGACTCCTGAAAAAGCACAGACAAGGGCAATGGGGTGCCTCTTCACATGTTGCCATTTTTCATTAATAACCATATTAAGCAGAGATCGAGCAGCTTGTTTGTAGTTGCTGCGTATTCAACAGAATGAAGTGGACAATCTACTTTCCTACACAGATTGATCTCAGGGCCAATCCAGAGGAGATGATGGGAGTTCTGTGGCTTGAGTCCTCAACTTTTTCTTTAGGTCAAAAACCCAGCAGTGGATGGGGATGAGGCTTAACCCAGCTACCCCTTGCAGAACTAGCTCCCTAGATACCTACCTCATAAGCGCTTTTCTACACAAGCATGGAGCTCCAATAATGTCACTCCCAATGAATCATCAGGCAAGGAACATCATGTAATGGCGCAAATAAAAGTCTGAATAAAGTTTAACTGAAAATTTTGATTGAAATTTTTATCTTTTTATGTGTTGCCACAAGGTATATACGTTAAACAAGATGAACAGACTGGCTGTGATGTTTCAGACTTCACGAGCCTTTCTTCCATTTTGCAAATGACAAGATCTTCTGACTACCAAGTAGGCTCTGTATTGAGATATGCCCTGGTCTGTTTGTCTTGTTTTTCTTTACTCGGATTAATTTCCCTTACCTGGATTGTTTTGCTTTACCTGGACAGTGGCTGTTGTTTTTTTACCACTTGATTATTATCCTTGCTATGAAATTTAATCTATATACCGTGTAGCAACATGTAAGAAGATAAAAATTTCAATTAAACACAAGATTGAGGTACTATTTATTCAGACTTTATCTGTGCCATTTCATGGTTTTCCTTGTTGGACATGCTTTCACCACTGCATATCTTCTTTTTTTTGTACACTCCCAGTATCTCAGCCGGTATGGTTCTCGCTATTATAACAACACATAGAATCAAGGATGTGCCCTTCTTCTACTTATTTATTTCCATTTATTATAGGTCGTCCCTATTGAAGCAGTCATCTCAGGGTGGCTTACAGCCAGGATATAGTAACCCGTACTAACAGTACATTAAAACTCAATAAACACTAGCAGCAGGATAATTGTTTAAGTTAGTTTAGACATTATCAGTCATCTCCTTAGCTAGGAGGGAAAGAACCCAAAGTTGGCAGGGGAAGCCCATGTGATATTCTCATTCTCCAGGAGCTCGTTCCACCAGGCAGAGGCCAGGGTCGAAAAGGCCCTGGACAAGACCAGTCACACTTCTTTGGGCTTGGGGCCTAGTAATTGGTTGGTCATGGCTAAGGTCTGGAATATTCTCTGCGGGACATATTCAGACAGGTGGTCCCTTAGATAAACAGGTCCCAGACTTCGTATAACCTTGAAGGTTAAGTTGGACTTCAACAGCTCCACTGAAGCAAGGACCAAACAGGATCTATTATTTTCCCTTTCTAGGACATCTACCGGTGTCTTTTGGAACTTATTTATTTTATTAATTTATTATTTGATTTCTATCCTGCCCCTCCCAACAAGTCAGCTCAGGGCGGCTCACAACAATGATTAAAACAATAACAATAAACCCCCATAAAACCCCATAAAAGTCTCTTAACAATACAATACAGTACAGATGGCGACCTCTTATTCAATACAACTGATCCCATCCCTCCCTTATCTCCTTGCCAAAAGACTCTTCTACCTGTCAGGACAGTTTTGTGGGAGGTTGCTGTAGGGACCATGAGTCCCCAATTGGATCCTGACAATTAGATATAGGGATATTCCCTGTATTATTTAACTTTGAAGAGGATAAAAGCTTTTGCTGCTGTAGGCTGGATCTATTGGCTAGCATTATTTGAGCTTACCACCAACCCCACATTTGCCTGTCCTCTGGTACATGGAGAGACAGAAGACTCTCAATTGCACGACAATATAGACATGGTAAGAGAGATAGAGTCCCTTTCGCACCTCAGAGGACCCTGTTGCTTCTGACAGTCTTCAAAGAACTGTGAAAATGGGAGCTCTGGGTAGGGGATCTGTAAACTGCTGGAAGCCCTGCTTGCCAGAAGGACCCCTGGAAACCTCGTACTGGTGGACCTCTGATCTAACTTCCTTGCCCCCCCCCCCCAGTGGAATGCAGCTGCTTTGATTCAGACAAAGTCTTTTCAGTTTCTAACAAGATCATTCTCAACATGCACAACAAGAAAATGGAAATGGCATTTAGTCCCAGGCCTAAATCCAGATATGTGAAGAACATTTTCCAACCACGTCTGAGATTTAGACAGCAACACTTAGGAAAAAGTGTCGACCCGTTTTCTTATTAATGCGCTCTGTACAGAAGGCCTAAATGCATGGATCATGATTCACATTCCTCCAAAGAACAGAAGACTCGAAGGGAAACAGTATGAATTGCGGCAAGACAATAAACAGAGGGTTAGCAGAGTGACTGAATATCGGATTTTAAGGGAGGAATGTGGATAATGACAGCATCGAGCCAAGGACTGGAAAAATGGAAACAGGCCAAACAAAGCCACACAGACATGGAGCCTGATCTCTGCCGCATTCACATGTCCCTTCAAAGGTCGAAAGAGCACGGATGACATTCAGGAAGAGGCAGGTGAAATGAAGCAGTTTTCTTACCTGACAGACAGCACAACCCTATGCATGTTTGAATAAAAGACAAGGAGCTGTTTTTCTATACACACTAAGGGAAGGAGTCCCAAAGCGGCTTATAAGCACCTTTCCCCTCCTCTCCCTGTGAGGTAGGTGGGGTTCAGAGGGCTCTAAGCAAACTGCCCTGCAAGAACAACTCTAGGAGAACTGTGACTGGCCCAAGGACACCCAGCTGGCTGCATGTGAAGGAGTGGAAAATCAAACCCGGGTTGAGTCCGGCACGCTCAACCAGTACTTCATGCTTTGCTCAGAAGGAAGTCCAACTAAATACCATGGGGCCTACTCCAGGTTAAGACAGCTGTGGTCTGCAGCTGGAATGGGCTGCAAATCCACCGCCTATGCATAAAGCCTTGAAAACCAAAATGCTAGTTTATTTTGTTTTTAAAGGATTAGAATACAGGGTTGGGTGGCTAGCTAGTGAAAAATATTCTATCCCCCCGCCATTATAGACTCTGCTGATCACAGCTATGCTCTCAGAAAGGGAAAAATCCTATGCAGATTTAGAGAGAACAAGTGGGGGAGAACCTGTGGAACTCACAGGTGAGGAAATCTCATTCCCCCTTTTTCCCATTGCTTTTTGCTTTCTCTTCAGCCTCTCCCCTTTTCTTCTTCCCAAACTTCCTACATACTCATCTACCCTCTGCTACATCCTCTGTACCTTTTGCTGTTCCCTCCCATCACAGCTTTCCCTTTTTACCTTTTCTGCTCTTCCCCCTTCCAGTTTTATTTTATTTTTCCTTTCTCCTTTTACTCTTCTTAGTCTTTCTTGCTCCCCACTAAATTCCCATGAGACAAACAGAAATAAGGCATCCCTCCCCCCTAGAGGAAGTAGAAAGAGCAAGGGTCTTACTAGCACATAATAAACTTGACTTAATTTTGGATTGACGGTTGATGTGGTACAATGGGATTTGCTGGTCGAGCAGAAGTTCTTTGTCTTGTAACTATTATTTCAGAACCAAAAGGTAGCGACACTTCAATTATGTTCAGGCAAATGAAACTTGGAGTCGTGCCTGGAATGCTGGCAAATCAATCCTTTCACCATCATTGTGTTATTTCTACGTGAAGTTTTGAAACTTTACAGGCAATAAAAGAGCTGGAGACCCGTTTAGGTTCCTCTAGACTTAATTGGATAAGCAAAGACCTGTTCCCAGTGACACAAGCCTTCCCTGTTTCATGGCAGGCAAAGACAACTTGGCCACATGTGACACCCAGACTCAGATGTGAGAATCAGTCAAGTACAGGTTGTTCTTTCTATGGTTAGCAAAATGCAGCCCCAGCAATTGAACGTTGGAATGAACGACCAGCACACCATTTGGGAGAGCTTCTTAGCCCCTTGGAACTCTTCCCCGTCCTCCATTGGTGTCTCCACTTGAACAATATAGATGCACCGGGGAACCAATATGGCAATAAAATATCCAAAATAGACTTATATAGAGACTTCTATCTTCAGTAATTCTTTATTCTTTATAATTTCACACAAGTCCCGACGCATTTCGCCTTATAGCTTTCTCAAGGGACAATGGCTTTCATATTTTAGGACCAACTTCAACTTGATAAAAGAATCTCTTGACAGAATATAAGGTCATACTAGCAATAGCTAAACGTAGCTTGTGGCGCTCCAGACGCGTCTGAAGATAGAAGACTCTATAGAAGTCCATTTTGGATATTTTATTGCCATATTGGTTACCCAGTGCATCTATATTTCTCTATAGTGGATTCTTCACTGGGACCCACCCCTCCCAGTTCATTATTTTTGCTTCCACTTGAACAAAGCAGTGGAGGAGTTTCCTAACTCAATCACCTGTCCAAAACCTGGTGGCCGTCATGAC
Organism: Paroedura picta; assembly: GCF_049243985.1. Lineage (NCBI taxonomy): Eukaryota > Metazoa > Chordata > Lepidosauria > Squamata > Gekkonidae > Paroedura > Paroedura picta. Next base: position 47,270,447 of record NC_135370.1, read on the forward strand.
AACGTGCTTCTAGACCAGGGGTAGTCAAACTGCGGCCCTCCAGATGTCCATGTACTACAATTCCCAGGAGCCCCTGCCAGCGAATGCTGGCAGGGGCTCCTGGGAATTGTAGTCCATGGACATCTGGAGGGCCGCAGTTTGACTACCCCTGTTCTAGACAATCCCAAAGAAATTCTGTGCCTGACTGAAAACTCAGAAGACCCAAGCCTATGCCAGACTGGTGATGTCCATTACCAGACATCCAAAAAAGCCATCCCTGTAACATTTGCTGGTTCTTACCTGCTAATCCTGAGTTGAAAACTACCGTAGGGGAGGCTGTTCCTGGAAGGGGAGGTGCCGATGGTGGGGGTGGGGGTGGCATCGGGGGAGCTGGCACTGGTTCTGCAGCGGGGCCAGGAAGAGGAGGTGGAGGCGGAGGCGGCGGAGGAGGTGGTGGTGGTGGTGGAGGAGGCACAGGTGCTGTCACAGGGCCGTTTTGCACTACAGAGTGAAAAGGCAAGATGTTATTTGAAAGCATTTCTCAAGATGGTGAACATGCAGAAGCACGTAATATGTCAAACTCAGCTTCCTAATCATTCATGGAATCCTGTGCAGAGGTATGCCCTTCTAAGGCCTATGAGAAAAGGCTGGGGGACTTGGGAATGTCCAGCCCGGAGAAGAGGAGGCTCAGAGGGGACATGATTTGAAAGGTGCTCACTCAGAGGAGGGCAGGGAAAGGCTCCCATTGGCAGCAGAGGATGGGACATGCAGTAATGGGCTTAAATGACCTAAAGAATGGTACTGGCTAGATATGAGAAAAAGGTTTTTCAGTCAGAGTACTAGTTCAGCAGTGGAATCAGCTGCCTGAGGAGGTGGTGAGCTCCCCCTCACTGGAAGTCTTCAAGCCGCAACTGGACAGATATTTATCCTGGATGCTTTAGGTTGATCCTGCACTTAGCAGGGGGTTGGGCTATATGACCTGTGTGGCCCCTTCCAACTCTATGATAATGTACTGATAAGGGTGTAACTCTGCACGGGAAGGCACAAATGGTTGGCACAAGTTGAACAGCTTTCAAAAGCGCTTCCAAATATCCTCCAACATGTCCCACCTGCTTCTGATTCCGCTGTTGACAGTGGTAAAGGTGGTGGCGCAGGTGGTAATGGAAGTGAAGGCATGTGGCCAGAAACTGACCCTATACATGGGCCAGCATTAGCTTCGGACCCTGAGGGTGATGTCCCTGAAGCCACCCCGACAGGAAGAATGGAGATATCACCATCTCCTTTCTTCTGAATTTTAATGGATCCTTGCTTCTCCAGTTCATGGATCTTTTTCTCCAGTGTCGACTGCCGCTGAATGGCCTCCTCCTTTTCTTTGACCATTTTCCTCAGTGTGTGGACCTGTGTATTCGCATCTTTGTAAATTTCCTGAAAGTGAACCCAGAGGAAAGAACTGGTTTGCATTTGAACAGTTAGCATAAGAACCCCACCCCTGCCAGAGGTCCATGGTCGTACAATGGCAAAAGCTACAGAGGAAAACAGCATGTGTGTGTGTGCACCCACACGAGCACACACCCTTCACAAACCCCGACATCATCTGACAAGGAAATTCAAGGTAGAGAAAATGCCATCCAAAATATGCAACAATGAGGTGTTCCATGAAGAAATATGCAGTCCCACCGGGAGTCTAGTTTCCTGGATTCTGAAATCATGATGCCCAGAATGACAGGATGGTCAGTTGACCTTCGTGCTGCTCTAGTGACCCCCCCATGCCTTGAATCCTGCCCTAAAACCTCCTTTTGACTCCCAACCCAGATTTGGTTCCCAACAGCCCTTCCCCTTTTCCAGGGTCTTCTGCAGGACTCTCCTACTCAGATTCAGCCTCTCTTTCATTCCCCTTCTGCTCTCTCATCTTGTGATCGTCCTTCAGAGGCAGACATACACAGAACTAAGGCAAATTGTGAGTGGGTGGGCAGAATGGGATGTGTCAGTGTTTGTCTCATGTGGCCTTCCATGCATAGGTAAATTTCTTCCAGGCTGGGCTGGATTCTGGATATATTTGGAGGGGGGCTCTCTCAGGCACAGAATTGGAGTCACTGTGGGTGGGCAGGTAGTTGTGAGTTCTTGCATTGTGCAGGAGGTTGGACTAGATGACCCTGGAAGTCCCTTCCAGCTTTAGGTTTCTAGAATTCTTTCCCTTGCATACACTCACTGTGAGCAAGACATAACTGGGCATCGTAATTATTAAGGATTCTATGAATTGTTTAATTGGGACTTGCCATATTTATTTTCTAAAGTATGTTATTTGTTTCTGCTGAAGTTAGGTTGATTCTCCGCTGAATATGCTAAAGTCATTTGATTTGAAATTGATTTCTCAGGGATTGTTTGCTAACTTTATTTACCCACATATGTTTCTCATATGGTATTTGCCTTGCCTTCCTTAGTTTCTAGTCTGCTCCCTTTGTTTTTATAATAGTTATCCTTGCCTAAGACAAGTATTTTTTATTTTTCTTGGAAAGTAAGTTATCTGTGTACACAAAGACTCCTGATCACAAATGTCCATGGTGTGAGTTGCATCAAGGGACACACACGTACACCTCCCCCTGTTCCCTGAGCAACATAAAGGACAGAGCAGTGCACTAAAACTGAAGGAATACAAACAGAAGCACCGTGTATAACCCTCTGAATCCCACTGTCAAATTTCCCCTGCCCACCTGAGTCCATGGTGCTCCTGCCACCTCAGTTCCCTTGAGGCTTTCCTTAAAGGCCTCAGAACAAGGAGAGGAGGGGATTAGCTCACTCTTCTCCTCCACTTCCCAGCCAGCAAACTGCTGCCTTCAATGCAGCCTGCGGATTGTCTCCCCCCACCAACCTGTCATCAGAATCCCTTTTGATACTTATGTTTTCCTCCTAGACCCACCTCTCTCCACCTGTCCCACTGGCCCCTGGCTTGTCCCTCAACCCCCCTGTTCCCCATTGCTAAGCCTACCTCAACCAGACTTCTGCCCAGGCCATTGTCCGAGCCTGGCGGTTCTCTCCTCCTGGCTCCAGAATGGTGCGGCTTTCCAGTGGCATGCTCAGGACATTAGCCTAGCTCTTCTTTGGGTTGTCATTCCCTACTGGCCCTGCCTCTTCTGATATCCATGCTGGGCTTTCCTCCCCACCCACTTCTCCTGGTTCTGACCTTGTTTTTGAAGATACCACTCTGCCCTGGATGCTTCTGCCCACCAGTGCCTGCTTCAGGGGAAGCAAGGGCATTTCTCTGGATGGGACTCTGGTGAGCAGTCCCTGACCAACCTGGACCTCAGGTCAGGGGTCTCTCCTTATCACACAAGGGTTGAGTCCAGGGCTTGCTGACTCGATTCCAGACACCCAGCATAAAATTATTAGGGCTTATCCTGCGTAGAGCAGGTGGTTGGACTAGGTGGCCTGTATGGCCCCTTCCAACTCTATGATTCTATGAATCTATTAAAGGCTATAATGGCACAGAAGCATTCTGTACATGCTGGCAGATTTTGCAGCTCTTTCCAGAAAGGAACTAAGGGCTTCAGAACATTACCTTTCCAACTGGTACCCTTTGATAATAGTGACCTTATTCTTGCAGTAAGTAAACCCATCCGTGATCAATTGTGAGCACAAAAAGTGAGTCTTGGGAACTTCATTTTTCAAGCCCTGAGCTACATGTGAGCAAACAATGGAGAACTGTAATCTGCAGGCCTAAACTTACTCGAACGACATCCAGTTCTTTGTTTCGCTGCATGAGCTGTTTTTCCAGTTCCACAATCTTTGCCATAGCTTCATTTTCTGTGTCTTGAAGTTTTTCTGATATCTGTGTATTTTAAAAAAAAGGTTAATGGGTAAGAGATATTTCATCCATTTAAAAAAGAAGAAGGAGGAAATCCCAGGGAATGAAAGGAATGAGAAATTCCACTGTCTAGACCATTCTGGAAATTCTGCTGTATAAAAAAACTGACAGGAAGGCATCAGTAGCTGCGCACCGGCTTAATGGGTGGTCCTAGTTGCAGATGTAATAAGAATTTAGCGCCTGTATGGCAGGGCTCCCAATTAAAGTCCCGGGATGCCTGCCAGGCAACTCGGTTTTGAGATAGTGATCTTCCTTAATGACAAGACCTTGGAGAGCAGCATTTCTGCTCTAAGGCAATGGAGTTTAAATGAATGGCCCAAGACTGGTCAGGTCTGTGTGGACTCTCAAGGGAGACAGTGTCACTTTCTGTACAGCTGACTGAACTTGACTGTTACGATAATGAATGGATTTGGCTCGGCATGGAATCAAACGGCGGTATCCTAAGCAGTTAAACCCCTGTAAGCCCAATGATTTCAGAGTATAGCCATATTTGGGACTGCACTGTCCTTCGCTCTCACTGCTGCATGCCACTGTGATATGGTATGCATGCATATGAAGGATCTTTTTGTTATTTCCTTATTCTATTTATTAATCATATTTTTAGACAGCTGCTCCAAGACCAGTGATGTTGCGGGGATTCTCTAGGATGGAGGCCGCTGTTTTTACCCTCTACATCAGGGGTGGCCAAACTGTGTCTCTCCAGATGTCCATGGACTACGATTCCCATGAGCCCATGGGCATCTGGAGAGACACAGTTTGGCCACCCCTGCTCTACTTCATACTGTAGGGAACAACGGAGATTTCTACATGTACTTTTATGGCATGATTGTATTTGTGCATTCTATACATCCATGGAATGTGGAATTTATATACAAATTAATTTTGCCAGTTTATTGCAGAGTCCATACTGAAGCTATTCTCCCATCTGGAACTGCAACGCAACTGAAATAAAATACTCCACAAATATGTTGCTCAACAACAATCATAAAACAATTTTAAGTTCACTTATGGCACTCGCGTAGTAAGACCATGATCGAAGGCAAGAAGGACCACCCACATGCGTGAATGGATGCACTGTGTATGACATACATTGCTCCAGAGCCAAAATGGAAATGCTCAAAATTAATTCTATGTCATAAATAAGTGAGCAACAAGAGGGTAACGCCTAACATCAGTCTTCCCCCCCCCTTCTTTCTTCTTGAAAGTTGTTGAAAAAGATGTGTTTTTCTCTTTCTGTATTGTAAAACAGTGGCTTAACATCAATTCTGTAATATAAAGTGTATTATTATTTTATTTTTTAAAAGAGGCTAACTCCTAGCAAATTTCTAGAGCAAAATTCATCACCTGTAACAATCAAAATGAAAGGCGTACTACTGAATGAGAATTCCCCCCCCCCCTTTCTCCCTCCTCAGTGCAGTTCCTGGGCACACAAAAATCTTTGTTTATGTGTGTTAGGGATGCCACCTTCCAGGTGGATCCCCTGGAATTCCAGCTCATCTCCAGACTGCAGAGATCAGTTCCCCTAGAGAAAATGGATGCTTTGGAAAATGGAGTCCAGGGCATTGTACCCCACTGAGGATACTGTCCACCCCAGGCTCCCCCTCCAAATCTCCAGACGTTTCCCAACCCAAATCTGGCAACCCTACCCCCCCCCCCATAGCTGGGGGTGGGAAGGGGAGGGACCTGGCAAACCTAACATGAGCCCTGCGACCCTAGGAACAGCCTTCCCAAGAATAAATTATGAAAGTGGGGAGGAACTGATGTTCTGCAGGAACTTTTCTGGATACAAGCCCAGATTACAAACCCAGATTTTGTTCCTACTAAAAGGAGGGCCATTAAATGATGTTTTACAGTCATTTAGTGAAGTGTTCTGTAATATCAAGATGAAACATGCCACACATTGTAGTCTGGACTAAAATCATACTCTGGCATGATTTGATTCAGTTAAGATTCATTTCCCCCTACATCTTTGGCTTTTCCCATCAAGACAGCAAAAACAATAAATAAGGATGAGCAAAAGATAGGCCAGCTGAAGTATATTTGAGGTTAATAGTTATATGCCCTGATGCACTTATCCTTGTACAGCTCACCCATCTGCAAGGATAACACACCTGTTTGGCTAAACACCTTGCTTTAAAAAAAAAAACCTCAGTGTTTATACTAACATGAGATATATTTTCTTCCAGTTCCTCCACTCTTTCCAAGGCAGCATTCTTCGTCTCAGCGTCTTCCAGCAAAGCTCCCACATCAAACACATTGTCCAAATACGCCTGAATCTGCACCTGCAGCTTATCACTCTCTGTGTGTTTCAGCTTCTGAAAGTCGAAAAGCAAAACAAGGCAGCAGTCACCAAATAAATCTGACACAAATAAAGGAACCTTCAACAAGGAGTGACACTAATGATACGTTGTTACTGAAACATTCTAAATTGAGAAGTTCTCCCCTACAGCCCCAAAGAATATTTTAAAACGGTTTTCTAAGCTATGTTCCACATCCAGTAGATATTGAAAGACAATCCAAATAAGAAGAAGAGCTGGGGTTTTGTACCCTGATTTTTGCTTCCCAAAGGAGTCTCAAAGGGGCTTCTAGTAGTCTACCTTTCCTCTCCCCACAACAGACCACCTGCCCCACCTGGTCTAGGGACAGGATCATACTGCCAGTCAATCCCAACTGCGTGTGAAGGAAGAAAAAAATCATTGGTTATGACTTATCAGCAAAATAGCTTTGTTTTTAAAGTCGTCTCCCAACTCTTTACCCCACCCCCCAAAAGCTAAAGAACTTCATGGAATTGAATGTTTTTAAAAAACCCTGCCCTGCCACTATTCAATAAGTTTACAACTGACTGGGTAATCAGTTTCCTTATCCAGCAATAGAGTAATCTGTGCTTCGGCCTGGAACATTTGAACCCTTTTTGTTCTCAGCAAGTTTTCTACAACTTTTTTTTTCTTTTCAAAATTCACATTTGATTTATCTATCCGTAGTGGGCTTTTTCTTCCCAATGGGGACTCAAACAGTGCAATCCTAAGAAAGCTTTCCTGTGAGTAAGCTGCACTGAACAGGCAAGGGCAGGATTCTGAGCAGACCGGCTCAGGATCGCTTTCAAAGAGGCTTACATCTCCTCCCGAAAGGGCCCTTCTCCGCAGAATTCCCTTCCTGGAATGGAGAAGGGAACAGGGCTAGTCTAATGGCAAAGACTGGCAACTACAGTGAATAAGAATCTTTTAAAGGCTTTCTAAAGGTTATTAAATGTTAATTCTATTATTGTTTTAATGCTCATTGTGCCTCCTAATTGTTGTAAACCACCATAAGATGGCTAGGCAAAGAGGGGCAGTTAAAAATTGAATAAATAATATAATCCAATACATTTGCAGGTGTGAGTCCTTAACTCTTTGTAAATTATATTTCTAAATATTCACATCATGAAGAGAGAGACAGACAGACAGAGATGCGGGCATGAAACAAGGAAACCAAAGTGAGTAAAATGCTCATTACAAAACAAACGGAAGACTTCCAGTGAGAATTTGAGGTTTCCTCTTCTCCCCTGTAATTGTAGTTTTCTCTTAGTTATACCCATGTAATCATTAGTTCATTCCCTCTTCACAGCTGCGGTTAAATCTGCACTGCCAAGAAGGCAATCGTGTCTGATGGTTCCCGTGACTGAATGACGGAGACACAGGATGAATAAAACCCTCACAAGTCTGCACAGCTGTAGTCTGAGCAATGCGTCACTACACTGACTCAATAGGATCAAGGAAGGGGGGGGGGGGAGCTGAGTATCGGCTGCCAAAACGCCTGAAATAGATCCAGCTGCCTTTGCAGCGAGGTCAGAGTAGCGTTAGGGAGGTACACTTAGCAGAAGCATTTTGCAAGAGCAAAGGTCAGTGCACCAGAAGCCTATGTAGCATCTGGTTCCATTCACTTATCCTGGCACCAAGAGGCGGGTGGTCATTGATTACCAAATGCAAAGCAAAAGGGATTTTGCCTCTCCCCCCCCCCCCCCCCCGCAGACCTGCACTGTCTTGCAGCCGCATCCAAAATCCACCAATGCAGACCACAGGCCTAGCTGAGTAGTCGTCCATGGCATGCAACAGAGCAATGGCTTGTGATTAAAATGATGGAAAGGCTCACTTTTTTATAAAAGAAGAGAGAGAAAAACCTTCATTCTTCAAACTTATCCCAGATTGGTTTTAGGTATGACTGCAGTGATGATTCCACTGTGTCATTTTTTGAGGGGGGTCCTTATATGGTTTTGTTTAGTAGGGCTAATGTTATGCGATTGCTAAAAAATACAATAAACACACACACACACACTGCCGGTTCTTGTTAAATAAGGAACACGGGGCAAATAAATTACCTGCAGAATCAAGTCCTAGCACAAAACTCAAACACTATGCTTAGGAGTTGGAGATGAGTTGGTTATACTCACATCTAGATATTCATCCAGGCCCAGTTTTGTAAATTCGTATTGGAGGTGAACTCTGAAATTCATGTCTTCCACTGAGTGAACCACTATGTTGATGAACTGCATACATGCCACCTGCAAAGGAACATTTGTCACAAAATGGAAACTGATAATACATGCAATAGAGGCATTTTCTGTCTTTTGCGCAGGAACAAATGAGTTGTCACAAGGGTGTCTGCCTTATTAAACAACAACAATTCTGTATATTGTGCAGGTATAGAACATGGTGCTGGACACAGAATCTTCGGAGCCTGAAATTTTCAGAACATCTGGCTACGGCTGCCAAGCCGCCCACTTAAAGCAGCTTTCTTTGAAAAATAATGTTTAAAAAACGGCAGTGCCATAGCGATATCAAGTGGTTCTAGGAATTGCCAGAACTCTAAGGCAAAATGATACCATCTCAAGCCATTCCTAGAACTATCCAATGTCACTTCAGGGTTTCCATCAGAGGTGACCTGGGGACACATACGTCCCTTCCATGTCCCTGTCCATGAACCTCCTACCTGTTGCATAGGACAGCTTGGCTACCCTAGATTTCATCTATCAAAAAAACTGAGGTGGGGAAGGCAGTGGAAATATGCAGGGCAAAAAAACACGGCTTTTGGAAAGAATTTACCCACACAGCCTCCCCCCCACCCCCCATTTCTTGGAATAAAGTCAAGATTGACTGGAAGGCTTTACCCTACATCACAAATTTTGTCATTCCTTTTCTTAATAAACTGTGAAGAAAGTCTCCAGTTCGGATTTAGATATGCTTAGGCCCTAGCTAGGTCAAGTTTAAGATGTCCACAACCTTACTAAACACAGTAACTTAGTAAAGCTTAGTAATTTTGTATCCTGCTTTTTACTACCCAAGGGACTCTCACAGCAGTTTATAATCCTCTATCCTTTCTCTCCCCACATCAGACACCAAGAGAAGTAAGTGAGGTTGGGAGAACTCAGAAAGAACTGCATGGCTCAAGCTCACCCAGCTGGCTGCATGTGCAGGTGTGGGGAATGAAACCCGGTTCTCCAGATTAGAGGCCACTGCTCTTAACCACTACACCAAGTTTAGGGACCTCTTGTCATCTGAGGCCCAGGACTACAATTTAGCTGGTGCATAAAATGCAGCTCTGACAAGACTTTCAAGTTTCCTTCAGTCAAGTGGCTACTTCGCCAAACTCTCCGCTGTACTCCTACACGTCAGAACGCTGATTGATACAAACCAACGCAGCAATGCAGTAAGAAAAAATACTGACTGAACTGAATAAATGGTTGTTATGATGGTTACTAATCCTCACATCCACAATAACAGTGGACACATTTAACAGAACTCAAGCAAAATAATCCGTTTTCCTTAAACTAAAATATCTGGATTATTTCAAAATGGCAGTCGCAAGAATGTCTAAAATTCCTTTTAAAATGTTCTTTTCCTCCGTACTCCAGGAGTGCTGGATGGAAACATTCTGTACCCCAGGTTTAACGTCAGCAGTCTAGAGCAGGGGTAGTCAAACTGCGGCCCTCCAGATGTCCATGGACTAAAATTCCCATGAATTTGCGTTTGCTGGCAGGGTCTCGTGGGAAATGTAGTCCATGGACATCTGGAGGGCCACAGTTTGACTATCCCTGGTCTAGAGTTATCACTGCATGTATGTTCCAGTGTCATTAGTCATGTTGCAGGAAGAATCACAGAGCTTGGTTTGATCTCTTCCCCATCATGCTGATAAACATGACCAGTATTGGAAAATGGCCCATGGGTCCACAATCGGGTTGCCAGCTCTGAGCTAAGAAATACTTGGAGATTTTGGGAGGTGTGGGGGAGTGGAATCTGGAAATAGTGGGGTTTGGGGAGGGAACTCAGCATGGCATAATGCCAAAGAGTTCATCCTTCAAAGAAGCCATTTCCTCCAGGGAAACTGATCTCTATCATCTGGAGGTCACTTGTAAAAGTGGAAGAACTTCAGGCTCTAACTGGAGGTTGACAGCCAAGCAATGGCCCTCTGCAAAGCCTGCCTCCTTTCCCAAGCCTCCTGAAATGCATTTGCCGCATGTTGTTTCAAGCAACATGCATACTGAGTTGGAACCAGATGGCAACAGAAGAACCTGATCAGAGGAACAATGTGCCATTAATCCCCAACAGTTTCTTCTACACAATGATCGTATTTTAACCATTGAAGAGGAGGGGATAAACCAAGGGTGCCGATTTTATTTGTAAAAGTGCCCAAGTTTTAGAGACTTAACTCCCTAGCGGGTTGCGCGGCACATCTCATTGGCGGCTTGAAAGAGGAATATTAGCAAACATTGCGTCTGTGAGTTTGCAGATGTTCATGCACTTGACTTTGCCCTAAGGACTGACGGGCTTTATTTTTCCGCACACCCAGCAGCACCTGGAATGAAATGCAGCAGGGCTATGTTTGATGCTCAGATCCCACTGGTCCCCAGTTTCCTAACAACTCCTGAGAAAGGCAAAAGGGTTTTGCCAAGGTCAAATAGTTGGAACTCACAGTAATATCTGTTTCCCTGAACCAATTAGCTTGCTCTTTGGGGAAGACACCAATCCCCAATTGCACTATTTGTGCTGTGGGTCCTTTCCTTTATCCGTGTCTTTTTTCCTGCTTTTGGACCTGCTGCTGTGTACCCACTACTCTGGGACAGAACTTCCACTTGCCTTCCTGGACCCAATTCCAACCTACATCCGCCCCTTCATCTCCTCCCCCTTCCATGGTAAAAGTTCTTTCACACTCATGTTGCTGCATGCTATCTGAATTTGCAGGCTTTACTCCTGACAGAAGGACAGCTGTCTGGTTAGCTGACCACATGTTGCTCATTTCTCTCCCTTGATTCCAGATGCGATGCTAGACAGCTTCTGAAAGAAGTTAAAAATACCCTCAGGGTTCTTCATCTCTTACTTCCCCTTATAAGCAGATGCAGAAGTTGCCGGAAGCGTCATCCCAACTAGGCCAGAGCAGTATGTCTGTGACAGGCCATCAGATAATTCTACCATGAAATCTGCAGCAGGTACTTTGAACACATTTATGACCGTGAATGGATATCGGCCATGTCCTTCAAAAGGTGCATATGTACTATCTTGTGATGGCATTCTAGCATTTTTTCTTAACAGTAGTACCACAGGTCAACTAGAATTCCTAGCATATCAACACAGGCCACTATGGCCTATGCCACGGTGTTACTACTACAACATATCCAACTAGAACTCCAAAAAGGCTGACCATTTCCATATACTACCAACCACTTCTGTTGGGGTGACAAAAGGATCTACAAAACAGCCTCACTTATATGCTTTATAATTCACCTCTTTTCTAAACAGAACGCAAATTCACATGAGAGAGACACAGTCTGATTTGCTGCTAAGACTCAAGAAATGGTTATCAGTACAGCTGTGAACAGCCTGGAACAAGAACACTTTCCCATCTGCTTCATGCATTCTGAATTGCAATTCTTATAGAGGGCCATTGTATTCAGAGCGAGTTATGTGACTAACACAGATTTGAATGTATCTAACTCACCAAAGGTCAAAGAATCATAGTTCTAACGTAGCGTTTCATGTCAAATTAAGTGACCACAGGTAACCAAACAGAAGGCACTTTAATCATTTACATAAATAAAAGCAACACCCTCCAGCACCATCTGTACACCCCCACACTAGCACAAAAACTGAGCATGACATGACCAGGGGATCGCGAGGGAAGACTTTGAGGGTTGAACTGGAGGCTGCCATGTAACTGACCATGTGATCGGACTGTAATCAGAGGTATAAATGCTTTGTTTTAGAGAGCCTGCGTACTCTGTGCCTTTTTGGATCACTGCTTTTCCTGCAGGAAGCTAACAAATAAAAAGATCTTTTAGTTTCTTGCCCTTGGTGTTTTCTTTAATTGGAGTGCTGGGGACACCAAGTTAACAAACCTGTCTGTCTAAAAATTCACTCAACTACTAAGGAGCACTTGCTGGAGCCAGCCTCCTTAGATCACCTGAATGAATCTGCTACCATCCTTGGTATTAACACTCTGTTTCCATTTCAAAGGACTGCAGTTTCTGAAAGATCTAGGGTGCAATGACTGTGAGGGACCCACTCACTCCCTTTTGGATCACCTTAGAAATGGGGTGGGGGTGGGGGTGTATCTTCCTTAAGCTTTAAATCTGGAGGAGGACCCGAAGAAGTCCTCTGGAAATCCCTTTCACAGACAGTTCAGTGGTGATACCAAAGCACTATCAAAAATGGCAAACTGATAACATCAGCAAGTTTGGTCTAGGGAGCATGCAACCGAAGCGATCTGTTTTGTTACTATTTTGCCATTCAGAAGGGTCGTTGAATCAGTAAATAATTTGGCAAAAGACAGCTGAGGAACTCATGGAACTAGAAGTGTCAGATTTATCTACAGAACAAGAAGGAGAACAGCAAGGATGCCACTTCCTCATCTGTTTTGCGATTCACAAGTCATACATTGTTCATATTTTACTTAATTCTCCTTCAGCTAGCATTAAAGCAAATCTCCCCCAGATTGTTTGTATCCCTTGTAACGCTTAATCCGAAGGCATTATATGCATTCCTTATTTCCTATTCCAGAATTGGAATTTATGAAAATCGCAACAACTGGACTCTTTCTTACAGCAAATTGGTGGTTTCCCATGAAGTAAATACCACCACAACATAAAGACAGTGTCATTTTAGAATAATACTAGGTGGCCCAGAATCAGTGGACAGAGAGAGTAGATATCACACGTAGAAACAGGATTCTAAAAATACCTCTCATATGGATCCAATGTCAGGCTTAATGCTAAATTTAAAAGGCAACAATGCAAATCTAAAACCTTTGTTGGACTGAAAGATCAGTCAATTATACTAAGGGATTAATGGCATCTTAGATGCTCCCCCTACCCCTTTCCATATGACTGGTTTATTCATGAGCACTGTATAAATTGCGAGCCAGAAAAACATTGATTTCACTCCAACAAGCTCTACAGTAATCATGAACAATTTTAAATATGCATGATTGAAGGAAGACAGAGATGTCCTAGAATGAGTGTCTTGGCTTTGTTTGGAACTGCTGAGCAGATATTCTGACTCCCAGTATCACTGTTTGCTATTCCATCTCCATTTAAAGTGGTGGATGACCATTTCATGCAGGTCTACGAGGGGAAAGGTCCATATGTACCACTGGTTCCGTTCTAGTGCTTTCCAATTTTTCCCCCTCTTTTAGAAGAAGAAGAAGAGTTGGTTCTTATATGCCGCTTTTCCCTACCCGAAGGAGGCTCAAAGCAGCTTACAGTCGCCGTCCCATTCCTCTCCCCACAACAGACACCCTGTGGGGTGGGTGAGGCTGAGAGAGCCCTGATATTCCTGCTCGGTCAGAACAGTTTTATCGGTGCCGTGGCGAGCCCAAGGTCACCCAGCTGGTTGCATGTGGGGGAGCGCAGAATCGAACCCGGCATGCCAGATTAGAAATCCGCACTCCTAACCACTACACCGAACTGGCACCAAACCTGCTCTTGTTCAGATGTCAGACTGCACTACCTGTGATGACTGCTGTTGCCTTTTTGTGAAATTTTAAATACTTTTGCCTTTAGGTGGGCTCATTCCAAGAAACCCTGAAACTCTTCTTCATCAGTGAAATGAATACCTCAAATAATCCAAGTTCTTCAAATTAATATAGGAAAACGTACAGAAATGCGCAACAAACCCCACACTTATAACGCCTACCATGAAATCTATATTGTTATCTTCATTTCGGAAATGTTCCATTAGCTTCTCAAACCGCTGTTTTTCTCCACAAACCTGGGAAGGAAAAGCACAGAAAGTCTACTGTGAATCCATACGAATCTTTTGCATTCTTGAACGGCAATAGTTGAAGGGCGACAACAGCTAGATGGGGTAGCAAACGCTGGCAGGGGCTCATGGGAATTGTAGTCTATGGATATCTGGAGGGCCGCAGTTTGACTACCCCTGAGCTAGCATAACTCTTGAAACAGCTTACTAACAGTAGATGGTCATTAGATGATAACCGCAGCAGATAATAACTGTTTATTGATGGCCTGAGGAGAAAAATAAATCCTATTTAGAAAGCAAACCACAAGCAGTTTGCTTCTCCGTTCGCATCCTGTTACGAAAAACAGCAGATCCTACTGCAGTATTATAGCCTTGGGGGTTTTTACTGGCCTTTTGTTCCAGTGCAAATAACAGCAGCACAAAATTAAGGTTAAGTTTATATCTTTGCCAGGAAAAGGATCACCAGCGTAATTCCTGAGTGAGAGGATGCTCTTAAAGGTGCAAGAAGCAAGAATGTTAGAAACATCTGTTATATTAACAAACCTGTTCCTTTTCATTAAGCAGTTTCACCCACGTATGTGCATTCTATGGCACAGAAACAAACGTGAACCTTCATTAATTTCCCCACCACTCTTAACCACAACACCAAGTTGGCTTCTTATAGTTCTGAATTAAGACATTTTATGGCACTGCATAGGAAACATGGCTTGGCACACAATCTTGGCAAAGGCATCGACTGGCAAAATGGATGGATGGGCTGGCAAAAGTAAGAGAATCTGGGATGTCTGGAACAATGGATGCTTGATAGAACTTTCCCAATCTTCAGTCTAAATACAAACAACCCAGACTGGTTCATAGAAAGGCATAGAAATTGATACTTATCACAAAGGCCAGAATCAAACATAACTGAATGTGTAACATCAGGCTGCAACTTGATAGCAGACAGATCATACTCTGACTAGCTGTACAGAAATTTATTTTCAGTCACAACAGTCAGCAAGCATAACAGGCATGAATATCTGTAACGGGTATAAATCTTCCATTTTCCGTCAGTGATAGTACGAAATACATGGTATTTCAGGGTGAGCGTGCACAAATACAGCACTCCTAGCTTGTGAGAATGTTATAATAAGTGACTAGAGGAACTGCCATCTCAAACTGCTGAAATGACAGGCGGCCTGTCTAGAATTTCTTCCCACTGTAACTAAGTAAGAGGCTAGACATATGATAAAAAAACACCTTTTTGTCTTGCTCAACTGATCTTTATAATCCAAAATATTAATCAGTGTTGGAAACAAAAAAAAAGAAGGAAAAAGAGTAATATAAAAAATCAGAGCAGATTTAAAAACATAAGTAGGAAAAAATACAGAAGACAAATGTGGCTTCAAGGAAATAACATTACCAAGAGTGAAGGCTTCTAATCAACAGACATATGCTTTATAGTTTCCAAAGTGTTGCTGCTTCCAACTGGTACATTTAAACAGATCAACGGTTTTAAACATTCCGACTGAAAAATATCATCCCACCCCCCCTCCCGGTATTTTACCAAATGGACTTACAAACATGTCAATTTACCATTTATTTAATTATTTATTAATGTTTAGCCCACCATTCTCTAGAGACTCGTGGCGGGTTACAATATAAAATCCCCATAAAATATAAAACCCCATCTATTCCCATAACAATACCGACAGGACATTAAAAGCAACCTGAACCAAGATTGGCAGCATAATCCCACCACCATCCACCTATGGGCGGGATTCTGTGGATGTCACCACATAGCCTGAGGAAGGGCCTCATTGTTCCTAGGCCTTACCTCAACCAAAGACCTACAGAACACTGATAGCTCTATCAGGGCCCTCAGCTCTCCCGGGAGCTCATTCCACCAGGTTGGGGCCAGGACCAAAAAGGCCCCAGCCCAGGTTGATGCCATGCATGCTTTTTTAGGACCAGGGACCACTATACCAAGTTTAGGGACCCCTTGTAATCTGAGGTCCAGGACTCCCTGGAGGAGGAGGAGGAGGAGGAGGAGGAGGAGGAGGAGGAGGAGGAGGAGGAGGAGGAGGAGGAGGAGGAGGAGGAGGAGGAGAAGAAGAAGAAGAAGAAGAAGAAGAAGAAGAAGAAGAAGAAGTTGGTTCTGCTTTTCTCTACCCGAAGGAGGCTCAAAGAGGCTTACAGTCACCTTCCCTTTCCTCTCCCCACAACAGACACCCTGTGAGGTGGGTGAGGCCCTCAAATAGGCAGGGTCCCTCAAATAGGCAGGGTCCAAGCTGCAGATGGCCTTTAATGTAAAGGCTATGGTATATCTAAATATATGTAGAAGACTATGAGTTGGATCCCAACTAATTTTGTTATAAATCCCATCAATGGAATGAAAACAGTAAATTCCAATGCAAATAGAATTTATAGCTAAGAGGAAATCTCTTTAGATTATGCGGTGAAATAAAGTAATATGGGAACTGACTGTTAAGGTCCTTAATCATGGATATTGTGACTTTGAGGCAAATAGATGATTTCCTACAAAGATCCAATGTTCTTTGTCCAAGCTAGTAAGTTCTTGTGCAAAGCTAGTAAGTTCTTGTGCAAAGTATTAATTCAAATGAATGTATATTTATTGCAAGCCAGGCGTTGTTGGGCATTACAAGTTCCAATTTGCAAAAATTTGGGTTTCACTGAAAATAAGCAAAAAGAGATGACTAAAATGGAAGCAAATTGTCTTGCAGTCTGTAATCTAAGAGACTTGTCACAAACATTTTCAAGAGAAATTCATACATCAAACCAGTGGTCCCCAACCTTTTTATCACCGGGGACCAGTCAATGCTTGACAATTTTACTGAAGCCCGGGGGGGGGGAGTCTTTTACCGAGGGATGTCGCCGCTGCCTGAGCCCCTGTTCCACTTGCTTTCCCGCCAGTGCCCCTGACTTCCCACCACCCGCTCGGGGGCGCTGCCAGCAGCAGCTATGCAGTGCCACACCAAGGGGGAGCCCTAGCCATGGTGGTCGCTGGAGAGCACCAAAGGTGAGCTGGCAGCAGAGTGGCAAGGCAGCCCCTGAGGCAGCAGCCGGGGAGGAGGACGAGGAGGAGCCACGGCCCGGTACCAACTGATCCATGGACCGGTACCGGTCCCTGGACCGGAGGTTGGGGACCACTGCATCAAACAATTCAGTTGATTCAGTTAATGGAGCACAGTTTTCCCTAGCACAGGAGTCAGGATATTTTTTTTAAAACTTGTTAATTGACTAACATGTTTTTTGTGTACTTGCACAGGGCTGTACTTTTAAACACCTCTATCAAGTAGGGTTGAAATACAACTTCTAAGGATGGAGGAATGTGATGCTGTAGAGTTGATCCACCAAAGTTACTATTTTCTCTAAGTAAATTTATCTATGAAGCCTGGAAATATATTGTATTTCTAGGAGAAATCCAGGCCTCACCCAGAGTTTGGCAACCCTACTATCTAGTTAAATCCTGAGAAGGAATGTGGGTTTAGTAAAAAGAGTATCTGAAAATACTGAAGTGAACAAACAATACCTCATCTTAGAGATCATTCTATTAAGGAGAAGATCCTTGTCTCCACGTACTCTCTCTTTCTGCAATCCTTAAATGTCTAAAAAAGCTGATTCTGGAAGCAGTGGGACCCATATGGTCAGGGTGGGATGGGCAATTTTTATTCTGTTACACTCCTCGCTGTATGGGATTTGATCCACTAAGTTCCCAGGACCTCCAGCATCAGCATTTTGGAGGTCTAAGGAGCCTACCGAAGGAAGAAGAAGCGACTTACAATTTCCTTTAATTGAGGTGGGTGGGACTGAGAGAGCTCAGAGAGAGTTGTGACTGGCTCAAGGTCACCCAGCTGGCTGCATGTAGAGAAATGGGGAATAAAACACAGCTTGCCAGATTAGAAGCCACCCCTCTTAAACTCTACACCGGCTGGCTCTCGCCAGAATTAAGCTGCGAGCAAGTCTCCACAGCAGACTAGTGATTTCAGCCTGGAACTCCCAGATACTAGTCCCAAATATAGATATTAGCTAACAGATGCTGTGAAATCCCCGATCCCATTTTGTCATTCTCCTTCACTCATGCAGCTTGGCTGGGAAGATTCTACTCCCAGAAAAAAAAGAAAAAATGATGGGCAACTGTCTCATCATAAAATTAAGAGGTTAACTCAAGAGTCTCCCAAGTGGGTCATCTTTTTCAACAGCGCTGGTTTCACGGCAGTACTTCACAGACCACAGGGTCAATGCTATCTATGTTAAAGTGACCAGATTATAACATTGGTAAAGCGGGACACCACTGACTTGAGGGGGGGGTCTTGATTGAAAATTTGGTCTATGGAGCAACAAAAAATTTCATAGAACACATAGAACGCAAAAATAGTATTGTAATATATATTTTTAAATTTCAACATAAGTACAATTTGCCAGGTGCCCCCAGATGTCCCTCCAAAAGTGGGACAATCTGGTCACCTTAATCTATGTGTTAGATGCTGTGTGTGTTACGTAGGGTGTGGTTCTTCAAGCATCAGACAAAAACTGAGGAGTCTACTGTTCACATCACGCCTCAGTCACACCAACAGAGCCCCTGAGTTCATCATGCTCCCTAACAGGGCTGTTGTGAGGTGAAACTGGGAATCGTAAACCCTGTGGGGCAAAAAAATCAGTATATTGTCCAAGGAGAGGAAGCTCAAAAACGAGCTTCAACAGGGCCACTGTTACTTGCAGTGTTGGGATTTTGCTGAACCTTAAAGTTATAGAATATTCAGTGGATATAATATTTAAAAAATGAATTTATCAGAAAAGTCAGCTTCCGACAGAAGCTAGCAAACAGACATAAATATGACCTACTTTCATATATGTTTACGTGTTTAAAATCAAAACACTGAAATGAAGCTTAAACATGTTCTTTCTTTCTTTGCCCCTTCTACTCTGAAGCCACAATGATTCCTTTTTTCCTTGTACTACAACGGCCTACTGTGATCAGCCAGTTTCATTCCAGGATAGCTCTATTTTACAGTGTGTATTTGCAGACCAGCATTACATGATCGCTGAAGGGAGGGAAAGACCCATTATCCTGCAAGTTTCCGGTTAAATAAATGGTTGTTTTGCGTTTACTAGGCTGAAAATACTTTCTGCCCTTTAACGAGAGAGATATAAAGTCTACAAATTACTGCTCCAGGGAAAAGGACTGCTTCACGCTTTCCAACACACTCTGCTGTTGCTTTTAATACAAAATAGCTGTAGAGACCAATACAAATACATGGCTTCTGGTTTGCAATAAATTCTTGTTCTGATTATTAATTAAGATACATAAATCTGCATCTCAGTCCATCTTTCCAAGAGATTCGGGGGCTAAACAATGCACTCTTACTCCCCTGAAGGAAAAGGAAATAATGAATAATGAAGGGCAAGGGCTCATTAGCCAAAGATGTGATTGTCAAGATCCCCACATTTTAAGAAATGCAACCGAATCTTTCCATCACACCTCCCCAATTCTGATGCCTATCAATGTGTGCATTTGGGGTGTGAGTGTGTGTAAAGCCCTTGCGGTTTCCCTATTCTGGCCTCAATTCATTTATATATTTACAGTGAAGCTCCCCTACATAGCTTAATGCATAAGGTATACGTAAGGCAGCATAGGATATGATGCAGTAGGCAATAAAGATTTGATTTATTAATTTTTCCCCCTCAAATAAATTATTGTCAGGAATCCCACTGATAATATGACTGACTAAAGCTCACCACATTATTTTAAATCAGGTCTTGATTTTGCATGACATTTGCACATGGCTGCTGTTGTTTCTATACATCCATTCAGAGGCACATTCACATAAAACATCAGCAAAGGCCACCACAGGCTGGGTACCCTTAGCAGTGCTTCGGCCTTCTTTCTAAAACGCCTTTCGGTAGGCATTTTCCGCCTACTTGTGTAGGTAAAATATCTTTGGTTCCTGATAATACTGCAGCTCATCAGTTTCAAAACAGAACAGATACAAGATAGGGACTAAGATTTCCAATTGCCCATACGAAACAGGGGTCAGTTCTGTCTTAAGAAGATCTTTCCAGCCACACTACAAAAAACTGGGTTGGATCCCACAAGCCCTGCCACTCCATCACCTCCAATTCCCCTCCTTATAATAGGCTTTCTTGTCCATTCAGGTCTTACGCTCTCTGGTATGAGCTTTTGTTGGTCAAAAAGGACGTCCTCCTCCATTCTGAATCAGATACATTACTAGTTCTTACTGAAAAGAAGCATGTTACTTTAAAAGAAAGAGAAGCTGTGTAAAATGTATACTGTGAAAAATTCTGCAGGAATTGTCAGAAGTTGAAGGGGAAAATATCCACTGGGAACAGCTATTAATTTTATCATGAACTCATTTCCTTTAAAAAGGGGGTACAGGAGAGACTGCTAGAAATTAGAAGAAATGCGCAACAGAATTATTCATCGGGGCCAGCAAATCATTTTCTTGACTGATTTGATATTCTTTCCAAGTAACACAGCGGAAAATGTTTAAATGTGAAGAACTGATAAGATCCAGCAATCATTTCATAAACAAAATCTAAGAAACTTCAAAAATTCTAGCATGTAGATGATCTGGAACAACTTTTCTCTCTTTTAGACCTACATTTCTGCCATGGAGATACAGCAACAAAGAGCAATAACAACTTACTAATGAGACAAGTGGTACCTAAATCCCTTCTTTTAATAGTTGTGCCTTACTTTATAACTATGAAAACAGAAAAATTGTCCCAGACTGAGAGAGTGAATAGGTTTCTATTCATCTGGTAGGCTCCCCTGGTGTGGAGAAAAATACATAAATTAATCCACCCTGTCCCCCCAAAAGGATTTGTACTGCCCCCTAAAAACCACTGCGTGGATATTACAAGCAGCTGATTATGAGCTAAAGAAAATCAACGCGGAACAAGCTTCTGCAAGTCTATTCAGTTCTGGGGAGGAAGAAAACTCTCAGGAGCTATGATTTCCGAACTGTTCTCTCCTCCCACAGTTCCTCTTGGGGCCCCTACCGCTTGTTCATCTCTTACTGATAAAAGCAAATCTGATAACTTATAATGAAAGATAATCTCCCATCGCCCTTAGCAAACAGAAAATGCTTGAGAACCTTCTGTATATCCTGTGGTTGCTTTATGGGTGGTGAGAACTGTTTGAATTAAAACAACAGGAACAATTTTAGACAATCTAGCAGACGATCTCTGGGGGCAGCTAGACCTAGGCGGGTCAGTGCTGCTCATATTGTTAGATCTTATGGCAGTGTTTGACTTGGTAGATCATGAGCTGTTAACTCACCACCTTGCCGACATGGCTGGCTCTGCTGTGGCTGGTCTCCTTTCGCCAAGTTCGGGGACAAAGGATTGCAACGGGGGGAAGAGCAGTTGCACCACTATCAACTCCAATGCAAAGTCCACATTTTGTGTAGAGGCTGTACCTGTGTGCCCACTTCCCAGATGGGGGCCTCCTTATGGGATCTTGGGGGTTGAGGCATTTAGCATCATGCCCAGCTTGGGGGTGGCTGCCCAGTTCCACTCCCAGGTGGCAAAGATACCACACAGTGCCTTGTGCCCTTGTAGGGCCACCTTCTTGTCACTCCTTGTATCCTAAGCATGCAGACCTGGATGAGGTTCATTAACCGGCTGTAAGGTTGCCCAAAGCTTGGATCATGTCCAATGCTGTGCCAAAGTGCTCTGAATGCTGGAATCGATAATGCTAGGGCCTGTTTTTCTTCCAGTCCTGGTTTATGGTATTTGTTATTGCTTGCTGCCTCCTTCCTCATGCAGCATCTACATTGCCCTTAGGAATGCAAGTAGAATGCAATGTGGGCTTGAACGTATACCCAATACGTACCGAATTTCTGTATTATTTAAAACACACTCATACTCAGCCTCATGAAATAAAGATTATCCCCAAAAAACGTGCAAGCTATGCTGCTCTGGGATGAAAAAGAATAACCTACCTCTTTAAAATTATCAAATGCCGACAAAATGATTTCGTGTCCTCCTCTTACAAGACACACAGCTGCTAAGAGTTCTAAGACCAGGGCCTTTGTTCTGTACAAGGAAAAGGGAGAGAGCAGTCGATTAGAACACTGTGGCAACTCAGTTTTCTTTCCAAGATGGATGTGATGACATCTGAAAATATTTCTTCATGCTCAGCTGCTTCTTCAAGAGGTTGCCAATACCTTCAGCCAAGATGCTACAAATGCTGAATAGCACCTTGGGTCAGGAGGCTGAAATCTCCATCCCTTTATACATTTCTAATTTAAAAACCAACAACTAATGCATTAGCAATTTATCTGGTATAAATCATGCATAAACCTTAACTCTAGAAAAGCAACCACTGAGTCTGAGATTAAAGGAAACCAGTGCTGCGAAGGCGTTAATCAGGGTCTGATATGCAGCCGTTTCTTACAGAGTTCTTTGAAACACGGAAAAATCATCAGGAACTTAAAAATCAAAGAGGAACTTACCTGGAGTTCTTGTTGTTCAGGCTTAGTGCAATTTCATTAACAGCATGGGGGTGGGACATGACCATATTGAATCCGTACTGAAAGCCAGAAAAATGGACAAATTCTAGGCTTCACACACATTACATGAAAGCAAACACGGTTTTGCAAACAAATGTATTGTTCTTAACTCAAAATATTTGTTATTCATTCTAAAAAAAATGCTTTTGGTGATCCACAGAGACACTTAACAACATCCATGTGTTATGCAATGAGGAGTTTAGCCAACCTTTTCTACTAATACTGTAATAAATTCTCTCAACCTCCCCCCCCCCTGGTTTATGTCCTGGTCTTTCAAATAATTGTTTATATGTATATGACCCAGTCCTCTCCAATGTCATTTAAAAAACATCTTGTGGCCCCAGAGGATAAGACTGATAATTCCCACTGAAGTATTCAGGGTGGATGCTACAAAGTGTGTGGATCTTCCTAGCATTCTCCCTTCCCCAGCATCACATTTTGACCCATGAAATACTGATGCCTGGGAACTCAGACAAAAAGTTGAGTAACATGGAAGCTACACATTTGCCCTTATGCCAACAGAGCTTCTTGCACTAGCAGATGTACCTCTAGGAAAAGAGCCTGGAGGAGCAATTTTGAGTGATTCTATGCTGATTTCCTGTTTCCTTTTATCTTTTTCCTGGGCTGTGCCTTTTATCTTTTTCCTGGCCTTTTCTTGTTCTTTGTTTCATTGTCTATCCCATCCAGTTTTTAAAATGTATACAGAGATATGCTGACATAGCCTAAGGGACTGAATGGACAACTAAAATTTCTCTTTTGTCTTTGTCTGACAATGGCACTCAAGATGGCTGATAGTAATTCCAAAACTGACAAACTGCTTTATTTCTCTTTTGAGGGGAAATGGTCAGGTAACTGTCAGGTTTAGGATTTAGAATGGGAACAGGCAACAGGAATGAGGTAACTCTGTATAAATATAAACTATAGTTTGCAACAACCAAGTAGTTTGTCACAATCAACTAGATGTTTGTTTATAGATACAAGTCTTTAAAATTGTGGAGGGAGATCTCTTGGCTGATGCTGTTTTGTCTTAAAAATACTTACATTTATAAAGGCAAAAACATTCACACAGTTTTAATTTTTTCTCATTAACCACTTGATAGGGATCACCCATTTTACTAAGAGTTATTTCTTTTAGGGAAGGGCAACCTGTCCCACTTTCCTAATTAAGGATCCTCACTGATCCTCTCCTGCTTAATTCCCCCTCACTGTTCTCACTCTATTCTCAACTGTCATTATTAAGTGCCATTCTTAACTGACACTCCCAACTGTAGAATTCCATTTGAATCCCCTGTCACTCAAGGGTCTCAGATTGGTTTAAAGCACTAACCATTTTACTGAAACCTTATCAGTGTAGTCTGGGCACTCTACATTATTTTTTGTCCAAGCAGGTCCCTAAAACCCATATTAGCTTTTTGTGCATTTCACTCTCTGTCTGTAGAATACTTGAACATATTCTTGACACAGGGGAGACCCATTCAACAATGTTTGAGAATCCCCCCCCCCAAATTTATTTAATCAAACAGTTGAAATACCTGATAGTTCATTATGGCCCGCAAACACATTATGCAGACATGGACATCATCCTTTTTACTCACTAGTCGTGAATTTTTAAGTGTTCTTCTGCTTGGTAAGGTGTTATACCTGCAGATAAAAAAGTAATCCCATCAACTAGTGACTATTAACAAAATGAACAGAGACTGGAATTTCTTCCCACTCAGCCACCCATGGATCTATACATGTAGACTTACTATATAAATACAGTACAAGCAGCTGTTAAGAATCTTATATAATTGGTCATATTACTGAAATATGATCACTTGTATTCACTAATAATATGAAAGTAAATTTATTTTATCAATACACTTCAGTTGAATGCCTATTAGGTTTGGCTACAGTTTTATTATACTAGGAATTGCTGAATTGTTCAGCAATTCCTAATTTAAGAGCAGGTGGAGAGAATCGGCTAAAAGAAACATGCACATTCTTTCTTTTCCCAGAAATCCACCACAGGATCCAACCCTTATATAGTTGAAATTCCAAAGACCCTTACATATCTGAAATTCCATGAGGCAGAAAATGAAAACTTGTGAGTTTAAACATCTAAATACTAATCCTTAGAACCAACGTTTCTCTGTTGTATACAAAGCTATCCTATTATGACTTTTGAAGTTAATACCTGCATTACTAAGAAAACAGACACCTCTGCAACAATAAGTGCAGATCGTGGCTTAACTGTTGCTTACATCTTACACCTATTTGGGCTCGACATTTCAACGGTGCCTAGTGTCTGGATTGACCTGTTAATGACTTCTGTGCTACTTAGGCCCTAAGGAAAGAAACACACATTCCTTCAGCATTATGTCTCCATACTATCACTGCAAAGACTGTGTCTTTGCTGTATATATACACAGCAAGATATATGAAGCTAGAAATGTAGGCGTATGCTGTTAGGCAATGCAAAATATTTCTAATTTAGTTACCCCATACAAACTATTCTATAGTCCAGTGGTCCGCAACCTTTTTAAGGCTATGGATCGGTGGGGGGGAGGGCGATGCACGTTTACTCCATGCACGGCCACAAACATGCATGCACAGCAGGTCCATGCATGCGCATTTGCTCCATGTGCGGGCGCAAACGTGCATGCGCGGACCTGCCGCACATCACGTTTGCGCCTGCAGCCGTGCTTCCCTCTCCCCCCCCCCGCAAAAAGAAGCTTGCCAGGCCGCAAACTAATTGACTGCTTTGGCGGCCAATTTGCTTGCGGCCTGGGAAGTTTCTCACTGCAGGGGGGGGACGGGGAGAGGGAGCCGCAGCCCGGTGGTTGGGGACCACTGGTATAGTCAACCACTAAAACAACAATGGCCACAAAATCTATTTAAGGATTAACATCCCAGCTCCAAATGTACAGAGACCAAATCTATACATACAGAGCAGTCCCAAATTTTCTAAAATCATATAATTGGATTATTTAAGACTGCAGGGGTGGAACCATGCTAGGATTGTCAGTCTCTCCAGGGGAGTCCAGCACAGCCAGATTCTGCCCCCTGCCCCCAATCAGCTGGCCAGTGGGAGGTTACCAAGAGAAAGTGGAAGACCAAGGCAACGTTGCCAGCAACATAGCGACTTCCGGCATGAAGTGACGTTATCATACCAGTGATGTCCAGACGATGCTCTACCAGTTGAGCAAAAACTCTATGGTAGAAGTCTTTTATACCATAGAGTTGCCGCAACTGCACCGAGTGCTGATGTTGCTTCTTGTGCATGGTGGAAGTGATGTTGCTTGAACCTTCATTTTTTTCCACCCCCACCACTCAGCCTGCTGGTGGACCTTCTAATGGCACCTGAGTTTTGGCCACCATGACCGTTTATGCACTGGAGGTTTCATGCTGGGCTGCATGCTGGAGTTTTAGTCATGGCAGGTTTCCCCACCTCTTCTTGCACCCACATGGGGGAACATTTGGCCCAGTGTGCTTCATCCACCGCTGATTTGTGCTCCTGCACAAGAGCTGGGACACTGAAGTTCTCAGTGCGTAAACGGTCTATGTGTCGCAGACTGATGGAATGGATGGGCCATTGGCCTGATACAACATGGCTTCTCTATGTTCTTATGACGAACTTGGGAATCCTGGATCATACTCCCGACCACACACACATTCACCAGGCATAGCTATATTGTATCTACTCTGAATATATAGAAATGTACAAAAGATACATATTTTTGGTAGGAGAGATTGCAGTAGTGCTCTGTTTGAGTTCTGTTCTCTGTTTGAGCTCTGTTCTCTGCCTGCTTTTCTCCTTTACTACATGACGTGAGGATTTTTTGAAGGGTGAAGGAGTTTAAACACTTCCATCCAAACACATGATCTTCATCTGAACTAATGTTATAATCCTAAATAGGAAGCATAGCCCATTCTGGATTGCATTGAGCCAAAATGTACTGGCGGAAAGAATTAAAGATGCATATAAATTCAAACTGAAAGCATTACTCTGCAGTATAGACAAAATATCAGTCTGATGTTATTACATTCCATAATACAGAAAATATTTCTATTTGTTCTCTAACAGCAATATCATCCATTCTCCTTGACATAATCATGTTGAAGTCATGGTATTTTGTCCTACTTGATACTCATAGGTAAGCATTTTAAGAACAGACACTGTGTCATCATTAGGGTTGCCAGGTCCGGGTTGAGAATGACTGGGTGGGGTTTGGGGAGGGACTTTGATGGAGTCCATGGAGTCCACTTTCCAAAGCTACCATTTACTCCAGGTGAGCTGCTATACATCACCTAGAGATCAGCTGCAATAGTGGGAGATTTCCAACCACAACCTGGAAGTTGGCAACCTTGGCTGTAGTGCAGGCGTAGCCAGATTATGGCTCTCCAGATATCCATGGACTACAATTCCCATCAGCCCTTGCCAATATGTGCTGGTACTGGCTCATGGGAATTGTAGTTCAAATGCACACTCTCCTATGAAGCTCACTTCATTACATTGGGCCAATTTCTCTTTTTTTCACCCTAATCTACCTCACAATGTCACAAGGGGGAAAATTGTGAAACAGAACTGTATAAGCCACAATAACCTCCTTGGAAGAAGGGAAGGTTTTTTTTTTAAGTTGATCAAAAACAGATACTTATACATGCCTTTGTATTCCTGGGAGAAATTGATGTTCTATACCCATTGCTTAGGACTGAATCCGAATGTCAAAAATTTATTTTGGGGCACACCTGCAATATTTGTAGACTGCAGCTGATATGGTCACATCTGTATGTATTTCCCTGCACTGTCACAGCAAGAGATTCACTATTATTGCCAAACACAAAACTATGCCTCCAAACTGGCCAATAAATCAGGGTATTATATGCTAGCCATGACTTAATTCTGTGCCAAATTGAAATTGCAAGCAACTGATATCCCCCTTTGACAGAAAATAAATCCAATGCGGCCAAATTCTTTTCAGAAACCCTGATTGAACATAAATTACCAAGTGAAAGATACCCAGACAATCCTGACAATATATATTTAATGCAGATACATTGAAACCTAAAATACTGTATCATGCTGTGCAATAAACTTCGCAGAGGTATTTTCTTTATTATTCATACACAATTCATCATAGAACAAAAGGAAATAAACCAGTTCAGTTCTGAATGTTAACCATTAGAGCAACTTTATATTGCTGCATGTGGAAACTACTGAGTATAGCACTGCCACAATTATTTAATATTCTATCAAATAACCACGCTATTCTATTAAAGACTGATTTAGATGAAACATGGAACATTAAAAAAAATGTGGGTACAGGGGTTTTTTTTGGCATCTGCCAACAACAAGAAGAAAGGAGTGGCCATATAGGTTAAAATGTGGAAGTAATAGAACAATTCAAAGACCCAAAGGGTCTTAATTTTTGAAAATTAAATTACGGGAAGGCCAATATTAGCAACAATTTGCACTCCAAAGAATGGCCAGAATACATTTTATGAAAAGTGTTTCTAAGATGCTATAGATTTTTATGAGGTGAAATGTTAATATTGGGAGACATAATAAGTGGTGTATATTAGATATAAAATAAGACAGGTCTAAAAATACAAGTGGAAAACTGCCAAAAAATGTTTTTAAATATATGAAGGTATTAAATCTAGAAGATGCTTGAAGACTGTGCCATTCAAAAGAAAGGGTCTATGCTTTTGTTCAGACAGTTCAGTTCTTGATGTGTGTTGGGTCTCAAAACTTCTTATTTCAAGAATTAAGACAGAAATTTTAACAAGAACACAACAGATCACAACTCAATAGACTGTTTGGGAAACACCTAAAGTCTATTTGAGGAACATTGATAGGAATTGCAGCTTAAAAGAACCAAGAATAAAAGGAACTAGTAAAGTCTCTGACTGACCAGCTGAAGAGAGTAGAATATAAGAACATAAAATAACAAGACCTAAAAGAAATGGAAGGAGGTGAGAAAATTAAGAAGTCAACTAGATCCAAAAATGCAAATAAACTTGGTAGATATTTAGCATATTGTTTAAGAAAAGGAAAGGAAAAAAAAAGTGACGAGATTGTTTACGTGGATGAAGAAATACAAGAACAGATAAATACGTTTTTAAATTATATTATAAATTATTATATAATATAAAAATAAATTATATGAATTATGAAGGCCTTAAAAACTATATGAGAGACATCAATGAGAGAGTTCTCTCATGAATACAGAAAAATTTTAAATCAGAAAATAACAATACAAAAAGTTCTCTTAAGATGATTCCTAATCAAATTTGGGTGGGCGAAGTTATGCCCTGATCTTCGGTTGCTTTCTTTCCATTTATTCCTGCCAAATGCTAGGGCAAACAAAAAACAGTCCAATATGCTGGTTTTCGTTTTATCTCTATTAATAATTAATATTGTATGTTTCCTTGTACTCCTCCCCCTTCCATTTCCTTCTTCTTTCCATCACTATAAAAAGTTGTTGTTTGTTTGTTTGTTTGTTTGTTTGTTTGTTTGTTTGTTTTGGGGGGAATATGATGTTTTTACCAGATTTTTATTTTTTAGTTTTATAGTGTAAGCTGGGAAGCCCTTACCTGAAACCTCATCATAGCCAGGAATACCCAAGTGGTCTTAGGCAAGGCAGTGATATTCAGCCCCAGGCACCCACTTATAATACCAATCATACAGGTTCATTGGAAATATTACTGATACAATGCATGGGAAATGTAGCGCTGAGAATCGAAAAAGCACTATATAAATGGTACCACAGCAGCACATTTTTAAGCATGTTGAGATGCTACATCCCAGTTTACAACAGGCTGTCATCACACAGTGATGAATTCCAATGCTCAACTGTGCAAAATTGACATTTCCTTAGGCATGAACACGTGGCTTGTACCTGCCAGCCCCATCACTGACTTCCCTCTCATACAAAGCTGTGAATGCAACCTTTGCACATGCTAATTGCATGCACATGGTCTTTATTCATGTAGTCATGGATCCTATGAGCATACATTTCAGCATGTGAAGGCTCTATATGAACCTTGACAAGTCAGTTGGAGGATAACTTCAGAGGACATGATTCTTCTCTCTCCCCCCCCCCCGACCCCTCATTCATACCAATGGAACTGTCACACACAAGCATTTGATCCATCCTGCAAGTGACCACTCAGAGTCCAAGCAAGGGGTATCTGTATCCCGTATCCCATCCCTCCCATATGGACATAAAATGGTTATGAGGAAGGGCGAAAAAAGTCTTGGTGGAAAGAAGAAATCTTTGCTTCGGAACTATAGCCATCATGTAGTTCAACCTCTTTTAAAGTTTTGCCACAAACAAGTAACAGATGTGCACCTATTCAGGAAACAAAAAACCCTCAATGCACAGAAACATGAAACCTTCTCATATGAATGGTGAAGAGGAGTA
Organism: Paroedura picta; assembly: GCF_049243985.1. Classification (NCBI taxonomy): domain Eukaryota; kingdom Metazoa; phylum Chordata; class Lepidosauria; order Squamata; family Gekkonidae; genus Paroedura; species Paroedura picta. The sequence goes on from NC_135370.1 coordinate 47,300,460, forward strand.
CCTTGATAGCCTAAAATTTATTTCTCCACAGCCTTCTGGGCAAAAGAATAAGATGATACTCCCAGGTTGTTGTTGTACCTCAAACTCAGGATTTCTCTCAGTCCTCAACTGTATAACTTATTATCATCCATTTTGATGTTCTAATAGAATGTTTTTTTGGTGATCTGTTCTAAAAACTTCTTTAGGTCAGTTCAAGTTTCATCGAAAAATGTTAACCCGGGGCTTTGGGAGACTGGGAAGCTACTCAAAGACTTTTTAAACAACAGGTAGTACATTAATCCTCAGTTTTCCCGTGATTCTGAAGCTTCAGAGAACAACTTAATCTCTAAGACCATTCTTTCCTTAACCTTTCTGATCACTTTGGCAACAAGGACTGTTTACCCTCCAAAGGAACCGCTCTGTACTTAAGACAAGTTGATCCTTATATCATTAAGCACTGATGCTTCAAGAAAGAGCAATAAAGTGTATATAAGGTTAAGTCCAAAACACATGCCTAGTTATAAATATGGTGACATCTAAGACAGAGACACTTCTGTAATTTCTGGCTACATATTTGCAACGCACAAGTTGGTATGAACCTAAATCTTTCCAGCATTATAACTGTCATCATCATCATCACTTAGAGAATATTTGTGCATGCGCTTCCATGATGCCACACTGCAAGGAAGTGTCAACAAGGGGCGTTTTAAACCAGGAACTCCTGCTCTTGTCATTATGGATGAAACACTAAAACAGGGCTTACTTTATAAACATTAACAGGGAAGAAAATATATATTCTGGTTGAGGTGAGTTGCCACTGGCCCCATTGTATGTCCTTCTCCTGAAGTGATTGCATCAAAGAAGTAAATTTTAGGAATGCTGTTCCCAGGCTGTATGGGTCTTTAAAGGTCAGTATCAACACTATGAATTTGTCCCAAAAGCTAGTTTAGATCAGACAACTCTGGTAAAATGATCCAAATGTATCTGGTAAACTCTGGTAAAATTATCCAAATGCACATTCTTCAGGGGCAGCCCTACATACGAAAGCTCATGCTATGAAAAATTCCTTGTTGGAGTTAAAGATGAGACTGGACTCAAATTTTATCGATCACATAACAGTAATCGAATCTAGATGGTACCTAAGTAAAAACCACCATGGCAAGATATTTTTACCCAGGAAAACCTTCAGGTGCCCTCACCATCTGAAGCTAGATGGGTATCAATACAAGAAAGCCTTCCCACCAAAATTATGGAATTTCCTCCCAAGTATCATGGGCCAGTCAGCTAGCAGTACCTCCTCTTCCTCAGAGGAATTGGAAGAGTCAGGCCCTGCACTGGTGGAATACTCACTGAGGAGCTAGACCATGAAACAGACTTAATTGGGGGAAACACTGGGAAATGAGAATGCTTCTTAGCCATGGACAGGCTGCTCATTCTAGTAGGAGTTGAAAGAAAGGACACAGAGGTCAGAGCCACAGTCCCCACCAAAGTCTCTTGAACCCATGGAGTGTACAAGAAGGAAGGAGAGCAAGATGGAGTGTTTGCTTAATTAGCTTTAGAGAGAAGATGGAGTGTTTGCTTAATTGCACAGCAACAATCAATGTTGGTTCCTGAAGCAAAAATGTTTATAAGATCAGGACTGACAGGCTGATAGAAAGCAGCAAGAACCTACACCTGGAGAATGAGAAATCCATTGGGAAGAAGCAACAGCTCGGCTTTGGGGATGAGTCAGCAAAAAGAACAAATTAAAAGGAACAAGTGTAGATGCAACCTTTCTTGCTGTCTCCTCTGTTGAGCTACCATGAATGGCTGAGGCCACCAAACACTGCTAAGAGATCTAAGAGAACCAACCAGGCCACATTTCCATCTCCTAGAGCAGGTCATCCACCAAAGTGCCCTCAGCTGTTTCAGTCCCATAACTGGAGACGATTATTTGGAAAGGATCCAAACAATCAACTTAATCCAGGGATCCTTGAAATTGTCCAGTCACCATTTGTTCAATTACCTTGTTCAAGAATTGCACATTGGAGACTGGATGATACCCCCTCAAACTTCCCGAATCCGTCATAGATTCCTTTTGGAGTGGATGCACCACTGCCTGCTTCAAAGCTGCGGTGATGACCACCTCTCTCAGGCCGGCATTTGCTGTGCTGGTCCTAACTGCCCTGTCAGTGATAGATGACAATCCTATGTCATGTTGGGAGTGAACAGACTAGAACAGGGGTAGTCAAACTGCGACCCTCCAGATGTCCATGGACCACAATTCCCAGAAGCCCCTGCCAGCGCAGGGGCTTCTGGGAATTGTGGTCCATGGACATCTGGAGGGCCGGTTTGACTACCCCTGGACTAGAATATTAAAACCCAGGTGTATGAACTGCTGTGCTGGCAAATCAGCTCAAGTGATCTGTCAAAGATAGGTTGTTTCATTGAACAAAATAAGCAATGTTTTTAAAATTTAGTCAAGAGAATATAAATGAAATACAGAATGGAGGTACACATTTTCCTTAATGTTTTTTTTTTAAAGTACTAGTCCCACACAAATGGAAAACAAATGAAGCAGAAGAAACACACTGACATCACCGCCCACAAAGGATTTTCATATGGTATACATATTTATATAGTTTGGTGTCAACACATTACAGAACCTTGTTTGGCTTAAGTAACACAACCCTGGCAATATGTTGCCTCTGCCTATTCCCTCCCACTGCCGTGTAATTAAAAATGCCTGCTTTTTCGCTAATGAGAAACGTTTCATTAAGGCATTGGGGACAATGCACAATGGCAACCATAATGGGTTTCTGGAGATCATTACATACTCAACAGGGTTACAAAGACTTCACTTTCTGCAGAAGCTTTAATTGGAGACCTCTGCCATATCTGAATGAAGCACTGGCTTGGATCCTAACTACCACGGAGTCCTGCTTGCAGAAAAGCAAGTTTCTGCATCTTCTTTCTTGCTAATCAGGTCCATAAAGCTGTTCTTGAAGGTTGGGAGACCTCCAGGAACCTTGTAGTAACTGGTAGGCAGGAGGAGCAACAGCACGAAGGGCAAACCAGGGAAAAGACCACATTTTCCTGTGCCAACTCCGTTCACTCCAGCAATTACTTCTTGTAGTGCCCTCATAGCAGGTGGACTGGACTCCTGCTGCTCGCTGAAGACCTTCTTTCTCTGTTGCTTCTAATGTTTCATATGGGCTTCCAGAATCTGTTTGGAGGGTCCCATCCCCTTCAGATTTTTAGAAGGCTTTCAAGGAAAGGGCTTTTAAAAATTTTTAATTAATTTTCGTCAACTCAGGACAATGCAGATGAACTGGCTCAAAATGATCTTGTTTACAGTGCCATCCTAAACAGAGTTATACCTTTCCGAGTACATGAAAGTCAATGTCTTTAGGGGATCGTGACCCTGCTTAGGTATTCTGGGCTCTTCATTACAGGTTAATATGCTTTATTTGAGGATGTTTTATGGCTGGTGGCTTGTTGCGCAAACAGAGTGTGGCGGTGCTTTTGCTGGAAGCTACTCTGAGCTTTAATAGAAGGCTGAGGAATAAATCTTTGAATGAAAGGATTTTTTAAAAGTCAGTGAAATGCCACCCCTCCCCCCTCCAGCATGAATTCTATTTTGCTCCTTATGGGCAAATAATGGGACTTGAGAAAAGGAGGTTCATCTGAATTGTACACGAAAAGCAAAGAATAAGGAAATATTCCCTGTAATGATAAGCAAGCCATAAAATGTTTTGGAACTCTGAAGGCTTCCCAGTTTTGCCGCTCCCAAGGAGTGTCTCCATTAATTTTAATAACGATTGCAAAAATATAGACCCATAATGATCAGGTAGATAGGCTCCAAAAAATCTTGCTGATTTTTTATTGTGTTAATTGTTGTGTTTTAGTGGGGTTTTTTAGGGGATTTGTATTTAACTTATTTTATCTTGTAAGCCACCATGAGCTGGCTTTGGCAAGAGTGGAGGGTAAGAAATAACAATAACAATAGCAATAGCAATAACAATAATAAAGATTTGTAACCAAGGAGGGAATGCCTGGGGAGCTAGAATTTGCAGTTCCCTTTCAGAATTTAGTCAGCTCAGGGCACTGCAGATGGAATTGAATACTGACTGGAATTTCTATTTAAATATAAAATCAAAATACCTTCTTGATGATAAAGATCTACAACAAAACCAAACCAAAGCACAGTTCTAGGATGCCACAATATGAAAAATAATTCTGCAGTAAAACACTAAAATAACAATACTAAACAACAGAATATTGAATAGAAAAATAACAGTACTGTTTGTGGCTTATTCACATTTATTTGCATTCACAGACAACAAAAGACGGCAGAATTCACTAGACTGGGTAAACTGGCTGGCCCCTGTCTCTGGGATGAAAACTACCCAACTGCTAGTTCCCCCAACGTTTTTGTGAACGACAAGTGAACCCAAAGGACCGATTTGCTTTTCCAGCAAGGAATTATCATGCTGCGTATTTTGGATATCATGATGTTGTTTACTAATTTGCTACTAATTTATTTTCTCTTTATATCTGTACATCCCTGTTCCATTGTTTGAGGAACTGTGCCTTCACAAAAAAGTTCAAGCCCAGAATAAATCTTTCGATGGTCTTAAAGATGCCTTTGGACCTAAACGTTGTATTGCTACTTCAGGCCAACACGGCTACCCACTTGACTCCCACAGGAGAGGGACACCCAGAGGTGATGAAAACTACCCAACAAGAGAGGGCCACCCCCCTCCCTTCTGCACACCAGGGGGGCTTCCCATTTATGCAGAGACATCAGACTTAAAAAAAAGAAAGAACCATCCAAAATCAACCAGACAAGTTTCAGAAGAGGAAAACTACAGACAGTACCTGAGAAGCAGTTAAAGAAAGGGAAAGAAGAAAGAAGAAAGGCTGCCTAAGCCCCCTGGGAGAGCTTAGAGAATCTTGGAGGGGGAAATCTGGGGAATTCCTTGCAGTTCCCATAATTAGTAATTTTAAAATGTACCTAATTAAAAAAATAGATATACACACAAGTAAGTGTAAGTATATGAAATATAATGAGAGAACCCCCATCACATACACAGAAGGTGCCTGTTATCAGGAGCCTTTCACATATGGCATGTGGTCACCATCATTATAATACATGGGCAGCAGTGTGCAAGAACCTGCTGCCATGTACAGTGCAACTTCCCTGGGTGTAGCTTGACACCCGTGACTTACGAGATTGTCCCGCTCGAAGCCTCGCCAGCAGAGCGCACACGGAAGCCGCTCCAGAGGGAGTTGAATGAAAAGCAGCTCTGGGGGCGGCGTTTGAACGGAAGTGGTTCAGGCAGACAAACCATTCTGGTGGCATTTTGAGAGAAGGATGCACATGGAGGAGGAAAGAAGGAGAAAAGCAGAAACACTCAGAAGAAAGGCATAGGAGAAGGAATTGGTAATGAGGGGAGGGGAGAAGGATCAAAGCAACGAGGAAGATCAGAGAGGAGAGGGGAGGAAAGGAGAAAGGAAGAGAGAAAAAAAATGTAAGCAATGTGTCATGCATAATGAATTCTGCATTTTTACTAAGAGACGTCTCCCAAAGGAAAAAAAAAACGAACAAATCTGGAATGTGTACAGTACAGGCATTCAACCCTGAATGTAGCGCTATTGGTTTATCACATTTAAAACAGTTTTTTTTAAATGAATGTACAATCTGCAAGCAACGCAAAAGGTACTATTATGCTTGTATTCCTACGGATTAGTAAATGCCCCATAGCAGAAATCTTATCTCTGGTTCACATTAGTTATCCCATCAGAGATTTCATGCAACCCTTTCAGCACTATAAATGCCGTCTCTTCCAGGTTTTCAGATCAAACTTAAGCTTAACAGTTTGATCTTTCTCCTCAGCTTCCAAATCCTGGCTGCCCTTCATCCCACTTGTGTGAATCTCTTTTGCAAATCTATCAGTCTCTTAATTCCCTCCAAGCTTCTGAAGTCTGAATCAGCATCATCCACTAAGCCTATTTTAAGTCTGCTAACACTACTTGACTGGTTGATACTGAACTTCCAAGAAAGTTGGTGAAAGGTGTAGCATAAAATGCTAAATCCCCAATTGCAAAAGCTGCAAAAGTTTCTTTACTTTTAACCTTGCCAGCAAAATCCCCCAAAAGGGGCAGGGAAACTTAAAGCAACGTGGTATTAAATATCAATATATTTGTTAAGACTGGTACTTTCACCAAACAAAATATAAGAATCTGTTTGGACACGTGCAGCTCTGAAGTGAGCAGCTGAGGAGCCTGCAAGACACTTACTCCACCCACAGCTGTGCTGAGTACATATGACAAGTATTTGTGTGGGCCAGATCCTTGGCATGATTTGTCTAGAAGCATGTGCCCTAATTTGCAGCATGGAAGAGCTAAAGAAATGCTACGACCACCATGGTTAATCAGGGGGTTTGCACTTTGATTTGTGATGTGAGATGGCTTCACACAAAGGAGTCGAGCCCGTCCTGGTCATTTGATCAGCATCTGTTCAATATTCTCATGAGAGAACTTCAACATGATCCTACATGAGCCAGCTTGATGTAGTGGTTAGGAGCGCGGGCTTCTAATCTGGCGAGCCGGGTTTGATTCCCTGCTCATCCTCCACATACAGCCATCTGGGTGACCTTGGACCCGTCCCAGTCCTGTTAAGAGCTGTTCTGACCGAGCAGTAATATCAGGGCTCTCTCAGCCCCACCTACATTGTCGTCTGTTGTGGGGAGAGGAAAGGGAAGGCGACTGTAAGCTGCTTTCAAACTCCTTCTGGTAGAGAAAGAGCGGCATATAAGAACCAACTCTTCTACTATTACTACTTATCTGCACCAGCTCACAGTTGTCCACACCAACCTCCTAAATCAACCTCAGTATCAAATTTCCAAGATACTCTAGGCAGGTACAGCTTGAATTGATGAGTTTTTTTATTCTTTATTATTTAATTTAATCTGCTGATATCACCAGTTTATTTTATCTGGTGATAAAAGAACCGTGAGAATATTTTCAGACAATCAAAAAGCAAAATGATAGATGCCCCGGCCTGGTGGAATGAGATCTCCAAAGACATCAGGACCCTAACGGAACTAATGCAGTTCCACAGGGCCTGCAAGATGGAGCTCTTCCGCCAGGCCTATGGTTGTGGCCAGCTCCAACGAATACGAACAATATGGGCCTTCCCCTCTGGAACTCAATAGCTCAATCAGAAGAGCTCCTTGGGGATCAACAAGCATCTGGTAAACTAACAGGTGAGTCTAATTAATTGTTTTAACGGCTATGCCGATAGGGTCAGCATACATGGATGGATGGTTGAGAGGGGGAAGGGGGTGAGAGAGTGTGAGTATGAATGTGAGAGTGAGTGAGTGAGTGAGTGAGTGAGTGAGTGAGTGAGTGAGAGAGAGAGAGAGAGAGAGAGAGAGAGAGAGAGAGAGAGAGAGAGAGAAATCTGAGAGAAAAACAACAACCCAACAGAATTGTTATTGGAATGCCTGTTATGTAATAGTACTATATTTGTAATTTTGTGTAAGTACTTCTGTATGATATTAGGGGAATACTGAAAAACAACAGTAGGCAGACACTAAACAAGAAGACAGAGCTGAACTTACCTGTAAATTTTGCTCATTGACATCTTCTGTGCAGACAAACACTGGGACTGTGCAGTCTGGCTGGGAACTTTTTCTGGATAGCTTAAAATCTCCAAAGAGAGGATGAGTGTCCCACACCTTTTGGAGCCGACGCATCTGCGGGATACCCACCCAGTGTGTCACATGCTTGGATGGCAGGCACCTCCTTCCCTCAGTTCCTGCTAAGCCATTGCAAGACCCCCCCCCCCCTTATGGCACAATAGGCCCTGTAAGAGTTCATGGCTGGGCAGGAGAGAGGGAATGTGTCTCTGCACAGAAGATATCGATGAACAAGTGTAACTCTGTTTTCATCATCCATTTTCTCTTGCAGTCAAGACCATTGAGGTACTCATCAGAGGAGACAGGGTGAGTCTTTCTGTGGAACAACGCTTACAGAATAGCCTTGACTACATCTACCTCTTTCCCTGGCCTGACCATCTAAAGCATAATGTTTCACAAATGTCTCTTTGGAAGACCAGGTTGCTGCCATGAAGATGTCCAGAAGGGGAACTCGTTGATGGAAGGTGGCAGACAATGAGGCCCCTCCTCAGGCTACGTGGTGATATCTACCGTACCGGGGATGGATGGCTGTGGGAAATAGGGGCAGGTCACACTGTCGATCTTGGTTCAGGTTGCTTTTTAATGTCCTGTCAGCATAGTTATGGGACTAGATGGGGTTTTATATGTTTTATGGGGATTTTATATTGTAACCCGCCACGAATCTTTAGAGAATGGTAGGCTAAAAATCAAATAAACAAACAAAAACCCTCATAATGGGCACTTCAACTCAATAAGGTGATATCCATGGTCGGAGTGACCTGTGTAACCCAGAACCAAATTGGATCCCTGAGAACAAGTCAGCATTATCCAGCCACCAATACAGAAGCCTGACCACCACCCTAAGTATTGAAAAACAACATTTGGGGGGGATGTTCGTTAGAGTCACACTTCTTAACAAACCAGATTCACAAGCTTTGCATCTGCACTCTTGCTAATGGAATGACTGCAGTGGTCAACGTCATAAGTCCTAATAACCTCTGAATTACCTTCACTCGCTGCCAACTTTTCTAATGCACCTTAACACCATTGCCTTAATTCTTTTGGCTCTGACTGGAGACAAACAGGCATCCCTATGGTGGCATCAAGGGATTGCACTTGCTGAGAGAGTTCAAGGGGTGACTTTGCCCAATTCACCATTAGGCCTAACCCGCTATAGGTGGAAATGATGAGGTGAACATGGTTGTTCAGTAGGTTGCAACTGGGGGCCACAGTAAGCCAGTCGTATGGGAACAGACTGCAACCCTGTGTGTGTGATAACTGACCACCACAGCGATGCACAGTGAAAACTCTCAGAGCCATAGCCAGAGCAAATAGGAGGGAAGTGTGCTGGAATACCTCAGAACTCTAGCTGAACCATAAAAATTTCCTGTGAGATGTGAACTGAAATATGAACGTAGGCATCCTTTAACCAAGAACTGAGTACCACACACACACAGGGTAAGGAATTCAATCAAAGAAGAAAGCAAGACCATTATGAACTTTGTTATATTTAAGAATTTAATTCTGAGGTCCAAAATGGCCACATACTTTTTATCAACTAGCAAAAAACTTGAATGGAAACCCTGAAAGTAAAGCCCTTCTGCGAACTGTTCCATTACGCCCTTCCTGAGAAGAACGTTCCCCCCTAGCTGAATTCTAAGTTCTGTTTAGGAGTTATCCATGCAGTCAAAGCCAGGTAGCAAAAGGCTTGGGATAAAAATTCTAACCCTTAACCTTCCCGATATAGAGATAAAACCCAACTATCTGAACTAATCCGGCCACCAAGTCTCTGCAAATTGTGCCAGTTTATTCTTGAAACAAGAAATACTGGCAACTATAGGGGAGGCTAGAGAGAACTTTGCTAGATACTGGCCTTGAACTGGCTGAGGGTTCTGTTGAGAAAGCCTCGACCACAGGCTGCCCTTTCTTTCTGAAAAGGGGAGGGTGACTGGAGCAGGGACTGAGGACTCTGGCCCATGTAGAAGGGAGAAGCACTGTCTCTGGTTGAAACACTGTCTTTGGTTGGCGCTGAGGAGAACATGCTCAATGATCTGTCTTTCAGTTTCCATAACACAGAGGAACTCGTCAATAGATTGTGAAAAAAGAGTTGATCCCTCAAAGGGGAGATCCTCAACCTTATGACAAGTCTCTTGAGGGAGAGCCATGTTGTGTGGCCATGAGCATCTTAGGAGAACTATGGCAGAAACTATGAACCTGGCTGATATATCCACGCCGAGCCTGCTCGTATTAATCTCCTATTCGAGAACTTAATTCCCTCAGACTGAATAAGTTGAGCTAAGGACTTGGATTTGTCAGGTAACTTGTCTAAGTACTTGAAAAGATTCTCCCAGAGGAAAAGTTGGTAGCCTCCCATAATTACTTGATAATTTGAGACTCTGAAATTGCAAGTGGATGTAGCATAAAACTTCCTTCCCAAAGACAGCAGCGGTCTCTGACCACTGGAGATGAATGCTGGCTGGGTCATGCCTGCAAGGTCTTCCATGACTAAAGAGGACAGAAGTGGGTGCATGGACAGAAACTCACAGGACTCCTGAAGGTGCGAACAACAATTCCTCAAAGGAGAAAAAGAAGTATATTTTGTTTACCGCTACCATGGATATCAACAGACTGCACTAGAAAGATTTTGACAGCAAAAACGGAATGGAGGGAAGGGAGTACCCACTGACAGAGCATGTGATATACTGGGAGGGAATCTTGTGTATGTGCCAGTTCTGCAAGCCCTCTTTGCAATTTTTAAACAAAAAAGAAAATGGCAGTGGCTCGCCTGCATAAGCCTAGAGTGGGGTTGCACAAGAAGATAGAAGATGAACTACTACATCAGGCTTTCTGAAACAGGATTTCATGAAACTCTGGGGTTTCTTGATGGCCCTGGAAGGGATTCTTGAATGGGTGGGAGTTAATTATTTTTTTTAATTTGTTAAAGATTTATCAGGTGATACGACCATATATGATCATGTCAACTCACCTACTCCTCCCAAAATGGCCAATGATGGGCCTGAAAGGGGTGGAGAGGGGAGGGGCCCTGTGTGGGTGTGTACACAGCTCTGCTCCCCAACCATATTCTGCACAATTGTGCCACTTCTGGAGTTTCTTGAAGCCTGAAGAATGTTTCAGGGGTTTCTCAATGGCAAAACAGTTGAAAAAGGCTGCACTACATGATTATTACTGAACCATTAACAGTGTCTGTGATGTAGAGATGTTTCAGTCCATGCCCAATGAGCTATACTACATTATTCCTACTTTAACATTCCTCATAAACAAATGCTGGTTTTTACAGCTTTCAGGCGTTACTTGGAAGAAATATTAAATAGCTTCGCATGCAGGTATGCAGAGATACTGTGAAGCTAGGAGGCAGTTTCAGAGACCAAACCTTAAATATTAACAAAAGCACTGATTGCTTAAAAATTGGTGTTTCGTTTCATGACAAAACTGTGTCACCTAAAGGGATGATTTGAGAACCCAGAAGCTGTACCATTATGGAAACTATGCAGGTATGGACTTGGGCCAGTCATCTGAGTGGAAGACCACTGGAAGTTCCATGTAAGAACTGTGTTTGCGTAATCACATATGGGCATGCTCTCTATCTGCGTAAACACACACAAACACACACACACACACATAGTAAATACCACAAGGGCTCCACATGTCATAGCAGAATGATTTCTATGTTAATTCTATATTCACACTACGACCTAACAAGAGCTCTCCAAAGTGCTGACTATTTAGAAATGTAATGAAAGACTTTTCGCGAATATGCCAGAACTTAACTGCTCTGCAGTTTCATGATATAAACAAAGAGAGGGGCGCTCTTGGGGGGAGCATAATTGTCAGCCAAGGAGTCAGCTACCCAAGAAAATACCATAAGACAAACCTAAACTCAACTCATTACAACTTTAAATATATATTGGCCTCCTCAGAGCATTTTCAAGTTAACATTGGAAATGATTTCTGAGACTTGGCAAGGTGGTTGTCAAAATAAAGGTAAATAGTATAAGGAACATGACACTCATCAGGCAAGTTAAAAAGAAAAGAATCCTTTCCCCTTCATCAAGGCATCTTTATTTCCCTTACCGTAGAGTAGAATGTCTGCCCGAGCGGGAAATACTATTGCCAACTGGAGAGGGCAAATTACTTCCTCGATGGAGGTCTTCAATGGATCTACTCCAAGGCTTAGATTTGTCCACTGAATTTTCCATATTGTTTTCCAAGCATTCAAAGTCAAATCTAAAAAAGGGAATGGAAATTTCAATGCAGGTTTGCAAATAAAGAGAAGATGGAGGAGGGAGAGGAGAGCTGTAGATGGCCTTTTCCTTCCTGCTGTTGAACATCTACAGATTTACTATGTCCCAACAGATTACAATCAAGGATAGAGTGACAGAATGCACTGTTAACACATTTCCCCTTGAGCTGGAACACAGTGCTAGTTTCATGTACCCTTCACTGTAAATTTGGATCCTGAGAAAAGCGGGCGGGGGGGGGGGGGGAGGCCATCACAGGGACAGAAGTGAAGAAGCACTTGCTTAATTTCAGTAATGGCATACTGGTATTTGCAGTGAGCAATTCCAAACATATGTCATATACTACTGTAATCATTACAGGTCTTCCTTGGTCTTATAAATCCTTGATCAAAGTATTGGTGTTTAAATGGATGTAGGCCTCTCTCAGTGTCATCTGAAGTAGAGTAAAACCCATCCAAACCAATTGATACCAAGGGTGGAATTCTGGTCAGTACTGTTCTCGTTCTTGTTCCCTCGCTTTCTCTCACACACATAAGGTAAAGGTAAAGGTATCCCCTGTGCAAGCACCGGGTCATGTCTGACCCTTGGGGTGACGCCCTCCAGCGTTTTCATGGCAGACTCAATACGGGGTGGTTTGCCAGTGCCTTCCCCAGTCATGACCGTTTACCCCCCAGCTAGCTGGGTACTCATTTTACCGACCTCGGAAGGATGGAAGGCTGAGTCGACCTTGAGCCGGCTGCTGGGATCGAACTCCCAGCCTCATGGGCAGAACTTTCAGATGGCTGCCTTACCACTCTGCGCCACAAGAGGCTCTTTCCCTCGCTTTCTCTCACACACATACTGAGGTCATTTTTAAGGCTACCATGCTAGGGAAGAATAAACGACATGCCTTGACAGCCACAATAGATGGCTGATAGAGGCCTTTTGCTCACTGAGCCACAACTTGCATAGGCCACTGTAGCAGAAGTGTATCACAAGTGGATTTTGTGAGAGAAGTCAGTTGCATATGAGATCTGCATGCCTTCCCCCCTCACCTGCAGAAGTACTGTTGGTAGCAACTGCACTAGTGCCGTAACATGTGACTCTGGTCTTCCTCCAGCAACTTTCAGAGCTAATTCAAATTTCACTGACAAACAGAGGAAAGCAGAAACGTTTGACTGTGGAGAGCATCGGCTGCCCCCACTTCTGCTATAACAGGCAAAGAGGAACTCATGGGCCTTACAGATTACCACCCACCACTGATCTCAGTGTGGATGTTAGATCAGCTTCCCTTGTGGTTTAGCCTTTTCCTGCTTCTACAAAACGCATGCACTGATTCTTGCTGATTCGTTAGATAAGTGGACTTACTTATGCTGGCAGGGGCTCCTGGGAATTGTGGTCCATGGACATCTGGAGGGCCGCAGTTTGACTACCCCTGTATTTTTCAAATGTATTACATGGCTGGTGCATTTGCAGTTCCACAACATACTCGCAGAAGCAAACCAACTTATGAAAAGGTTTCTACCATGAAACTTTTGAAACAGGGGCGTATAATTCTTAGAACAGTTAGATTATTGCACCAGAGTTTGGCATCCTGTAAATACCCTGTGATGTACTGAGGATGCTAATATTTAGTTGTTGTTTTTTTTATATACCGCTGCTCTTCCAGTGGTCTCATAGTGGTTGACACAAGATAAAACAGTAAAAATACAATAAAACCCATACAAAAGCCCTTACAACAATAATAGGTAGATGGCGACCTATACTCATCCTTACTAGTACCCATCCCCTTCCCCCCATTCCGCCGGAGGGCCAAGCCTTCTTCCACGGGGAGGGAGGGGCCAGATCAAAAAGCCATCGAGGGGGGATTCTTTGATGGAAACACCGGGACTCCATCCTGGCCTTAACCATATGCCTGGCGGAAGAGCTCCGTCTTGCAGGCCCTGCAAAAAGTTGACAACTCCAGCAGGGCCCTCAGCTCTTCTGGGAGCTCGTTCCAACAAGTTGGGGCCAAGACTGAGAAGGCCCTGGCCCGTGTCAAGGCCAGGAGGACATCCCGGGGGCCCAGGACAACCAGTAAATTCATACCCACAGAGCGAAGAGCATAAGCAACCAAGCGGTCTTGCAGGTAAGTGGGACCTAGGCTGTGTATAGCCAAAGGTCAATACCAGTAACTTGAACTTGACCCAGAAGCAGACTAGCAACCAGTGCAGATAACAAAGCGCCAACTGAATATGGGCCCTCCACGATGTTTTAGTGAGTACTCTAGCAGCCGCATTTTGTACCAGCTGAAGTTTCCAGATCAGAGCCAAGGGCAGGCCTGCGTAGAGTGAGTTACAGAAGTCTAACCTGGAAGTGACAGTTGCATGGATCACTGTGGTCAAGTGATCAGAGAACAGGTAGGGTGCTAGTAGTTGTGCTTGGCGAAGATGGAAAAAAACACCAGTCAGGCTACTTTTGTGACTCCATAGAAAGGGAGGTGTCAAAGGTCACTGCCAATTTCCTGGCAGCTAGTGCAGGTGTTAATTGCACACCGTCCAGGCATGGGAGCTGCGCTTCCTGGTCCTGCTCTCTTCTTCCTACCTTCGTCCTGGAGGACCTGAGTTTCAGACGACTAGAAATCAGTGCACATTTTAACTTTTTTTTTGGGGGTGGGGGTGGGGGTTCATGAATGAATGGAAGCCCATGTCTTACTTACGTGACTGCATACTGTGCAAATGACAAATACTCCACCAAGACATCCAGGCCTTTGTTCTCTTCATTTAAAAACTCCCTGACCCAACTGTTGAGGGTGGGAAACACCAGAGATTAGCATATTTGTGTTCGCAGAATTACACTGAAACTGAACTGTTCTGAAGTATATATGTAGATTATTCTGTGAGAATTGCTCAAAGACAACCCCTTATGCTAAGCAAAAAAAAGCAAGTTTACGGCAAACACTTTATCACTGATAGAAGGATGTTCTTTATTTGCGCTCTCAGGAAAAGAAAGCTGTGTATAAGCAATCTGATTAAACTATCAGTTATAGTGATGAACAAAATGTATTGCAGCATATTTATATGACTTCAAAATCCCAACAAACGTAGCAGAAACACTTTCCAGTTTCAACCATATTTAACATCTGGAGTTGCACAAGGTAAGCCATAAATTTTGTTCAGACTATTTAAAAAAATGAACCAGTGTGTACGTTTCCCAAAAACTGAAAGAACAGGATGACATGCTGACAACTTCTACTGAGTATTTAGACTGAGAAATATTTCCAAAGTTTGGAGTTTCGCTGATGACAAACGGCTAAAATGGCTCGCAGACTTGCTGGCAAGCAGACTCAAAGGTACCGCCTAAACACTTGTTTCAGTGCCAGCTATTTATTAGAAATGTTGGCCCAGCTTTGGTATTTCATGGTCAATTTCACTTCAATGTGCTTTGCAAAAGGTGAAAAAGACAATGCAAAAGGAACTCCCAGACCCTTCACGTAAAAGCTTTCTGGAAAATGTAGGGGACCCACAAGCATACAGAGATACTTTGAAATGTAGCTCTTCTTTCAAACAAATGTGCAGTTGTTGAACTATCTGTTCCAAATTTTATCTTTGCTGGAGCAACATTAACGACTGTATAAAACAAGGCCCCATCACACAGACACAGTATCACATTCTCTAGCAGTGGTTTGAAAATGGTATCCAGGGAGCCATGAAGATTTGTGGAAACCTATTAGGGGCTCCTCAATGGAGCCAAGCTAACCTGAACAACTGCTTGTCCAACAGAGGACAGCTGGGCCCTCTGTGGTCGATGTGGCATGACAACGAGGCTTATGAACTTATGTTAACTGAGAGTTTAGCCTATAAAAGGCAGACTCCTTTGGAGTACTAGGCAGGTATTCAAGGTATTAGTAGCTTAAAAATAAATGTAATAAGGCAGCAGACAACCCACACTCTATCTCCTGCTTTAAATGGGGGGTGGGGGGGGAAACAGAATGCTGCAACTCAGATCAGGATTGTGGGGCACTCTCTCGTTTGCCTACTGATGATGTTATTTGCCAGAGAGAGGAAACGAACAAACAAGGGCAATTGTATGTTTATGAGCATACAAGAGCAGGGGTGGGGGAGAACAGAATTGAAAAATATCATGAAGCAAAGGATGCAATCCCCACTACCACTTTGTTTAAAACCTTATTAATCGCCACCAAATACAGATCATTTATTATTCTGAAAATGGAAAGTTTGAAAATCATATTTGTGCAATATTTATTTTTCAGTGCGAATTTCAAAGGAGAGACAGGGGTAATAGTTGTAGAAGGAATTCCCTTGGCTAGATTGTGCCCCATGTTATTCATTCAGTTCGCTAGAAAACCAATAGTAAAAAATTCTTACCCAATGTGATTGGTTCTTAAAGAAATTTCTAGCTCTCGTAGTACTTGTGTAGACTCTTGAACTCTCCTCCTAAATTTCTACATGTAACAAAAGGGAATAACGAGAGTTATATTTAGATGAATTATATATAAAATAAAACAAAGAAAGTAGTGATAATACATAAAATTTTAAGATGTACAGTACATTCCCATCTCCTAAAGATCTCAGGCATTAATAAGCAAGAGGAATCAGTTTTTTAAAAAAATCAATATATCCTAACTATTTTCCAATCACTTTTAAATATATGGTTAATAATATACTAGAGAATAAATTTAGAATTTGAAATCATAGAATAGAATCATAGAATCATAGAGTTGGAAGGGGCCACACAGGCCATCTAGTCCAACCCCCTGCTCAACGCAGGATTAGCCCAAAACATCCTAAAGCATCCAAGAAAAGTGTGTATCCAACCTTTGCTTGAAGACCCCCAGTGACGGGGAGCCTCACTACCTCCTTAGGCAGCCTATTCCACTGCTGAACTACTCTGACTGTGAAAAACTTTTTCCTGATATCTAGCCTATATCATTGTACTTGTAGTTTAAACCCATCTCTTTCAGGACCTTGTTTTTGGCTAGACAAGAAGCTGAAGCTAACCAACTTTTCAACTAATGAAAATACATAGAGAAAATTCCTTTGACCATTCCAAAAAATTATATTGAGGATCATGTGACCTGCATGGACAAAAGTTATGTGGGATAGGAGCTGTAATAAGGAGAGTTTTGAATGGGTGTGTCTTTGCAGCTGGGTCTGAAAAACCACAAATAAATGTGTTGATGTTGTTGAGAGTTCTGAAGACTTAATCAAAAAAGCTGACTGGATCTAACCCACAATCTGGTTTTTGATCCTGAGGATTGTTGAGACAGGTAACAGTTAGCTGAATTTGATTAAATGATCTACATAAAATAGATGATAGAAGATTTTCTTCCTGATTGCTAGAGTGACCCAGGTTGTCCTGGGAAGAAAGAGAGCAAGCTCAACCTAGTTTGTTCATCTATATAGATTAAATTGCTCTCAGAGCAGGAAATTTATCTCAAATTGTTCAATCAAATGAATACACAATTTGTGATACAATTTTTATACCAGATTTGTTTATACCAGATTATAACTCCGCCCCCCATATGTAAAATCTTTGCTCTCATCTTTACCTCAAACAGGCGTGAAGTAACTCGCCTTAAATACAGCTTGCTAAACTGCTCCTATGTATGGAGATACAAAGACAGAAGGGCAAGCAGTCCCAAGTGAATGACTTACTGGTCATCTATATCTCCACAGTGTGGATGAGTCTTTAGCTTAATGCTGCATCCCAGTGAAGTCTTTCATTTGTACACATGTCCTTATCATGGCCATTTTCATGTCCTTAAAGGTAAAGGTAAAGGTATCCCCTGTGCAAGTACCGAGTCATGTCTGACCCTTGGGGTGACGCCCTCTAGCGTTTTCATGGCAGACTCAATACGGGGTGGTTTGCCAGTGCCTTCCCCAGTCATTACCGTTTACCCCCCAGCAAGCTGGGTACTCATTTTACCGACCTCGGAAGGATGGAAGGGTGATTCAACCTTGAGCCAGCTGCTGGGATCGAACCCCCGGCCTCATGGGCAGAACTTTCAGACGGCTGCCTTACCACTCTGCGCCACAAGAGGCTCTTTCCCTCGCTTTCTCTCACACACATACTGAGGTCATTTTTAAGGCTACCATGCTAGGGAAGAATAAACGACATGCCTTGACAGCCACAATAGATGGCTGATAGGGGCCTACAAGACCTACAATTGCTACTGAACAAACTAGGCAAGCACTGGGTCCTAATTCTTCCTCCCTCTCCCTGGCTTTCAGGCTCTGAGAAACCAAGTGTTTAGGGTGTCAGTATGTATGTGTGTGAGGAGCCTTTGATCGACTTGTGAGGACATCCTAGCCCTCCTTCCTTTTACTCAAAGTGGATTTCTGCCATCAGTCAGAATCCTTGTGCCCCCCTTCCAATGGTCAGTCTTATTTCTGAGTCAGCCTTTGCCAGTGAAAACAACATAAGAACATAAGAAAAGCCCTGCTTGATCAGACCAGTATTTCAGCATCTTGTCTCGTCAGTTCCTCTGGCTGGCCAACAACAAGGCATAAAGGCCGAAGCCTTCCCCTGGTGCTGCCTTTTGGCTCTGGGATTCAGAGGTTTAGTGACTCTGAATATGGAGATTCCCCTCAGTCACCACAGCTAGTACCAAAAATAGCCTTATCCTTCATGGATCTATCTAATCCTCTTCTAAAGCTGTTTATTCCAGTGGCCAGTACAACATCCCCTGGCAGCAAATTCCACATTTTAAGTACTCTCTGTGTAAAGTAGCATTTCCTTTTGATTGTCCTGAAACTACGGCCCAACAGTTTCACTGGATGCCCTTGAGCTCTCCTATTTTGGGAGAGGGTGAAAAAGTTTTCTTTGTCAACTCTCTCCACCCTAGGCATAAACCTCAGCTGTCTTTTTCTAGGCTGAAAAGTCCCAGGCTCTACACCATTTCCTCATAGGGAAGGTGCTCCAACCCCTAATCATCTTCATTGCCTTCCTCTGTACTTTTTTCAGCTCTGCAATGTCCTTTTGGAGGTACAGTGCCCAGAGCCATACACTGTATTCCACATGAGGCCACCCCATAAATCTATATAGGAGTAGTACAATATTTGCCATTTAATTCTCCAGTCCTTTCCTAATAATCCCTAACGTAACAGTTTGCTTTTTCCACCACTGCAGCACAACACAAAAAGAAGCCTTTACTAGTCAGATTACTTGTCTATCAAAATCAGTATTTGTATTCTGACTGGCAGTGGAGATCCAGAGTCTCAGATGGAGGTCTTTCATCTCACTTACTACCTGATCCTTTCAACTGGAGATGTTGGGGATTGAACCTGGAACCTTCTGTATGCAAAGCAACTAAACCATGGCCCCTATCCATCAAGGCAAGTTTGGCAACATCCTAAAAATGGGTTCCTCAGTGTTGGGTTCAGACTGAATGAGAAGCATCTGACACTACAAATTTTACTAGCACAGGACTTCATGAAAGAAAACAGGAGTTTACCGGCACCTGAAAGACTAACAAAATTTATTCCACCAGTAGTCAGTCTTTAAATGCCACCTTGTTTTATTTTACTTCTACAAATTAACATGTCAACCCACCTAAGATATCATTTCTAAGAGAGGCAATTGAGGAACTGATTGCACATTCATATCAATTCACACTGATTGATTCATTTGAACTCTGGTGCTGGAGAGGGCTCCTGCAGATTCCATGGACAGCAAAAGTCACAATCAAAGAAATAGTAGAGCCTGATATATTGCTGGAAGGCAAAATCCTGAAACTGCGGCTCGCTTACTTCAGCTACATCATGCAATCCGACTCAGTTATGCTAGGATTGGTCAATGGTAACAGGAAACCAGGCCGAGTAGGAACACAATGGCTAGACACGATCAGAATGGACACTGGCCAGAGCATTACTCAACTCAAAGAAGCAGTGCAAGATCATAGGATTGTCAAGAGTTGGACATGATTGAAAGGCTAACATCATGATCACAGGGGTAAATTTTGGAACTGGAAGGCTCATCACCTTCAGTGCAGAAATGGAGAACTGGCCAGGTGAGCATAAATTCTCTTAGGCATTTATAGTCTGGAGTGGATTTGAACTTGGGGCCTGCAAGTGCTATATTCTGTAGCTATAAGCACTGTGGTGCATCACGGCACTCAAGGCACGGCACTAAAAACTTCATCATGCCAGAAGTCTACTGGGTCCGCAATACTTATTGAAATATGTGTCCACTGACCTGTGAAGGCATCTCTCAATGCTCAACCAGCCTTGTTACAATAAATGGAAGCATGTTTGCACTTTATTTTAAATATAGAAATCATTTCTGTGCCCTGAAAGGGTCGGTCAGTTTGTGTCATCAGCAGAACTGAGTTTGAGGTGGTCTACATAACTTCAGGCTATATGTCTTGAAGGGGGTAAGGAGGAGAAGAGTGATGTACTTGTATATAGAAAACTAATACATCAGAGAAAAACTTAGTTTTCTTCCTAGCTTTGCTTATGTACAAGGAATCATTTTTAGGGATACAGAAATGGGGAGCATAACTACTTTACTTTGCTGGCTCCTGTTGTTTAAAGAAAACAAATCTCTTACCTTCCGAGTTACTGCTGGGTCAAGATAGCCTTTTAATTTCTGGATATAAGTGTGTGGAGGATTCTTCACCTGAAATCTTTCCTGTAGGAAAGATAAGCAACCATTAGCCACCCAGCAGTTAATACACCTGTAGTACAGCTAAATGTCATTAATAAACATGCCACATTGCATTATATTCTAGAACTATGGCCTAGGAGGACAAATACTCTGGAAGAATTAAGCATCCTGTAATTAAAAGCAAAACAGTTGTGCAGGTTCACAACACTACCACCTCCTGTGTTAATTAATTCTGTAGAATAATTACGCACCATGGGAAGATGCACTTCCTTTAGGTGTTAAATATGCTGCTTATCAATTTCAATACAAAACTTTAACTTATTGCTCTACATTTTTCCACCTTCTTTATAACTCGCCAAAAGCAGTAAAAAAGAAAAAAAAAACCTTAACCCTTTTGCACAAACAACTTAACTGCTTTGTTCTTCACCTTCTTCCAGGTGGAAGAATGTATTAATTATGCACATTATGACTTTTATAAGGCTTCATGAGATCAGGCAACCAGCTACAGAACAATCAAAAGCACAGCCGTAAATATGGAAGCCACATCCTTATTTTGAATTTATTCCTCTTATTTTTTTCTTCTTCTTTGATTCAACATCTCATTATACTTTACTACTAAATAACTCCTTTGGAGCAGGGAGGTGCACTAAAAATGAAACTAAGAGAACACAAAGAAAGCCAGCTATAGAACAGGAAAAGTGGAAATTATTTACAAATGTAAATCTAAGTGTTTTTTTTTAAATTTATGATCCTGCTCATAAAAAAGAATAAAACTACTGGAAGTGTCAAACAAATAATAGCCACAATCACATCATAAGCGTACCTGCCTGAATCACATCAGATCTGCAACAATTACACAGAAATGCATCGTAGCCCCTTTTCCCCTCAAGAAGCTACTTCAAGATGGTGGAAGTCAGGAGTAAACAGTTCTCCTCAAATACAATTTACCCTCCCAAACACGTTTAAAACTGTTAAGAGACAAGATTCTTTTTATTATGTATTTCACTTGTACCCCATCTTTTTACTCAATGGTGACCAAGAACAGCTTACAATGTTTATTGATTTATCAGTGGCAGGTTACAATAAAAATCCTCACAATAAAACATAAAAACCCCAACCCTGAAAATTAAGAACAGTGGAAGCAATCCAATCCCCAAGCCCCCACCCAACTCAACAGAACCCCCACCATATCCTGTACCTTGGGAGGATAAGCAAGGAGATTACAGCTATGGCGAGGAGGGTCCAAAGATTTTAATTGCTCAGGCCTCAACCAAATACCTGATGGAAGAGCTCTATCTTGCAGGTCCTATGGAACTGAGAAAGCTGCTGCAGAACCCTCAGCTGTTCCAGGAGCTCATTCCACCAGCTTGGGTCCAAGAGCGAGAAGGCCCTGTCCATGGTCGAGGCCAGACACACCTCCCTTGGGCCAGGGACCACTGATCTGGGACTCAACTGACAATCAGCTGCCTCAGCACAGGCTAGATGTAAGCCCTCTAAGATGTCCCTGTGAGAACCCTAGCAGCTGCATTCTGGACCAGATGCAATTTCTGCGTCAAGGTTAAGGGAAGGCCTGTGTAAAGCAAGTTACAAAAGTCAACCCTGTTGCATGGATCACTGTGGCTACGTCCTCTGGGGATAGGTTTCCTTGTCTTCCATTTTAACTTTGAAGGTAGGTTAAGCTGAGAAAGTGTGACTGGCCCAAGGTCATCGAGGGAGCTTCCACAGCATGGGTGTGTATTTGAACCCAGGTACCCCAGATGCTACACTGACTCTTAACCACTACACCATACATGTTCTCTCCTGAAACTGCATCACTTTTCTTTGCTGCAAGTGCAGTTCCACTACTGAAAGAGACTGATTTCATCCTCCCATGCCAAGTGTTCCTCCACAAGAGTCCTACCATCCCAGAAATGGTATGGGGGTTGAAAGGTACTGCAGAATGGAGAGACTTTGTATTATGCTTTCTGTGAATGGTTGGTTGGATACATGCCAATGTCAGCATGACACCACAAGTACAACAACACTGACCCATCCGAACAGTGAAGCTTGTCGGGTTAAACCATTATTTCTAAATCCACAAAACACTGTTCTCAAGGTCCAGCTACAAATAAAATGGTGTGTGTGTGTGAATGCAGATCTTGAAGTTTCAGAAATACAATAAACATGAGCTATTTCCTGAGTAAGATTTACTTTCTCACCCCCTACAATCTGGGTAATGATATTTAAAGGTTTCCTTTTTGTTTACATCCTGATTTCAAAATTACAGTGTGGCAGTGTCTTGAACAATATACAATGCTACTGTACAATATTTTAACTGTTTGCTTATCTTCTGTAAACACACATTAAGTCCACAATACTGACTCATAATGCCACATCTAGGTTTTATGTCAACAAGAAGAAAATCTCATGCACATTAATATGCTTATCATGCCTGATAATGGGCTTTTGATTACCCAAAGCACCGGCACTCTTGATTGATAAATACTGATAACCAAGTTCTACCTGAAGGAGGAAATAGAAGACTCTACTGTTTTCTTGAAACAGCAATTCACACATTACACAATTTTTAAAATATCCACTTATTCCTCCACATCTTGTTGTATGCTACAGACCACATGTCCTCTTCACTGGTACATCATGCCATATGTATCCTTAGGTTAATGTGTCTACGCATCCTTTTTAGCCTTTTCCACTAGTGCCTCCTAGAACTTTGCTAGAAAGAAGCACTGGCAAAGATCATGTGCAGGGCTCCCTTATTTTTGAAAAATCAAAAGATTTAAACTGAAATGTAGAGCGTTGTTTACCTTTTAACTATGGTTCAGGCTGGTGGGGGGAAGCACTATGTTGTCCACAGTCATAATGTTATGGCCATATCGAAAAGGGTATTCATCTCAAATGAATAAATTGGTCGCTTGATGGTCAATATCCCATATGCTGTCATGGTCTAATAAAGTTCTCATATTTGAGGTATAGAGCCTCTTGTGGTGCAGAGTGTTACGGCAGATTACATGCTGTCTGAAGCTCTGTCCATGAGGCTGGGAGTTTGATCCCAGCAGCTGGCTCAAGGTTGACTCAGCCTTCCATCCTTCCGAGGTTGGTGAGTACCCAGCTTGCTGGGGGGGGGGGGGACAGTAATGACTGGGGAAGGCACTGGCAAAGCCACCCTATATTGAGTCTGCCATGAAAACGCTAAAGGGCATCAGACATGACCTGGGTCAGACAGGACCTGGTCAGACATGACCTGGTGCTTGCACAGTGAATACCTTTACCTTTATTTGGGGCAATTAAGATAATATATTTTATGTCCACTCAAATAATCCTGATCTCCCCCAATAAATTAGAAAAATGGGCAGTCAGATGGAAATAGTCAACAGAAAACCGGAGTTGCACTTACCTGTAACTGGTGTTCATTGACATCTTCTGTGCAGACAGTATTGGGACTGTGCCTTTGCAGCCTGACTGCAGACATTTTCATTCTAGCTTAAAAACTAGAATGAAAACATTTTCATTCTAGCTTAAAAAGAGGGAACACTCTGACCCTGTAGGAGACAGTGTATGTGCAGGATTCCTAACAAGCACATCAACATTCTCCAGGGTACTCCCTTCCCTCAATTCCCTATAAGACACTACGAGCCCCCTTTTATGGCACAACAAGCCTTGTAACAGCTTATAGTAGGGCATGAAGAAGGGAATGTGTGTCCAAACAGAAGACGTCAATGACCAATAGTTACAGGTAAGTGCAATTTGTTTTCATCTTCCATCTTCTTGTGCAGATCCACACTGGGACCATTAATGAGCTATTCAACAGAGCAGGTGAGGTGAGCCTCTCAATGGAGACTCACCTGTAGAGGCTGTAGAATAGCCTTGCCCACACCTGCCCTTCTCTTCACCTGAAGATCTAAAACACAATACTTTACAAATGTCCTCTGTTGACCAGGTTGCCGCCTTGCAGATACCCAGAGAAGGAACTCACCAATGGTCTTTGGTTGAAACTAGGGCAGCAAGATCAGAGTCCTCTCCTCAGGCTACAGCAGTCCATCGGGCAAACTCCTACCTCCCACGATGGATGCTGTCTGGTGGACTGGGGGGGGGGAGGGTTAACATTGGCGGCCAGTTGTTTGTATTGTATGCTGGATTTTATGTGGGGTTTTACTGGGGATTTTAATGAATAGTTGTAACCTCTTATGAGCCGCTTTGGGAGTGGCAGGCTATAAATCTAATCTATCAATAGAACTACAATGGACTACATTGTGGTGCAATAATGGGCTTTGCATCAGCAGCTCCAGGAGGGAGGAGGAGATGTAGCCCATGACCACTAGAGGCTTAGCAGCTCCGAGAACCTGATCTGGCAAAGCCAGAATGCAGCTACTAGGATACAATCCGTCCTATCAGCTTACATCTTTCCTATAGCTTTGTTTAGGAGATGGAATGGATAGAAGAGTATGCCTGATCAGGGGATCGCTGCCAGCCAGGGAGCAGAATTCTGGTGCTTTCCTGAACTCGACTTGGTAAACAGGTCAACCGAAGGATGCACCCAGGTGTCAAAAATCATCCTGATGTATTTGTCTCAGAGCATGTGCAGGTGATCTGATAGACCCTACACAAGTTATCTGTGTCTATATTTCCATATGGATGGCCCTGGAAAGTGCCCCAATACACTGCTATTGCTTCCAAACAAAGCTTCCAGGAACCTGTGCCTCCTTGTTTGTTGAAATAGTACACTGTTGCAATATTGTCCATCTTTTGTCTTTAAGAATATCTGAAAAGGAGGTAAGGGCATGTCTTGCAGCACAAAGCTTCAGGACATTAATACTTTGCCTCAAAGGCCCCTACCAAAAAATCCTTGCAATGATCACTCCAACCAGACAGGGAAGAATCCATCGTCACACTAATCTGAGGAACCAAAAAACCAAATTGGATCCCTTACAACAAGTTAGTGATACCCAGCCACCAATCTAGAGACCTGACCGCCACCATAGGTATTTAAAAAAATAGCATCCAGGGGAATTCTTTTTGGGGTCATACTTCTTAGTTAACCTGATTAACTGTGCTGCCCTGCTGGGCCATATCTACTTGGCCAGGTTGACGTGCCGAGATGGGTACACAAGCAAGAGTCCAGTCTAGGAGGTTGGGAGCCAGTTCACACAGTAAGCGGTGTGGGGAGCAGAGTCAAGATGAGCTGAGGTCAAGAACCAGAGAAACAGTCAAAGCCAAACCATGGTCAGAAGATGAGGACGTAGTCAGAAGCTGAAGCCAAGGGTGTGGTGCCAAAAGTGTCATCAAAAATCAGGCCGAGGTCAGGAAACTCAGAGTCAGTCAGACAGAGCTTTGCTGCAGTGAACCGGAGCAAGGAGTCGTCTGGAGAGACGGGGAGATAAATGCATGCTTTGCACCCACAAACGACCTTACTTCAAGGCCCTCCTGAAATACAGCTGAGCTGGTTGGGGCATCCCTCAGCCAGAGGGCTCACAGCTGGTCCTAGTCCTTGTTGAGGAAGGCAATGCAGCTAGGCCCCATCTACCTTGACTGCAAGCTGACAGGCATGCCGAACTTCTGACAGCTGTCAAGGTAGATCAGCACTTCCAACCCTGCCATTGGGGGCTCACAGGGGTCTTGGCCTGGGGTCATCGGTGCTGCTCTTCCAGGACATCCTCAGGGCTGGTGGGAGTTTTGTCCCAGGACTTTACATATTAGGGCTGGGTCTTACCCTGGCTCATACCAGGCTGTGAGTTCTCTTTGGATCCTCCAAAGCCAGGCCTGTCAGCACCTCCAGGAGATCCCTCGCCTCCAAAGCGCCTCCCTATGGGAGTGGCCAACAAACTCCTTATGCATAGTCACTATTTCCGTAATGTTTTGTCCGTAGGGAAAAAAAGCCATTCCTTTGGTAGGACTGAGGAAGGTGTGAATAAGTTGCATTCACTGAGAGGGTTCAAGATGAGACATGCCAAATTGTCCACATTATCACACGGGTCTGAGGCACTCCCTATAATGAGGTATTCTTCAGGCTCATAGTATGGGGAATGAAATGGAATCCATGTGGAGCCCCTTGTCTTTGGGCCATTTGAGTGTGATGTCCAACCCATATATTTAAGTAGGCTGGTGACATAAAGTAAGAATGCTGAGGGCCTACAGATTGCCAAGTTAAAGGAGGTCCTGGTTCAAATGGTACAAACTGTCCCACAGGGATGCTAGGGTGATCATTATCTGCATCCAAAAAAGAGCTAGCAAAGGAGGTTGGTGAGGGGATGGGATATGCAGAGGGAGTAGGATGATGTCATGGTTGTGGTCCAGATCCTTAGAAGACTTGACTTCAACGTGGATTCATACTTCTTGTGTTTTGATGCTTCTTTGCAGAAAGTTCTGAATGCAATCAAACTTTAGTCTAAGGTCGTGGAGAAGGCAAAGTGGATGCCTAGATGCTGCCTCTGGGGCAACCAAACTGGCCCTTTTTGGACTTGGGAAACCCCACAAGTTTGGATAAAAATTTCCTTTCGCCCATTGTGGGTTCAATTAGCAGATTTAGATGTCTGCAGATCTCCCTGCACTTGCAAAATATATAGATTCCCTGATGCACCAGAGTGCTTTTCATTTGGTTGTTTTTTTACTTAGTCATGTGCAAAACTGTTCACTGAATCATAAACCTGGCATGTATAATCCATAAAGTGCAATCGTCTGATTGAAACTCATATAGCAAAATCATCGTTCCTCTCCACCCCGCGCCATCTCTTGAGCAGACAGATCTATTTAAAAACTCATGGCTGCAGAAAGCACATTAGCCTGCTGGGGATATTGTTTGCTCAAACTTTTTTACAACTGTCCCCAATCCCTTCCCTCCAGTCTTCCTTCCTATTTCTGGCATGTCTCCAGTTTCTATTGTTCCCGTTATGCTTGCAAATGAAGCATTCTGGAAGTCCCAGGTCTTGCGAGAAGCTTCCAATTGCAGCTAAATGCACTTCTGGGATAAGAATTGAATACAGGCTACTAAAACATCCAAACACACAATTCTCACACAGACAAGCTTAAACTGCCCTGTCTGAGCTAAGCCTCAACCAATTTGGAAATGTTTTAACTAGTAGCTGAAAAACTAACAAAGGCCACATCGCTTGGGAAATTGGAGGGGAAATTGAAGCTAGAGCTAGCTGATTGGAATGACAACAGGTTCGTTTAAAAAAAAAACATCAGCTGCATTTCTATTTGTATTTCTAGAATGGATTGCTCAGCTCAGCGTCAATACAACAAATGTACATTATGACTTTCGGTAGGCGTTAAATACCTTGTTCTCAGCTTTCAAATAAAAGGTGATGACGAGGCAGTCATATATCTTTTGGGACACAGAGATTCCTCCACTTCTACTATCAAAGCAAAATGCCTATACAATTCAGCCATTTATTTGTTAGAAATTCAAGCCTATTGCAGGAAGCCATGAAAGCAAATTCTCCAACCATTTTATTTCCAAGAAGTCTCTGCTGTCACCTATTATTTCCTATACTGTACCGCTAGACAGGGAGAATATTTTGCCCATCCATGACTTCTGTATGTTACCTAGTTATATTTTGGGTAGTCGAATTTCTGTAGCATTAGAGCAGGGCAGGATATTGTGCCACTGTTTTGTTATATTTTACTGAACTGGTGGCATTGGGGAAACAACTTCAAATAACAGAGGAAAGCAGAACAAGTTAGCAACACCCAGTCACCAACCTAGAGACCTGACCACCACTGTAGGTATTTTAAAAATAGCATTCTTAGCATTCTGGAGAACCCTTTTGGGGGTCATACTTCTAAATTGACCTGATCAGCTGTGCTGCCCTGCCAGGCCACACCTACTTGACCAGGTCGAGGTGCCGAGACAGGAGTACACAAACCAGAGTCCAATCCAGGAGGTTTGGGGACAGGGAGACAGTTCACACTGTAAGCGGGGCGGGGAGCAGAATCAAGCCGAGCTGGGGTCGAGAACCAGAGAAACAGTCAAATCCAAACCATGGTCAAAAGATGGGGACATAGTCAGAAGCTGAAGCCAAGGATCTGCAGCTGGGAGTGTCATCAAAAATCAGGCCGAGGTCAGGAAACTTGGAATCAGTCAGACAGAGCTTTGCTGTGGCGAGCTGGAGCAAGGAGTCGTCTGGAGGCACGGGCAGGAAAATGCATGCCTTGCACCCATAAAGGACCTTGCCTCAAAGCCCACCTGAAATACAGCCAAGCTGCTTAGGGCAGCCCTCAGCCAGAGAGCTCACAGCTGGTCCTACTCCTTGTCAGAGGAAGGCAGAGCAGTCAAGGTAGATTAATGCATCCTACACTGCCATTTGGGGCTCCCACGGGTCTTGGCCTGGGGCCATCAGTGGCCCTGACCTGGTGGAATAAGCTCCCAGAAGAGTTGAGGGCTCTGATGGAGCTGTCTCAGTTCCGTAGGGCCTGCAAATCAGAGCTCTTCTGCCAGGTCTTTAGTTGAGGCCAGGTTTCAGAGACAACTCAGGCCCCTCCTCTGGCCAACACTATATCACTCTGAGATCCTATACCTGTGATAGCTGAGTGTAGATTGGGGAGGACTGGGGATTATGCTACTGTTTTACGCGTTTTTATGGTATTGGGTGATTTATGATAGATTTTACTGGGGTATTAATCTGTTTTCCTATAATCCGCCACAAGGCCACGGAGTGTGGCGGGATATAAGTCAAAATCATAAATCCTTATTCATCCATGGTTCCCGCCTGGGGGTGGGACGTGTCCAGCTGTCCAAGTTGGAATAGGGCCAATCAGGGTGCAGCCAGCAATGCAGCTCCCACCCTCCGTCCCTGGACTCTAGCCTCTTCCTCTCAGACACGCCTAAGTGCCTGGAGCCAGCAGCAGGTAAGGGGAAAGGGCCTGCTAGGCTGGGCCTACTAATGAGCGCCTCCCGGCCTGCTGACTGCCTGCTTAGGAGCTCTGTCCCGGGCCTGCTAATGAGCTGGCCAGCCCCTGCCTGCTTTACTTGATCTGGCTGAGAGATCCAGCCCAAAGCCACCTTATGCTGCCTGGCCAGGGGCCAGCGAAGGGGGGCCTTTCAAGGCCCATTTTTAGGAACGGGCTTTGAAGCTAGTACATACATAATAACAAAAGGCGTTTGCCTTCCCCATTCCTATTTTCTACCTTTTGCTGTTTTTAACTATTTATTTGATTTACTCATTTCCCACTTTTCAGCTAGGCTGGCTCCCAAAGTAGTTTACCATTAAAATCTGTTGTCTTATTTCTATGTTCCTTCGAATCAATGGGTGAGACTTAGACAGCAGTCTTTTATAGCAGTGGGATCCATCATAAAGATGATGATGATCTAAACAAATTTTGCATTCAGTGATAGCTTTAAGACCAGCCAAGTTCTATTCAAGATATGAGCTTTCGTGTGCATGCATACTTTTCCAGATAACTCTGTTTGTCTTAAAGATGCCATTGGACTCCATCTTTATTCAGTTGGTTCAGGCCAGCATGGCTACCCACCTGAATCGATTATCTGAACAGTGCACTATCACGTAGTTCAGAGTTTTCCAAGGTCCCCCAAAGGTACCACAGCATGGGGTTTTTCAAAATGGTGGCTAGGGAGAAATCTCCCATCCTGGGCCTGCAGTTTCCTGCTCAGTGAGAAAAGGAAAGAAAAGGGTTTTTTTTATTTTATTTTTTTAGTTCTATCCTTATTTAGGCAGGCTGACCTCCCCGCTTCCAAAGTGGCCACTGATGGGCCTGGAGGGAGTGGAAAGTGGGGGGCAGCCATTTAAACCTTTGCCATCAGAGGCTCTTCTCACTTTCAGGGGGTGAGATACGGAGGTGTGGCCAGCTGATATCACTTCCTGGTACCTAAAAACCTGAAGAATATTTTAGCGGTAACTCCATGGTCAAAAGGTTGAAAAAGGCTGAGCTAGATGAACAGACCAGTTCAATGCCAAGAGACTAGCAGTGTCATCCTAACCATAGTTACATCCTTCTAAGCCTATTGACCTTAATGGATTTAGACTGTGCTTCAGACTGCAGTGTTAATTATGGAAGTAAAGAGGTGTGTGCTTTCAGGATTGGAGGGATAAAGTCCTGTTATAAAGCACTTTATAAGCCACCTTTAAAGTAATGTCAGCAATAAAACTGATGTTTTTCTCACACATACAGAAAAATGGAATATTCAAAAACCAGCCATCAGTAAAACATTTCTTCCTTGTTATTCAGAGCAGTTTAATGTTTTTTTCTTCTTGGGAGTTCCTCAATGAATACACAACGTTACTGTGTTTAGTCTAATTGTCAAGAAGCTGGGAGTTCTTTGGGCAGCACTGAACACTTGTAATGATCAGGAAACATTATAAACTGACATGGTATGAGGTTAACCCGGTTTTCATCTAAAAGTGTTTTTCTTTGAAAATCTAAGAGTACATTTAATTTCAGATCAAACCCTGCCCCCACCCCCATCATATCCTTTGAGAAACATTAACACAAGTAAGAACACTTCTTCAAATCTCTGTGGTGTCTGCTGATGGAAGAAAAGGGGAGGAATGGCCTTACTGTCTTCATGCCGTTTTGAAATGTCCTAAGTCGAATTTTGCACTGTCCCTTCAGAGAAATATACAAACTCCCAGTTCAGGAACAGCTTGCAAATCTGCCCAAGGGGAAAATGCAAATTTCCATTTTGAACATTACAGGAAAATGCTGAAACCGATTAATGCGATGTTTATTCAAAACCCATCTGATTAACACATGGTGGAAGAGGAGCTGACACTAAGAAAAGGCACTGCAACCAAAGTTAGCCATAGTTGGAGATTTCCAGCTTAAAACTCTCGCTCTAAAAAAACCAAATTATACCAGTTTTTGCAACATTCATTCATTTTCATATTTCTTAACCGGCACTCCCGGACTCAGCCAACTCGTGGTGGTTTACATAAAAGGACCATTGAATCACTTACCATGAATGGTCCTTCTCCTTGAAGTCAGGAGGACGCCTCGGTGGGTGTTTCCTGCCACTTTAACTTTAAAGTGGCGGGAAACACCCACTGAGGCGTCCTCCTGAATATCAAGGGAGAAACGCCATATAAAACTATACAAGTTGAAGACTACCCAAGATGGAGGCAAAATCTCAATCTGCGAAACATCCTTCCTCTCTCTTGCTTCACCCCCATCTCCTATTCACAACAGCTGTCATCTCCCCAGGGGAGAGCAACTTCAGGCAATGTCTGGCCAGCAGGCTTAAGTAGGCCTGTACAAGGAGGGAGCCGATCTTCCTGGCCTGACCTGAACCAAAAGCCTGACGGAAGAGCTCTGTCTTACAGGCCCTGCAGGATGTTGACAGCTCTGTTAGGGCCCTTAGCTGTTCCGGGAGCTCATTCCACCAGGTTAGGGAGGCCGGGGACAGCCAGCAGATTCCTACCCACAGAAGGAAGAGCCCCGTGAGGGGCATCATGAGGCAAGCAGTCCCTCAGACACGTGGGGC
The DNA here is from genome assembly GCF_049243985.1 of Paroedura picta. NCBI lineage: Eukaryota > Metazoa > Chordata > Lepidosauria > Squamata > Gekkonidae > Paroedura > Paroedura picta. The sequence continues at coordinate 47,332,382 of NC_135370.1, forward strand.
CCTGGCTGCGGATGGCTTTAAATGTAAGAACCAAAACATCACCCCAGTCATACAATTAACCTTTTGCGCCTTGTGTATTCACAAAGAATGGTTAAATCACACTGCATTGTTTGTAATTGAATTCTGAATGCATCTAAGACACTGAGTTGAATTTCCATTTGCCATATATCTGCAACTGTGTTCCTGTAAATAAGAGATTCATAAAAGATTCAAATGGGGTGAGATGCAGAATACTGCTGCTGCTGTTCTTGATGGACTCAACAGCATTTGTCCCTGTCGACCATGCCTATTGCCTAGCCCAGTGGTCCCCAACCTGCGGGCCGCGGCCCGGCGCCGGGCCGCAAAGGCCATGGCGCCGGGCCGCGGCTTCCTCTCCCCGCCCCCCCCGCAGTAAAAAACTTCCCAGGCCGCAAGCTTGCGGCCCGGGAAGGTACTTACTGCGGGAGGGCGGGGAGGGAATCAGGGCCGGGCCGCGCCCGTGCAGGCCGCGCCCGCTCGGCCCGATCCGTGGGCGCGGCCTGCGGGTGCGGCCTGATCCGTGGGTGCGGCCCGCGGGCGCGGTCGGGTGCGGCTCGCGGGTGCGGCCCTCGGGCGCGGCCGGGCGCGGCTCGCGGGTGCGGCCCTCGGGCGCGGCCGGGCACGGCTCGTGGGCGCGGCCCGATCCGCGGGCGCGGCCCAAAGCATGGGTCCCTGCGGGTGCGACCCAATGCCCTGCCGGTCCCCAGCCTAATAAAGGTTGGGGACCACTGGCCTAGCCAACATGGGGATTCAAGGCACAGCCTTAAAACCGCTGTCTTTTTTCCAAGGTCAGGGAAAGAGGCTGGCGCAATGGGACAGAACATCCCAGTAACAGGCCCTGGTATGTGGGGTTCCGCAGAGAGCTATTCTCTCCCCAAAGTTATTTAACATCTGCATATGACCTCTTGCCGAGCAAGCCCAGAGTTTCAGGCTGGGTTGCAACAGTACACGGATGGAACCCAGCTATTTCTGGTGATGGGACAACCAGCCAGCCATACCCCCAGATGGTCAAACATACGGAAGCCGAGTAGGACTGGATCAAGCGGAGTCAGATGAAGATAAACCTAGCTAAGGTGGAGGTTATCTTGATGTGGTGCCACTTACTTTCAACCAGTCAAGAGCCTGGATATGATTCTGGATGCGTCCTTATTTATGGAGGCCCAGGTCACAAATGTTGCCCACCAGGCATTTGACCATCTCCGACAGTCACAACTTGCACCGTCCCTGTCAGCACCTGAGCTAATCATGGTGATGCATGGAACAGTCACCTCCAAGCTAGAATACTGTAACTTGCTCTATGCAGGGCTGCCTGCTCCAGAAATTCCAACTGGTCCAAGTCCATACCGTGATCCACTAGAGAGCACATATTACACCTGTGTTCTCCTGGCTGCACTGGAACTAGTCTGGGGACCAAATCAGGTTCAAGATTCTGATTGTTACTTTCAAATCCCTAAATGGACTGGGACCCTTGTGTCTATCAGACTGCCTCTTCTGCTATGCCCCCCAAGAAGTGTTGAGGTCAAGTGTTCAAAACTTGTTCAAGAACCCTGGCCACAAGGAGGTAAAATTGGTGGTTTGGTTCAGGGAGGTCCACAAACCAAACCCTGAACTGAAACAACCCAAACTGGCCACACCAGAACTGAACCAGTTCAGCAAGTTCAGTTCCCGCACTAGGACAAATTTCCCTTCCACCTTTCTCCCAAACATGGCTCACCCGGACCAGGAGAAAAGAGGGTGATCACCAAGAAAAGGGCTCCGTTACCCCTTTCACAGCAGTCAGGAAAAAAAGAGGGCTGGAATTACCCCGGAAAGGGTTCATTTCAACTTTGGTTTTGTGGATTTGAAAACAGGGTTTTCTAAAACTAAATCTGAATATTGGATTATTATAAAAGAGGAGGAAAGAGGGTTACTTTCTAAAATGTACAAGTTATTTTTAAATTGGTATCCTGAAGATGAAATAGTGAAGGCGTAATGATTAAATGGGCTAGAGACATTGGTCATACAATTAACTTAGATAACTGGGAAAAATTATGGAAGAAATACTTAAATTACACTGTACCTCCCTGAAAGAAAACCACTATAAAATGATATACAGATGGTATATAACGATGAAGCTAGCAAAAATTTCTAATAAAAACCCTAATAAATGTTGGAAGTTGGAGGTTGTTAATAGGTGAAAGGACCTTTTTTCCATATGGAGAGGCAGTGCAGAAAAGCTCAAGAATATTGGGATATAATTTATAATGAAATGAAAAAGCTCTTTCATATATATTTATATATGTGTGTGTATATATATACTGGAGAAATTCTGAGATACCCCCTAAAAGATGATTGGCATTCATAAATATTGGAACTTTCTGAAATTATTAGAGGTGAAAATATCGACAGACATGTAAAGACTTGGAAACCATTATGGACTCATATGAAAACTCAATGTCAGGACCTCAAGTGGGATGATTTTCCAGAGCTATAAAACTTCACAGTAATTAGAAAAGAGCTTTATCAGCAAGGATATATTGGTGTTGGGTATACTTTGGTGAAAAGTTTGTTTGGAAGTCTGATCTTGGATATGTCTTGTTTGTGAGATTTCAAATAAAGATTAATTAAATTTTAAAAATAAACTTTGGTTCTGCACTGTTCAACGTCCCCCTCCCCCCTTTCAAAGCAGAAGAGCAAAAACTAAAGTTTAAATGGCTGGTCCCAAGCACCCAAACTAGCCCAAAGTTCAGTAAATGTTCTAGGAAGACACCTTCCCTGAACATCTGTCCCTGATTTCTGACATGGCCCAAGTTCAGTCCAAATTTTGCCTTGTGGGCTGGTTCATGCCCATTCCTATAGTCTACAGTGCTGTTCCTTTTATAAAAACCTGGACTACCACAGTATCCTGCAGCCTTTATAAAAATGCATTCTTGAACTATTGTTTTACAGATTGAAATTCACTCTAGTGACTTCCTCTTCTATTGTTTACATGGTATTCTTTCAAAGCACTCTGGTTTGATATAAAGCTTTATTATCTACACATTTTCATCTTTGGTATAAGATGCAACAGTGGGCAGGAAGAAAAGGTGGCAGGACCATGCCAGGAAATAGTACGAACTAAGCAAAGATCATAGCTAACGATATTTATCGATAGAAATGAACACACACATAGACAAAAATACACAGACGGGGAAAAAAACCAGGAGAATAATGAAACTATTTTTTGTAGTGCTCAATTAAAGCATTCACTCTTGACAAAGAACAGCTGGATAATGCTAGCTGGGAGTTAAAAGTTTCTTCTGGATGTAGAAAAAAAATACTCTACTCAAATGAAGCAGAGGACCAACTTAGTTGCTGAAGTAATTACCATTATGGCACAGGCTACAGTTCTTCTGGCAGTGTTTCACTTGGTGCTCAGTTCTGCTGTAGCACATCAGCATGGTAGCTGAGCCAAACATCCATGTGCCATTCAGCAATGACCAGAGCTTGAGAGGTTCTTGAAGCAGAACCAGCCATGCACTCTGAGTGTAGTTTAAAAAAAATAATCTGAGTACATAAATAGTGTGTTGTAAAATCACTCCCCAAAACGTTCTTGATAATAGTTCCATGTCATTTTATTTATTTATTCAAAAGACTGTTGCCCTCTGCAGGCCCCAAAATCTATTTAGAAATCAATAAATTGGGTGAAATATAGCACATCTAAGGCAAATTAAACGGAGCTCTTTTGCCACGCTTTTGGCTGAAGGCCCTAGTGCAACCTGGACTTGCCCCTGTCAGGAGGGCAGGATGCTGTTTCCGTTGGCTGCAGAGGAGAGGACACGCAGTAATGGGTTTAAACTACAAGTACAATGATATAGGCTAGATATCACGAAAAAAATCCACAGTCAGAGTAGTTCAGCAGTGGAATAGGCTACCTAAGGAGGTGGTGAACTCCCCCTCACTGGCAGTCTTCAAGCAAAGGCTGGATACACACTTTTCTTGGATGCTTTAGCATGCTTAGGGCTGATCCTGCAATGAGCAGGGGGTTGGACTAGATGGCCTGTATGGTCCCTTCCAACTCTATGATTCTATAGGAAATCATACCACCTCCATGTCCCCAAGCTCATGGACTTCTCAATGATCAATGTTTCAATGCTTCCAAATTATGCTGAAGTTGAGTGTTATAAATGTTACAATCTGTTTCTTACTGTTAAAATAGTTTTATGTATGTCCTGTTTTATTGGTGTCCAAGTACATTGCCTCGATATATAAGATATGGCATTGTAATGGAATTTTGTGTTTGACTCCCTGTCCTTGGGAAGTGACCAGCATCCCTGGGAGGAATGTCTCACAGTTGTATGGAGCAAGCAACATATGTGGAGGTGATAGTCTTTGATCTTGGGTAACAGCATTTTGGTTTCTCTTTGTAAAGTACACTGAATTCTAGGGGACTGATTGGCTGTTTTGACAAAGGATTATCATTGGCTGTATTTGGTTGTGACACAGTCCACTGATGTTGATTTTTGCTATATATTCCCTGACATGTAAGGAGATCATAGTCTGAGGAAGAGTGCTTGCACTCGAAAGCTCACGCCCTGAATAAATCTTTGTTGGTCTCAAAGGTGCTACTAGACTCTGATTTTATTGCCTCGACATGTCACAGTGAGGGGCAATGTACAAATTAAGTGAGGGAGAGGGAGAGAGAGAGCGTGCACACAGGGACAGTACAGGGTTTTGTTTGGTTTTTCAATCCCAAAATACTTTTGATTTTTAAAAAGAAAATATTGGAGGGGGGCAGAAAATATCGGAGGGGGCCACAACTGCAAGGCAGATACAACAAAGACAACGTTAAGAGTCAGCTGATGTAAACCCAAAGCAGGATTGCAAGCTGCTGAGTTGAAAGCTCTTTGTATGAAGCGGCGCCCAGAGTGATTCAAATGCTTGTAATAATACCAGTGAACACAACAGTCTTCAATGAGGGATTTTATTGGTCTGGTTAAAATGGGCCCAAATTGAGCAGGTTCTGCCTATCCAGACAGCGAGTCATGCAGAAGCAATTGTGCTAGCTCCAGGAAAGAGAGACACACACTGTTGGTAACTGTTGGTAATTTAACATCTTTGCTAAGGATTGGTTTTTCCCTTCCCGATCCAGGCATTTTATAAAGGGTAGATACTGCCAGAGGCATGTGCCAAAGCCCTTTGGCTGGTCTTTTAGCTCATGGCTCGCAGTCTGTGTTTTTAGCTTAAGCCAGCTCATGAGTCCAGGACCAGCCAGTCTGGTATGCTCCCGTATGTAACAAACCTTCCTGCAGACAGAAAACTAGCACCACAGGGAACAAATGAGATTTTTTTTCCCCTATCTACTGTCCCTTTTTGCTTGTTTGTTTTTTGTTTGCAGGGGTTTGGTACATCGGCATTCCAAAATATTCCGATCCTCCAGCTCAAACTGGGGCAACCTGCCACCTCAGAATTGGGAGGTTGGACTAGAGGGGTAGTCAACCTGTGGTCCTCCAGATGTCCATGGACTACAATTCCCATGAGCCCCTGCCAGCAAACGCTGCCAGGGGCTCATGTGAATTGTAGTCCATGGACATCTGGAGGACCACAGGTTGACTACCTCCTGGACTAGATGACCCTGGAAGTCCCTTCCATCGCTATGATTCTTCCACTTGCATGAGAAGACAACTCCTGACCTATGCAGGCAGCAGAATGAGATGGCCCATTCCTAAATGGGCTTCTAAACAGCACAGCAGAAACTGGTCTGGATTGGAACTGTTCTCTCTGCTGTACTCATTTTCGATCTGAATGAAATTTTTAAAGGAACGGCATCCAGAAACAGCAAGAGCCACCTGCAGTCTGAAATTCCACAGCCTCGTGATTCTACCACCTAATTCTTGTACATGCATAAACCAGGCTTAGGGGTAGGATCGCCTGCCTCCCGCTGCTGATCAACTGGCCAGTCGAGGGATTTACCAGAAGAGGGAGAGAGTGACGACGAAATATCACGTCCGGTGCATGCATGGTGGCAACGTCACAGCAACTCTCTGGTATTTGGGCAAGAGCTCACTGGTAGAAGCCATTTTTACCAGTGTTCCCCCCCCCACCAAATACCAAAGCCTCAACCCAACATCATATTGTGATGACGTCACTTCCGGAGCATGCTGGGATTGATGTGGACATGTTGCCAGCAATGTTACCTCCCTCCTGGTAAGTCCCTCCCATTCCCCACTGTTTGACAGGAGGGACTGAGAAGCCCTACCTCAGAGTTAAATGTAAATCTGATACAGAAAGAGAAATAAAACAGACACGGGTTACATACTTCTTCAGAAGCAAAATAAACTGCATCTTTATGAAGAAAGCACACATTTTTACAAAAGCTCATTTCACAACAAAGCAGGTGTATGTATAAATTCCTCCCTACTATCATGCAGTTCCTCAAAACTCTAAGAAGAAAAAGAAGAGCTGGTTCTTATATGCCACTTTTCTCTACCAGAAGGAGTCTCAGAGCGGCTTACATTCGCCTTCCCTTTCCTCTCCCCACAACAGACACCCTGTGAGGTGGGCTGAGAGACCCTGATATTACTGCTTGGTCAGAACAGCTTTATCAGTGCCTGGTGAGCCCAAGGTCACCCAGCTGGTTGCAAGTGAGAGAGCACGGAATCAACCCAGCCCGCCAGATTAGAAATCGGCTCACCTCATTAGGAGCCATGAGGAGAAATGGTATGCTGCCCAACTTCTTTCTGAAAACTCTCTTGTATTTTTAAATTACAATTCTCAATAAAGCAAGCATATATATATATATATATTCATATTACTCATGTTAAAAATAGAACACTTTTGCATTAACTCGTTAAGATTCTAAAATTAGTCCACTTTGTAATAACAAGAGAGCTATTTAATGTTCTTTAGAGTCCCCTTGTCCCCAACAAAATGTGTTTATAATGTAAGTGGAGAAACCTCTCATAAACCAAGTCTTGCAGTCTAAAAACAGCATCCACAGGAAATAAAAACTGGGATACAGCCGATTTCAGAATATCCTACAGCAGATGGGTTAACAGCCCAGTTTTAAGATACATGAAGTTATAGGTCACTGGAGGAACATCAGCTTTGTATACAGAAAGTCCTGGGTTCAATCCTTGGCATCTACAGTCAAAAGCATGATATGGACAACAATATGAAGGACTCTGGAGAGCCACTTCCAGTCAATGAGCTGATGCAGCATGCCACTGGTCTACCAAAGTCAGTACTGTCTCCTCCAGGAGTTTTGTTTGTTTTTCGAGCCTGTGGAGACATTTGGAATTCTGACACAGCATGGTGGGCTCAGCAACAAAATGGCTGCCACAGGAGACAGAGCTAACCACAAAATTATTTCTACAATTTAACTTCAGTAATACAATTATTCTTTAGTAGCAGATGCTCCCAAAGCAACATTTAATAAAATCGTCACTTGAATCACCAATAGCCTGTCATGGGCCAGCCAGCTGCCTTCTCCTATAAGGAGGAGAAAACGAAAGAGTTGGGCCCTTCACCAGTGGAATACCTGCCTGAGCTGCTGGATCAAGAAGCAGACTCAACAAGAGAAGCAGCAGGAAATGAGAATGCTTTCCAGCTGCAGCCGGGCAGGGGGAAAGAAGAATTGACACAGGGGTCAGAGTATCAGTTGCCACTGGTTTCTCCTAAACCAGCAAAGGACTGAAAGAGAAGAGAAAGTTTAACAGCTCTTAGAGAGCTGAAGGAGTGCCCACCTGATTGCTCAGCAGAGATTAGTATTAATTCCTGGAGCAGAATCATTGCAGGAACAGGAATAAAAAGCTGACAGGGAAGCAAAGGACTTGCACCTGAACTCAGCACTAAGAAGCAGCACCTGGGCTTCGGGGATGAGTCATCTAATGAGGCAGATAAAAGGAACACACTGAGCAATTCACAGCGCCTTGCAGACCATGTAGTCTGTCCGTGTTAACCTTTACTTGTATTTGCCCACACTGGAACCTCTTTTTCTCTGATCCCTGGATTGAACAAGTTTGTAGACTTTATTCTTATCTGTTGCCTTGTTGACTGTCATTGTATTTGTATATCCTGGAAATCCCAGGTTGAGTAACAGTAGGCTTTGCCCTGAATGTGACACAGTGGAAATCTTCAACTGCCCCTGGATGAGAAATTCCCCCTTCTAAAATTGAACTGCTATGTCCCGACCAGCCATTAGGGGGCAAAAAAGAGCTTTGGAAAATATTCCCAACCCCCAATGTAAAGTCACCCTAATATTTTTGCCCCATCCCATCCATGCAGAATAAAACACTGAAGAAGAAAACCCCACTTTTCACTACCCAAAGGAGTCCAGAGCAGCTTACAAACACCTTTCCCTTCCTTTTCCTGCAACAGACACTCTGTGAGGTAGGTGGGCTCAGAGAGTTCTAACAGAACTGCTCTGTGAGAACAGTCCTAAGAGAACTGTGACTAGCCCATGGCCACTCAGCTTGCCCCATGTAGAGGAGTGGGGAATCAAACCCAATTATCTATTAACTGGCTGTCAAGTCCTACAGTGATGCAATGGTCATGGCTCATCGCCTTCCTGGATCATGTGGCTGTCTTGCCTAATACACACGGTTCACCTACGTTCAGATTATAATTTATAATCAATAACAGATGTTTGTTCCTTTTGGTATGCTGATGTTCACCAATCTACCTAACCATTGGCCCACCCAGAACACTTAGGGTACTCTGACTCACATACCAGATTTCACCCTTCTTTGCACAGATTTCTGAACTATCTCTCTAGACAAACAGAATTATACATCTCCAAAACAAATCAGACTTACTCTGTTGAAGCAACATTAAAAAACCCTCAGAGGTCTTCATCCCCTATTGCAACCAAGACTTGATTAATCACCAAGTCTCCCAATCTTGAACACAGACACTGTAATTTATCCCCTTCTTGATAGAAAAGGAGGCTATAGTGGTATGCATATTTTACCTAGGTTCAGATAATAATTTTCCTGCAATATTAACAAAGTAAACTCACTTGTTCTTGGTGCCAGTTTCTTGTAGTGGTTAAAAGTGGTGGCCTCTAATCTGGAAATCTGGGCTTGATCCCCCACTCCTCCACATGCAGCCAGCCAGGTGGCCTTGAGCCAGTCAAAGTGCTCTCAGAGCTCTCTCAGCCTGCCTACCTCATAAGGTGTCTGTTGTAAGCCGCTTTGAGTCTCCTTCAGGTAGTAAAAAGTAGCGTACAAAAAACAGCTCTTCTTTTCTCACTCACATTATAGAATGGCAAAAGACAATCTCGGGGATCATAAATTCCTTTGGCTACTCAGTGACATCCAGTTAAGGGTTTTCCCATCCCTTTCTTGTCTTCTGTCTTGTCCACCCTAACCCCAGTTCAGATCCAGCATAATGAAAGGAAAATTGGTCAAAGCTAAATAAAATGAGTCTGTCTGAATTTTGTTCTGCGCTGAATGCAATGCACAGAATCTCTCCTTGGGAAAATGGCTTTAACGACGGTTAAATTGCCTGGCTATAATTGCATGGCTGGAGATATAAATATTTCATGTGCCATATGCTTCATCAGAATTTCTTCATGAGGCGCCTGCATGGTGGCTACTCTAATTCACGCCCACTGCTAACAACTCTCCGAGAGTCAAGAGGTCAGCCATAGAGGGGCTGCTGGTTCATGGAAGTGCCCTGTTACCTACAGGCTTCACAGATGTGGGGAAGTGGCAAAGAGGAAGCTAAGAGGACTTTGGTCCTGCTCTGCAGCTCTCTCCTCACTTTAAGGAACTCACAGCTATGACCATATACTAGTTTCTTTCTAATAGGGGGAAAAAAAGAAAGCAGAGACAAAGGTGTTCCCAACACCAGTATGAAAATGTGCAGGCATTACTCGGATGTCTCTGTCATTTTCTCCAGATTTAAATTCTCACCTGTCTCCCCAGACCTGTTATCTCCGCATCTGCAGACTTACAGACGACTGATCTTTATCTGGCAGGGCTGCCTGTGCTGTAAAGGAGTCCAACGACTCAGAGGTGTGAATAACAGCACCTGGGCCCCGGTCCTATAAGTGACTGCACTCTTCCAAAATCCTGCTGTTTTAACAGCATGTATACAAACCAAAGACAAAGCTCGCAATTCACAGAAGCATTTCTCCTGACTGTAATCAAACAACCCCAAGGAAATGAGTTACTTACAGCAGATTAAGCAATTTGCCACAGTCTCTCCATAAACTGGAATTGTAAGTAGTACAATGCTCTAAATCAGGGGTAGTCAACCTGTGGTCCTCCAGATATTTATGGACCAATTCCCAGGAGGCCCTGCCAGCATTTGCTGGCAGGGGCTCATGGGACTTGTAGTCCATGAACATCTGGAGGACCACAGGTTGACTACCCCTGTTCTAAATGTTCTGCATAGAAGACTCAAGAACAGGAGCTATTGGTTCGGAACTTACAGTGTTTCTCCAAGATGATCTCTCAACTACTCTGGGAAATAACAGAGGCAAATCCTCCAATGCTATGCTCAATTTGTAAGGTCTGGGGTACACCTCAGTGTAAGGTCTGGAGTGCGCCAGTGGCAAAGTTCTAGATAGGCCAAACACAAGCAAACTGGCTCAGTCTAGGGGCTATTATGCATGTAAAGGTTTTCATCAAAGTCAGCACGCTGACCCTTTTAAATCGTCTGTTTTTAAGTTGTTTTTTTCTGCAAGGTTTATACATTTGAAAGATGGACTTATGACGGGGGGCAACTCCTCCATTGTGCTAGATGCTCACTGGCAGACCATGGTTAGTTGCAATATCACATGACTGCCACTCTGGTACATGCTACTGGCAGGGCTTTATGGGAATTGTAGTTCATAGGCACGGAGACCTCAACAAGAAATTTCTGTGGGAACACACAGACTTTTGAAAACACTACAACCTCTACCCCTCAGAGGTATATTGTTCCTCACAGAGAGTGCATTGAAATGCTTGCAAATGCCTCTGAGGAAACGGATAAATTAATTTCTGCTGGCGTAATGTTGTCATAGCAGAGGTGGGAGGGTCTGTGCCAAGCAAGGGATGCCTCAAGCTCCCATTGGTGGACGAGGGACTAGGGGTGTCTGGTTCCTCCATTGGTGTATGGTGGCACAAATCTGGTGATCAAAAACACACCAGCGCTTATGTATGCAAAAACAAGCGTTTTCACGACCACTGTAAAAGAAAAGTTGTTTTAAAACTAGTTTTAAAATCTGTACTGAAAAGACGCAGTGGGGGGGGGACACCATGCGTAATCAAAAATATACTACAGTAGCTTTTCTGTTGCAAAACCAGCTCCACATGCATAATTTTTTTTAAAACTCTTTTTGGGCAGACTTTTTGCAAGCTTTCTTACCATGCATAATACACCTAGTCTGACAGCAGATTTTTAAAAACTCTAAAACAGCCCAGCTAGGATTGCCACGAGTCCTCTGTGTTTGTGTGATTTTATGTTAACCCAATGCGTTAAACCTTGAGTCCAAGAACATGTGATCACTGCAAATGGAAGTAACCAAATGATGAGTTGGACCCAATCAATTTGTCCACTGGTGAAAAAGAGAAGAACAGGTCCCATTTAGACCACCAAAGAAGTCTGTGCTGGGGATCATGGAACTGCATGGATAAAACACATGTGGGATGGGGGGGCTGTAAAAAGGAGAGCAATTGAACAAAACTGTTTTAAAAAACTGGCTATATCTAAACTATTTTCCCCCATGTTTTCCCCCACTCTTTGAACAAGAATTGATGCAAGTACAGTGCGTTATTAAAAATGATAAAACCCTCAAAGATTATATTTCATATTTCCAGATATCTCAAGTTGGAAGTAATCATCCAAGAGAAATGTCTTCAATTTTTAGACAAGCAAAAGCCAGCATTTCCTTTTATATGCTGCAGAACCAGACCACGCAAATGATAAAGAACTAGGCTGGTGGTCTAGCTTCTAGAAATAAGGTCATAAATAACGGCATTCAGTCAAGACTCTTGCAAGGGTGCCAGCTGAGATAGGCATATTGTGACCTGGACTTCCAGTGACCAGGAACTGGATGGAGTCCAACCAGAATTCAGTAAAGGCCAAGAGACTTTGCTTAAATTAATCCATTTCCATTTGGGCTTGTGTCCAGACAGGAATGTCATCCTTATCCCTTACTACTCAACACAAAGATAAATACTACAAAAAAGAGGGGGGAAAGCCCAAAATGTGTTCTAAATTAAGAGTAGGATGTTTTTTCAACATTTGACTTGCCCTGTGGTATGAGTCACTGCCGTTCATGTGCATTTACAGCCAAAAGTCATGCCCTTTGTTGACATATCCCCCAGTCACAGGCAAAACATGCCTTTTCTGTCCATCACGGCAGATGGCAAATTCCACGTTACGGCACTGGTCACCATGAAGTGTCCATTTCCTCCTCCAGTTGAGATTGCTGTTTATTCTTTCTCAGGGTTGAGCCTCATAAATCAGGCGTACGGTAATTCCAGAGAAAGCATGCACATGCTCAAAAAGTGATATTTGCAGTAGTTTGGCAGGGCCCGAGTCTTGCACATGGTTGCAGGCGCACACAACTAGGAGTCAGCAAACACAGAGTTTCTTCTTAGTTATCATATTAGGGAATTCCCTGGACCTCTATTCTCAGCCAACGTTCAATGGGGGGGGGGATGGGGAGACTGGATATTTAGCCATGCACCAATGCATGAAGTCACTACCAGTTCAAAACTAGTGAACTAATAGTGTAGCTGCAATGCTCTAGGATTCACCCAAAACACTATGGGAAGGCGACTGTAAGCCGCTTTGAGCCTCCTTCAGGTAGGGAAAAGTGGCATATAAGAACCAACTCTTCTTCTTCTTCTTAACCACAGAGTTTTAGTTATCCCAGGGCATTGCCCTGATGCAATGACATCACTTCCAGTTTCACATCAGAAGAGACATAGTGCATTGGCACAATGACAAATTGTCAGATTCAGGGGGTACCTGATATCAGATGTTGTAGTTTGCACTAACTAGCCCTTCCTTAGAAGGCTTCTGTTGAGCATAAACAAACTGTTATCACCTTTCATTATTCATTAATCACATTAATTAGGCATTTGTCTCACCTCTACAAAAGACATTTTAAAAGAGAGTTTCAGAGGTAAACAAGGTAAATTAAAGTAAAAACAGAGTAGCATAAAAAAATAAGATCAAATTATCCAAAAGATAACTGAGATATAATTAAAATTATCCAGAAGCATGCATTCTGTTTATGGGTCTTTATTGCAGCTACTTAGCCATCTGCAAGGTGATATAGGGATTTTTATCCAACAAAAGGTACATTAATGGCTGGTCTTCTGGAAGACACTGAACATTATGCAAGTGAGGCCTAATCATTACATTCCTTGGCTCCAAATAAAGATTACATTGAACTAATAAATGAGCTAATTGTTTGGGAACCCCAGCCCTACAAGGGCAATACCATTCAGAATACCTATAATAAAATAGCTAAGAGAAGGATATTAAACTGAGCAAGCATAAAGGCTCTGTGATCTGAGATGATTCTAGATTGGACAGATAAACAGCTGCGGTACCATAATCTGCTGTAACACCACGGGACACAGGAGAGCAAAATCTGCTTGCTAGAGGACACAAGATTTGTCTTTCCATGTCTAACAGGCACTGATGCAACAGGCTAAAAACTTGCTTCCACTCCAACATCAGAAAAGAGTCAAGGGAAATACCAATAGAGCTAATTTTTCTATGAATTAACTTTGACTACTTGCGTGCATGTGAATCCTCAAACATAGCAGATATGTAGCTTGGATAAGTTAAGAAATGAGATGCAACCTGAACTTTATGGTCTGAATCCACACTCTGGTTTCCACAAGCCCTTATCCAGTAATAAGGCACATGGCTGTGTATCCAACACAGTTAGGAAGACACAGAATATGGTACAAGAAAGTAGACTGAGCCCTCTCAATCGCCTGGTTGAATGCGCCAATTTAAAGATTCGATATAGATTTGGCCTTGATTGCACGACATACCGACCATCATGTACAAATAAGAAATTGGCCACACTGGCTGCATTACTTTGGCTAGAGTATCATTTCTGCAGGATAACCAGTTGTTGTATTGGAAATTCAGTCACAAGTAGCTAGATTGTTTTACCTGTTCAATGTCAGTTCCTCTAACTCTCCAGCAAAAATGCTTCTGGGCCTTAGAGAAGACCAAGATCTTAGATTTTTCAAAATTTACAGACATTTGGAGCCAAGGATTAAAATCGCAGTAAGTCACAAGTGGAGACAGGAGACATCTTCAGCCCAGTTGTGCTGCTGATAATATCAGCCTCATCAGCATAGAGTAGTAAAGAAATGAGATGAGAGCCAAGTTTGCGAAAGTGTCCTTCAACTGCCCCTAGGGCTGGCCCAAGGTCAGTTTTAAAAAGATTAAAGAGGCAGAGGACCAAAACAAACCCATTTTTGATGCCTCAGTTTATAGCAATCTCTAGTTAGTTCACCCTGAAGGACAACTAGATTTGCAAGACCTTGGGAAGAGGACAGCAAAATCCGACTTTAAGTGAAATAGGTTCCTTGAAGTGGGGGGAACGGACCCTCTTACCTGATCACAGATCAGCTCCCATTTCTTCTCGTTATCATACTGCCGGAGTAGCCTTGCTTTGTCAGGAGGCAAGTTCATTGCATTCTGCAGAAAAAGAGAAAGCAAATATGGGTGACCACAGCAGGCTTCAGGCTGAGAGAGGGGTGACCTTAACCCACTGTTACAACATGGTTGTGTGTCAAGTGCTGTCAAGTCGCAGCCGACTTAACAGCAACTCCCGTAGTTTTCAAGGCAACTGATTAATGCCTTCAACATGGTTGTAATTAACATTAGCTGCTTTCCTCTAAATTCTTGGTTAACAAAGCATTCCATTAAAAAAAAAAAAGGTTGTTGAAATGAGAACTGCCAGGGAAAAGAAGATGGAGGACATGGAATTAATTTCAGGCATTATCAAGGTTTACAGGACAGAGAAATCGTGGGTTGCTTATGGGGATTCCTCCCCTCTTCCTCCACTTACTACTGTGCAACGGCAAAGAACTGAAGCAAAGCGGATAGGAACACAGGACTCTTGGTTAAAACATTCAAGGCTGCTTCCAAGACAGGAGGGTGAAGCTGCGTTGTTCCCATGGCAGCGGCTGAAAGTGGAGCAGAAACCGCTTCCGCACAGTCCTGTTCCTGTGCCACTTGCTCTGCCATCATCCCTGCGCCTTCATTCCCCCTTGACACAGACCTTCCACCTCATAACCTTTAAAAAACACTTTATCTATCTATCCGGAGGAAATTTTAACAAGTTGGCAGGGTGGGAGGTGGAACAAGGAGCTCACCTCTGCAATTCTGAAAGCCCAGATGCCTCTGAGGGGTTGTCCAAATGGATGGTCCCCCATAGTCACCCCATAGATTTCCCTCTATTTCTTCTCCGGAGTGAAGGGGAAGAAACAGAAGCCAGAGGGGTTGTGTAGTGATTGGTTAGGACATTGTTTGGCAGTTCCCCTTTACTTAAAAAGACTAAAACAGCCCCATCACTGTACATAGCAGTTTATAGAATAACAGGAGCAAAGATATCAACATCCCTGCACAAGGTTACAGTCTAAGGCTGACAGCAGAAATACAACAAAAATAGAAAAGGAGAGAGGCAAGGAGGTGATGTAGATTGACAGCAAAATTTTAAAACTTTCTTTGAGTGTATGAGCCCACCTTAACTCTTAATCGCACTGTTGGTCCATCTTGCCAGGGAATGTCTACTCTGATTGGTGGAAGCAACCCTGTGTCTCAAGCAGAGGAGAGGTCTTTCCTCGGCTTTGCTTCCTGAGATCCTTCTTAACTACAGAAGCCAGAAACTAAGCCAGGGACTGAACCTGGGACCTTCTGAATGTAAAATATATGTCCTACCACTAAACTATAGTTTTTTTGCAATAACAAACTCTCAACTATTATTATCTTTGGCAAAGCAGCAGCTATTATTACGAACAATCTTGAGACTGTTACTTCTGGAATATTTAAATGCTCCAAAAGTGCAAGCATCCTGGGCTAGAATGAGATGAGAACCGAGACTGTGTAGTTAAAATATGGGGGAGTGGGGGGTAATAAACGGCAGCAGTGATTCTATACACACAGAGGGCTAGAAGCAGAACAAAGCTTGAGTCCAGGGGCACCTTTAAGACCAACAAAGTTTTATCCGAGATATAAGCTTTGGTGTGCGTGCACACTTCTTCAGATATAATGAAACAAAATTTCCTCAGTCATTACATATAGGCACAGAGAGACTGGGGGGTTAATTGATCGGGAGAGTTAGGCGCATGTCATTATGATACTGGGAATCACAAATAATCCGGAATGTCCAGTTCTTTTGGCTTCACAATTCTGAGGCATTTAAAGGAACGGAGATCTCTTTAACTGCCTCTGTGTCAGAGTTCACTCTAAACCAGGATGTTGTGCAATTTTGAGTGAACTGACTCCAAGGCAGTTGAAGAGACTGTTCCCTTTAACTGCAGGGGATTCAGTCCTGGGCTGGCTCTTCCTGTTTCTTGCAGTTCAGTACAAGTAGTAGAAGGAGCCAGCCCCAACTGAGCTGAGGCAGCAGGGAGCCAGCAGCTTCTGCAGGCCCAGCTGATCCTGGGCCGGCTCCCCTTATAGTTTGGTTTGAGCCAAGCTGTAATGGGAGCCAGCCACAGCTCAAGCAGCACTCAGCTGGCAGCTCCCACCATCCTGGCCATTCCTGGGATGGTTTGATTTCGCTCCCTCCCATTTTATTTCATTGTTGCCCATGTCCCAATGGGCTGGTTTTGTTCTATTCCACGCTGCGGAAGGGACAGGAATTCCCATAGAAAGGCAGAGGATCGCTTACAGAAATTTATTAAAGCTGCAGCTTCATTTTGTCAATTTACACCAGGGTGTTTCCCAAACTGGTATGTGCTCTCAAATACAATACATGAGGTTTTATAAGGTGTGAAATCCCACCCCAATCAACTCACAATTAATTCACATCTTAAATGTTCACTTCAGCACCACCATTGATAACATCTTCCTATAGAATCCTTCCATAATCATGTAAAAAGTCATAAAATCAAACGGTCAGTCCACCAACTTGACAGCAGAAGGGAGAGAAATGATAACTCAAATGGCTCAGAGCCATTTTAGCCTAACAGCTTGGTGGCTCCCCCCCCCCCCATCAGCTGGTGGGTTTAAATGGCTGGTAGCCATTTCAAGGGTCCGTTTCATTTCCCCTGCTTTTGTCTACTCAGTGTTAAGTGATTAACTATCCACTGCTCAAGATTAATGTATCCTAGAGATTCTACTGGATAAAAGGAAAAGGAATATATTTTAGTGTACTATGTATCGTGATTCCCCTTCTTTCCCACCTCCCAAATGTCTATATTTAAAAGCTTTGACTTTTTAAAAAAGAGATCTTGAAATGTCATTAAAATGCTAATGAAGTACTATTTTAATGTAACAGCAGGGCAACATTCTGATTTTAAAATGTCACTGAAAGCAAACTGAAGGAGATAATTTACATACTTGGGCTCAAATCTGTGCCAATCGTGATGCAACCTATAAAGAGTCTAAACTGGAAACGACAGTCAATTGTCATCACCAATAGATTGTTTGGACAGATAGGAACAGGTATGTCTAAATATCACAAGTCATCCAGTGCAGTAAAGGCCTTTAGGATAGCTTCATATGCTGCCATTCCAAAGGTGCAATCTACAAATCTCTGTGCTGATTTTTCCTTCAAAATCCTACTGTCCTAGTTTTTATCATAGTCAGGGACTGTTGGGACTTGAATAACAAATGGCCCACACAAGCCCTCAATACTGCTGTGACAGATCATAAGCATCCTTGGCAGTTTGTTTATGGCCACTGGACTGTATGTTGTCTGCATCCCTTGGATTTGGTCTCCCTGTGATATTACAAGAAGGGGTTGCATAAGTGCCAGTGCTCATATATAAGGCTGCACCAACTTCCATCAATTTCCCCTCAGGTTCATTATCACAGTGGTCCCCAACCTTTATTAGGCTGGGGACCGGCAGGGCATTGGGCCGCGCCCACAGGGACCGCGCGGGCCACGCCCACGAGCCGCGCCCGGCCGCGCCCGCGGGCCGCACCCGTGGATCGGGGCGCGGCCCGGCCCTGATTCCCTCTCCCCGCCCTCCCCGCAGTAAGAAGCTTCCCGGGCCGCAAGCTTGCGGCCTGGGAAGTTTTTTACTGCGGGGGGGGGGCGGGGAGAGGGAGCCGCGGCCTGGCGCCATGGCCTTTGCGGCCCGGCGCCGGGCCGCGGCCCGCAGGTTGGGGACCACTGCATTATCATATACCCGTCTATTTTCACTAGTGTAACTATACAATCAGGACAAGTGAGCGCCAGTGATAGTAAACTCATCATGGATACATTGGAATGGTAATAGTCCACTGAAAAATTAGTATGAAGCTTACTAATGCAACGGGAAGCCAGCTCTGACATTTTCTCAGCTATCTATTACAATACAATACCAAACAAAACACAGAATTTTCCTGTTCAGCGCTATACAGTTTTCTGTAACTCATCGCACATGCTTTTCATGGGTATGCTAGCTCATCAACTTTACGAGTGGGATATTTTTGTGCACTTGCCATCAAAGACTTTGAGTGCAAGTTCAATTATTTGTCAGAAGATCCCAGTTTCCAAATTCTTGATGCAAAGAAACCACCTGATCACTTCTTCTTCTTCAGGCTTTCAAGCTGCTATTCACAACAGTGTAATTATATTACAATTACTATTTCATTAAAAAAAAGCACACCCTGCCTTTTCATTGCCCATACATGTTAGAAAAGGAAAATGCACGGGAGATTTAGCAATAGTTTACGTTTACTTACATGAAAATATGAATATTGAACAGGAAGTGCAAAATTAGCTGCATTACTGGAATGACAACAGTGTTGACGTTCCAAAGCTTTGGGGGTGTGGTGGTCAGCCACTCATCTAGTCTCCCAAAAGCCAATGTTTTTCCTTAGAGTAATTTGTATACTTGGTTGTCCTGAATGAGGTACTCAGTTAGTAAGAAAAACAATATTAAATGCAGTTAAAATGCACTTATATCTAATGTTGAACCTTAACTTAAGAGTATAGAGAAGCACGTCGGTCCTCAACAAGGGCCAGGGCCTTCTCGGTCCTGGCCCCCACCTGGTGGAACGAGCTCATGAGGAGATCAGAGCCCTGCCCGAACTTCCACAGTTCCGCAGGGCCTGCAAGAGGGAGCTCTTCCACCAGGCATTCGCTTGAGGCCGACCGACTTAGAACACCTGTTGAGCCCCCAGACGCACCCTCCATGACTGAAAGAATCAACCTCCCAGTGTTACTGTTAATTGTTATTTGTATGTTATAAATAACATACAAAGTCTTCGGGGAGGGCGGTATATAAATCTAAATAAATTTTTAAAAATGTGGTTTTGTAATCTTTTGATGCCTCATTTGAAAGTTGTTGATGTTACAGTCTATATATCGTTCCATGTAAGTTATATAATGTTCAATGTAAACTGCCCAGAGCTGCAAAGAAATAGGCGGTAGAGAAATATAAATAAATAAATAAATAAATAAATAAAATCAAAAAAAATCCACACAATGGGGCTAATGACAGACACAGTTTTTCATTTTTTTAAATCCTCGCGGTTAAACAAAACATCGAAACAACAGAAGATATATCTGTAGCTTTACAAAATAAATATTTATAAATATCTTGCAAGAATAGATTGCGAGATTTCAGTGGCCATTTCAGGAGTGCTAGGCAACCACAAGAAGGAAAAAAGAGGAAATAATGTAGATAGGAGACTAGGGAGGGAAACGTGATCCCTCCTGAAAGTCCCTGCACGCCCCCAACATGTTCATAACACAGTTGTTCAGTCTTCCTAACTACCCCACCATTTCTTCTCCCATTTGCCCTTTAACCCCACCAGGAAAGCCTTATGTTTTAATTGTGCATCATAATTATTCCTATTCATTCTGGAAGGCATCTATGGTGTGACTGTTGTTTCTTCCTGGAATTACACTTTCCGGTGAAGTGCACTAGAACTGTGCACCATTAGTAAGTCAGACTTATAGAGCAGTCATCTGAAAATGTACAGCAAGCTCAGCCTGCCCGAGCCCCGTTGGAAAGAACGGACGTGACAGCTTCCACTTTGAGTGGTACTGCTGTTTTATTTTCTCTGTGTCCCCCCCCCCCCCCGTCTAGAGCCCTGAGGCAGAGTGATCAAAAGTACTAGGTCAAAGGACTACTGCTCCTCACAATTTTAGGCAGACACCTGAGACATTTTAAAGATGAAACGACAAATGCAAAGTGTGTCTGCAACGAGCAGACATTCGAAATCATGTGTATCATATTAGATGTACTTGCCAACAACACCTTCATTGTGCACCTTGTCAAGGAGCCGTGATTAGCAAAGACTCAGCTGCAAACCTGTGCACAGTAGGTGAAGGTTTGCCTATGCGTGGTACGCAAAAATAAATCTACAGTGGCAGTCCCGGGAAAACTACCAGAGGAAAAGAACCTCACTAACCTCAGGGAAATTGGATTCTGGTGGCACATGTTCAGAACCCGTCTATGTATCTTGCATGTCTTCTTTTCAGAATGTGTGTCAGTGTGAGCGTAATGAGAGAAACCCCGCTAGAGAGTCTGAAAGTAGGATTTCTGCCACTCGTGAAAATTCACACAGGAATAAATTTCCTGGCTTCCCCCTCCCCTCCTCGATTCTCACACTTCTAAAATGTGATTAGAAGTTCAGCACCATTTAAGTCAGCCTGCTTTTTTCACACCTTTCTGCTACCTACATTGACCTTTGACCCAGATAGAGCCACAGATAAAAAGGCAGGAAATGATTGCATTTCTTCCCCCCCCCCCCACCCCAAGAACTGGTCATTAGATTGCCCCAGCAAGTGACTGAGAGAATAAATGTGTTGTTGTTTTTCTCTTTCCTATGGGAGCATGTTCCTTTGCTTCCCCCCCCCCCCCACTCCTGCCGCCGCCGCAAAAGTTTTTCCCTTCAGGCCACAATTCTTGTTCCACCTTGTTTTTAAATTGCAAAATATTTCTCATTCTCCGCTCCGACTGATAACGCGCAGGGGGAGACAGAAGGCTACAACAATAGCAAGCAAAAGCAAGCCTCCTTTCATGTGTCAGGGGTTTTTCCCCCTTAGTCTTTCCAACTCCTTCTGCTACACTTGGTAATTTCTTTTAAGCCCAGAGTTCTTTACTGCATATTTTTGTTGGTGGTGAGGAGATGCCTTCTTTTAATCCTTCCTAGCAGACGAGGCTCTAAATTGCATTCCAGGACTACACAAAGCACCGAGGCTATGTCAAGCATTGCTATTGGCAACCGAACCGCTAAATCACCTTGAACTGTGATCTCGGAACAGCACAAGGATAGTGAGAAAGTTTCTCCCGAGTCAGAACTCACTGAAACAACAGACCTACGCAATGCAAGGTTTTAGGAGGTGCTTTGAGCTTGAGGGCATTTCAGAGATGCTCCGTAGACTGCATATATCACTTTCTGTTGACAATAGGAACTTAATTATTGTCTGGAGACTCGGTAATATGGGAAACAGCTTCTCTTTCTCTGACCACTGCAAAGACATCGGGCTATATTTTGTTATTGTTGTATCATTAGCAGTTGTATTTTATTTAGAAAATCCAACCCTGTTATCTAAGCTGTTTATACTTCTGGTCCCCGCTCCACAGTGGAATCCAAAAAGCATGTAAAATGCATCTCAGTTATTCTTGTTTTTCATGAGGGTGGAATATTCAAAGGGTTGGGCTTGGAACCAGGAGACCTTGAACTGCCAAGACCGCAATCCTAGGCAGTATCCTATCTCCAGGGTCTGCAGCTCAGTGGGATTCACTCCCAGGAAAGGGTTCTTAGAATTGCCTTGGGAGCGATATTAAGATAACCACTCAGCCTAAATTACTTTAGGGTTGGGACAAGATGTGGATGGGAGAACAAAATTTCCCACCCATGCCACCTGGGGGAAGAGCTGACTGACTAAAGATGAAATAGGTATATTTTTATTTGTAAGGAGGAATTCCCATTCAGACTTCATTCAGATAGTAGCCTATTATGTAGTTACCAGCAATAATGTCCAGTGTGTGAAAAAATCCAGTGGCTCTAGAAAACTGTTTGGGGATAGGATTAAGTAAGAAGCTTAATAGGGAAGCCACTGTCCAATCTCTCTCTCTCTCTCTCTCTCTCTCTCTCTCTCTCTCTCTCTCTTGCTCACTTTGAATTATCCTTTAACATTTGGAAAAGGTAAACAGGAACCTTTCTTCTCATGAAAATTATTATCCCTCCCTCCACTCTTTCCTTCAAGGAGCATCCAATGCAGTATGTGGTCTCTCTCTCCCTCCTATCCTCATAAATTGCATTTTGCGGTTTGGTTTGGATTATGGTTCATAGCTGAACCACAAACTGGTAGATGAGTTCACAAACTGAACTAGTTCACATCAGTTCATGAGGCACTTAAAGTTTAAACCCCTGCTTTCTGTTCCCCCGTGGCAGAGAACAGAAAGCAAAAATTTAATTAAACTGCTCAGAGCCATTTCAGCCCATTTTCTGCTTACCACCAAAAACTGCAGTGAACAGAAAATGGGGTGAAATGGCTCCAAGCCATTTAACCCCCTGATTTCTGTCCCTCACCCATTTTCTTGGAGAGCAGAAATTTGGGGCTTAAATGGCTCATGAACCAGCATGAAGCAGTTCAGTCTGCGAATCAGCTGAACCATTAACCCACTTCCTGCTAGGTGCTTGATGAGCACGGAGCCTCCCACCATGGCAAAAAGCAACAGACCGTGAGTCTTGTGCATAACTGACCTAGGTGACAAGCACAGCTTTTTACTTCCCCCTTGATACCACTCAAGGTACTATGTTGCATTGACACCCTGGAACAATAAAAAGCTTACCACCTGCACTGTGGTTCTGGAGTACAATCAAAACGTTTGATCTGATTTTAAAATATAGTAATCAGATGAATAGGTTACCAGATTGTATCTGATCACACTACCTTGCACTTGATTTCACCACACAAAAAGGTAGACCAAAGGCTACTTGGTTGCTTAAACTGGAACTGGAGCAGACCTGATCAAATTTCTAGAAGTCTAGTTACACCTTCTCGTAAACCCTTCTGAAATCTCATTTCACAATAGGAACTCCTCTCCAGATTCCAACAAAATGTCACTTACTGTCAGTTATTTGTGAAGGTAAAAGTTATTCTCAAAGTTATTCATGACCTGTGTTGTATTTCTATGCTTGGTTCAAAGACGCCAAACAGATTCCAGTCCTTTCCTACATAAGAATTTTCAGCCAACCACATGAGAAAAAGAAGAAGAAGAAGAGTTGGTTCTTATATGAGCGTATCTTACATGGCCAGCGAAACATCACAAGCTTATAATGCTAGAACAATTTCATTGATTCCATTGGATATAAACAGCTACAAACTTTAACACAGTTGGAACAGGAAATAATGAGGAGAATGGACTACATTGAGTAGTTGTGTTCACCAGTTACAACACAGTGGAAAACAAATTATAATGACTCAGAAAAAAAACCTAGACAAGGTAAGAGGGCTATGCCCAGATATTTAAACTTATCAAAAAGCAGCTAAGAAGAAGAAAGGATTGGATCAGAGGAATTATCTGTCTCCGTCGACATGGTTAGTGGGACATCCCCACTACCCAGATGCTATAATACCCAGTAGTGAAAAATGATAAGTCTACTGTCTTTTCTCCCCTTCCCAAAGCTAATAGCAGCTGGGGGGAAGGGGTGCCATATAAAACAGCTTGAGAAATGCTGATTTAAATTGCCTGTCAGCTGTCTTTAACTGAAATTAAAGACATCAGGAATTATTATTACAGATTTTGTCTACTTTCACTATAGGTATGTTAGAATTATTTTGATATTTATCAGGTGGAACAGTTTTTGGACATGATCAATCTGTGTACAATGGACAACAGATGGCGGGAATGGCTTCTAGTTTAATTCAGTTCCTATTTGTTGCGACAGTTTGTCTTTAGTAAGATAGTCCTATATCCTCTTCAACCAGATTTATACAGGCTGGCTTCGACCTTTCCAAGGCATAAGTGTTTTGACTTAGTCAGCAGTCAGAAGCTTGAAAAAATAATCTTCTCATAAGATATCTCCGTTTAATATTCATACAGCTCTTGTGATGGAAGACTCTTGTGGCTTTGGTTTAGTTAATGGCCAACAATACTTCTTTAACAGCCACTGAGGGCTAGGAAATGCCTATAGAAACAAGTATTGATGGCTGGTGTCTACCATGTGCTGTAAACACTCCAATGTGGGCAGGAATCTAGCTAAGTTGGCAAAAGGGTCTCAACTGTTAGCCAGACACAACCTGGGAGAGCATAAAATGCTGTTTACTTTGGGAGACATGAACAGTGCTTTGGAGACTGGGTGTCTGCCAAGGTCCCCCATGCTTAATTTCAATATCTATATATAAATACATTTGTCCAAAAACGATAATTGGCACATACCCACCACATATTAATGTAGGTTCTAATTCCATCACAATCCCTGGGTTGCCAACAGTTGACACAGGCCCCCCCAACAAAATTTAATGGGAGCCCCCCCCCGACAAAATTTAACTCTGGCCTTGATTCTGTTACTGAGAACAAACCTAAATATTATATAAGTCACATAACATTGCCCAGTTACTGAGAATTTTAACCACTAGTTCACACAGAATACCCTGAACAATCTTCCCACTGAGAATTTATTAGGCTGAAATACAGAGAATATTTCAAAGGAAGGCGCTACTTGCAAGGAAGGCAATTGTCTGCTCCTGTGTCCTTATAGAAATATTAGTTTCAGTTATGTTTTTCTGTTATGTGAACAGTGCCAATGTCCACCAGAAATTCAATGGCTTGAGAAGAGCTAGCAGCCAATAATTTGTCACATAATATCCATTCCCTTTATATTCCAGGTGACCGAGATGACCAGTTTTCAAAAACTGGCTAACAAATGTATAAATTGTTGGATCTGTAGTAACCAATTCCAGTCAGTTTTAACTTCCAGCAATTTGGTCCAAATTGCTAACAGAATGACCAAGATGAATCAGATATACAAGGTAGAAAAATTATTTCTCCATCCAAGGAAGAAAATCAGGTCCTCTATCCGTTATCTACCCCCAAACTCAGGACAGCCAAAAAATGATGCAAATAGACAACTGGAAGTAACAGAATTTAACCCTTTTTTCCTCAGATATATATTACGGTTAATATATAAAGATTGCTAATTGGGCATACCCTTTCTAAGAAGGTGATATTGGGTTATTTTTCTCTTTTACATCTGATCCACCTTAAATCTCCTGATGTTCTGAAATGGTAGACCATGGAATAATTGGAAGGGCAGGAAATCATCCTCTCGCATAGCACAACAAATTTCTCATATCTCTCCAGTGTTGTAGCTCTTCTTTGTTAGCATGAAGCTTTAGAAACAGCTCAATTGATCTCATAATGCATATTATGGTTTACTGCTTGTCAATCATATGCCATCTCAGTGATACACAGCCTTTCTGCCCTCCTCCTCCACATTCCCAAATTACACAGGTTCTCAGGCTAACCACCAAACAATACATATATTCATTCCACTTCTTAACACAGATTTGATGAAAGGCAGATTTAGTTACATTATGGGAAGAAAATGTAAAATGTGAAGGAAATAGCAGAAAATGAACTGAAATTTAAGTAACCAGGGACTATGAAAAATAACAACAGTGAAACAGGACCTCATATTCATAGTTGACTATGAAGTCCCAAAGAGTTGCACCCCAAATTTTTCCACATTGATAAAAATTATACGTTCATGAACACAGCTACAAAGGAGAATTCTTTCGCTTTTTTCGATTCAGTTCCTTCCTCCAAACCCACAAACCTTTAGGATATGTGCCTAACACATATCTTCACAACTGGAATTAAACCAGAGTACATGCACCAGGAACAAACACATGTTCCTCCCTATTTATCCCCACCTTCACCACCTTCTCCTCATATTGCAATTTCCCATATATAAAAAGTTGAAATGGGTCGTAGCTTTCTGTGCCTGGAGGAGGGTCAAGTATGGTTGTGGTGGTGGGGAGGACATCTGTACCAAATAGTTGCTCTTATATATGTGAAGAGCCCCAATAGGAGGAGTGGTGTCCAGGGCACGTCCGGACTCCATTTCCAGCTCCACAGGCCAATCCACGAGTCAACACGGATTGGGCCGCCCCCAGAAGCTGGCTGCGAGGTGCTCGCACAGCTTTGCGGCCAGACCCTGCCTGCCTGCCAAGGAGGCCACTCCCGCGGCACCCTGGCCCAACCCCCAGCAGGACGGCTGGCTGCGCAGCCATCAGCCCAGCTGTCAGCGGGACAACCAGGTAGGGCAGCAGCAACACTGTCAGGGGGCCCACTGCTAACGCAATGGGCTTTCAGGCTAGTAAATAAATACCTTCATAACACTTTGTACCCCCCAAGTCAGAAGAAAGGACCAGTTCCCTCAAATTAGCTCAGTGAATTTGGGCATATACCTGTTCATTTCCTCTGTAGTGCTTGTCTTTTGTCTCTTGTACAACTGATAGTCACTTGTACCACAAATCCGTGAAGTGAAGGGTGAGCTCACTCAATCAGATGTTAAACTAATTCATAAGGATTACTGACCAAAAAACACAGGTAACAGATAAGCCCAATACCCAGGAAAACAGGATACATTCAGGAAGAATCTTGTTCCTTTCATGACCTGCAAGATGGATTCCCCACAACAGGAACAGCCTTTTGACTCTCCTGAAAGCAAAACTATTAAGTTTACTATTAGCATAGCATTAGCTGCTAAGCAGCAACAGGAAACAGCTGCATTTCAGGATTTTTTTTTTTAAAGCCATATTCCTGGGGCAGTCCATATCATGCTACATTACACTTTCCTTTGCTTTCTTCTCCCATGCAGACCTCGCTCTCTTCCATTAGAGTAAAAGACCTAGGCCGGAGGGACATGACCCATGTTGGCTGAACTCATACAACCACTCAAAATTTTGTGAATGTAAACACTTTCTGCTTCCAACAAAGATCTGCTATAAAGCCTTTTAGCCAGGAAGGCTACAAAAACCTGGATGCAGGCCAAAAATGTTAGCATATGCCTCCAACCTCAGCATTTTAAAATCCACCCCCCTAAAACAGACAAAAGCTGGCCCAAAGCAGAGCTTATTGCTAAATGCTATGCTAAATTCCTGTTTAATATGAGGTGACAAAATGAATATTCATTCACCTCCACAGTTGTTCCTTTCTCTCACACGTGCTCTCTCTCTCTCTCTTTAAAAATAGAAAGATTAGGAGAGGTTTGGCAAAGCTGATTTACCTACTTTATGTTTAAGTTTTCCAAATGTAATGTTGCAAAACTGTCATCTCTAAGAGATGCGGCATACATGACATAAGCCAGATATGAAATACTAAAAATGGCCTTTCCTTTTCAGTGGTCCTCACCACAAGTATAAAATGTAGGGAGAACTTGTCTCTCTGAAACAATTCAATCCAGTTCACACAAACCGAGAGCTAGCCAACCATGTACACAAGAAGCATGATCAGAATTGTTACTGCCTGGTATGACCTGAGCCAGCTGGGAGCAAGAACCCAGAGGAGAGCTGTTATGAAGATGAGGAGTTTTTTGGCCCTTCCTAAATTGTTAAGTTACTGGGGAGTATTAACTGAGGTTGCTTTGTTAGAGGACAGAGTTTGAGAGTACTGCTTGTAGCCTGCTAGAGAGTAGTGTTTTTGTCTTGGACTCTTGGTTCTTTGTCTGGTCTATTGCTCACTGAGCAAGGCTCACTGAAGACCCCATCCTCTCCTGTGGCTCTTAGCCTGAGGAATAAGCCTGAGTACCCTGCATCACTTAGGATACCTTTAAACCACTAGCCTTTTATGAAAACTAGCAGGGGAGCAGGGACTAGCAGTGCTTTACAGAGAGTGCCACATGTACAATTATCTATTCAATCATGGGTGATCACTCACGGCATAGATCTCATGCTTCTCTGGGAGCAGATTTATTCTCTTGAGGCTACGGTTGCTGACCTAGAGAAGCTAAGGCAAGGAGAGCTTTGGGAAGAGACCCTTAGGGATTTATCATATCAGCCTTTACTTCTGTGATGACAGCTCTTCTGCTGAGAGATCTTGAGGATGGAGGGCATCAGTCTGAAGAGGAAGAATTCGATCTCTTAGAATGGACCCCTTCCTTTGGCAACAGACTGATATCCTGTCATAACAAGGATGCCTCTTGGGAGTTGGGAAGAGGTGGGCTTCTCATAGCAGATGATTTAGGTTATTAGGTTATTAGTTATAAGTTATTAGAAGACCAGAGAGCAGCATCTGTGACAGGTATTTTGACCTCATGATGGTGTGAAATTGTGGATACCGTGTCATATCTAGGTAGGTTGATAGATGGTGCTGGAGAGGAGTCAGCAGTCATGGTGCATGTTGGCACCAATATATTGGGAAAGGTAGCTGTGTGATCTGGGAGGAAAAAAATTAGGTTACTAAGCAGAAAGTTAAAACTCCTCAAAGGTAACATGATCAGAAGTGCTGCCAGCTCCTCAGCGCCAGCTAGAAAGGCGCTGATCAGGGGTCTTGATGTGTGGATCAGAAAGTAGTGCTGGGAGGGAGGGTTTAGATTTGTTGGGCAATGGGGAATTTTCTGGAACAAGCTGAACTTGTACAAAAGAGATGGGCTTCACCAGGCTGCTGGCGACTCGTATCACAAAGGTGTCAGAGGAGCTTTTAAACTAATCCTGGAGGGGAAACTACAGGAGCAGGGAAGATTCCAAGATGATTAAGGGGCAGCCTCATTTGGAATACTGTGTACACTTCTGGTCACCGCATCTCCAAAAGGACATTGCAAAGCTGGAAAAAGTACAGAGGAGAGCAACCAAGGTGATTCGGGGGTCAGAGTACTTTCCCTATGGGGAAAGGCTGAAGAGTCAGAGACTTTTTAGTTTAGAAAACAGACAAACCAAGGGGGCCATGTTAGAGGTTTATAAAATAATGCATAGAGTGGAGAGAGTTGACAAAAATAACTTTTTCTCCATCTCCCAAAATACCAGAGCCCAAGGGCATTCAATTAAACTGATGGGCCCTAGGTGGCCCTAGGTTCAGGAAGGACAAAAGGAAATACTACTTTACATAGAGTGTGATTAAAATAAGAAATTAACTGCCCAAGGATTACTTGATAACCACAGGAATAGCTTTAGAAGGGAATCGGATTCATGGAGGATAAGTATATCAATGGCTACTAGTCACAGTGGCTGAGGGAATCCTCCTCCACGAAGACTCTCTGCCTTGTTTTTGGCCTCCCAGATGAACTGGTTGTTCACTGTGTGAGACTGCCAGACTAGATGGAACGCTGGTCCGATCCACAGGGCTCTTCTTATGTTACCTGGGCAACATGTGGATTTTACATATAGGTATAGTTTCCATTCACATGAACCAAACTCTATGAATAGAAGCTGTATCCAGACGGAAGATCCATGTAGGTCCTACACCACGCTGTGAATCTCCAATGCTTCTTACACTAGTTGTCAGAAATGCTCATTGCATATGATGGTATACTCCATGCAGTTCATAACACAGTCATATTTTTAGAATCATCTTCACCCGTACTTCCTAGTTGACTAGTTAAGATCTGCCACGCAAGCTCTTCTTTCTGTACTACCTTCACAGGCAAGATAAGCGATGACCAAAGACAGGGCATTTTCTGTTGGTGGCACTTAACCTTTGGAACACCATTCGCCCCAGGGCTCACCTGGCACTTACTTTACTTTCTTTTAACACATCTTTTTACTCAGGCTTTTAATAACAGGTTTTATCGTGTCAGTCCGATGTTTTATGGATAGTATTTATGCGGCTAATGCAGTCTTTCTCAACTTTTCTACCTTTGAGAAACCCCTGAAACATTCTTCAGGCTTCAAGAAACCCCAGAAGTGGCGCAATCATACAGAACATGGTTGGCAAGCATAGCTGTGTACACACCCACCCGTGGCCCCTCACCTTCCCACCCCCTCCAGGCTCATCATTGGCCATTTGGCAAGAAGGGGAAGGTTGACGTGATCATATATGGTCATAAAGGTAAAGGTAAAGGTATCCCCTGTGCAAGCACCGAGTCATGTCTGACCCTTGGGGTGACGCCCTCCAGCGTTTTCATGGCAGACTCAATACGGGGTGGTTTGCCAGTGCCTTCCCCAGTCATTACCATTTACCCCCCAGCAAGCTGGGTACTCATTTTACCGACCTCGGAAGGATGGAAGGCTGAGTCAACCTTGAGCCGGCTGCTGGGATTGAACTCCCAACCTTATGGGCAAAGCTTTCAGACAGCTGCCTTACCACTCTGCGCCACAAGAGGTCATATGGTCATATCACCCAATAAATGTTTAACACATTTTTTAAATATACAAAAAATTAATAAACTTCCACCCATTCAGGAAAACCTTAAAGGGTCATCAAGAAACCCCAGGGTGTCATGAAACACTGGCTGAGAAAGCCTTTACTAATGGCTTGTTGTTTTTTCCATGTTTTTATACCTTGGTTTGCAACTATAAACCATCTCAATCAGAACTCTGAAGAAGCAGCATAGAAATATTCTCAATAAATAAACAGATGGAGCCATCTGGTAGCACTCAAGAGTTAACTGTAAACCTGACAGAAAAGACAAAGGTAATGGTTTACTGAGGCTGTTGAAAAATTAGGAAGTCATATATTCTGCTTCTCAGTGTGGCCTGGTAATCTTCCTCTTTGTTCTGGGGAACATTCCTTCTTTTATCTCTGTGAAATCTAAAGCCACATCCTTATGAAGCAGGTCAGCTGAATGCACATGATATCAGAAACTTTTCTGAATTCCAGCTGGGTATTATACAGAGCAAAGGTGTAAAAAGAGTAATTTGCTGATTCTCACTTCCTTTTGAGATAAATTGGTATAGTTGTGGGTCTGCAAGCTATCATGCCTGAAACGTCACTCCGCCGCTTTTTCAGGATAAAGAAATTCGCAGACAGATTTACTTACTTACTTACTTATTACGTTTTTGTGCCCCCCTCCCTTGCGGTTCAGGGCAGTTCACAGGGAACATGAACACCAATAAGACATATACAATGTGAATTCAGTAACTGTATCAATGAACATCAGTAGCACTGGACACTGACTACTTAATTTTCCACTGTATAACTATTAACATTTCAACCATAACCCTGCTGATTGGTCAGATCAGGAGAGGGGTTCTTGGGGGCCCAGTAGATGATGTCAGTTTCACTGGTCTCAAACAAATGCTTGGCAGAAAAGCTCCATTTTGCAGGCCCTGCAGAACTGTGCTAGCTCCATCAGGGCCCTGATCTCCTCTGGGAGTTCATTATCTGGACTGGATCTGGATTGGAGAAGATGAATCACTTCTATATTTTAAACAGATTCATCCCAATGTGGCTGAATGTCCTGTCTGCAAGCAGCAAGGATTGTTATGATCTAGACCAGTAGTCCCCAACCTTTTTATCACCAGGGACCAGTTAAAGGTAAAGGTAAAGGTATCCCCTGTGCAAGCACCGAGTCATGTCTGACCCTTGGGGTGACGCCCTCTAGCGTTTTCATGGCAGACTCAATACGGGGTGGTTTGCCAGTGCCTTCCCCAGTCATGACCGTTTACCCCCCAGCAAGCTGGGTACTCATTTTACCGACCTCGGAAGGATGGAAGGCTGAGTCAACCTTGAGCCGGCTGCTGGGATTGAACTCCCAACCTCATGGGCAAAGCTTTCAGGCGGCTGCCTTACCACTCTGCGCCACAAGAGGCTCAGGGACCAGTTAACGCTTGACAATTTTACTGAGGCTCGGGGGGGGGGTAGTCTTTTGCCGAGGGACATCGCCACCTGAGCCCCTGCTCCACTTGCTTTCCCACCGGTGCCCCTAACTTCCCACCGCCCGCTGGGGGGCGCTGCCAACAGCAGCTGTGCAGTGCCACGCCAAGGGGGAGCCCCAGCCATGGCAGCTTCTGGAGAGCAGCAAAGGTGAGCCGGCAGCAGAATGGCGGGGGAGCCCCCGAGGCAACAGCCAGGGAGGAGGAGCCGCGGCTCGGTACCAACTGATCCACAGACCGGTACCGGTCTCCGAACCAGGAGTTGGGGACCACTGATCTAGACTATATTTTTAATCACTGTCACTGGGCTGCATGGAATCTAAGCAGCTCAGTAGGCTAAAAACCTTTTGGATATTGGAGGCATAAAGCCTATAATATCTGCAAACTTGGGCTGAACAGAGCCAAGGTAAAAATGGCAGACTGTATGGACAATTATGGCATCACTTGACTGCCACCCATCATCATTTCAAAGCGTGGTTAGCCAAAAGCACCTTAATGGCTGTCAGATCTCAACTGAGAAATTAAATTCACAATTATCCATCGGGTAAGCATATTAGCATTTTACAGCATAAATTTCAGGGGTACTGGACATAATTTACATGATACATCCCAATTGTATTTCCAAATGTGAGGAAGTGATGTTAACAGGACACCACTTACAGGGTTACTAACTATACCTGAAGAAGTGTGCATGCACGCTAAAGATTATAACCTTGAATAAAAAACTTTTCTCCGGTTGCTTCAGTCTGACCAAACTGATTTCAATGAGTTTAGATTAAAGTAACCCTGCACAGGACTGCAGTTAGACAATTGAATGGTTTATCAATTGGAAACTCTGTAACAGGTTAAAAGGTGTTCCTGACAGATAAAGTGACAGAACAGTACTAATAAATTAGGGGGCCATCTTATAAAGTCATATCCCCTTTTCTCCGATGTAGATAAACGTTGCCTGCTGAGACACGCATGGACCTCATCTGCCTTCCTGCGAAGTAATCAATGTGCCTGCCTATGAATATATTTAAACACCTCCTTTCCTCTTGGTTTAAGATGGTATAATCACATACTTAATTTTTCACTGGTCTCAGTTTGTACCTTTAACACCTGTAGCAGAAATGAACATGGGCCTGAAATGTTCAGCCAGTATAGATGGATATTAGAACAGGTAATGATCTTACATGACTGTTTCTAGTGAGCTGTTTTCCCACCCCATAGCATAGAAAAAGAACTAACATTTCTGAAAAAGAAAAGTATCTTACTTCCATTTGCTGGAAACTGCTTTAAACCACCCATGATCTGCTCAGCACTTAGACTAGTGACCTAATAATGAAAGACTTAGATATCCCATTACCTGTTCCTTGAGCAGGTCAATCCTGTATTAAACGTTTTCTTTATCTGCAACCATGACATATGCCTCTCCCAGTCTTAGTCAATGTTCCTTAAGAAGGAACTATTCCTGTTATAAGATAGCACTCCTTTTCCTTTGGGTACCTGTGCTGTGCCAACTGGTGATAAGGGAATAAATTTTTTTACTAATGGAAAATCATCCACTGCCTTTTATACTGCCTTTCACTCAACCCAATAACAAATTCATGTTCAACTTTATTTTTCCTGAAATCATCTTCAAAAATGTTAGACATCTAGAACTTGTTTAATCTGCTACATAGGCTGAACACAGTTGCTGATTTTAAGGGAAGATCTAATATGCTCATATATACTCAGTTGTGCTGGGACCTTTCTAATTGAAATGTCGTACATACATCCTTAGCTTCTCAGGATTAAGAGATCTAGAAATGAAAGCAAAATATAGACCATCTTCTGGAATCTAGTAGTAGATGGATATGAGTTATCCAAAAAACACAGAAAAAAATTTAAGAGGAGGTGGAGTGGCACTGTATCATCATCATCATCATCATCATTTTATTTATATCCCGACTCACCCCCGGAGGCAGATCACATAAAAAACGATCCCCTAAAATCAGTACAATAGAAACAATAAAAACATGGTACCCACAAAAACCAATATGTGAGAAGAGGGCTTGTCTGTCAAGAAATACTAGAGGAGAGCATGGAAAAACAAAGATTATAGTGGTTGGTATCTGCTACAGACAGCCTGACCAGGTTAAGGACATGGGTGCTGCCTTCCTTAAGCAGCTTGATAGAATATACAGGCGACATGTGATGGCAAACAAAAGCAGCCAGAGTCCTGCAATTTTCTGACCTACCTAGCTGATAATTTCATTTATCAGCCTATGAGAGGCTCGGCCATACTCGACTTAATGCTGACCAACAAGCAAGAGCTGGTGAAGGAGGTGGGGACCCGGGGGGGGGGGGTATTTCTTTTGAGATGGAAGGCAAGGGAAGTTTGAAGTCAGATGTGTATGTTAGAATTTCGTAAGGGGGACTTAAATAAACTCAGAGAAACGACGAGAGGCATCCCATGGACACGAATGCTAGAAGAGAAGGAGCAAGTGAAGGGTGGGCTCTCCTTAAAGAAGAGCTATTGCATGCTTAAGCCATGACTTTTCCAGCAAGGCAGACACATGCTAGGGGATCTGAGAAGTCTAATTCACTGAACAATAAACTTCAGGAGACGCTAAGGAAGAAAAAGGAAATGTTCAAGAAATGGTGGGAAGGACAGGCCCTTCAAGAAGCGGATCTGCAGATTACGAAGTACTGTAGGTCAGCCATCAGAGAGACCAAACCTGGGAATAATCTGAGACTGGCCAAGGAAGCCCACTATAGCAAGAAAAGCTTCTCCAAATTTGTTAGAAGCAAATGTAAGGAAAATGAGGCAATTGGCCTGCTGTTGGGTGAAGATGAAGTGACTCTGAGAGAGGACAGACAGAAAGCAGAAAGACTCAGTATCTATTGTACCTGTTTTTCCACAGGAAAATATAGGAACATCAAAGGCAGGGGTAGTCAAACTGCGGCCCTCCAGATGTCCATGGACTACAATTCCCATGAGCCTCTGCCAGCAAACACTGGTAGGTGCTCATGGGAATTGTAGTCCATGGACATCTGGAGGGCCGCGGTTTGACTACCCCTGATCTAAGGTATAGTGTCTGGGTGGAGGGTTGACATGGACAGAGAGGTTGTTGAGAGACATCTGGCTGCACTGAATGAGTTCAAATACCCTGGGTCAGAGGGTGTGCATCTGGGAATGCTTCTGGAGAGCTTGCAGAAGATTTGTCCATCATCTTCAGGATCTCTTGGAGGACTGGAGAGATGACCTGGGAAACTACAGGCCACTGCATCTGACCTCAGTTGCAGGGAAGATAATGAGAGCCGAGACTTACCGAGGCTCTTCCATTGCTGCCGCGGAGGTGCGAGCCGGCAGCGAAGAAAAGGCGCGGCTGTGCTGACGCGCCTTTTAGCAAGTGCCTCGGGACGAGGCTGTAGAGCCGCGTCGCGCCTCTTGGGAGGGGGAGGAGAGGGCGTCGCCGACGCCTATTTAAGGGGCCGGGCAAGCGTGCTCAGCCTCTTTCCTCCCTTGCGCGGCTGCAAGAAGCTTCCCACCCTCCCCCCCTTTTTTTCTCGGGTTTGTTGGCGAACGAATGTATTTAGAGGTATTTGTTAGGGTTTATAATGTTTTGTCACAGCGGCGGGTTGGCATGGGGAGAATCCTTTTTTGGAGGGAACAGGTTTGCATATCTGTTTCTCCTCCGTCATTGGGGGTCTCTTTAAGAGATCGAAATGCGAGCGAAATGTCAACCCGGCTGGGTAGGCAGGCTCACATTGCCAGGTGGTTTAGGGAGACAGACAGAGGCTTACGCCCGATGGATCCCTGTCAAGCCACCTCCCTGGGATGTGGGTTTTGGATGGCAAGGAGCTTTCCATGCTATAGGCTTACGCCTAGGCTGGTTCTCCAGGGCGCCATCTGAGATCTTGATTATCCCCGGTCTGCTTACCGGTTCTTTGTAGGATTCTTCCTCATGCCACACCAACTCTCCTTGCTAGGAGTGAATAAAAGCTGTGATCTTTATTTTCCAAAAATATTGGTGTGGTGTCTTTCTTCCTGCAGGCTATTTAGCTGCCCTCCTGCTAGGCAATGGAGCAGATTTTAAAGGGAATGATCTGCAAACATCTGAAGGGCAATTTGTTGATCCAGGGAAGTCAGCACAGATTTGTCTCCAGCAGTTCTTGCCAGACCGACGTGGTTTCCTTCTTTGAGCAAAGGATGGGCTTACTCGATCATGGAAACTCA
Organism: Paroedura picta; assembly: GCF_049243985.1. Lineage (NCBI taxonomy): Eukaryota > Metazoa > Chordata > Lepidosauria > Squamata > Gekkonidae > Paroedura > Paroedura picta. The sequence continues at coordinate 47,368,471 of NC_135370.1, forward strand.
GTTGGTGTTATTTACCTGGACTTCAGTAAGGCTTTTGACAAGATTCTCCACGATGTTCTGATGGGTAAACTGGAGGACTGCAGACTGGATTTTCAGGTGGTTAGGTGCTCAGAGAACGGGTTAGAACACTACACTCAAAGAGTAATTGTTTGTCAATGGTACTTCCTCGGATTGATGGGAGGTGAGCAATGGGGCTGCATAGGGCTCAACATTTTTATCAGTTATTTGGATGAGGGAGTGGAGGGACTACTCATCAAATCTACAGATGACACCAAATTGGGTGGAGCAGCAAACATCCCAGAAGATAGAGGTAGAGTTCAGCAAGATCTGAACATGCTGAAAAAGTGGGAAAATAAGAACAAGATGTAATTCAATAAGGAGATGTGCAGAGTTCTACATCTGGGTCACAAAGATGAGAAGCATGCATACTGGATGGGAGATACCCTTCTATGTAGGTGTGTATGTTAACAAGCTCTTCGGTTACATGTGGACTGCAAGTTAAATATGAGCAGATAGTGTGATGTAACAATAAAGAAAGCGAATGCAGTTTTCAGCTGTATCAATAGAGGAATCACATCAAAATCACAAGTCATACTTCTGCTGTATACCACACTGGTCAGACCCCATTTGGAGTACTGTGTGCAGTTCTGGAGGTCTCACTTCAGAAAGGACATGGAAAAACTGAGAAGTTTCAGAGGAGAGCTAACGAGGATGATCTGGAGCCAAGCCCTATGAGGAAAGGCTGAGAAACATGGGAATGTTCAGCCAGGAGAAGAGGAGTTTGAGAGGGGAAAAGTTTGCTCTCTTTAAGTATTTGGAAGCCTGTAACTTAGAGGAGGGCAGAGAAAGGTTCCTGTTGGCAGCAGAGGATAGGAACCACACTAATAGCTTTGAACTATGTGTAGAACGGTATCAGCTAGACAACAATTTTTCAGTCAGAGTAGTCCAGAAGTGGAATCAGCTGCCTAAGAAGGTGGTGAGTTTCCCTTCACTGGCAGTCTTCAAGCAGCAGCTAGACAGATACTTATCATGGATGCTTCAGGCTGATCCAGCATTGAGCAGGGGTTGGATGGCCCCTGTATAGCCCCTTCAAGTTCTATGATTCTAAAAATATATAAACTGTGATATGACAGCTGGTCCAATCTAACATTCGTATAAAGCTAATCCTATCAGTAAGACTCCAAGGATAGTTAAAGAGCATCCTAATAAATGTCCATTATACTGTTTCTAGCACAACCCCATGGTCTTATGTAACAGTCCACCGCAAACATTTCCACCCATATCTTGCTGTTTCAAGGCATAGAAATTTTGACAAAAGCAAAAATGCAACCGGAGACAGCAGGCAATGGTTCCTGAATAAGAAAGGATCACAATTAGGCAAGTAAAGATAAATTAAGCTGCTCAACAACAGATTTTGAGTGGATCAGGAGGAGGAAATGAAAGCTTTCTTTTTCCATGGTCTGAATTCTCACAACAACTGAGAGAATGCTTCTCCCTATAAGAGACCCAAAAGTCAGCTCAGGTCAGTGTTTCAAGGGGTGTGCGCACATTTTTTTGTTGTTTACTTTCTCATAAGTAACATTAACATCCCTCTTGAGAAAACCGCCAAAAAACTTCATGCATGTTTGTCATTAATTTTTGTTGTTGTTTTTATATCTAATCTTATGTTAGCAAAGAGTATAATTTCAGTGGGGGCAAAAAGTGTTTTGCCTTCTGCTTTCAACAGAAGGGGTCAAAGCAATGGAAGAAAGAAGTTAGGGCCATCTGATAGGAATATTACCACACTGTATATAACTCAAGACTAATGTGAGGGGGAGGGGGGCGGTGCTCACCTGAAGATAAATAAACCAACTTCCTTATTCCTTTGTTATTTGATTCCCATCCAAAGACTAATCAGAAGTAAACTGAGAAATTACAGCTGGACAATGGATTCTGTGATGTTTTCTTACTTAACTAAGAGAAATAAGATTCCCAAGCTCAGCCCTGAAACTCAGTTGCTGCACCATGATATTTGCAGATGGACATGGAAATAAGCAAAGCTGACACAGAACCAAAGGAGGGGGCAGGACCTCAAATAGCCTTCCTCCAACCTGCCCCTGAAGCTACATAATCTAGAAACAAATTACATTTTCATTTAATATCATTTCTTTGTTTCAGTTTCTGGGCATGTTTCCCTCACCCACCCACCCCGCCCATTAACAGAGGGATTATTACATCACCATGTTCTTTACAACAACCAATGCTAATATAGGCATGCATTTCATACTCTAATAAGTGCTCTAGATCAGCATTTAAGGCCTCATCTATTTAAAGGGAGGGATGAGTTGAGTCGCCCTTTGTATCAGTTAGGGTCAAAGTCAGAAAAAACTTTACAGATGATTCAAAATTGCTTGATTTACTTTACTTTCTGGGATGCACTGGGGCTGCCCAAGCACAGGAATGAGGAATTAAAAATAGGAAAGAAGTTCAGCATCCATTAATCTCCAAGGACTCCTGGATGGAAGAGCAGGCAAAGGAGATGGTAATGGTATTGCACAAAGAGGAACTGGCAAATGCGGTGAAGCAAACTGGGAGGGATAATGTTAGTAGCAGAGATGCTCAAACTTGCCTTTCCTCAAGATTACCTACTACAAACCTTTCATGTACATATGATTCATCTCCCCTTGATGGAGGAGACTTTCCAAGTTTCTAAGTTGCCCTATTAATTACTGGCAATCTTCCAACTTTTAATGATGTCTAAATTGTGTCACCTGATGGCTATACGCCTCTACTTTTATGTGCCTGGTTTTAATGTGTGTCTGATGTGCACCAGTGCTGCAGAATCCACATGCACTATACAAAGCCAGCAAAGTCAACCCCAAAATCAACCCCATATGACTCCATTTTAAGCATTTCCTCCTTTGTTATAATGATGCAGGCACAGAGGTCCAGTCATCTTTAGTAATCTAAATGCAATAAAATATTGATTTTCTCTTCCCTTTCCACAAGTTTTTTCACCAGAAGTTCATGCATTAAAATGTCTTGAATTGGGATGGGCACAAACTTTTGTTCGTGATGAATTCTGGCCAGTCCATTGTTATGAACCACAGAGTGGCCACAAATCTACCTTAAAAGTATGGAGATTAGTGAGTTCATGGTGGCAAAAGCCACCAAAATCGCGCAGCAGTCAAGAACAAGCTGCCCCCTCAGCTCAGCTGTTTTTGATCTGCACCGCAAGAGGAGTTTGCCCCATGCAGTTCAGCTTTTTAAAAGGGCTTTCTTGGGCAACCAGTCCCTGGGGCTGTACAGTTCCCAGGCAAGCTGACTGAGTTCATGGGGTTCGTAGTTCAGTTTGCCCTTGAGCCATGAACTACAAACTGGACCGCATTTTTGTGTTTCATGCCCATTACTAGCCTTGAACAGTTTTAATGGCAGACATGCCAGCTATTCTTGTCCCATACACATCTGAAAGTTAATATTCAACATTCAAAGTTCCAGATTTTGGAAATGCTGAAATTTCATTAATTCACTGCTTGTAAAAATGCTTCATCTTCTAAAAGCTGTAAAGTTAAAATAGGTGAAGGGATTGCCATTTTTGGTTGGGTGGTGAATCACTCATGCTAAAAGGCAATACCAAACCGATATACCTTAATCATGAGAAGGAAATGCCACAAAATCTAAAAAAATTACAGTAATTTAGGGCAAAATCAAACAAAGGGAAACAAATACATCAAACCTGTTCAAAATTATTGGTTGATTGCCACTAGGAATCTTTCATTCATAGTTCTGATCTCAGAACTACTTTTTAAAAAGGGTGCATACCCATGTTCCATTCATAAAAATGACAACAGCTACTCCCTTTCTTTTATGATGCACAGCTGGGTGTGGTTTTTATTCAGAAGACATGATACTGAATTGTGATCTTCACACAGATATTTGCTAAACTATTTTTCTAAGAAATGTGGCTGATTCCCAGAAACATAACAGACATTTCACAAGAACAAAAGTGGTGACCGTAGAAAAACTTCCTGAAAGAAAGCTGGTCTGTCATAAAGGTCCAGTTCACACACTCAATGGAAGCCACTTTTCTGTGGTACTCTCCCATGCAGGAGGGGGGGGGGGCAAATAACAGCAAGGAAGAGAACGCTATAACTACAAGAGAAGGGCCAGTACAAATTTTGCCTGCGGGGAAGAACAACACAATTGTTCATGTTCATGCATTTTCAGAATTTACAGGAAACAGAAATAAACAAATTAAATAATATATACAGAGAGGTTACGATTAACTGAAGTCTCACAAATTACTTTTCCAAAATTATTTAATCTCCAGACTTGTAAACCAATGCAAGCTCTCTCTGATTATGCACGGGCTGGAAGGCCCGTGATGGCGGTGACAGGGCATCGGGGAAAATCCCCTATTGTGCACAACGTCGCCGCCATCTGAGCCTGGGCCCGACCCAGGCCCTTGGAAGACCCGTGTTAAGGAAATGTGGATTCTTCCGCGGGTCTGGATCCCTTGCAGGAGCAGGCAAGGGCTAAGTCAGGCTAGCCTTGTACATAATCGGAGGAGCTGGGTTTTCGGGGCCAGCTCCTCCCCCGACCTACGGCATCTCTGCACGGACGCCTCTCACCCCTGCCAGCTCTTCAGCTTTGTGGAACTGACAGAGACATCCCCCCACCCCCAACATGGTGGGAGAGCAGTATGCTGCTCCCCACCATCGTGCAGTGGGGATCCCATGTACCCGATCCCCCCGCTGCTGCCAGGGAGCGCTTCCAGCCCCGCGTTGTGTGCACCGGTCCGTAGTGTCGGGGCACCAGCATGCCTCTCCCCCGTGCATGCGTGGGGAACAGCGGGGCAAAAATCCCTGCCGCAACGGAACGGCAGCAGCCCATCACGGCTGCCGCCGTGCATAATAGGTCTCTGAGAATCACAAGTCCATACGTGAAGCGTTGCAGCCGATTTGGGGCAACCCTTTAGGGTTTTCAAGGCAAGAGACTAACAGAGATAGTTTGCCACTGTAATCTTCTGCACAGCAACCCTGGACGTCCTTGGTGGTCTCCCATCTAATTAGCTGAGGACAGCCAGGTAGCCTTACACTTCAGGGCAAGAACTATATACATGAGCAAAAACTCACTCGTTCTACCGCATAATTGTTGATGTTGTTTTTTAGGCATGCTGTCCTGAAATACAGATTATTCCCTGTATCTGGGAAAAAACAATAATCTGAAGTGCCACTGTTTGCATTTCCTCCAGTCACATTTTTTGCAGGCACAACTCCCACTTCCATTTCCAGGATCCAAGGAAAAAAGGAAGATCTGTTTTATAGAGGGGCAGGGGGTTAATAGATAAATATCACAATGAGAGGGAAAAAGCCACCATGTGAAAATGTTCCAGAATGCAAGTGGTGGGTAGCCTGAGAAGAAGACAGCATTGTTCTGTAAACATTGTAGGGAAGGGGGGGGGGTGTTGGAATGGCCATAGTGCTGCATTGGAGAGGACTTTTCACTCCATGCCTGACACAATTCTGCATTGTCTGACAGACTGTTGACTATACGGCTTGCCTGTCCAATTCAGGCATTTGCAAATCTTTCCTCACAGCGCTGCAGCTGACACGCAGTGGTACCAAGTGGACGCCAGACCACTGATGCCAATGGTCTACAATTGTTCTTGCTGTTTTGTTAACCATATTCAGGTGCTAATTGGAATAAACATATTACTGTAACAAAAAGATCAGATGTTTCTCCAAATTCCGCACACGCGCACACACACACACTGACATTTATTACTGACCTTGATAAATACAACAGCCAACTGAAACCCACCTGTAAATTATGCTGGAATTCTCCAGCCTCCCCAGTTTTTCAACGTCACTTTCAAAAACAAAATATATTAAGTATAGTAGTAGCTTCTGAAAACCATTGGCGCACTAAAGGAATGTTTAAGGATTGGCTTCCAAATTGAGAACATGCTGTTCAGAGGTCAAGGTCTTCCACCAGGGTGTACCTCCAGGCTACCTAAAGAACAAGCTCATCCAATAACCAGCCCAGAAATCACCTGGGAAGAATTTGATTCAATGTCAGCAATTTATGTGTAATTCAAAAATCATTTCAAAACCAACGTTATTTGTCATAATGACACCATGTCATCAGTAGTTTTAAAAAACAAGCCCTTCCTGTTTTGGGTTAATACATATATCCCCCCCCCCCCGGTGCTCTCCTTCTAAAATCATGTCTCTGGGAGCTAGTAATCCTGCCCCCCCCCAAAAAAAAAAATGCATATAGGACAGTGGAATCTTCAGTGGAAAGGGAAATCAACAAAAACCTCTTTTTTTCCGCTGGTGGAATAGCCTTCCACCAGAGGAAAAGAATCCAACCCAGTGTTAATTAAGGTTCCCCTCAATCTAAATTTGACACATTCAGTCACAGTTTCACATTCTAGTAAAATTGCAGCTCCACAGAACTTTGTAAACTTTATCCAGAAGAGAAAAACAAATATATTGGGGGGGATGAATACATGTTGCCAAGATAGATAGGAAATAGCTTTATATTCAACTCAACCCTTCATGACAGCAAATACTATGCAAAAACTGCTGCGACTTGCTAACTATTCAGGCATCAGTCCACTCCTATTCCCACCTCTACTAGCTGTTTACATTTTTTAAAAAAAGAATAGAGCCATAAAGAAGAGAGAGATTTCTCTGTGTGATGCTGTTGTCAAAGTACTGCCCAGGGAGAGGCCAGAATATTTGTCTAAAGCTCTTGAAGAGAAACATCTTGAATTACAATCCAGAAGATGAAATACAAAACAGTTCAGGACCATGGAGTACTGATGGTCCCTCCCAACAGTTCCAAACACGCAGCCCTTTGTGATGTGAAACTGCTGAAACTTTAATAGCATGATCAAACAGAACAAAACGTTACAAGCTGGCGGGTATTTGCATTGCTCCTCATACCATTAAGAAAGCTTGTGAACTTTTACATGGAAACGTTCCATATAAGTTCTGTGTCAAAAGTCAAATGATCAGAAATAAGACATTAACTTAAGTCCGTATCAACTGTATTTCACAGGGAAAGGGGTGTAAGTATGCCTTCCTTTAATGTCAAAATGCAGTATGTAAAAGGAAACAGGGAAGCTTTTGGACACAAAGGAAGCCTAGAGACATCTTAAGCAGGTCTAATCCAAATTCTACTCAACCCCAACAATGAGGCTTACACCCAAGAAAGAAACCTAGATAACTTTGCCAAACGGTACGAGAACAGGAAAGGAGGTGTTCAATGAAACTAGATTACTTCAACCTGGAAGAGATTCATAAAGATATACACAGAGTTATTAAAACTATACAATTCTTTGACCTCAACAATGACCCCCCCACGTGCCATCCCACGGCCCGAAAATAAACAAGTTTTTTCAAGTATAAGTAAGCTAGAGGAATGCATTCCCTCCTGGCCAGCCTTTCCAACCTTTTGACCATGGAGAAGCCCCTGAAATAAATTTTCAGGCTTAAAGGACTCCCACAATTGCTGCTCCAGAGGACTCTATGGCACTGTACTATTTGGAGGCCCAACTTCAAAACCCCAAGGAATATTTCCAACCCTGGGTAGCCAACCACCAGGTGGAACCTGGAGATCTCCCAGAATAACAGCTCATCAATTCAGGTGAAAATGGCTGCCTTGGAGAGTAGTCAGTTGAGGCTGCCCACACAGAAGAAACAGTTGAGGCTGCCCACACAGGAATGTTGCAGAGATGAAACACTTGAGGCCTATCACACAGGGTAGGCAGGCACCTCCTTCCATCCCTGCAATGCTATTACAATTCCCCCACATGACAGAACAAAATTATGTGAAAGCCTCACAGCAAGGCAGAGGAAAGGAAACATATGTCTGCATAGAAGATGTCAATGAACAACAATAACAGGTAAGTGCAACCTTGTTTTTATTATCCATCTTCAGTGTAGCCCCATACTGGTACCTTAGCAAGAAAACTACTCATCAGAGGGACTGGAGTGAGTCTCATACTGGAACATAAATTGTAGAATAGCCTTGCCCACATCTGCCTCTTTCCTCGCCTGAAGATCTAAAGATCTTTAGAAAGATCTAAAGCATAAAGTTTCACAAATATGTCCTCTGTTGACCAGGTTGCTTCCTTGCAGATGTTACTTCTTAACAAACCAAACTTGAAACACATGCATGCAAAGCTTATTTCTAAAATTGGGTTTGTCAGAACTAACTGGGACGAACAGTCAATATTTTGGTCGTTGCTGCCCCTGCTCTCTCTGAGGGGTTTGGTGACTGGCCAAGCTGACACAGTCATCATCTTTTGAAAGGGGGGGGGGACACTGGTAAGGGCACTAAGAATACGAATAGGGAACTTGAGCCTGATGATGTCCTTATAGAATAGGGTGGCAAAATCATGTTTAATCATAAGGAGCCCTTTTAAATGGACACGTTTTTAAGAGAGCAATTTCCTTATAACCAACGGATCTAAGCCGTCTAAAGAGATAGCAACAAATTTGGACAAAAGGAATTTAATGTGATGAATATTTATATAAAAAGAGCCTTCATTCATAAAACACATATTAGTAATATCCAACACCTCTGAGAATGTTTTACCGCAATGGACCACTCAACACCGGGGACCACTCAACACCGGGGACCACTCAACGCCTTTTACTGAGGCCCGGTGAGGGGGGGGTAGTTTACTCCTCTACTCTCAACCACTGCCCTAGAGCTCTCTGATCACTATGGTAATGTTTAAACATCCCTTCAAAATAAGATACAGACACGCCACAACAATGAACATAAGGAACATTTTATCTTCATGTAAATTTTAACTCATGACAATGACAAATCAATGGGAACCCTGAGCTTGTTTCTCTGCAACAAGATAGTCCCATCTGGGAGTGATGGGAGACAATGACACCTGAAGTGTGTTGTAAAGGGCCGGGGAGGATGAAGTAAAGGGCCGGGGGGGGGGGAGAGAAGGCGTCCTTCAGGGCCCACCTCCAATTAGTCGAAGGACCACATGTGGTCCGCTGCCCACAGGTTGGGGATTGCTATTTTACCGTACATTCCCAATTTTTAATAGCACGCAAACCACCACATTCTATGTTTTTGAAGTCTTTACCACTATGTTGTAACCATGGATCTGGTAAAAGACTCTTGCCCTGCACCAGTCCTTTTCTCTGAGCTTTCGTGTCAAACACTCTCTTTTATGTAAATCCACTGAATATAACATTCTGCTGGGCCTCCATAAGGACGCACCCACCTGGAGATTTTTACATGCATTCTTTTATACATGTTCCACCCTTCTGGGGGACAAAACTGCTTAATGGGACGACCTTCTGTTCCTCAGTTATCATCCTTTGGAAAGATCTATCAGATAACTGGGAGCAGCCAAATACTAGCACCTACTCTGCAGGATCCATCTCCTTAAATCCCAGTGGGAAATATAAAGTGCTATAGCCTGTTCTGCGACTTCACACCTCTTTTGCTACCTTTTTCTTGTACTTCCAGTTTAACATTCTACTACTAAATCAAGAGTGTGCACAAAGCTGCCTTGCAGACATGCCGTAAAAAGTCACAAATATTTTCTGGGGATAGGCAAGGTGGGTAGGTGCCTCTCCTAAGTGTAGCTGGTGTATATCGAGTCTAGGATAGGTACCATTCCCAGAGGGAGAAATAAAGAAAAGGTTGTTTCCCTCAGAATGAGCATGTCATTCCTCAGAACCTGCATGTTGAGTGCTGTCATCAGCCTTTTTTTAGGTTGCTGCAGCTTCATACGTATGCGAACCTGAGGGAGAAAGGGACAGAAAACTCAAGAGAGAAAAGCTTTCTGAGCTCTGTTTCTCTGGAAGGCTCAAATGCAATTTTTTTCCATCTCCCCCTGCCAAGAGATGAGCAAAGGGTCCCTGAAGTTTCTCTTAGTAAGAGCTGAAATAGTCTTTCCCCCTACATATTAGAAAACAGCTTCTGAGCCCCTGCTGTGTACCACATAAACCAAGGAAGGACTGTCTCACTGCAGCACTCTTTGATCTCTCACTGTACTGCATAGCAATGATCATGTTAAACATTCAACGTCCAATAAATAAACAAATTATTTATTATATATATGTATAATCAGCCCTCCCCTGAGGCTCAGGGCGGTTTACGTGGAACAGAAGGGGGAAAAGTACAAATAACACGGTAAATTGAACAGTGGCAATATAGTCATAACAGTAGAACAATATAATAATGGAACAAAACATGGTGAGAACATCCACTTAACTGTAACATACGGATGGCCCCGTGGGTTGGACACATTGGTGGTGGTTTCCATGGAAGGGAGGCTCAGGGGCCAATGGAAGGGGTCTGAATTCAGGTCGACCTCAACCAAATGCCTGGCAGAACAGCTCCCTTTTGCAGGCCCTGCATAATTGTTTAAGCTCCACTAGGGCTCTGATCTATGCGGGTTTTGGTCTATTGATTAGTGATGGAACGACTAATTGTCTTTAGTACAGCACTGCCACGCTCTGGGATAAGAGGTGAAAGCTTTCTTGCCCTCACAACTAGGAAGCAAGCCAGTATGCTTGACACTCATAATGCTACCTGTATTAACAATCTGCCAGGGTTAGCTAGTTAGTGAGGGTAGTGCAGCAATTTGAATGTCGAACAAGAATCTTTCTCACAGAACCTGACTGGGTGATCATAAGCCACGTTCTCTAACCACCCTCACAGGGTGGTTGTGGTGGAGGTAAAATGGAGAAGCAACGTATAAATGTATAAACGACCAAATGAAATGCTTTCATCTGCTCCACAGCTCAGTGCCATACACATTCTCCAAACACCATGAAACAAATGATGAAAGTCTGTATTTTTATTACCTCTCCCACAAGACAAGAATTCCTCAGAGGTTCTTGTCAAGAAATATCACAGCTCCAGGACTGGTATCAAAATATCCTCCATAACAGCACTGGGGGGGGGGGGGGCGACGACACAGATTGTCCAATTCTTTGATGAAAAGTTCTATCTTCAAAAGGGCAGCTTTCAACATGAAAACAGAATCAGACAAATATGCATCGCAGCTCTAACATTTTCCAATAGTTCTCTAGATTTCCTTTCCACTTCTGCCGGCAAAGCTGTGGAATGAGTCATTGGGAACAAGGGCTACGATCACAACACAGAAACCCCTATTCACAGTCACTATGGTGGTCTTCCTAAAAAATGAGCAGTGTGTGCTAGCCAGGCAATAAGTTTTAACAGCACACATCTGGTTTTTGTGGAGGGAATGAACACAGAAATGCCTACTGTGCTGTGATTTTTTTTTTTTTGCTTCAGTCGTATAGCTCTGATTCGCTTTATGCCCCAAGCCAATCTTAAAGCCCCTCCCCCAGAAAATCAAAAAGTGTCTACATCAGGGGTAGTCAAACTGCGGCCCTCCAGATGTCCATGGACTGCAATTCCCATGAGCCCCTGCTAGCATTCGCTGGCAGGGGCTCATGGGAATTGTAGTCCATGGACATCTGGAGGGCCGCAGTTTGACTACCCCTGGTCTACATGGTTCCATCTTTCAATGTCACCATTCTGCTGATTTCATAAGATTAGAAGTTGAGGATTGCTCTGGTAGATCCAGCTTTAAATTGCAGCAGCCAGGAGGCATTTGCTGTGCGAATGTGTTATGAATTCTCATGAATGGTGCATGAAACTTAAACAGTGCCAGGATATCACCAACCCAGTAGTCTTCCCAGATTTCTTCTGAACATCAGCCTCACATAACTCTACAGCTTGCCTTTCATGACAGTTCCCAGCAAAATAGCAAGCATGTATTTATTTATATTTAAATACTGCCCTCCCCGAATGCTCAGGGTGGTTTACATGAAACAAGAAATGATATAGGTAACTCTATCTGTAGTAATAACGAGGTGATAACAACAATAACATTAACATAATAACAATAACATTAAAGAACGGGTAAAACTGCAAAGAGCATCAGTTCAACTCATACTAAGGCCCAGTGGGTTGGGTGAATTTCTAGTGGTCGTCATAGCAGGGAGGCTTGGGAGCCAATGGGAAGGGGTAGTTTAGGTTGACCTCAACTAAATGAGGAGGAGCTACCTTTTGCAGGCCCTGCGGAGCTGTTCAAGTTCCATCAGGGCCCTGATCTTCTCTGGGAGCTCATTCTACCAGGTGGGGGGCAGGACTGAGAAAACTCTGGCCCTGGTTGAAGTTCAGTAGGCTTCCTTGAGGACAGGGACCACCAGGAAGTTGGAGGTGGTAGAGCATAAGGCTCTTTGAGGGGTGTAGGCAGAGAGGTGATCCCTCAGGTATGTTGGGCCCAGACTGCATATAGCCTTAAAGGTGATAACCAAAACCTCTAAACATGGACCAGAACCCATCTTGGGTTTTGTAAGATGATCTGCACATGCATTTTCAGATAAAGATGTCAAACTTCAGATAAAGGTGTCAAACTGAATGATTCAAAGAAAATATTTCAAAGAGCCAGTTTCTTACAGTGGAAACATAAGAACACTTTCTTGGGAACAAATCCCACTGACTAGAATAGTGTATGGTTCTAAGTAGACCTGCTTAGGATTGTACAGTAGTACATGAACATAAAAGCATGTTCAAGCGTCAATAAACACACAGAGAGAGCCAGTTTGGTGTAGTGGTTAGGAGTGCGGACTTATAATCTGGCATGCCGGGTTCGATTCTGCGCTCCCCCACATGCAACCAGCTGGGTGACCTTGGGCTCGCCATAGCACTGATAAAATTGTTCTGACAGGGCAGTGATATCAGGGCTCTCTCAGCCTCACCCACCCCAAAGGGCCTCCTTCGGGTAGGGAAAAGCGGCATATAAGAACCAACTCTTCTTCTTCTTCTTCTTCTACAGAAAGCTGAAAAGTTAGATGACCAGTAAGAGAAAAATTCTGGCATTCTAAGGAGAATTCCAACCTTATAAAGTCACTGGTTTCAGTAGAGTTAAAAGGGTATAAATCTGCTTAGGAATTGCTTGGGTCCCACCTAGAACTGTCGTAGGCATAAGTAGATGGGGAAATTTTTCTGTTTCTCCCCCTCTACTACACCCCAAATGTCCCTAAAAAAAATGCTGCTCCTGAAGGTAAGTAGATCCACTGAAATATATCTGGGTGGAAAAAGGAGGTCCAGGTGAGGGAGAGATTGTCAAACATTTCCCCTCTTTTCTTGGCCCATGAGAATTCTATGTGGGACAAAAGAGATTGAGGAAAAATTCCCCTTGCATCTATTATTATTATTATTATTATTATTATTATTATTATTATTATTATTATTATTATTATTATTATTATTAGATTTATTTTCCGCCTCTCCCTGGGTAGGCTCGTGGCGGGTAACAGTTGTCTTAAAAATATCAATTAAAACCCCATTAAAAGACATTAAAATTCATAACATGGTGGCAGCCAATCACAATCTACTCCCACCTGCCAACGCGATAGAGAATGGGGGAGATGATGTATACTTCAGATCCCCCCCAAGGGGGGCCACGCTCTACCTCGCAGACCCCAGCCTCATAATTTTAAACAAATTGAAATGGCTGCCACTCTCCCGCTCTGTCACTGACCAGCCAGTCAACAGTTTCTTCCCCTTCTCAATCCAAGATTAGAAGGCAAGAAGAAAGGGAGGAAGACAGAAGACAGAGGGCAAGACGGGAATAAGAGAAATTCAGAAGTAACAAAGATTAGGGATTGAGTGTGAGAAAAGAACAGAGGAGATAACCTTGCCAATTTACTCTCACTCTCAAGGCAGAAGACTGAAGGAGGGTGCCTCCCACCACAGGTGATAGGAAGTTCAAAGTACATCCTGCTTCTTTCCAAGAGGGGTGGAAAATACCCACCAAGATGTCCTCCACAGAGATAATTCTTTCTGGGAGCCAAGCCCTGGAGGTTTCAAACTGCTATAAAGTCAAATAAATCCTTCTGCATTTATTTATTTAAATAATTTTAAGATTACTGTTTTTATTTACTTTCCTCCATTATAAACACTACTCAAGGAGGCATGCATCATCAACTGACAAAACGGAGCTGATGCTGGAACAATAAAAGCAAACACAATAAAACAGCAACATTTTAAAAATTAAAAAGGAACTCCAAACCATTACAATAACAGCTAATTTAAAGATAGCCATTATAAACTAAAGCAGTAAAATTAAGGACTCTAGATTAAAAGCACATCAAATCCTCTAGTTAGGGGAAGAATAAATATTTCAAAAAATGCTGGAACTTCAGACAATAAAGAATGACAAATTCCACCACCAACTTCAGTGCATTTATATCTAAGACTGCCCTTATCAAATAAGATGCAAACCCCTGTGATTTGATTTCCATGATTGTTCTTTATGCATTGTATTTTTTCATTATTTTTCATCTTTACTTGAAAATCCTAATTGTGGCTTACATATGAAGCTACCTTCATACCATCTGTCCAACTACCACAGGATTCTCTACTTGGAGAGTAGCAGTGTCTCTCCAAGGTTCCAGATGTCCAGTCTTGCCATTTGCCTGCTAACAGTGGCCAATCTTCTGGCCTTAATCCTCTGCCCTTGATAATTTAAATGAGAAAATGGAGATAGTGTTGATGATGATGCTCTAAGGATTTCATCAATCTTTGTGATGGAAATGACATCACATCTTCCACCACACTCAAGGAATTTTTACATTCTCTATGATTTTTACTAGAGCACCATGGAGGATTTAATATTACACCTTCTGAAACTATACCATCCTCTGGTACTAGCTCCCAAGTCTTCTTGCGTTTGCTGGCACAGGGCTGTCAATTCTACAGGTATTCTTGATCTACTTCCTGAGGTAATTTAAATGGAAATGTTAGAAACTGGACTTGGGATCTTTTGCAAGTCAAACAAATCTTGTATTACTGAGCTCAGCTCACTTATGAGTTTTGAATTCTATAACATTATTGTATGTGAATCTGTTGAGGAGTTCTTTTCTGAATCTCATGGGTTCCCACAGCAAGTGGAAAAAACTCTTGTGTGTGTGTGTGTGTATGTGTGGATATATGCCTATGGACCAATCAGAATATGCTACTGCTAGGACCCACTGGAAAATTGCTTCATCACTTTAATTCTCCCCCTCCCACTCTGGTTCTCACATGAAGCCAATTATCCCATTCCATGCGTCAGCCCATGGATAGCTAGACCCAACTAAGAACACCTGCAAGATAGAACTCGCGTGACATAACACGAATAAATCCAAGAGAGGAGAGACTGGAGTTGCTTTGCCTGATAGCACCATACAGGTTACGACAGTCGAAGTTGTTATGCAATACATTCTTTGGGTTATGGGCAACCCGGCCTTTTCTGGAAAAGTTCTTTTAAATCTCCTATTCCGCATCATAATTTTCCACTATCAGAACATAAGATTTTTCAACTCTACAGCTATTGTTGAATATTTCACTGCCTTTTGCCCCACCCCAAAATAATTCCAGAGAACTGGCATTAAAAATAAATAAAGATCTATTTCAAGCCTGTATGTGGGCTCAAGAGTACTTAACAGGCTTACTAAAATGCTGACCTCTTACACCCACTTCCTTTTGATGACTGCTCACAAATGACTGCTGCCTTCGATGAAATTTAGAGCACCCAGGCATACACTCACTCTGCAAAAGGAATATACTTCCAGGCATACTTCAGAAAACTGTCTCTGTGGCGCCATACAGCCATAATACAAATTGCTATTTGTTAAGTCAGTACAGGACATGCAATTTAACAGATGCATGATACGCTTTTCCATTGCTCCTTTCCGCATGGTAAAAATGACTAACAGAAGATTACTTGGAACAAGCAAGCATTGGCTTGTTGAACTAGAATGCTCCCGCTTCTTGTTCAAAGGGAAGAAATTCATAGCTGGTATGTGTGGACTACTCACTGGAAGAATTGCTAATTCCTCTTACTAATAAAGCCCAATGGTGGCATTTAAATGTTACAATGTCTTCCATGTTTATTAGAGCAGAAGCACAGATTTATATCAAACTATGATTACCAGCTTTTCTCTTTCTCCCTAGTTTACAAAATTAAAGATATTTATAACAGTGCCCTACAGGTGCCATTCATAATGCAGTGAACAGTTCAAAGTTCTGCTCTGTTTTAGAAATAAAACACAGCATTCATTTTTCAGGGTCTTTAGGCAGAGAGAGAGAGAGAGAGAGAGAGAGAGAGAGAGAGAGAAATGTGAACCTAATAAGCACATATAAATCTTCTCTGACCCACTTTTACTGCTGATATCTCAAAAGCATGAAGAATAATTCCCCAGGATGTTTTGGGGGCTTCTGTGCATCTAAATATACCATATCACTCCAAAGCAGGTTAAAAAAAATAAATAACCTATTTAACACAAATTTTGTAAGTATGTACTCTGAGGCCAAGAAGACCTAGAAAGCTTATTTTTGCCCAAAGAATTATGGCTTTTAAAAGTTACCATTTGTGCATCATTTTGCACAGATCCATTTTGGATAGAATTCCTGTGAATGTAATTCATTTTCAGGCATCCTGCCTGAATCTCACCATTGTTCTTGATATGCTAACAGGTGGACAAAAAGCTTTTTTTAAAGCATGCTTTAAAATAGCTTGCAGCTGAAGAATGGTTTGCACCCTAATCATATTGTCTGGCAATGGAATTCATGTTCTGCTGACGGAACTGAGGAGGACATTTTCATCTACTCTTCTTTTCCATTTTTGTCCTCCATACTGTTCGTAAAGATCCTGACACACATGCACACCCCAAAGCAGGAAACTGGGAGCAGGGAGCTCCCCTACAGGAGAGGGGAGACGGGAAAGTCTCCTCTTTCAAGCCTCTTGCCATTCATGGTACACGGGATACGAGCCAATGTCAAAAACACCTTAATTTTTAAAAAATCGCCTCGTAGCAAGTGCTCAACATTATTAATAACTGCTTATTATATTATCTCTAAACAGTGAGATCCTATTTTCTTTTTCATTGGAGTACTATTTCTTCCTGGCTTTCATTAATGAACTCTGGCATGTGCTAGTTCACAAAAAGTAATTATCTAAAGTGCTTAATCTAATATGGCACCTTGTAGGTGTCTCACCACACTCCTAACCACACTATCCTATGCTCGTACAGAATGCTCTGTCTGTTGTACATTTTTTACCATTTGTTCCTATCCTTTTCCTTACATAACGTGGACAGGTTTATTGCATAGGGTAATGTACCCAGCCAGCATCAACCTCTGTGGTACAAACCAGGTTTCAATCAAGGTTATACTTCTTACAACAAATGGACCCACCCACCCGGACCAACCCTGTAAGGTTCCCATAAAGACATTTCCACATACAATACACAAGAAAACTGTTTAGCGACGTATACCCTCTGAAAGCTTTTTTTCATTGCCATAACACAGCCCAACAGAATTGTGCAAGAGAATTGCATACGGGGCAAGAGATATTGCACACAAGGCAATATTACTAGCAATAAGAAGCAAAGTTGGTCTCTCTCTGATTAGACTCCTACTTGGACATGTGAACATTATTGAGCATATATGTCCATAATGAACGAACAATATGGTAATGTACACATTCTAGTTAAACGAAGGCAGGGCTGAGGTGGACAAGTGGTTAAGCACCGCTTGACCGGGAGAAACCCTTTTTGCTTTTTAATTAATTAAACACTTTGAATCTGACACAGAGCCGAATCTACAACCTGCATTCTGACAAAAGGCAATTAAAACCAACAGACTTAATAGTCTGGCCTTCTGTTGAGGAGGCAGTCACAGCAAGACTAGCCAAGCAATCTTAAGAGGAGTTACGCCCTTCCAAAGCCCAATGGTGTCAATGGAGTTAGAAGGGTGTACTTGGGACTGCCCTGAAAGTCACCAGATCAGAGCACAGTAGTCCGGGGGGGGGGGGGGGGCGTGAAAGCTCTTTGCTTAGTTATTTCAGGTTTTCTTCTGGTTAGTTTTCAGGTTAGTAAGTAGTTAGTCTGCTTCACTGTAAGGCACCATGCAGCATTTTGTATGGGTAGTTTCTAATCACCAATCAGTACTGTGAGTAGTAAGGATGGAACAAATTTGGCCCAGTTCAGAGCCCCTGAACAGGAAAGCCACCTGCCCCAAACATTTACAGGACTTTTGTCCAGTTTGATTTGGTTGTTCGGGCCATTTAAACCCAAAGAGCAGCCTGGGACTGCAGTTGACCTGTTAGATTTAAACTGCTGTGATTTGGCCTACCAAACAAACTACAAAGGGAACACAGACTATGCACTTACCAAACAAATATCAAAAGTCTATATAAACTCGGCCACCTAACTAATTTAGATAGATAATGTATTTGTAAACAAGAATTATAATTAATGTCACAAAGTGACTGTTACAAGAACAAGTACATGGCTCACCCAAGCCAATAAAATGTACTAAACAGATAATGCTAATATAAACAGTCCAGAGGACAAAAAAACCACAGGATGTTGACACAGCAACAAAAGCTTGGGTGAGCCATTTTTGGCCTAACAGCTGATGGGCGCACCCACCCTGCTGTTAGGCTGAAATGGCTGTGAGTGATCTAACTTGCCTGTTTTGCTTCCCCCCTACATCACAGCAGGGGGTGCGAAGCTGATGTGTTTAATGGCTTTTAGCCATTTAAACCTAACAGCTGATGGCCACACTTGTGCCACTATTAGGCTAAATTGGCTGCAATTCATTTAACCCATTCATTTTGCTTCCCTAATGGGTTTAATGGTGTGCAGCCATTTAAACCTAGCCTATCAAGTGTTAGGTTTAAATGGCTGTGATCCATTTATTTCTACCTTCACAATGACTTTGAGCTGCAAGCCATTAAGCCCATATGTTTCAGCAGCACAATGAAAAACCAAATAAGGAAAACAGAAACACAACAGCTTAAGTGAAACAAATGATTTATTGGCCTATGGTGATTAAAGTGTTACAAAATAAGTCTGAACACACTATTAAAGGAGAATAATATCAATTGGTGCTCAGGGGCTCCAGTCAGAAACAGGTGAGGAAGGAGAAGTCAAAAGCTACTTGACAGCAATAACAAAAACACATGACATGCTTGTGCTGAAGATTTTTAAAGGCCCATAATATCTAATAATACCCTTTTGATTAAACCTCATTAACAAAAGAATCCCATTTGCAGAGCTGCTAAACCTGACCACAACAAAATAAGAATTAACAAGAGTCTTAAGATACGTGCAGCCAATGTATGGCCAGTCACTACACGCATGTCCATGCTGCATTTTATCTCTTTAGCTTGTTGCTCACTGAAGCCACAAATGATCATAAAAGCACAGTTGGGGGAACTCCAACAAAGTTCCCATCTTCTTTGTAAAAATAGTTTTGGTTTCTGCATCTCCAAAAAGCTTACTCATTAACTGGGGTAGGAACATTTCTTTTTTCATATTTAACCACACAACCATGTTTCCTCACTCAGTTATTCTATTCCTATGGAAATCCCCTGTGCTATATTAAGAAGACCAGGACAGCTCTACTGCTCTGACTTCTGCATGAGGAAATCCACATAATATACTGCACGCGGGCAGCAGAGTAATCCTGTTCAGAGCGGATATCCATTTCCATGTGCATAGGGTAGTGTGGGGTCAGGAACAGGAGAGAAGCGAGACAGCATGAACAGCTAGACTTAAAGACCAACAAGATTTTTTTGGGTATAAGCTTTTGAGAGCCTAAGGTCTTCATCAGATACAGCATGAACAGCCCATCTGCCCTTTGAGGTGGCTAGCCAAATTTTGGTGCTGGGCAGTGGTTCTCAACCTTCCTAATGCTGCAACCCTTTAATACAGTTGAAGAAGAAGAGTTGGGTCTTATATGCTGCTTTTCTCTACCCTAAGGAGACTCAAAGCGGCTCACGGCCTTGCGGGGCAGATCACGATAGAGCATTCGTCTGTCTGGAGCAGCGGAAAAGAGCGAGATCGGCATGGTGGGACAAGAGACAGAGCTGAACTAAGAAACCCTGGGGGAAAAAATAATACAATCATGAACCATGGATCTTCACACCATTGGTCAGTTTGGGTTTAATTTCTGTGAAAGAACACTTGCATCATTTTATGGTTGGGGGTTACCACAACATGAGGAACTGCATTAAGGGGACGCAGCATTAGAAAGGTTGAGAACCACTGTTTTAAAGGTTTTAAAATGTGGTTTATATCATATATATATGTATTAATGTTAGCCACCTTGCTGGCCCTTATGAAGGCAGAGAGGCAGAATATAAGTTTTGTAAAAAAAACAAATTTAAACCCCAGGTCAAAAGCAGTGGATCACCAGCAACTGGAACATACTATGAAGGTGGGAGGGATCCCAACCAAAAAATGGAATTATCATATATACTCACATATAAGCTGAGTTTTTCACACCTTTTTTAAATCTGAAAAAGTCACCCTCGGCTTATATGCAGGTCAGCTTATATGCGAGTATATATAGTAGGGGCCACGGAAGTTAAGCAAAAATAATATAAAAATGAATTCAACAAAATAAATCAATTTACTAGAGAGTACACTTAAAATACAAATTTTAAACCATGGGCCTTGAATTTACCCTGTAAACTGAAAACCACCAGACTGAGTAGTCCTCAATGCACAATACATAGTACAAATGAGTAAATGATATATAAACATGACCACAGTAAACCTGACTCAATGAGTATCTCAAAGTGGATAGTCCACAAAAAAAAAAAAGGCACAGTAAATAAGAACAAATGCATTTTGGCTCATAAGCATCTGGACCAAGTAATAAAGCCAAATTACTGGCATACAATAGTTATTAAATATATATGAAAGAGGAGGCCCTGGACCTAGATCCTGCCGAATTCTTCCTACAACAGGTCCACACACTCCTATAACAATGCATTACCCTACTGCATAACTACAGTAGGGTAATGCACTGTTACAGGAGTGTGTATAGAGGAGTGGATAACAAGGTAAGATGTTTTGGGTCCTCACCGCAGAGAAAGGGAGGGAATAAACAAAGTAAATAAATAACTAGATTTTCACTTAAGATTGTAACATTTTTATTATAAAGTTACGCAGGGCCTGTAAAACGGAGTTCTCCCGCCAGGTCTTTGGTTGAGGCCAGATTTTCTTAAGACCAATTGGTCCCCCTCAGGCTACGCTGTACTATCAGACGAACCCTTGTTGATGACGGTGGGGAGGTAGGAGGGTCTTTTTAGCCATCTTGAGATTTTTGGGTTTAATGGAACTGGGGTTTTTACGTAATACGCCTTGAGTCCCAGGAGGATGGCGAAGAAGAAGAAAGAAGGAAGAAGAAGAAGAAGAAGAAGAAGAAGAAGCGCAACTGTCAGCAGCTGAGAGAGCCCTTCTAGACAACAGAACATTCTTCCCTTACTACAAGTGAGCAGTCCTTTGTTTACTAAACTATCAGATTTACTAGGCTCCTGCCTACCTTCCAATGAACTAAGCACTGTTCTGTTAATCTTGCAGAGGTAAAATAAGAATAAATAACTATTCATGCTGCAACCTACAGGGACCTGAAGTCTGCGCTGTAAGGCTCTTCACACTGGACAGCAGCCTCAATGGCACCAGCCAAGATATGGTAATAGGCCAATTACCATCTTGCAGAATAATTCCAGACGCCATGGCTTTCACAGGAAATCAAGAAGGGGCCTTAGATGTAAAAGAACAGCAAAACGCCAGAAACACCTCTCCTCCCTCACACAGCTTTATTGAGGACTTTGGCTGACCAGTTACCGAGTTACCACAGGCCGTGCCTCCTGATCACTTCCTGTTATCCTCACCAACGAAATAGCTGGCAAGGGTTTTTGTGACATCAATGAGACTATAAAGGGCAATGAGAAGAGGCAGGTATTGGATGCTCCTGAGAGGTGGCCTTGTCAGAAAGCATTTACACTGGAACGAGATTGATAGAACTGATGGGAGGGGGAAGGAAATGTCTAGGATACTGACCAGAATGTCAGAAAGATGTCAGGGGAGAAAAAAATCCTAAAGCTAATCAAATTCTTTTAAGGACAATAAAAGCCTTCCCCTCACTAGTATTTCTTTAACCTTAAAATAAATGTTTAATAGTATATGATATATGTAATGCTGACATGTCAACAAAAAGGTGGAGGATGTGCACAGTGTCCCTTTTTCTCTCGCAGCAGTATGGTGTTTCTTTGTGCACTGTTTAAAACATTTGCAAGCCCACCTTTCTCCCAGCCAGCTTGCATAACTGGGATGTGAAGGAGTATATTTGAAGGAGTGACAATAGCAGGCCAATCACGGGGAATAAAGCAACATGGTGGCGTTCCTGCAGTGACTCGAGCCTACCACAACAATTGAACATTTTAGAAAAATAAATAGCATTCAGTATTTTCTTTCAAGGCTTTCCTTTAAGCCTTAAGTTGTTGAAGACCTTACTATTTTCCTTTAAGATAACACTTTTAAGATTAGTTGTCTTAAACTATCTGAGAATTTGAGTGGGAATTTTGCAAGGGTAATATATATCACTAGCTACCAACTACCAACAACCAACTCTCACTCCCAAGGTCCACTGACAGCATACCCCTAAGCAAAGTTACACCTTTATAAGATCAGTGACCTCTATGGATTTAGAAGGTGTAACTTGAGAGAGAGGAGGCTGTGACCCAGCAGCTCTGCTCTTCATGAAGAAGGTCCCCAGTTCAGTCCGCAGCATCTCCAGTTAAAAGGGACCAGGCTGCAGATTATGTGAAAGACCTCCACCCGAGACTCTGGAGAGCCAGTGCCAGTCTGTGTAAGACAGTGCTGATCTGGATGGTCTGGTTCAGTCTAAGAAAGGTACATGTGCATGTTCAGGATTGCACTGTGAATGTCCAGAGGAGGACAACAAAGATGGTGAGGGGTTTGGAGACCAACACGTATGAAGAAAGGTTGGGGGAGCTTGGTCGGTTTTGCCTGGAGAGGAGACGACTTAGAGGGGATCTGATAACCATTTAAAAGGCTACTATATGGAGCATGGAGCAGAATTGTTCTCTCTTGCCCCAGAGGGACGGACCAGAACCAATGGAATGAAATTCAAAAGAAATTCTGTCCAAACATCAGGAAGAACTTCCTGACAGAGCGGTTTCTCAGTGGAACAGGCTTCCTCAGGAGGTGGTGGGTTCTCCATCTTTGGAAATCTTTAAACAGAGGCTGGATAGCCATCTGACGGAGATTACAGTGGATGAGTGATTGGGATGTGAGTGTCCTGCATAGTGCAGGGGGTTGGACTAGATGACCCAGGTGGTCCCTTCCAACTCTATGATTCTGTCCATATCTGTACCAAGTAAAGATGCAACTTCCTCCTAAGGAACAGCCTTCTATTCAGTTTAAGATAGCCTAGGGCACTAACCACGTCACTTATATCCCTACCACACCAGCAAAGCACTGGTTTAGCTCATAACCTTATTCCAGGTAAGATTTCTCTCCCCCTCTCTCCCTTGGCCTATTTATTCTATTGGCCATTATCTGGGTGACTGTTTATCTATCTCACTTGCAACATCTGCTCTAACTGGGCAATTGTTTCCCAGATCAAGTTTAGCAAAGCAGGGGGCATCTGGAAAGGAAATAAGCACTCAGTCAGTGCTACTGTATACTAACAAGTACTCCTGAGAGCCCATGGCCAGAACTGATTCCAGAGAGGCTGTTTCAGTTTGCCAGACTTGAGCCTCCTTCTTGGCTTCCTCACAGAGGCTCTCTCTCTCACACATTCCTGGATCTCACAGCAACCCTTTGCAGTAAAACTTAAATCCAGCCGAGGCGCCCAGATAGCACTGCTGGCAAAGGCACTCGCCTCCTTTTCGGCAAGTTCTAAAGCCAGTCATACTGAGGGTGATTAGCAGTTCCGGACACAAAGTAGTCCAGTTGCTGCTAATGAAAGGGGAGTCATTACAGCATGTAAATCCCTTCGCGAGTGAATTTCATCAGCAGCCGGGTCCACCAACCATGGAAAATAATCGTGTTTTCTCAAAATAATAAAACTGTAGGCATGAGGGTTGGTCCCACAGCAAAGGTGAAAAGTGAGAGGAGAGAGAGCTTTCGGGATGGCAGATACCATTCAAAATCCTTGCTGCCAAACCACAAATACACTTTTTTGCTCTTGCGGAGGTTTCAGAGCAAAAACTGTCCAACTACTACCTTGCAAAACTAAGCAGAGTTAAATTTGAAGTAAGCCGCAAGAAGCTCTGTTTCGCTCCTTTAAAAAAAAATGGATGCACACGTGTCCTTTATGCCTTTCTAGATGCTATGCAGCAGAAAGGGGAGGGGGGGGGCTTAAACTGTCCTGTCATTTTCAAGGCATAATGAATGTCTTGCATATTCCCTTACAAATTTATTCACAATTGGATACAGGCGGGTACTAGAAGCATTGAGGAAAGCCAATCCAAGGCAAAGAAATAGGGTTGTTCCCACGGCATTGCAAAATTGCTTCCCCAGAAGGTCCCTACTGAGTGCCGGTATATTAAGTATCAGCATCACCTGGGTGGGGCTCACACCCACACCAACGCGCAATGGATGTTAAGGATGCTGGCCTCCCTACTTGAGAATCCTTCCACCCTATCCAACCCACTAAACGCCCAGCGTCAGGTTGTCCTCCTCTGAAAGGGTACACATGGAAACAGAAGAGGCGGTTTAAAAATTGTTTTAAATAATTATCTGTATAGATTGTTGTGAGCCATCCTGAGCAAAATAGGGAAGGGCAACATACAAGAATAAAGATGACTATTATAGCTGCTGTTGTTATTAATAAAAGGTTTTGTACATGGCATTAAAACATCCATATTCCAGAAAACGACAGTCACGATTGCCTGGTACAATCAAGAGAAATTGGTAGATCAGGCATATAAAATCCCTGGCATCAAAACATTTAAATATTAACATATTTAATAGAAGTGGATTTCCCCCCCAAATATTCCTCTACTAGTAAAAAAGCCCATTGTATGAAGAAGACAATGGGCGCTAGCAGGTGGGGACCAGAGCGAGCGGCAGGCGAGGGACAGAGCGAGGGACAGGCTACCTGAAAGAGGAGGCGGGCGGCGGCTCCTCGGCGTCTCGTAGTTTTTGCCGAGGAGCACCAGGTGTGGTGCGCTGGGCTGCGGCGGCTCCTCTGCATTTTTTTGTTCTTCTGCGGCTTTCCCGGCGGCTCCATTGTGTTCTGGGGCCATGAGGGCAGGGAGCCGCCAGCAGCAGCGCTGTGGGCGGCTGCCGGGGCTCCCAGGGCGCCGGCTTGAAGCGGCGACAGGCTCCTCCAGGGTTTTTTTTTTTCTGCTGCCTCTCGTGGGCGCGCCGGCTTGGAGCTGCGAAAGGCTCCTACAGGGTTAATTTTTTTCTGCTGCTTGGAGTTGCGAAAGGCTCCTACAGGGTTTTTTTTTTTTCTGCTAGCTCTCGTGGGAGCGCTGGCTTGGAGCTGCGAAAGGCTCCTACAGGGTTAATTTTTTTCTGCTGCTTGGAACTGGGAAAGGCTCCTAAAGGTTTTTTTTTTTCTGCTGCTTGGAGCTGTGAAAGGCTCCTACAGGGTTTGTTTTTTTTTCTGCTAGCTCTCGTGGGCGTGCCGGCTTGGAGCTGCGAATGGCTCCTACAGGGTTTTTTTCCCCTGCTGCTTGGAGCTGCGAAAGGCTCCTACAGGGTTAATTTTTTTCTTCTGCTTGGAGCTGCGAAAGGCTCCTACAGGGTTAATTTTTTTCTGCTAGCTCTCGTGGGCTTGGAGCTTGGAGCTCTCGTGGGCTTGGAGCTCCTACAGGGTTTTTTTTTTTTTTTCTGCTGGGAGCTGCGAAAGGCTCCTACAGGGTTTTTTTTCCTGCTGCTTGGAGCTGCGAAAGGCTCCTACAGGGTTAATTTTTTTCTGCTGCCTCTCGTGGGCGTGCTGGCTTGGAGCTCCTACAGGGTTTTTTTTTTCTGCTGCTTGGAGCTGGGAAAGGCTCCTTCAGGGTTTTGTTTTCTGCTGCTTGGATCTGCGAAAGGCTCCTACAGGGTTTTTTTTTCTGCTGCTTGGAGCTGGGAAAGGCTCCTTCAGGGTTTTGTTTTCTGCTGCTTGGATCTGCGAAAGGCTCCTACAGGGTTTTTTTTTCTGCTGCTTGGAGCTGGGAAAGGCTCCTTCTGGGTTTTGTTTTCTGCTGCTTGGATCTGCGAAAGGCTCCTACAGGGTTTTTTTTTCTGCTGCTTGGAGCTGGGAAAGGCTCCTACAGGGTTTTGTTTTCTGCTGCTTGGATCTGCGAAAGGCTCCTACAGGGTTTTTTTTTCTGCTGCTTGGAGCTGGGAAAGGCTCCTTCAGGGTTTTGTTTTCTGCTGCTTGGATCTGCGAAAGGCTCCTACAGGGTTTTTTTTTCTGCTGCTTGGAGCTGGGAAAGGCTCCTTCTGGGTTTTGTTTTCTGCTGCTTGGATCTGCGAAAGGCTCCTACAGGGTTTTTTTTTTCTGCTGCTTGGAGCTGGGAAAGGCTCCTACAGGGTTTTGTTTTCTGCTGCTTGGATCTGCGAAAGGCTCCTACAGGGTTTTTTTTTCTGCTGCTTGGAGCTGGGAAAGGCTCCTACAGGGTTTTTTTTTCTGCTGCTTGGAGCTGGGAAAGGCTCCTACAGGGGTTTTTTTTTCTGCTGCTTGGAGCTGTGAAAGGCTCCTACAGGGTTTTTTTTTTCTGCTGCCTCTCGTGGGCGTGCTGGCTTGGAGCTCCTACAGGGTTTTTTTTTTCTGCTGCTTGGAGCTGGGAAAGGCTCCTTCAGGGTTTTGTTTTCTGCTGCTTGGAGCTGGGAAAGGCTCCTACTGGGTTTTTTTTCTGCTGCTTGGAGCTGGGAAAGGCTCCTTCAGGGTTTTGTTTTCTGCTGCTTGGAGCTGTGAAAGGCTCCTACAGGGTTTTTTTTTTCTGCTGCCTCTTGTGGGCGTGCTGGCTTGGAGCTCCTACAGGGTTTTTTTTTTCTGCTGCTTGGAGCTGGGAAAGGCTCCTTCAGGGTTTTGTTTTCTGCTGCTTGGAGCTGGGAAAGGCTCCTACTGGGTTTTTTTTTCTGCTGCTTGGAGCTGGGAAAGGCTCCTTCAGGGTTTTGTTTTCTGCTGCTTGGAGCTGTGAAAGGCTCCTACAGGGTTTTTTTTTTCTGCTGCCTCTCGTGGGCGTGCCGGCTTGGAGCTCCTTCAGGGTTTTTTTTTCTGCTGCCTGGAGCTGGGAAAGGCTCCTACAGGGTTTTGTTTTCTGCTGCCTCTCGTGGGCTTGGAGCTCCTACAGGGTTTTTTTTTTTCTGCTGCTTGGAGCTGGGAAAGGCTCCTTCAGGGTTTTTTTTTCCTGCTGCCTGGAGCTGGGAAAGGCTCCTACAGGGTTTTTTTTTCTGCTGCCTCTCGTGGGCTTGGAGCTCCTACAGGGTTTTTTTTTTTCTGCTGCTTGGAGCTGGGAAAGGCTCCTTCAGGGTTTTGTTTTCTGCTGCTTGGAGCTGGGAAAGGCTCCTTCGGGGTTTTGTTTTCTGCTGCTTGGAGCTGGGAAAGGCTCCTACAGGGTTTTTTTTTCTGCTGCTTGGAGCTGTGAAAGGCTCCTACAGGGTTTTTTTTTTCTGCTAGCTCTCGTGGGCTTGGAGCTCCTACAGGGGTTTTTTTTCTGCTGCTTGGAGCTGGGAAAGGCTCCTTCAGGGTTTTGTTTTCTGCTGCTTGGATCTGCGAAAGGCTCCTACAGGGTTTTTTTTTCTGTCTACGACGCTGTGAGCCCGCTGCGGCCGGCGGCAGAAGGCTTCCCTTCCCCCCCCCATCCACCCCCCGAGGCTCTCTGGAGCCTTCTCTCGGCCGGCGGAGCGGGCTCGCAGCGTCCACAACGCTGCGAGGCCGCTCCGCCGGCCGAGAGAAGGCTTCCCGGCCCACCCCCCAGCCGAGGCTCTCACCAGGCGGGCCGCCATTTTCCGAGCGAGTGAAGCAGGGGCGGGATTGACACTCGGAGGGGCCAATCAGGAGCCGCTTCGCGGCTCCTGATTGGCCCCCCCCCGAGTTTTTATCCCGGACCGGTCCCGCCCTAACTCCTCCCCACTACCCCTTACTCCTTTATACAGATTTTACAGATTTGCACAGCAAGCTGCTATTCAAAAAGTTTTTAAGGAACACCAAGATAGGTTTGTAGAAGTTCAGAGAAATGTTAACTTAAGAAGTGGTTTAGCGCAGTCTTATCTGTATACACAGAGACAAGCCTGTGCTTTTAGAGGAGAGTTAGGAGAACAAAGCCCTTTCTCCAACAAGATCGTCCTATTGTATCCTCACAACAACCCTGAGTGGCAGACTAAGGTATATGGATACAGGGCTGCCTGATTGTAACCAGATAACCTAAGTCCTACAAGAAGCCCCGAAGACTCACCGAAGGGGTCGTTGCTGCCGCAGGTGAGAGAGCGGCTGGGGGAAAGAACTCCCAGTCCCAGCATCCCTTGCGAGGCACGCATTGCGTGACGCAGAAGGAGGTGGGGCCGAACGAGCGGGCTAAAAAGGAGCGGCCTGATGTGTTTCGGCCTCTTCCCGCTCCTTCGGCCCCGGAGAACGCAAAAAGAAAAGGAAAGGGAGAGGAGGGGAAGAGTGGATATGTTATATTATTGTTGTGTTGCAATTTATTGTCACAGCCGGCGGAATTGGGGCATGGAAAATGGTCAAGGATGGGATGGCCAAGCTTGCGTGCTGGCCTCCCCTAGGTTTGGGGGTTCCCTTAAGGAACTGCGTGGATGCTAAAGCCTGATTGAAGGATAGCATTTCCGGGAGGCAGGATAACCCAACAGAGGCGGACGCCCAGTAGGGTTAGTCCATTTTGCCTCCTCCCATTCTCAGCCTGCCATCGTGTCCGGGCCATGTGGCTTGCAGGGCCAAGGTGTCCTATGGAGGGGCAGGCTGCATCGGGCTGCCTTGTGGTCAGCTGACCACAAGAGGAATAGACCTTTTCCATGCTTGCCATGCTCACATTGTGAATAAAGGCTGTGGCCAAAATTTAATGCCAAGTTATGTGTCAGTGTCCTTATTAAGCAATCTAAAACCCTGCAAAGCTACAGCTTTATGCCACCTTCTGTTATAGCATGAAAAGCATGTACTAGGATGGAATGCCTACATCTAACTGCTCACAGATCCAACGCCTCACTTTTGAGACATTTCCTTTCCCAAAGCATTTGTACAAGATAAGGAATATCCCATTCTGTCAACAGAGAAACCAGAACAGAAACATTTCTATATGTACAAAACTAGCCATTCAAAATCAGACATTCCAAATGTTTATTCTGACCTACATACAATACTAAATTAAAATAAGATGTGTGGGATTGTCTGGCACACAGTTAAGGAGTTTTTAAAACAAAGGCAGTTGTCCCTCTTTCTCTGCCTACTGAATCTTAAAAAAACAAAGACGTTCTATTTTTTTAATGGCTGACATGTCCTTTTAGTGGCTCACCTGACAGTCAAGCATTATCATGTATGGACAGAAATGTCAAACTTTAATCTTCAGGACAGCCAAGGCGATGGCATGGTTAAAACACTGCTCTGTGAGAACAGCTCTGGCAGGAGAACCAGACAGTGCCCCCCCCCCAGGCCAGCAAACCAGAACAGAACAATAGTACCCAAAGTTGACAACCTACTACAACAAGTACAACAGCTACCAAACTGGGAATATAAGCTTTCTGAGAGACCCAGATGGAGATCCTCACAGTGCGGTGATTTTGGGACTTTTCTCTCAGACATAATTCACAGGGCTGTTTTGCGGATAAAATGGAGTAAGGGAGAACCATAAATGCTGCCCTGAGGTCCTTGGAAGACATACAATGTAAAATTAAAATAGATGGATAGAAATACAGACAAGTGTAATCTGCAACACAGTCTGGCAATCTTCAGTTTGAAGCCAGTTTGGTGTAGTCGTTAGGAGTGTGGACTTCTAATCTGGCATGCCGGGTTCGATTCTGCGCTCCCCCACCTGCAACCAGCTGGGTGACCTTGGGCTTGCCACGGCACTGATAAAACTGTTCTGACCGGGCAGTGATATCAGGGCTCTCTCAGCCTCACCCACCTCACAGGATGTCTGTTGTGGGGAGAGGAAAGGGGAGGCAAATGTAAGCCGCTTTGAGATTCCTTGGAGTAGAGAAAAGCAGCATATAAAAACCAACTCTTCTTCTTCTTCTTCTTCTTCCATAATCAATATCTCTAACAGTCAAGATGGCCCACCTGCAGGTATTTAAACCTATGGATCAGGGACAAAAAGACACAGACAAAAAGGAAACTGCTGTGTGCTTAAGCAGGGGCACAAAAGAAAGAAGAGGTATTGGGAAAAGGGGGCCTCAGTTGCACATAGCCCCTGAAATGGCAAGAAGGGTGGAGGGATTGTACAAGACCCACCAGCCCTCTTTGCTGCTGAGGCAGTGATGCTCCTCTGCCTGGATCCCACTGAGGAAGCAGGGGGCATGGGAGTCATCACTGTCCCCTCAGGTTGCAGTGCTGAAGGTGGACAGGGGGAGGAGGAGGAGGAGGCGGAAGAGAAGGAGGAGCAGAAGTCTTAGTTGCCATGGGAGCTGCTCAGTAAATATGAGGCAACAGAGAAAACGTGGGAGAGAGGGGAAGAAGCAAAGGAAGGGCAGAATGGGATGCCCCCTGTCCACAAGTTCCTTGTGGGTCCCCGCTTGTAAAGAATAATTTCCTACTTCTATTCTCCTCCCCCCTCTCCACAAAGACATATAAGGATTTGAATCTTGTCTTTATATGTCTTTGTGGAGAGGGGGGAGGAGATCTGTTGTCTGGAGGCAGGAAGTCAATTCATAACGGCTTCTCCTATAATATTAAATTATATTATGTGAGAAAAATTGTGTGGCTTATTTTATTCTTTAAATACAGGGGTAGTCAAACTGCAGCCCTCCAGATGTCCATGGACTACAATTCCCATGACCCCCTGCCAGCGAACACTCACAGGAGCTCATGGGAATTGTAGTCCATGGACATCTGGGGGGGCCGCTGTTTGACTACCCCTGTTTAAATACGTCCATAACGTTAAAAGAAAGCAAAATCAATATGTTTTAGTTTCTAGGATTCAAGCTCAGAAGAGGATAAACAAGCATGAATTCAACTTAGGGAAGCACATGGGAACAGCCAACGTTCACCCGTTCCCTGAATAGGCCTGAGATCAGTCTCTTGACCCACATACATCCAAGGTCCTCAGTAGTCTACACTGAATAAGCAGGGCAACTCTTCTGATCTTTCACTTTCCATTTTCTCAAAATGACATGCACTGAAAAACAATTAGGCCTGTCTCTTCCAACGTAAAAACAACGCTTCTGTTACACAGCAAGAAATGAAGAGAGCTGTAATCTAATTAAAACAAATTACTCCTCCAATCTGACACGGTGGAACTCAAGTATAGCATGTGACACCCTTTTCACCTAACCAATCAAGGTAAACAGCTAATAACGTAATTGATGCTCCAGAACTCCACCTCTCCTTTAAAAACAGGAGTGTGAGGGAATGCTGAGATTAAATAAGTGTATCCTCTGTTAGTAAAATCAGCCAAGAAACCTTTTGTACAAACCAATAAGAATAGTTCTTATTCTCTCACACCAGAGCTCCAAAAACCAGCACTATAAATTCACAGGTGTCCTTTGTGTCCATTTAAATACCAACGGACTTTCCCAGAAAACTAAATTGGTGGTTTTAGACCATGAGTCCTGTCCAAACCTACTTTAGTCAATAACGTAGGATTGCAGCAGGAGTCTTGTAGGTCTTCACTGAGGCAAAAGGTAAAAGGTGGGACATTCTCTGGTAACAGAAGAAAGCAAGCTATTTGACCTACTATTCATACTACCTGGGTGAGTCACACACCCAGGCTAGCCTGATCTCATCAGATCAAGGAGGGTCAGCTCTGGCTAGCACCTGGATCGGAAGCTACGTAGGAAGACCAGGGTTGCTTCACAGAGACATGCAATGGGAAACCACGGCTGTGTGACTCTTGCCTTGAACACTCTACAAGGCTGCCGTAAATCAGCTGCTACTCCATGGTGCTTTCCACCACCTCACACTGCCTGCCCAGCTAACTCTCCATTTTTTAATGCAAGTCTTCTCTGAGCATATTCTAGGTACTGGGCACATTCATTAACTCATTGTTCCTTTGAAATGGTGAAGCAACTTGCGAGCAATTGATTTCCCCCACTTATGCAGTAGTTTAATATCGTTGTTGACTTTTTAAAACCATGAGAACAAAAAAGCAGCAGAGGGGGGTCAAACTGCAGCTCTCCCAATAACCATGGACTCCCCTGCAATTATGTCTTTTTCACACAATCATTTATAGCAAACTGCTGGCAAGGGCTCATGGTAACTGCAGTCCATGGATATCTGGAGAGCCAGATTGGCCACCCCTGATTTATAGTAACATTAGATTAGAAATAAACTGCTAATATATCAAGTACCATGTTATTACCCCACCACGTAGCATGAGACATTCCACAATAGGCATAAAAATAAGGTGAAAATCCTTGAGGAATATACTTTGTATATTTCATGCGCCCCAGCCACCTTTTTTTAAAAAAAGTGATCATCAAGATTTATTTGTTTTTACCGCAACTGATTTGTTCTTTCTTATTTCTTTTACAATCTCCTCTGGAGCGGCATACAGGATTCTATCTTCCCCCATCCTATCCTCACAACAATCATGCAAGGAAGGAGAACATGTGATTGGCCCAAGATCATCCAATGAGCAGAGTGGAGATCTGAACCTGGGTCTACTAAATTCAACTCCATTTAATACACTCTGCTGGCCATCACTTTACTTGATTGTAGCGGATGGGACTGTCCCAGGAATTTAGGATTAGAAAAAGGAGTAAAAACAATTTAACTACAATAGCTGTCGGATTACGGTGCTTAGAATTTCAGCGGGCAGGACTGTCACACACTGCATCCATCCACACAAAAGATGATTCAGTAAAGCAAACTGATCAGGTAGGCAAGCCTTCTTTTTTTTTAATTGGGGAAAGCAGCCCTTTTCAAGATTGTTTATTTTTGCCATCAAGTCACAGAGGGCTTATATCACGGCGTTTTCAAGGCAAGAGACAGGTGTCTTAATCCTACAAAGCCACTGAATTCTGTGTTATCTCTGTGCTTCTAGTATTTCTCTGTGTTATGACAGTTGATATCTTAAGTTAGTGTATTTAAATCAATATTATTTTTGTTTCTTTTCACAGAGGGGAGATACTATTTCTGCTACTAAAACAGGGGACAGCTGCTATTTCTTTTAGCCTAATTTGGGAGAGTTAAGGATCTTGTTTTGAGCCTCTTGTGGCGCAGAGTGGTAAGGCAGCAGACATGCAGTCTGAAGCTCTGTCCATGAGGCTGGGAGTTCAATCCAAGCAGCCGGCTCAAGGTTGACTCAGACTTCCATTCTTCCGAGGTCGGTAAAATGAGTACCCAGCTTGCTGGGGGGTAAACGGTAATGACTGGGGAAGGCACTGGCAAACCACCCCGTAATGAGTCTGCCATGAAAACGCTAGAGGGCGTCACCCCAAGGGTCAGACATGACCTGGTGCTTGCACAGGGGATACCTTTACCTTTAAGCATCTTGTTGTGTGGGAAAGGTTCTGGAGGGTAAACAGAATCCAGAACAATCTTGATAGTTTCAACATTATCATGTGTTCTATAAACTCTGGACAAATGGGCACTGCAAAATCAGGAGCATCTGGAAGTGCTCTTCAAGAAAGAAATGAAGAGAGAAACGGGGGGAATTTAATTTTAACTCTCTTGAGCTATTTGCAAACTTCCCCTTAAAATTGTAAAGCCAGCATTTTTCTGTCTGAGTAAAGGCGACATGATCTTACTGATCAGATGTCAGTGAATATTTCCAGGGTTCTATTTCGGGTGTGAACAGAAATGCAGAATTTCTGCAGCTGATTTTCTCCAACATGCCAAAGAAAATGCCTTAATCTGTTAAGATTGATGTTTCAAATGAACCAGGCTTAAAGATGGAGGGGGAAAATGTCCCTAAGGAAGATCAAACAGCAGAAAATTGGTCAAAAATTTCACATAAAACACACTTAGAATCACATTTGGCTCTACTAAGTAATATATCAAGCAAGTGAACCAAGCTGTAATTCGATTTCACAATATGACAGGGTGGTTCCAAGCCATCCATCTAAACTTTATGGATGTTTGAGTGTCTCCACTGTGGTTCACCTTTTCTTTAGAAAACTTTATGTTGAACTTTGTGAAGTGCAGGTAGATTAGCAAAAAAATTTAAATGAATGTTATTTGTAAACCAGAAGGAAAAAAAGAAACCTTTCTTGTGACAATTCCAGTAAATAAAGTTTTTTAAAACTGAAAGTTACACACACTGTGGATCTCCATAGACATGACACTATAAGGTAAAGGTAAAGGTATCCCCTGTGCAAGCACCGGGTCATGTCTGACCCTTGAGGTGACACCCTCTAGCGTTTTCATGGCAGACTCAATACGGGGTGGTTTGCCAGTGCCTTCCCCAGTCATTACCGTTTACCCCCCAGCAAGCTGGGTACTCATTTTACCGATCTCGGAAGGATTGAGCCGGCTGCTGGGATTGGCCTCATGGGCAGAGCTTTCAGGCTGCATGTCTGCTGCCTTACCACTCTGCATCACAAGAGGCTCTATAAAGTATGACACTAAAGTATGACACTATAAAGTATGTTACAAAAGACTGACCATCCCCGAGTTTTCTTGGATGGTTTATGAGATGCATGCCTCACAGACTGATTCAGGCAGTCTAGAATAGGAAAGAACTTAAAAACCCATAATGTTCGCCTGTGAAGATATTAGTGCACTGGCAAACCCAATGGAGGTGGGGTGAAATATCTAAGGGGCAGACATGCTACAAGCTAGTAAAGCCAGCACCTCAGGGACTCACTTTGGTCTCCTGGGCAGAGAACTGTCCACAGTGCTAAGCAAAATAGTAGTACTGTAGGTTGTGACACAGTCTACTGATGTAACATAATTGATTTTTGCTATATATTCCCTGTCATACAAGGAGATCATAGTCTAAGGAAGAGTGCTTGCACTCGAAAGCTCACGCCCTGAATAAATCTCTGTTGATCTTAAGGTCCTACTGGACATTTTATTGTGCTACTTCAGACCAACACGGCTGCCCATTTGAATTTAAGCATTAAAACAGCTGCCCACCTCTGCTTCATCTCCAAAGTAGTCTGCAAGTACACTGCCATGCTGTGGCAACAAGGGACATCATGGTCTGAGGAAACTCCATGATGACCTCATGTTGCCAAATCTTGTTGAAAGATCGATGGTACATATGTTTAGAACTTCTATGGACAATGAAGAAAGAAGACAGTTGATTCAGCTGAAACATGGCGTTGGAGGAGAGTTTTAAAGATACCATGGACTGCCAAAAAGACAAATTAGTGGGTTCTAGACCAAATGAATCCTGAACTCACTCTAGAAGTTAAAATGACTAAAGTGATTATATTTTAGTCGCATTATGAAAAGACATAAATCACTGGAAAAGCTAATAATACTAGTACAGTGGTTCTCAACCTGGGGGCCGGGACACCTTTGGGGGACAAGTGACTCTTTCACAGGGAACGTGGCAGGGCGAGCAGCTTGGCCGGGGGAAGGGGCCACCACTGTTGCCCCTCCTCCTGAAGGCACCCGCTAATTTATATACAATTTATATATACAATTCATAACCAATTTATATACAATCATGAACAATGAATCTTCACACCATTGGTCAGTTTGTTTAATTTATGTGAAATAACACTTGCATAATGTTATGATTGGGGGTCACCACAACATGAGGAACTATATTAAAGGGTCACAGCATTAGGAAGGTTGAGAACCACTGCACTAGATTTGGAGACAGCAGTAGAATAGGAAGACCGAACATGAAACTGATTGGCTCTACAGAGGAAGTCATGGCCCTCAGTTTCTGAACAAGGCAGTTAATGATAAGGATAATTTGGAGGTTATTAATTCATAGGATCATTATCAGTTGTGAAATGACTTGACAATACTTAAGATATATTATTATACACATACACACACAGGGTGTCTTTTTGGTCATAACAATACTTTATGATACAAATAATACAATCCATGTTAGATGGTTCTTGCTATATGCGATTGACTTGGTTTCTTACCATATTATAACATCCTCTACTGTGACTGAAATAAGTATACTTTGTATAGAAAAATGTATAGAAAAAGTACAGAAAAATGTTAAAATAAAGGGATTTCCCCCCCATCCCCCCCCCAAATCTAGATAGGTAAAAAACACTTAGAGGAGGCACACAAGCTATAAGCTAAAATGTATTTATAGTAGGTCCCCTTTATTAAAGGAATACTGGCATATGTTCAAGTCTATTTTTACCTGCCCTACCAAGTAACACTCAATGTTTAGTCTTTGACAGCCTTCCCACCCTCTCAGGTTGAACCGATGTGAAACAGATTGACTTTATAATCCGTGCCAATATTAGAGCTACGTCTGGTGATTATTAACAAAGGTCTCTTTCAGCCATGAAGTGTAATATTTTTGAACTCCTGCGTCTTTAAAGTATGAGAGAGAGAGAGAGAGAGAGAGAGAGAGAGAGAGAGAGAGAGAGAGAGATGTGTGGCTCCAACAAAGGAAAGATCATGAAAGAAGCCAAGAACATTTATTTTCATCCAAATTCTTTCATAAAACTCAATGTTTGGAAGCAAAGTTAGATAATTTACGGTGTGGACAGCAGCTCCGGCTTTCCACACAGCTATGCATTATGCCATGCCCCTCTTTGAAGTTATACTCTGCATTGTTTATAGCTCTCCTACTGATAGTGAAATAGCATGTCCCCGACTACGAGGATTGTTGTAAATCTAAGCACAAAGGTCAACCATGTGTTATGTTTCAGAGAGAGATCTTCCCTTCTGGTTACAGAAGAATAAGCTATGGGGGTTTCTTTCTTTCTCTCTTTTTCTGTGGCCAGGACCAACTTTTAACTAAGCCGATAACAGTGTATTTATATCATCAGAATGTTGCAACAGTACAAAAGGAGCTGGTCTTCCACTTTTGCACCCCAAATGCAAGCTTTTCCGTACGATCATCTAGTGAGAAGACAGAAAACGGCAATAAAAGAAAACACCTCATGGGCAGATAGCAAAAGCAGCCCGGTTTTCTTAGCCATGACAGAAGCCCTTGTTTGTCAGACCTCATTCTTTTTCTCCCAGATTCTTCCTTCCCACATCTCTTTCGTAGTATACAAGCTTCCTACACGTTCCTCCCGCCACTCATGGGCTCACCCAGCCAACATCACCCGCTTCATGAGCGGCTTTCAGCATGAAGCAAACACAGACAATCTTTTGTTGCACCAAAACAGGGAAATAAAAGCATGCATGCTCAAAAAGGCAGCCACCTTTTGGCCCAGCTGCTGGGAGCCCTTCCCCACACGGCCACTTCCTTTTCTAAACTGTCTCACCACTTCATAGCAAAACGTCTATGGAAAGGGAAACAAAACTAATTAATTATAACTGGCTCTGTCCTTCACACAGCATTTTTCTTTTGGCTCAAGTACACCAGTGTGTTACACCAACAGTTTCCTGCAGCACACAAACTCGGACAGTGGGGCAGATAAATGTCTTCAGATAAACCAAGCGCATGTGCAGCAGACCCCCCAACACGCAGCTTTCTAATGCTCCGATGGTGAGCCCGTAACTTTTTTGCACACTTGTAAGCATTTAATATGGGAAATGCTGATGTCACCCAAGCAAACTTGACTGACTCATTAAACTCAATGCTGCTTTGGAGAGAAAGGAGGTTTCACTCTGCGACCAGGTAAAATCAGCAGCTTCTTATTCACACGAATTCTCTGTAGCAGCTCCCACTTAGTGGAATGGGCTGCCTGGGGAAGTCGGAAGGCACCTGTACTTTGTGAAGAACGGAAATGTGAATGGGGACATTTTACAAAGAGCTTATTTATTTACCTATCTATTCATTTATTTATTTTAGAGCTTCTATGAAACATCACTAGAGGTCGCTTGTCCAAGGGACAGGATTGTAGTTTCTTGCAGTGTTCATTGTATATATACATCACCTTCCTTTTCTTACTGTACCTTAGCAACCCCTTTTCTTCACTGTGGTATACCATGCCTTACTTACACAGTTTTCATTGTTGCAGACAGTTTTTTGCTTGGATTGTTTACAATGTCTATAATCCTAGTTCTACTACATTGTTTGCTGGAGGCCCTTGCTGTTTGACTGGATCGTTTTCCATATTTTGTAATCTGCCTTGAATCTCAAAGAGAAAGGGAGACTACGGGTGACATTAACAACAACTGGACTCTTCTCATGAATCTCTAATTGCAGGAGCCAGTGAGCGGTCCCTTGGGTTGAGAGTGAAGGTGTACTCATCTAGCAAGCAAGCGACTGAAATAGTAATTTGTTAGTCTACATTTAAGTTTTAAACGTCTTATTGGATGCAATAAATTCTTGTTGTAAACCACCCCAAGACCTTTCTGGAGAGGGATGGCCTAAAAATCCAAGAAATAAATAAATAAAGTAAAATAAAGTTTGTGGGATTCCCTTTCTCATATATCCCAGCCAGGTTTCCTCCCCCGCAGCTGCCATTTTGCTTCTCATGACTGAGGTTTGGCTGGCAGGCAGTGATGTGGATGTGCACTCTGCATACAATTTGAAGCAAACTTAATGGCCTCTCCTCTGCTCCAGATGGAAAGTTGTCCTTGAAGTATTAGAATGTATAGATTTAAACCTCAAGGCACTGTGTTTATTAAAGAAATAAATCTCAGAGCATCCAATGTACTACTGAGGCCCTGGAGAGCTACTGCCAATTAAAATAGATCAAGCTTTCTCAACTAAGGCTTCATGAAACCCCGGGGTTTCTTGATATCCCTGGAAGGGTTTCCCAAATGGGTGGGAGTTAATTCATTTTTAATGTATTTTTATAAATTTGTTAAACATTTATCGGGTGATATGACCATGTGTGGCCATATCGACCCACCTACCCCCTTCCAAAATGGCCAATGAGAGGCCTAGAGGGGGGTGGGAAAGAGAGGGGTCGTGGTTGGGTGCGTACATGGCTGTGCTTTCCAACCATATTCTGCACAATTTTGCCACGATTTTGCCTGAAGACTTTTTCAGGGGTTTCTCAAGGGTAAAAGAGTTGAGAAAGGCTGAAGGAGACAGTCGTGGCCTTATTAGACCAATGGTATGATGATAAGAAGTAACTTAATGTGGTCATGGGTTGATAACAACCATTATAGTGACACACTTTTTATCCCTAGGCAGCTGATGCTGCACATTTGCAAAGCGAATGAGTTCCCTGTAAGGTGTTCATTTTGGAACAGACAATTGAAGGGAATGGTGTAACACCCTTCCAGTTCAAATGGTAGTACAGAAGTTTTAAACAAAAATTCCTACCACCTTTTGAGAAACTTGCCCAAGACCATCCAGTGAGCATTGTGTTTCAACCCTTCACATGAACGCACAAAGCTGCCTTATATGTTGTCAGACTCTTGGTCCATCAAAGTCAGTACTGTCTACTCAGGCTGTCAGCATCTCTTCAGGGTCACAGGCAGAGGCCTTTCACATTCCCTACTGGCAGTTTTTTAAACTGGAGATATGGGGGACTGAACCTGAGACCTGCTTACTAATCAGATGCTCAACCACTGGCCTATATCCAGACTGCAGTTATTTAAGTCCAGAAATAGTTATTCTGACCACAGAATTAGACAGGTCCTTATAAAGATAATCTAGTTCAGCCCACTACAGTGAAATGAGATTTCCTGTGCCTACTGTACCTGCCAAAAGCTTTTCTGACTTCAAGGGGTATTCTTCAAAGTTCCCGAGAAGGTATCTCCATGGCATATGATGCAGTATTCCAGCTGTGGTTTGTCCAGTTCCAAATGCAGCAGTGCTGTTCCCTTCCATATATGAAATGCTACATTTCTTGCCTTATAAATGCAATCCACTGGAAGTTAACATTAATCTAGTTTGTTCTATTGCGTAATATACCCATTGCAATGTTGTCATTCCACTCACTTATAAAAGTTACAACGCGATTTTATATGGGTCTGCTTGGAAGAAAGGCCCATTATGTTCAATGTTTTTTTTTTCCTCCCAGGTAAGTATGTGTAGGATTACACCTTTAGTTTATAGATCAAAAGATTACAATATCTATTTCATCCCACTTTCTCACATGACTGAAGGACTTTCTGCTCCATAAAACAAGTAATGCTAAGGGCATATTTGTACCCCAAACAAAGATGTTTGTGTGTGTGTTTGTGTATGTGTCAGGAACACCACCTCTTAAATTAAAACAGTAAAAGAAAGTCAACAACATTTACAAGCCAATATAAACAATGTAGCAAGCACTCTTCTTCAAAATGCATCTGCAGTATGAGTGGAAGCACAAAAACACTGACCATTAAACGCTAGGAGGTAGAACATCTTTCACACAGATAACAATGGGCTTTCAAGGTGTTCTACATGTATTATATCATGTCTTGTCAATCTGTTTTCCAGGACCCATTTTTTCTCTCATTTGTCATTCACAAATTTATGTTCTACAGTAGCGGTCCCCAACCTTTTTGAGGACCGCCTCCAGGGGTGGTGAAGAGCCAGAAGCACGGGCGCGTGCATGCGTATTAGGGCCCCCTGGTGGTGAAATACGCATGTGTGGAGCTGCTGCGCATGCACGTTTTCACCACCAGAGGGCGCTAACGCGCATGCACATTTGTGCCCACCAGCGTGCCGGCAGCCGCACCTGCCTCTTCCCCCCTCCCTCTCACAGCAGAAAACTAGCCGGGTCGCAAGTGAAGCAGCCGCTTTGGTGGCCGCTTCTCTTGCGGCCTGGTAAGCTTCTCTCTGCAGGGGGGGGGGGGAGGAGAGGCAGGCGTGGTGGCCCATCACCGAGGCCTTCGCGGCCCGATAGCGGGCTGCAGACCGGGGGTTGATGACCTCCGTTCTACAGGATGAAATAGCAGCTGGCCTGTGTGAATGCACCATCACAGATCAAACTGTAATCACAGAACTTGCATATTACGTTTCAGTATGGATGAAGGAACTGAGGGGGTGCTTATTAAAGTTGCAGATGATACTGCACTAGGAGGGGCAGCAAACACAGCAGAAGACAGAATCAGGATTTGGGATGGTCTCGACAGGCTGGAATGCTGGGCTAATATGAATAAAATGAATTTCAATTGTGATAAATGTAAGGTTCTGTATTTAGGTAGAAAGAAATCAAATGCATCGCTGTAGGAGGGGAGAGACTTATCTTGGCAGTAGTACGTGCAGAAAGGATCTAGGGGTCTTAGAAGACCATATGCTGAACTTAAGTCAGTAACGTGATGTGGCGGTTAAAGAGGCAAATGGGATTTGGGGCTATATCAAAAGCAGCATAGTGTCCAGATCATGCAAGTTGGTGCCACTTTATTCTGCTATGGTTAGACCTCACTAGAGTACTGTGTTCAGTTTGCTCCTGTGCTGAGTGGGCTCAGCCCATGACAGAACAAAACAGGAAGCAAACAGAAACCATTGTACTTACATAGAATTAAAGCCTTCCCTAGGCCAGTGAATCTGTAACGATCAGCACAATCCTCTTAGATGGCAAGGTCTGTGGGTAACTGCTGATATAATTGTCCTTATCATGGACATATTATTATTATTGTTGTTGTTGTTGTTGTTGTTGTTGTTGTATTTATATCCCGCCTCCCCCCGAAGGCTCGAGGCTGCTTACATAACCCCATCCCCTAAAAACCATAAGATAACAATAAGTTCCGATAAATTTACAATAGTTGGTGACCAATTGGTCACAGTGGCAACAATGATGGCTTAATCTAACTCATTTAGTCTCCGCATCCTCAACTTTGGGAGGGCGGTTGACATTCTCTACCGCCAGTTTGTGAAGGGGGGGGCTGATCTTCTTACCGCCCGGCCTCAGTTATAAGCCTGGCAGAAGAGCTCCGTCTTACAGGCCCTGCAGAATGCTGGTAATTCCCGCAGGGCCCTCAGCTCTTCCGGGAGCTCATTCCACCAGGTTGGGGCCAGGACCGAGAAGGCCCTGGCCCTAGTCGAGGCCAGGTGGGCTTCCTTGGGGCCGGGAACAACCAATAGGTTAGCCCCCGCAGAGCGTAAAGCTCTACAAAGCGTATTTGCTGACCTGAGCAGAGTATATTTGCTGAGATGCACTATAATTACACCCTCTAACCTTAATGGCTCCAGAAACAACAGTTTCCAAATTCTGCTGCCTGCCATACAGTTTAAATTTTGAATTGGTGATTAAGAATGGTGTCTGGTTGGATTTGGATTTACATTTGATTAGATAATGTCTGACTGCACATTTGTTACCTTTGGGATTGAAAGCTGATGTAGTATAATGGCCAAGAAACTGAGCTATGAATCATTTGTTTTTATCTCGCTTCAGGAGACCCTTCAGTATGCCTGTTTGAACTCTCCTAATGCAAGATGATGAGCCTCTTGTGGCGCAGAGTGGTAAGGCAGCCGTCTGAAAGCTTTGCCCATAAGGCTGGGAGTTCGATCCCAGCAGCCGGCTCAAGGTTGACTCAGCCTTCCATCCTTCCGAGGTCGGTAAAATGAGTACCCAGCTTGCTGCTGGGGGGTAAAATGGTAATGACTGGGGAAGGCACTGGCAAACCACCCCGTATTGAGTCTGCCATGAAAACGCTGGAGGGCGTCACCCCAAGGGTCAGACATGACTCGGTGCTTGCACAGGGGATACCTTTACCTTTACCTTTAATGCAAGATGGGGATATTAACCTTACAGGAAGGGCTTTGGGCTTACAAGAAGATAATGTTTTATTAATTTATTTGGGATCAGGATAGGATGGGGCATTTTTATACCACCTCATTGCAGCAGAGGTGGCGTACAATTCAAATCACCACAGTATAAAAACAAAAGCCAAACTATTAAAAACAAGCCATTAAAATATTTGATGGCGGTGGTTGATGCTGGTGATAATATGACAAGTAAACATTACAATTTTCTGTTTATGGGGGCGGGAGTTATCATAAAGTAGATCATCAAAGGTACATTAAGGAGGATGTCCTACATTTGTGCAAATAAAATAACAGTTTGCAATGACGGGTCGACAACTGCACAATTAAGGGAGCAGATGTATTGCTTCATGACACTTAGAAGATATCTTTGTTCTCTGTTTATCCCTGAAGTTAGAATCATAGAATCATAGAGTTGGAAGGGGCCATACAGGCCATCTAGTCCAACCCCCTGCTCTACGCAGGATCAGCCCTAAGCATCCTAAAGCATCCAAGAAAAGTGTGTATCCATCCTTTGCTTGAAGACTGCCAGTGAGGGGGAGCTCACCACCTCCTTAGGCAGCCTATTCCACTGCTGAACTACACTGACTGTGAAAAAATTTTTCCTGATATCTAGCCTATATCATTGTACTTGAAGTTTAAACCCATTACTGCGTGTCCTCTCCTCTGCAGCCAACGGAAACAGCATCCTGCCCTCCTCCAAGTGACACCCTTTCAAATACTTAAAGAGGGCTATCATGTCCCCTCTCAACCTCATTTTCTCCAGGCGGAGAAAATGTCCCACGTCCCTCAACCTATCTTCATAGGGCTTGGTCCCTTGGCCCCAGATCATCTTTGTCACTCTCCTCTGTACCCTTTCAATTTGATCTACATCCTTCTTGAAGTGAGGCCTCCAGAACTGCACACAGTACTCCAGGTGTGGTCTGACCAGTGCCGTATACAATGGGACTATGACATCTTGTGATTTTGATGTGATGCCCCTGTTGATACAGCCCAAAATGGCATTTGCCATTATATGGCCTTGAGAGACTTCATCCAATACATTGAAACAGTTTTCCTCAAGCCTTACATATAAGTAGAGGGGGGCTAGTTGTCAGGAAGGGCTATTTAGGCAAGATACATACATTACTGGGTGATCAGTATAGCTGAAATTGACTTAAAGCAGTTGTTAAAACCTGTGAATGGCAGGAAATTAGCAAACAAATGCACGAGTTACCAAACAGATGTGAGACCTAAATTTGAGTTCAGTTGTGTTTCCAAGACTAACGAAGTTCAATTCTGGATATACCATGAACTGAAAGACGTTGCATTTTTCTAGCTTCTGGATCATGTCTTGGTCTCAAAAGCTGGTGGAACATGAATTCTGCCCCCACTGTTTTCCATACCTGGTCATCAGTAATGGAGCCTTCCATTTCGTAGCTAAATTCTGGGGGTTTTAGGGATCCTGCGGGTGACACAGGGATTAAGCTCTGGATAACATTCTGAGCCTCTTGTGCTCCAGGGTGGTAAGGCAGCTGACATGCTGTCTGAAGCTCTGCCCATGAGGCTGGGAGTTTGATCCCAGCAGCCAGCTCAAGGTTGACTCAGCCTTCCATCCTTCCGAGGTCAGTAAAATAAGTACCCAGCTTGCTGGGGGGTAAAACGGTAATGACTGGGGAAGGGAATGGCAAACCACCCTGTACTGAGTCTGCCTAGAAAACGCTAGAGAGCGTCACCCCAAGAGTAAGACTTGACTCGGTGCTTGCACAGCGGATACCTTTACCTTTATCATTCTGAGAGCAACAGCCAGATGGAGTGGCTCAATCAGATCCTCAAACAGTACCTGTATTCTTTTATAAACTATTATATTATATTAAGATCATTCTGATTCTAGCACCATTTACATCAGGATTTCCAAATCATGGTACCGAAGTACCTTACGATCCTGTGAGGACCCCTCGATGGGCTCACAATGTGGGAGTTTTCAAAATGGCAACTGGGGAGAGCACTCCCACCCTGTGAAAGAGAAAGCTTTTATTTTATTTTTATCTACTCTTATTTGGCCAGGTTGACCTGCACTCTCCCAAAATGGCCAATGATGGGCCTGGACGGAGGGGGAAGGGGAGGAGGTCTCAGCCCTTTAAATCTTTGCCACCTGAGGCTCCTCTCACTTCCAGGGAGTGTGGCAGGGAGTCATGGCCAGCTGATGTCACTTCCTGGTTCCTCAAAGCCTGAAAAAATATT
Source organism: Paroedura picta (assembly GCF_049243985.1). Taxonomy (NCBI): domain Eukaryota; kingdom Metazoa; phylum Chordata; class Lepidosauria; order Squamata; family Gekkonidae; genus Paroedura; species Paroedura picta. The sequence continues at coordinate 47,413,376 of NC_135370.1, forward strand.
TCAGGGATATCTCTATGGTCAAAAGGTTTGAAAAGGCTAGTCTACACTTAGGCTGAATTCTAAAGACAAGCTCAGTGCAAGAAGAGCCTTCAGCCTAGGGAGAGAGCAGGGGGCATCCTAATAGTAACAACTGTAAAACAAATGAATTGTAAGTTTGCTTTGGTCAGTTTCAAGACTGCAATCTTTAAGTAGACACAGGAAGTAGGGCTCCCTGAAGCCCTGGAGAAGCATCCCAGGGCACAATGCCTTGCTGGTCGGTAAAAGGCAAGAAGGCATGCTCGCATCATCGGCTCTTCCAGTATGATTAATGTTACTACTGCTTCAGTGACTTTTGGAAATCGACAAAGCAGCAACGGTATAGAATAAAGTAACCCTGATAAATGGGGACTTAACACTTATCATTATGCCTTTGATTATGGAAAGTGAACTATAAAGCTAAAAAAAAAAATCATTTTAAAAGATTGGTTGGGGATCCCAGATTGTTAGCACTCCATTAATGGTAAAAGCAGGGAGGAAAGAAGTACAAAGGGAAGCTCGCCAAGTGCATAAAATGGTGAAAACGCCATCAATCACAGTACACAGTTCAGAACACATTTCATCCATAAGGGTCACCAAAATGTATGAGAGACATGAAATAGCAGCTACCCAGCCAATTCATAAAATGGCTCATTTAAGAAGGGGGGAGGGGAGTTGTGAAACCTGCCTATTTGTATTCATTCTTTCCCTTTCTTTTCTGGGACCTGCTTGGGTTGTTCCTCCCCCCAGCTCTATAAATACCCCAAGGTACAATGGAGTGTCCTCCAACACTAAACTGCTCTTTGTTCTAGAGTCACTATTCATATTGTCTAAAAGTTCTAAAGTTTTAGCTGCTTTCTGGCCTGGGACTGTATAAATAAACTTGACTCAAGCCACTGTCTGTATTACTAGTAAGAATTCTCAAGTTCTACAGAAAAGGTAATTCAGTGTACAGGAGCTAGCACTAGGGATGGCCATGAACCACTTCACATCAAAATTCGTCATGAATTTGGCTAGTTCGAACATTCCCTGGACTTTTTTTGCAGTTCGATCTGGGAGTTTGGGCCCTTTTAAAACTAAAACCTGAGCAGGAAAGCCTGCCTGTCAGCTGTTAAGTTTGCTTCTCCTCACTTGGAAGGGGGGCTCGTGCTATGACAACGTAACAGCAAGGCAGGCACGCCCAGCCACCAGTAGGCTGTAATATTTGTGATCCATTTAACTCAGCCTTTCTCAACTTTTTTACCATCGAGAAATCCTTGAAATGTTCTTCAGGCTTTAAGTATCCCCAGAAGTGGTGTGACCGGGCAGAATATGGTTGGGAAGCATAGCTGTGTACATGCTGACCTGGGGCCTCTCCCCTTCCCATCCCCTCCTGACCCATCATTGGCTAGTTTGTGGGTGGGCGGCCTGACATGACCATATATGATTTTATCACCTGATAAATGTTTAAAAATTTAAAATATATATTAAAAATTAATTAGCTCTCATCCATTTGGGAAACCCTTCCAAGGCCATCAAGAAACCCCAGGGTTTCATGAAACTTTGGTTGAGAAAGCCTGACTTAACTCCTCTGTTTCCTTCCCTCTTTGAAGGGAGGCAAATGGAGGAGTTAAATGGCTCGTTGCTATTGCAACTTAACAGCAGAGAGGGTGCTGTTAGGAGGAAGGGAAATGTAGGGGTTAAATGGAACATATACATTATAGCCTAACAGCAAATGGGCATACCTGCCCTATTGTTAACCTGAAAAGGCTACAAATAATTTCAGCAGCTGGTTTCACTTCTCCTCACTTCAAGCAGGGGGAGTGAAATCAATGGTTTAAATGGCTGCCAGATATTTAAACCTAACAGCTGATGAGAAGATCCACCAAGCTATTAAGTTTCAATGACTGCTAGCCATTTGTTTCGCTCCCCTGCTTGGAAAGGGAGGATAATGAAATTGATGGTTTAAATGGCTAACAGCCATTTAATATGTTCATTTTGTGTGCCCTCCCCCAAGAAGGGGAGGTGAAATGGAAAGCTTAAATGGCTGCCGGTCATTTAAGTCTTCCCAGGTGATCCCCCTACCTTCTCCCAAGCCACGGCTGGGAGAAAAGATGTCTGAATGGGCCGGTTCAGGGATTTTTGGTTGTGTTCAATTTGGTACCACCCTGAACCCCAGATCAAACTGGAATTTTCCAGTTTGTACCCATCCTTAGCTAGTACAACTCCATACACTACATTAATTGTATAAATGACCTCACTAAAATGAAACTAATACTCCAATGAGAATTGCATTTCATTTAGGGATGCATAAATTAGGACAACAAACAAGGATTCCATAACTTATGTACCCCTAGATCAAATGACATTCCAAACAGAGCGCAAGGTTTCATTCACTCTCACAGTCATTGCCAATAGGCTCCTATGTCAAGAGTCAACACAATGCCTCACTAATCAAAACTAAATTCTATAAGAGTTTCCTGACTTCATCGTACCCCAGAAGCACAGATAGAGCAAAGCATCCCAGGCTAGCCAGCTGTCACCAAAACTTGGGATCCAAGCAGAGTCACCTCTGGCTAGTACTTGGAAGGGAGACCGCAACTAACCTAGACTTGCAAACTAAGCCAGTTGACTAGATCCAAGGTTATATAAAATAGTGGATGTTTCCTCTATTCTTCCTGATCAATACAAATAATCTAGAATAGATGTCTAAGAAAACACTAATTTTAAAATGCAAGTATAGGAAGTTAGAGTAGATCTCAATAAAAAACAGCCAGCACATGTATACAGCTTTGGAAATTAACAGTATCCCTCAGCCAACAAACCAATATATTATTTATCACTTTCAGTGCTTCCTACAAGGTGTTGAAAACAATGGGCTGCATACAAAAAAAAAAAACATTTTAAAACATTTGTCCCAACAATGCATTCTATGCACGTAGTTCCTAGACTGGCAACAATCTGCCTGGATCCAAACCACTTGGGACATATTTAAAAGTATTCTTAAGATCACAGCCATGGCAATCACCAACTCCAGCAAGTGTGTACTGTGGAAGACACAGGGTCAAGTGCTAACACTTGACGGCCCTGGAAGGGTTTCCTGAGTGGACAGAATTGTTTTTTTTAATATATTTTTAAAATCTATTAAACATATATTGGGTGATATGACCATACATGCTCATGTTGAACCCCCGACCCCCCCCAAATGGCCAGTGATGGGCCTGGAAGGGATGGGAAGGGGAGGGGCCCCTGATGGACATGTACTCAGCTATGCTTCTCAACCATATTCTGCACGATTGCACCACTTCTGGGGTTTCTCGAAGCCTGAAAAATGTGTCAGGGGTTTCTCAAGGGTAAGAAAGATCCAAAAGATTAGCCTACAACCTCATTTACAAGAGAAGAATCATGCGAAGAATGAGGAAAACTGGATCAGATAAGCAAGCAGAAAATGGAAGTGTGCAGTTCCGAAAATTTGCCGACACACTACAGTCTCACGATCGTGTCATACTTTATTCCGACAGAAGCAACACTAGTGTGATTAGGAGACAACATTTTTCCAGGATGTCTGCAAGCAACAGCATTGCTAATCAGTACTACCAGGGATTCCAGTCAAAGAAATAAGAGCTAATCCTTTGAAAACAAGCAGCTATGTCTATTATCTGCTAGACTAAACTCCCACTGCTGTGGTTCAGTATGCTCCCTAGTAGTTCCGCATCTCACAACGCATCTGACCTTGTACACAGAAACTAGGGATGTGAGCTCTGCTGGACCACATGACGGATATGGCCTCCGAGAAGGAGGAGGGGAACGAAAGTTAAAGCTTTTGAGAGCCACTCTTTGTTATTCTTCACCCGCAGTCCCTCATTAGCTTTCAGCACTGACTACAAAAATGGGTCATTTTACTGCCTAGTTCCTCAATTAATATCAGTGAAAATTATGGGCTGCCTGTTTTAAAATGAAGCAGAAAGAGAATATTATAGTACCAGTGGGAAACCCTCAGACGGACCACGGCTTTGCTAATTTCACTCTGCAGGAGTCAAATGTAGAAGCTCGCTGGGTCTGTTCTTATGATCGGTAATGAATGAATGAGTGAGTGAATAAAAGAACTCAGTATTTCTGCCAACTAAAGTTTTTTTGTTTTTTTTTAATGGTCAGTTTTCTCTCCCAAAGCACAGAATTGAATATATCCTGAGATTTGTTTTTGGTAAGCCTTTCAGACTAATGCCAAACTGTACTAGACATGCCAACACTACCATTATTTTCCTGTATCTCTAAAGTTTCTCTTTCCCAAATATTAACCCGCTTAACTTGATAACCCACACTCTCATAACTATTCACCCACCCACCCCATCTCCAAATGCATCACACATTTCTTGACACCTGCCTACAAAACCATGCTTTGCAATGATGAGGACAGAGATTACCCAAGCAACCCCCCAATTTCTTCTCCACTCACACACCACAACTTACTTCTTGATTTGCAGCAAATTAGTTTGCCATTACTGTCCAAACTGTAATCTGTAATTGCCCTGGAAACCAGGGCCTAGTCTGCACACATGAGATAATGCACTTTCAATGCACTTTAGAAGTAGATTTTCCTGTTCTGCACAGGAAAATCCAGCCGCGAAAGCACATTGAAAGTGCATTATCTATTGTATGCAGACTAGGCCCTGGATAGCTACTGAGAACAAATCACAGCAAGTACCAACCATCATTTGCTGGTTTGAACAAATCATTCTTTGACATGGTGCACAAGTTCCATATGAGGATAAGGTTCTGTTTTTTAAGTCTGAACCAAATTATATAAATGGGGCGGTTCTTTCCCTTGTCTTTTACTCTACTGAATTGTGTATTGACATGAAGGTGACCAACTTCCAAGCATAAGCATACACAGCTCCATTTTAAGTCTGAACCAAGAGGTGGAAATAGGGTGGCTCTTACACCTATCTTCCACTCCACTGTGCAAAGTCTGAAGTCTTCCTCTAACTTAGGCCGTATTCCACTAATTTAAGTGGAAGAGCTGCTTAAGTCTTCCACTAACTTCAATGGAAGAGTTGCCCAAGATGAAGGAAGGCTCACAGCTGGATTCATAACCAATAAAATAAGTCATTTTTTAAGGGTTGCTGTGTTCTTCATTCCCTGTGGTGTTGTCAATGAAGTGTACGCAAATGTATGCATGTTTACTTCACACTGAAGATGGCGGTGGACTGACATCTTCTTTGAGAAACTCTCAGATAAGCTGATTTTATTCCTACTTCACACTACAGTTTTAGAAAGCGGAACACTGGGGATCTGCAATATACATGATCACTAACAACTTCCTCTATGGACACTTCTGGCAAATCCTGAAAGTTGAATGGATTCTTTCCAGACAATGGCACAAATCTGTGCAGTAAGAGACTATTATCATCTGAATAGTACTGTCCAGATATAGAAGATTTGCAACAAAGCCTGTAGAAAAAACATACTGACCAAAGCACAGAGAGAATCCAAAGGCCATGGAAAACATGTGAAAGGAAGCAGGAACCTGGATCACAGGTAGAAAATGTCATCAATTCACATTTCCTGGCAATGGAACCAATCAAGCCTTTTCAAATCTGTTCCACATAATATATTTCTGGTAAGGGCCTGGAGGAGGACCTGGTCTCATGGCTTAAGTGCCACCCATTCATGGCAGCTGTCCCACCCCTGAGTGCCTCCTCCTCCAACCGGCTTTCCGGTCTGTCCAGCGGCCAGCCAATCACCTTCCATCCACCACCCCCAACCACCCCCTACTCCTTCCACTTCCCTCTGAGTCTCGGAAGCTGCAGCTCCCTGCCATGTGAGAGCTGACCCTGCTGGTGAGTTCCCAGCCCAGGCCTCCAGCCTGCAGACTTTCCAGGTCCTCGAAGGAGAGGCCATCTGCAGAGTTCTTTCACACACAGACACACAATCTAGCACATGTTGTATTCTTGAAGGCAATGGGCTTGGCCCCTAGTATTTGTGTAGTGTAAGAATACCCTGTCTCTAATCCTGCAGAAAATCTGAAATGGAATATTCTTCAGATCCGGGCTAGGAGCAAGGTTTGGATCCACCATAACATTCACTTGCCAGCCATACGGTCACCTAAGGGAGGGCAGGAAACAACCAGGTCCCCTATTACATGCCCAGAAGATGGTTCTCTTGCCCAAAACTACCAATTTCAATCATTAAGGCTAGGAGAGAAAACAGAAGCTAAGCATCCTCCCATTACGCCTGGACTGAGATGTCACTAGTCTTGTATTGTAAGTGCTATTTATTTCCATTGTTATTTGCTGTAAGCTGGTTTGGAAGTAATTTTATTTTGTTGAAATGCCAGAATAAACTCAATAAATGCCTCTCAGATCAACTAACGCATGTATGCACATGTAGTGGTTTTATCAATTAACTCATGGAGCTATTTTGTTTGGACCCAACATTGCTTTCATTTTATCATCTATTACAAGCCATTAAAGGTGCTGACTGACTGACATGTATGCATGTGTGAACTGATGTTCTCACACCTTCTTAACTCTTTGAGGACGGAGTTCTTGCAATATTAGCTGAAGGATCAAAACTGTGGTGTTCTCTTCTTAATGTTAGCTCAGTCTGTTAGCGACCACAATAATTAACTTATTACATCAGAAGAAGATAAATTGGCCAGAATAGAAATCTTGAGAACTGGATTTCCAGGTTCTGTTCTTTCAACACGGACATGTCTTCTGGGAGGCTTCATTATTTCGTGCTTTGAGGGAAGTCCAAAGCACATAATTCATTACCAAACAAACAGAAGAATATAAAATCCACCGGCGGATGTGTCATGTCATTTAGAATTGCATAGTGATTACAGAATAATGGGGCAGAAGCACACTCAGCAACTGTGGAATGTATAAATGCTGCTGCACACAGAACCTTGAGCTAATCTAACGCCCCCCCTGCTCAACTTTGCCTCTTAGTGGCCGCAAATGGACAGGAGAAATACTGCAATCCATCGCTAAATGACATCCTTCTAAGTTCACTGAACTCAGTCAGTGTAACTCTGTTTAGGATTGTACTGAAAGTCAACACCTGAAACTTCAACCATGCCACAAAGCAAGTGTCTGTGTTACATATCTTGAAGGACAGACTTCTTAATCCTGCAGAAAAATAACAAAAACTCAGCTGCTGTAGAGAGATGGGTTAATGCAGTGGAATAAGCCTTCAATAAATCACCCTTTATCTTTCCCAAGAAAACATGGGCTGTCAGTGTCAGATTACGGTATGCCTAATGGATGAAAAATGGCTAGAAGTAATGCTTAATACCCTTGGGGGCATCAGTGGGTTGCCCACAGTGTGCCATGTATCATGGAGTCCTCACATAATCAAAACAGGCGAGGTGCATAATGAACAATTTTTGTCTCATGTATGACAGGCATCTACAAGGCCATGCTGGTTAGATGTAAGGCAACACACATATATTAAAACGAAAGTAAGGTCACCAAGAAGGAAATAGTTGCTACAAAACTCAAGAATAGGACGATTAAAAAGCACACCCAAAGGTATTAGTTAACTGCAGGGAAAGAAGAGGCTTGGATCCTATGCAGTGCAATCAAAGCTGCTCTGTATAAATGGCGACTTTTCCTCCTTCCCTATCCCACTGCAGTCTTTTGTTCCCCCTGAAATTGTGCTTCCCGGGGACTCCCCCCTCCAATTATCATAGAAGTGAGAGAAGCTGTGAGAGGGGAAACTGGTGGAAATCTCACTTCCCCTTTTCCACAAGCTATCACGAGAGGAAAGAATGCTTAGGAACGAAACCGTTGCGCTCCCACCCTGGAAATCTTGTACTTGCCTCCTACTGTACAAAACCAGCGGCCTCAGACTCCGAGTTAGAAACAAATCAAAAATAAGTCTGAGTGGGTGGGAAGGAAGTGTTGTGTCAGTTCTCGGTTCTTGTGGCTTTTCTTCCATGCCCGTGGAAATGCCAAATGCATCTTGGGGCCGGGAGGCAAATTTCTTCCAGCCCAGAGTGGCCCGGGATTCTGGTTTTCTTGGAGGGGGTCATCATCACGGCATGAAATTGGGGTCACTGTGGGTGGGCAGACAGTTGTGAGTTTCCTGTATTGTGCAGGGCATTGGATTAGATGACCCTGGAGATCCTTTCTAACTCCGCGATTCTATGAATTTCTTCTTGTATATGCAGAGTCAGGCATTATTTCCATGTGCTGAAGAAAATGGACTTGGTGGGAAAGGAATCAGAATCACACAGAGCTGAAAGAGACCATCATGTCTAGCCCCCACCTTCTCAGGGACTTAAAATTCACACGTTCCTGACAGGTGCTTATCCAGTCTTCTCCTAAAAACTTCCAATGAAGACTCCACCACCATCTGAGGCACAATATCACATCTAGGAACAGTCCTAACCATCAGAAAATGTTCTGTAATATTTCAGTGGAACCTCCTTTCCCGTAATTTGAATGCACTGCTCCCGGTCCAGGTCTCTAAAGCTGTAGTAAACAAGTTGGGCCCCTCTTCAACATATCTACCTTATATGTAGTTAAACACAAGAGTCCTGGTCAAGTATTCTTAGGCCTATATTCCAATAAAGCATGACTCCATATTGACAAAGTGGTACAGCAGGCGGCGGCAGGAAGACCTGGCATGAAAGATCACGTGTACATGTCCTCCGAGACTGCAGGAGAACAGAATCTGGACTGCTGCAGGAGAGGCTGTAATGAGATCCTTAGACTACATCAGGGTTTTGTGAAACCCTGGGGTTTCTTGCAGGGCCTGGGTTTCCCGAATGGGTGGGAGTTAATTCTTAACATTGTTTTTAAATTGTTAAATATTTATTGGGTGATAAGGCCATATATTGTCATGTTGATGTGTCGTCGTCCCCCCTCAAAATGGCCAATGATGGGCCTGAAAAGGGTAGGAAGGGGAGAAAGGGGAGGAATTCCAGGTGGGTGTGTACACGCTGCTATGCTTCCCAACCATATTCTGCACAATTACACCTATTCTGGGGTTTCTTGATGTTATAGGAGTTCCTCAATGCTGAATTTTTTTTAAGTTAAGAAAGGCTGCAATAAATCCTCCAAGATCTGCAGAAACTCAGGCACACCTTGGTCACACAGTGACACAGAGTGGCCTGAAGTGGCAGGCATCACAGTGATCCATATGTGAGTTCCTTACCTGACCAGAGCTAAGGCAAGACAGACAGGCTTCAAATATTGCTGCACTTATATCCCTAGCAAGTAGGGATGGTTTCTGGGCCTGGGATTTGGGAGGTTCTGGTTCAAATCCTCTGCCACGGAAGTTTGCTGGATGGCCTTAGAACAGGAACATGCTCAGACTAAGTTACCTCACTGGGTGGTTGTTATAAAATGGAGGAGAGGATAATTGTGTTGTAAGCCACTTTGCGTCCCATTTGGGACAAAAAGTTATAAGTAGATATAAGTAGTTTTTACTGCTTCATAGACCTGAACAAGGGGCACAAGGAGAACAGCTGGGGAAGGGAGGAATGAGTGACCATAAAGCACACGCCTCACCAATGTTATACTGTCCAACAATAAAATGGTGTTTTTTACAGCATCAGACAATAAGACTCTGTGTTGACAATCACTGTCAGCAAAAATTCATTATCCACCCATAAGTGGGAGGTTTATTAATTATGTAAGATGTAACAATATTTTTGGATCCTCTTGTCAGACTAAGGCAGATGTCTGTTGTCATGCAGTCTTGGAAGCGGGGTTAGAGTTGGCAGAGAGACCATAACGGAGATGCGAGGAGCTGGAAGACTCTGCCCTTCGCACACAGGAAGACATAAAATGCACTTAGCTAGTCAGTCATTTGTGTGTGTCTGCTCCACTGAGGAAGCTGACAGCTTCTTTGGCAAGGGCTGAGGCCTCGAATTGACTAACATGAGGAAAGCTACAACTCAAAAGACTGTCAAGTGCAACTTGGCAGGCCTTTAGTAATCGACTATGATCTGTCTGCCACTATGCCATCCGACGGTCCACTTTTCATAGCCAGGTTCAGCACTTCTTTAAAGACACTGGTGGGGGGGAATGGAAAGGAGGCGGAGGAAATCAGCTGATTCATAATCACAGAGAAAGGCCTAATTGTATCGGCATGGTAAAAAAAAAAAAAAAAAGCAGTCGGTCACACTGTGTTGCATTATTTCTATTAAAATGTTCTCCCAGGCTGTCACAAGCACGGTATAGTGCAGGGGTAGTCAAACTCCAGCCCTCCAGATGTCCACAGACTATAATTCCCATGAACTCCAGTCCAGCTGGCAGGGGCTCATGGGAATTGTAGTCCATGGACATCTGGAGGGCCGCAGTTTGACTACCCCTGGTATAGTGGTTAAGAGCAGCGGAATCTAATCTGGAGAGCCAGGTTTGATTCCCTACTCCTCTTCCACATGAGGCCTGTTGGGTGACCATGGGCTACTCACAGCATCTGCTGCGGGGAGAGGAAGGGAAAGGTGTTTGTAAGTCTCTTTGGGACTTCTTTGAGTAGTGAAAAACAGGGTATAAAAAAAATCCCAGCTGTGCTCTCTTATATTCTGGAGTTTCTGGACCCAGAAAGCCTGACTCAGCCTGTCCTTTACCTCCATTTGCTGGACCTCAACAGGATCATCTTTCACTTTCATATTTCCACTGATGATAATCAAGCAGCTATTTAGTGGTTTCCTTTCAGCTGGTCACCACTCTCCCTCCAAACTTCTCAGTGAGTTCCTGCCTTGCCCAGGTCATTTCACTGACCTGCTCCAGGGACTGACTTTCCTTACACAAAGTCCTCTAGGCTTTCTTTCTTGCCATCTTTCCAAAGGTTATATTATATTTATAGCAGGCTTGTGGCGGGTTACAGGTGTCCAGTTAAAAAAAAAAACATTAACCCCCCCCCTTGAAATGGACACAAAGTCACAAAGGACACAAATGGTATCGTGACATGGGAAAAGTCTGTCTTCCACCTCCTGCTGCTGCCACAAAAATAAAAACACAACCCACATGTTCCCCATAATGTGCCTATGTGGCCACCTACATTTCCTAATGGTAAAACTGGCGGTTTCCGTGTCCATGTCACAAAGAGGACAAGTTCTGGCAGCATACAATGAGCCTTGACATCAACCAGCCTTGCCTTTTCTCATGTGCACCTTGCAGTGCTTAAAGGCCGCCCTCTAAGAAGACCAAAATGTATTTGCATGGCCATTAATCAACTCAAAACCTGACAAAAGCAAAGTTAAAACGTTCTGACTTGTTTATTTACACATGCAACAGTGAAAGAAAGTGTGAAAAGTTCTTTCAGAGGCACATGTGAAGTTCATCATGGAAATCATGATATCAAATTGCCTTACATGGGAATAAGTTGAGCGCAGGTCTAGTTCTTAGAGAATTCTAGACTCATCACTTCCACATAGGCTGGTGGCTACAGAGAGAGTTTACGTGACCAACTCAATAAACCAAGGAACATTCATAGCAGGGGGAAAAAAGTTACACCCATAAAGAAGTGAAATCTGGGTGTAGCTAAATATTAACAGACCTTGGCACATTTATTAGATTATGCTTGCCGCTCCTGTACAACCCTAACAACAGAACTTTCTTTTCAAAACAATGTAACAAGCAAAAGGATACTTGAATAAACCACAATTTTCCAATTACAGCTGTGCTGTTATCTTATGAATTCCAGCATCCAGCTAAGGAAAACCAATAAGAAGACTGTACACATAACCTTGGGGCTTCAGAGAGCATAGTTCCTTGGCGTTTTCACAGCCCAGAGTACAGGATACGGCTCATTTACCCCTACACAAATCCAGCGAAAGAGATTAAGCTAAGGAGTAAGCAGGACGTAACCAACCAATTCATTTTTTCAAAAGGAGATTAAGGCTTAGGAACTTCAAATGTTGAGTAGACAAGCAGTAGGAACTCTGAAACTCCACGGGAGAGAAACAACTTGGTGCCCGCCTGCCCTGCCATTCAGAACTGCAAGCTGTTGAGGATGCTCTTCACTTTTTAAAAACTATGTCAAGGCATTGTTACAGGTCTAGCCTGCTTCTAAAACACAGCCAATTGCCCAAAAGAATGAGGGGAAAATATAAAGCTGGACCTCCCATACCCTAGTCTATCATTTCAAGTCTGCATTTCGCAAACTGCTTGGTTCATTCTGGTGCTTTGTTTTAAGTACTAAAACGCTAGGTTGTGTTCTGCCATTCCGCTCGGTGTGCATTGTCAGTCCACTGAGCCTCTTGTGTCCCTGGAATATCCCTTGCCCTGATGGAATGCCCCAACTTCAGCCAGACAAAATAGCAACACACAACTCAGCCATTAAAGTTTCTTGAGGTTAGGGTGGCTGACCACCTGGAGACAAAATGCCCTGCTCTTTAAATGGAGGCTTAATGGCACATTATTTAGCGGGTGATGAGTCTGAAGAAGAAGGGCGGGTAACAATTATTATTTCCCTACACACCACAAAAAGTGCCCGCTGTTCATTTTCACATATTAAGCCTTGGACAGGACATTTCTCGCCAGACATGTTCATAAACTCTGCTTGTTGCCTAGGTACAATTTTTGTTACTTGTGTACTAGATTCATTCTATGCTTAGTGGAATTAATGGAATATTAATGCTAACGTTGTGTGTGGACACTGAATGTCTCTACAGAGACTAGCTAACATATGAAAGACAAGATCCCACACCATATTTAATGAAGTTCTGAAACAGGAAGCACCAGGGTTGTGTGGGCACTAGCTTCCCCCATCCACATCTGAGTACTGACATGTTTCAATCATCTGGTACGTCAGGATACAATATGGCAGCTAATCAGCAAGGACTGTCTCAAAGGTAACTTCAGGATATGGGCTCTGTGAAAGGATCCCAGGTATTACTTCCCCATTCTACAGACACCATCGAACAAATGCCCTTGACCATGCATTTCACAGGTGAACAGTATCAACATTTTACTGACCAGGAATACAGGCAAAACTGAAAAAAATGTTTTCATTTTCATCTCGGTTTATATTATACTTCTTTTATGCTTTGACTTCCCACAGTTTCACAGTATATCTCCATCAAAGAGGCACCCAATAAGGGGAACATGCTGTGAAGCAAGCCATTCTCAATGGGGTGGGGGCATATAGCCCTCTGGGGTTCCCTGGCAGCACCTTTGAAGGGGGCCACTAGGGGATACTGGTAATTGAACAGATGAAATACTCTTTTTGCCCTATATGATGTTATTAATTGTTAGAAAGTTTGATTTTTGTCAAGGGAAAGAAAAAGAAAACACGATAGTTTCCCCGACAAAATCCAGTAACAGAAATGATATCACGACAGGTGGTGACCTCCAACTGTCATTGCCTAATTTGGAGCCCAATATCATGAAACTTGCAGAAAAGCACCATCCTCAAGGATCACATCAGGCCTGGTAGATGTTTAAACATTTATTTCAAACATTTATTTCATATGTTAAAGTTTTTTTTCCAGTATGTCAGAATGTGCGAGTTTTCTTGGTATTCAATAATAAATGATTTTCTGGCTCTCTGTTCGTGTTGTGCTGCATCCTTGTTTGACAGAGGGCCCTGGAATCTGAGAAGAGCACTTAAAAGGGCCATGAGCCAACAAAAAGGTAGAGAATGTCTGCTTCAAGGCACAAATAACATCCTCCTGTCCCCCTAGGATTTATGCCAAACACGGAATAATGGTTATTATGTCAGACTAGCACCTGGAAGGCCCATGTTTAAACCTCTAGACTGCAATGGAAGCTTACTAGGTGATGCTAAGCCAGTCTCTAACCTCCCTCTCCCTCTCCCTCTCACTAACTTCACAGAATAGTTGTTGTTAGGATAAATGGAGAATGGGAAAACTATTTTGTTTGTTTGTTTGTTTGTTTGTTTGTTTCTATACCGCCCTTCCATATGGCTCAGGGCGGTTGCAAGCTGTTTTGGATCCCCGTTGGTAGGAAAAGGCATAAATATCAAAATAAGTTCTTTAAAACATGGAAGATCCGTGTCCTTCTGGGTTAGGGCCACTAGTGCTGATGTCACTGGTCTTCTGATATGCAAAAAAAGAATGTCCACCTAGGTGAGGACAAAAAAAAGAGAGATTTTGCTCCATAGAAAGAACCCAGTGGAGAAACTTTGCAAAGAGAGGGAGAGGAGAGGATAGTGAATATGCTACATAATGTGCGTGTGTAGTTTGACCCTAATTATCTCATAATCTCAGGCTAAGAATTCACAACATATGTGGTAAAATAAGAGAAGCAAAAAAGGTTTCTCCAAGGCCCTTTGTGCAATGCGCAGCGTCATGCTTCCAATTGTGCAGTGCCATGCTTCCATGAAATAATATAGACAAGTTTTGCTGCAAAAAATACTGATTTGCATGGCGGTGGGGGGAGAGGAAATGTCATTATTTTGTTCACAGCTTAACTAAAAAGCAGAATATAAGCTCTACTTTAAAAAACCTTAAGACCTTAAAGGCGACAGTCAGCTGGGAGTACCAGTTTCATGGATCAAGTCAGAAAAAATGTCAGATCAATTTTTTTTTTTGGCCCAACAGAGTGTAAAATACACAGGGACCTAAGAAGGATGAGTATTTCCTTTCTATCTCCTGATGGACAGACAGACAGACAGACTTCCCCAAGGAAACATTTGTCAGATGTTTGGAGGCAGTGTCTGAATGGCTCAGGGAGAGTCCTCTGAAAGCCCCTCCAAGACAGAGGTCCTGTAGCTGGGCAGAAGGGGACAAGATCAGGAAGCAACATAGGGGGCGGGGTGTTGAATAAAAAGTTCCAGCACTTCCAAAAGGTTCCATTATTACTTGAAAGACATCTCCAAACTACTTGCATTCAGCAGCTCACTCTCTAATTAATTTCCTGTAAAAATAAAAAGCTGTCTCTGTAACCACTTGCAAATTTTCCACCTCCTGAGACAAGACAACAGTTTGAACACCTTGCACCACAGCGATGCAGGCTGCTAATTAAAACATTGGAGAATTTTCTTTAATTAGATTTGTTTACACCAAGTACATACCATCCAATAGGTTCCTTAGAGATATTTCAGGAGGCTTCCTGACCTTTGCCCTTCCTCAAGGGCAAGGGTCATTCAAGGTAGATTTTGGCTTTCCATGACCATCTGCTGATGCATTTGGGAAACAAAAGAGGCGGCAGGAAAAGCCAGAGTCCACCAAGTTCTTCAAAATATTACGCATAATTTTTTTTTGTTTGATTCTTTGTACGACCCCAAGAACAATACAGTTAGCTTGGCTGTGGACACTCTTCAGTGCTTATTAAAATCAGAAGCTTGTATTCCTGATGCATAAACTTTAGCTTGAGTTACTGCGAAATCAGAAAGCGACTGACTTGTAATGTCAAGATTTAACATGCTTCCTGAGCACAAACAATTGGGCAGTGTGGTGTGTAGAACAGAGGTGTGATACTTAGACTGCGACATCAGACCAAAACCAAAAGAGTGAAGTCAGCGTTCGGTTCAAAGCTTCTGTGTGAAGATGCCCTATAAATTAAGGCTTATTGAGTAGTTCTATTAGCACCATGGATTAGTAATTCTACTATGGCTTGTTCCCAATTCTGCATGCAGTCCAAGTCAATGCAACAGTTGGGTGGTGTGAATTGGCCCCAAGATGATCACAAATCGACAGCCTATTTCCCAGCCTTTACATCTTGCCACTTTGTGCTGCTTTCTTGACTTGTGAAATTAATCCGCACCCCTTAGCAGCATCACATGTGAGCCAGGAACTTCAGATTTGCAGCAAAGGACCTTTTGTGATCTAGTTTGTGAATCTTTAATTTCAAGGGAAGGGGATGAAACAAGTGACTGAAATGTATTTAGCTCTATGTTCTCACTGTCATGCCACTTATAAGCAAATCTATTTGCTTGGGAAAGAATTTGACCTGGCTCTAAGAATGCAAAATAAAACTATGTTGTGTATATTTTCAGTATTGCTACCTCCTCTCCGCACATAGTTTATTTATTTCATTTATACGCTGACTTCTTCCCTAATAGGAACTCAAAGAGATTTACATAATTCTCCTCTTCTCCATAATATCCTTTGAACAACTATGAGAAGTAACTTAGGCTCTGGGTATTTATGCACATCAGTTTAAAAAGTGTTATGCCAGCTGAATGGCAAGACACTAATTTTTTTCGCACTTCTGAGCCCCTCCTCACCTTGTCTGCGCCTTTTCATGCATCTCACCCTCCACAGCTGCTGCTGGAAATGGCGGAAGAGAGCAACATGCCTTATATACGTTGCGCTTCTGCCTGTCAATCAATGCAGGCAACCAATCCCCTTTCTTCATATTTTAAAGGTGTCCGCTAATTTTTATTTAATGCATACTTCCCTCTGCTGGTTGCTTTGCATTAACTAGCGCTAAATAGGTTGGTGAATCCACTTTATGCGATTCCCCAACAAGTGCTTTAAAATAGAGGATGTAGTGAGCCGGTTACTGCCCGGACACTGGATGCTGGCGACGTCAATACTGAAGGCCTGGAATATAATGACTACGTAAGGTAAGCATTTCACTAGATTTAACGGGTATGGAAATGCCCTCAGAGTTTGTGACTGGTCCAAAGGCACACAACAAGCCTCCGTGGCAGAGTGGGGTCTCCTAGATCTTAGTCCAACATGCTAAACGATACACAACGCTGACTCTCCCTGAATCGTGAAAACAATTTCAAAGGCAAGAATGAATAGTAGTTTGGGAGATTTATTCCAGTGTCCCTGACTGAAATACCTTTATACAACTTAAATGCAAAAACCATGGGAATGCATTTTGATTATTACAGCTAACTACATAATTATAGGTTCAGGGAAGCAGCAGACTAATAATTGTCAGCCAGTTTGGGGAGGGATGATCTCAGCATGGTTTCAGCATAGGTTTCTCAAGGTCGCTCTTTTCTAGTCACAAAAATAGAAACTAGTAATGCATACATACTTATGATCGTTCCCTCTCTATTAGGCAAGTTGATTATCTCCACTGCACGTCATATACTGATAACAGATCATTTCAAACCCAACACTCCAGTAAGCCAGGCAACAGAAAGCTAATTCAAAAGGGTGGTTTCGCAGATCACAAGTGTAGAAACAATTCACCAAAAACCCCAAATGCTTAGAGACTCAATGAACATTTAACAAGATGGTGATTGGGCCGCGTACAGTTGGTTGAATTATTTCTGCAAAGAAGAAAAAATAGAGCAAAGAGGGCTATTTCAGTCACTCTCTTTACACAACTGTTTTGTGATTAATGAAATTGCTAAACATTCAGTCAACCTCAGGGGTTTCATCTCTTCTCTATGTATAGTTCAGGATACCGCTGACAAAGATTCACATTAGAATTCTGTGTACCAGATCCCATGGAAGGCAATCTGCCCTGACTCAATCTGCTTGGGGATCCTTTTAGATAAATGCTTTTGATGAAACAATTCAGAATTTTGTGCCTGATGAACAGCCCAGAACAGTTCTGCAAAGCCTTTCACAAATGACTGTCATCCCAACAGAAAGTATCACTTGCTCTACTTCATATACACTCCAGAACACAGTTCATGTACAGTGCAAAATGACGCATTTCAGTAAGTATAGGCAACTGTGAACCAACTGTAGCCTTTATCTGTCATTCTCTTGAGCCAAATCAGGCAAAAAAAGCTCTCTACACTAAAGGGATTAGGCCATAAAATATGCATTAATTCAGGGGTAGTCAAACTGCGGCCCTCCAGATGTCCATGGACTACAATTCCCATGAGCCCCTGCCAGAGAATGCATTAATTGAACCCTACACTTCGCAAAGCAGAATTTTTGCAATGATACAAAGTAGGATTTTTTTGCGATAATAAAAAGACCGATACAAAATCTAGTGTTAGTACAAATACTATTGACAGGTTTTCCAGCCTAAGAGAAGGGCACATCACTGCCAGACATGATCTAGTGGGATAAAAAAAAAAAAAAAGAAATCATGATCTGGAAACACCTAATGCCGCAGAGTTGCTAAAACTAAGTGGGTGCTGATCTGGTGGGAACCCGGATGGGAAAACACAGGGAGGAGTCCTCATCTTGAAGCAGATTATAAAACTGAAGGGAGAAAGAGAGAGAACCTGTGGGCAAGAAGCAACTGCAGAATACAGAGCTCACAGCAGGTGCCCAACTCTGTCGCAGCATGTGAGCCACTCCCCTGTATCCAAACAGACACACTTGTTTAATCCTGAGAATAATGGCATAGTTGAAATACAGAGAGAGATTATTTAAATAATGTTTTTCACTTCAGTCTGTACTGCAGCCAGAAAGGCTGGTTTGTTAGGTGTTATCTTTTTAATTCCTCCGCACAGGATTATTCTACTCCAGCAGAACTTGGCCTGGTGCAGGAGCAAGAAACCTGCTGTGGCCCAAGGTACTCTTGTAAAGATACTCATGTGCCAGCAAACAAAAACGCAAGGGTGATGGTTCTGCTCGGCAACACACACTAGGAGCAAGTCAAGCCCAGGGGGCATCACAAGCATCACAGAGATTTATTTGCCTTGGACTCTGGTGGCTGTGCAGGTCTGAGGGACAATGATGGACAGGAGAGAGGCCTGATGCCTCTGTAGCATGTCTACTGCCTCTGCCTGTATCACTGGCCCCAGTGATGTTGGGCAGAGATGTGGGCTGGTAGTCTGCTGTGGGCACATGTGCCAGGAGTTGCCTGAGGTCGGCCAGTGCTTACAAGCAACAAATCTACAATCTGGACCACTTCAGACTCCCAAAGAGGGCTCAAATCATTTGATGCTCTTCCATTGAAATAATTCCCTACATAAACAGATATCAGAGGGGAAATGTTCTAGCTGAGTTCTATAACTGGCATGTGAACATAGGTGTGGGAAGGTAACAGGAGAAAAAAAAATCATATGCAAGAACAAGTTGTTACTGTACCAGCACAAACTGCTTTGGATCTTTGCATGCACAACACACCATACCATTAAAGAAGGAGTAACAGTGTCATAAGGGTTGCCAGCTGCTTGGAGAAAAAAAATGCCCTGCCCCCTTAACAGAGAGTTAATGGTCATGTTAGTGAGGTTATTTACTTCCATGCCATGTCAAGCTTCAGCTGCCCACTTATACACATTAAGACTCAGAAAAACACAAGGCCCTTTTCTTCAGGCCTGTTGGCAATCCTAAACAGAGTCACACCCTTCTTACACCAACTGTAATCAATGGGCTCAGAAAGGTATAACTCTGTTTCGGACTGCACTGAAATACAGTGCTATGTGACAGAGGGTTACGTAAACCCCAAAGGGGAACATCTTTCCATTCTGTTGTCAGGTAGCAGCTAGAAACTGGTAGTCATTGGGACAAACTGGGACAACAGACTGCTTCTGGATAAGAAGAAGTCAGTATCACTGAGCACAAGAGAAAATGGTCTTTGAACGTCTGAGGTAGGAACTATCAGACAATTCTTAGAGTCTAGGTAAAAGGTGGAAAAATCATCTTCTCATAACGCATGAAAAATGTTAAGTGACTGGCAATATATCTATGCTGCAGTTACCACAATCACTCTGGCGATCTGTCTCTCATCCTCCTTATCTTGCCGCTCTGCAACCTTACATTCGCTGTCCATAAATGCCACCAATGTGCAAAGCAAAAAAACAAAGCAACTCGTAACAGGAATGAAGTCTACAGGTAACATCTATAACTGCTTTACATCTTGGGGTTGGGGGGAGAGTTTCTGCCTGAACCTATTCTGCAAGTTCATTTACCACCATCTGCTCCACTATTCTAAAGACTATTCTAAGTTATCTAAACCCCTGAGACTCTTTGTTTTTTCAAGTTGCTTGTGCAGTCCTCCCAAATCTATTCCTGCCCCCTTTTTAAGCTTTTTGAGGACACAGTCAACCTTGCATTAGATATAGTCCTGTCAGTTCCTCCACTGGCCTTCTCTGCTGCTCAGGATCTTTACACAGCAATCACACACCATTATGAACTTTCCTCCTTTCCGAGATACTCCTGCTGATTTCCACAGATGTAAGCAAGCGAGGAAGAGGGCCAGCCCTTCTTTCTTTCCAACATAATCAAACGTCTATTGTTTTAAACGGACCAAGAGTCTGCCCGTGACTAATCAAGGATGTATGAGTGTCTCCCTAATTTTATAATCCTATGCAGAATTATGCCAGCAGCTTAACCTACTGAAATAAATGAGCTAGGACTGGAATAATTTTGAATAGGATTGCACTGAATGTTTACGTTCGCAAAACCCAAGAAGTGCCCCCCGTGGCTTTCAAAACCACCCGTATCTTGTCCTGCCCATGAAATTCTTCAGTCTTTTAAGCAGAGGTGAGCATCTTGCCTGTTACATTCGCCAGAGGCATTCTGCACGCATACAAACGCTAATCAAATTCGTTTAAACCAGGATTAACCCTCCTGAGCCAGAGTCAGCCCTCCCCCACTATCTTAATGACAAATTAAGTCAGGCATGCAGTATGACCATATCTTCCATTAACGGGGACTAGGAGCAATGTACCAACTAAGGGGCTAACTTGTGACTCAATGAACTGCAAACGAGCCCGTTCCACCAACAGACCCGACAAACAATAACTCAGTCGTGGAGCAACTGAGAAAACACATGCAGAAAAATAAAGCAATCAAGTACTTAATGAGGATATTTAGAGACAGTTTAGTGATCTTCCCATGCACGACTAGTGCTGAGCTTTTTCAAGCTACACTCATGGTTGGACAGCTCAACACTCTCATGAAAATATGGCCTGCATTCAACCACATTGTTTCAAAAACTTAAGAGCACAAAACTATTCTTAGCAGGAGACAAGAGTTTCTGCCAGTTCCCCTATACCGATACAGGCCACTGAGCTCCCCGAATATTGGTTCCTGGGGCCAATATTCTAATGCAATAAAACTAATGCAATAAAACAAGAGAATAAAACAATATGAAACACGATTTTGCTCGCGTACAACTATTACTTTATCTGGTGCATCACTGTGACCTAAATAAACATCCTCATTCATCTCAGAGAGACAGTTTGGTGTAGTGCAGCAGTTCTCAACTGCCGTAACCCTGCAACACCAATGGCGGCAGCGGCGGTGGCAGCGGGTGGGCGGCAGGGGCAGCGGCATGGAGGCGGCCTGTGCCATGGCTCTGCCGCCACCGGCCGCCTGCCACTATCGCCACCGTGGCCACCAACCTGGCGACCCCACAAAAGGGGCCAGGCAACCCCAATTGGGGCCAGTACCACAAGGTTGAGGACCACTGATGTAGTGGTTAAGAGCACCGGATTCTAATATGGTATGCCGGGTTTGATTCCCTGATCCTCCACACGCAGCCAGCTTGGGCTTATCACAGCACTGACAGAGCTATTCTGACCTAGCAGTCCTGTCAGAGCTCTTTCAGCCTCACCTACGTCACAAGGGTACCTCCCATTATGGGGAGAGGAAGGGATTTTAAGCTGCTTTGAGGCTCCTTCAGGCAGTAAAAAGTGAGGTATAAAAACCAACACCTCCTCTTCTTCTTGGTCCTGATAGCACCAGCTATCCCTACTACCACAATTATGATACAGTTCTCTTTTTTTTGCTATCATCTGCATCAGGAGCAAGTAGTTACTCACTGGTAAATGTGGAAAATGTTTTCGCTGACATAAAATGTAGTTTTATTTTAAAGTTGAAACACTGTCGACACAAAACGCACTAATATATAAAATGTGCCCATGATGAATCTGTCTCGCGTCATATTTCATCTTGATTGCTCAGCTGGTGAGTTCAGCTGGTTGCTGAAGAGGGGAAAACAGCTGAAAAGGCTAGGTCTGTTTTTAAAAATGCTCATTGCTTTGTGGCTGTTGCATGGTATCCTACAGAGCACTCTGGGCTCCCTACCACCAGCATGGCAATTCTCTGCTCCTCTATATGACAAGCAGCTTTCAAAGCTATTCATCTGGTATTGTCTGATCATTTAGGGCAGGGGTAGTCAACCTGTGGTCCTCCAGATGTCCGTGGACTACATTCATGGGAATTGTAGTCCACGGACATCTGGAGGGCCGCAGTTTGACTACCCGTGATTTAGGGTATTCATCCAGATGTTCCCATGAAAGCATAATAATAGAAAGTGAGTTTGCTGCTATGGATATTTCATCAGCACAACTAGAACTGGGGCATATGGTAACCATAGGTGTGTTTGTATTTCCCTTGTAAAGCAGAAAGTTTTTTTTTCCTGACGGCAATTTCGATATGAGCACCTTCTAACTAGAAGAGACAGGAGAGGTCTTTGGCTGGATATTCTAAGCAAATTTTAAATACAAAGAGTAACTGCATGGGGACCCGATTTAGCTTTGAGCCACTGGGAAGGTGGGAGAGAGGATTTATTTATTCATTCACTAATTATTTTATTTGCTGCTTTTCTCCCCAATTTAGACCCAAAGCATCATTCTTCCTTCCTTCTGATTTATCCCCACAGCAACCCAGGAGGCAGGTTGGGATGTGAGAGAATTACCAATCCAAGCTCACCCAGCCACCTTCTGTGGCTCAGTGAAGATTCAAACCTGGGTCTCCCATGTCCTAGTCTGACACTCTAACTCAGGGGTGGCCGAACTGTGGCATTCCAGATGTCCATGGACTACAATTCCCATGAACCCCTGCCAGGTGTTTTTACCCCAGTGCATCACAATAGTCTTAAATAATGAAGTAGCAAAATGCTGATACAAGGGAAGGGAATGAGATTTATCAATATATCCCTACATAAATAATAAATGGGAGGCGAAATGTCCACCCATTCCACCACTCGAAGACTATTCTGCAGCAATTCTATTCTGCACCAGGTCTCAAGTTAGCCACTGCATTTAACAGGTTGCGTTCCTTATTCTTGCAGATGTAGCTTCTGGCTAAACACTTAACAGCCAAACTCTCTCTCTCCTTGGCCTCCATCTCCTGCCCTGAACCCCAGCTGAACTCACATTAAAGCATGGGTCAAGAAAGAGACTGCACAAACACCATACGGCCTGAGCATTTCGACCTAAATTCAATCATGCAGATGAAAAAGAACCTTACAGTAGCCGTCACAGCGGCCCCATTCCTTAAAACATAGTAAAATGCATTAGAGAATGCTACTAAGAATGTATGTCAACCTTCTAGGAAGGTCAAGAAAATCCCCCTTTCTTCACCAGAGAGCAACAGCAATACACAAACAGCTCTTTAAGCCTTAGTGAGCAATTTGGTCTAGTTTAATGCTGCTCACATCAGGCTGCCACACCAGCAAGTGAAATCAGACTGGTTAATTCCTGGAGGCAGCCAAGAAATATTGATTGGAAACATATGGTGACCGCTGCAATGGGTTTACCTAGACTTATTGGGGCTTTGGTTCTCTCTCTCTCTCTCTCTCTCTCTCTCTCTCTCTCTCTCTCTCTCTCTCTCTCTCTCTCTTTCTGGTGCTGCGGGAGAGTCTAAAACTAAAGATCTCATTCAAGGCTTTATTACGGAAATATTTTCCACAACAAGTGCCAAATTCTGCACTGAATACTTGCACTGAACTCCCAGAGAATTCAGCAGGAATTGTGCAAACTTATTTGGAAGACAAGGCCATATGCTTAACATTCTAGTTTTCCTTAGCGCATAGAATTTTAATCAATGAAGGATGTGAGAACAGACTTCCATTTTTATTGCGGAGTTCTGAGAAGGATTTTTCTCCCCCTCCTTTCCCCCATAAATGGATACATTGTTAACACGGCTGTAATTAACCATTTTGTATAGCAATTATATGTACTACTCAGGGTTCGAGGCAAAAAGCTTTTATTCAACTGGGAAAAAAAACAATAGTTTTAAAAGAAGCATTGTTAGTAAAGCCAGCATGGTATAGTGGTTAAGAGCGGCAGCCTCTACCCTGGAGAACTGAGTTTGATTCTCCCATCCTCCACATGTAGCCAGCTGGGTGACCTTGGGGTAATCACAGTTCTCTTAGAGGCAAGTATTCTTGCTGCAGAAATATAAATAGTCTGGGAACCAGATTAGTTTTGTGTGGCACTAACTTAGAACAACACAGCATTAGTCAATATGTTGTCTAATGAAACATTAATTTATTTATCAAATACATAGGCGACTGCTCCTGGCCTGCCGGCTCACGGCAGCTAACAACAGATAAAACATTTATAAAAACCCTACAAATCCCTGCCCCTCCCACACTAAACCCTCCCTCACACTCTCCCCCCCCTCCCAGTTGTATAATAGTGGGGTGGACTAATATGATGGCCATAAAAGTCATCCAAGTAGACATCCTGGAAATGCTGAAGGAAGGGCAGATCTCCATAATCCACCTGGCCTCAACCAAAGGCCTGGCAGAAGAGCTCCAAAACCAATTTAGCTCCAAAAGGGCCCTCAGATCTTCTGGGAACTCATCCCACCAGGCCGGGGCCAGTTCAATGAACAGTTCTCTCATTCTGGAATAGCAACATACATATTTCAGAATATATAACTAATAATGCAAAAAAACTTTTTTTAGAAGGAACACAAAGACATCTCTTATTATAACTACAATAGTGATGCCCCCAGGCAATTCTCCGTATTTCTCTTCCTACTCTAAGTAGACATCCCCATCTATTTGTTCCTGAACAGAGCCCATATATGGACCCTGGTGAAAGCAGACCAGGGGAGGGGAAACAGACACAGTGTGGTCAAAGAACCCCAAAACCCCTACAAAACCATGACAACAGGAGGAGGAGGTACAGAGAAGCAGCCCTCAAGCCATCAGGGTCTCCTCAGCAGCAGAGGTTACCATGCAAGTGATAGTGAGGATGAGAAAAATCTTGTCCACCAGTTTAATACAACACCCCAGTCCAGGACCTTGACTTTGCTAAACTCTACTTCTGAGTCAAGCAGTAGAGTGCCAGAAACTAGCTCAACCAAATCAAGTAATACATGATGGCATCGCTCCCGAAAATTAAAAAGGAGAGCCAACTGATATATAATTCAGAATAAATCATATAAATTATAGATAATTACATTGATTTGTGTCAACTGCATCATAATGCAGCAGACAGAACGTGGCAACTTTGTGCTAAACTCATTTCTGCACTGCACTCACTGGGCATCACAGCCCATACGCATTAAACAGGCCAACTTACTGCATGTTAGAACTTCACAAAGGGCCTCGTCACGACTTCATGCAAAAGCTGCTGATACCAGAATTCAGGAAGAAGTAAAAATTCTCTAACTCTACCAAGGCCGCTTTAAATACAAATTTAATCATGAGCAAAATTAATCTTGATTTGTTACTCATGGAGGGAGGGAAGGCTGTAAGGAACGCATCCTCATCAAATATTTCTATTCATTTCATTATAAAAGGAATCCTCTATCACAAACCCCAACCAGCCTGGAAAATAATAGGCATGCCTGGGAATGGGCAGCTTTCGTATAAACGGCAATAGTGAAACAGTTCAAGCCATGTCTTCTTTCTGTTTCTACCTCTATTTTGAGTTTCTCAAACTCTAAAACAGGGGTAGTCAAACTGCGGCCCTCCAGATGTCCATGGACTACAATTCCCATGAGCCCCTGCCAGCAAATGCTCATGGGAATTGTAGTTCATGGACATCTGAAGGGCCGCAGTGACTTTGTTGTTGTTATGTGCGAAGTCGTGTCCGACCCATCGCGACCCCATGGACAATGATCCTCCAGGCCTTCCTGTCCTCTACCATTCCCCCGCAGTGACTACCCCTGCTTTAAAACCATGATCCCACCCCAATCAAAGAAACAATGCAACAGAACCAGAAAAGGGCTTTCTGACTCAAGGCCCTACACTTCTGCAGGGTAAGACTGCTCTAAATATTGAAGCAAGTTACCAATTCTGCATGGTAAACACATAAGAACCAGATTCTAAAAGCAAGACTCAAAGGGTTTTTTTTAAAAACTGTTTTCTACAACGTTCTTACAGCTGGCTATTCTTGTAAAATAAAGATATTTCCTGTCAGCTCTTTTTAATGCATCCTCGTCTATGCATCTGCCACTGCCTCGTGCATGTTGCGTTTCTCATGCTGCAGGCAGCCAGGATGTTCCTTTTAACTTGACTCTTGAGAGTACTGCTACCCATCTCTTTCTCAGTAACTTCAGACTCAACACAGCCTGAACATCAGAGCACAGTGCAGCATCAAAACCATCTTAGGCAGGAAGGAGATTGTAAGCTGCTTTGAGACTCCACTGGGTAGTAAAAAGCAGGGTACAAACAAAAAGTCCTCTTCTTCCTACAAGGAGCCTAGAGTAGTGTACTGATTTGCTCCTTTTTGGTGCATTTTAAAAGGCTAATATATTTAAGCATCGCGGGATAGGATCTGGCGTACCTGGAGAGTCCTTCTTCAGGCATCCTTTCATCCTTGTTGCGATATCTGTTTACAGCATACTCAAAACCAGAGTTTTACTCTTCTAAGCCCAATGACCTCTATGGACTTGTAGCATAACTGCATTTAGGACTGCACTGCTAGCCTCCCCTTGCACAGAATTATTAGCTTCAACATGTTGCCTTAGCGCTTCTGCATGGATCAGAAGGCCAACCAAAAAAAGACTCTATTTATACATGTAAAACATTTGTACCGATATTTTTACCCATGTACCCCCTAATCCAAAAATGCACCCTTAATTGCTTTCAAACATTTCTCAAAGCCAGCAGCAATCTTGGGAAGGCAGAATGCCTGCAGTTTCTTTAAAAAAAAGAGCCATTTGGGATGCATGAACAAATCTCCCTAAAACGGATCCTTATGATGACTGCCGCATAAGAGATGAACAGTCCCTAAATGGCAAGCATGAATTCCTTTAAGATTTGTGTTTTTATAACTGC
Organism: Paroedura picta; assembly: GCF_049243985.1. NCBI lineage: Eukaryota > Metazoa > Chordata > Lepidosauria > Squamata > Gekkonidae > Paroedura > Paroedura picta. Next base: position 47,440,135 of record NC_135370.1, read on the forward strand.
TGGAGATGGGGAGAAGGCTTTAAAGGAATGGGAGACCACCAATCGTGCAAACAATGGTTTCTTTAAAATAATTCCTAGAAATTGATGCCAAGCCCCTGAGGCTGGTCTCTGGCTGTCTGCATCCAGTCCTTCATGCCTCATTCCTCAATAACTCCAGGAACAAATATCACCTTGCATGAGCCACATACATACAAAGCTGAAGTACTATCCAGCTCCCAGTTGTTTCACGGTGCAGACAGCATTTTTATTGGGGGTGGAAGGTTGCTTCTTTGTCTTCTCTCTTTGGGTGGCTATGACAACTTATGAGGTTCATATTAATTCACCTCTCCATTGCGCACCACAGAAGGGAGCAACTGGATACTTGATGGCATCTTCCTCCCACGTTTACAAACTACAGCACTGACAGGCGGAAAATACTCCTAAAATAGGGAAAGCCGATCTAGCTACGGCCACCTGCTATCTTTGCACAGCTACTTAGCAAAAAAAAAAAAAAAAATTAAGAGAAAGAGAGGAGGGAAAAATTAATAGGACACACTCTCAAGCCGTATTTTTAGAAGGAAGCACAACAAATGACGAATGTACACCAGATGTGAATTTAAGGAAGTCTATCGTGCGACGACGTTTGCCAGCACTTCCAGTCCAAGATGTTATCATTCACCATCGATCAAAATAACCGAGACTCGTTTTCTGTTGGTTTTTGGGAACTGCTGTTCATTCTCTCACTACAGACTCAGTGAACTTCTAGGAACACAAAGGACAGAAGAAAGCATTGTGAAATACTGTTTTGTGAACTGGGGTATGGTTTACACAGCATCCAGCTTGGCAGAGGATGCATGCAATGGAGGAATAAGATAGTATGACCCATCCATAAGTTCTTTTAATACCCAGACGGTGCCCAAGTAGTGCTGCCAAAGCTATACCTACTTTACGGGCTTTATCTTGGCATATGGCTTCTGTACAGAGAAGCTGATGCGGGAGGCTCAAAGTATGCAAGTTTTAAAATCAGATCATAGGGATCATGTCTACACATGAATGCAGTGCTCTAACATGACAGCCCACATATCAATATCAGGCAGATACAATAAAGCTCAAGTTGGAAGAGCTCTCCTAAAACTGTGACTAGCCCAAGGTCACCCAGCTGGCTACATGTAGAAGATTGGGGAATCAAACCTGGTTCTCCAGATTAAAGGCCACCTCTTGCAACTTGAATGTGTTCCTGGTCCTTGGGTTACTGTTGAACAAATAGATGTCTGGAGTAGTTAGGAGGGCACTATCCATTGCATCCCTGCTGGGCAAGCAGGATCTCACAATACACTTTTTTTAGCCTCACTGGCCCCATAAAATGTAGCTGAAGTGGTAGTGCCCTTGAAGATAATCTAGAAATTCCAGCTAGTACAGAACAGTTAGGCATATTACATTGGCCCTGGACCGATTGCCTTTTTTCTTGGTGTGTTTCCAATCCAATTCAAGGTGCCAGTTCTGACCTACACAGCACAAAGGGGACATGCCTCCCGAAGTACCTCTTACTCAAGAAGAACATTCTCTCATTTTCCAAGTGCTGCAAAATGTTCCCCTCCAACAGGTGCAGTCCCCTCTCCTCCAAGAGGACAGTAAACTGTTTGCAACGACCCAGTTAATTTAATGGCCAACAAGTTCACCAACATCCAATCCCGCTCTACTACTGTAGCACTACTTTACTACGACTGTACCACACCAGCATTTGATGCTTCCATAAGTAAAAGTTAACTTTGCACATCTGACAATGTATGTCTGCAGCAACAGCTTATGCCTTGAAACTAGAAAGGAGGAGTAAAAAAAATTAAAAGACAGTGGTTGAGCTGTTCTATCCTGGGGGCATCATATATCATGCAAAAATACATGAAGATTTATAGACAAATCTGGGACAGTTGCCTAGGCATAACAGACAACTCAGCAAAATAAAGCTGCCCTTAATTGCAAGGCAGCGAGGGTGGGGACTAAAATGACTTTTAAAGCTAAAGGCATAATATTTTACTTTTACTTTTCTGTATTACTCATCAAATACCCCTTAATGACAAGTATCAAAGGTCCTTCAAAAGGTAAAAGGGCTACTTATTTATTTGCAGGTGCAAAACCCTGTATAAAGTAACAACAGCTGGACTTTTCACTTGAATATAAATTAGTACTGAAATAATTATGGAAGAGGCATTTGTTCAGTTCTATTCAGTGGCCTGTTCCACCACCTAACCACTAGCACCACCCTTCTGGTCACTGTGGTGGCAACTTTACACACCTGGTGTGTGTGTGTGGGGGGGGGGACAAGAGAGAATTGCTCAAGAAACCTGAGTTCTAGGTCCACATTCTAAAAGCACAAATGTCTTATGTCTATACTACAGGATGGCTTGAACAGAACAAGAAACCTTCAGCAAGTAAACAAGAAGACACAATTTCTTCTACATTGTCCATGAAAGCTGTCCTGTTGCCCACTAAGATATACCAAAATCCATAGCTGTTCCAAATTTCATGGAGGGACAAAATTAAAGTCTTCTATTCCAATGTAAAATGGCAAATAAAAGCTGTGGTTTTCTTACAGATACCTTGTCAGAACTACAGTGGTGTCATATAGTTGCAATCCTTTGCACCATTACTTGGGAGCAAGTTCCATCAAATTTAACATGACTTACTTCCAAGTAAACATGCATGTCCAACAGCCAGTTCTTGCCTTTGGTATATTCTATGGAAGTCATGCTCTAGGGAAGGAAATCCCTTCCACCTTTATTGCCCACCACTCTCCCCAAAGGCTCGCAGCGGGTCACAGTCATCTAAATAAAAGTCCTTATAAAATCTCCTTAAAACAGACATAAAATCAGATTACATATATAAAACCCTTAAGACATGGTGGCAAACTCACCCCAGCTCTAACAAAAGCCCCTATATCATCTAGAGGAGGAAGGAGGAAGAGGGCGCAGATCAATGACAATAAACCAACAGTTAATACTTTTATAGTTGCAAAATTGAGCGAATAGAAACCATACAAAATTTGGGAACACGTAGAAAAACATTCAGATTTCTGATATCCAAAATGGGTCTAACTCTCCCATCCTTTTTATCAATCAGGAACATCCTGAGGGGAAAACTCTTTTGATGCTTGGCCTCTTCAACACTTCCTCAATGGCACCCTTATTGATTTGTGCACTCAATGCCTGAAACAGGGGATGCTTGGTCAGAGATTTCCCACTGGGATGAACATGGAGGAATCAATTTAAACTCTAACCTGCTGATAAAACCCACTAATCCAAAGTGATGCTCTCCCAAACAGCAGAGAACTGGGCTGATCCTATCCCCAAACTTACCCCCTCATCAGAAAGCAGACTTCTGAGAAGAAGCTGCCTCTCTTTAAAGACATGGCTGATGCATTGATCTAGGACAGCTAAAAACCTTACATCTAGGATAACCCTGCTTTGGGAGTAAAGGGATTAGACATAAGATACTGGGACCCTGAAACATCTGGTAAGGATGTTAGGTCTGATGGACAAATGACCAGTGCTTGTACTGAGATGGGCCCGTTTGAGATACTCCCAACAATTTTCTTATTTCTCTTGATTGGAGAGTGTCTCTTCCATCTTGACAGAGCACATCATACAGCCTTCAAAAGATACGTCTTCTGTTTCATACTAGGTCTCTGCAAGCAAAGCTGTTGACTTCAACCAGGCATGACATCTGAGGACAATGGAATTCGCCATGGCATGAAGTGCAGAATCTGCAGAATGCTGTCTGGCACTGATCTACTGTTTTGAAAGTTTGATGGCTTCAACCTGTATTAACTTTAGCAAGAAGCTGCTTGTCATCAGGAAGAAGCTCTAGGACAGGGGTAGTCAAACTGTGGCCCTACAGATGTCTATCAGAGCAGCAGGGAAGAATGGAGAGGAGATGTAACCTACTAGTCCCAAAGGGGGGGGATGATGGCTCTCATTCGCTGACCCCAGCCTCAACCAAATGCCTGGTGGAAGAGCTCCGTTTTACAGGCCCTGTGTAAAGCTGATAAATCCCGCAGCTCACCTGGGAGCTCATTCCATCAGGTAGGGGCCAGGACCGAAAAGGCCCTGGTTGAGGCTAGATGCACTTCCTTAGGGCCAGGAGCGACCAATAAATTCTCACCTGCAGAGCATAAGGCATTGCAAAGGGCATAGGGCAACAAGCAGTACCTCATGAAGTCTTAAAGGTTAAAACCAAAACCTTGAACCGGATCCAGGCAGCAACTGGCAACCAGTGCAGCTGCCTCAGCACAGGCTGGATATGGGCCCTCCAAGGTGTGTTAGTGAGGACCCTAGCTGAAGTTTCCGGATCAAGGACAAGGGTAGGCCGCATAGAGCTTCAGGGTCAGTTTTGGAGTGCAGAGTCAGTTTTGGAGTGCAGATCAGAAACCAAAGCTGGGATGCAGATTTGCATTTCTACTTACTTTTAGCCTTTTGGGGTCAGAGAGGACTATGAACCTGACTGGATTTGCTGGGACACGGAAGCAGGAGGCAGAACTGAGCACATTGACTCAAAGAAGCGCCAATGGATAATCTTTTCACAGCCATCGTAGAGCAAGGTTCTGAAATGTTTAGGGCTTTCTCCCACAATGCTGCCTTCAACTTAGATACTCTATCCCGTCTAGCTTTAGGGGTGAAGCATTAGCAGATCCTGGGGACACTATGCTCCTCATCCAAACAGGATAGGGACAGCTCATGTTCATCCGTTTGGCTCTTTTTTGCCCCATAACAGGTACATTTCTTAAAGGGTGCTTTCTGAGTCATAAATTGATCAAATTTGAACAGAAGATTTCCCCAAGACACAAGATTCACAATAACACCCTACTCCTTCGGCGGCAAAAGAGGAACCAAGGATGGGGATGTAGGAACACGTGGTCCCTGGGCAGGAACAAAGACCTTGGCTCTAGCATGCAGCGCCCCCTAGAGACATTTAGCTATAAAAAACACTCCAATGGCAGGCCTGCTCACGTGCACTCCTCATGCAGGGCTGCACAGAAGATTGATGATGAACTAAAGGAGGGAATGTTGCTTGTTTGTTAAATGGATTTCCTGAGCAGCTCACCTGCTCGGATGTCAGAAAGTCAAAGGTGCCCTTGGCTTCATATTTGCTTGTTTGTTTTTTTGTTTATTACATTTGTTTCCCACCACTCTCGACATGCTGGCTTGTGCCGGGTTACAGAATAAATAACAATTATGTTATTTAGGAGCATGATGAAGACAGAGATGGCCATGATACTGCTGCCCCAAGCATCCTGGAAGAAGAGTATGATAATAATAATTTAAAAAAAAAACAGACTGACTTGTTGTCTGAGAAGAAATGTTGGTATTTTCTATATTATTGCAGGGAATCGTTTTCTTTAAACTTCACTGGCAAGCCACACAGAACCCTGAAGGCACATTTTGAAACGGTGTGTTCTTTAAAGCTCATGTACTTTCGCATTTTTCTCATCATTCCTGCCTCTTTGGACTAAAGCCCTTCCCGTCACATAGCACTATCTTCTTTAGGTATAAAATGTCAACAACCCCCCCCCCCAAATTGAATTTTCCTTCTAACCATACTGAATCCAGTAGCAACAGAAACCATGATAACATCACACAACCATAAGATGTTGCCTGTTTGTGAACACAATAGAGAATGCACATCGGCCCAACAAAGAAAATATGCAAACATGGACGAATTCAGATGCCTACATCTACATGCACACAACAGGAGGGGTTCAAGTAGTACACAATTATCATCATTTCAACATGCAATTATAACAGATGTTCTAGGCAGCACTGCCCTTCATCTACTGTCCTCCCATTCTTCCTTTTTGGAGGGTCCATTCTTTCTTCCAGAGCCAGTTTGGTGTAGTGGTTAGGAGTGCGGACTTCTAATCTGGTATGCCGAGTTCGATTCTGCGCTCCCCCACATGCAACCAGCTGGGTGACCTTGGGCTTGCCACAGCACTGATAAAGCTGTTCTGACTGAGCAGTGATATCAGGGCTCTCTCAGCCTCACCCACCCCACAGGGTGTCTGTTGTGGGGAGAGGAATGGGAAGGCGATTGTAAGCCCCTCTGAGACTCCTTCGGGTAGAGAAAAGCGACATATAAGAACCAACTCTTCTTCTTCTTCTTCTTCTGCCTAGGAGCTGGTGGGCTGTGTTTTTTTCTGCAGAATGAAAGCTCAATTTCCATACGGCATGAAGGATCTTTGTTCTTTGTGCTACTATTTCACCATCTTCTCAGGAGGACATGTGTTTTGGAATATTTTGGAAAGCACCCTTCCAGTTATCAACCTCTGAACAGCTTGCCACAGTTGATATTTTTCTTTAATTGGCGCCATCACGGCATTGTGAATTTGGCTCTGCTTTTATTTCTGCCATTTGGAGATATCACGAACATTATGGTGTCATCAGCTCAAACTCAACATGAAATGATGGAGATATCCCTCTGTCGTTGCTGTGGATTCATCATGATAACAAGACTGGACCCTTTTGTAGAGGGGGAAATCCTGAAGGTAATTAGTGAAGTTGATATTCATCAATGCGAGGATCCTTCATTGTTAATCCCACATGTGGCTATGCCAGAAGAGTTATGACTATGGAGGATTGAACTACACTGTCAGATAAACCATCCCTACAGCAAGCCTTTTCTGAGTATTAACAAAAAAGTTTTAAAAAATAGAAATGTCTGCAAAATGTCTGCAAAATGTTCTAGGCTGCTTAGATTGCAACAATGTTGTAATTGGTACAGATTTTTAAATCACGTTACAAACAAGTATTCAATGCAGTAAACTCTGTAGCATTTCAGGTTCTTTTCCTGCAATCTCACGATAAGAATGCAAAGTTTGGACAGGTTTTGTTGTATTACATATTGAACCCCCTCCCACAAAAAAGGGTCAAAATAAGGAAAACATGCTCAAGCCTCTGTAGGGTAGAATATAAAACTGAATATTAATATTTATTAAAATTTAAAACCCAAAGCTTATAATATAGCTTCATTAAAATCCAAGTGTACATTCACACTAATGCCTCCACTGACCAGACAGTCAGGCATAAATAAAACAGCATACATAAAATACAGGAAAAGAAATATTAAATATACAGTTGGCTCCTTTACATACAATGATATAAAATGTTTACTATTTAGGACACTAAGGACCATAATCGATTCTATGGACAAGAAGGCCAGATAAAATTATTTGAGGCCTCTTATGTTTCTAAAGCAGGCCCTGGTCCAGATGAGCACTTCTAGCGTCCAGCGAGTGTCCTGTAGGAGCCAGACTTTCTCCAAAGTATGCATTAAACAATGTTGTAATAGGCACAGATTTTAAAATCGCCTTACACACAAGTATTCAGTGCAGTAAACGCTGTAGAATTCCAGCTTCTATTCCTGCAATCTCACAGTACGAATGCAAGGCTTGGAGAGAGACTTTGAAAATGAACAGGTTTTGTTGTATTGCATAATGTTTCATATTCTGACGCACTTTAGCCTTCCTGCTCCTCTCCATACCAAGGTATTTAAAACATTTTAAGCTGCTTTCTCACCCAACTAAGGGTACCTAAGACAGCAAGCCATTAAAACAAGATTTAAAAACACGTGTCAATATATAAAAACAAAACATAAAAACACACAAACCCAATCCAGGAGGAAAGGTCAGTGAGAATCAGTGAGGGAATGCCACTCAAAATCCCAGTCAAATTTACCTACTGGCAGAAGACAATGATAGAAGGGACCAACAAATCTCTGGGGTTGAGGGAGGGGGCGTGTCCATAGTTTTAACGCCACAACTAAGAAGCACCTTTCCTTGCTTGCCTCAGATCCTGGTGGGGGCACATAAAGCAGAGCATTCAGAGACAACTGTAACAGAAATAGGCAGATCTTAGAGGAGAGGAGGGAAAAGAGAGAAACGAGCCATACTCAGAACCTTTTAAGATGTTTTATTCACCAAAGTTTTTAATAGAAGGTATGATAACTTTACTTTATAATTTTATTAGACCGTATAAGGTTGGAGCGAAATTTGGGGTGTTATTGTTGTTTGATGATAAGCCCCCTTGAGCCATGAGGGAAAGGCAGGGTGTGTTTAAATAAACAAACATCTGTACAGAGTCCTGCACCACAGGGGACCACTCTGTTGACTGGGATTCAAATTCCATACACAGAACTCCACTCTGGCAACACAGCTTTTCAGCACAGCCTCCCCCCCCCCAAACACACACACACATTGTAACTCTTTGCAAAACCATTCCTGAAAGTCTCATTGTTCCTACACTCAGAAATCCTAATTGCCAAAGCCCCTTTTTCTAACCACGCAGAGTCAACCAACCATAAGAAAACATATGCATACAAAAAAGCAAGCAGTTTTCTTTCTCTTCAGACACAGTTGGTGTCTAGGCCTGAAAATCACTGCATTCTTTTTAATGGCTCTCCATACTCTCCCCGCCCCCCACTCCCTTGGGCTATCAGTGGGAGTTTATATAATCTGGGTTTATGACTATTTTTTCCATATGTGGTTCCTTTCCCATTCAAATCAGTAAAAGGTCTAGCTCAGGGGTAGTCAAACTGCGGCCCTCCAGATGTCCATGGACTGCAATTCCCAGGAGCCCCTGCCAGCGAACGCTCACAGGAGCTCATGGGAATTGTAGTCCATGGACATCTGGAGGGCCGCAGTTTGACTACCCCTGGTCTAGCTGGTAGTTAGTTATATGACAGCAGGTTTAGTGGGGGAGGAGGCACTTCTACCTCCTCTGCCAGATTACCACTACAGGCCAATGTCGAACAGGCTGTCCCTAAATAAAGACATGAACAACAACAACAACTTTATTCACAAAAAGAAGGCAGCCAAAGGTGTGACAAGTGGAGGTCAGAATCTTCTCTTCCATGATAGCCCTTTCTTTAAAACACAGATGAGCCACAAAAAAACAGCCCCTGTGTTGCCCTACAGGAAGTAACAATACACCAGTGTTCTCTTCCTCTTTGATCATTGAAATTTTGTGTGTGTGTGTGTGTGAGTGAGAAAGAAGGGGGGGGGGAGTTGTCTCAAGGAAAGAAAGGCTTTCAGTATTTCTCATTTGCTTTGTTTGTAGTAGCCTGCGACTGTCACTGCAAATCTTGCCTCTTGTTTTTTGATCAAGTGATTAAGAATCAATTGTGTCAGGCGAGAGGCCAAAGCCCGTTTTTTCCTAGACTCCTCTGCCAAGGCATAGACCGGTGCCAGGTATCCCTAGGAAGCCTTCTGAATCAATAGGATTGCCACCTGCCTGAAATCTGAGGGCTGACAGAAAAAAAGCTCCCAAAAAGCCAATGATTTTTTTTTTATGTTGGCTGTTGTCAGGAGGGAGGGGAGATGTTACAATCCATCTGTCGAAGGCTTTCACAGCCGGAATCAACTGGCTGCTATGGGTTTTCCGGGCTGTCTGGCTGTGGTCTGGTATTTTTAGTCCCCAATGCTTCAGAGGTACAACATGGCAAGATGTCCTAACTCTGAAGATGCTGGGCAGTTACTGGCGAAACATCAGGGACTAAAACTATCAGACCAATAAGCCTGGGAAACCCAAACAGCCAGTCACAATCTGCCTCTTAGTGTGCATGCTATGAACATAAATTGTGTACTACACCGAGATCCACATAGTTACTGGATTTAGATTTTGTGAAAACAACATGTTCTTCTCCTCTCTCCAGGCAGAGTAGGTATTAAGAAAAGATTTGTCTTTTAACAAGTTATCTTAAAGACAGTTATTTAAAGGAACTTGCTATCTAAACTTTCATACCATCTGTCCAGTGCGTATTGTGGCAAGGGATTCTATCATGAATCGAAGAAGAAGATTATTTGTCTACCCGGGGCGGGGGGTAGTCTTTTGCCGAGGGACTTCGCCACCACCTGAGCCCCTGCTCCAGTTGCTTTCCCGCCGGTGCCACTGACTTCCCGCTCCCGCTGGGGGGCGCTGTCAGCAGCAGCTGCGCAGTGCCACTCCAAGGGGGAGCCCCAGCCATGGCAGCCACTGGAGAGCACCAAAGGTGAGTCGGCGGCAGAATGCCAGGGCAGCCTCTGAGGCAGCAGCTAGGGAGGAGGATGAGGAGGAGCCGCGGCCCGGTACCGACTGATCCACAGACCAGGGGTTAGGGACCACTGCCATATACATTCTATTTCCATTAAACTCACAGACCTTCACCAGACACTGTTCAGCCTACATTACTATTCAAATTACCTCGCAGGTTTACTTTAATGAACTTTGAAGATCTGGTTTGCTGTTGAGGGAGAGGGTTTGCTGTTGGTTTTTGACTTATAAGTCCATCCTGTTGATATTTAATATATCAAGGTAACTGGGAAAGGCATTGCCTTGGAAAATTTGCAGCTTTCAATTCTGAAGAGAGGAAATTTGCATTTAGCAATGAAACAATTCACTAGAGAACTGCAAACACGCCTGCCATCCAGAATCCATTTATTCCAGAGTCGCTCCACTGCTACTTTTTTTTTGTCACTCTTTCCTTCTCTCCTTCCTACCTTCCTGTTTTTTTAATGGCTGTGCAAGAACTGGTTTTAGGACTGCAGCCATGTGTATATTTACATTTAAATTGAGATATATATCACAGACCTCTCCTCTGTGTAGCTCTTGGCAGAATTCTATCAAGATGTCTCCCTTCCTCTCCCCAGCACTGGTTGATTCACTTCTTCAATTTCTGCCAACTCATGACAGAACTCCATGGCAACCCAGTGTGAACATGTAGCCATGCTGTATCTGAAAGAAGATGCCAACTGCAAACATGAACTGGCCATTTCCAGTGTTTCTACATGGGGATTCTCCCCCCTTTCTTTTCTACTAAAGAGCACAAGAATTTAAACTTGAAAACAAAGGAGGAGCAAGCTCACAGATCAGAAGTGAACGTAGAGAAATTCTACCTTGGAGCTATGAAAAGTGAACATCGACATACATAACATTCTGCACACGAGAAGAAAATCTTTTGTTTCTTTGAATGCCTGACTTGAATACCTAGATGTGCACTTAATGAATTTTACACAGCTGCATAGGGGAAACCATTCTTATGTCCTTAGGAAACAAAAAGTGTTATCACGAGTAGCAACATTTCCTTATCTTTAAACGGCAGTTCAAAATCTTCTTAATCCGAAAAGCACAGCTGACAAATTGCTTGGGATGTTAGACAATTCAGAACGAAGTCTTTAATCCCCTACTTATTACTTTCCAAAGCTATAAACTGGATAGCTTTTTAAATGTAACTTTATGGGATCACAGTCTCATTTAAATTAAACAATTAGAAGGGTAAGGGGAGTGTTCCATAGGGTACATCAATTGTATATACTATTAAAGCAAGGGGCAAAGTAGAATGGAAAAAAATCTTTTATTATTTTGTTATTTTATTAGTCCACAGTGGAGGTTATAAAGGTGATGTGCATTGGACAGGTAGTCTTACTAAACAAAGAACATGATATAAACAGAAACTTATTGGGGCCAAAACTGCTGTGGGCAGATTGCGCAACGTTGAATCTGTAATAGCTTCCCATGAGCTGGATTTAGACTCACAGGAACATAGAATAAGAGTTGGAAGCGACCTCCTGGGTCATCTAGTCCAACCCCTAGCACTATGCAGGACACTCACATCCCAATTGCTCATCCACTGTCACCTGCCACCCCTTGAACCTTCACAGAATCAGCCTCTCTGTCAGATAGCTATCCAGCCTCTGTTTAAAAATTCCCAAAGATTGAGAACCCACCACCTGAGAAACTGCTCTAACTGTCAAGAAATTATTGACTATCAGGCGGCGACTAATAAGGAAGACGCTACTCCTGCTGGCATTAAAATGGCCGCAGCCTTTATTGCTACCTCCCCTCAACGGAGGGTTGGCCCCACACGACCAGGAAGGGAAACCTGAATACCATCCAGCCGTCCGGCTGTTCAGATCACATATTCCTTGTGACGCTCGGGGTCCCCGCCTCACTCCCAGCCGGGAGGGCGGGTCACGCTACGTCACAAGGTATTCCCCCTGAGAAGCAACCTTTAGGAGACCAAAGGGCGTCCGCCTCCATTGGCCTCCCCAGCTGCCTGGCCACAGGCTCCTAACCTCCCAGCCGGGTAGGCGGCGCCCTCTGAGTGGCCGGTCTCTGTAAGGAGACCCCCTTTTGCTGGGAGTCCCGTGCGCAGACGGGACCCCCTACCAACAGGTTCCCTACTGGTCGGATACCGCAGCTGCGACAAGAATATAACAACTTTTACATACAATTAATCATAACACAGGGCGGGAGGGAGGGTTGCTGTCTGAATGCTGCGACGCGGAGAGGCCGGGACGCTTCGGCTTCGGCCTTAAATAGCCTACGCCCGGCCTCTCCACGTGACCAGGGCCCCGAAGCCCGCCAGCAGGAGGCCGCCGCTTCCTCGCGCCGCCGCAGCGTCAAAAGGCGGCCGCGGTAAGTCTCGTCCTTTCATTCCAGATGTTTAAACGGAAGTTCCTTTAGATTAACTTCATCCCACTGGTTCTGGTCCGTCCCTCTGGGGCAAGAGAGAACAACTCTGCTCCATCCTCTATATGGCAGCCTTTTAAATACTTGAAGATGATTATCAGATCCCTTCTCAGTTCTCTCCATGCTAAACAGACCAATCTCCCCCAACCTTTCCTCATATGCCCTGCCATTCTTGGTCTCCAAACACATCACCATCTTTGTTGCCCTCCTCTGGACATGCTCCGGTTTGTCTACATCTCTCTTCAACTGTGGTGCCCAAAACTGAACACAGTACTCCAAAGTTGTGATGACAATCATTCCCTTTTTGAAACAAGTTCAGACACCACACAAAACTATGAATATTTCAAACCAGATCTAAAGCCACGCTTTAAAGTTTGTTTGTTGTATATGGTTTCATGTGAAGTGTGAACACAGACCTCCTGGTTTAACCTTGGCTTATTCCCTGACACTACCATCCCTAGCCACTGTGAAGGTGATGACACAATCATTTGTCTAAGAAAAACAGGATATCGCCTGTTAGTTGATTCCTGGTTTCACAAAATAACCACACATAAAACAAAGCACTGTGTTTTGTCACTGTGACAGAAAGCTAAATGATACATAGATGCAAACCAGGCGTAAATGAACAATGTCATAACATAAGGTAGATCATTGGTGCTTAAATTATATCACATCTAGAAGCTGGAGAAGTGGGAAGTGGGGGTGGAAATAAACTGCCCGCCCCCCCCCCCAAGTATACTACCAAACCACTGGGACAGACAGGTCATTCATACTAGACTTGCATCACTCACACTTGTGTTTCAGTGGCTTAGTTTTGATACAATTCTATCTAATGCGGAGATGGGATTCCCCAAGCCCAACTGAAACCTGCTGTAACAGGCAGGAAAATAAAAGAGGCCCAGTTCATATGATACCAGCAACCAAATGCTGTTGAAAGCTACCTTCTTCACATCAGTGACACAGGGAAGCTCCAGCTGCGAGGGCAGCCTTGATTGAGTAGTTACTTCCTTTGCCACCATCTGCAGCTCTGCTATGGGAACTAACCATGTAATCCAGGCAATTCACACCGTCAATATTTCCAGACATCAATAATGCAATTTACTGCTAGACCACAGCTAGTGTGCCGCTGCTAGACAGGACCATTCTGATCAAGGTGCAAACACCTTTAAAAGTTCATGACCAACTAGCTCCACAAACCTTTGCTGAGGCAACTTAAAAGGTACATTCCCTTTTAGGAAAGATACTGAAAATAAAATGGCCAATATTGTAATGCCCTTGCACAGACCTACAGAGAGGCCACATTTAGAGAACTTCACACAGTTCTGGCTGCTGTATCTCAAAAGGATATCATAGCACTGGAAAAGGTGCAATCAAAGGTTGGAATGCCTACCCAACAAGGTAAGCCTAAAGAATGGGGTGGGGGGATTTAGGTTGAAGAAAATACAACCTTGGAACGAGGTGGTAAAAGTTTACAACAGATTATGCATGGGGTAGAAAAAAGTAAAGAGAGAATATTTTCACATACTGCTAGAACTCGTGAGCATTGAGACACAGTAGATTCAGGATGGGCAACATGCACTTCTTTGTTCAAAGAAGAATTCACTTGCAGAATTCATTATCGCAAAAAATGATGATGGCTTTAAAGGGGATGAAATCAATTCTTAGAGAATAGGTCCATCAATGACTTTCAGCCATAACAACTAAATGAAACTACCATGTTCAGAGGCTGTAAGCCAAAGCAAGAAGCAAGAAGAGACATTGTTCTCCAGGCCATGCTTGTAGACTTTCTGTGGGCATCTCATTGACCTCTCTGTGAAAAAGGATGCTGGGCTAGGTAGGTTATTGGTCTGATACAGGACTGCTAATCTTATGCTAGCAGAAACCACTCCTTATAACTGACTGCAGCCATGCAAAAATGGGAAAGATGTTGGGCTTACAGGTATGAGAGTTTATGAAGACAAACTGTTATGGACAACATCCTGCTTCATTGTTCTGAGGCCTGCATGAACCACTATCCTCAAGACTACCAATAATTGGTTTCAAATATGTAACTCTCATTCTCCAGCTGTGCTCCATAAAGAATCCTTCCTCCAGTCTCAATCTAAGGAAGAATCAGTCCCAGTGGTGAAAAGTTCCTTTTGCCACAGGAGGGCTTCTGCCATCCCTGAGCAAAATGAAAGCATGTAAGTCAGCATTCGTGCATGACAATAATTCCTAGCATAACATTTCAGTTATCATTTCTATATATCTGATTGCTTAGTTTCTAATAATATATATAAGCATACTGAGGGGGGAGCTCACTAGAAATACTTTTCAAAGTACTTAAATCTTAAATGAAGGATGGGAAAGTAAGAGAGACTTTAAAAAGAGGAGAAAGCCTGGCCTTTGAGGGAAAAGGACATGGCTGGCCAAGAGTCATTCGGTTGAGGACTGAGAAAAGGTCATATTCTTCAATGGCTGTTTGTTAACTAGCTGTCAAGTGTGTCTTTCTTTCTTTTTAAAAAATTCTTCGCCCAAAGGACTTGTTTACTGAGTTTGTCTAGAAACCTTTATTATGATCTGCTTTCAAACTTAAATTATGTGTGACTACAACCCACACTTGACCTCTAGAAGTCCAAACAAATATGGCAACCTAGTCTTTTCTGTTTTAGGAAGGGCTACAGCTAATGAGAAAACCATCTGATCAGCAATGCCAAGAGGGCACACAAAACCTTCCTCAAAACACATGCATCCAAAGCAAAACCAAAGGGCAATTTTCATATACAGGTTTGGCCTGTATAAGACTACTCTTAAGATACCCAATAGATAGAAATCCTACATTTGGAAACTCTTCCCATAATAAAAGGTATAGGAGATCTGAGGAAATACAACACTGCATCCAATCTCAGTGGGACAGAGGTCTGATTTAGACAGGGCGCAAACAGCCTATTTTAAAACATTACTTGCAGAGAGCCATGCAACCAGCATTATGTCTAACCTTATCTGCATGGGTGGGATGATCACACTAGCCAACTAATGCCCATGGTGGATTCTTTACTGGCATGCTAATGCTGTGCGTACAGAGCTGGCAACCCAGTGCAGATATGAGATTCTGCACGAATGAGTTTTGCAAACACAATTCCCTTTGTTCTTGCTACTGAACACAGAACTGGCATCTCATTTAAACCATGCCAAGGAACAAAAGATGAGAAATACCTAGACCAGTGACCTGTCCCCACCAAAAGCCTGACAGCTGCCTTCAGAAGTTCAAAAGACAAAGAGGAACGTATATCCTTACTCTCAGTACATAGAGGAATGCGCACCATTACTTTCTGTACAGGATCTTTGTATCTGATGGAGTGTGCATGCACATGAAAGCTTATACTTTGAATAAAACTTTGTTGGTCTTAAAGGTACCACTAGATTCAAACTTTCTTTTGCTGCTTCCGACCAACATGGCTACCTACCAAAATCTCTCTATACCAAGTATTCAAAAGCTTTATTGAAATCCAGATAAACTATCTCCACTGTATTCCCGTCATCCAGCAAGGTAGTCGTTTTCTCAAAAAAAGAGATGGTTGGTCTGACATGACTTGTTCTTGCGAAACCCGTGCTGAGTCTTAGAAATCACAGCTCTGTTCCAGCTGCTCAGTGACCGACTGTCTGATGATTTGTTCCAAAATGTTCCTGCTACAGATGTCAAGCTGACGGGTCGGTAATTACCTGGATCCTCCTTTTTCCCTTCCTTGAAGATGCAGACAACATTGACCCACCTCCAATCACCTGGCACCTCACCTGTTCTTGAAGAAGTATCAAGAATAATCGACAGAGGTTCAGAGATTACACCTGCAAGTTCTTTTAGTACCCTTGCATGCAATTAATCGGGCCCGGAAGACTTTTTTTCATTTAAAGAAATTAGGTGTTTATGGACTGCCACCACAGTGATCCTAGGCCACCATTCCCATCCCCCCTGTTGTGATATGTTTTTGCCACATTGAGCACAATTTCCCTCACAAGATGACTAGAACTCATTGATGGATTGCACTCTCACCTGACTCTCCAGCTGCCCTGTAGCAGGAGTGAATGGAAGCCACCACCCACCTGGACACAGAATGTGTTGATGCTGCTCTGCCCTTCTTAGGGTTCCAGTAACAAATAAACAGTGTTGTGAGGAAAGGGAGGAGAAAAGAACTATGTACGTCCACCTTGGGTCCCCACTGGGGAAAAGGTGGGATATAAATGAAGTAAGTAAATAATTGAATAAATGGTTCAGTCCCTCTTAATATATCAGAATGATCAACCTCTACTGAGGCTGATTGGACGGACTAGGCCAGAACAATGAATATTGACACAGCAAGCAGCCTCCTTGGTGGAGAAGTACTTTGGACTCACAGAAGAGTTCAAGTGTTCAACTAATTTATTTTCAAAACAGTTCTATCTTCATGTGTCCTGGCACAAAGTTTGGAAGTCACTACTCAATGGGCAGGAACATCATTTTCTTCACAATCGTTTTTTTTTTTTTTTGGACTTACCAATGATACGTAAACTTTCAGCCAGGATGGTATCCTGGATCTGACAATGCTAATAGGTAGGGTCATCAACCCTAGATTGGGAAATTCCTGGTAATCTGGAGGTAGAATCTGGAAGGGTTTGCATTTTGGGAGAAGGACAACAATGGGGGTATAATGCCATAGACTCTACGATCCACAGCAGACATTTTCCTTGGCATAACTGAGCTCCATAGTCTGGAAATTAGTTGTAATTCCTGGAGATTTCCAGGCCACACCTGGAGGTGGCAACAATAAATATATTTTCATTCTGGACTTCAGCAGCAGAGTAAAACTGAATACTGTTACTAATGGGATAATAAATTGGTTTAATACCTTCATGAGAATACTGAACACATAATATTAAGGACAAAGCAAATGATTTTTTTTGGGGGGGGACATTTTGTCATACTTATGCCCATTAGCTCAACTCAGCAGCTTAATTTGATCGTCACATTAAATACATTAGTACTGATTAAGCACTGAATGTTAGTCACAATAATAACTTTTCCTTCTGTTGTATTTTATCACCACCCACTGCTATTGTTGCATTAATGATGCTTTATCATCATGGCCTTAATCTTAACGACATTTACCCAATACTGGCCCATGCTAAATTGCTACATCTGCACTTGGCAACAAAAAAAGATACATTCCATTTGACCATATCTTTTCCCTGAGAAGCTTACTGCTGAATTCACACTGAGAACATATTGCAACAATTTTTTAAAGTGTTCATGACACATCTTATTTACTGATGGGCCCATGAACATAAATCAGTGGAAATTAATTATTAAATGTACATTATCCTAGCATCTCTAGAGGTTAAATGCAGAACAACTCCAAGACTTTCACCTTGAAAATCCAACTCTAGGCATCTTTTACTGTTAATATCAATGCAGCCAGAATATCCATCAACTTAGAAAGTTGACTTATGTTTAAAAAATATCTTGAATTTTATGCATTGTGAGTGGAGCTGCTTTCCATAAATGGAAACTGTCTCTTGGGGGAATATAAGGGAAAAGACAGCCCCATATGTACACCGGTCCTAAACCGGTTAAAAGCAACATCTGATTCAGACTCCAATCTGGAGCCAATGGAGCTGAGAAAACATTGGTATTATATGTGCCCTCCACTGAGTCCTGGTCAGGATTCGGGCTTCTGCACTTTGAACCAGCTGGGGTTTCTGAAACAGACTCATGGGCAGCCCTGTGAACAGTGAGTTGCAGAAGTCTAGTCTAGAGGTGATCGTTACATGGCTCATTCTGGCTAGATCTGGCTCTGCGAGATAAAGTGCAAGCTACCTCACTGGATACAGATGTAAAAATGCCAGGCGGGCTGTCTTCATGATTTGGGCCTCCATTGATAAGGAGGGATCCAAAATAATGACCAAACTCTTGATGGAAGGCACTGGTGCTAACTGCATCCTGTAAACTATTGGGCACTGCATCACTTGTCTTTGCATGCCGACTCAGATCCCCATCTTGGTTGGATTCAACTTCAGCTGATTCCGTTTGAGCCAGGTCTTCATGGCCTCCATATGCCTGACCAGATTATCTGGGATGTCAATGGACAGTCACTCATTAATAGAAATAGCTGAGTGTCATCAGCATACAGATGGCAGCCCATCCCAAAGCTCTGGATCAACTTTATTCTATTTGAATTATATGCTTTGGGGAAGGCACATACACCAAATATTTCACTTTGTCCACAGGACAACAGTACACATTTTTGTAATACACTTTTTCTGCAAATTTTGATTGAGTACATAGTTATGTTCAGGTATAAGTGCATGTGACTAGTGAATATCAGCAAGTTCTTATCAGCATAAAGCAAAAACTTTTACCCGTAGCTCTGAAGCTGATTACTTTAATTATGCTCGTTATATTGGACTACAGGTGTCAAAGGCTTCAAGGCCACATCAAAGAGGGGAGGGAAGAATGAGCAGACATGCCTAATTGCTCTGAACAGACAAAGTAGCTATTATCTGCAGATATCCTGTGGAAGTTCACTATAAAACAATTCAATCCATGTAGAGTTATTATATTTGCCATCCAAATACTTCCCATTTAACTAATGGTGGAGACTTCCACAATCCCATATATCCTTGTTCTGACCAAAGAACCAAGTTCCATAGCAGAAGTCTCCATGAGCTGCAAAAATGCCACCACCCAGCAGAAGCTTGGGGAAGGGGACATATTAATTGCTGTCACTCCAACACTACAAAGTAAATTTCAATGTGAACTGAGAGGTATACTCATTGCCACAGGATGACATTCTAGGATTCCACCCAAACCTGTGTTCTTGGACACACCACCCAAACTTATGGCCTTGAGGAAAGAGACATGTTAATTGGTGTCACTCCAACACTACAAAGTAAGTTTCAACATGAACTGAGAAGCATACTCATTGCCACAGGATGACATTCTAGGATTCCAGCCAAACTCACATTCTTGCATAACTGAAATCTAGATTCCATTCAAGTCAGTGAAAAATTTCCCTCTAGACAGCTGTGGCCTGCACGATGGAGAATGGCATTACCGTTCTAGATGCTCCAACCTTGCCTACTAACACAGGCAAGGATGTTTAGGGGAGAGTTGTGTTTAAATCTCAAGGCTTTGTTTTGGATTCAAATAGTCTGAAGAACAGGAACAAGAGCTGTTGTTTTGCTGGAAATGCAGGAAAACTCATTATTTTTGTTTGCTTATCATAGCTCTGGTAGACACTGGGACCAAAAAAATTATACTTAATGTAATAATGTTCCCATAAAAAAAAATGTTTAGCAAGCTAAGACTGGATCAGAGTATCAGCCACCCTGTCCTAGTGGGCTGGTAAGCAGCATATTGGATCACAATCCCAGCACGCTCCAAAGGCAGCTGTTTGAGGCTCCAGCATTCATCACCAAGCATCCATGGCATTAGCCCAACAATGTAGCCTCCAAGGCAATAAAAAGGCCATTTTCATTTTGCACAGTTCGGGGCTTAACCCCAGCTGAGAAATAAAGACAAGCAGCACAATTCAACTTAAACATCTGTGAAGCAAGCCTGTGCCTCTTTACATTATGCTACGTTTAACTCGAGTTTCAAACTGAGTCCCTCTGTAAAGGCGGGTATGAATGGTGTCCAACTAAGTCCTTCCTCCTGCAAAAAGGCCACAACAGAGAGCAGTTCATCTTAGGTTATTGTTCCTTAATAGCCATGAAGCACGTTGTGCAATTCAATGTTGCTCTTCATTCAGCACATTTTAGAAAACTCCTCAAGAAAAAAAAATCCTGTAATCAACGGGCAAGAGGGAGGGCTAAAAAACAAAAACTTCTAAATGTCTTCAGCATAATCAGTATCAAGGGTCTGCTCTTTCGTAACAACTTCCTGATGAGTGGGTTAGGCCATTTCCTCCTAAAGCAGAGGATTTTTAGAAAGAACACAGCTTGGATACATCATTCTTCTACTCCCGTAGAAGAAGCTTATGATGGATTCTGTGGGAAATAAGACACTTTCTGAGTTGTTCAAGAGATGTGACTAAAGTAGGGCCCCCAAGACCCCACCAAGGGTGAAGGATCCCCACCCTCAGGCTCTGCCTCCCCCAAGGCCAATGAGCTGGTTGGTGCAAGGACTTGCTGGCAATGGGGAGGGCCCAGTTTGGCATTTCTGTAATATTACTGACATCACAGCAACACCACTTCCGGAATGCACTGATGACATCATCACATCATAGACACTGTAGTTTTGGGGTGACATCGCTGAGACACCGGACTAGGTCTCCCCCACGGCTAGTAAGTCATCCTCCATTCTCCACCAGGGCACCAGGCAACTCTACATTGAAGACTGACCTGTGTTTTCACATGCAACTTGAGAAATGACAGAATACACAACGTGAAACAACCCTAGTGTGGCCAATGTGCAATTAAAGTGAGTCTAGAGCGTGAAGCTACAGAACTGTTGGGGTGTGGCTAAATTGTGGCCACTGTACGGTTAAATGATGGCTGACTGTATGGCCAGGGTGGTTAACCTTACATCAGCCATACTCCAGTCATACTTCAACCTGTGGGGAAACCGATAAAGCAAAGGTGTTCAGAAGGATACAGGAAGATGCTAAATTGGCAGTTGTTTGCTAGATCAGGGGTAGTCAAACTGCGGCCCTCCAGATGTCCATGAACTACAATTCCCAGGAGCTGGCATTCGCTGGCAGGGGGCTCCTGGGAATTGTAGTTCATGGACATCTGGAGGGCCGCAGTTTGACTACCCCTGTGCTAGATGATGCAAAGCCAGGAATGAAACAGAAATAAGACAAGTGATATTCTTTAAGGCTCATCAAACTGCCTTGTGGTCTTACAATGAGCAAAAATTCCCTCCATCCAACCAAGCAAAAAAGCTTAAGAGGAACTAGTTGGGGATGGGGGCGGGGGATTATTAGCATGAGAGCAGAGATATTTTAGCTCTTTCGTACCTGTCATAAGGATGAAAGACAGAATGAACCATAAAGCAGTAGTTCAAGTGACCAACATATTTCTGTAGCACTAGTATAATCTCCCCTAGCATCACTCAACCACAATTAACGTCTTCCCCACTACTCCTGCTGGCTCCCTTGTCACTTCTTTGTAACGTCTCCACTGTGCCAGTCCCACTATTTTCCCCTTGACCTATTAAGAAAGCATCTGTGTAAATACCTGGTTGCAGTACTGGAGAAGTCTGCACATGCAAATCTCCATTTTTGACAGTTTAATACACACACAAAAAAAAAGAATCTGTAGGACAACACACTTAGGTTGATTCATTAACAAAAATAGGCATTTCTCACATCCACTTTCAGCTCAATTCTATGCTGAATTGTAACAACAGTCTTAAGAATGATAATGAGGAGAGTTATGTTGATGCTATGTAAACCATTAAATCCAAATGCCCACATGAGAAAGGAAATCAATAAATGCAGGTTTATTTATTTATTTACAAAGTGAAACACAAGCACTGTGCAGAAAGGAGATGACAAAAGCAGCTTTGAGTTCCTTTTAACTAGGCCTGAAATACAGCTGATCCACAGTGAAGCCATGTCGGATCTGGGCCCCCAGTTTAAAATGCCTTTCTGACTCCTGCTGGCTTAGCTGCTGTAATATCACAGGAAACCATATTAGGCATTCGACGGCCTAAGAATTTGAATACTTTTTTGTGAAATGCAACCTGGGTTGATGCATTAGTCATCTGGTAGATCAAATATAATTATACATTGCTTGAAATCAACAGTGCTATTCAAGACAGCTTTCCCCCCTCCCCCAAGTCATTTCTTAACAAATCGTTTTAAAAGTATTTCATTCTTCACAATGACAGTTTAAAAACTTTGCCTTTATCATTAGCATTCCTATCAAACCTGTTAAAGAACCAAAGGATCATGTTGTTCTACTACAAACTGACCAAATCTTTTCGGACAGGGCAAATGGTCAATCCTAAATTCAACCCTATAAAGTGCAGTCTTTCAAATTAGGTCATAGAGAAGTAAATTAGTTGACTGATTCAGGAGGCTTTTAATGGAAGCAGACATTTCCCATTAGAAAACCAAAAGACTTGGGACATGACAGTATATACAGCCTAAACTATGTAATCTTTAACATTTCAGATTTTACTAGTTCTGTCAATTGCTGGGGCCGTGACTTGGTTTGTCTGATCTTGACAGCTCTCTAAAACCGTTTACGTGCTGGGAACTTCACTGCCCCAGCTCCCGTGCAGGAGCAAAAATGGGGGGCGGATGAGGCGCACCGGGCCAAATGCTCCCCCGTGTGGGTGCAGGAAGAGGTGGAGCAACCTGCCATGACTAAAACTCCAGCCAGCAGCCCAGCATGAAACCTCCAGTGTGTAAACGGTCAACGTGAAGCAGGGTCAGGACTAGTTACTAAGGAGATCCAAGGTCACTATGTAGAGGCAGAAATGGCAAACCACCTGTCTATTTCTTGTCTTGTAAACCTATGGGGTCACCAGCCCTGTGCATAGGACTTTTAAAGTGAGGAGATTACAATACATTTGTAAAGGATTTTTAAAAGGGGGGGGGAGATTACAATTCATTCCAGAACCTTTGTGACACTACTTAATTAAATCTTTCTGACTTAGATTTTCAAACACTCTTTCTATTATTTTTCTATCTCATACCATTGTTAATAGGTTTTCAATGATTCGGCTAGTAGCTTTTGTATTTCTTTTATTTAATCTTTCGGAGGGGTTAACACTCTGCCCCCCCCCCAAAAAAACCCCTTGTGCACAGCCTTAAGGGGGTCACCAAAGATCAGCTTACAAATTGATGGAATTTTAATCACACACGTGGTTGTTGGGTATATAATATGAATTAACTGCAAATGAAAGGTCAAATCAAAGTGACACAATTACACTTTGGTATGAAGTAACAGTTTTTCATATGAACTGTAAAACTAGTTTCAATTCATTAAAAAAACAACAGGATACCAAACTCACGGCCATTCCTTTCAAACGTCTTAATGAAATTAAAATATTTTTATCAGATCGATAATGCTGAATAGACAATTTTTTTTTTTACCCCAAATGTATTAGGCTGCATGAGGTTTTTATCTTCTGGAATGTTCAAATAAAGCCAACAAGTCACTTTATCACAGCAGCTCAAAAATTCACAAGTTAAAAAGAGGTTTTCTCACCATCCACAGAGCGTGAAACAAAGCTTAAAAATAAATAAGCTGCCATTTCTAACTCAAATCAAAGTCATTTTTCCCCCCATTGAAAGAGATCCAGAGCTCTCTGATATCATTAATCACAGAAAACCTATATCAAGAGCCAGCTTGGCATGATGTTTAAGAGCAGTGGCCTCTAATCTGTCGAGCTCGGTTTGATTCCCCACTCCTCCACATACAGCCCGCTGGGTGACCTTGGACTAGTCACAATCCTGGTAGAGCTGTTCACACAGAGAGGAAGGGAAGGTGGTTGTAAGCCGCTTTGAGAGTCCTTTGGGTAGTAAAAAACGGTTATAAAAACCAACTCTTCTTCTTCATTAACACACCAGGACTATTCAGTTGCCAGAATGAGCTCTGATTTATAACTGCGATCCTAAAGATCCAATACATCAGTCAGAGTAGATAACACCGATCAGGATAGATGGACAGTATATGCATGAAGACCTGCAAGGATAACCATAAGCCATTCTTAAATGCAGAGCATATTTACAAAAACTTAAGTTCAGCGTATACTTACAAAAATATACTTACAAAAATATGGCATCTACATTTACAACAAAGAGAATGTCTGCACACACTGCAGAATCAACCTGGAGTGCATCAGTGGAAAACACCACCTGATTATTTTAAGCCAGGGGTAGTCAAACTGCGGCCCTCCAGATGCACATGGACTACAATTCCCATGAGCCCCTGCCAGCATTTGCTGGCAGGGGCTCATGGGGATTGTAGTCTCTGGGCATCAGGAGGGCCGCAGTTTGACTACCCCTGTTTTAAGGGGAGAAAGTTATCTTACTGAGAGCTTGACATGGGCCTGGTATATCAGTGGGGGCGAAATGTCTTAAGCTATGATTACCAGCCTACCTACACTTGAGTGCTAGAAAGACATCTGGAACAAATCTCAATATACACTAGTTTCTCCAAAGTTAGATTAGCATACACCCTATATGCCATTTGTCAGGAAATCAACCTAAGAGTCAGGGGAAAGATAAAATAAAATCATCAATCACTTTCAGATGTAAGAACAAGGAAAAATACCTTGCTACACAAAATATCCAGTACCAGGGAGGTCACAAAAACAAAACGATAGGGGAGACCAACTCTCAGTACAATCCTAAAGAAAGTTTCAACCTTCTAAACTCACTGACTTCAATGCACTTAGGAAAAGTTTAACTGAGTTTAGAATCGCACTGCCTGTTTGGATTCTAAAGGGAAATGGCAAATGATAGGAAAGTGATATCAGAAAACCCAACAAGGTCAAGGGAACTGAGCCAAGCTACGCTGGTTAGTAGAATAAACACCCTCACGTTCAAGGACTCAATCAGCATGCTGCCTCCAAAGGAAGACCTTAATCCTTAATTTTTCATCTCCTTTCTACACCACTGAACAACGAGTGTGCCCAACCCATCAAATCCTCCAAACAAAAAACTCCAGAGACACATCAACCTTCACTCTAAGCCTCCACCCACACCACAGATAGCAAGGCAGGCAAGGACTGATTGAAAACAGAGCATCCTGGGGAACATTTCGCAATAATGAACAACTCTTGAACCTTTCCAAAATGCACACTACTTTCAGTTGCTGAGTTTTCTTTTTAACACCTTTCAAACAACATTTTAACAATTCAAGGACTTCCTATTTTTGAAGCAGCTCTGGGAAAATTAGACCCACCCAGAACAGCAAAAGATATTGAGGAAGCCTACCAAGGTTATTCCTTTACCTCAACCGAGAGAACAGCAGTAGTAACTAATGGAATATGCAAGATCTGTAGTGTGTGCAATTCAAAAACACATGAAGAATATCCTATGGAGGGAGCATCGAAAGAGAGGTGTATTTAGCATAGTTACATTCAGAATTTCCTGATATTTTTCAACCTGTCTCCTCATATGTCCTGATTTGGAGATTTCCTGCTCCTTTGAGATTGCCTCCAGAACGAACTGACTGAATGAATGTGAAACAACAGGTAGTTAGGACCCTCTCACCATACAAAGTTGTTTCTCTTCATTATAAAACTATTCTATTCTTTTATTCTCAGTGCTCTGCTCTCTCACATATTTAACTCTGTCAACAGTAACTTTTTGATAGAGACATACATTATCCCACATAATGTATTTTTGATAGAGACATACATTATCCCACATAATTATCCCACATAATGTAAAGGGATCCCCTGTGCAAGCACCGGGTCATGTCTGACCCTTGGGGTGATGCCCTCTAGCGTTTTCATGGCAGACTCAATACGGGGTGGTTTGCCAGTGCCTTCCCCAGTCATTACCATTTACCCCCCAGCAAGCTGGGTACTCATTTTACCGACCTCAGAAGGATGGAAGGCTGAGTTGACCTCGAGCCGACTACTGGAATTGAACTCCCAGCCTCATGGGCAGAGCTTTCAGACCGTATGTCTGCTTCCTTCCCACTCTGCACCACAAGAGGCTCTATTATCCCACATACCGTATCTCAAATCTGCTGCTGCCCACTAGATACCACTCTGGTCCTATAATTGGGATTTGATGTATGGGTACTGTTTGTAACCCGTCACGGCCCATCTTGCTGAAAGTGGCGGGCAACAAATCCAATATAATAATAACAACAACAACAACAACAACAACAACAATAATAGCCTTGTCCTGTTCTGAGCCACTCCCCTAAGAGTCTTCTACTTTCACTCTTCAGGCCTGGGGATGATGGACAAGAGACCTCTAACCCATGACTGGTGACAACTTCCTCAAGGGCTCACCCTAATGGGGACATCCAGCCCCTGCTTTACCATTTTCTGACTCCTTCCCTTTTAGTTTCTACTGCCCTGCCTTGGGTTCCTCTCCTGAACCACACGTTCTCCTCATGAGCCCTTCCCAGCTCTACCTTATAACAGATTCTTACCCCTTCCTCATTTGTTGGTGACAAGCTTCATGCTAACTTGCCCCACCCCAAGCCTGACCACACTTACCACTATCCCAGTGTGTGGCATTTGTCTCTCCCATCACTTCCTCCATTGGGGAGCAGTCACCACCACCCTGGAACAATCTCTGGGTGTCATCCTGTGTGGTGATGTTTACTCCTTGGTGGTGTTAGGCATCACAGTCTTCTTTATTACCATTTATTATAACTAGATGTGTGTATTCTTATTATCTTCCCCATGTTATCATTTTTGGATGGTCATTCTACTCTACAGCAGAAGAGTTTACAGGATAATTAGCTGTGATATTGTTCACCTGCAGAGACCAACATTTTTTCTCTTATCATGTAAAAATCCGTGACGTACCATCTGGCACACAAGTTCACCAAGACAGGCAGTGACAAAACCTTGAAATCTGGGTGCAGCCTTAATGCACAGGAGATCCAAGTTATGGCTCCCTTGTTTAAATTTACCTTTTCCAGCAGCAGAAATACATGGTCAGTCTCTGAACTGCCAAATGTGAAATCCTGCACATATTCTCTTTTTTAAAAGAAAAATTAATTCACTATTTGTTTATGGCAGGAGTCCATGCTCAAGAACTGACAAGGCCCACCCAGATTCTGGCCTGAACATGACTTCTTCTGGATCCTACGCAAGTAACACACCCAAGCTGTTGACTAATGCAGCTATCATGAATTGTGCAGACAGGAAACATGAATGATCACCATGAGAAATTTGCATTTAAAAATGCACATTAATAAACTAGGATGTTTTTATATGACTGATTAACCACAAGAAGTCCCTGCAAGCCACAAATGTAGTTTGCCAGTCGCCACACTGATCCCTGCTATCCCCACCCCTCATTATATCCAGAGAACAACCTTAATCAACTTATACAATGTTGTGAAAAAAAAACCTTGCGATAATTGCTTTATTTTACTGGAGATACCTTCCCTTCCATCTGGTTTAGCCACACAGCTTTAAACCAGTTACAGGGGAAGTAGCTGTGTTAGGGGAAGCTATGAAAAAGCCCTTAAGCAAAGATGTGCCTCTTTTGGGATTTCCTAGAAAAGGGCACAATAAAAGCAGCTTTCACTTTTAAAAGATGGGGGAGGAGAGAACAGCTGGATTAGTGGCAAAGTTCTGTAATGGAAGGCAGGTGACTTTTTGCCTAATTCCCCCCTTCTTGCTGCAGACCTCCTCCTTCAGGCTGTTCCTGGGGGTCTTCTTTCAGGACTCAGCAGGAAAGGAAAACCAAAGAAGTCCTGTTCCATTAATAGAAATTCCTCCTGTCAGCAGAAATTACCACTGGACCAAACCAACTAGCTCCAAGTAGTGCTGTTGAAATTATTCGTAATTATCTGGTCTTAATTCATACCGACTGCAATGCTCACTTTTATTTCAACCTGAGCACCATTTCCTCCAGGAATTTTTTAACTCATAATGTTACACAAGATTCTGAACATGTGTAGTGAGCATCCTCCAGGCTCAAAACTACACACTTGTTGCTTGGGAGGTATATGTGCAGACTATTAGCCAACACAGACTAAATGAAACTCTTGGTAACGGCTGTTAATTATGTGACTGTATCAGTGACCAAGCAGCCTTTTGTTTGGCAAATATCTTCTTTTTGGAGCTATCAATTCTCTCAACACTGTTCAGAAAAATGAGTGTTTGATATCCTGCATTCAAATTTGTCTCTCTTGTTCACAACTGCATGTTCTTTTCAGGACAAAGAACAGTGGTTAGATTATCAGGATGGGGCTATGAGGCAGGTACAGGGCAGATAAAAAACAAACTACAAAGAAAAAACAAACTACGAAGTCCACCAATAGTGCAAATGCAAGGAGAGAACTTTCAGAAAACAGATGGGACTTTTTCAAAGAGCTTGTTGAGAAAGTATATAAACAGTGAGCCAATTCTGAACCATGCCAAGTTTCAAGCCTTTATGAGTGTGACTATATGCGTGAAAGGTTGTGGGCAACATTTGGTGGAAGTTCAGAAGCCAAAGGAGCTCCTCCCAAACCAAACAGTGGCTGGGGTTCCAGATCAGCAAAGCCCCTCACACTTCAACATTCATTCCTGGCAAAAGCAGATGTAAAATAGAAGAAATGTAATTTATGTTTTTTTCTTTCACCCCATTTTCTGGCCACTAAAAAAAAAAACATCCAAGAAAGACAACAAAATTATATATTAAATTATTTAACTTCATTTTAAAAAACACCAACCAACAAAAACTAGAGAACAGCATTATCAAGAAAAGCAATAAATATCATTCAGCCAATTTTTTAAAATCCCACAAAACTAAACTAAAGCCAAACAAACAATTATTAGCTATTAATAAGAAGAATCAGCTGAGACAGGGCAGAATTCACCTTTTCTCATTGTGGAATTCTGATCTTTTCAGTGCCAAAAACAAACGAAAAGAAGAGCTACACCCATTCCCAAAATCATCCATGGTTCAGCACCCTATCATTCAACCTCCACAATTTTTTTAGAAGGTCTTTAAAAAAAAATACCTCCCAGTTTTCTGTTAGACTAGGGGTTCCCAAAGTGGGCGTTATGCACTTCCTGGGGGGGGGGAGGTGGAGGATCGGGGGGGGAAGGGAATTTTGGGACAGCAGTAGGGCAGCAGTCTGACTCTTCCTGCTGTGGATGCATGTTCCTAATGAGGGACGTCCCAAGGTGGCTTGCCATTGCCTACCTCTGGGTAACAGCAACCCTGGATTTCTTTAGTGGTCTCCCATCCCAGTGCTGACCAGGACCAACTCTGCTTAGCTTCTGAAGAAAACGACAGCTTTAGAAGATGGGCTGGGTGGGATCATATTCTTACTGAACTTCTTCCCATCACCAGGCTCTGTCCTTCCCAAGCTCCACTCCAGATCTCCAGGAATGTAACACAGGGCTGGCAACCCATCCCCAAAAGTCTCCATTTTTGGAAGGCTGGAAGAGCCTTCTCCTGCTTGCTCTTGGCCATGCAATTTCGCTTCTTTCGCTTTCTTCCCCCATCTGTCTTTCTCCCCAATAAGGACCCAAAATGACTTTTACAAAGGACTTATATACTTTTTTCCAGACTAAAATATGGTCACTGCTGAATTTGCAGTAGACCTAACACCAGGAGGTATGTGTTCATAAGGGGGGAGCACTAGGCATGTGTCCTGGGAGCCAAGGGGACAGCAGCCCCAAAAGTTTTGGGAACCACTGTGTTGCACTAAGCTTCAATGATTAATTGTTACTTACAAAGGAAAAGCAAAAAATATACGTTGTTCTATAAGAACCTCACCCTAGTACTTTCCGATACAACCCAAGTGACTCCAGGTCAATGTAACATGAAATAACCAGAACAAATTTCAAACCACATGGAGCAATTTTCTCCTGGATTTTTCTCAACGTTCTTAAGTCAGTCCTCTGGCTCACAGGCATATTGCCTTGCCTTCTAGCTACAGCTCTTCCACAAGCCACCATCAGAGCCTCTTGCTTCCCTTGTGAGTTCATACTGATATGCAGCCCTAGGTGCCATTTTAGCTTCAACATCATCAGGCAATTTCATCCGGCATCTGTTTTCCTCCAACTCCTCCTGAACCTCCTGGGGAAATGCCCTGTCACCTTCACGCTATTTACCTTCACGTCCCCCACAGAAACATTTCCCATTCCAAGTGAGGTGGAATGCTGCCAGTCAAGAGCCATTGCTGCCCCGCGCTGAGCGCCATGGAAACAGTCAGTTTCTCCAAGGTGAGAATAAAGATATCCTCTCCCTCTCCAGGCCTCAAGAGGCAATCGGCCTTCACACTGGCCTCTCACTGATGGCACAGTCGTATAAATTCATTCTTGATATTTCTTATTTGTATGGCAACACCTAGACTATGGAAAAAGTGCATAAAAATCAAACGAGAAATTGAAAAAAATAAACATTGGAAAAACCAAAGCACCATTGTAAGGAAAGAGAAGACAGAAAGAAAGAGATCCTTCAACTAGTCATTGAAGAGCCAGAAATAAAACAAAAGGAACCCCTCAGTTAATACCTCCATTCCCTGCCAACTTCTGCGCTGTGTATCTTGAAACACATTCCACACATACGAACGCACAAAACTGTATCAAGCGACAGAGATTACTTCCAAATCGCTCACAGATTACGTGCCTATGATACATTCAGGGGCCATAACCAGGCCATCCATGCCTGCTAGCAGGTCCACAAATGAAGAAGAGGAGGGTGGTGGCATCAGAGGCAATAGCAGTGAAAATACTTCCATCAGGTCCACTGACTGGAAGCCTCCCCCCCCCTCTCTCTGTCAGGCCAGGCTGTGCATGTGCAACCACTACTCTCTCTCCTCCTCCTGTCCGGTGGGGGTGCTGCCACTTCCCCATCAGTGCACAAGCATGCGGGGCCCTCCCCACCCTGCTTCAGAAGCAGAAGTCACCTCCTTCATCTTTGTCACCACCACCTTCTTTTTTTCTCTACTTCCTGCCTCTATCACTCTTTCTTTGCTGGGATGCTGGAGAAGCGGCCCTTTGGGAGGAGGGAGGGAGAAAGCCGTTATTTGTAATGGGGGTAGTGGTGGTGGGGATCTGCAGATAGAAAGTTGTGGGGAAAAGAGAATAAACAGAGCTGTTGGGGTGATAGAACATGCTGAGTGTTTTGTTTTGTGGGGGGCATGCAAGAGCAGGGGAGCAGTTGATGACAAAGATAATATATGAGCAACTTTAAAGACTTAATGAGATTTGTTGCACCATTTCTGTTTTCTAGGCATCTGTATCTTACTTTACTCCCCAAATTTGCAAATAGGGTTCTCTCCATCTGTATTTTTTCTCCCTTAACAACTATGCAGAGTACAATGGGCTGAGAGAGTGCCTGGCCCAAAGTCACCCAACAACATCATAGCAGGGCAAGGCTTTTAAACCTGGGTCTCTCAGCTGTCAGTCAACATGCTTAAATCTCAGCACTATGGGATATAAGTTTGTCTTTGTGGAAGGTCAGATCTCTAAATGGGACTGAAGTGCAAGGAACAGATAGGTCCCTAGGAGCAGATTTGAGATTTGGAGGAGAGTGGATGGAGGCGGATGAATCACTTGAATAGAGGGAAGAAAAGGGCTAAAGGGGCAGGACCAGGAAGCGCACCTCCCCTGCCTGGATGGGGTACAGCTTACGGCTGTGCCTGCAGCCAGGAATTTGGGGGTGATCTCAATACTCTCCAGGCCTCTTTGTGCAGGTTTGCTGAACTCGACCCCCCCCCCCATGATTGCTTATGTAGGCCTTCACCGCCATACTGTCTTTTCGCATTAGGACATGCTTCTGCTGCAATCACTGTGGGAACTGCGTCAAAGCCACCTCTGCTCCTACCCACTGATCTTTGAACACAGTTAACCTGCCTCCCACCAGTGCTGCCATGCAGTTATTGCTTTGGCTGCTTCTGTTGTCTATTATCCTGCTTGTCTCCTTTACTGAAGCTATAATTGTGCTTCTTGTTATTGTAACCTCCTTGAAAGGACTGTTGGTTCTGCTGCCAATAAAGCCTTTTGCCTTCCTAGCGAAACCTATGAAGAGTGTTCTGAGTTCTAAAAGTGGATGAACCCAGTTGAGACCCCCTATCTGACCTCCTGAATGCCCTTTCCCCATACAACTTGTCACCATAAAATGGGTGCACGGTCACAATCTATTTGGTTTCTAGATCTCCTTGCCATGCTCCCAGCCAAAGCGTCCATCTTGCTGCAGAACTCATTGCCTTGGCTCTAGCTGTAAATATAGAAGTGTCTAGAGATACATCAGCTAAGAATTACACCACTTTCAGAACTCTTTGAACACCTTCTGAAAGTCTCCTGTCTTCAGGAATTAACTGGGACACCTTGCGCATTCATAGTATGAAAGCTCTTGCCACAATAGATCTAATAGACGCTGCTTTTCTTGCCATTGCCCCTGCTTCAAAGATCTTCCTTATACACTGCTTTTCTTACCTTTATCTGATAATAACACATTGTGTTTATAATGCAATAATGGGTGCATCAATAACTGGCATTTGAAATACTTCTGCATATTTAGGCATAGCATACCATTTCTTTGCAGACTGGGGGAATGGTCTATCTACCATTGGTTTTACCCATTCCACTCTCTATAATCTCTAAAAAGGTTGAGGTAAAGGAAACAAACTCTAGGAATTGATCTTTTGGAGGGAAAAATTCTGCATTAGCCTCAGTAACTTTTTACTTTAATTTGGGACTCACCTCCTCTTCCACTGCAGACTGCTTAATATCTAGTGCTGCCATACATCTCCCCAATAAGTATTGGTAGCCATCTGGGCTGAAAAGCCTTTTATTTTGTTCTGGTAGTTCCATTTCCTCCACAATTTCTTCATCAGATAAAAATTCCTGATCCTCATGGGGTCTATGAGTGCTTTTCCTCTTAATTCTGCTCTGACCATTTTTATTATTTTCTATAACAAGGAGCCAGTTCTTTTTGCCCAGAAACGCTGTTTCTTCCTCCTCCCAAGGAATGTCATCAGAGGGTGTTTTGCTGCTCAATGGCTCCACCGGATCCAAAATGGCCGGCATCTTTTTTGGCACGCTTTTTAGAGGCTTCCCTGGCCAATCTTTCTCGTGTCCATCTCTTTGTCGCCATTTCGGAAGCCTCTTTGTTGGTTGGGGAAAGGATGGTACAAGAGGACGTATCCACCAACTTCGCTACTTCTCCCTCAATAATCAGAGCCTCCATTTCCATCTCTAAGAGGAGAACGTCTCCTGAGCCTCCTCCTCTCTGCATGCCGCTCTACCACCTAAGCCCCTAGAGGCTTAAAACTGGCCATGTGGTCCTTTGTTTCTCAGAGAGTGTGCCTTTACAAGCTTGCCTCTCCCCAATCTCCTTCTGCTGCCTTGAATCACCGGAAATAGCATTCAGCCAGGAAATTTAGAATTTAGATACAAGTAGAATAGAAATAAAGTAAGATTTAGACTAGAAATATAGATTAGAAATAGGCTGCCCACTGCCTGACTAGCTGTCTCCCCGTGCAAGATAGGAAACGAACTGAGCTTGTGTGATACCCACTGGACTCAAACAGGAAGAAGAAGAATTTGAATAAGTCCTGCCTCCCTGGTCGCATGGTAGAAATCAGCCAGAAGATGTCCTCAAGCCCTCAGAGGGAGAATGGGTTTTTCCACCAACACTGATAATGATGGTTGATTATGCTGTTGTTTTTATGTGTTTTATGAATTTTATATTGTAAGTCACCACAAGCCAGCCAAGATCACGTGGCAGTTAATAAATAGAAGTATAAATAAATAATAATAAAATAAATAAATAATTTATTTATTTATAAATAAATAATTTATACTGGTGGATCCATGGAGGATTCATGATTTTTGTGGTGGATTAAGCAAACAGTGGTTCCAGTTCCTTGGAGAGTTTATATGTGTACGCTTTCAGTTGGACCACTCTATGTGGGGTATAAACCCCGCATACAAAAAAGCTTTCAAGATTTCAGAGAACTTGCTGATCTTGTATAGCATGGAAGTGTACTTTCAAAAAGTGGAAGACAACTCCTGGGATTATTTGTACCAAGAGTGAATAGAAAAAGCTTTTCTAAAGTAGGTGGCGTATTCAAGGCGGATTACACATGGTGAGTCAGTACCAAACAATGGACTTCACAGAGCTGAATAGGGACATAGGATTTCTTATCTCACTACTGATGTTAATTTTGTGCCTCGAGCATTTCCTCTCCACTCTAATCAAGCTGATAACAACATGCATTGTACCTTTGCATCCTTTACAAGCATTCTTTACAACAACCCTCCCACCTTCTGACAGGGATAAAAAGACTCAAATCTTCATTCCTATTCATGGCTAACGAATGGAACTTTGACTCATGAAAACTTATATACTCTGAAAATCATGTTGGTCTCTTAAGGTGCTCCTGGACTCAAATCTAAACAGTTCTACTGCAGACCAACATGACTATCCCCCCCCCCCCAAAAAACCCCTATTTTGTATGTGTCTCTTCCAACTCATGAAACATTCTTCTCTATGATTAGTTTTACATGATTATAACAGCAGTTTGTGAAATGACTTCTATCACACCCTGGGAAAACTGCTCTGAATAAAAGGCAAACACACACCTTATTTTTTTTCTTTACCTTACTCTTGCTCTTCACTGAGACCTTTCTGTATATAGAATGATCTGGGTCTCGGGACCAAGCTCTGTTAGGAAAAGCTGGGGGACTTGGGAATGTTCAGTTTGGAGAAGAGGCGGTTGAGAGGGGACATGAGTACTATGTTTAAGTATTCGGAAGGTTGTCACTTAGAGGAGGGCAGGGAAAGGTTCCTGTAAGAGCAGATGATAGGACCCGCAGTAATGGCTTTAAACTATGTGGAGAACAAAATCGGCTAGATATCAGGAAACATTTTTGCAGTGTCAGAATAGTTCAGCAGTGGCCGTGAGCCTCTTGTGGCGCAGAGTGGTAAGGCAGCCGTCTGAAAGCTTTGCCCATGAGGCTGGGAGTTCAATCCCAGCAGCCTGCTCAAGGTTGACTCAGCCTTCCATCCTTCCGAGGTCAGTAAAATGAGTACCCAGCTTGCTGGGGGGTAAACGGTAATGACTGGGGAAGGCACTGGCAAACCACCCCGTATTGAGTCTGCCATGAAAACGCTAGAGGGCGTCACCCCAAGGGTCAGACATGACTCGGTGCTTGCACAGGGGATACCTTTACCTTTACCTTTATTGAAACAATATACAACAATATAATACATGGTGGTACAAATTCAACCCTCCCCCACACAACGGCCTGACTGCCAGCCAGGCATCAGGGGGACAACATCCACTGGTCACGCCAATGTTTTTCAAATATGGTGGTCTTATGGTTCCAGTTCCAGTTTTTTTTCCCCTTTTGGTTTTTGAACCTTGTCAAAAGCTTTACTGAAATCGAGGTAATCATCCAATGAGTTTCCATGATCTAATCAGCCTCTGCAGCATCACAGTGTTTTCTATGTTCAACTCTTTCTGCATTTAGATCACATAGGGAGGAGCAATGAATTTCAATGAGGAGAATTTTATAAACACGTTCAAAAAATTTATCCGCTGAACCATTCAGATCTTAAGTAATACTAAGATTCTTTTAAATGAATAAACTCTTTTTACCATTTTAGTGGTGTATGCATACCGTAAAGCCATCAACCACGAAGAAATTCCTTTGTCAAAGTTGTTGTAATTAGCACAGAGTTAAAAAAATACTCAAACTTGATTAGCTCCTCCAATATTCAAACTTGACTTGCTCCAGTTATCAAAATATATATGGAGAGTAAAGGGGGGGGATTATGCCCAGCAGGTACAAAAATTCCTCCAAGAAATTGCTGGAGTGCTGATCTCTACCTGTCAATGCTACAGCTGTATCGTTACCTCTAACTGCTTCTGTGACCCAAAACTGACAAACTCTTTCCCTTCACCCCTGCCCTGAAGTCTTGCAGAACACATGATTGAATGAAATCTGGTATGTTCCTCTTTGATCGCCTTCAAAGACCAGCAATGCAGTCCAAATCAAAGTTATACCCTTTCTAAACTCATTACATTCAATGAGCTTACTGTGCTTAGGATGGCACTGTTAAAGTCATAAATAAAAATTGAGTTATAGCCTTGGGATTTTGTTTTTCCCACCAGTTTGGAGGGAAAGGGTAATGGTTTTACTCTCACTTCAACACATATATTTTTTAGCAACTTATATTTTTGTGCACATATGCCTAGCCTAGCCCGATTTCATTGGCTCTTGAAATCTATGCAAGATTAGCCCTGGTTAGCAGCTGGGTTGGAGATCACCAAGGAAATCCAGGGTTGCTACTCAAAGGCAACCTGCTTATGTTCAGAATTCTTGAATTTTCTTGGATCACAAATCGATGTGACTGGTGACTGCATCATGGAAATAAAACATCAAATTGCTCTGGGTCGCTCAGCAACAATGAGCTTGAACCAAACATGTAAAAGCAAGGAAATAAGCCTGACTACCAAGTGTAGATTAGTTGGATCTATCATATTTCCACTTGCCACTTATAGCTGTGAAAGTTGGATAATGAAGAAACTGGACAAGAGAAAATTGATTCCTTTGAACTCTGGTATTGGGGAAGGCTTCTGTGAGTTCTATGGATAGCACAAGTCACAAACAAGGAAATACTACAGAGCATAAAGTCTGATACATCATTGGTAGGGAAAATCACACAACTCCGGCTCACTTACTTTGGCCATATCATGCGATCCAAGTCAATGGAGAAAGTGATTTTGCTAAGATTGGTCAGTGGAAAAAGGAAACCATGCCAACAAAGACGCAGTTGGACGCGATCAGGATAGACACTGACCACAACGTTGCACGGCTGAGGGAGGCAGTGCAGGATCAGGGTCATGGTAACAAGTGTGCCACAGGATACGACTGAATGGCTGACAACAACAAGAGGTAGCAAGAAACTTGTGTTCTGTGGATGGAAATCCTTCCGTCCACAGAAATTATTTGCAGGATCCGGCCCTCTAAGACAATGTGTGTGGCTTTCTTACTCTTATTTACACAGATAATGGTTTGTATTCTGACTTGTTAAAGTAAAACCAATTTACAAAAGCAGTTTACCAAGATCGATAGGACTAATCTGTCACAGCAGACTAGAATATCATGCATGTCTTCTCCAAACATATGAGACATCAAAGAGTGCCCACAGAAAGGGACCGCTTTATTTAAAAGAACTGAACATTCTTTTCAGCTGTAATGTTTGTGTTGCATTCTAAGGTCTAATGACCAGTATTGCAACAGTGAGGATGAGGATAACATTTGCACATTTAATTCTTGCAAACGCCGATTACTCTGCAGGCCACATTGCTTCCCTCCCACCTATATATCAGGTAGAATCAACCACAGGTTTTCTCCCAACTCTTTCCCCCTTCCTTGACACATCTGCTAAAATTCCAGTCAAACACTAAAATGTTAAACAGGGGAACCTCGGGAACTACATATCCATCTATTTTATTTTCTCGCAGTAGCTGCACAGAGGGAAGGATTTACAGTGGAATCCCCAAAAGGACTACTCAGAATCCTACTGAAGATTACTCAATGGGGCTTATTGCCAGAAACGATTCTTGGTATAGCATTGTTAGACGGGAAAACAATACCAAGGAAAGAGTCAATTCCCCCATAAATTATCCCTCTACAGCCCCATGGCTCTTTTTAATCTTAATTTTAAAAGATGAAGATCTGACACAGTAATGATAAAACGTGCCAACTCTTATATCAAACTGCTCCATGTTCCAACCCATGCCATGATTATCACTGAGTTTGTCTGATCGCAGCCAGTGTCTTGGCGTATCTTTCATTTTGTTTTTATACATTGCATATTCAGGTAATTTCATTCTTTTCAGATATTTCTTCTCTGAGTGCTCTTTGCTGTCAAATATGTTTGGAGAAGAAACACATGATATTCTAGTCTGTTCTGACAAGATAATGCTGTTATTTTGTAGCCAGCCTTGGCAGAGATGGACTACTTTTGTAAATTAGAAACAAAAGTTTTTAGCATCCCTTTCAAAGCCCAAAATAGCTTAACATTGAGTTATCTTAAAAACTACATCTGCACACACATCTCCTGTTAAATATGGGGCCCTTCTCTGTGCTCCTTTACCATTTTCAATAGAGTGGGTCACATAATTCCGGATCAGGTTTAAGATTTTGGCCATCACCTTTAAGGCCATACGCGGTCTGGGCCCAGTGTACCTAAGGGATCTCCTCTCTGCCTACACCCCTCAAAGAGCCTTATGCTCCACCAGCTCCAACCTCCTGGTGATCCCTGGACCCAAGGAAGCCTGCTTGACCTCAACCAGGGCCAGAGCTTTCTCCATTCTGGCCCCCACCTGGTGGAACGAGCTCCCAGAGGAGCGGGGCCCTGATGGAGCTCAAACAATTCCACAGGGCCTGCAAAAGGAAGCTCCTCCACCAGGCATATGATTATGGTCAACCAGTACCACCGCTTCCAATCGGCCCCCTTCAGCCTCCCTCCTCCAACCAGCATTGCAGGCTCACCCAATCCACTGGGCCATCTGTAAGCATTGAGTTATTGTTCTCCCAATGTTCTATTGTTCATAATGTAGTAGTTATTATTATGTTAGTGTATACTGAGTTATTTGTACAGTTATCTCTGTTTGATGTAAACCACCCTGAGCCTTCGAGGAAGGCGGTATATAAATGTAGTAGTAGTAGTAGTAGTAGTAGTAGTAGTGGTAATGATGATGATGATGATGATGATGATGATAATAATAATAATATGGCCTCTTTGGTAGCAGCACCACAATTAGGGAATGCTTGAACAGGGAAAAGTCCACATATCCCTTTCACTGCTCCTCTCCTAGAGAAAACATGACTTTTTAAGAAAAAAATATCCTGTCTGAATGGATTCTTCTCTTTTCCTTACCAGAATTCTAATCTGCACTTTAGATATTTAATTTAGTGTTAATTAGAATTACTGGGTTGGTTTTTAGTGCTAGATTTTTAAAAAGCACTGTAAACTGCTATAATGATGCCTAATTGGAAAGCAGGACTCAGATATATATTTTAAATAAAAATACATGTTGTGAGTCACCATCAGCCTTTATTAGCTTTTGTACAACAGACACAAGAAATTTATTTTTTTAAGCAACTAAATATTCAACATATATGCAATAAGAATTTCGGAGTTTTCGGTGTAATTCACATGTATCAATCAGACTACCAATTAATGTACCTGAAGAGTAGGGTAAGGTCTACACACGGTATTTATTTACTTTGTTATCATATGACCTGTGTAGTAGAGCCAGGAGATCTGAGGATCGTCTAGCAGCCAGGCAACAGACATTCAGAGGTTGTCTGCCATTGCCTGCCTCTGCGTCATTATCTCTAGGGTTCCTCGGAGGGACTCCATCCAAATCCTTGGTCTCCCACCCAAATACTAGACAGGATTGGCCCTGCTTAGCTTCCAAGATCTGACAGGTTTGGGCTTGCTTATGCTATACAGGTCAGGGTAGCCAACAGCCCGGGGAGGGGGGAGGAGAGCATGACAGTGCCCACAGCAGAGTCAACGCTTCAGCCAAGTACTTCTGCAGTTTTGCTCCACCTCTACAGTATGATCCTGTATGGGGTATATCTGTTCATAATAACTTATGTCATAGATTTTTCTTCTGTACATTTAACATCACTCTTTCATTTGGTCCAGCCAAACTCTTCCATGTTTAATGACATCAGCTTTTTCATTTTCAATCGGTCTGTCCACACAGTAAAATTTAAATGCTTGCTTATAATGCTTTAATGGTATGGGAAAGGACCATGTATGGAGTCAGTCAGTTCCATAGTCACATGAGAGATAAGTAAAAAGGATGGAGACACTATAAAAAAAATTGCACGGCTGACCCTGCCAGGGTTCTCCAGGGGGTTCATGCAGGCACATGCTGAGATGCAGAACAAATACCATATCTAGGTGGTCACTGGGAACATGGGGGGGGGGTGATTAAACTCCCACTTTTCCTGCAGAACACAACAGAAGCCTCTTGCAGCTGCTGTTCACAAAAATAAAGAAGCATACTGGATATCCTATCACACACCTTCCACTGTCCCACCTGGAAAAGTCAGCTCCTGAACCCGTCCAATCTGATTGGTTTAAACAGCTCCTAAAGAAAGCAAAATGGGACAGGCAAAAAAAGAGAGGGGGAGGGCAAGGAGTAGTACAAGAGCAAATGACCTTATGAAGTTTTGCTGGTTCTGTTCACAACTCCACTGTATTGTAAAACTTTGTAACACAAAACTGAACACAGGGAACTAATTAGTGCCCAAAACTGTAGCCAAATCCTTTCTCTCTCTCTCTCTTTTCTTTTTCTTTCTTTTTTAAACTTGTAAAATCACTCCATGGTTTCTCAAATAACGTTATGCCCTTCATAGAGTAAAACGATGCCGGCTGTCTTAAATATTAACTACAGTTGAAATGTGAATCTCTATTTGTGTAGATTAAATACCTTGTTACTTCCCTCCTCCCCTCAACCTTGTATGTATCAGAGTTTCTGCACTTTGCTATTACGGGAAGAACAAACTCAGTTTGGTGAGCCAGTTTGATGTAGTGGTTGGGAGTGCGGGCTTCTAATCCGGCATGCTGGGTTCGATTCTGCACTCCCCTGCATGCAGCCAGTTGGGTGACCTTGGGCTTGCCACGGCACTGATAAAACTGTTCTGACCAAGCAGTGATATCTGGGCTCTCTCAGCCTCACCCACCTCACAGGGGAGAGGAAACGGAAGGCAACTGTAAGCCACTTTGAGCTTCCTTTGGGTAGAGAAAAGCGGCATATAAGAACCAACTCCTCTTCTTCCTTCTTCCTCTTTCCTCTTCTTCTTCTAATTCAGGCCTTCATAACGTCTTTAAAGTATACAAGTAGTTTAAAAAACCCTCAACCAAAACTGTAAAAAAAAAATCCACACATTGTATTCAGGGGTATATTCATACCCCATGTCAAGAAATGCCTTTTGGTCTTATAGATTTACATTTAAACTGTTTTTTCCCCTTTGGGCTGAGACTGGGAGGGGGGGGATTGGACCAATGGCTCACTTATATTCAAATGCTAACAGCTCTGGCTAGATACAATTATAGAGGCAAACTTTCCTCCTTTCCACAAGAAGGTGAATAGAGGTTTGGAATGCTAGACAAACTTTCAGGAAGGAGAGTACTGCAGGTTGCCAAGAAACAGTTATTTGAACCAGCCAGACCTGGTCAGTGTAGGTGGACAAACTGAGGTGATAAGTCAAGGGAGTCAAGAAGTTCTATTTTGCACTGAATTCATCATAGCCAACATCTCTCTTACCTGGGCTCTGAGCAAGCAGCCATTTTGATCACGCAGCCATCTGGAAGGCTGAAGAATGCTTTAAAGCAGGGGTTAGTCAACCTGTGGTCCTCCAGATGTTCATGGACTACAATTCCCATGAGCCCCTCCCAGTGTTCGCTGGCACGGGCTCACGGGAATTGTAGTCCATGGACATCTGGAGGGCCGCAGTTTGACTACCCTTGGTTTAGGCCCTCGGAGGTTAACATAGGATGCGTT
Organism: Paroedura picta; assembly: GCF_049243985.1. Taxonomy (NCBI): domain Eukaryota; kingdom Metazoa; phylum Chordata; class Lepidosauria; order Squamata; family Gekkonidae; genus Paroedura; species Paroedura picta. The sequence continues at coordinate 47,481,765 of NC_135370.1, forward strand.
GTTGAAATGAAACAATTTCTCACCAAGCTTGTGTTTTTTTCTTCTATAAGGTAAAGGTAAAGGTATCCCCTGTGCAAGCACCGAGTCATGTCTGACCCTTGGGGTGACGCCCTCTAGCGTTTTCATGGCAGACTCAATACGGGGTGGTTTGCCAGTGCCTTCCCCAGTCATTACGGTTTACCCCCCAGCAAGCTGGGTCCTCATTTTACCGACCTCGGAAGGATGGAAGGCTGAGTCAACCTTGAGCCGGCTGCTGGGATCGAACTCCCAACCTCATGAGCAAAGCTTTCAGGCAGCTGCCTTACCACTCTGCGCCACAAGAGGCTCTTTTTTTTTTTTTTTCTTCTATAGTTCTGTCAAAAATATGTATTTCCAAGAGGAATGATTTGCAATGTATGGATTCATCCTTGCTAAAGCAGGCACAATGCAATAATTTTTTTCATCGGTCTTTTAAGAAACAAGCCGACTGCTTTCTTCCAGGCTAGTCAGAGCTGAATGAAGCAAGAACAAGTGACACGTGCAACTTGACAGATTAGGTCCATACTTTCATCAGTAAAGCAGCAATAAATTAAATCAAGAGTGTGATATGGAAATACGCTGCCAAAATTGTGTGTCACACCCACAAGCCTACCTTATTTGCAAATTGGTTCTTTTGATACTTTCAATAAGAGAAAACAAAAAGTTTACAAGGTAAATTCATTAAAGCATAATTTACAAGGGTAGATGAACGACATGAGAGGTTAAACAGTATCCTAAGCAAGTATGCTCAGAAGCAAGGCATCACCATGTAATTTTATACAGTGGAACATTTTCCTAGGAGATATTAGGGAGTAGGGTTCTGTTGCTAACACGCTGGGAGCTGAGTGACAGCAACATCAAACCTGTACAATGTGAAGACACAAGTCAGGTTTTCAGAAGGTCTCTCGTCACAATATTTACCTGACATCTACATTTATTACTCCATGGGAATCCCCAATCATGCCACTGGCAGAGGGCAAGAAAAAAAGAAACTGGAGATGCCTGAGACAAGACTAAGTCTGCTCAATAGATTGATTTTATTTTATTTATTATTGGACTTGTTAACCGCCGCTCTCGGGATAGCCTGCTCACAGCGGTTTAAACAGAGTATAAAACCACAATGTTGTTAGGTGCGAAGTCATGTCCGACCTATCATGACCCCATGGACAATGATCCTCCAGGCCTTCCTGTCCTCTACCATTCCCTGGAGTCCATTTAAGCTCGCACCGACTGCTTCAGTTACTCCATCCAGCCACCTAATTCTCTGTCGTCCTCTTCTTCTTTTGCCCTCGATCGCTCCCAGCATGAGGCTCTTCTCCAGGGAGTCCTTCCTTCTCATGAGGTGGCCAAAGTATTTAAGTTTCTTCTTCAGGATCTGGCCTTCTAAGGAGCAGTCAGGGCTGATCTCCTCTAGGACTGACCGGTTTGTTCGCCTTACAGTCCAAGGGACTTGCAAGTCTTCTCCAGCACCAGAGTTCAAAAGCCTCAATTCTTTGACGCTCGGCCTTCCTTATGATCACAATAAAACGCAGTAATTAGGAATAAAACACACACACTGGCAACCTCATACAGCTCAACCAGACTAACCTGATTCCATGCCACAAGATGGATGTTAAAATGTTTAACTGATTAGATGTTTAGAGATTTGGAGGAAGTACCAGATAGATCTTCTATGCTCTGACCTCAACCAAACTCCTGGCAGAAGAGCTTGGTCTTGCAAGCCCTATAAAACTGTGGTAGTTCCACCAGGGCTCTCAGCTCTTCTGGGAGCTCATTCCACCAGGTAGGGGCTAGGACCAAAAAGGCTCTGGCCGAGCCTCTGGCCAGGCTTACCTCACACGGACCAGGGATCACCAATCAGTTTAGAGAGTTAAATGGTCCCTCAGATCACCAATGGTCTTAGAGATGCTAGACCAAAATGCAAATAACCTGATGAGTCACTGCAGCAGTCATCGGAAGGCTGAAATATTCTTCCAGAGAACTTTGTCTGCTTGGAGGTGACCAGTTGATCACTATCTATTACACCACCCCTCCAGCTCTTGCTGGGAGGGAAGCAGTCTGGATGAATACAAGGGCAGCCTAATAGTTTCTCTCTACAAAACGCTGCTCAGACAGATGGAGTCCCTCAGCTGACCCTGAAGCAACACAATATGCGGTGTCGTGGAGTCTAGGGAAGATTTTCAATCCATGGCTTCTATACACTAGGTCAGGGGTAGTCAAACTGTGGCCCTCCAGATGTCCATGGACTACAATTCCCAGGAGCCCCTGCCAGCGAATGCTGGCAGGGGCTCATGGGAATTGTAGTCCATGGACATCTGGAGGGCCGCAGTTTGACTACCCCTGCACTAGGTGAATGTACATCCCACTTCCAAACAGCAGCCCTGGTTGTGCTGGGTATAGCAAAGGGTGCCTAGCCCACAGGGTTCCTACTGAATCCCACAAATCCTAAGTCATATATGAAAAGTAACCTGTGAGGTAACATGCAGCATCCACTGAATTAAAAAGATATAGTTACTGTAATGAAACACATTTTGCATGGAATGAAACATTCAGGTAGCACATCTGTGTGCAACTTACTATTCTCAAGAACAAATCCTAAATAAGTATCCATACATACTGTGTATCCACGCATACTGTGAGCATATGCAGTTTTTTTTAATGAATACCAGACATCATTATGTTCTATTTCCTTTTTTTTCAAAAGATGTATTGTTCTCTTTGCACATTTATTTGAATGATGCAATAGTCCATTTTAAGAATAAGGATGTTTCGTGTTAGAATCACTACAAACATGTGAACAAATGATTAGATTATGTCAGCAACAGCTCATCAGATGTCAGACCCGTCTGCAGACTGTGTCGCAGCCCCCTCCTCTTGACCATGCGTCCTCTGTAAACATGAACGTACTATTTAGAAAACAGACCACCCTGCTGGAATCACTGGTTCAGCCTTTATAGTCTCCATTCAAACATTTTTGGTCATAACCCAGGGAAAATGGGAGTTGCTTGAGATACCACTATTTCTCAACTCTTTGTTTTTAAATATAAATAGGAAGTGGAGGTGGAGAAAAACAGTCAATAATATATGTCTCAGTATAGTGTGGATTTTAAGAATCATATACATAGAAAAGGAATCTCAACTCTCAAATCCCCCTCCCCGCAACAGGCATCTTGCAAGATGCTGAGAGACCGTAATTGGCCCAAGGTCACTACAGACTGTCTGTGTTCTGATGGCATAGTTATCCAGGGCTTGATCAATGTCACCGTTATAATTCAAAGTTTATCCTAGCATCTGACTAGGCCTGATTGGTCAATGAAGAAGAGTTGGGTTTTACACCCTGCTTTTCACGACCTGAAGGAGTCTCAACAGACACTCTGTGAGAGAAGTGGGGCTGGAAGAGCTCTGACGGAACTGATCTGTGAGAACACTTGTAACAGGACTGTGACTAGCCCAAGGCCACCCAACTGGCTGCAAGTGAAGGATTGGGGAATCAAGTCTGGCATAAGTGTGGATAGCAGAGCATTTCTCATGCTCTTCTTGTGTATATACTGGTTTTCCTCAAGCCAGTCACTACTCATATATTTAATATGTATGGTAACTTAAAGACCAAAGGCAGCCTTCAGCAATATCTGTTTCAATTAAATCAGTCAAGCTCACAGTCTCACCAATTTTGATCCCATTAACTCTGTTCTACGTCAGTGGTCCCCAACCCCCGGTCCAGGGACCAGCACCGGTCCGTGGATCAGTTGGTGCCGGGCCGCGGCTCCTCCTCGTCCTCCTCCCCAGCTGCTGCCTTCGGGGCTGCCCTGCCACTCTGCAGCTGGTTCACCTTTGATGCTCTCCAGCAGCCACCATGGTTGGAGTCCCCCCTTGGCGTGGCACTGCGCAGCTGCTGCTGGTACCGCCCCCCAGCGGGCGGCGGGAAGTCAGGGGCGCCGGCAGGAAAGCAAGTGGAGCAGGGGCTCAGGTGGCGGTGGAAACTTCCCTTGGCAAAAGACTACATTCCCCCCCCCCTCCGGGCCTCAGTAATATTTTCCAGCATTGACCGGTCCCCGGTGATAAAAAGGTTGGGGACCACTGTTCTACGTAGTTTAGATCCATGTTCAAAATTTCTATTCTGCCCTGAAAATTCACTGCATGACCCTCGCCTCTAGTCTCTTCCTCTCGGCCAAATTTTCCTCACAGGATTGTTGTGAGAACAAAATAGGGGAGAGAATGGTGCCCTGAATGCCTTCTGAGGAAGGCAGGGCTAAACAGATATAACAAGGGGAGGGAGAAATTAAACCTGCACCAGTAAAGTAAGTTTAGTCTCATTGTTAGCAGAAATGAGCCAATGGCCGTCACTGGCACTGCTGACCAGCTCAAGCCCACCTCTTTGTAAACCAAACTGATTTCAATGAGACGCATGTAACTAAGGCTTCCTCTACAAAAAGAAGATGGTTTTCTCACACCTTCCATGGGTATATGTCTTTATTATTCATTTCTCAATTTAAAAATTCTAGGGACTCATGCATGCGAGACAGGCCATGTCAATGCTCTAATCCCAAATGTTTAGCATTCCCAGTGGTAACAAAACAGACTCTGCACAGTCATAGAATCATAGAATCATAGAGTTGGAAGGCACCTCATGGGTCATCTAGTGCAACCCCCTGCACTATGCAGGACACTCACAACCCTATTGCTCATCAGAAATAAGTTACAGGGCTAAAGAAAAAAAATAATCATGCCCACAGATATACTCATGGCAAAACTGGTGCAAGTGGGAACAATCCTACACAAGTCTACACAGAATTAAGTCCAATTTTAATTAATCAAGTGGGAAAGTGTTCCTAGGACTGCAGCAAACACAAGGTTGAACACAAATAGAAATGTTTGAATATGACATTTTAAAAGTAATGCAACTGTATGCCAAAATTTCACTGATTTTTTTCCTTAAAAACTCTAACTGCAATCCTATGGTGAGTTACTCTAGTCTAAACCCTTTGGTTTCAGTGTGTTCAGAACCGGGTAAATGCATAGGACTGCACTTTCACGGCTATCTCCACTTCATCACAGCAAATATTCTCAAGTAGTTAGACGGCCTCCAGTTGCTGCTTAGAAATTCTATAGCAAAAAAAGGAAGCTGGATCATGTTGTTGCTACTTTCAGCCTTCTTCAACAATTTACATTGTTAGAAAGAGGCACTAATAAGTCATTATTAACAAGAAAAGATATAAAAACCACCTTGGAAGAGAATAAGTTTGCTTTCAAGTACAAATAGAAAAGTTATAATAGTCATATTTTTATAACTTTACAGTGATCATTGTTTAAATTATGATTTTATGATTCTTAACATTTTATCTTGTGTTTCTGATCAACATTTTACTTGTTTTGATATCCTAGCATTTACTGTACTGGTCGAAAAGACTGTAAATAAAATGTTGTTGAAAGAGAAATGGTCAGGTTAGAGTAACAATATCCTCATCTCCCATTTTAGACTAGAACTTTGCCGCTCCAAATGTCTGGAAGATAGAAACAAGTGGATAGTTTCATGGTTACCAAATGTAGTCTAAAACAGGGGTAACAAACAAGGGTAAATTGTCTAAAATAATGTAAAAAACGTTACATTTTGAAAGAGTTCTATGGGAAAGATTCGGTGATTCAGACACAGATCAAGTCCAACCCAACAAGTTTAGTAAAAAATATATACACTTTAACCAAAGGGGCGTAAACCAGGGATAGTCAACCTGTGGTCCTCCAGATGTCCATGGACTACAATTCCCATGAGCCCCTGCCAGCACATCTGGAGGACCACAGGTTGACTACCCCGTAAACTAACAAGTAAACTAACAAGTCTTCAGTTTAATCGTACGAAAGCCAAAGGAAAGCCTACCAAACTTGCCAATAGACCTCTATTCTTAACACACAGTATGCACAACCACACACTATACTGGGAAATGAGAGGCTGGAAAGATGATTCCATTATTCAAGCACTGTACTGAGTAAGGATTTTAAATGAAATTACAATGAATGTGCTCAGACTTAATACTGTGAATGGGGCTACTAACCCCACTGTTACCTGCCAATGCTCTGAGCAATAATGGGTGAGAAAAAAATGAAACTGCAGCATCATATGTACACTTACTATAAAAACCCAAAACTTTACGAGGGATTCCTAGGCCTACCTTATGTCACTTCCAGGTTTTTACAAGAATTGATGTAGCACTACAAATTGCTTTGCAACCCCCCCCCCCACCACAATTTTCCTATCTGTTGCCAGGTACTGCATTTAATTAAGTTATTCTATTATGGCCTGAGATAGCAACCTGTTTTAGAGACCCACAGAGAAATCCCTCCCACTTAATAACCTTCCCATTTATTCAAAGCGACGCTATTGGATTTTTGCACACAAAGAAATTCCTATTGTGGACAGTCATGTATGTAGATTCCACAGCATTACCATTCTGATCCTGGACAAGAATAAATATCAAGAGGCTTGGTGAATAGTTAGGGTAAGCGATGGGGAGTTGAGGGGAAAAGATTGTGCTGGGCAAATGAAGCATTAAGCTTGGTCACAGGTGCATCCCTAGACCAATTATCATTAAATCTGCACTTTAATCCTGAAAAATAATCTAAATCCACTGAGGTCAATGTTCTTATAAAGGTGTCACTCTGTTTAGGATTGGTGTACCAGTGCAAGCTCTTCTACTAACAAACTTATTCATATGATAAAGTGACCAGGGCAATCAACATTAATTTAAAAATTAACAAAACAGCCACCCACCAAGACATTACAGATAGAAGACAGTTCTATTATTGAACTACTGTACTGACATTGTACTTTACATAATGTCATAATTAATGGATGTGCTACAACTTAATGCAGTGAATCATCTCCTATATTCATGCATGTTTAAGCTTAAGTATATATTCAGAGAAAGGTGGAAAGGAAGTACTTCAGAAGTTAAGTAGCTTAATCTATTGCTGTTCACACAACCTAGAATTCTAATCTCTAGTAATAAACTCCCTTTAGAAATAGCTACCTTCACCTCGAATGCATTGCAATTCTAGTTTAGCTCTTAATTTCTTTGCTTTCATTAAATTAACATCTGCGTTGAGTCTCCAGCTCTATTATCCTTGAAAGCTGTCTGAGAAAGGTATGTTCAAATATGGTTCAAAAAGGCACCTATGAGCCTCCAACAGTCACATGCACCAGGGAAGTAATGCAATAAGCAAAGCATCAAACATTGAATTGTAAATGCATAATATATGGACACAGAACACAGGGGTTTTATATCACTTCATCATCATCATCATCACTATATATATTTGGACATTTTCCCCTGCCCCTTTTTAGTTTCACTACTTCTAGCTCACTTCAGTCTCTTACTCAGAAGTCTAAGAACTGCATACATGAAGTAGTGATAAGGCAGGGCCTAACACTGATAGAGATGTGGGTTCAGCCTCTGTAACATCCCACAGTGAATCTATTTAGAATTAAGACTAGGCACCTCCAGAGTCTAGCCCTGAAATGAGATGGATCTGGGTTTTTTTTTTTCCCATGGAGCACTTCATTTCAGGCTTACTTGGATGCTGCAGCAGGGAGTGCTCACAGGGGAGTTTCCTCTCTCCTGTAGACCCTAAATGCTATTGTGCATAAGCATATTGCCAGGAATCCAGGCAACCATCTCTCAGAGTCTGTAAATGCTTCCAAGGATTCTATCACTTGGAATCTATTCTCATACGCTGACTGAGCTGCCTACAAACTTCCATGAGCATCAAGAAAATTTAATCTTAAATGGGCAGATTCAGGTTAGGCCCTCTTTATATGTATCCAGATGAGCCTCTTGTGGCGCAGAGTGGTAAGGCAGCGACATGCTATCTGAAGCTCTGCCCATGAGGCTGGGAGTTTGATCCCAGCAGCTGTCTCAAGGTTGACTCAGCCTTCCATCCTTCCGAGGTTGGTAAATGAGTACCCAGCTTGCTGGGGGGTAAACGGTAATGACTGGGGAAGGCACTGGCAAACCACCCCGTATTGAGTCTGCCAAGAAAGCGCTGGAGGGCGTCACCCCAAGGGTCAGACATCACCCGGTGCTTGCACAGGGGATACCTTTACCTTTACCTTTATATGTATCCAGACCGGCTTACTGCTGACACCTACCATGGTTGCTCCCATGTCCACCCATCAAGAATTCCATCCATGTAGTACTTCCAAGTAGTGCATTTATATAATCTACAAACCGCAAATGGCACCCAACTTCTTAGACGATACACTGCTCTCATGAGATATAAACACACCTCCTTCAGTCTGACCTCTCTGGGGGTTTAACTAAATTGTCGTTCCTGTTATTATTGTTGATCAAAATCATTGCTATTATGTTAATTTAAGTCACTGTTGGATTATTGCTGATGTTATTTCTGACTGTTATATGTTTTGGTTGTTCCATGTAAGACCCCACAACGTTATATGTAAACTGCCCTGAGCCATATGGGAGGGCGGTATAAAAATCTAAGAAATAAATATCAGAAATGACGAAAAGGATGGAAAGTCTACACCTGTACTCTTGTCCACAGGGGAACCTCCCCTCCCAGTGTAAGACTTTAGGAGTACCCTCTTCTCTTCACAAATGCTTTAGCCATACTGGGGGGGGGGGGGGAAGTAAGCAGACCCATCTAAGCACTGGGTTGTAAACAAAGACATATCTCTGAAATAGGAGCTGCTAGATATTTTGGAGAAAAAACTATTTACAAAGGAAACAGAAAGTTATTCTTCAAGCAGGTCAAGCATAGGACATTAAACAAGTGACCTCACCATAGCTTTCCCTTGAAAAGAATTACCTTTCTGACAGGATGCCATTTGTAAAATTAAGAAATGGTATGCGTGCAAAGAGGAAACTGGCTCCTGTGTGTTCCTTTCAAAGACTTGCTTCTAAATGCATGTTAGAAAGACCGCCATTTCTGCAAAAGCTGTTTCCCGTAACACACTACACTAAATACAGAGAAACCAGAACTACTGAGGTGCTGCTGATAGCAATGAAGTCTCTGAAAAGCAGCTCACACAGCACTTTTGTTTTGATTTCAAAAATAGGCGTCCTTCTAAACCAATTTAACCCAATTCTCCTGAGGACTGCAAAGCTACCTGTGCACCAAGCATAGAATAAATCACCTGCTCCTTACAATAACAGCTCATAGAACGTTTGTGCTTTGTATACATGGCCCCAACTTTTCATGGGTATCCTCGGTACCTGCCATTTGGCACACCAAAAAGTTAAATCCACACAGATCTACTAGAAATCTGCATAGGTAGGTATTCTATAGAACATAGCGAGTTACACTCATACGCACATACAAACACAAGTTCAGGTGGGTAGCCCTGTTAGGCTGAAGCATCAGAACAAAGTTTGAGTCCAATGGCACCTTTAAAACCAACCAAGGTGTAAGGTTTTGTGTGCATGTAGACTTCCTCAAACACAATGAAGCAGGGGGTGTAAGCAGAGGGTAAGCAATAAATTAATACACAGCATAATAAAGATGTTTAACAAATTCAAAGATGACACCGGACTAACAAACTAAATTTATAAGATTATAATCTGTTTGGTTTCCCCCAGAGTTGAAGCCAAACAAATTACAGCCTTATAAGCATGCAGTTCCTGTATCCTCCTTGAATATGTTAAACATCATTATGTTGAGAACTAATTTACTGCTCACCTTCTGCCTATATGTGCCGACTGGTAAATTCCCATTTCAGTGTTTATTTATTAATTAGATTTCTATGCTGCCCTCCCAGCAAGTCAGCTCAGGGTGGCGTCTAAGTGTGCATGCACACAAATGCTTACACCTTGAATAAAACTTTGCTGGCCTTAAAGGTGCCACTGGACTCAAACACAACGAGTGAACAATAGCAGCCAAAAGTAAAGTCACAGCATCACGGACAGTTTAGGACCAAGTATGTCTTGGGGGGGAGGGGGGGAGATGTGTCAAATAGTTGAACTCCAGGGATCTAATCTGCACCATCTGTTAAGAGGCTTCTAATTCAACCGACTGAGGAGAGAACTCCCTGACTTTCAGAGTCTGCATCAGGCCCAAGCAGAGTTAAAGTCCCAAAGCCTCGATGAGGCAAAAGGGGAGTAACCACGCCCTCTTCACCGCGAGGAAACTCAGCTTCGCAGATTGCTGTGAAAACTGTGGACACAGCTGCCGCGAGGCAGGTTTTTATTGAATTACTCTAAAAAAAAAAAAACAAAGACAAGAAAGGGCCAACCCTTGAAACGCCTCCAGTCTACGAAGCCAACTTTTAAAAAAGAATGAAAATCTGCACACTTAAGCCATCCTCGCAACACGCCCCCCCCATACACACACAAGAAGAAAACGTGGAGGTTTTCCAAGCAAGCCCCCTGTATGCATTTCAACACCCCACCCCACCCCACCCCCGGGGGCTGTAATATGGGTCGGGTGTCTGTGATTTCGCTTTCCAGCCCCTCCGACTTCCTTTTCTCGTCCTCCCCCTCCAACTGGAAGCGATGCGGCTCTCTCCTCAGGAGAGGTCAGTGGGCACCGAATGGCCGCCTGCACGGGCGAGAACTTCAACCGGCGCGCCTCAGCCGCCCGCCCTGCGCCAAGCAGCCGCCCTCTTTCGCCTTGGGCCGGCGCGCGGGGAATCCGGCGCCTTTGCCTTCTCCCTTCGGGGTAGGGTAGGGTAGGGTAGGGTAGGGTAGGGTGGGCGGCAGCAGCCCCCATGCACTCTCCCCGAAGCAGCGCGAGCCCCCGTCTCCCTGGGCGCACGAGCGGCCCGGCCAGTTGCCCCCTTCCCTTCAAACAATGGATCAGCTGCTCCACAGGCAGTTGCGCTGCCTTCGCCCAACTCCGAGCGCCGCGCTCGGGAAATCTCGGCGCTTCATTGTCTCCCCCGCGGGGTCCCGTTTCCAGGCCGGGCTGAGGGAGCTGCCCTCCCCCTTCTCCGTCGGCCTCCGCGGGGGCTGCCTGAGGCGCGCTCGGGCGCGATGGGGGGAGAAGGCAGGGCGCTCGCCAGCCACTCACCAAGACGACGGCGAACCTCTCCTCCAGCTCGCCCGGCTCGGGCATCGGCAGCTTGAGCGGCATGTTGTGCGCCCTGAAGTCCGTCTGCTGAGCGTCCATGCTGCCCGCATTGCCCATGGCGGTGGCCCTTCCTCAGGGAAGGGGGGCGGGCGAGAGCCGTCCACCAGCCCCTCGCTCTTGCTCGCTCGCTCGCCCGCCCGCCCGCCGTTGGCTCCGAAGCGCGCCGCACTCCGCGAGGGTCGCTCGCTCCGTTATTCCTTCCCTCGGCCGCCCCCCGGCGTGCTGCTCTCGCTCTCCACCACCAGCTCGGAAACTGAAAACCGGAGCCACGGGGGATGCACCGATCTATGTCTCCCTCTAGCACTGGCCGTGGAAATGATCGCCTTCCACCTTCATGCTTTCCTTCCTCCTCCTCCTCCTCCCCAGCACAATCGGGCTGGCTTGCGGGAGACGCGGGCGCTTAGATGCCGCCGCATGTTGCATAGTTTCCACCCCGCGCGGTCCCGACGGGGAGAAGCATGATGCGGGATGAGCCGTCCGCCGCAGTCGCCTCGGGAGGCAAAGAGCGCTGGCTTCCTTGCCACGGCGCGCGAACCCGCAGATCAGCAGCCGCCGAAGCCGCCGCGAAACCAGCCAGCCAGACAAATGCGCACCACAGCACAAAGCCCCCTTTCCGCAGCCACCTCCTACGGAGCCGCTCCCCGCCCCCGAGCCCAGGGAAAGCTGGGAATCGTAGTCCCTCCCCGTTGACCTCACGCACTAATGAAGCAATACACGTTGAGAAAATAAAGGATTTCTTTTTTTTTTACTTGGAAACTCCTGGATTACGATGTCGGGCTGGGGTGGGCGTGTGTTTGAGTCACATGCAGTGAACAAGGGACTCAACAGCTCACTTCCTAGCGAAATGCGCACATGTGCCCTTTGCCACCCAAAGGTCTTGCAGCATGTCTTGCCCCAAAGTCTTTTAAATTGCGGTTTAGAGCTCACACAATTTCAGAATGATTCAGAAGTCATTTGTGTGTGTCTGACCATTTCCACATGGAGGTGAACAATGCGTGCCTCCTCCTGTTTGCAAATGCGCAATTGTAAACTGCGCGTTTGGCCACTTCCTGATGGGAGACCCTTCCCACATTATCCCACGGTCTCATTGCAGCTTTTCCCTTCCTGACGAGGCAGCAGAGAAGACAGAAGCATGGACAACCCACAGGTCCCCCTACCCCCGCTTCTCAGGTTGTCAATCAACCCTAGCTACCAATCCCCTAACAATGGTGGTTTGAGGGATTCAAGCTTCCTTCCACCCCCCCCCCCCTCTGAGTCCCAAAATTAATTTTTTGTAAATACACTTCTGCGTTCCTATGGGATCACGCCACAACAGTAAAACGTTTTTTCAAGATTTGGGGGGGGGATTCTTTGTATAATGGACTCGATTTATGTTCGGGTAGGTTGCTGATAGGCTGGCAACAGTCCGATGTTTGTGTGCTCACAATGAAGATTAAAAATACAGAACACAGACACCATGCTAATAGGGGCACAGGCCCTCCTCTTTCCCCTACCACCAGAAAACAAAACCATGAATGTGTTTTAGATAGGGCTGCTTCCCGCTCCCAATATTACTGTGCACACTGAGGAGAACACGACAGTACATTTTATTTCCACTGAGGCACTGGACTGTGGTCCCATAGCAATGCAGACCGCACTTTAAAAAAAACTATTTAGTGATCTACAAATGGAGAGGGGAGGGTGGGTGCAAGGGCGGTCAAAACACCAGAGAGACTGTCACAAGTTTCTTCTTTCAGACAGGCTTGTCCCTATTTGCACCTCATTGTGTGCCGCAACAAGAAGGGGAAGCGGATTCTACCGCCTTCCCTCATCCGCAAAGAGGACGAAAACTTGCACCAACGACTGGAGAGCTATGGCTTGTTGCTGACATTATGAGGAAGCAGCATTAAAACCCGCAAACAATAAGAACCTGGGCGGGGGCAAATTCCTCGTGAGGAAATGGTCTGTGAGAAGCATTTCTGTGTTCTCTCAGTTTTACAGTCTCCGTCTTCCAGAAATATTTTCTGAAGGGGCACATACTGGGTGAGGGATGCGGAGGGTGGAGACTCAGCACACACTTATCTATAACTATTAATAAAGCCTGTAAGGAATGCTGGGAGGAGCTGGGACTCCCCACCTAACCAACGATCAGGTTGGATGTCCCAGCTGCCCCATTCCTGATCGGCCGTCTGTCCAACAAATGGCCAATCAGGAAGGAAGTCCCACCCCTGGTCACATCCCCCTCCAACTTCTTTCATTTGGAAGAAGTTTCACCTGGGTAAACAGGAATTGGGAGGGAGGGCGGAGGGCCTGGGACTGTGGGCAGGTGAGGGAAGCGGGGGGCCGTGCCAGGGGGAGGGAGCCCCTGCCAGTGCTCCTGCAGCCCCAAGCAGCTCCAGCCACGGTCTTCACAGGCCTTGGTAGAGCTGCTGGGGTGGTGGGAGGAGAACTGGGCTGCCCCCTAGTGCTCTCCCTCCTGCCTCAAAAAGGCCCACCGAGGCCTCTCCAGGCCTTGGATAGCTGTCCAGGGGTGGCTTAGCGTCCGTTGTATACAATGGGCTTTTCTGCTAGTTAGTGTTAAATACCCACCGCTCCAGTGTAAACTACTCAGAGTAGTTCAGGTAACACCTTACAAGAGACATGTGCTTGGCAGGAAATCCTGACCCATTACAGGCTCCTTGAAGCCTGTACAAATCTTTTACATCATTTTTCAAGGTATGTGCTGGGTATCCCTGAATCTGCCAAGTATCCCTGAATCTAATCGTTTTATGTTTTTACTAGCTTCAAAGCCCGTTCATAAGAATGGACTTTGCAGGGCCCTCCCCAGGCCTCCGCGGGACGACAGCACTTGCTGTGAGGTGAGAGCGCTTGCTGCGGCCCAGGGAAGGGAGGCTCTCCCCTCCCCCCTCCCACGGCAGGCTCCCCCCCCCAGGAGGCTCCCCTGGCCATGGGAAGCGCTCTGACCACGGTGAGAGCACTTGTCGCAGCCCAGGGAAGGGAGGCTCCCCGCCACTCCCCACCCTCCCCATGGCAGGCTCCCTGGGCCACGGCAAACGCTCTTGCCGCCTCGCAGGGGGCAAAGAGGGAGGATGGGAGGTGGAGAGGGGAGGGCCAATCAGCAAAGCTGACTGCACCCTGATTGGCCCTATTCCAATTCAAGCAGCCAGGCTGTCTCCACCCCCAGGGCTGTATCACAAATATATAAGGGGAGAACAATGGATAAGGATTGTGTGTTCTAAAATCGCAATATAAGATATGTTCACAATAACTCCATCATGGAATAGCAGGATACGGAGGAAGGAATACTACAAGGCTCCCAAAATATTTAACTTATTTCTGGCCTTTTGGCCATAGCTGTCCTAATCATTCAGACTAGTCTGATATCATCACAGCTCAGAAGCTATACAGGGTCAGTGCTGGGTTGGAAGACTACCAAAGAAGGCAGAGGCAGATATGTAAAGGAAGGCAATGGGTAATTAGGTATTTTCCTCTCTTCCCTTGAAAACCTCATGAGATAGAACTTAATGGATTCACCATGAGTCGGTTCCAACTTGAGGGCACATTATACCTTTACTTGATTTTCTTAATGATACTTGGTAATATTGATTTTCAGGTGATTGGAAGCAAAATTCAGCCATTCTCCAAGGGTAAAAAATAGTACAAGAGCCCATTTATAGACTATTATGACATCATGTGGCTGGCAAGTATGACATTTGCTCACCAGACTGCAACACTGTCTGTCTCCACGCTAGTGTGTGGCAGCAAAACGATTGCCCTTCTGCAAACAGGTGTCGTTGTGCTTGTATTGTATATATTCAGATTCCAGCCATCCCATTAAGCTGGAAAATACTGGCTTATTAACACAATCCTTTTCAGTGATAAGATGTGTGTGTATCTCTGCTGACTGGAAAACATCCTGTCAGTTACATTTCCACTAAGTTATGCTTCCTGAAAAATGCAAAATCTATAGTGTGCATGATTCTGCAGCATATAAATTGAAAATTCTTCGGGGGCTTCTAAGGAGATGTGTAGTTAGCAGATTTAAACTAGGATCTTCCTGGTATCTGTTCCACTTAGGGCCATTCTGCAAAGCATTAATGTTGCTGAAGTGTTACCATTGTGTAACGCTATTTATTTTTCGTTATTCGCAACGTCGTACACAATCTGCAACACTCCTGCAACACTCCTGCAAAAATCGTTTAGTTGTAGTGCTTTTTGGGGAATCATGGATTCCCCCTAAAAAAAACCACTAGACTCTTGAGAACAACCTGCAACACATCCGAAAAAGACATATGCGTTCTCAGTATAGCGGTAGCAAGCATGTCCCTCCCTAAGCTCTCGCACCCAAGCTTCCGGCATCGCGATCACCATTCCCCCCCCCCTATAACTGGCAAAAGCAACGAATAAAGGATGCTTCTTTGGCTGAAATCCCTCCACAAGTAATTGTTTGTAAGTTTTCCAAGCACAATACAGCTCCCCCCCCCTCCATTCGATACTGCCCGTAATTTCGGCCAGAAATGGCACCGGGGGGAGGGGATTTTTTTAAAATTTAAGAGCGTGTAAACAATTAAGCGCCAGCTCCCACGCCAGCAAAAAAGGTCTTTTTCATACATCGAATGAACGAATATGCGTTGCTACTGGTGTTTTCAGGTTTAAAAAAAATAGTTTTTAAAGGGAAGCATGAACACAACAGTTAATTGGCTATTCTGTTTGATTGACGACCAGGGGCGGGAGGAAACGTGAAAAATATCGCCTCCTTTGTTGCGATTTCAGCGAGACCCAGAAACTTGTGCGTTACGAGAATAGCGCTAGTGGGAGAGCTTTTTTTTCGATAGAAACAGCTGTGTGCATTACTGAGACCTGCCACTTTTGATTGTAGCGCTTTTCAATAGCGCTCAGATTTAGCAACATTGCCCGTTGTGCGTAATGGCCCTTAATATTTCTGGTAAGGTCTTGGATAAGGAGCTGGTCTCATGGCTTAAGTGCCACTCAGCGCTTAACAGCCACTCAGGGCGGCTGTCCCGCCCCTGAGTGCCTCCTCCGACTGGCTTACCTGTGTGTCCAGCAGCTAACCAATCGCCTTCCATCCCTCACCCCTGACCACCCCATCCTCCTTCCAGTTCCCTCTGAGGCTCGGAGGCTGCTGATCCCTACCGCATGAGAGCTGCCCCTGTCAGTGAGTTCCCTGCCCGGGGCCTCCAACCTGCAGTCTTTCCAAGTCCTGGGGAGAGGGAGAGGCCTTACGCAGAGTTCATCCACCCCACCTCCCCAATATAGTGCCAGTTGTATTCTTGAGCCCCTAGTTTCCAAATAATATCCTTCTGTCTCCTGATTGGCTCAACTAGAGACATCCTGCTCCTTTGAGCACACTTCCTCCTGTTTTGCCTTCAGATGAAGAACAACTAATCAGACTGCTAGGACTTTCTCTCTTTACAAAGTTGTTTCAATTCTCAATAAAGCTATACAGTCTTTAAACAGCCTATGCTTAACCCTTTGCATATTTAAACTCTGCCAACAATTCTTAAGAGCCTCTTGTGGCGCAGAGTGGTAAGGCAGCCGCCTGATAGCTTTGCCCATGAGGCTGGGAGTTCAATCCCAGCAGCCGGCTCAAGGTTGACTCAGCCTTCCATCCTTCCGAGGTCGGTAAAATGAGTACCCAGCTTGCTGGGGGGTAAACGGTCATGACTGGGGAAGGCACTGGCAAACCACCCCGTATTGAGTCTGCCATGAAAACGCTAGAGAGCGTCACCCCAAGGGTCAGACATGACTCAGTGCTTGCACAGGGGATACCTTTACCTTTACCTTTAACAATTCTTATTCTCCCCTCTCTTTGAGCTCTAACTAGACAACAGGACAAATAACCAGGCCAGAAAGTAATATTCTTAGTAAGAGAATATTAGTATCTCGGCTCTACACATGAGGTTGCACAAGCTTTGCTATTAAGGTTGTGCAACTAGACAACAGGACAAATAACCAGGCCAGAAAGTTTGCACATATTAAATATTGTCATTCATTTTTCAATCTGAATTTTTTCAATCTGAGGAAGACCCCTGTGAGTCAAAACGTGTTTGGTCTGTTCTTCATGTGCAGTTTTTACTTTGTATTGTTTTTACTTTGTTTTGTAATATATTATTGGTACACTTTAATAAATATTTGTAATAATTTCTAAATATTATCTTAACGTTGTTTTGCAGCTCAGCTTCTGAGTTCCTGACTTTGTCCAGGTTGGCTTTCTGTTCCCTTTTTGGTTTTACAAGAAACTTGGGGCCTCTAAGGAACCTAACCTGCTGGCTCTTCAGTTGTCCATCTTCCTGCCTCTAAATCAGATGTGTATAGATGAAAGAGGACTGGCCTTTGATTCTTAGTAAGAGAATATTAGTATCTGGGCTTTCCAGATGAGGTTGTACAACTCATTTACTATTAAGCTTGAATCCAAATATAATTCTGGATAATATCTATCTCGCTCTTTCCATTGCATACTGGTAATGGAACCAGTATCTCGCTCTTTCCATTGCATACTGAAACCATTTGACTGATTACTTCTTTGGAACAGACATTAGTGGTGGTAACATTATGAATACAATTACACATATGCAATTAAACAGCATTAAACAGTAGCTCTCTGATTGACTAAGTAGAGCCCATATTTTCCTGGCAACCAGCACAAGAACACTCAGCGGTGCTATGAGTCACACAATACAATGCTTTATTCTTGTTAGTGCTTTGGGCCAGGCGTCTGTAAGACCGTTTATGCACTGAGAATTTCACTGCCCCATCTCCCATGCAGGAGCACAAATCGGGGGCGGATGAGGTGCACCAGGCCAAATGCTCCCCCCTGTGGGTGCAGGAAGAGGTGGGTCAACCTGCCACGACTAAAACTCCAGCCTGCAGCCTGGCATGAAACCTCCAGTGCATAAAAGATCTAAGAGTGATCATATTCTTATATCAATTTATTTCTTTGCACTGGTTAAATGATACGTTTGAACTTAGTTCTGATTAATAATTTGAGGAGCCTGCAAGGTGAAGGAGCTAAACACATCACCTTGGAAAGGGGCCTCCAACTACGCACATCAAGACAACCATGTAAAAAAAAACAATCCAACATGTTTTATTGTCTAAGAAAGAGAAATGTTGTTAGTTATCTCATCCAGTTATAACTAATCTTGATAGAGGTAGGAATGTGAGAAGCCGGTGTAAACATGCATTAAAACAACAAATCACAACTCTCTTGAGTAATGCTACACAAGATTGCAGCATGTATCTCATATCCCCACTCATTAAATGACGCGTATGTCACGGAGAGTTTGCTTGTCGGAACTGTCTATGGTGCCTTTCCTGGCTGCTTTTGGTTTCATATAATCCAGTCTTCTGCTTGTACAGCAGACATGAGGTCTGGGCTACAGTTCTGAATGGACGTTCCAGAGCTGAGCTTACATTCACCCACTCAAACAGGCAAAAAAGCTTCACTTGCTTATTCTCTCCAAGTATATTAGCACCAACCAGTAGCACCAGTCTACTCCTCCTCTGAGCAGTTTTATGCCTTCCTCCAGCCTAAGGAGTCTTCATTAGGGTTGCCAGTTCTGAGTTTGGCCAAAACCTGGAGACTTTGAGAGTGGAGGCAGGAGTGGGTGGGATTATGGGCAGGGGGAGACCCCAGTGGAGCATAATGCTATGGAGTCCACCCTCCAAAGCAGCCATTTTCTCCATGGGAACTGATTACTCTTACCTGGAGATGAGGTGTAAAACCGGGGTATCCCCTGGTATCACCTGGGGACTGGAATCCCTAGTCCGTGCATGCTAACTTTTATCAATTTTTATATTGTATATTGTTTTTATGACACTGCATAGGGAGAAAATTAATAGGTGGCATAAATGCATCATGTTGTTTTGTACATAGAAGATTCTCCAGCTGCAAGAATCCCGTATTTGATATTGCAACCCCATGAACACTCTTTCTGGGGATCAGAAGGACTGTCAGAATGGAAAGGAATCCCCAAAGGTTATTTATATTCCTTCCTCCAGTCTTAATTTCATTGTTTGATTCTTTGAGTTCAATCTCTCTCATAATGATCTCAGCAACCAGTTCATGTCACCAAATGGTGTACGTACAATGGCTTCTTGGTTTGCATAGAGTGACTGCATCAGTTTGATCAAAAGCACTGGCACCCCCAAATTTTGCAGGGCTTCCCACAATTTGTTGTGATCCACATAATCAAAAGCTTTCTTGCAGTCAATAAAGCAGATGCAGACATTCTTCTGCTATTACCAGGTTTGCTATGTGATCATGAGTGCCACACCCCTGTCGAAAGACAGTTATACATCTGGAAATTCTCTTTCAATGGTTGTTGCTATGCATTGTTATACCTCCAATAGGTGAAAGCAAGTCTTTCATCATACACCTCTCCACTGGAAAGATGGTCCTGCAGATGTCCAGCAGGGAAAGAAACAGTATTCTAGTGGAATTTACCTGTTCTATGGGCATCCAATGGGTCAGGGCCATAGGTCTGATCCAGCATAGTTCTTCTTAGGTACCAGTGCTGCATCCTTCAGTCTTCCAGTTTGCTACCAGTGGCAGTCAACATAGAAACCTAAAGGATATTAGACAAGAGATAAAGTACTGGGAGTCCAGGACACCCCCATTCTCCACCAGGAAATGCATATTTTTCCTATGATATAGTTTTTTAAGTCCCAAGTGATACATTTTTGTTTACAGAATAACATCAGCTCCCTTTCAGACTCCTTTGGTGGACAGAATTGATAGGATCTCTTGTGAGGCTGTTTGACATTGCCAAAAGCATAAAACAGATTTCAGGCTTCTCCCTTTTTAATAGGTCAATTAGGGGTACTGTCGGAGATGCATGATGAGACATAAACTTGCCACATTTTTTGCCAAACCTGAACTGCTATGATTTTATTGTTTTTAGCCTTAAGAGAAGGGAGGCTGCCAAAGCCTCTAATTTTTTTCACCCAGGGTTGTCTGGTGCCGCTTTCTACATGATACACACTGGAACCTGAACATGGCAATATGGTATTTTTAAAGTTTTAAATATGGGCCTGCTCTTTTTAACAACATCCAGAGTAACATAAGCACTGAAAAGATTTGCAGTTTTTGGTAAATGACAGCATCCTCTCTGGAGGCCGTAGTAAAAGTTCAGTAATGAAGGACAACTCTTTACGAAGGACAAGTTGTGGTTACTTGTGGTGATTTAACAGCCTTCACCAAAAGGGATGTATTCATTTTTGAGGGGAAAGGGGATGGTGGTAAAAAGTGATGAGATTCTAAGGTCAAGTGTCTGGAAGTGTTCCTCTAATCCAGGGGTAGTCAAACTGCGGCCCTCCAGATGTCCGTGGACTACAATTCCCAGGAGCCCCTGCCAGCATTCGCTGGCAGGGGCTCCTGGGAATTGTAGTCCACGGACATCTGGAGGGCCGCAGTTTGACTACCCCTGCTCTAATCGCTACTCCAGTACTTGAGTGAGTGTAGTTCTGTACACTTTTACTTTACATGAAATAAAATTACTGTATTTATAAATTAATCAAGCTTGGCTGGTATCCTGCTTCAGCCATTACAAGTCTGCAGGTTTTTCATCTCTCTTGCTTCACCCCTCTTTTTTTTTTACCTTTCAGTTTATTTGGCTTGGCATACCATCTACCACCTGGGTTGATAAAACAGACCCCAGCATGAGTGAAACTTGATGTAGGAGCAGCCGACAAGTACCTTCATGTTCTGAGAGAAACCATGAAGAAGAAGGCAGAAGTTGATCTCAGACCAATTGAACCATGAACGTTTTCCAAAAGTGTTGTCTAATTTTATTGAAGCGAGCTATGGAGTAAGATATCACTGGTTGGGAACTGGCCCACGTGACAGCAATATCCTGAAGATCCAAGTACAATAGATGACTATGAAAACTGGATTAAGGCCTACATAGTTAACCTAATAGAAAACAGACCAATGAAAAAGTTTGAAGCAATCAACCCCAAAGTATCATCCAATCTATTCCAATGTTAAACTTTCTCGTTATCTTTGAAAACATTTTTATCATTGCCAACATCTGTCCTGGCCCGTTGTACAAAATCTGTTCCGTCTACAAAGGGAAAGTTACCAACCATAAAGCATTTTATAACATTTCCACTTAATATAAACACAAGGGAAAGTTTTGGTACATCAGAAATGGGATTCCACAAATTATCAAAATTCCTACATTTAACATTTCACCCCTTTATATTAATACATATTTCCTCGTGTATTTTTTGGACCATAAGCATTTCATCAAAGTCTTCAATAAAAAATTCACACACTGCCTTACAGAAATCCTATTACCTTGTTTCTTATGTAGAGCTTTGGGGATATATGCTGTTGGGTGGAGAAATGAAACCAATTTGCATATGAGGAGGAGTGTGTGGAGAACTGGGAGAAAGAGAAAATGGGTACAGTGAAGCCTGAGGCCTGGTCATTTGTGTCTCCAAGGGCTGGATTGCTGAAAAGGCCTTGGCTGAAGAAGTTTGTCTGGTGCAGGTCCGCCCTTTGTGAAAATCACTTCTTCTGAAGGAGGGTAGCCCCCAGACCATTTGCATTGGAGCTGGAGCTGATTTCTTCTTTTCTGGTAAGAAAAAAACTCCCCCCCCCCCCTGGAGGCCTGCTTCGGAGGGGCTGCGACCCAACCGGCTTCACCCAAAACAGCACTTCTCAGACTCTGACTACAGGACCTTTGGTTTGGGAAGGGAGAGGAGTCTGGGGGTGGGGAGCACTATCCCCTGTGTGCAGAATTGTATTTCCCCTGTTGTATTAAAAAGTTACTTTGCTAAAGCCAAGGTGTGTGAGCGAGAGGGGAGTTTTCAGAAAGAAGGCACAAAGCCTTGAACTTGCCCTTATTTCCAACACCTGGGTTACACTTGTAACAGAGGAAAGAGAGTCTCTGCGGTGGAAAGTACATTTTACAGCCATGGGATATTTACGATTCAGCATCATTCTAGGTAAGGTGACCAGATTTTAACATTGGTAAAGCGGGACACCATTGACCGGGGGGATTCTTGATTAAAAATTTGGTTGATATGGAGCAACAAAAATTTTCATAGAACGCAAAAATAGTATTGTAATATATATATATATATACAATTTGCCAAGTAACCCCAGATGTCCCTCCAAAAGTGGGACAATCTGGTCACCTTATTCTAGGGTTACCTACTGTTGTAACTTCAAAAACAACCAAAGAGTAGGATTAAACAGGAAGGAAGTAAACACTGACTGGCAAATTTTGAGCAAATTTGCTTCAGTTAGCATAGTCACAAGAAGAAGCAAGTTTTACAGCTTGAACTTATTTGAAAATAGGCCAACAAACCCCTTCTCCCCTCCTGATGTGACCCAATGAACCCTCCCCCATGCACACTGCCCCTCCCCCAACCGAGGGTGGGAGGAAAAGCAGGTAACTACCAGCTTCATGCTGCCCAGCTAGCATTGGTTTCTTGCCTGCCAGTTCTGCATATGCCCAGATCACATGGTAGGAGGGAGGGAAAGCCACAGGCCACCTAAAGCATGAAAAAAACTGTAGAAGGTGCCAAATCCATGCGTCAGCTCTGATTCCCCAAATACTACCCACAGGGCTCAAAAGACCCCTAAGAACAGTGCTGGGAATGACACGGAAGTCCGTAATGACAGCAGAGATTCAGGAAATGTCAGATACGTTCTTTGTTGGATGTTTTAACAAATAGAACATTTGTTACTCTATTGTTACTCTATTGTACACTGTGATGCATTCTTAGTTGTACAGAGTTAACCGCATACTGAGTTTAGGTGGCTAATTTAATAATAAAAGTACATGTATTATGTACAAGCATCCTGCCTTGATTATCTTAACATCGCCCGTGGCGCCACGGGCACCGCGGACTAAATAATGCCGTAAGGGCTGGGTGGGAGGAGTTAGGGCGGGCTGTGTCCGGGATGAGGAAGGGTGCCAATTGGCCCCACCTCCGGACTGACAATCAGAGGGGGCCCTCCGATTGGCCCACCGCCACCAAGGCGTGGCTTGCGGTTGCTCCCTTGCCAGCAGCCTGACGCATCGGGAGGCGCGAAGCGTCAGGCCGCCGGCAAGGGAGCCCCGCACTGGCCCGCTCGAACTCAAAAATGGCCAAGAACCCGCCGAGGAGCCGCCGCCGCGCACAGCACCAGGCCGCCAGGGAGCCGCCGCACGAAGCCACGCCCTCCCTTCTCCACTCCTTTCCCGGGCCGCCGCCGAGACAAGGACACCGCGCCGCTGCCCGCCCTCGAAAATGCCTCCTCTTTCAGGTACGCTTCCTTCGCTCATGCTGTCCTCGCCTGTCCCTCGCTCTGCCCCCACCTGCTAGCGCCCATCGTATTTTTTATACAGTGGGCTTTTTTCCTAGTAAGGTTTATATTTCCTTATACATTTGGCTGGTATTTGTCACCATTGACTTTGATACAGTAGAAGAAATTAGTAGAGAAACATTTCCCAATAGAGGAAGCAATCTTGTAAGCACATCTGATTAGGGGAAAAAATCGGCATCCAAGAGACTCTTAATGTCAACCCTTGATTTCGATCAATCATAATCTTATTTACTGGATGAGGAAAACCATTTCATGCTATCCCTCCAAATCTGATATGAAATAAACTGCTAGTTGCTTGATCAGTTTGGGAGTTAATCTGCAGTGTTTCAAAATATCAAACCCAATTGTCTCTAATGTTAAGGAATTCTAACTGTATTTAAATTGCCTTCAATACTACCTTGTATTCCCCTGACATTGGCTTGCAAAAATCTGATTTTTCTAATCTAAATACTTAGAACATTTTGCTGTATTTAGAAAGAAAACAAGATATAAAGTTTTCAGTGTGGCAAATAGTTACATCCTGATTTAGGGGTTTTTAAGTGTCCCTTGAAAAATTCAATTATGAAATCAAAACTGGAAACGTAAAGAATATATTAAGATGTGTGCCTCTTTCCTTTCAGCCCTGCTCCTTATGTATTGATGATATTCATTGAACTGCTATGAAAACACAAAGCATTTGATAAGACGATTTTGATGAAGAAGCAGGCTCAAAACATAAACGAGCAGATAAATAGAAAGCTTTTATTCTGCGCCTATTAGCTGAGCACTTTTGCTGTGTAGTCGGTAGCATCACTTTCCTTGCCTGAGCACACATGCTTGTTGTGCAACAGCTGATTCAGTCTGAGGTGGTGTGATATGGGCTTCGGCACTGACAAGCAGACAACAAAAGAACCACCTAAGCCAGCGCCTTTGTACACTGAGCTCCATGTTATGCAACTTCCTTTTTGAATTAGGAATTACCTAACAGGCTTTAACCCTGATTTCATTTACAGCAAGAGTATGTGCAGTAAATTACTACATCAACAGAGTTGCTGCTAAATTTCCAGTAGGATTATAGCCAATAACCCAGTTCTACTATCTAAACCAAATCCTAAGGATTCTGAGCTAGTTTAGCATGAAACAACATGTAAATCCATAGACTGAAATGTGAATTACTCCCTAGTTTGAATGTCACTACATAGAGAATTAGACACATTTATAGTAATAAAAAATCTACTGACAAAGATTCTTGCTCCTTATGTGAAACATCTACATAAGGAGCAAGAATCTTTGTTCCCTCCCCCTCCCCCTCCCTGTCTCCGGAGGGTGGGCGCAGCTTTGGAAGCATAGCAGGGGTGGGACCAGCCCAGCTACAAGCAGCGCTGCTCGTTGCTGGGCTGGCCCAGCCCCCGTCAGCCTTCTGTGGCTGCGCCAACTCTCTGGAGCACGAGCGCGGTTTTGGAAGCACAGCGGGGCAGAGCCAACCCAGCAACGAGCAGTGCTGCTCATTGCTGTGTTGCCCCGCCAGTCTCCCACGGCTGCTTTCAGCCTCCTCAGAAGACTGGCAACAGTGATGCCAGACCATTGAGCATGCCTCAGTGCTCTGGTGTCACTGCCCATCCACTGGTGCAGTCCTGGGGATGGGATGACGAACGTCACGTCCGTCTACTGCTTCCGTTTGAGGGACCCCGCCAGTAGATGTTTCACATCAATAATGCCTTATGTGTATAATGTCAGCTTCCGCACATCGAAAAAAATAGCATTATGCAGGCATAATGGAATAGTGCTAAATATTATCGTGCCTCCAGGCATTCCTCACCTTCTTGCTGTCTTGCTTCCGTCTGCTGCCTTTTTGTGCTCCTTACACTTCACAGTCTGCTAGAAATGACGGAAGAGACCATCATGCTTTACCCATGACTCTCTTCCGTCTATCAATCAACCCAGGCAGCCAATCCCCTTTCTCAATGTTATAAAGGGCCCGCAATGCCCGCTATTTTTTTTAATTCAATACTTCACTGTTGAAACGCCTATGCATCTAATCATAGATGCACATTGCTTTTTATTGAGACATCCCCAGTTCTCTCAGAGCTCTCTCAGGCCTACATCCCTCATAGGTTGTCTGTTGTGGGGAGAGGAAGGGAAAAGGTTTTTGTAAACTGCTTTGGGTAGTAAACAACAGGGTATAAAAATCCAGCTCTTCTTCTTCTAACGGGCAACAGTGAAAGAAGCATGTAGGCACATAACATTTTATCTACAGTAAAAAAAATGGAGACAGAAGGAACAGGGTGGACACTTGCGTACTGTGACTATCCCATGTGGATTAGGGCAGGGAGAGTCATGTGCTGGCTTAGTTCAGCACAGCAGTTATTTGACATTGCTGGGTGAATATTGCCTTGGATAGTTTTATTATTCCACAAAATACATCTGACAATTGGGATACTATTTAAGCCACTGCCTGACAGTATCCCCAAGTGATCTCATATTTCTTGGTTCAGGAGAAAAGGCATCACTTTCCCTGAGTATTTGTTTCTAAGCAAAGGCATGAAACATCAGAGTGTAGCAGCAATAGCAGAGGCAAAAGAGATGGTGACCCACAGCACAAGTATCTCTACGCTTTAATTTTCAAGCCAGCATTACTGCATTTGTGCCAGTATATGTCTACTGAACTGCAACTCCATTCAGACTCAAGAGAGCTCTCTAACTAGCTTGTCCACTGTGATTCTATCAAGCAATTGTTTATAGAACTGGGGATTTTTTTTAGACCAAGTGGTAAGTCATCCAGAGATCATTGCTGTCCCGCTTGAGATTTGTTCCCAGTTTACTTTGCATCTGTGTGGATCAGTTTCAAAGCTTCCAGCATCCGCTTGAATGTTGCAGCTTCAGGACTGTGGAGGTAGTTTTAGCCAAGGGATATAGACCACACTGCTCTGGTGTTATTACTAAGCCCTCTGCTCTGCTCCCTGCTGATTCCATCTGTTAAAACACAGCAGGGAGAAGAGCAGGCAGCTTGGAGGAAGGGTGGCTTGTTTTCCTCCCTTTT
The DNA here is from genome assembly GCF_049243985.1 of Paroedura picta. Lineage (NCBI taxonomy): Eukaryota > Metazoa > Chordata > Lepidosauria > Squamata > Gekkonidae > Paroedura > Paroedura picta. Next base: position 47,508,200 of record NC_135370.1, read on the forward strand.
TCTTGGAATATGAAAGAGAAAATTGTCTTTTATCATGGTCTCTCTCGTCTTCTTCCTCCTGACGGTGCAGAGAGCGGTTTCTTGAGAGCCCCAGCTACACATTTATTAAAGAGGAGGCCTTAAGACTTTAGCTGCAGTTCTTCTTTTGTGTAATGCTGGTTTCTTTAATCCTGTCTCAATTCCCTTTTTCACTGCAGCTCCTGTCTATACAAGTGTCATCTCACTAGGGAAATAGACTACAAAACGCACACATTCTGTACCCCATTTCATGGAACAAATCCTATTTCTGACAAAAGCCCATGTGTTCTATTTGGCTCCTTCCAATGCCATTTTGGCAAACCTTGGGAGAGAGAGAGAGAGAGAGAGAGAGAGAGAGAGAGAGAGAACCCTCCCAGATGGTTGAAAACCACTTGCTTCAGAGGTTCAATTATATTTTTTCCTACTGGGGCAGACACCACACGTGTTCAAGAGTCAGCCAATCCTTTAATGAATGCAGTCACTACCTGTGTACTATACCAGTGGTTGAGTGCCTGCTGAACCAAAGATGGGGGAGCCATGTTGCTGAAGCTTAGCTTCTGAGAAGAAACACGGGTGTTCTTTTGGATTATGGTATGGCCCACCGTACAAGTTTTACAGGCAGAAATTTAGTATGTTTATCTTTTTGTGTGCATGAGGTTGGATCCTACCAACCCCTTCTGAGATCTCTGATTGAATAAGCTGTTCCATTGGAGCAAGACTTCTCCCTTAGAAGTAGGGGGATGTAGCATCTAATCTAGGGGTTCTAAAAGTGGGTGGTACACCTCCCAGGAGTGATGGATCCTGGGCCCGGGGGGTTGGTGGTCAGGAATGTTGGGGCAGTAGGGGGGCAGTGAGGAGGGGCAGCAGTCTGACTCCTTCTGCAGTGGCTGCATTTTCCTAGCAAGAGATGTTCCAAGGTAGCTTGCCATTACCTGCCTCTGGGTAGTAGTGATTCTGGATTTCCTTGGTGGTCTCCCATCCCAGTGCTGACCAGGGCCAACCCTGCTTAGCTTTCTGAAGAAAATAGCAACTTCAGAAGATGGGTTGGATGGGATAATATTCCTGCTGAGCTCATCCCCTACTCAGACTCTATCCTTCCCATGTTTCACCCCAGATCTCCAGGAATTTCTTAACCCATGGTTGGCAACCCTTCATCAAAAGTCTCCATCCTTGGGAGCCTGGAAAACCTCATCCTGCTTGCTCCTGACCGTGGGGTTCTCTACTGCTTGCTTCTCTCTCTCTCCATCTGTCTTTCTACCCAAAGAGAACCCTAAGTAGCTTTTATAAATGACTTTTCCCACCAGACTAAAATACGGCCACTGCTCAACAACCAAAAAAGAAGTGTAGGCAATATAGTGTGTTTTGAATATGCAGTAGACCTAACACTAGGGGCCATTTCGCACGGCTTCAAAGTAGCAGAATGGTTGCTATTTGGAAACGCTACTAATTTGACATAACCCACGACGTCGTAGACAATCTGCAACAATCCTGAAACCAATCAGCAAAAAGCGCTTCGTTGTGGCGCTTTCAGGGGAATCCAGAAAAGTGGATTCACCCTCCGGATAGCGATACACTCCTGCAACCAATCTGCAACAGTAGCGCTAAAGATCTGTGCGTTACCATTGTTGCTGGTTCTTCAAAGTCCCTCCCCCTGGCTCTCTCCTCCAAACTTCCGGCGAAGCGATCGCCATTTTTTTTTCTCCGAGCGAGCGGGGATAAACGCACCGGCGAGCCTCTTTCTGTTTAGAGGCTTCCCTGGCTTCAGTCCTTCACCTTTAGTCACTAAGCACAAACAACTGAAAAGCCCGTTTGCTGAAATAAAGTCCCTTTATTTTTTACAAATAAATTCAGCCGAAAATCGTGCCCGTGAGAGGGGGGGGGGGATTTTTTTTTTATCACTCGAGGCAGCGTGCAAATGATCATACAATCAAACGACAGCTCACATTAGGCAGCTGGATGGGTCTCTCCGTAGCAACGAATCTACCTAGATTCATTGCTATGGGTCGTTTTTTTTTTTTTTTAAACCTTTCTTAAAGGGAAAGGGGCTGTTTGGGAGCATGCTAACGGCTGCCCATTGGCTGCTTGACGGCCAGGGGCGGGACGAGCTTGGCAATAGCGCTTCCTTTCTAGCGATTTCTGCCGAGACCGGAAGCCTGTGGGAAACGCTAAAAAACGCAACTGATTCCACTACAAAGGCAGGTATGCATAACGACGAATTCCACTATTTTAAATGGCGATTTTTCATTCCGCAAACAATTTGCAACAAAGATCCCTGTGCGAAAAGGCCCTAGGAAAGAGGTGTTTGTTTGTATGTGTTTGGGGGAGGGGGGCACACTAGGGATGTGGCTTGGGATCCAAGGGGATGGCAGCCCAAAAAAGCTTGGGAACAACTCCCATTAAAAGGACTTTCTGGGAGCCCATATATAATACTAGTTATGTCACCAACAACACACAAAGTATCTTGCCTTATTGCACCATTTATTTCTTAGTCAGATTGGTGAATACAGATTCCCAGCACATAATAGGGAACAGGTACAAGAGAATACTTGATTTCTTTACACATCCCAGCATCCCCTCCATACCTACCTATCTCTGTTGATAAACTGATGCTAGGGTGTAACAATTAAGTAGGGCATGCATTCCAAAGCACATAGACCATACTGTTAATTCTTCTGTTTCATCTAAGAAATCAGTAAAATATGGGCTGATGTGCACTAGCTTGCATGTTCATGTGTCCTATTTGAACATTTGGCTCTTTCATGGAAGGGCCTATCATATGAGGGCAAGCACATTCTCCTTTGCTCCCAAGTCCTGAGAAAGCATGTCCAAGGGACTGTAGATGCCTGGTGAGGGTTTTAATTTTAAAAAGAGCCTCCTTTGCTCTTTTATAAACTGCTTTCAAAAATTCCTTCATTATCATAAATGGTGTTTATCACCATATAATACACTGTAAGAAAAACAAGTCCAAAGTTTACTTCTAGGAATAGATCAAAACCCAAACTAGATATTAGGGTTTCCCAAACCAGCTCTGATATTTCTAGGGGTGCCACCTCCAGCTTGGAAAATACCTGGAGACTTTGGTGGTGGAGCCTAAAGCAAGCAGGGTTTGGGGAAAGGAATTTAGTTGGATGTTATGCCATACAGTCCGCCTTCCAAAGCAGCCATTTTCTCCAAAGCTCTGGAAAAGCATAAATTATGTACTGTTGTTCCTTATTCCAGCAACCAACTTACCTGCCTTACAGTTATTGTTAATAAAGAGACCTTTGGCCAGACAGAACAGTTCGTTGTTTGCTCCACCATACAAAACGTGACAATGAGGGTGGGATCCCCTTGCTACTAAAACACCCAGGAAACTGTAGAAATAAGCTGTTGTTCATAGTTTTGCTAATCCCAGGAAACAAAAAGAACGGGGAAAACATACCCAGCTTCAAAATGCCCAGAATTTTAAGGGTTTCCCTGAGTAAGGACAAACATTGTATTCCATTCATCAAATTATTTCTGTCATGAGGCAATTCCTCGAAATGATTGCCTCTGGGGAGTTAAATCAGCAGTCCCCAAACTTTGTTGTGCTACTACCTCCTTGTTTCTCAGGTCAAATCCCTAGTGCCCCCCTCACACACACACACACACACCAACACACACCTCTTTCCTGGTGTTAGGTCCACTGCAAGTTCAAAACACATTGTATTGCCTTTTTGGGTGTTGTATAGCAGGCGTATTTTAGTCTGGAAAATATATATAAGTTATTTGTAAAAGTCATTTTTAAAAGCCACTTTGGGCCTTCATTGGGGAGAAAGACAGAAGGGGAAAGAAAGAGAGAGAAGCAAACAATGGAAAATTCCAAGGCCAGGAGCAAACAGAAGACATTTCCAGCCTTCCAAAGACAGAGATTTTTGGGGAAGAGGTGAAAACACGGGGTTAAGACCTTCCTGAAGAACTGGGGTGGAGCCTGGGAAGGACAGAGTCTGAGGAGAGGAAGGCGCTCAGCAGGAATATGATCCCATCCAATCCCCCTTCTGAAACTGTTGTTTTCTTCAGGAAGCTAAGCAGGTTCTGATCAGCACTGGAATGGGCGACCACCAAGGAAATCCAGGGTCACCACTAACCAGAAGGAGGCAATGTAAGCCACCTTGGAACATCTCTTGCTAGGAAAATGCAGCCACAGTGGGAAGATTTAGACTGCTGCCCCTCTATTGCTCCAAAATTCCTTACCACCCCTTGGATCCTTCCACCCACATGGGGAACCTCTAAGTTAAATGGTCAGACGTGTGAAATGGAAGTGGACGCTGGAGCTGGATCTACCATCACCGGCAGCAACACATTTTAACAGCTATTCCAAGACCATTCTCCCAAATTACACAGATCAAAATGTCACTTTCGTGAGTACAATGGACGGATTGTTCAGACCCTTGGAAGCTGTGATGAAGTGTTTTTTTTTTTAATAAATAAATTTTGGGATTCAGGGAGACACACAGAGGTTTGAGTCCCCAGAACCACCACTGTGAAGGGATTGGTGGCTTGTGTTGATTGACAACCCGAGGAACGGGGGGGGGGGACTTTGGATAATCCATGCTTCCTGCTTCTCTGCCACCTCGTCGGGAGGCAAATAGCCACAAAAAGATAGCAGGATAACGTGGGAGGGGTCTCCCATCAGGAAGCGTGCAAATGCGCGGTTTACTATTTTGCATTTGCAAGCAGGAGGTTGTGCATGTTTTACACCTCTGTGCGGAAATGGTCATGGTCTCCTCCAGGAAGCACCTCATGAATCAATTCTAAAAGTTCTGCAGAAGTTTTATCTTTTTGGCATCCCTGTTAAGAAAGAAAAATGCAGCTGGGAGTTCCCAGTATCACATTCCAGGATACCAAATTGATGTAGCTGGAATCCAATTTACATGAGATACGGCAAAGGCGAAAGCCTCTAGATGAAAATGAAAGGGAAATCTTCCGGCATTTCTGGGATTTCTACATTTTTATAACATTTTCTTAAAAAACAAAGCTGTTATAGCAAAATCTTTTCATTGCCTGTTAGATAAATGTGCTTATGATGGCCCCATCCACTTTCCTCCCTCCTAGGCAGATTTTCTCTCAGAAAATAAAATTCTGTTTCCTCACTGCCTAAATAACATGGTTTCTCTACTGAGATTAATAAACCTAACTTGTCCCACCCTGTCACTGACAGATAATTTGGCTTTTAAGTCAGCCGTGGAATGTCAAGGGAAGGTGCAGGAACCCTCTTTACCAAGTCCCCTTCAGAATGGCATTTGCTAGAGTGACAGCAAAAGATTCCATCTTGACACATGTTTTAAACTGGGTATAAAAAACTGGCTGAAGTATTCTGGCCTTTTTCATCCCATTAGTACAAACTGTCAGCTCATAAGGGCTGTCCATTATGAGTAAACAGACTTATCTCCGCAGATCAGCTGTTTGTTGGGTTGTGGGGGGATGGACAGTTTGAACTACCTCCGCACAGCCAACAAACAGCTGAACTGCAGAGAGAAGAAACTGTTTCTTCTCCTGGGTGCTCAGACTTTAGGGATTTTGGCACCTTTTAAATTTAGCGTCATGCCAGTCAAATGCAATCTGAATATTCTGGCCCCTTCACGTGACGTTGCCCACATCCAGTGTCTGGCCTGCTGACTGCTCGCTATATCCTCCATTTTAAAGTGCTTTTCTGGGAATCCCCAAAAGTGAATTCACCAACCTAAAAAGCACCAGCGACCGGAGAGTAACCAGCAGGCAACAGACAGAAGAAAAGTATGGAGGCTCACATACCCTAAAATTGTCTGCAGCATCCTGCTGTCACTCCCGACTCCCTCTCCCTTGTTCCTGGGGACAACAATTACTTTTTTTAAAATGGCGCACTTCCTGGAGCAATGAATAGATGGACGTGCATGTAGGCTATGCCAGAAATAAAAGAATCATCCCACAAAGTGCGCCTCTCGAAAGTTTTCTCCCTCCCCCCCAAAAAATCAGGAATGATATTAATTTACTCACTTATTGAAGGGTTCAGCTGCTTTAGCTTTGGCACCCATGGAAGTCAATGGTGCCATAAACTATAATGGGAATGTCGGCATTTCCACCTTTCCTGGGGCCTTAGGGTGTGGGGGTTTGAGGTACAGCCCCCAAAATTTCAGGTTAGCTCCAGGAGACTCTTCCCTGATCGGTCCATGGGGTCCACGTCTAGGGGCTCCTGAAGAGGGTACCCCCATCCCTCCATTATATCCAATGGGCCAGGGGTGTGCGATATAATGTTGCACTTTGCCATTCCACAGGCATTACGCCATTTTTACCAATGTGCGGGAATGCCCTTTGTTTTATATTGCTTGAAGGTTTTTTCCCCCCAGTTCCTCTATGACAGTTCTCTTCTTGCAATTCTTCAGGTAAAAATTAGCTTGTCCTTTTTTAAAATTATTATTACTTTCCTTTCTTTTGTCTTGTTCCAGTTGACATTATTCCTTTTGCCCATTTATTCTTAAAATTACTGTACAAATTTTCCATATATAGGGTTTTATACCACATTTAAATTTATAATCTTTCAATTTATACCGTTCATAAGAACGGGCTTTGAAAGCCACCCCCCCCCCCGTGTGCTTCTAGGCACGAGGGGAAGGCCTCTGTCTTTATTCACAGTGTCCTGCCACTTCCCTGTGGCTTTCTGGCCTGTCCTGGTGAGGGCCTAGAAGCCTTTCTGGCCTGTGCTGGTGAGGGCCTAGATTGTGCCCTCACCCAATTGGCTAAAACTGATGTCTGTCTTGTTGAGGGGCCAATCGGAAGGCGCTTTGCCCGCCCAGATATTAGCCAGATATTAATACAGCAAAAGCTGTATAAAGACATTTATTATAAGATGCTATCTTTAAGTCTTATTAAAATTCAATCATAACGTTTTTCATCTTATATTTGTTGTTAGTTATAAAGACATGTCCGACCCATCGCGACCCCATGGACAATGATCCTCCAGGTCTTCCTGCCCTCTACCATTCCCCGGAGTCCATTTAAGCTTGCATCAACTGCTTCAGTGACTCCATCCAGCCACCTCATTCTCTGTCATCCCCTTCTTCTTTTGCCCTCCATCGCTCCCGGCATTAGGCTCTTCTCCAAGGAGTCCTTCCTTCTCATGAGGCAACCAAAGTATTTGAGTTTCATCTTTAGGATCTGGTCTTCTAAAGAGCAGTCCAGGCTGATTTCCTCTAGGACTGACCGGTTTGTTCGCCTTGCAGTCCAAGGGACTCACAAGAGTCTTCTCCAGCACCAGACTTCAAAAGCCTCAATTCTTTGATGCTCGGCCTTCCTTATGGTCCAAGTTTCACAGCCATCCATTGCAACTGGGAAGACCATAGCCTTAACTAGACGCACTTTTGTTGGCAAGGTGATGTATCTGCTTTTTAGGATGCTGTCTAGATTTGCCATAGTTTTCCTCCCCAGGAGCAAGCATCTTTTAATTTCTTTGCTGCAGTCCCCATCTGCAGTGATCTTGGAGCCCAGGAAAATAAAATCTGTCACTACCTCTATTTCTTCCCCATCTATTTGCCAGGAATTGAGAGGGCCGGATGCCATGATCTTAGTTTTCTTTATGTTGAGTTTCAAGCCAACTTTTGCACTCTCCTCCTTCACCCGCATCAAGAGACTCTTTAGTTCCTCTTTGCTTTCTGCTATTAGAGTGGTATCATCTGCATATCTGAGATTGTTGGTATAGTCTTATATAGTATGTATTTTAAGTAAAAATATGGAAAGTTGTAAATGAAAAATATACTTTATCTCCTAACCAGTATTTCATAATTCTATCACAAGCAAAATATTTTATATCTTCTATTGAATTTAAATTTAATAAGGAAGAAAGGGGAAGGGAATTAATGGAGGAAAGGGGAATTGGGAAGGGGGCTGGCAAAGGAGGGAGAAGGGAAAATAAAGAGACAATAAGGAGACAAATTAAATGCTGAAATTAAAATGCTGAAAAAAGGAAGATGAATTTTATAGTATTATTAAAAATTAAAACGCACAAACACATATAGTTAATCTGTTGGCTCTTAAAATACTATATTAATCTATTATGCTTTAACCAAAATGTTTTAAAAAGACTCAAAAAAGATAAGTAAAAGAAGCTTTCCCAGCAGCTGTGTTCTCATTTTCCAAATTGCTGCTTCTTCTGTGGCTCCTGTCCTCCAAGTAGAAAAGAGATTAAACCAGGAATGAGGATCTTCTTGTAATTTTTATATGAAGACAGTTATTAAAAACAACCCTCTGGTAGATAATATCCAAAGTTTATATCTCCCAGATAAGGCATCTGTAAAATCTACCAGGCTACCCCACATGAAAGCCAAAGCCTCGATTGCTTAAGGCAGAACAGAAAAACACACTCACTGAACATAAAAAGGAAAAGGAAGGGCTCCCAATTTTAAAGCCACTGAGAAAGTGAACTACAATATGCTAAGTAATCTACAATATGTTTAATAAGGCAAAATCATCCAAGACATAAGACTGCAGGTCATCTGCTTCAGATGCCTCCTTCCTACCTCTAAACTGGGGCCCTCCTATGTCCAATTAATAAACTGCTTATGACTGATATGTCTTAAAAGCAGCAATATAATTAGACACAGTTTGGAAGCTTATCTCTGCAGCATCATAAATCACCCATACACCATCAATCCTCTGCTCTCTGCAGCCCACAATCCATCAATTTCCAAAAGCTCTCTTACTGGAGAAATCAGAGGTTGTTGGTCTGCCAACCTTCCAAAACAAGTGACATTCCAAAAATGAACCAAAAGCTTGCAGATTTATTTTAAAAAGAAGTGGAGAAAATGAAATAAGATAAAAAGAAAATACTCATAAACTGGGGATATTGACCTTAGCAGCAAATTAATTATTTTATTCTCAACTGATTTTGGTGCTATTAGATCCAAGTGGAGTCTGAGTCATTCAGGGGGCCCTGCCACTGTGTGAATTCACTTATCATTTGTTACTCCCCAATATAGGATAGAGAAGTATATTCTCTCAATTCTGATGTTATACACCTTCAGTGAGCTGAATATGAAGCTATTAAAAATGCCCCTGTTCACGTCATCGTTTCTTCATAAGCCCTCAGAAGTCGTATTCACAGTCAAAGAAGGATCATTTCATCATGATAAGTGAGGGAAGAATTTGGGTGTGAAAAACTGATCAGAGCAAATATTGAAATCTTGGAGAAATGCATAGTGTTATCATCCACAAGGTGGAGCCTCGAATTCTCGTGGCCTTGCTGGTAGACCTCCTCGTGACACCTGATTTTTGGCCATTGTGTGATTCAGAGTGCTTGATTGGAAGGGCCATTAACGTGATATAGCATGGCTTCTCTTATGTTCTTATTTCCAGGCTAGAGAGATCAGTAACACTTCAGATGAACTCTATGGCAGTGGTCCCCAACCTTTTTTTGGCTGGGGACCGGCAGACGATGGCCACGCCCGCGCAGCACGCATGCGCGGCCATGCCCGCACATGTGCATTGCACGGCCGAAATCGCACATGCGTGAAATCGCGCAGCACGATATCGCGATGCGCAGCGCGGCCCTGATTCCCTCTCCCCCCCCCTCCCACAGTAAGAAGCTTCTCGGGCCACAAGCTTGCGACCCGGGAAGTTTTTTACTGCGGGGGGGCGGGGAGAGGGAACTGCGGCTCGGCACCCTGGCCTTCGCGGCCTGGCACCGGGCCGCGGACTGCAGGTTAGGTACCACTGTTCTATGGCATTGAATCTTCATTGGCCCTCCTCAGGCACCTCCCCAAAACTCTAGGAATTTCCCTAACTACAGAAGCCTTTTTAATAGAGTTTTGTTTCTTATTGAGAGGTTTTATATTATTAAATAAAACTCCCACTCTTTGAATAGAAGTTACCATGCTACAAAGTAGATAAAATAAAATATTTGGATTGGCGAGTCAATGCTCCATGTGGGCCCCATCGTCATTGGCCCCACCTTCAGTCACCTGACCTTGAAGAATTGTTCTATTAATCACAGAGGTTTGAAGATAAACTCTTGTTTCAATGGTTCAGAAACACTCCACACATGAAGCACAGCATTCTCTTCTTATTACTTGATATCTTTTAGGGCCGACGTTCTAGCACTGCAGTTGATTTCTCTGGGTTGGACCCTTTTGTTGAAGCCTGTTTTGAAACAAGTTCTGCATATCAGGGAACTCAAATAAAATTCCCAAAAGAATTTGTAAAATTCTTCCCCCCACATTTAAACTTTTAAGACAAGGCCAGACGAATAAATATCAAATATGATTTACAATTGCTTCTGCCCTGAGCTCATGCAGATGAGACTTAAGACCTCTTTCAAATCACTCACGATTTTATAAGGTTTAGCAGAGAGAGAAAAGTCCTTACTGGATTGCACTCTTTGAAACAAAGCCAATGAAAGATGATTTTTAGCAGGAATCTGATGTGTTGTAATGCTGATATAACCAAGGTATTTTAAAAGGAATTCTTTTGTATAGTCCAACAATAGGCTACAGAACACACAAATGTTGACACTCACATTAATTGCATTCCTTTACAAAATATTATGGAGACTGCAGGTCTCTTCTGTAGTCTTATTCCACTTCGACAGACATTCAAACTATTTAAAAATGAGCCTTGAATGTTGTGGAAGACTCAAGTCTCAGAATGCCACGAATCCATCATATGCCAGACCTCAGTTCTGAGGGCAAACACAGACTTGCTTTACAAAACGTTTGCTGCCTTTTAGAAGCTAGCTCAGTCTTCTCTACTTGTTCCATTTTATCCTCAAAACTACAGCCTTGTGAGGGAAGTTAGGCAGAAAGTGTGTGAGTGGCCTGAGGTAACCAGCAAGCTTGCATGGAAGGGTGCTGATCTGAGTCTAGTTTATAACAGAATATGCATTACAATGCCCTGCTCTACGTATGCCTGCTAGGGGTGTGCACGTGGAAATTCCCATACCTAAAATCAACCTGAAAAAATGGTGGTTTCATGGTTTCTAGAATGACTTCATGGGTTTCTGGAATTCTTCAGGATTACAGGAATACATCACATAAATTTCCGTCCCCCCGGTTTGGATTCAGGCTTTACATTGCCTTCTTCATCAGTCTTTGAGGGGTTTCTTATGTATTCCCAGGCAACTAAAAAGAGATGCTTCTTTGGGAGGGATCAAAAGAGCACTCCCTGCAGCCAATCAGAAAAGACACACCTCAGTGTAGTCTACCTAAAGGGGTGTGTGTAAGGCTGTTGTTTCTGTTCTTGAAACTGTGGGGTATCATTATTATTAATTGTCACAGGAAAATATTTGTTTGTCTCTCCCTCTGTCCCTGCTCCCCTTACTCTAATAAAGGCCTGGAATCTTGACCAGTGTTGGTTGTGGGTTGCCTAATAACCCTCATATGGCTGCAACTAGATCTTAGTGGCCCACCTTTCTTAAAGAAACATACATGGTTTCTATGGATGTTTGGATTTTTCTTACCTCCTATGTATTTTTAATATATATATATATATGTTTCATATTTTTCTGCAATCCTTAGGCTTCCCCCATACTTATAAAAAAATCTCCCCTGACTGCCCTTGGTCCCATTGGATTTTCTAAAATCTACTCTCTGTGACTTGCTTCAGAACTTGATATAATGACAAACAATGGACCTATGAGGATTTGCAGAGGGAACCTCAGTCCCCCAGCTGAACTCCCCAGCCTCTCTCTCTTTCACCTTCTTTCTTACTCTTCACAACCTCCAAACTTTCTCTACTTTCCCTGGGCCCCTCCCTCCATCTCACCTACCTGTCTCATCTGCCACTTTCTGTCGTATTTCCTACTTTACTCTTTTTTCTTGCTTTCTTGATTCCCTCCAGCCTGTCCCCCACCACGCACACACACACCCATTTGCTTTATCTGTGAATTTGATGAGCAGTATGTTGGGTCATGATCAAAATTAGATATATTTGTTAATTTACAAAATTTGATTTCTACCTTTATACACTTATAAGGACCAACAAAGTGCATATCAATTTAAAATCACATTATAAGTTTTATAATCAACCACCACAAAACATATACATAGACGACCAACCCACAACATGCTGTCATATATTCTGACTATGATACAGGACAGCTAAGCATTTTACTGCTGTGTGTTGGAGGTGGTATAAATATAATTTATTCTCTTGTAATCATATTCATGATTAGAGTTTGCAGCAGGCCTGTACATTTAACATAAGCTTACTGGAAAGTCAGATTGGTGTCATTATTAAGTAATGTAATCTGGAAAACTGGGTTTGATTCCCTACTCCTTCACATGCTGTCAGCTGGATGACCTTGGGATAATCACGGTTCTCTCAGAGCTCTCTCAGCCTTACCTACCTCGTAGGGTGCCCTGTTATGAGGAGAGGAAGGGAATGGGATTGTAAGCCACTTTGGGAGTCCTTTGGGTAGTGAAAAGTGGGGTATAAAAACCCAGCTATTATTAACCAGATGATGTTTTTAATCTCCATGCCATGAAAAGCTTCTACTGCCTTAAGCCTACACTTAAAAGGACTTATCCTGCCCAGTTGGCAACCCTACCTATGACCAACTAAGTTCCATTACACCTGCTATCAATGATTCATTTCTGTCTCACACTAATTCGGCACATGTAGCTCCCTACAAGTCACACAGCAGCCACAGGTGTACTAATTCCTTGGGGGGGGGGTATGGCATTTCAGGAGAAACCATGGGCAAATTATGGGACGCAGACAGAAGTGCAAATCTTTCCCCAGCAGGACTGAAACAAATACGTAACTTTTTTTCTCCAGTTCTGAGGCAGAAGTCTCTGTTTTAAGTGTCAGAGGTTTCCTTCAAACAGGTAGGAAAAAACAGTGTGATTTCTGGAAGACAAGACAGACTTTTCAGGGTTTTTGACTCACCGTATCAGCAATATATTGTTTACTGGCAGGTGATGGACAGCACCCCAAATTTAACAATTCCAAGCAGACCAACAGTTCTATTGAGCTCACTGTGCGTGGGGACCTCTGTTTATGGCTGGTGGCTTGTGTACAGCATAGTGGGACTGAAATGGCCTAAGCCTGTCACAATCTGAGCCTTATACAGGACACAGAAGAATGCAACATGTGACTGGTCTTTGGAAAGAAATGCTTCAGTGTGCTGGTGGGCCGATGTCCGACTGCCAGCTTCACCTCTCGTATCATTTAGCTCCAAAGCCAAGCCAAGCCAGTAATTATTGACAGGAAAACAGCATTGAGTATGATCATCAGCCGGGCAAGGAAGCAAGATATAAATCACATATTTTAAATAATGCCACACCACAGACTGTGGCAGCGTTATCGAAAAGTTGTTTAACAGGGTACTTAATTTCCACCCGAGTGCCGCTGTCCCGTTCTTGTCGACTCAGCTCGTCTTTGTTTGTTTCTCCTTGCTGGCTCAAACTGAGACGCTGCCGTGTGTGATTGGATGGATGACCTCAGACTCAATGCCAAGCGAATTACTAAATTGAACACGGAAAATACAACCCATTGTTTTCTAGCGGCATGAATGGTGCAATCCAACTGGGGCGGGGGAAAGAAACACTTCATTAGGCATAGAATGGCTTGTGTGTCTCTGCAATACTCTGGTGTGCAGGCTGAACCACTAGAAATCTTTCTTATAACAAAACAGAATTAATTCCCCCATAAACTAAGCTATGGAAGGTAGCTTTATTGTGGTTGAAATTCTCTTCAATCTATCCAATGCCTAGCTCTGAAATTCGTGTGGGGTTTGAGGTGGCCTTTTTCAAATAAAAATTCATAATAAAAGGGACAACATAGCTTTTTTTTTTTTTAAAGAAACTCTTTAGCTTGAAGTTTTTTTTTTTAATGTCGCTGTCTTTTATGCAAGAAAAACGTCTTTGTAACCTGTGTAGATCATATTAAAACTGAGGATTATTCTGCAAGTAAATGACTTTGTCAATTTGATGAAAATCAACCAAATACTGTGAGATTTATGGTACTCTTGTAATTTATGTACTATATTTGATATTTATTTAATTGATGTATTGTATTGTATGTAATAGAGCCTCTTGGAGCGCAGAGTGGTAAGGCAGCAGACATGCAGTCTGAAAACTCTGCCCATGAGGCTGGGAGTTCAATCCCAGCAGTTGGCTCAAGGTTGACTCAGCCTTCCATCCTTCCAAGGTCGGTAAAATGAGTACCCAGCTTGCTTGCTGGGGGGTAAACGGTAATGACTGGGGAAGGCACTGGCAAACCACCCCATATTGAGTCTGCCAAGAAAACGCTGGAGGGCGTCACCCCAAGGGTCAGACATGACCCGGTGCTTGCACAGGGGATACTTTTACCTTTACCTTTTATTGTATGTAATAGTACCTTACGTTCAGCTGGCCAGTGGTGAGATAAGTTGGCATTGTGTGGATCAATGCCCAGTTCCAGTGTTGCTTGGAGAACAAAGTTGGCTTAGAATCATAGAATCATAGGATTCAAAGGGACCTCCAGGGTCACCTAGTCCAACCCCCTGCACAAGGCAGGAACTCACAACTGCAGTAGAAACAGGGCAACACAGTATGTTTTAGCCGAGAGAGACAGCTCTGTAGGAAAAGACCTCATCTTCTTTTCTTTTCTTCATTCTGTTGCCTTAATTTTCATAGTCTTCAAAAGCTACCCAAGACACATTTAACTTCAGTGATAGTATTATGTTATGTAAGGGCCTATCAGCTTACAAGCAGTTTGTCAGTAAGATTTAAGGAACACATCCTGTTTCTTGAAGACAATCGAGTAACTCTGTTTAGGATTTTCACTGCTATTTAGCTGGAAAATCTCATGAAAGTGGCTCCATATATGCCTAGCAACCCAAAGTACAACTAGCTGATACAGCAACCCAGAGTCAAACCCAGGACAGTGCTGCCATTTTACCTCAGGAATTATCCTGCTTTTACAAAACTGTGGGGATCTCAATCCTGCTGAGGACCACAACAAGGGGAGGATGGGCTTGTGTCTCCCTCCTGTGCCATTTTTCAAGAGCATCTGGGCTCTTCAAAAGCAGCACGAGGAGAGGCAGGATTGCCTCCCCCCACACAGCAGTTTTAAAGCAGGAGAATTCCCTGGATTGTCTCCTCAGTCTTTGACAACTGTTTCCGTGGTTATTGGAGTACCAGTGTACTCCAGTACCAGTACTGATAGTGACTGAAAAGCATAAATAGTTTCTTGTTGTGTGACTGTTTATAACATGCGAAATATGAAACTAAACGAACTCCAAACCTCCACTGTTCTATCTTCAAAAGCCTACTAATTCATTACTGGTCAAATGGTGACGCTTTTTAGTACCCCCTCTGCCTTGTTTACACAAGGTGAACTGAATCAGAGGAAGAGCTGGTTTTTTATGCCCTGCTTTTCACTACCTGAAGGAGTCCCAAAATGGCTAACAAACACCTTTCCCTTCTTCCCACTGCAACAGGCATCCTGTGAGGACTGGGACTGAGGGAGCTCCAACATAACTGCTATGCAAGAACAGCCCTAAGAGAACCATGACTGGGCCAAGGTCACCCGGGTGGCTGTATGTGTACGAGTGAGGAATCAAACCCAGTTCTCCAGATTAGAGTTCACTGTTCTTAACCACTAACACCACGCTGGCTCTCAATTGCTCTTTATTCCAGTAGCCATCTGCAAAGTTCCTCCTTTGGAAGGGCTCAAAAAATTGTCTTTAATCTCTGGCTGTGTTTGTTTGCCTTTTGGAAGTGATAACTGGGTGCAAAGAGCCATTCTTTGTTGAAGGTTTTGTGGCTTTGTGTGAATTTAATGACCATAATCACAGGATGTATTGAAAAGTACTTTTAAAAGATGGTCACAACAAGCGCTTTCCCTGCCATTTTGTGTGTATATAATTTTGCTTATCATCCAAATGAGGGACCTTTGCAACTGTCAGCAATTACTAAGTTGATAAGCCTTTTAAACAAAGCAACACTTGCATTTAAACTACACAGCCCTAAATTACATACCATGTGCCATAGCCAAATAAAGGCTCCACAGAAGTGGAGGCATAATCCACTATCCTTAGCTCGGATTCTCAGGAAGTTCAATTTTGTGAACATTCAGGCTTCTTACACAATGACCATTTCCGCACTGGAGGCTTTGCACTGGGTTGCAGGCTGAAGTTAGTGCAGGTTGCCCTGCCTCTTCCAGCTCCTACACGCAGTAGGATTTGGCCCAGTGCATCTCGTCCACCCCAGATTTGTACTCCCGCTTGGGAGCTGGGCAACAAAGTTCCCAGTGTGGAAACGGTCAATGTCATCTTTAAGCACTGTCACTCATCCAGCTAGAAGATTTGTTTTGTATATTCAGCTTTCACTACCAGAAGGAGTCTCAAAGTGGCTTACAATCGCCTTTCCTTCCTCTCCCCACAACAAGGTAGGTGCAACTGAGGGAGCTCTGACAGTATTGCTCTGCAAGAACAATTCTAACAGGATTGAGACTAGGTCAGGGTCCCCAGATGGCTGCATGTGGAGAAGTGGGGAATCAAACCTGGCTCTCCAGAATACAAACTGCCACTCTTAACCACTGCACCATGATAGGATTGCCTGCACTGGGTTGGGAAATACCTGAGAATTTAGGGGTGGAGCCAGAAGCGGGCAAGATTTTGGGTGTGGGGAGACGTCAGTGGAGTATAATGCTATAAAGTCCACCCTCCAAAGCAGCCATTTTCTCAAGGGGAACTGATCTCAGTCACCTGGAGGTGAGCTAATAATTCCAGGGGATCTTCAGGTCCCACTTGGGGACTGGCATTCCTATATCCTGATTCTGTGAAGGCTTAAGGGGGTGGCAGGTTACAGTGGATGAGCGACAGGGTTGTGAGTGTCCTGCATAGTGCAGGGGGTTGGACTAGATGACCAATGAGGTCCCTTCCAACTTTATTATTCTATGATCCATCCAGCCCTTAATAATATTTCATCTTCTAGCGAGACATACCAGTGGAATGTACACCCTGTGAAGAAATGAATTAAGTATCTCCCCAGGCATCAAACATACATAATTTTGCACATTCAGCCAAATAATGGCGGGAAAGAGAGAAGTAACTGACTTAAGAGAACACAGCTGTACACTGGTAAACTTTGAAAGTGAGATTTATTGAGAAACGTTCACAAAGGTGTCAGCAATGAAAGCAGCAAAAAAAAAAAAACCTTCATCAGGGAAGAGAGAATCTAGTTGAAGTATCCAGCCTAGATTACCTCAGAGAAAAAACACAATTATTATAAACACACGCACACACACTTATGCATCTTTCTAACCTCAGATAGGGCCTGGAGAGCTCCCAGATTTATGACTGATCTCCAAACAACAGAGATCAGTTCCCCTGAAGAAAATGGCTGTGTTAGAAGGTGGGATCTAAGACATTTATACCTCACTCTTCCCAGTCTCCACCTTCAAATCAATCCAGAGGTGGCAGCCCTTTGAACCTGGGAACTTTTGCTCACAAAGCTACCACTGGAGAGGGTTTCCAGTTCCAAGTTGGGAAATTCTTGGAAATTTGGGGGTCAGGTATTGGTGTGTTGGGGTTTAAGGAAGGGAAGGGCCTTTGCAGCCATTTTCTCCATAGGTAGTGATCCTTGTTGTCTGGAACTCAGTTGTAATTCCAAGAGATCTCCACACCTATTACTGGAGGACAGCCTTTCATGAGACCTTTGTAATGCAGACTTGGCCTATGAGGATTACTATATGCTTATCTTAAGCTTTTCCCAAGTGAAGGAGAGTTAAAAATACTTCAGGCTATAATCCAAAGCACGTATACGCACCCCACACCCTTGAGTTGTTATTAGCTTTAAACAACATGGCATACATAGTTCAGCTATAACTGATTGATTTATTTAGGACATTCATGTTCTGCCTCTCCAGATGCAACTCTGAGGTAACTCAAGTACAAACCTGAGTCAACTCAAGTACAAACAATGCAATGAAGTTATACAAACAATAACCTAAAATTTGAATTTGAATTTGAACCTAAAACTCATCAATGTTCAATCAAGCCATACAAACAAGCTGGATGCATAAAAACAGAAGAAACTAGTTGAAGTATCCAGCCTAGATTAGCACTCTGAAAAGGATATTCATAAATGTATCCTCGGGACAGAAGTAGCTAAAAAATGATGGAAACTCTTTGTTAAAAGTATGGATTAAAAAGAACAGCTAGTAGTTAGAATGCCAGACTGGGATCTGGAATACCCAGGTTCAAATTCCTTACCTTGCTAATAGAAATATTGGGTTGCCCACACATTCACAGACTACCTGTGTTGTGACGATAAATTAAAGTCGGGGAGAATGATATATGTCACTTTGGATCCCTGCTGGGGAGAAAAGTAGAATGTAAAGGAAGTAACTAAAATAGCTTCCTGCCAGACAACCCTTAAGAGAGAGGGCATTCCAAAATGAAGTCTCACCTTCCTCAAATTGCTGACCACTTCTACTCTCTAGATGGGGTCATGGAGAACATGGCTTGGGAAGCGTATCTCATCTTGTGAACAGGACAGCATGGTAGGAGGCAGCCCTTCAAACACCCCACCCCACCCCACCACCCAAGCTATTAAACGTTAGACTCAGCAACTTTAAATGTGCCATAGGGATGTTCTAATAAAAATTATTGCTCTGCTCCTGCTTTTAAAGGATTTTTTTTCACACAGTCTCCCTCTCAGCTCAGCTCTGTCTCCACCATCCTTCCCTGTTTCGCATGAAGAAGAACAAAAGAGGAGGGGACAGGAAGAATGAAAACAACATCTATCTTGCTCCAGGAATTGGCACTCAGGAGGAAGTCTCATTGATTTCAGTGAGACTTCCAAACATTATAAGCAAAAATTGCCCTTGGCTTGACCGCAGCAGGATTCGCTTTATAGGATAGGCCTGTTTCTGTCTAAAAGGAATGCAGATGACACCATTTCTGCGCCACAGCTAAAACCCAGCCTATAAATACATAGGTCTATAAATAAATATAACTCCTTATAAATAACACACAATCCTCCACACATGACCCCATCCTGCATTCACTCAATGCGCAGAGAGGGAGAACAGGCCCCAACCTCCTACAGTCATGCAAGTGCAGGCTTGTAAGCACAGTGCCAACATACAGGCAAAATGCACAGACGCCATCCCCATTATCAGAAACGTTCAGAAAGCAGAGTCCCTGATCAGGGCAGCTGTAGGGATGCCAGTCCCCAGGTAGGACCTGCAGATCCCCTGGATCATCTCCAGGAGTAAGAGATCAGTTCCCCCGGAACTGCTTTGGCTACTTGGGAGGGTGAAGGATAGCATTGTACCACACTGAGGTCCCTCCCGCCACTCCCAGCTCCACCCCCATATTCTCCAGGGTTTTCCCAATCCAGAGTTGGCAGCTTGGTCATTATGCTCCTTTGTATCAAGGCCTCAGACACCAGGTGCCTTGGGAACACACACCACGTGTAATCCTCCCAATATGCCCAATTGCCATTTTGTCTGAAAAGAGGCAAGCCATGTATTTTCAGCCTCAGTACACACAAACCAGAACACTAGTCCCCTGGCCCTGAAGCAGAGAGTGTGTCTGCTGCCTTTTCAGACCAAATGGCAACTGTGTTCATTGGGAGGAACATGTACAGCACGCATTCCCCCCTATGGGTGGTAAAATGTCCTGAATGAAAAGCCCAGGGCAGGTATTTTACAGACAGACATTTCCTCTTCTGCGTGAGCTGATAATTGTTCTGGAGAGGGGTCAAGCATCACTCTCATGCCGACTTCACCTCTCCCCACATATCTAGGGGGCTACAGAAAACACTTGCCCTGAGATGGATGACCAGGATAACCTGATCTCGTCATATCTTGGAAACCAAGCTGGGTTAGCTGGAGTCAGAATTTGGAAGGGAGGCTACCAATGAATATCGAGGTTGTGACATGAAGGCAAGCAATTGCAAACCACTTCTGAATGTCTCTTGACTTGAAAACCCTACAGGGTGCTGTAACTTAACAGCACTTCCACTACCATCAACAAATACAAACTTTGAGGGGGGGGGGAAGTAAGTTGTAGTTAAAATGGTGACTACAACTGAATTGAATGTATATAACACAAATAGGCCTTATTAGGGGAGGGAGAATCATTATAATGGAACACAGTCATACAAAAACAGGAGTAGTGTTTGGAGAAATCAACAAACAGAAATAAAAATATTAAAACCAGAAGAAAACCTACAGAAATGACAAGGAGACCAAATAGTCTTAAGTGCGGGGAGCTAAATTTGTCACGCATGCTGTGTTATCACATAGCTAATTAATTTTGTAATTAATGATGCCATTATATTATACAAAAGTGTTTTGAGAATACATTTACATAATTAGAAGGGATGCAAAAATGATACTCATGTAAGTATATAATTAAGCCAACAGTCATTTTCTGCTTTTATTTCTAGCTCTGCTTTGGTTACACCCCACATAAAATGTAGAACAGATATTCTTGGGGGGGGGGTGTAAATTATGATTATGAAGCAAAAATGCTATTGCAACTCCAGGAACATCAAAGAATTCCCTGGTGTTCCAGAAGCAGGTTTTACTATGTCTGTTAGCTTTCAACACAAAAGGAAGGTGAAGATCCCTAAATAAATAAGGAAAGCCCAAATTAATCCTTTGCAAGTCCCTTTGATTTCAGGGGGAACTGTTGACACATATGCTGAAAGACTCCCAGATGTATATTTCATCTCTCTTTTCTGCCAAATGTTGGGCAGTAGCCTACCATCTGCATGTAGAAGGCGTGCAGAGTTTCCCCATGTTCCCCTCTATCCTGGCAGATCCCCAGAAAGATCACTCTTGGAGACACTATGCAGGCAATAAGAACAGCTGGGAGGGTCAGTGGGCTAGGATAAGAGGGAACCAAGACATGAAATTGCCCTCTCCCCTTGTCCCTCTTCAGTCTGGCCCCGCTCTGACCCATGTAGCTGTTCCTCCACGTGGGTCTCATAACTCCAGGATTTATCCATTCAGGGATCAGAAGCAGCCACAACAATGGAGACGAGCCCGTGAGAAGTGCACTTTCCATACACAGAGCAGTAGAGATTATTGACTCCCGAATGACTCACATATGTCAGAAGACAAGAGTTTAATAAAAATGTGTCATGGGAAGGGGTTTTCAATCAGTTGCTTCTTGCCCTTCTTTAATAGCCCCATCAGTGGCAGTTGTAAACAAGAAGGAGCAGGTTCATCTTCCATCTTCTTGTGCAACCCCATATTGGGATTGTATCTGTGTAGGACAGTCATGGGCATTCTGTGTCTAGCTTAAAGCTCCAAAATGGAGCTTTATGGTGTCAGTGCATATGCATGCTCTGATGACAGATCACCCCTCTTCCCTCAGTTCCTTTTTTGCTGCCCCGAGGGCATGATGCTTCTAGTAACACTCCATTGGTATTCACCATTTGGTACATGTTAGAGAGCCAGCTTGGTGTAAGAGAGCCAGTTTGGTGTAGTGGTTAGGAGTGCGGACGTCTAATCTGGCAAGCCAGGTTCAATTCTGCACTCCCCCACATGCAGCCAGCTGGGTGACCTTGGGCTCACCAGGGCACTAGTAAAGCTGTTCTGACGGAGCAGTAATATCAGGGCTCTCTCAGCCTCACCCACCCCACAGGGTGTCTGTTGTGGGGAGAGGAAAGGGAAGGCGACTGTAAGCCACTTTGAGCCTCCTTCGAGTAGAGAAAAGCAGCATATAAGAACCAACTCTTCTTCTTAATGTCTTATCCTTCTCAAGGAATGGCCATTCAGACTTGAAATTTATTTTTGAGGAGAATAAATAATCGACAGTGCTGTGTTTTACTCATCATTGTGCTTGTGGTCCCTCTCTGTATCATCCAAGATACTTTCAAAAACTGTTTCAAATGTAGGTCAAATATGGTGTACAGTGACAAAAATGAAGTCTGCCTTCTTTGCATGGGAGAAGCCCTTAATGTTGCAACTTGCCTGATCTGTCAAAAACGTACTTAAAACACTCAGTCAAATAGGGGCCTTTTATGCACTGGTGTTTTCCTTCACTTTTACCATGCATTCCTGTATGGTGTACGTCAGCTCACTTTCACTTTGCAAGTGCATTGTGCTTTCGTTTTCCTTTTGCATAGATTTAGCTCCCTTCAGGACTCAGTTCATTTTCAGTTTGCTGTGTGTCATGGTTTTGTAAAAGTCCTGTTTCCTCGATTTCCCCCTTTCTTGGTTCCCAAGACAAAGGAAATTCACAAGCAGAATTATTCTATTGGATTCCCCCCTTCCCCCCCCCCACCTCTGGGAGGCCATGTCTCTACCACCAATATTGTGCCGCAGTCTCTACTCATTGGTCAACTTCAGGCAGGGGATGTCTTTTAAAATTGTAAAGAGAGATTCCTAAAGCTGCTTTCACTTCCAGGTAACCATCTTAGTAGAAGTTTCCCCCCTCCTTCATCTTGTCTAAGTTCCAGTACTTAAGCATTAAGTCAGCCTGGTGTAGTGGTTAGGAGCGCCAACTTCTAATTTTGTGAGCCAGGTTTGATTCCCCACTCCTCCACATGCAGCTAGCTGGGTGACATTGCACTTGTCACAGCCCTGATAAAACTGTTCTGACCGAGCAGTAATGTCAGGCCTCTCTCAACCTCACCTACTTCACAGGGTGTCTGTTGTGGGGAGAGGAAAGGGAAGGCGATTGTAAGCAGTTTTGAGCCTCCTTCTGGTAGAGAAAAGTGGCATGTAAGGACCAGCTCTTCTTCATTTTTTAAATAAACCCTGCTTAAATCTAGCAAGAATTGGGGTTGAGATTAGTGTCAGAACTATAGACAAGCCTTTCTTGTGGATCCCCAATTTCTTCCAGCTGTTCCCACCTTCTTTCTCCTGACATGTGCATCACAGTGTGTGTGCTGAGAAATGCTCCCAAGGGCTGCTGTTTGCCCTCCCCCCCCCTTCCCCTCCCATTTTGTCGGTGTCTTTTTTTAAATTAAGGGAACAATTCTGGCGAAGCATTGCTGCCTCAGTACAGCTGGGTTCCTGTTTTCTTTTAAAAGATCAGGAAAACCTTTACATGCTTATTGCCTTGGACTTCAACCTAGTATATAACTTAATTGATAAGACATTAGCCTGAAGATCGGAAGGTTATGGGTTCAAACCTAACTGTGAGTGTTAATTTTTTTTTTCTTCCACAGAATTGGTTGCGTCAATTCAGTTTACATTTTTTGGTTTTGAAAATATGGTGCAGACATTTTTTTTAAAATGACTGCTCCCATTTTGGACCTTTAAAGTGGAAACATAATGTCCACAGCTGGCTTCTGGAACATAGTTCCAGTGTGTGTCTGCCCAGAAGATGTTGATGAACAACAGTTACAGGAAAATGCAACTCTGTTTTCTCTTCCAGTTCTGGATCCAGGCATCATAGATGACCTCATTTACTACAGTTGGAAACTGATAGGAAGTGTGTGTAGACTGGGAAATGCCCTAAAATGTTTCTGAACCAGCTAGCCTTTCTGTTATACAATACTGGCATTACCCCTAGGGCTCACCTTGGCTTAATCATGGTCTATCAGTAGCCCAGTAGGCTATTTTCATGTAAAGAATCCACTGACCCTTGGAGGGAGGAGGTACACAGCTGGGGCAGAGTCCATGCATGAGAAATGGATATCTAGAAGTTTCCTGCTCTTCAATTAATGTTGAAAGCTTACATTGTCTACTGATTAACTCCTAAGCCCAGTTCAAGGTGTTGGTCTTGTCATTTAAAGCCATACATGGCTTGGGACCAGAGCATCTGACAGACCATTGTCTCCCTTACATTTCTGGCCAGGGATTAAGATTGCAGGGAGAGGCCCTCTGGACTGTCCCACCAATCAAGAGGCTCGTTTGGTGGGCATATGAGAGAAGGCCTTTTCAGTAGGAGCCCCACAGTGAGGGAAAAACCTTTTCAGGAAGACAGTTTTATGTTGGGGGTTTTAAAATTTAAATTGATGGTCCTAATTAGAGTTTTAAATTGTGATCTTTTATACATTTTTATTATATGTTATTTATAGTGGTTGCTTTATTGATATTGTTTTGTTGTATTTCTAATAATTGTTTTATTTGTATTGTAAGTGGCCTTGAATTGTTCAAGGGACAAAGGTAGCTAATAAATGTTTTAAATAATCATGATAATAACAAATATGTTTCCACTGCCTTTTTGCTTCTTCCCCTACCTTCTTTGCTTCTTTTTATTCTTCCCATTACATCTGCTGCGACCATAACCCTTCTGCTGCTGCCTTCTTCTCCAAGGCTACTTTCTCCTTCTACCCTAAGTCACACCTAAAGACAACCCCTAGCTATACGTGGATACTTTTATGATCTCTTGAAATATCCACTTGTGTTTGTTCAAAAGTTGTGATGTATACACAAGTTCGCACATTGCTTCTTCTTTATTTACATTTTGGAATGGGGAGGCAAATCAGGGGGTTTCTTTAGGTATGTAGTGCCCCCCTCCCTGGCTCACCATAGCCTCCCGAGTGTGGGGGCGGTGACGGCGGATGCCGTGGGACATTCCGCCAATGGTCCGGGATGCGGGACTATTGGCGAAAAGTCCAGACCGTCTCGCTGTTTTCGTGACACATGGTCACTATATCTTTTGGAGACTTTCTGCTCCTTTGGTCATTCTTCCTCCCTGCATGCCTCCAGAATGAACAGAATGACTGCAGACTCAACAATTGGACAAGCAGACAAGTTTCCTCTCTCTCTCTCTCTCTCTCTCTCTCTCTCTCTCTCTTTTCTACAGAACATTGTTTTTCTTCATAATAAAACTTTTAGGGTATTTCCGCACATTGTTTTGCTTGCATTTTGCTTGATTTACTGTAGTTTATTAGGAATGCTTGTAAGCTACTTGAGTCCTTTTCATGGATAAAATGTTACATAAATAAATAAACTAAATTAAATTTTAACAGTCACACAATTTTTTTTTAAATCTGATTTCCTTAAAAAAAAAACTAACCATTAACAAAAACAACTGATTGGTTTGGGGATGGTAACATAAGAAAATACAAAGAAACTGTAATTATCATGCTAC
Organism: Paroedura picta; assembly: GCF_049243985.1. Classification (NCBI taxonomy): domain Eukaryota; kingdom Metazoa; phylum Chordata; class Lepidosauria; order Squamata; family Gekkonidae; genus Paroedura; species Paroedura picta. Next base: position 47,533,200 of record NC_135370.1, read on the forward strand.
TTATCACATTGAATTGCTTCTCAACTTGATACAGTGCAGTCTTGTTCTAATATAGAAGCAATAGATGTTGGACCTGAAAGGGCAGTCTGCACAGAAAAGGGCTTCTTTATGCAGAACTTCCTTCCAGATTTCTGTAAAAGGACTGTGTGTGTTAAAGGCTGCAGCAGGAAGGCAAAATAAAGCTGTTCCTATCTCAGTTTTATCCCACTCTTCTTCCTAACAGCTCTGGACAACATACATGATGTCCTTAATCCCTATTCACAAGAACCCTGTAAGGAAATCAGTGTCCAACAGCACCTTGAAGCCCAACAAAGCTTTATTCAAGGCATGAGCTTTCGAGTGCAAGCACTCTTCAGACTAATGAACTACCATCATAACAGTGGAAATGCAAAGCAAAAGCTAATTCTGTTAAATTAGTAAACTGTGTCACAACATCCAAATTCAGCCATATGAGGGAAGTTATGGTAAGAGACTATTGTCCAGAACAAGCCAGGACCCAACTAGATGGAACAGCAGCAACAATGGCAACCCATGGTCACTGATGATATTTTAGAGAAGAATTTAGCCATTTAAAAATTGCGACAAGGGCCTGATCCTGACTGGGCCCATGGTGTAGAGGCAACAGGAATTCTTATTTCTCTCCCCCGCATTGTTTAAAGCACCCAAGGCTGTTTTAGAGGAGAGTCATGTTGGTCTACAACAGAAAAGGTAGATTCAAGTCCATTAGACCCTTGGAAATAAAGATGATGTTCAAGGTATGAGCTTTGTCTCAAAAACTGCAGAATCTAGCACAATGGTTGTTTTGGCACTTTAAAAGCTATGGCGGCAGGGAGAGAAGATGAGTTTTTTTGTAAACATAGGAGTCTCAAAGCGGTTTACAATCACCTACCGCTTCTCTCTCCACAACAGACAACCTGTGAGGTTAGGTGGGGGGCACAGAGAGCTCTAAGAGGAACCATGACCAGTCCAAGGTCACCCAGCCGGCTGCATGTAGAGAAGTGGGGAATCAAACCCGATTCTCCAGATTAGAGGCCAGAAGTCTTAACCACGGTAGCTCTCAACACCAAGCTGGCTTTCAAATAACATCCCCTGTTGCCACCGTGCTTCAGGCCCAATTAGGTTAAGGACTTTATGGCAATTTAAAAATATCTAAATTCTCTTCTAAAATGTTTTCAGTGGCCAGGGGTTGGCTTTGTGGCTGCCGTTGCATCTAGTTTACCTCTCAGAAAGTTCAAGGTTTACTTGAAACTAGCAGTTGTCCCTTACAAACATTATTGTCTTCATGGAAAGCATCTTTTCTCTTCAGATTCAGTGCACCTTTATTATTACTGAGAAAGAAAAAAAAATAGCATTTTAATATCATTTGCTGTCGAGCCCTTCCTTAGCGAGATAATGCAGTATAATTAATTACATTACCACCCTTTCCTTCAGCAGCTCCATAACAAAGAAACAGACCAAAGGCACATTTAAAGAGCATAGGATGAGCAAGGTGTAAATTACTGTCTGTGAGTACCAAAGTTCTTTCTCTCTTTCCCAGACAAGGGGGAAATGGAACATAATTAAAAATAAATAAAAATAAAAAGTTAATGAAAACACATACATTTGGGAAATCTACAGGTTATCATCTATCTAGCCAGTGGTTAGAGTGCCAGATTATGATGCAGGAGCCCTAATTAAAATCTCTACTCTGCCCTAAAAACTCAATGGGTGACCTTAGTCCAATCACGTTCTCTCAGCCTAATCCGCCTCACAGAACAGTTGTAAGAATAAAATGGAGGAGGGGAGAAGGAAGTTATGGGTCCCCACTGCAGGGGGGGGGGAGTGCATATCTAAATACATCTATTAGTTTTTTATTTCAGCCTCCTTCCAAGGAGCTCAGGGCAGGTTCTCCTCTCTTCTGTTAGTACTATAAATTAGGTTAGGTTAAAAAAGAACGACAGGCCGAGGGTTACTCCATGAATTTCACAGCAATTTGTGTGAGGAAAGTTAGCTAAGAGTGGGTTGCATTCATGCACCAAAGTTATGGTTTGATTGATCAAACTCAAGTTAGTTGTGATATCTGTGTAGATGATCCAATAAACTGCAGTTTACTGGGTGGCACCAAACTTGGATTGTCGACCTCTAGGAAAGGCCTGAAGAGTTCCTGGAATTACAACTGATCTCTACACTGCAGACATCCGTTCCTCTGGAGAAAAATGGCTGCTTTAGAGGGTGGACCATATGGCATTATGTGCCACACAGGTCATGCTCCTTCTGAAATCCTGCCCTCACCATGGTCAACCTTCAAATTTCCCAACCTGGAGTTGGTAACCCTATATAGATGGGACCTGGAGATCCATTGGAATTATAGCTCATCTTCAGACTAAAGAGATCAATTCTCCTGGAGATAATGGCTGCTTTGTATGGTGGATTCCATGACATTATACTTTACTGAATTTCCTTCCCACCACAAATCCTGCCCACTCTTGGCAACACCCCCGAAGTCTTCAGGTATTTACCAACCCAAAAATGTCAGTCCTAATTCTGAAGCACCTCCTATTTCACTGAGGTGAAAGAATGGCTTTGGAGGAAGAAGGAATTTGGGCACTAGGAAACCACGTGATGGGAAATCCCAGCAACCTTTGGCACCATGTTGAGGAATACTGCTTTAACCAGTACACAGTATTGGTTCTCTGTGGCTACTGTGGTTATTTCTCCAGTTAAGGTCTATGTTTGGTTTAGGCTGCGTCTTCCAAACAGGAAGATGCATTCAGTGTACTTTGGAAACTCGATGGATTTTTTTTCAAGCCATCAGCTAAAGAAGAGCTACCTTTTTACCTAATTCAGACCTGCCCTGCCACCAAGGTAACTAACTATTAAGAATGCTCTTAACAAAACTGCAAAACTGCAGGTGTTGTAGGCAATTTGCCCTGTTCAGCAGACTGCTTTATTGTCTGGTGTCTTTGGATGAAAGATGGTGCACTCGCAAATAAATATTTTACAATCATTTGCCCTTCCCCCACCCTTATTTTATATTTTGAAGTTTGAGAAACTTCATGAAGAATTAAAGCATGTCTCTTCCTTGTCTGTAGCGCTCTCTCTCTCTCTCTTTCCCTCTCTGTCTCTTTCTTCATGGAACTGCGCCAGAATTCATAATACCAAAAACTGGATCAAAGTTAAGCTCCTTTCATGTGGGCTGCTGACAGTGTGTGCAAAGGGCTGCTTTTGGCACTGCAGAGATGTGACTCCAAGGCAAGGGATCAGCCTCACTGATTCATGCAGGAAAAGTAGAACAGAGTCCCCAGGATAATTAGGACAGCTAATGGAAAAGGAACTCTCTCTCTCTTTCTCTCTCTCTCTCTCTCTCTCTCTCTCTCATACACACACAGATTACTCCGCCATTCTAATAGGGTCTAGATAGAAATGCTTACATGGATCTTTATGGCACCATACAACACAGCATGTATGGAATATGAAACAATGTGGTGCAGCCATTCATAAAGGCTTCCCTTACCCTACCTCGTTTTGGAGATTTTACAGTTTCGTGTGATAAATGACCAACAGATATGCTCCACCATATGGCAATTGTTTATACTAAGCAGTGAGTACCTTTCCCCATCTATTTTTTGACCAGTGTCTGAAGCTCAAAGCAGGCAAGTGCTTGCTTGTGTTAAATTGCTGGCTTCAGAAAAAAACAAAAAAACAAAAGTGAAGTCTCTACAATACTCAAGACACGTGTGACGATTGTTTTACTATGATATAGTATCTTCAGTAAAAATCCCAGTACTGAAATAAACAGCAAATGGGAGAAACATCTTTTCATAGTCAGTTCACTTAATATTGGCTAAAATATTTGGGGGATGGCTGTTTTGACCTGATTGCACAATTTAGAATTTTGTAGGGGTATGACGTGATGGGGGAGGACTTACAGCAGATGTGATATTATTGTGTGTGATGCATTTATAAATGAGGAAGACAGTTATAGGAAATAGCAAACTAGTAACAACCCAGTGGGAGAGTATGTGATTTATCTACAGGAAACCACAAGTGAAATCTATGGAATCTCAGAAAGGGACTCAAGTAAGAGGGGTAGGAAAAAACCCTTCTTTTGACTTTGGAGTGTTCATAAATATGTTCAATCCAGAGAAGACTGGCAAGAATATGGAAATCAGTCAGTGAACACTAAATTGCAGCCTTCTTTGAGGTCTTAACCTTTAATGGAAAACTACCTGCAGGTTCTCAAATTTATCTTTGTCATCATGAGAGGAAACTTGTTCAGTGACAACCATTTCTAGTAACAGACAAATAAGGCTGACAAACTCCTGATGGGACCTTGAGATTAGAGCTCATCTCCAGATAACAGAAATCAGTTCCCTGGAGGAAATGCTTTGTAAGGTGGATTTTCATATTGTCTTTCTAAACTAGAGATTATTTGTTTCAAGTAAAGTGGTACAGGGACATGACTTTTACACAGCAAATTTGCTTCTACAAATGAATTGCTTCTGAAATTATATGGCCACTTCAATCAGAGCTACTTTCCCCCAATACCCAAACATCCCCTTTTTTGCTGTGCAATCTTCCTCAGAGTTTTTTAAATATTCTATGTTGAGCACTATAGCATTATTAATCACTACAGTGCTATAGCATTATTGCACTATAGAGCACAACATAGAATGTATTTTTAAAAAAAAACCTCTGAGAAAGATCACACAGTGAAAAGGGGCAGGAAAAAAGCATTGCAGGACATTTTACACAGCACACCGTGGTAATTCAGAAGCATGAGGGAATGGCGAAAATCAGAGGAAAGCCATTTTGCTAACCCGATGCAATTGAATTTCTTTGAACATGCAAGTCAAATCTCCTAGCAGGTGGTCACTAAAATCGGTCTGTCTGAAATGACAGGAAAAAAATTAGCAACCAAGTACAAAGGCAGTTTGAAAAACCCCTATGGAATGATTCCTAATTTATATCTCTCCTCTCTCTCACCAGGCTGTGCCCTAAAATCTCCAGGTATTTCCCAATACACAGTTGGCAAACCTAAGCAACTGGCTTTCTAAGTTAAAAAATCATTGACCAGGAAAATCTATGATGGCAATAAAGCTACAAATATAATTGCTGACACCGCACAAATCACTCTTGAAGGCTTGTACAGGACTTAGAGCTGCCAAGCACACACACACACAGACGCACACCCGGCCACTGGTGGGAAATCAGGGTGGATATGTTTGCCAGATCCAGATTGGAAAACTCCATTTGGGGATGGAGCTTGGGGAGGACAGGAACCTCCAGGTGGTGCAAAGCCAAAGAGTCCATGCTTCAAAGCTTTCGTTTTCTCCAGGGAAACTGATCTGTGAAGTCTAGAGACGAGCTGTGATTCAGGGGGGTTTCCAAGTCCCATCTGGAGGCTGGCATCCCTACTAGGACTGAGGTTGCTAGGCCATGCCTGGTAATTTATGAAAGCTGGGGGGGGAGGGGGTTGTGACACAGGGTGTGCTGGCATTGCATGCACCATCTGTGAGAAGAAATACAGCAGTGCAAATGGGAGGAAACTACCCGCTCCCAATGCAAAATATATTTTAAAATCTAGCTTGAGAAATGCCTAAAGTTACACAGAAAAATATGGGCAATTACTTAGAAGAAATGTATATATTAGGAAGAGGAAAATCCAGGGGTTATTCTGAAGCAAATTGTTTTATATTGTAAACCGCCATGGGACGGCAATTGCCATGAGTGGTGGTATATAAATAAAAACCATACTAAATAAATGAGTAAGTTGTGCAACAAGAAGAGCATCATCATTATATAGTCAGCTATGAATAAAAAAATAAATAATATATATGAATAGCACACATATATAGGCTGGTAACATGCCTATATATGACGGCTGGTAACAGGCTGTTTTGAATGATTGTCTGCAGATAAATAAATGCTATGCTTTCCTTCAGTTATGAAGCGTGCTTCTTTCTTGTATGAAGCCACCAATCAAATGATGAGCTGAAGATACCAGTTTCTCTCATATAGGCAAGGTAGAAACTTGTGGCTGACTGTATGAGGATGTTAGTTCTTCTTGTTCCATTTTTGCACCCATGTTTGCACAAGAGAAGCCATTGGATTTTCCTGTTTCTAGTATATGCATTTCTTCAATACAATTGTATATGTTTTTCTGTGTAAATGTATATGTTTTTCAAAATAGATTCTTTGTATAGATTTCATTTGTAGTGAGTCATCCCACCCACCCCTTTTTTTGGGCTGATGCACTTTTCTGAAGACTGCTTTGAGGGGTTGCCTTTCTCTTTATTTTGTTGCTTGCACTATGACATCACTTCTGGTGTTGGTGGGGGGGGGATGGAAATGATATTGCAGGGCTCTACAAGTCACCAGAACCTCTATGGTTTTGCCATAGAGAAATTCCGACAGCATTGTTGATGTCACTTCTGGGCTTTCTCCAGAAGTAAAAAAAAATTCTCCCAGTTCAGAGAAGTGGTAGGCAACAACAGTTTCTGATGGGAGGTCTCCTGACAAAACAGGACATCTGGCTAACCTATGACATGACACGCCCTATAACCTATCAGATATTTGTAGTTCATAGTAGATTCTACAATGAGTTAATGGCTAAGGCAAGATTTGTCTGGGCATGATTTTTTTTTCTAGACAACCCCTTCCTGTAAACAGGCTTGGGTTGGTTAACATAAAAAAACATATACAAAGCTAAAATCATAAAACATAATTTTGAATGAAGTACCAGACTGGTAGGTCGTTAGTGCATGGTTGGAATAAGAGCTCCAACAGTTCATTAATGAGGTAAGATTGTATTGATCCCAGTTCTCATTTCCCGTAGTGGGGAAGAGGAGAGGGGGGGATGGAGGCCCGTTTCAATGTGGTGTCATGCCCACATCCTCAGCTCTAGTGCCAGGGGATGCGCCAAAGGCAGGTGATCTCCTGGAGACACCGGGAGAACCAGCTGTCAAGGATCAGGTGCGGTCTGATGTCCTGGAGAATGAGCAACCTGGTATCAGTCAGGCGGGGACCCAGACCTATTATGTAAAACCCCAGAACAAGACACCCACCTGTCCTGAAGACTTGCTGGAAGAGCAGCGCTGTAGGAAGAGTGCCATCTTACAAGCCCTTCAGGTCTTTGATAGTTCTGATGGGGCCTGGATATCTGCTCATAGCTCGTTCCACCAGGCTCGTGTGAGGGCTGAAAAGACTTGAGAAGCCACATTCTGCACCATGTGGAGTAAAGCAAAGGGAAGGGTACATTATGCTCTTCTATGAGGGTTAAGATGCTTGTGCAAGGTACCCAAATGAGACCTGAAGCAGACCCTTCCCCCATCCAGGCTCCTGAACCTTACATCTTGTGCCACCTACAGTATAAAAACAGTCTGTGGAACAATCTAGCACCCTCTAAGTTGCAATTTCCAGCATCAGGCATTATAAGATCTGGTCTCAGCACTTGACAGCTGGGCTTCTCTCAGAGCTGACCTAGTGTCTAGTTGCCCATTCCCTAGATTTAGCTTTCTCCGTTGGAAAATATAGCCAGGGCATGCTTTGACTTTGCCTCTGGCCCCTTACGCCCCTGCCTTTGGGGGGAGGCGGGTAAGAAATTTCATCATCATCATCATCATCGACTGAGTCCTAGGACCCTGACAGCTTTTAAAGGCCAATATGGCCTCTTCCTAGGGTTAGGAAATGCCTTGAGACTTTGGGGAGCTGAGAGTGGGTGGGATTTGGGGTGGAGAGGAAAGCCCATGGAATATACTGCTATGGAGTTCACCCTCCAAAGCAGCCATTTCCCCCCAGGGAAACTGGTCTCTGTCACCTGGAGAAGAACTATAATTCCTGGGGATCCCCAAGTTCTGCCTAATGACTGGCATCCCTACTTCACCCATTCAACCTTGCAGAAAATTCTACACAGGATCCAAACAACAGGACAAGATGGTCTTGAAAAATCCCCCCACCCCTCAAAAAAAATCCCCTTTTTACATCCAGCCTGATGAAATGTTCGTGTTGGACTGCAAGTTTGCATGCTGTTCTGTGTATTTTCGCTAGCCTTAAAGAAATAATAAATGTTTTTTTTATTTAAATCAGCATGGCTGCCTGGACTCTCAGGCTTTCTCAACCAGGGTTTCTTGAAACCCTGAGCTTTCTTGCTAGCCCTGGAAGGGTTTCCTAAATGGGTGGGAGTTAATTAATTTTGTATGTATATTTTAAATTTGTTAAACATTTACCAGGTGATATGAGCATATTCTGTCATGTCAACTCCCCAAAGGACCAGTGATGGGCCTGGAGGGGGTGGGAAGGGAGAGGCCCTGGGTGGGTGTGCACACTTATGCTTCTCACCATATTCTGCATGATTGTGCCCTTTCTGAGCCTTCTCAAAGCCTTAAGAGTATTTCAGCGGGTTCTCAACAGTAAACAAATTGAGAAAGCCTGCTCTAAGCCAAACTAGACATGCTGGTTTTCTAAGGGCCTTTTCGCACAGGGATCTTTGTTGCAAATTGTTTGCGGAATGAAAAATCGCCATTTAAAATAGTGGAATTCGTCGTTATGCATACCTGCCTTTGTAGTGGAATCAGTTGCGTTTTTTAGCGTTTCCCACAGGCTTCCGGTCTCGGCAGAAATCGCTAGAAAGGAAGCGCTATTGCCAAGCTCGTCCCGCCCCTGGCCATCAAGCAGCCAATGGGCAGCCGTTAGCATGCTCCCAAACAGCCCCTTTCCCTTTAAGAAAGGTTTTTAAAAAAAAAAAAACGACCCATAGCAATGAATCTAGGTAGATTCGTTGCTACGGAGAGACCCATCCAGCTGCCTAATGTGAGCTGTCGTTTGATTGTATGATCATTTGCACGCTGCCTCGAGTGATAAAAAAAAAAATCCCCCCCCCTCTCACGGGCACGATTTTCGGCTGAATTTATTTGTAAAAAATAAAGGGACTTTATTTCAGCAAACGGGCTTTTCAGTTGTTTGTGCTTAGTGACTAAAGGTGAAGGACTGAAGCCAGGGAAGCCTCTAAACAGAAAGAGGCTCGCCGGTGCGTTTATCCTCGCTCGCTCGGAGAAAAAAAAATGGCGATCGCTTCGCCGGAAGTTTGGAGGAGAGAGCCAGGGGGAGGGACTTTGAAGAACCAGCAACAATGGTAACGCACAGGTCTTTAGCGCTACTGTTGCAGATTGGTTGCAGGAGTGTATCGCTATCCGGAGGGTGAATCCACTTTTCTGGATTCCCCTGAAAGCGCCACAACGAAGCGCTTTTTGCTGATTGGTTTCAGGATTGTTGCAGATTGTCTACGACGTCGTGGGTTATGGCAAATTAGTAGCGTTTCCAAATAGCAACCATTCTGCTACTTTGAAGCCGTGCGAAATGGCCCTAAGAGTTGGGTCTGGGTTGCCTGGACCCAACACTGTCTTCGCTCAGCCTCAGGATAGCTGTGAGAAATAGCTGTTAAAAATAAAGGCAAACCTGTTTGGGCTTGAAGTGGCACCATGGGTGGAGGAAGAACTCCTGCCTTCTCCTTCCAACTTTTTTCCCGTGCCAAAATGGCATTAGGGAAGAGTTATTTACATATTTTTATTGTTCCACATGGAGTGCCCTGTGCACATGGAGGAGCATAAACAGGGAAATAACTTCCCCCAATGCCACTTTGATGTGGGGAAATAGCGGGGGGAGGGGGAGGAGCCCTTTCTCCCCTTCTGCTGGAATTCCAAGCCCAAGTGGACTTTCCCTTTATTTTTTTAACAACCATACTCTGCTGGGAGGCTATGGGGAAAGATAGTCGGGTCCAGGAAACTTTGACTCAACGCTTTGACGGCCTGCACATCTAGTTTGTCCCTGTGTCTAACACAGAGAAAATTTTATGTCTTTATAATTATTACTAGGGGCCAAGCCCATTGCATTCAGGAATACAACAGGTGCTAGATTAGGGGGGTGGAGGGGAAGAACTCTGCAGACAGCCTCCCCCTCCCCCAGGACCTAGAATGGCTGCAGGCAGCTGTTAGGGAACTCACCGGCAGTGGCAGCTCTCATGCGGCAGGGATTTGCAGCCTACAAGCCTCAGAGGGAAGGAGGAGGGGGTGGTCAGGGGTGGGGTATGGAAGGCAATTGGTTGGCCACTAGACAGATAAGCTACCCTGAATGGGGGTTAAGTGCTGAGTGGCACTTAAGCCATGAGACACACTCCTCCTCCAAGACCTTACCAGACATATTAAGTGGAACAGATTAGATTCATAGATCACCCTTTAAAAGATCCAACTATTAAAGCTCCCAGCCCAACAGTTCTTCCATCTAGCCTATAACCTGACTATTGGCCAGGAACATATGCCCAGCCATGAAAGGGCCGGGGACCTAGAGAGGAGAGGCGGAGGGGCCCATGTGATGTTAAGCTGTCCTGGCCTCAGCCATAGACCTGGTGGAAGAGTTCCATCTTACAGGTCCTGCGTAACTGTGATAGCTCTGTCAGGGCCCTAATCTCATGCTCCCAGGCTGGTCAAAGCCAGATGGATCTCTTTGGAGCCAGGGAATTACCAAAAGACTGGCACATGTGGAACTTAATGAGAGATGAAGGAGGAGGAGGAGGAGGTTTTTTATATGCTGCTTTCTTCTACAAGGAGTCTCAAGGCAGTTTACATACTCCTTCCCTTTCCTCTCCCCACAACAGACACCCTGTGAGGTGGGTGAGGCTGAGAGAGCCCTGATATCACCGCTCGGTCAGAACAGCTTTATTCGTGCTATGGCAAACCCAAGGTCACCCAGCTGTTTGCATGTGGGGGAGGAGCGGGGAATCAACCCCAGCCCGCCAGATTAGAAGCCGCCACTCTTAACCTCTACACCAGGCTGGCTCTATAGTCCCTCAGATATGCAGGACCTGGGTCTTTCAGAAGAATAGCAAAAATCAAGGACTACATCCATCTGTCATTACTGAAAGGCTGTTACAAACAACAATGGCTAAGAAGGCTAGGCACTAAATGTCAAAGAGATCCTTCCAAAGACCTGACTCTGATATATATTATCCTGTGCAGCTACCAGCATCAGCAGTCTTAGCTTAGGAATTAAACGCAGCACTATCCAAACCGTCAGCATGAAGCTTTTTGGTCCTGATCCCAGCAGAGCTTGTCTGGACTTCAGAAATGACAGCCATGACTTCCGTTAGTTTTCGACTGCTGTCTGTTTGGCCCCATTTCTCAGAAGTATGCATGTGTGGCTAGAGGTCATGATTCATTTTTGAACCTCTTAACTTCCCTCCCACACACACACACACACACACACACTGTATTCCACATATCGCTAAGCTATTGCAGAGAAAATGTGACATTTAATTCTGCCACGCATAGTTCATGGGAAGGCATGGCTCTAATCAGGATTTCCAGTTAAACGTTGGCTTCCTCATGGCCCTTCAGCAGGAGAAGACTATGATATCATATTCACACAGAAGGAAAACCTCATGACCTAATGCTGTAATGAACTGCTTGCTGGCTCCTCCAAGTCCTTACATGCTCAGTAAGAGGTTTGGGCCTATCCTTATTGTGTTTGGTTGAATGCCAGAGAAGGTGTCTATAACATAGTCACCCTATTCTAAAGTAGTGACTCGTATTCTCAGAACAGTGTGCAATGTAGAGCCCCAAGGACAATATTATTATTTCATGTGCTGGTCACACTCCATAGGCCTTCTCACCATCCCATCACTTTCAACTATTCCTTAGCCTTCCACCAAAGGGCCCACACCTTTCCTGTTATTCTACTTTGTGGAACAGGTTAGTGGTGGACATGGGAAGTGTGTAGTCTTTTCAGGTGTTCAAGAAGAGGCACCATTGGCCAGGACTTTTAATGGGCCTTTAATTATGGTTGTTGGCCCTGATGAGATTTCTTTCATTGTTTCATGGTTTTCCTCCCATGGAATTGATTGTGTGAGGTTTCTTATAGTTTTATTGGATTGAATGTAAGCCATCTGGAGACCATTTACGGAGACAAAGTAGGATTGGGGGGGAGGAAATACAACAAATAAAATACTGTAATAGAAATGCTGTCCTGGCATGCAAACCAGAGACATGTGGCACCTTAAACACTATTTTGGGACACATTTATGTACTAGAGACCACTGAATCAGATCCTTGAAATGTGGCCTAAATGGGCAGATACAATGCACAGAAAAGTAAGGAACTTTAAAAAGCAATATCGCATCAAGTTTCCTGACAAACGATAGTTTCACTCTACATAGACAGGGTGGCTCAGAGCCCTGAGTCCACCTCACAATCAAATCGCAGCAGGGGGAGAGAAGTTCACAACCAAGAGGGTATAAAATGTGGCTCCTCACTCAGCTATGACACCCAGCAGCTAAGCCACACTGCTAGGGGTGAGCAGAGAGACATGGTGGCTCAGAGCCCTGAGTCTACCTAACACTCAAACCCCACTGGGGGAGAGGTGATCACAATCAAGAATAACTAAAGAATGTGCTCTGCTTTTAACAAATTAGTGCCCTCTCTATTGACACTGTGATCCACACAATGGTCACCTCCAGACTAGATCATTGGAACTCACTCTATGCAGGGCTACCCTCTCAGTTGCTTCAGAAAGACCAGCTGGTCCAACATGTGGCTGCACAAGTCCTTATAGGGACTCAGTGGAGGGCACACTTAAGACCTGTGCTCTCCCAGCTGCACTGGCTCCAGATTAGAAACAGAATCAGATTCAAGGTTTCAGTCATGACCTTTAAAGTCCTAAGTGGTCTGGGACCATCATACCTGTGGGACCGCCTCTTCCCAGCATGCCTCCCAAAGAGTTATACGCTCTAATGAGCAAAACTTGCTCAAGATCCCCAGCACCAAGAAGATCAGATTGGCCTCAACCAAGGCCAGGTGGAACATTCTTCCAAATGAGATCAGTGCCCTGTGGGACCTTGAACAATTCTGCAGGGCTTGTAAAACAAAGCTGTTCCACCAGGCCTCCAGTTGAGGCCTAAAACAACATCTGAAGTATGCTGTTCTTCCTGTCAAAGCCCCTAGTAATATACCAACTGGGGCTAGTATGAACCTACCACCTCCTCTCTTCTCCTTCTCCAGCAGCAGGAGAGCTAGGGAAGTGATTTTTATATTTAAACGTTATTTATTTTAATAACTTTATATTTTATCTGTATTTTATCTTAGACGTCGGGTTATTGTGATGGAGCCCACCCTGAGACTCAGGAGACAGGGAGGGCAACAAATATAGCTCTAAGTAAATGAACTGTCTACATCCAACAGAGGAAAGGCTGGAAAGCTGATCTGATCAATAACATTCTGGTCCCATAGAGCAGGATGGGAACTCTTTTACTGGCAGCAGTGCCTGTTAAGCTTTAGAGGGCTCCTCTTGGTGTTTCAAGGCTGGTGAAGCCCACCTCCTGTTACTTTGAAGTTTTGTAAACAGTTTTATTGAGCGTAGACAGTCAGGAACGCCAAACTGCCACAGACCACCACAAACAGCATGAAAGTTAGTGGGATATCCGTGCCAGTCTTTCCTTCACAAATCACAAACGGGCCAAGATTTGCAACCAACTTTAGTTCTTGAGCAAGTTTGTGCCCTTTTCTACTCACTGTGCTTCTCCTTCGTGTTTGCAGGAATAAAGGCTGGGAGAAAGTCAGCTAGAGTGCATGAGATGACCATGACAAACCTCTGGAAGAGAAAGCATGATGTGGCTTCTCCACCATAGCCATTTCTCAGATTAAAACTGAGCTTCTTTGGAGCTGTTTCGGGATTTTTTTTAAGTTAGGGGAACTCATGGTGGCAAAGAGCCTCTTGTGGCGCAGAGTGGTAAGGCAGCCGTCTGAAAGCTTTGCCCATGAGGCTGGGAGTTCAATCCCAGCAGCCGGCTCAAGGTTGACTCAGCCTTCCATCCTTCCGAGGTCGGTAAAATGAGTACCCAGCTTGCTGGGGGGTAAATGGTAATGACTGGGGAAGGCACTGGCAAACCACCCCGTATTGAGTCTGCCATGAAAACGCTAGAGGGCGTCACCCCAAGGGTCAGACATGACTCGGTGCTTGCACAGGGGATACCTTTACCTTTTTTTACCTATGGTGGCAAAGACTCTTACAATAGTTGAGGGGTGACTAAACGTGCTATTGGAATTAAATCCCCACTGACATCACTGGTAGGCGGAAGTGCTACCAAGTAAAACTTCATACGATGTTGGACTGAAAACAAGAGAGTATTGTTTTCCCCACTCCTTCACGTGCAGCCAGCTGGGTGACCTTGGGCTAGTCACACTCCTGTGAGAACTGTTCTCAGAGAAGTTCTCTCAAAGCTCTCTCAGCCGCTCCTACCGCACAGGGTGTCTGTGGTGGGGAGAGGAAGGATAGGAGATTGTAAGCAGCTTTGAGATTCCTTTGGGAAGTAAAAAGCAGGATATAAAACACCAGCTCTTCTGTTGTTTCTCCCTTAACCTTGTCAAGTCCCGAAACAAATGTTTTGGTACTTCAAAAAATACACAGGGGAGACAGAAGATCACCTGAGCTCCTATGTTGTGGGCCCAATCAGGATCAGGCCCTCATGGCATTTTTTTTTAATTGTTGAATTCTTCTGTAAAATGGCCTTGGAGGCCATAAGTCAAAACCATGGCTGCCATAATGAATAGTGTGGTCCTAAGCTTCTAGTCACAGTTCTGACAGCTGTTATCACAGAACAGTCCTGTCAGAGCTCTCTCAGCCCCACCTACCTCACAGGGCTTCTGTTGTGGGGAGAGGAAAGGGAAGGGGATCGTAAGCCACTTTGAGATTCTTTGGGGTAGTGAAAAGCAGGGTATAGAAACCAACTCTTCTTCCTTTATTAGAAGGATTGGACATTTTTTCTAGTCCTGCTCTCAGTGCAAAGAGTCTAGAACCAAATAAGTCCAGAATGAGGGGAAGCACTTCACATTACTTTTATAATGATACAATTCAAATGTAAGGTGACCAGATTTTAACATTGGTAAAGCGGGACACCATTGACCAGGAGGGTTCTTGATTAAAAATTTGGTCTATATGGAGCAACAAAATGTTTCATAGAATGCATAGAATGCAAAAATAGTATTGTAGTATATATTTTTTAATTTCAACATAAGTACAATTTGCCAGGTGCCCCCAGATGTCCCTCCAAAAGTCAGATAATCTGGTCACCTTATTCAAATGGGTAGTTGTGTTGGTCTGAAGTAGCACAAAAAAATCAGAGTCCAGTAGCACCTTTAAGGCATGAGCTTCTGAGTGCAAGCACTCTTCCTCAGACTATGAACGGACCATCATTATATTCCCACTGTCATAGTCTGAGGAAGAGTGCTTGCACTTGAAAGCTCATGCCTTAAATAAATCTTTGTTAGTCTTAAAGGTGCTACTGGACTCTGATTTTACATTACTTTCTATTTACATATTCTGATCCTAGGAAGAGGTGTGAACTTTGGTGCCATCCCTTCCTTGTGACATCTGAAACAGCATAATCACCATTACTGCGAACCACAGTTTGCTCTTCAAGCTGAAATTAAACCTAAAATTATAAACCAGTTTGAATCTCTGGTACGAGAGAAAAAAATTGATAGTAAAAAACAACGAAACAGTTAGCCAGGTAATATGTCAACGTGAATCCCAGAGGTTGCTAACCATAAGGAGAAGAAGTAGAAAATAAAAGAACCAATGGAAAGGATGGAGATGTACAAGCCCGTTTCGAAACAACGTTACCTGCCCTCTTAAACATGAGTGAAACTAAATTAGCTAAAATATAAGCATGCAGTTTTAACTGGGTTGTAAAAACAGTGAAATATGTATTCCCAAGACAAATTAATAAACCCTCAGAGGCTTCAGTTGCTTTTATTTATTGCAACCTTTTGACTGCGGCAGAACCCCTGAAATAATTTTTCAGGCTTTGAGGAGCTCTGGAAGGGATGTCTGCTGGCCATGCCTCCCTGCCACAACCCATAAGTTACATGTCACCAGAAGTGATATCGCCACCTGCATTGTGAGGCTGCCTTGAGGAGGACTCGGGGGGGGGGGGGGGAGAGAGAGAAAGGCGGTGTTTTAGGTGGGAGTAGGCATGCAGTTTCTGCCCCCTTCCAGGCACAGAAACCCCAAGAGACACTCAGGAGAGGGTCCCATGGAAGCAGCTGGTTCCCTAGCTTATGGCTGCGCCCATTAAGGCAGGAAGGGGAAAGCTACGGACCCCCCCCCCCGGGACTCATGTGGACCCCCTGGGATTCCCGGACCTCTGGTTGGGAATCCCTCATTTATAGGGTAAATATTCCTCATGGCTCAGAATCCTATGCATTTTTGCTTTCACAATAAGAATCACATATGGATTAGTCGCTTCATATGCCTATGAGAATGAGAACCCACTATGACTCGAACAAAAAGTATGCAAATAGCAAACGAATTCATATCAAATAATTGTTGAAGACTTAGAACTAATTTAAACCGGAGTCTGGTTGGTTATTTATTCAGTGGCACCAGTGTGCATGTCTCTACAAAACACGCAAGCCCATGCCCCAAGGTGCTCGTCATCTGAGATATGACACTATGCAGAGAGAAGTGAATTCCTTTGATAACCTATTATGGGGTCATCACCCCAGATATGTCACATGAGGTACTGACCTAACATAATGTGGTCTAAATTATTTATCAGGGCCTAATACAATATAAATAATAAAAGTGCTGTCTGGTCTTTTTGATAGTATAAAGGAGGTATCCGCATCACTTTGGGAGTTAATAAAGAGGTCATCACGAATATTTCCCTGAAGAACATACAGTTCCTTGGCGTGATTAAAGAAGTGTGTTAGCTCAGACCAACTGTGCCAGTGCAATCTTAATCAGAGTTATTCTGTATACATCCATTTAAATCTGTAACAACTTGCTCTGAGGAGATGTCTAGACACACAACACTGCCCCTCAGAGCGGTTGCCAAGGGGGGAGATATGCCCAGGTACTCTTATACTTCTCTGTGCCACCCCTTTATGCTCCAGGGATGATAAACTTAGTTGCCCCCACCAAGTTTTTAGCATATAGGAGGAGGAAAACTTTATTTATTTGATTTTTATACCACTTCTCCCCATAAGCAGGCTCAGGGCAGTTTACAGTAATAATAATACATTAAAACCAGTCCCCCTCCCCCTACTCTTAAATACCCTCTGCAGGACTAACTGGACTGGGGATGGTCTAAAATAGGGGGGAGCCAAGGGGAAAGCGGGAGGCACGGATAACTTCCAGACAGACATGGTCTCAAGTTGGAAGAGCGCCGTTTTGCAGGCCCTGACCAACTTTGACAGCTCTGTCAGCTTTCTTCTGTTTTTTACAAGAAGGATCCTTCTCAGGCTCTCTGTTTATCCACAGGTTAAGCCACACAGAAGACTTGAACAGCCATCAACCATGGCCCCTTCATTTCAGGGAGTATCTGGAGCTGAAGGAGAAGGGACAAAAATCCCTTCTGTCCATAGAAATTGTATGGGGGATCCAAGCCATAAACACAACCACCCAAAAGGTCCTGCTTCTGGATCGTTCATTCATTATCATTCATCCATCCATCCATCCATCCATCCATCCATCCATCCAATCAATTTGCATACCGCCCTTCATGCTCATCTCACCTGAGAGGTTATCCTGAGTATGTTTGGTTGGCAGAACTCAAAGAGTAGGAAAACCAATATGGGAGTAGATGTTCTGTCAGGTACTCTAGTAATCTGAACACAAATTATTGTTGTTGTTTATTAACATTTATTTCCCGCCACTCGCAAGAGCAGCTCGTGGCAGGTTACAAAAACCCCAATAAAATCCCATGATGATGATGTTATCGGTTCAGTCGTGTCCGACCCTCAGCGATTCTATAGAAAAGTCTTTGCCATGCGCCCCTGTCTCTGACTGCTTCTTTTAGTTGGTTCATAGTCATCCCTGTATCGGCTTTGATTGTGTCGAGTCAGCGGATCCTTTGGCGACCACGTTTCCTTTTGCCGCTGACCATGCCAAGCATTAATGATTTTTCTAGTGAGTTTGATCGCATTATGTGTCCAAAGTAAGTGAGCTTCAGCCATAACATGTAATCCCATACAGGGACATAAAAAGTTGTACAATAAACCCCAAAACAGTGCAAAAACATGGCAGTATTATTCAATTCTCCAAACAAATTCTAAGCAAAGTACGTGTAAAATCCCTCCAACTGAAATCTGACTTGAGCAGAGAGGAATGTGATCCACCTTGTGCATCAAACAAGCAACCTGGGCTGGGATGAGGCATACAGGTGACACTGTATAACACTTTATGAAGTCGCACAGCACTGCAGAGCAATATAGATAGGGTAAATATCAGGTTGTATACTGTAGCCCTCTTGAGAAATCTGAGGGCCGTTCCACACTGATTCTTTGTAGCAGGAGTGTGGCAAATTGAAATCGCTACTAATTTGTAGTTATGCACAACGTTGTTGACAATCTGCTACACTCCTGAAACCGATCCGCAAAAAGCGCTTCATTGTAGCACTTTCAGGGAAATCCCAAAAAGTGGATTCACCCTCCGGAAAGCGCTACAGTCTTGCAACCAATCTGCAACACCAGCGGGAAAGTTCTGTGCGTTACCATTGTTGCGGTTTCTGCAAAGTGCCTCGCCCTGGCTCTCTCCTCTGATCTTCTGACGAAGTGATCGCCATTTTTTTTTCTCGGAGCGAGCGGAGATCAACGCACCGGTGAGCCTTCGTTTACCCAGCGAGGCTTCCCCAGCTGCAGTCCCTCCCCAGAGCTGTTTTAAGTCACCAAGCACCACACAGCCCCGTTTGCTGGTTTATTTTCGGCCGAAAATCGCGCCCGTGCGGGGGGGGGGTATTTTTTTTTCACTCGGGGGGAGCGTGGCAATGATCAAACGGCAGCTCAAACACCACCTGCTAGCTAGATTGGTCTCTCCGTTGCAACGAATCAACGCAGATTCGTTGCAACGTGTTTTTTTTTTTAAACCTGCTTTAAAGGGAACGGGGCTTTTCGGGAGCATGATAACGGCTGTCCATTGGCTGCTCGTTTGATTGATGGCCAGGGGCGGGACAAAGCTCGGCAATATCGCTTCCTGGCTAGCGATTTTTGCCGAGACCGGAAACCTGTGGGAAATGATAGAAACGCAACTGGATTCCACTACAAAGCCAGGTATGCATAACGATGAATTCCACTATTTAAAATGGCGTTTTTTCGTTCCGCAACCAATTTGCAACATAGATCCTCGTCCGGAATGGCCCTGAGACATCCCTTCACTTGCAGCTCTGATCTTACTTTTCTTAGGGTCGCAAAAAGCCTTGCTTAAGTTTGGCTATACCAAATTCCTGTTTTCTCTATGATCTAAACATAGCTCAGTAGTTCCTTTGAAAGACAGAAAATAATGACTGCAAAGGAAAACTTGGCAGTGTTCAGGAAGAGTGCATGGGGGGGGGATCACTCCAAATCCAGTCTGTTTGAATGTTTTGAGTTAGCACAGTCTGAATGTATTCACCTGGATATTTTAAAAAGCTCCTTAGAAAAATCACTTTAATTACTTAATCTCACTATTTAAAAAACAACTTGCTGGGGCAAATTAACCTTACCTCATAGCCTTTGCTCTACAAAGATTATTAACCCTTAATTGTCACTTCAAAGCTCCAGTCTTGGGCCTGTCCCATTGAGTTTTGGTGGGAATGGATTTCTGAGTAAGCGTGCCTAGGATCACACTGAATGAATGGCTGGTAACTGTTGTACAGCTTCCTGCTGATCTGTTAGTTTATGAGTTGCTTATTAACTACACTTATATCCTGCTCTTATCGCCCGAGTGCAGGTTACCAGCTGATATCTGCTTCACTTTGGCAAGATAACAGTATCATATGAGCTCAGGCAATTTAATGGGTATAGATTAACAGTTGTGTCTTTCTTTTGGACTGCAAAAAGAAAGGTTCACTTATTTTGCTCCTTGAGCAAAAGGGAAGGGGTGACACCATTTTGTCAGGGATATGGACCCATACATTGATTTGGAGATAACAGGATGCATTCACCTACTCTACTCAATTTTGGTAGCAGATTTCCTTATCACAAGGAATCTTTCTCTGATGCAAGAACTCTTCCATGGGTGGAACAGCCTCTTACAGAGAAACAAAGCGGGTAAACCACTAGATACCTGGACATGTTGGGTGGCATCTTGACATGCTGTTCCAACTAACTCCCTCCTCCAACACAAGGAGCTTTGTAGTGCTTTAAGTGACTATATTTAACAAGTTGGACTAAAAAATAATGAAGGTGTCTCAAGGCTGAGCTGACTGATTCCACCAGGTGCACCAACCTACTTTAAGGTAACCAGCCTTCTGGGATTAAGTGAATGGCAACCCAGGAGAGGGCCTTCTCAGTCATGGCCCCATATCTCTAGAGCTCTCTCCCCATGGAGGGTCATCTGTCCACTTTTGTTGCTCCCTTCCACCAGTGAGTGAAGACTTCTTGTTTTGTTTGGCATTCATTCCCTCAGTGATCCTTCTTTCCTGCCCAATGTTTTGTTTTATTTGTTGTTGTTTGGATGGTTTTAGTGGTCTAAAATGCAGTTTTTCTATGTGTAAATGTGTTAGCTGCTTTAGTGGCACTTGTAAGGGCATCAAAGGTGGGATATAAATGTTGCATAAGAAATAGCTACTTTCAGCTACGATTGTCACCTATGGATGAGGACATACCTGGGGATCTTGGGAGTGGAGCCCGGGGAGGGTGGGGTTTTGGGAGGACTTCAACATGGTGCAATGCCACTCACTCCACCCTCCACCCTGCCATTTTCTCCAGAGGAACTGCTCTCTGTCAACTGGAGAATAGTTGTAATAGTAGAAAATCCCCAGGCCCCATCTGGAAGCTGGCAACCTTACATCCAGCATTTTTGGTTTGTTTGTTTTTCTGAAATATTGTGACATACTGATGGATTCTTAAAAAGAACGGACACAAATTGGCTCACAAACTAAAGTACATCACAAATTTTGGGTGGTTTGTGAAGCAATGCTCATGAACTGAAGAGCTGCCAAAAACTTTCATAAATTTGTTGGCAGTTCATGGCAGTTTGTAAAGAGCAGATAGCAGGTATTTAAACCCTGCTTTCTACTGATCAGCTGTCTGAGACATGTCATCCCCTGCTCTCTGCTCACTACTATCAATCACAAACCAAACTGAACTGCAAAAATGTGGTATATGCCCATCCCTAATTATTGGATTTACAATCTAGGGTTTTTTTTTATTTGTTTGTTTGATCCCACCTGTATTTATTGCAAACAAAATCTGATGCAAACTAGGCAAAACAGAGAAAATGTAAAAAATAAAAACAATTTTAAAACCCACATAATCCGGCAACAGTTCTTAAATTGTTCTCTCCTGCTTTTCTCCCACTCTAGGGATTCAATGCAGCTTACAAAACAAAGATCACAGAATGACATCAATACAATTCAACAGATTTGCATACACTCTTGAAGCAGGTGATAAATTACAAGGTTGTCCTGAGCTGATTTGGGTTCTGGCTCTCACAGAGCCACTGCTGTAAGCCATACTCTCTTCTCCCTCAGCTGGCATCTCTGGCTATAAGTTACTTACGGGAAGATGGGTCTTATCCAGCTGTTTACTGTTCCCCGTTCCCTCCCTCCATGTGCTGGTTACAAGGGTAGATTACTGCAGTGTACCTTTGCAGACCTGCCTTTGAAGACAGCCCAGAAGCTTCTTTTCATTCAGTATAGCAGCCTAGCTGGTGACAGGTGGTAAAACCGCCAGTGCTTAAAGAATGGCTGTCGGTTCACTCCTGAATTCAGTTCAAAGTACCTGCCTTTAAACCACAAACAATCTGAAACTAGGACCACCTGCTAGGTGCAAGCTGATGAGTAACCACTAAGGACACAGGCCTTTTCTGTTGGGGGTCCCTGCTCATGAAATGGCCTGCCACACAACACTGAATGTGATGTCTTCTCAGTGTTGGGCAAAGCCATTTTTGTTTCCTTGGGTATTCTAGGATGGCAGTTATCTGTGCTTTTCTTGGGGCTTGTTGTTGGTTGGCTATTACCTTCATTTCTTCTGATGTCTCTTTCTTTTGCTGCTGCATCCTTTTAGAGAAAGTTTTTACACTGTCCTCTTTGCATCTTCTACACTGAAATCCTACACAGAGATACTCCACTTGAAAGCCATTGCAGTCAAGTGACAACAGGCTAACAGAGCCATCCTGTATTCCCCAAATCAACTAAAGAGAGCCAGTTTGGTGTAGTGGTTAGGAGTGCGGACTTCTAATCTGGCAAGCCAGGTTCGATTCTGCGCTCCCCCACATGCAGCCAGCTGGGTAACCTTGGGCTCGCCACGGCACTGATAAAACTGTTCTGACCGGGCAGTGATATCAGGGCTCTCTCAGCCTCACCCACCTCACAGGGTGTCTGTTGTGAGGGGAGGAATGCGAAGGCGACTGTAAGCTGCTTTGAGCCTCCTTCGGGTAGGGAAAAGCGGCATATAAGAACCAACTCTTCTTCTTCTTCTAAAGCTGATTTCATAATGAACAGTATACTACTTTGTACATTTGAGCATCGGAATAAACCTCTGAGTTAATTTTTTAACTGAGTGTGGTATATATACAATTACATTAAAGGAATATTTAAAATATGCTACAGTTTACACCAAGCTAGTATTAAAGAGATCTTAAACACCAGCATTAATTCTGATTGATGCTGAGGCAAGGTAACATACCTGAATGACAGCACAATAGCGCCACCTATAGGTTCTTGCTAACCTAAAGGAGAGAAATAAAAATACTCTGGCACTTTAGGGCGCTAGATTGATAGCTTGTTCCTAAACAGGTAGGGGGAAACAATTATACACACTGCCACAAGACGAGCATTTATTTAGCCAGTATGTACAGCAGCATCCCTGTACAATTAGAAACTGAACTAAATAATCATGAAAGAGATTGACATAACTAATCTGCTCATTTCTAGTCTATTACAGATATCTGTGCTTTGTTTAATAAGCATGGTTTATAAATTCTATACGGTTTGCATGGTTGTGGGCTATAGATAACTGGCATACTAATAATAGAAACACAGAAAACAGAGCTGGGAGGGACCTCAAGGGTCATCTATTCTAACCCCTGCACAATGCAGGATATTGACAAGAACCTCTTCCTCTCCCCCAGTGACCCCCCCCACCCCTTGCTCTATTTCCAGAGGTAGGCAAAAAACCTCCAGGATCCCTGGCCAATCTGCCCTGGAGGAAAATTCCTTTCTGGCCCTCAAGTGGTGATTAGCATTGCCTTTGGCATGTAAGAAAGGGCCATGAGATATAATACTATATATCTGTTCAATACAATATATTAGTTCAGTATAATAATACTGAACAAATTTTGAGTCCAGTGGCATGTTTAAGACCTACATAGTTATTGTAGGAAAAGGACCATGCATGCAGGACACTCAATTTTTATTTTTTATTTATTATGTGACTTCTATACCTCCCCCTATAAGAGCCTCTTGTGGCACAGAGTGGTAAGGCAGCAGACGTTATCTGAAGCTCTACCCATGAGGCTGGGAGTTCGATCCCAGCAGCCAGCTCAAGGTTGACTCAGCCTTCCATCCTTCTGAGGTCGGTAAAATGAGTACCCAGATTGCTGGGGGGTAAACGGTAATGACTGGGGAAGGCACTGGCAAACCACCCCGTATTGAGTCTGCCATGAAAACGCTAGAGGGCGTCACCCCAAGGGTCAGACATGACCCGGTGCTTGCACAGGGGATACCTTCACCTTTACCTTTATACCTCCCCCTAGCGATTGGTAGCCTCTGGAAGCCCTGCCAAGTTGCCACTGACTACATATTTCTGAGAGAAACTGTGCAAATAGAAGAGTAAAAGCTTATCTGAAAAACAAAATCAGGATTAGAGTAGCAGGATACTGGCTGGGGCACTCAGTGCCTAACTCCAAACCATCACTGAATATATCAGGGGTCCGAAATATTCTTGAAGACCCTTGCAATTCTGATACAGGTTGGTGGATATAACCACAAAATGGTTGCTGCAGGAGGCGAAGCCAACCACAAGATGTTAGGGAGTGAGGTTATGTATAACTAATAGAAACTTGCCATATTTCAGGCAGATGCTCGGCTTAATAAGATGCCTTTAAAATAAACATCTTGTTTATGTATAGTTGCAGAAATTTTGTTTCATTATATCTGAAGGAGCATGTTCGCACACAAAAACATCTAACTTGAATAAAACTTCGTTGGTCTTAAAGGTGGACTCAGACTTTGTTCTCACAGCCTGACTAATCCATTCAAACCTGCTTTGTATGAGAGAGAGACAATTGGCCCATTCCCAGTGATGCGGTTTTCTGGGGGGAAAATTCAATTGGAACTTTTCCCAGTATGCTGAGTAGAGCATGATTTGATTTACCACATTTGTTTTGACTTATATTTAGTAAATATTTTAAGTGCCTTCTTTTTAATTTTATGCTTTAATATAGTCAAAATGGTCTTGGAGACAATGGAGGCTTTTCTCAGATGGAATGATGGGAGGACATTTTGATATTCTGCCCCTCCTCCCCCATCTTTGATCGACTCCGCTTCCACATGGTGTTCCAGAGTGTCCCCCAGCAGTAACATTTCAGGGGCTGTTTTAGTAGAAGAGTTGATTTTTATGCCCGTTTTCTCTACCAGTTTGGTGTAGTGGTTAGGAGTGCGGACTTCTAATCTGGCAGCTAGCCAGGTTTGATTCTGCACTCCCCCACATGCAGCCAGCTGGGTGACCTTGGGCTCCCCACAGCACTGATACAGCTGTTCCAACCAAGCAGTAATATCAGGGCTCTCTCAGCCTCACCCACCTCACAGGGGAGAGGAAGGGAAGGTGACTGAAAAGCGGCATATAAGAACCAATTCTTCTTCTTCTACCATAAGGAGTCTCAATCTGGCTTACAATCACCTTCCTCTCCCCACAACTGTCACCTTTTTGGTGGGTGGGGCTGAGGGAGTTCTGAGAAAAACTTGTGACTGGCTCACCATCACCCAGCAGGTTTCATGTGGAATCAAACCTGGTTCTCCAGATTAGAGTCTGTCTCTGTTAACCACCACACCACGCTGCAATGGGAGAGGAAGGTGGGAAATCGGCACTTCGCTAATGGAAATCCTTTCCATTGGATGAACGTTTTGGTAAATCCAAGTCCTTGACATGAAATATTGAATCAAAGGTGTACTTGAGGTCACTTACAACTAAAACAACACTATATAACTATGACCAATTAAGAACCAACCATTAGAAACAAGCTGTTAAAAACAGGCTAGAGCAATAAAAACAAGCCATCCAAAACAAACAAACAAACAACCCTCTAGCCAAGCATTAAAAAGTCACTACATGCCGAAGGTAGCCAAGTGTTGTTAACTGTTATGTTCAAACAAATTCAAAGATTTTATGTAGAAATTAGTAGTAGTGGGATAATACTAAAGATGGTATAGCATGTACTTTGCTTACATTGTTTACATTTAAGAAAACAACAAAAAGACACTGGAAAACTTGTCACACTCATTGGCACGTACAATTAATTTTACATGCCCTGTACATGTGGTTGCCCTTTTTGGTTCCGTGAGTGAGGATCTGGGGGTTACTCTGTAGTTACAACTGTCTAGCTGAGTGGCTTATAAGATTTTCCTCCCTTGGTGTGGAACCCAGAACAACTGCAGTCATATCGTGTAGAAAGTCCTTCATGGGAAGACTATATAGAGTAGTGCTAGGCCAGGCTTTCTCATCTAGGGTTTCGTGAAACCCTGGGGTTTCTTGATGGCCCTGGAAGGGTCTCCTAAATGTGTGGGAGTTAATAATTCTTATATATTTTTAAAAATTGTTAAACATTTATTGGGTGATTCTACCATATATGGTCATGTTGACCTGCCCCCCCTCCCCAAATGGCCAGTGATGGGCCTGGAGGGAGAGGGAAGGGGAGGGGCCCCAGGTGGGCATGTACTCAGCTATGCTTCCCAACCATCTTCGGCATGATCATGCCACTTCCGGGGCTTCTCAAAGCCTGAAGAATGTTTCAGGGGTTTCTCAATCGTAAAAAAGTTGAGAAAGGTTAGATGGATGTAGAAATTCTAGTGACGTCTTTTGTAATCCAGATAGGATGGGTGCCTCAAGATCTGATGATATAGTAGGGTGGAGAATTACATCCTCAACCTCCTTATTGTAAAAAGGATTAGAGTGACTTAACTCTTCTGCAGGAGTCATGGATTCATCAGGATAACTTGACCCAAAGGTCTTTATAATAAGAGATGTACCACTGAATAATGTACTTGCTCTTGGGGATGCTTTTTCAGTGCTTATAAGAGTTGGAATTGAAGCCTTGTTTGGAGTTTCTCTTAGTGGAGTCACAGAGCAGAACTGGGCTATTTCCCCCTGCTGGGTTGGCATTGGTTTGGGTGTTGTATAAGGCTTGGAGCCTTGGACTGCTCTTGGTTGTCTGTCTCACTGGGAATACAGCAGTGGAGTAATGATTCTGTAAAGAATTTTTTAAATTGTGCAAAGTGGAGGTGATGGTCACTTGCTCACCAGAAATAGTCTCTCTTAAAAGGTTTAAGTTGCAGGGAAGTGTTTGAGCTAGTAGTGCTCTGTTATTTGCACTTGCAGAAACTGCTGGCTCAAGGTCAGAGGGTTTGCTCTTTGGAAGAAGTGAGTGGACCATCTCATCTGTGAAAACTCTACAGTGAGAAATTTTGAAAGAGGAGAGGAATCTCTGCATTTTTAGGAACATCAGAGGAATTGTTGAGCAGCCTAAAGGTTAAAGGTATTCTTGCTCCACAGACGTTATTAGAGAGGCTCTTGGTTTTTATGAGGTCGATGAGTGTTTTTCTGAGTGTAAAAGTTGGCTCAGAAAGTAAAGGATGTCTCTTATATATGCCCAGCAACCTTAATTTAAACGATACAATTTGATTTGTTTGGCGGCAGAATGTGGTGCCGCCTCCTTCCCTGTTCTATTGCTTTCCCCTGGGAAGATAATTGAGGATGCAAGCTTTTTAAAGTTTAAATTGGAGGTCTGGGGGCTTCATAGAGATATTTGGAGCCTGTGAAAGATTGCACAGCTTCTCATTAAAAGCACTGAATGCATTGTCAAGTGTGTCAAGCTTGTTAGAAATATAATTAAAGTTTTGAAATTTAGCTGTTACTGTTTTGTCTGTTGATAGGCAGTGATCACCTATGAACTTCAGCAAGAAGTCTTTTTGAAGTTGCATGCCTGGCTCCTCACCCTCAAGAGGAATTCCTTTGCTATGAGGGGGTGCCAGATGAGAGGCTGTCATCCCCATTGTATTAGGGAGATTTATCTTCTTTAGATAGTGATCTGGTGATAGATGTATTAACAGCTCAGCCCCTATATTCAGCACATTAAACTTATTTGGAGAGGAATAAGAATTTTCACTTATTAGCTCTTTCAGTATAAGGTCATACATACACAACTATTTGTCTAATCTCAGAAGTGAGTGTGAATCTGAATGTCTTCTTGGTTGCTTCCCCTCCTCCTCCCATTTTGGCTCTGTAGAAGTTTGGTAAATATTTTGATTGAGTGGAGACAGTTTGTCAAGTAATATATCCATTCACAAACCACTATGAACCAATTGAAAGTTGACTAGCAATGTAATTCAGTTCATGAACCATGAACCAGACAAAATTAATCACGGATTTTGTGAGCCTGTTGAAGCTTACATGGATACTAAAACATACAGGGACAATGTTGGGATTATTGCTTCATAGGTTGCAGACCATGGTCTTCCACCATGATTTGAAGCATCATCATCATTTAATATTTTATTTCTATCCCTCCCTTCCCTGGGGGGCTCAGCGGGATAACAACTGACTTTTACAACATACAAATCAAAACCCATTAAAAACAATAAGCCCATGTCCACCTGAAAATAATTTGTACTTTTCTGAGGCTGGTTAGAGATTGGAGGGATTTTATGCTCGTGCACACATACTCAAGCAGGGAGGACAGTATCTTGATGTTTCTATTTGGCCTGGCCTCAATGATAGTCCTGGCAGAACAGTTAAGTTTTGCAGGCCATTTGGAACTGTTTAAGGTCGTGATCTCCTCAGGCAGGACATTCCACCAGGCCAAGTCCAAGGCCAAAAAACCATGGCTCTGTTAGAGGACAGTTTTATCTGTTTGGGGCTGGGGACCCTGAGCTGATTTTGGTTGCTCAATCATAATGGTTGCTCAGTCATAATGGGGGGAAGAGGAAAAGGCAGTAGAATCATAGAACCATAGAGTTGGAAGGGGCCATACAGGCCATCTAGTCCAACCACCTGCTCAATGCAGGATCAGCCGAAAGCTTCCTAAAGCATCCAAGAAAAGTGTGTATCCAACCTTTGCTTGAAGACTGCCAGTGAGGGGGAGCTCACCACCTCCTTAGGCAGCCTATTCCACTGCTGAACTACTCTTAACTATTAATTTTTTTTTCCTGATATCTAGCCTATATCATTGTACTTGTAGTTTAAACCCATTACTACATGTCCTCTCCTCTGCAGCCAACGGAAACAGCATCCTGCCCTCCTCCAAGTGACAAACTTTCAAATACTTAAAGAGGGCTATCATGTCCCCTCTCAACCTCCTTTTCTCCAGGCTGAACATTCCCAAGTCCCTCAACCTATCTTCATAGGGTTTGGTCCCTTGGCCCCAGATCATCTTCGTCGCTCTCCTCTGTACCCTTTCAATTTTATCTACGTCCTTCTTGAAGTGAGGCCTCCAGAACTACACACAGTACTCCAGATGTGGTCTGACCAGTGCCGTATACAATGGGACTATGACATCTTGTGATTTTGATGTGATGACCCTGTTGATACAGCCCAAAATGGCATTCGCCTTTTTTACCGCTGCATCACATTGCCTGCTCATATTTAGTTTAAAATCCACAAGTACCCCAAGGTCTCGTTCACACACAGTGTTACCTAGAAGCGTATCTCCCATCCAGTAGGCATGCTTTTCATTTTTCTGACCCAGATGCAGAACTTTACACTTATCTTTATTAAATTGCATCTTGTTCTCATTTGCCCATTTTTCCATTGTGTTCAGATCTTGTTGAACTCTGTCTCTATTTTCCGGAGTATTTGCCAGTCCTCCCAATTTGGTGTCATCTGCAAACTTGAAGAGTAGTCCCTCCACCCCCTCATCTAGATCATTAATAAATATGTTAAAAAGTACCGGGCCGAGCCCTGAGCCCTGATGTACCCCGCTACTCACCTCTCTCCAGTCTGATGAAACACTATTGACAACAACTCTTTGAGTGCGGTTCTCTAACCAATTCCCTATCCACCTAACTATCTGAAAATCCAAATTGCAGTCCTTCAACTTATCTATCAGAACATCATGGGGAACCT
Organism: Paroedura picta; assembly: GCF_049243985.1. NCBI lineage: Eukaryota > Metazoa > Chordata > Lepidosauria > Squamata > Gekkonidae > Paroedura > Paroedura picta. Next base: position 47,562,485 of record NC_135370.1, read on the forward strand.
TGTCAAAAGCTTTACTAAAATCCAAGTAAATGACATAGATATGAAGGTCCCTGATTGTTTAGGGCTTTGAAAGTAAGAGTCAAAGGCTGGACAAACTTGCTGATCTTGCAAAGGTGGCAAAACTTACGTCCATAGTCAACAAAAGGCCAATGGACGAATTTCAGATGCTGGTACAGAATGAGGCATCTAGGGTCCTCACTGGGCCATCTTGGAGGACTAATATGCTTGGAGGACCTATGCTGAGGCAGCTTGCACTGGTTACTAGTTATGGCCCAGATCAAGTTCAAGGTTTTGTTTTGATCTTTAAGGCCCTGCGGCTGGGGCCTTGCCTATCTGAGGGACTTCTTATCTGCTTATGCCCCTCACAGGGCCTTGCACTCTGCAGATACTAGTCAGGTAGTGCTCCCTGGCCCTAGAGGTACGGCTGGCCTGAACCCGGTCCTGGCTCCCACCTGGTAGAATGAGCTCCCAGAAGAGCTGAGGGCTCTGACAGAGCTGTCAAAGTTCTGCAGCACCTGTAAAACTGAACTCTTCCACCAGGTCTTTGGTTGAGGCTGGGTCATTTAAGAGCATTTTTGCTATATCATCTATTGAACCCTTTGTGGATTTTATTTTCCTGCTATCTGTAGTTTGGGGATTTTATGTGCTTTTACGTAATCTGCCTGGAGTCCCCCAAGGAGGCAGGTGGACTATAAATGTAATTACTTAATGTTATAATTTTTATACAACTCAGAGGAGGAGATGACAGCAGTGGCTCAGTGGTAGAGCACCTGTTTGGCATGCGGAAAGCCCCAGCTTCAATCCCCAGCATCTCCAGTTAAAAAGATCGAGTTACACAGGCCCCAAAAGATTCTTTCCCGAGCCCCTGGAGAGCTGCTGACAAGACTAGACTGAAAGAAAAGGTAGGAACCTCAAAGTTAACAGCAGAATATATTAAGTATAGCTCAGGCTGAGAAAAGACTTAAATAAGGGTGGTACTTTCAAGAATATTTTAACTGGGGCACTCCAAGAGAGAGAGATTTGGATTTTTATAAGTGTGGGAACTCTTCATTCATATTTTTACCATTACCATCTCATAGTCCCCATTATTACATTATATGAACTTATTTAAATATTAGACCACTGAAGAAGACTCCAAGAGTGGCTGAAATGCATTTGTTGTTTGTTATTTATCCATGTGTAAATATGTTTTGGATTTATGTTATAGTGTGTGACTAATGTTAATGCTTTAACATTTTATATGTGCACATGAATGGAAATATTTGCATTTTAATATTTAATACATTCTGCTGCAGCTCAACCTTTTAGATTCCTAGCTTGCAAATACAGGTTGGGTGACTTTGTTCCCTCTTTTGTTGTTCATTAAAAGAAGGGCCCCACCAAGTACAACAGAGAAAATTGGGGGGGGGGGGGAGAATTGGTGCATTTCACTTCAACTTTCCTCAGGGGGTTATTTCAGATTCTCAGCAGAACGTTACTTTCCCTTTTGTCGGTATTAAACCTTGGTGTTAATCTTTGCTGTACATCATGTTTTTTCAATGTTTAAACTCCGGTTTTGTTTGGAAGGTCAGATACGTCTGATTTTGTGCCTGTGAGCTGTTGTGTAGATGGGGCCCCAGTGCCCTACTTGGCCCCGAGTTTAAATGGTCTTGCCATGATCCCAAGGAAAAATAAGGCAAGGTAAGGCAGTGGGGGAGCCTCTTGTGGCGCAGAGTGGTAAGGCAGCCGTCTGAAAGCTTTGCCCATGAGGCTGGGAGTTCAATCCCAGCAGCCGGCTCAAGGTTGACTCAGCCTTCCATCCTTCCGAGGTCGGTAAAATGAGGACCCAGCTTGCTGGGGGGTAAACGGTCATGACTGGGGAAGGCACTGGCAAACCACCCTGTATTGAAACGCTGGAGGGCGTCACCCCAAGGGTGGCTGGAGGGTGTCACCCCAAGGGTCAGACATGACCCGGTGCTTGCACAGGGGATACCTTTACCTTTAAGGCAGTGGGGAAGGAGGGGGGCGGTCCTGTGTGGCATGCCAATACCCCGAAGTCCTAGAGAAAGCAAGCAAAAATGGCACAGCCTCGGTACCAGTGGAGAGGATGAGCGTGCACAGGTTTAAACCCAAGCAGCCAGGGACAACGCGGGACACCGATCCCTCTGGAAAATGGAGAAGAGGGCCTCGACCCCCCCCCCTGCTTCTGAGTGCGCATGCGTCATGACTCTCGGCTAGCCTCCCACAATGCCTTTTCTCTCCTTTCCTACCTAACAGACACCTTTAAGGAAGCGTTCCACGCTCACTTAGAATGTTATGCAGGGGCAGATAACGGCGCATGCCCGCTACGATCCCCTCCGGCTCCGTCCTCCCCCATAGAGTTAGAAGTCTGACACGTCGCATAAACTTCCGGTAAACGGTGGAAATCCGTATTTACAGCCGTAGCCAGGCGTCGTCTCGAGGGCTCATTTCCATGCACTTAACGTCAGAAACTAGAGTAGAACCGCAGTTCAGCTTTACTCCTGAAGCGCTAAGTGAATGGCGAGAGCGCGTGACTCTGAACTTCTTCTCGGAACTCGATACCCGCCTTCCCCGCTCCTCACTCAAGGGCCTCGGACTTAGGCGGCTACACAGATCGCCGGATATCCGGGGGAGTTTTACGCCCGCTAGCGGCACTGCCCGGATACGCGGCGGCTCGTTAGGCAGGCCGGCGTGAGTTCTGGGAGGCAGTCCAGCCGCTCACTCGGCCTCGGCTTTCGCCAGTCGCCCCAAGCGGCGCGAGGGGTCCTCACTAGGTGGCGTTGGAAGGCGGAAGAGGAAGTGAAGCGGAAGCGGGAGAGACTGGGAGGGAGGCAGGGGCGGGGCCGAGGCGAGGTTTTGCTGCGCACCGAGCCCCTTCCGAGCCCGGGACAGCAGCAGCCGCCGGAGGGGAGCAAGCCGGGCACGGAGCCCCGGAGGGTTGTTGCCGCCGCCGCCGCCATGCCGCTCTTCGCCGCCAACCCCTTCGAGCAGGACGTGGGTGAGTCGGAGGTGGCCCCGGGGGAGCAGTGCGGGCCCTTCGCCTGGCCGCTGGAAGGGGGGACGGCAGAGGCCGCCTTCGTGGCTGGGGGCGGCAGGGCAGCTCTCGGAGCCGATCCGGCGACGGGAAAGAGGCGGGCCGCGCGGCTCCCTCTCGTGGCCGTGGTTGCCACCTCTGGGTGGGGAAATGCCTGGGGGCTCCGGGGGTGGCCGGGGAGGGACCTCATGCTATGGAGCCCACCCTCCCAAGCAGCCATTTTCTCCAGGGCAGCTGATCTCTGTCGCCCGGGAAGGAGCTGTGAGTCCGGGGGATCCCCTGGGCCCACCTGGAGGCTGGCATCCCTCGGCTGGGCCTGCTCCGCCCAAAAGGGCGCTGAGACAGGATGGTGCTATCTCTTTGAGCTCTGTAGGGCATGTAGGGGGCACTGAGCACCCAGAGTCCAAATTCCTGTTTGACTACAAAGCAGCCTGGGTGACCTTGGGCAGTCACTTGTTTCCAGCCTAGCCTGCCGCTTCTTGCGAGGATAAGACACGAGACACATAAATACCCCAGAACTCATAAAGAGATCCATGTTTCTTTCCCTATCTTGCTGGATGACTATGTGACAGTCTCCAAAAATTAAATGGATTGAACTGCCTGGCCTGTTTTGAGTTCTTCCAGGGAAGGGTGGGATAATAAAAAAAATATACTACCTAGATTTCTGGTGTGAGGTCTTGTTGGGTGTGTTTCCTTACATCAAAGTAGGGGTTCCCAAAGCCAGCAGTATGCCCCCCCCCCACACACACTCACACACACACACTGGGGATGGAAGGATCCATGGAGGTGGTGAGGAATTTTGGGAAGTAGGGGGGCAGCAGTCTGAGTCTTCCCACTGGAGTAGTGTTTTCTTCATGAGAGATGTTCCAGGGTGGCATGCCATTGCCTGCCTCTGGGTAATAGTGACCCTGGACTTACTTGGTGGTCTCCCATCCCATTGTTGATCAGGACCAATGCTGCTTTGCTTCGTGAAGAAAGGTGGGCTGGATGGGATCATATTCCTGCTGAGCTTTCCCCCCACATTGAGAAACTGGAGAGGCTGGAAAAGCCTTCTTGTGCTTGCTCCTGGCCATGGGATTTCCCATTGCTTGCTTCTCTGTCTTTCTCCTCAATGAGGACCCAAAGGAGCTTTTACAAAGAACTTTAATATTTTTCTAGACTAAAATATAGCGGCTGCAGAACAACAAAAAAAAGAAGTGTAGGCAATACAGTATGTTTTGGATTTGCAGTAGATTTAACACCAGGAAAGAGGTTGGGGGGATGGGCACTAGGTAGGTGGCCTGGGAGCCAAGGGGGCAGGAGCCCCATCAGGCTTGGGAACCACTGTTCTAAAGCCTGCAGTCCAGTATAGATAAATACTGAGTTTCTGTGGTTCTGTCCTTCTCTTCTTTGAAGGTTTTCTCTTCCTCACACTTGAATCTAGCTACAACGTTTTGTAGTAGCTTAGACTGAGAAACAGCGATTGGCCCAAGGTCACCCAGGGAGCTTTGCAGCTGATGAGAACTTGAGTCCCTTCACTCCTAGTTTGATATAGGGCCTGCCTAGGAGGGGTTATGCTTAGGATCCAGCTATTCATTTGTATATCAGTGAATTTTTGCTTTGACTTGCTGCTGAGGAGAAATGTCTTCATAGTTGCCAGGTTGGGGGCTTTGAATCTAGTGGACTCTCAAACTGTTTTAGCTAGCAAATGTGAAAAGGAAAGGTAGGAAGAGCTCTTTAGAAATTGGGATGATTTCATTGCTAATATGGACTCAAAAGTCAAACAAATAGCTTTATTTTCAAAACCCAAGACTGCTTAGCCGTTATGATTATATCAAGGTTATGGATATATAGGTGTTCTATGTAAGAAGTGCTGGGAAAGGGCATACCGCTGACCCATAAAACAAATTCTCTTTGCAAGTTGAAAACATAAGATGGAGAGGGGTTCTAGCCGCCCATCTCCTGAAGGGTTAGTCTTGACTTGATGGGAACTTTTAACAAAAGAATCCCCCCCCCCCCCCGCCTGCATCCAAGTAATGAGTTCTGGAGAACTTGTTAACTTGTGCACTGTTTTGAGTCATCATAAATCAGACATGAAAACCCTTCCCCTTATGCCCGATACACAAGGATTGGCAAATGTTTAACCATGGTGAGGAGAGGCAATCCTACATGTTCAGAAGCACTCTGTAAATGTTAATGTTTATAATCATATGCTTAATCATCGTAAGAGTTACCTTATATTCTAATAGCAAAGTTGGCCAATCTTTGGATATGTACATCTAGTTGCTGAAGCGGTGAAAAGAGCCTCAGGTTTTCAGGAAAAGGTGAAACCTGGGGGGGGGGGGTAGGAGAGATATCGGGAGCTCTAGAAAAAAAAAGATTGAAGTGTCTGTACCTTTAAGCAACATAGTCCCCTCACTTGCGGTTGCTAGGCAACCATGCTGTTCCAGACTGGATTCTGCCAGGTAAAAAGCAGGGGGAGGAGGCAAAGGCTTTTCCAGGCCTATTTTGCCATTGAGGAGGATTCTTGGAGACCAGGATGGCCAACCCCAGGTTGTAAAGTTTCTGGAGATTTTGTTGTGGTGTCTGAGGAGAGCAGGGTTTGGGGGAGAGGAGAGGCCTCAGTTGAATAATAATAATACAGATCTGTGTTGTTTGAAGTTCAGTTGTAATTCTGGGAGGTTGGCAGCCATAGGACTTGCAACCACCTCTGGGTGACAATATCACCTGACCTGCATGACTCAACTAGTCCTGGCTGCTCGGTCCTGTTGGACAGTAGCCACCCTATGAAAGCCAGTGCGCTCTAGTGGTTAGAGCTTCAGAGTAGAGGCTGAGAGACTCGGGTTCAAATGCTTGTCTTGCTCTGGAAGGTTACTGAATGTTTTGGACAACTCATGTACTTTCAGCTTAACCTGCTCCACTGGGTTATTGTGTGAATTAAAGGTGAGAATAATGCAAGCTGCTTTGGCCCACCCTGTGGAGAAAGTTGAGTTTTCCTCGGTAGAATTTGGAGAGGGAAAGGAGACAGGAAGCTGAAGACAGAGAGGCAGGTAAAGGTAGGTTGGCTGTTTGGTGAGAAGGAGATCGGGTTGCCAGCTCCAAGTTGGGAAATGCCTGGAGATCTGAGGGGTGGAGATTGAGGAGGGGAGGAACCTTGGACAATTGTAATGCCATAGACTCTGCTCCAAAGCAGCCATTGCCCCCAGGGGAATTAATGTTGCCAACTTCCAGGGGAGGGCTGGAGATTCCCCAGAATTGCAGCTGCTCTCCAGATTAACAGATCAGTTCCCCTGGAGAAAATGACTGCTTTGGAGGGGGGGGGTGATAGCATTATAACCCGATGGTGTTGCTTTACTCCTCAAACCTCGCCCTCCCAAAGCTCTACCCCCCAGATCTCTAGGCATGTTCCAGCCTGAAGCTGGCCAACTCTAAGGGGAGCCAGTCTCTCTCATTGGCATCTGTTGGTGTTCCTGCAGAGCTGCTGCACAAGGGAGGAAGCGGGGGGGGGCAAAAAGAGAGAAAGGTAGGAGCAGAAAGAGAGGATGCGTCGGGCAGGGAGGGGAGAGTAAGTAACAATGTGGCAGGAGGGCAAAAGAGTGTAAGAGGAATGGAGGGAGGGGAAGAAGGAAAGGTGGGGGATGTGGGATAGCTGCTCCTGCAAGTTTCTCGAGGATCCCTATTTGCATTCCTGATATGCTTCCTGGGTTCAAGACGTAAGGTGGCCAGGTGGCTCTTTTGACCATCAGCAAAAGAGCTGACCTTTTTATCTTGAGCTTCTTGGACTGGGTTGCTGCTGCTGCTGCTCTTTTCCTCACCCCTGCCAGGACACAGTTGAAATACCCAACAGGGGTGTGCAAGAAATGTTTTTGTCTTGTACATCCTTTTATCTCACGCTGCCTTTTCATTCAGGAATCAAATATTACCACTTACATGGGTATTAAGAGTGACCAGAAGAATTGTTCAAATACCACAGGAGAAAAAGTGAAAGGTGACTGGAGAGGATGCTTCACACACAGTCTGTTACACATGACGAGGCACTTCCTCTCTGGTCCCGTCCTTGTTTATAATGATGTCATCTGAAGTCAGTTGCTTGCACTTGTTCTTCTGGTGGGGATTCTCACATCTGGAGACAGATTCACGTTTTACAAGCAGCCTGCATTCTTAGGAATGTGAAACTGTTAGCACTGACCTTTGTTTTTAGAGATTGGAGTGACACCTTTTAAAAATATAAATGTGTTCCATTTTCACTATACCGGTCCATTAAAATGGCAAAAAATACAAGTAACCGTGTACTAAAATGTAACAACCTAGTTATACAGCATTACAAAACATAATAAGGAAGCCTCCTTATGCTGAAAAATTTATTGCCAGACATCGATCTAATAAAAGAGTCATAAGAAGCTGCCTGAAGGTATCCAGTGAAACAATTTCCAGAGCAACAAGTGCCCCACAGCCCCATAAAGAAGTAGTCTGATTTCAGGTCCTTAGGTGAGTCACCTAAGGCCTCTTGCAGTGATCACACAGAATAGGGCACCCTCCTTAAGATTTGCTGGGGCCAGACTGAAAATGGTAAGCATTAGCTTTCTCAACTTTTTTTACTGGTGAGAACCCCCTGAAACATTTTTCAGGCTTCAAGAGACCTCAAAAGTGGCACAATCATCCAGAATATGGTTGGGAACCCTAGCTGTGTACAGGTCCAACTGGGGCCCCTCCAAGGCCTATCATTGGCCAATTGGGGTTTGTTTGATTTTTCCATGACCATAGATGGATCATATCACCCAATGAATGTTTAACACATTTTTAAAAAACATACAGAAAATTAACTCACACCCATTTGAGAAACCTTCCAGAGCCATCAAGAAATCCCAGGGTTTCAAGAAGCCCTAGTTGAGAACGTCTGCCTTAAAGCACCTTGAAAGGAAAGTGGCATTTGTTAACTGAAGGTATGAAAAACTCAGGACAGAAGTTCACTCATTTATGTGGGTAATTACATATGTCATCCTAGTCACTAAATATATTTAGCACTAGGACTTCGTTCTTCAGAAGCAGAAGTTCATCTGAAAACTCAGTGCTTACCTGCTTGTAAATGGAAACTGACTACAGCTGCTTCTGCTCTGATGATGGCAACAAAAGCAGGGAAGCACTTTGGATTTTAGGTTGAGCTAATTCTTTTTGAAATCCAAAGATTTTTCAGAATTTAGAGTGGATAATTTGAATCCACTCTCGCCTTAGAGACTAACAAAGTGGGTTTTGTGTGTGTGTGTGTGTGTGTTTGTGTGTTTTCAAGAGTCAAAGCTCCCTTCATCAGAGCTTTGAAATGTCTCTTCTAATTCAGATGCTTTCATACAATAAAGAAGCCTCACTACATTGATGAGGGCGCACTCTTTGGTGAGAGGCCCATTAACTTTGCTTTCTATGTAAGAAGACTGATGCAGGTGAACTTTGCTTTCTGGAACTACTTGACAATATAAAAAGCAGCCACCCAATAACAGTTTCGCATAAACGTAGTGCTTGCTTATGATCAAAACACCAATGAAAATAGAAAAGATGCGATTTAAGGTAATTTTTTCCTTGTCCTTTCCTGTGCTGTTCTACTGAGAGTCCTTTGTACTCTGTGTTACATACAACATCGGAATAGCCTGGAAGCATGCCACCTTCTATGGCAAAGGACCCCTGAGATTGCTCTAGAGCTAGGAATTTACACATAGAAGCTTTTGAAACTGGAGCCAGAGCACATACAGCGATTTATGCAAACAGGAATGTTTCACAATCCTTAGCCAGCTCTTGCACGTACAGTTCTTCCCACTGAAACATTTCCTGCACTTTTAGAAATTCAACAATCTCTAGAAAGATGACATGTCACTGTACGGACATCCGGGGTTGGGGGCATTTTAGCCTCTCTGTGCTTGGTTTATGGTTGTGCAATAAGTATTTCTCAACCGCTACCTGCTCATGGCGGTGCTATATTTATGTCCTACAAAGTTATCCTGATCAAAGTCTCTCGCCAACCAGATGAAAGGCCTCCTCGTACAAGTCTGGAGCTGAATGGCAGAAGAGTGTGAATAATCTGTCTCTCTAGAGACGCTTCAGGGGAATCTTCTTGGTTTACAGTTTTCTGCCCTGAATAAAGTTTTCTGGGCCATTGTTGGTACTTGTTCAAGCTTTGGTCTGTTTAACGCCTGTTCTAACACTAGGCAAGATGCAATGAGGTACTCCAAGGATCAAGTTCACTGTGACAGCTGTAGATTTGTGCACAGATACCCTGTGATTTATAACTGAGAAAATAGGATCTGTGGCAAAGGCGTGGGGAGGTGACCCTTTTCTCCACACTCTGCTTTTGTTCATCTCAGTTTGTTTGTAGTCAGACCCATCCCTCACTCTGAGGGAAAGTTTGTCTACAAGCACTCTTGGCCATCTCTCTGGATTGCAAATGTACTAAAAAGTGTCAGTTTTAGCCTAAGAGTCTGATCACAATATCTGCACACAAGGAGTCATGGGAAAAGGTACACTCCAGTGAGACTCCATTTTATCCAGCAGGGAATCTTGCAGCCAACTTGGGAAGGGGCCCTTGATTGGTAATTCTTCCCTTTCCCCAATGTAGCAGCTATGCATTATTTACAAGACAAGACTATGGCCTGCCTCAGGTCTCATCATTGGCTAAATGTCTTTTCCTTCCTGTTACACCCAAAGCAAAGACACCCCCTCCCCCCCCACTCCCATCCACACCCACCCCAGGAATGTCAAGCACCCAGCACCTTTTGTCTTTGCTTGGGAAGTTTGTCCTCAGGACTTCTCCAGCCATTATCGATACTTGTCATAGATTGGGAAACCTCTAGAGATTTCATCACATCTTGACCCACCAGAAACCTTTTTGCATTTGTTTAGTAATCCCATCAAGTTATTGTTTAGGTTTCCTGCACTAGCTTATGGCTAGAGGCTACATTTTAGTTATTCAAAAATTTTCAGCTCCTTTTGAGTGTTCAGTAATCAGCCCTCTTTGGGCTGCCTGCAGGCTCCAGATGCCACCCCCCCCCCCCCATGCAGGCACCTTGGGTGCAAACAAGATCCAGGGAGTTTATTAGAATAAGGAAATGGCCATGGAAGGAGAGTATTAATTTCCATTTACTGTGCTGCCAGCTTGGCTGCAATTTTGTGTCTAAGAGAAGTTGGCACTTTTTAGAAGAGAGTCTCTTTCTCAACTCCTCCGGCCACCTTCTAGTTGGGCCTTTAAAGATCTCACAGGTAATTAGTTGTAGCTAGCAGATGGGACACCAAATTTTTCCGATGGAGTCTCCCACAAGTTCTTGAGCTTATAAATATTTGTCAAGGCATGAAGTAATTTGGAGTCTCAAAGATGGAGTGGTCTTATTGAAAAATAGAGATTTATGAAAGCAGCCATGTTCTTCCTTCCATTAAGTGCATGGCTAATTTAACACTAAATACAAGTACTGCTAGTTGCCATTTGAAATGCTGTGGTTTGAATGGCGAAGGAACACAGTCTAAATGTGCAAAATATGACTGTGATGGACTACATTTGGATAAAACAGCTATGAAAGGCTTGCTGTCTAAGGAATTGTGTGCCAGCTGAGATGATAATAGCTGCTGTTTTTATTTGTTTTTGCACTGTAATTAATGTGGCTCTGATCTTGGGCCTCTGCTTCCTGGGAAAATCCCAACCCTGTGTAAAGGTCATGGCTTTGAGCACACTTGTTTGAGTAGCCCTCAACAAAGAGTACTTGTGCCTTAAAGGTGTTGATTCTGGACGTCCTATTTTTCTTTTGCAGAAAAGGCCACCAATGAGCACAACACTGCTGAAGACTGGGGTCTCATTATGGATATCTGCGACAAAGTTGGTAGCACTCCTAATGGGTAAGGTGCTTTTGCTCTGGCTTGCCAGCCTCTGAAGGAGGTCTGATGTCCCTGTTAAACTCCTGCTCCTGCTAATTAGTCTGAGTGTCTTAAGTCCAAACCTTTGCTCATTTCATCCTTAAGCATGCACAGTGTTTTCACTTACAAAACAAAACCCATGATCCACTTATGAAAGTGTTTCGCTACAGACAAATGTCCACGTGGAGGCATTATTTCTTTGCCTTAGGGAAAATGCAGCACATTTTTGACTTGGAGAAAATGAATGCAGTCAGACCATAAATGTAAAATTAGCATGTTTGCATAAACGATCCTTTCTCATAATAGGGAAACAAGATCCAGAGCTTGGGGTGATCTAGCTGAGGGTTCTCTTATGAAATTGCTGTTTCATTTAATACACACATTTGGTCACATAAATTTGCATGTTACTTAGACAAATGGTGGCTTCCCAAGAAGAGTTGCATCCTTTTATGTCTGCTGAAATCAGTGGGCTTAGGACAATGTAACTCTGCCTAGGATGGCGCTGTAAGTTACCAGGGAGCTTGGATAATACATGTTTTCCCCCCTAATGGAGGCAGATCTTACTTCACCTTCCTCTCTCTCATGACTCCTGAAACCCAAATCAAAAAGCACAGTGCTTTAGTGGTGTTTGTATCTGGTTGTTTTGCATAGCACCTTGCTTATTTCATTGCTTAAGTAAAACAGTCTTCCCTGATGTTGTTTTTCTAGAGCAAAAGACAGCCTGAAAGCCATTTTGAAGAGAGTAAATCACAAAGTACCCCATGTTGCTCTGCAGGCACTGACTGTAAGTATAAACAAATGATACATTATTATCTAATAACTAGAACAATGTAAACCTTTCCAGAAAAAGTAAAACTCATAAACGAATTTAATCTTTGAATAGTATTTGTACCTGTACATGGAATGGCAGATTAAATTATTATCAATGAATGCCCTTGTCATAACTTAATTTTGTATGTTTTCCATGGCAGTTTGTATTGATTTTTCCCCCTCCTCAATTTCCCTTAGCTATTAGGAGCCTGTGTTTCAAACTGTGGAAAGATCTTCCACTTAGAAATCTGCTCACGTGACTTTGCCAGTGAAGTGCGTGGAATAATAAACAAGGTAAGTTTCTAGTATGTGTCACATGGAGTGAAAGCCAGTGGAGGCATAGATAAAAATTGCAAACTTGTCTTTATGTCTAGTGCTTTTGGCATTACCTTAGGTAGTTGGGTGGCAGGCAAGGATTTAGGAGGCAGAGAGGTAAATGGAAGAGGTAGATTATACTTTGGGGACATTGTGAATGAGGTGAAGGTCTACAAAACGATGAAATGAGTTGCACTTCTCCTATATGCACAGCAATTCTGAAGGAGATGGATTTGCAGTACATGAAAGAGAGGTGTTAAATATAGTAGCTGTGAGTGCAAGGAAAGAGCCCTTATTCTCCTCCGCAGTAGTGGAATGGCAGGAGCATTAAAGTGTCTGTAACCTTATCTTGAGCCTCTTGTGGTGCAGAGTGGTAAGGCAGCAGACATGCAGTCTGAAAGCTCTGCCCATGAGGCTGGGAGTTCAATCCCAGCAGCCGGCTCAAGGTTGTCTCAGCCTTCCATCCTTCCGAGGTCAGTAAAATGAGTATCAGCTTGCTGGGGGGTAAACGGTAATGACTGGGGAAGGCACTGGCAAACCACCCCATATTGAGTCTGCTATGAAAACGCTGGAGGGCGTCACTCTCAGACATGACCCGGTGTTTGCACAGGGGGATACCTTTACTTTTTTTTAACCTTATCTTGTACTTAACAGTGGGAGCAATCCTTTTGTGAGCCAGTTGCAAATTGCCAATATCCATATTGATCTCTAGATTTTAGGTTGACTATGTGCAAACAACAGATTATTTGGAGATAATAATTCTTTTCGGACAACACACTGTAGCTACAGATACATTTGTTCCTTTATGCACAGCCATACTTTCCTTTGTATTCTTGTTTCATAGGCTCATCCTAAAGTTTGTGAAAAATTAAAAGCTCTGTTAGTAGAATGGTCAGATGAATTTCAGAAAGATCCACAGTTTAGTCTGATCTCAGCAACTATTAAATCCCTGAAGGAAGAAGGGGTTACTTTTCCTACAACTACATCACAGGTAAGAGATTCAGTTTAGTCTTGTTTCGCTTGCGTTAGCATGTTCTTCTGTATCAGCAGCATTTTTTGCAGTCAGACCTACATACCTGAGCATGCTTGCCTTAAGGATCATTTCGTTTAAATGCTTAGTTTTCATATTGTGGCAAGGTATCGTATTCTGCGTCGCAGTATTGTAGGCATCATCTCCAGCCCCACCTGTGCAGGGGACTGTAGTACTGCTAAACGTTAGGCTCTGATAACCCTGGATGAAGCAGGCACAAGGTGCCCAAGAATACAGAGAACAGTCCTCACCTTGAGTCTTTTGCCTCCTGACGCACAGGCCCGCTCTCTTGTGCAAAAGGGCTACAGAGATGGCGTGGACGGGTGGGAGCGTTTGTTTATTTGCTTTGTAGCTGACTTTGAGACTCAATGTGGATTGCAAAATACAAAAACCAAACAGGGAGCTGTGCAATAAGACTGGGAGCACAGAACTAGAAAACACAGGGAGCGAAAAACTGTCTTAAGGCTTGTTATGCCATAAACAAGGCAGAAAGTAGGTTACAAAGGAGAAACACGATGCAGTCAAAACAAGGCAGTATTCCCATTAAACATTGCGATGGATGACAATACTATTCCTTTATCAGAAATGCCCCCATAAATGTTTTTGTTTTGTGCTTGCTGCAGAATGATAGGAATGTTGGGAGCCTTCCTGTCCTCCTTGAGGTGGAAGGCACAGATGGAATGCAGGTGTATAAGCATTTGCTGATCTTACCCATTTGCAGGGTGATTCCTTCAGAACCCTTTGCTCAAGTGAGTGAAGTTGTTGCAGTAGGGAAACAGTGGTTATAACATGGTGAAAACCCACTTCCTTGTAACAAATTGCTTGCATTATGGTGTAAACAAGACCTGAAAAAACACAGCAGTACATTATGAAGAAATGACTTAGTCCAACATTTTGGTTAGAAATCCTTCTCTAAGCTCAAGATTAGTTTATTTAAAGTTGCTTACAAGCTTTGGGCACTTTTTAAAATGAGCTAGTCAGTGACTGGCATAACAGAATGCTGACTGCCATGGATGAGATCCCACCCTCCCCCAACGCCCTCTCCGCCCCTGCCCAAGGAAGGCCCCCTGGTACGTAGAGGAGCTCCGTGAGATGAAATGGGAGCTGAGACGGCTAGAGCGAGTTTGGAGAAGAACTTGCAACATAGAGTCAGGAACATAGGTTATTTTTGAAGGCCTATGAAATGGCATTAGGAGAAGACCAATCCACTGCTGGAAACTTAACGTGGAGTACCACACGGAACAGTTCTCTCCCCAGGGAAAAATGGCTGTTTTGAAGGGGGGACTGTACAACAATCAGGCTCCTGGAGATCAATGGGCTTGCTTGGGAGGGGGGGAACTCTTTGGCTGCAGGATGGGAGAGGGTAGGACATGAGGATTTGCAGGTCATTTCCAGGCAACAGAGATCAGTTCCGCTGAAGAAAAGGCCTGGCTTTGGATCCCATGGAGTTGCAGAGATGCCAGGCTCCAGATAGGAAACAGAGAAAAGCTGGGTGGCAGTAATTGCTAATAATAAACATTGAAATAATTAATAAACGTGTCACAGTTTCTTCCTTCAATGAAAATATTGATAGCAAAATTTGCTTAAAGAACTGAAAACCTTTCAGTGAGTACACTCTTTAGTTCACTATCATAGTAAATCAAAAACGGTTGTATGTTACAGTCAAACATGAAAACATAGCTCAGCTAGCATTCTTCCACTGTATCAAGCCAAGCTACTAGCGCCCTACCTGGCCCCAGAACACCTAGCCACAGTGATCCAAGCACCGGTCATCTCAAGGCTTGATTTCTGTAACTCGCTCTATGCAGGCCTACACTTAATCCTGATCCAGAAACTTCAGCTGGTACAGAATGTAGCAGCCAGGGTTCTTACAGGAACACCTTGGAGGGCCCACATCCAGCTCACGCTCTAACAGCTGCACTGGCTACCAATCAACTATCGAATCAGGCTTAAGGTTCTGGTAACCATCTTCAAGGCCATACGTGTTCTGAGCCCTGAGTACCCAATAAACCGCCTTTTCACCTACCCCCCCCCCCCCGAGGATTATGGTACAGAAACATCAACAAACTTGGTGATCCCTAGCCCCAGGGAAGCTTGACTCACCTTAACCAGAGCCAGGGCTTCCTCAGTCCTGGCCCTCACCAGGTGGAACGAGCTCCCAGATGACATTAGGGCCCTGCCGAAGCTAAAACAATTCCGCATGGCCTGCAAACTGGAGCTCTTCCTCCAGGCCTTCGGTCAAGGCAAGTACAGAAATCTACCAACTAGAGCCCAGAGAACCCTCCCGTTCTCACTCTGCACTCACAGAAAAGAACAAAAACCACAGTGCAGAAAAATGGGAGAACTGTTCTACTGCTAAATGTTGATTTTGTAAATTCTATTTGACACGTTCCTATTATCAAACTGTTATATATGTTCAAACCAATACGTCTGTTTACAACGTACTGTTTCACGAGAGTTCCTTGTAAACCACCCTGAGCAACACGGGAGAGGCAGTATATAAATATAATAAAATAAATAAATAAATGGAAGTATGAAGAACTCAAATTGGTTCCTGGCACCTTTTGAGGATGCTCCCCAGTTTGTCACATAAGTTGGTAGTACTTCTCCGTAAATTATTCTCCGTAACATGTAGAGTAGCTGTTGCACAGTTGCTCTTAAAATGCTTACTTCACGGCTGCTAATCCATGTAAATTTAGCCGAAGTCATTTTCTTGAAAGTTCAATCCATCCTTATCACACTAAAATTGTTTCCTTAAGAATTGCTCTACTTGTATGATCCTTGTCTCTGTATTTGTGACAGATTTTGGTATGGTCTTTTTATTTTATTTATTATATTTGGATTTATATGACTGCCTCTCCCAGCAAGCCAGCTCTAGGCAGCTAACGAGATAATAAAATAACGTAGTAGTTAACATTAGAAGGACAATTAAACAATCATTTTTTAAAAGCCGTGTAGAGGTAGCTTGCCATATTTCTTACTGAGTTTTACTAAGTGGGTTAGAACTGAACTGTAGTGTGTTTAATGATAGGGAAAAAATCATTAGACTGTGAAATGAATCTGTACAAGATTTGGCATATGTCCTCCCCCCCCCCCCCTTGCTGATGGATTTGATTCAACACAAAATTTCCCCTTGCACTAGAGCTCTTTCACAAGTAATAAGGCAATAAAACCCAGACCTGCATAACCCAGGCTACTTCTGGCTTGTTGGATCCTGGAAGCTAAGCAGGGTTGGTCCTGATTGGTATTTGGATGGGGAACAACCCAGGAAGTTCATAGTCGTGGCACGGAGGCAGGCAATGAAAAACCACCTCTGAATGTTTCTTAACTTGAAACCTCTGAGATTGCCATGTCAGCTATGAATTCAGTCTAAAAAAGGCTGTGATAGCCACATGGATTATATCCATGTTTGCATTTCCCCTGAGCAAGATATTGTAGAATCGTATTCTGGGTACAGAAGACTACTGGATGTTACAGAAATTCTTTATGTCCCCTTTATGTTTCCGCTTGTGCATTGTGGGATCCTTTTTTTTTTACTAACTGCGAAAGTCACCTGGAATTATGAATGATAATTACAGGTATTCTAATGGCACCATACCCTAGGTTAACTCACTACTTTTTTCACATTGAAATAGATGCTGAGTGTCTGAGATTTCTTTCCTCTTTAAAATACCTTCATGTTAGGGATGTTGCAGTCATTTCCACAAATGACTTCACTAGGTGAACTCACCGTACTTGATTGACGTTCTTTTAACAAGGTGATTTGAGGATTAGTTTGTTGGCATGAACAATAGCTGTCCTGCGTAAGTCGTGGGCAGTGATGGGGTGATTGACAAACCAGAACGAAGTAATAATGCATGGCACTTGGGCAATTTAATCTTTTACAAGGAGGGCAGGCCCTTGAGATGTGGGTGTTTCTGGCCACAGATTGCAGTTCATTTAAATGAGCTTCACTGAAGTACTGCTAAGGTATGATTCAAACAGAATGGCTCAAGAAACACAAGTAGAATGGGGCTGAAATCCTTATTCCTGGGAGCTGAGCTCCATGAATAAAAGGGGTCTTCTGTCTGAGTAGACTTGC
The DNA here is from genome assembly GCF_049243985.1 of Paroedura picta. NCBI lineage: Eukaryota > Metazoa > Chordata > Lepidosauria > Squamata > Gekkonidae > Paroedura > Paroedura picta. The sequence goes on from NC_135370.1 coordinate 47,579,621, forward strand.
TTAGTACTGTTCTCTTGAGTCCCCAAGATCTGGAATGACAGTTTTGTTTCATTTGCAAAGGCATCTCCTTTTCTTCTATATTTCTCCCCCACCCACCCCCAATATGTTACTTCATCTTTCCCACAGTCTGCCATGTGGTATAGTCGGTGTGAGTGTGGTCGCTGGGATGCCCAGGTTTGAATCCCCACTCTGCCATGGAAACTTTCTAGGTAATCTTGCGCCAGTTACACAGTCAGCCTAACCTATCTCACAGGGTTCTTGTGAGGACAAAGTGGAGCAGAGGAGGAGCAATTCTGGGTCCCTCTTGGGGAGAAAGGCAGGGTAGGAATTAAGTGACAAAACAGAAGAAGGGCTGTTTTTCTGTATCCTGTTGTTTGCTACCTGAAGGAACCACAAAGCGGATCACGGTCACCTACCTTCCCTCTCCTCACAACAGATGAAAAGCTGTGACTCCACTGCGGCTCTCCACTGTGAACCTACCCAACAAGACTGCTAAAAATGTTGTGTGTTTGGGTGTGTGTGTGAGAGAGAGAGAGAAAGGACTGAACTTGAGGTTTTTTTTTTTAATGTCTTGGACTAATGGGAGCACCGCATTTGAAACATTGGTTCTAGTAAGGCCATGCATGGGTGCCCTGGGAGATAGGAAGAATGCAAAATTGCATTTCATGAAAGCAAATAACTTGGAAGCAGTATATTCACAGGCACCTATCAGATCTTAGCATTTGGAATGGAGGAAATAAAAATAAACGATCTGACCAGCATCTCAGTTAATCTTGAAGTACAGCTTTCTTTGTACTACTAGTCTACCTGACCTGCATGGGACATCCCAGGCTAGCCTCATCTCCTTAGGTCTTGGAAGCTAAACAGAGTCACCCTTAGGCAGTACTTAGACGGCAGTCCATGGTTCTATGTTGAGGCAGGCAGTGGCAAATCACCTCTGTTCATCTGTTGCCTTCAAGTGCGCTATGTAAAGGCTTAGTAATATAAGCTGACTTTTCTCTTGTTTTTGTAAGGTTTTAATGGTGCTGGATTGTACCTGGTTGCCTTCAGGAAAACTTCAAGAATGTTAGAATTTATTATCAAGAAATGCACTAGCATGAAGCATTGTGACTATTACTGGAGCCCAGTTTCCAAACTAAATCGGCAATTTCAGCCAGTGCACCGCCCCATGCTGTATATTCCCCTCATGTCATTCCTCGAGGTCCTCTGTCCCCCAGGAATGGGACCAATGACCTTCAGTGGAAAGGGAGACCAGACAGTTTTTTCTGCCACTTGGAAATACTCTTTAAGTATTTGAAAGGTTGTCACTTGGAGGAGGGCAGAATGCTGTTCCTGTTGGCTGCATAGGAGAGGACACGCAGTAATGGGTTTAAAATTCAAGTACAACGATATAGGCTAGATATCAGGAAAAAAAATTTCATAGTTAAGAGTAGTTCAGCAGTGGAATAGGCTGCCTAAAGAGGTGGTGAGCTCCCCCTCACTGGCAGTCTTCAAGCAAAGGTTGGATACACACTTTTCTTGGATGCTTTAGGATGCTTAGGGCTGATCCTGCGTTGAGCAGGGGGTTGGACTAGATGGCCTGTATGGCCCCTTCCAGCTCTATGATTCTATGAAACACAAATGGGACTGAGTGGCTGAAACTGGCAATGTCACTTAGATAATTCCTCAGTTCTCTCAAGTAGTTCCTCTGATCTGTCTCCCGGAGGCCTGAGTTGGCATTTGCATAGGAATCGGTATGAGTGACATCACCTTGTGATGGTATTGAATAAGAATTGCTACTGGGGGCGGAGTAGGAATTGCTGTCTAAAGAATGTGAGTCATAACATTTTATCTTTAACAACTTTCTCTTGAAAGTTCTCTTCCTTATTAAGGTTTTGAGGGCCAAAAGGCTTAACTGAGGCAGCTAAATTAGAATCATACACCCAGAGTTGGAAGGGGGCATACAGGCCATCTAGCCCAACACCCTGCTCAATGCAGGATCAGCCTAAAGCATCCAGGAAAAGTATCTGTCCAGCCACTGCTTGAAGACTGCCAGCGAGGGGGAGCTCACCACCTCAGGCAGTTCTGCTGCTAAACGACTCTAGCTGTGAATTTTTTTTTCTGATATCTAGTTGATATCATTCTACACGTAGTTTAAACTTATTACTGCAAATCCTACTCTCTGCTGCCAACATGAACCTTCCCTGTCTTTCAAATACTTATAGACAGCAATCATGTTCCCAAGTCCCTCAGCCATTCCTCATAGGCACTTGGACCCCAGGCCCTGGATCAATCTCATCGCTCTTTTCTGAACCGTCTCAATTTGGTCCACATCCTTTTTGAAGTAAGGCCTCCAGAACTGCACACAGGACTCCAGGTGGGGTCTGACCAATGCAGTATATGGTGGGACTATGACATCTTGTGATTTGGTTGTGATGCCTCTGTTGATATAGCCCAAGACTGCATTTGCCTTCTTTACTGCTGCATCACACTGTCTGCCCATATTTAGCTTACAGTGCACAAGTACCCCAAGATCATGTTCACACACACTATCCAGAAACTTATCTCCCATCCAGTATGCATGCTTCTCATTTTTGTGACCCAGATGTAGAACTCGGTACATCTCCTTATTGAATTGCATCTTGTTCTCATTTTGCCCATTTTTCACGCATGTTCATATTAGGCAAGCACCAATGCCCGAGGTGGGCCAGCGGCATGGAGGGGGAGTGCTGGCACCAGCATGCCAACCTGTGCCCACATGCAGGCACCAGCTTGCGCACAGCCACTGGGCCTCCCCTCAGTGGCGTGGTGCGGCACTGGCCGCCTTGGGCGTCAGTGCTTGCTGAAGCGGCCAAAGCGCACCGGAGCCTCAATCTCATCTCTTGTTGAACTCTCTCTCTTCTGGGTGTTTGCTACTCTTCCCAATTAGGTGTCATCCAAATTAGTGATGTTCATTTGTTTGTAATGGGATTATATGGGGGGTTTATATTGTAATTGTATTGTTTTATTCTGTGAACCACCACGAGACGGCTTTACTCAAGAGTGGCAGCATTCAAATTGAAAACTAAATAAATACTGCTGTTTTTGTGTAGAAGCAAATATAGCATTTTATTCCACACGAGAAACACATTGGTATTTTCATTGCATTTTACAGGGTATCTCAACTGCTGCCAAGAACGGTGTCTCATCGAACAAAAACAAAGAGGATGAAGATATAGCTAAAGGTAAAGCATTAGTAACTAAGAGACTTAGAAACACGTCAAATGTTACATTGCTCATCTTGAAATTGCAATTTGCAGCTTGAAGTATATAGTGTTTTCCTCTTACAGAATATTGAACTCAGATAGTGGAAAGGACCGAGGTTGGGAATCCAAGGATGGGAGCATTATGTTTGTTTTTCTAAGTTGGGGTAGGGAAGGGGGGGTTGTAGGGAAAGTGGGACACTATTAGTAAGGGATGTGGACCTTTGAATGTGCATATTTTTACACCTACTTTCCGCTTCATTGAAGGCATGGCATATTTGTCACCTCTCATTGCCATTTCTAAATGTTTTAGCATTTTGCATTGCATTTGTGAAGTGAGTCAAGACTTGTCAGCAATTTCATATTTGAGGCCTCAGTTGCCTGTTGCCTTTGTCAGCAACTTGTGAAAGCTTTCTGTGCTGAATGATGGTTCTCTGGGCCGAGGGAAGCAGCTAACCCAGCAAGTTAACAGCACTCACACATTGTGATCTTGAACGTAATGTATGTCAGCCAGAGTTGGTTGTATGCAGAGTGTATACATTTTCATCTATCTATGAATTATAATCCTCAAATATTAAGCTAAAGTAGTCCTCTGCAAAATCTTATATCATGCCCTCCTTTGGTATGTGTGTCAAGACAGCAGCACACCAGGCCAGTTTTCCCAGCTTGTAGGACAAGTCCCCTGTCTAGCCCTTTTCCCTTGTAGAAATCTGCCTTTATATATCTGCAGAGAAGGGGGTTAGAGACAAGGTTTTTAGGGTTTTTTTTAAAGGAAGGCTGAGAATTCAGAGAACCTTCTAAGCCTATTGTTATAAATCTCCAGCAATCTATTGATATTTTAGTGCTGTGTGTGTGTGATGTCACAAATGATGAGAGCACCCTCCATTGGAAATTGTCGTTCTTGAAGGTGCACGCGTAAGAAAATAGGGTGATTCTGTAACTGTGAAAATGTACAAGGAGGGCAGAAGAACCATGCCCAGACCCATTCCAGTGCTTGTGGGTCAAACTCCCAAGAAAATCAGGAACAAATCAAACATGCGGAAAAGCCCCTTACATCATATTTGTGGGGAGGAGTGCATCATGGCCACTTGTCTATATGGGATTGGGACAGAAAGAACCTGGAACTGTGACTTGTTCCTGTGCACTGCTGTAGAAGGGAAGCAAAGATCATGTTCTTATTACTTTTCTAATGCCAGTGCTAGATTAGTAGTACCTTGGTCTTCACGTGTGAGAGCAGCCAAGGATTTTGAGCACATGTGGCCCCTGAAGCTAGAATAAGATTCTTAGGCCACCCCGAGCTGAAAAACTTGAAGAAACATAACGGTAGAAGGTGTGATCAGCACATTTCATTTTTGTTTGGATCAGTTCAAAAGAGGTTTGTGTGTGTTTCTTTTCTAATCATAGCAATTGAATTATCTTTGCAAGAACAAAAACAGCAGCAAATGGAAACAAAATCTTTATGCCCATCTGTAGAAGTTCAGCAGACCAGTCAGAAAATCTCGAGGAAGGTGCGAGCTTTGTATGACTTTGAAGCAGTCGAGGACAACGAACTCACCTTTAAGAGTGGCGACATTATTGTTGTTTTGGATGACAGGTATATTCTGTTTCTATCAAAATTTATTTGGGGCGAAGGGGAAGTAGCTGTTGACTTCAAGTTTTTCTTGCTGTCTGCACTCACTGCTTGAATACCTATCTTAGTACTGAATGTGTATTATGCTGTGCACTCCTCTTCTGCCAGTGATTTCTTAAGCATGTTTAGACTTTTGTAAATTATGTTTGGATCACATTCTTAAAGACCTTTCTGTGGATCTCATCTTAAAATACAGGATAGCTTGCATGAGAGCCATCTTGGTGCAGTGGTTAAGAGCGGTGATCTCTAATTTGGCAAGCTGGGTTTGATTCCCCGCTCCTTTACATTCAGCCAGCTGGGTGACCTTGGGCCAGTCACAGTTCCTCTCAGACCTCTTTCAGCCCCACCTACTTCACAGAGTGTCTGTTGTGGGGGAGAGGAAGGCAAGGTGACTGTAAGCCGCTTTGAGACTCTTTGTGGTATAAAAGAAGAAGAAGAAGAAGAAGAGTTGGTTCTTATATGCTGCTTTTCTCTACCCGAAGGAGTAGAGAAACCCAACTCTTGTCATCTTCTTCATTCTTGACTGGAATGCATAGTGTTTCTCATTTGTTCATTTAACCCCCAATAAATGCTTTTGTGACAAGTGATCTTCAAATCAGTGTTCCATCCTTAAGTAGAAGCTTGCCAGCACTCACCTTCCCAGACATGAGAGTGGCTTTTACTTACACTACTGCAAACAAGGAACCATCTGAAGCACTTGGGTCTGGTCTTAACTGTGACTGACTTCCACCATTTAACTTAGTGGAACCTTCAAATAAAAAATGTTTGAAACTAGAATATATTATTATTATTTATGTATTTATTTATTTATGTATGTATTTATTTATTTGATGGTTTCTATACCGCCCTTCTATATAGCTCAGGGCAGTTTACATACAACATGGGGGGATGCATGGAACAAATTAATATATAATATAAACAAATACAACAACAACAACAACAATAATCTAAATAACACAATTTCAGTGATCGTAAACAATGTAACAGGAACGGAACTTAGCTAAGGCCCTTAAAGAGGACAGACTGGTCCAGGCCATGGAGAGGATGTCTGAGGGGGGGGGGACCTGTTGTCGGTCTCAGGCAAATGCCTGGTGGAGGAGCTCCCTTTTGCAGGCCCTGCGGAATTTTGGGAGTTCAGCCATAAACTGGCCATATAGCCTACCCAGCTTCTGAACCTAAGAACCCTTATTCATTGATTTCACTAGACATCGTCTTGGTGCACCATGTACCGTAAAAGGCATTATCAGCTGCCCCTCCACTCATAGTAAGCTTCATTGTTCAATCCAGCCCCAGGTCCATCAATTCTGTCCATGTCTAAGGCTCCCCACTTGGGACATCCTTCAGTTCCCTCAATTTTCAAATGATCATGGGGGGATATCAAATTTTTCTATGGGAAAGCCTCTCCAGATATTTAGAGCAGCTACCAGAGGAGTTGAAAAATCTTACTCATGATCCATTCTGAGGCAGTCAAGAATCCAAGCAAGAAATAAGTGCAGGTAACTACTCCGCTGACATCGCAGCTCATGCTCTGACTCTTATCAATAGTGTTGGCTTTTAATACCTTGGCTCTGTAATACTTCGCTCCTTGTGGAAATGAGAGCCAGAGTGGAGGACTTGCCTTTTGTGAAAACTGCATATCTTACCCAGTCCATGGATGAGTATCTTTTCACACTTAAAAGAACAGACAGACTGCTAGGTCCCTTAGTTGGTTCATGCCTTTGCCTAGCCAAAGGCAATAATTCTCTCAAAGACCGTACAGTTTTGGAACATCACTCTATAGCAGTGGTCCCCAACTTTTCTGAGGCTGGGGACCGGCAGGGCATCGGGCCGCGCACCCGTGGGCCATGCCCGCGGGCCGCACCCGCACGGCCGCGCGGCCCGGCCCTGATTCCCTCTCCCCGCCCTCCCGCAGTAAGAAGCTTCCCGGGCCGCAAGCTTGCGGCCTGGGAAGTTTTTTACTGCGGGGAGAGGGCGGCGCGGCCCGGCGCCATGGCCTTTGCGGCCCGGCATTGGGCCACGGCCCGCAGGTTGGGGACCACTGCTCTATAGGGCCCAACAACAGCTGGCACTGAAGCATTTTCAGTATCCCCCACCGCATCTGTTCCAGTCTCCATTCCTCAACCAGGGGTTGGATTCAAGGTCAAGAGCCCCATGCCAGGAAAGGCAGAAGCAGCAGCCAGTCAGTCCTACAAATTTCTGACTATTGTTTGATATGCCAGCAGTAGTGCTCTTTTACATTTTAGGGACCAGCTGTCCTCATTTACAGAAGCATGGAACAATATAACAGAGGACAGTTGGGAAGGGAGAAAGTGAGACTTCTCTAGATTTCCTATCAGACATAGGCCCACAACTATTCGGATCTCTACCTTCCAATAATTCTGGTTAACTGGGCACTAACAGTCTAATCTTGTCTAATCAAGTAAAGGAAGACTGTGCAATTCTTGGTCTATAAGAATTCAACAGCTGTGGCCCTACAGTTGCTAAATATCCTGAGTGTGGTTGCCAATCCAACGGGTAAATCCGTGTATTGGGAAACTGTCTCAAAAATGGAACTGTAAGAATTTCCTGTGGGCCTGATGAATCAAAGCTTTGAAGTCCCACCCTTAAGCTCTAGGACTGGAAACCACAACCCTGGAGAGAGAACTTTTATCACAGAAGGAAGGAACACCATACAAAACTTCATTAACATGTTCCCTCCGACGCCATGGATTGTTTTGCAGTGGTCCCTGTCATTGGTTCTAACAGCCCTTTGAACCCCTTTGAACCATTAGCTACTTACCCCTTGGGACTATCTGAAAATATTCTGGTTGCAACCCCCTTGGCTAGGCATATGGGTGAATTAGCTGCATTGAGGATGGATAAAAGTGCACTCTAGTTAGTAGCTGCTTGTAAATAAGGGAAAGCCCAGGCCAGTATCATAAGGCTTTGAAGGAAGAGGCTAGTACAGTATTGCAATTTAGTGCTGTAAATCTTCTTTTCTGCTTAGTGATGCCAACTGGTGGAAAGGAGAAAATCAAAGAGGAGTAGGATTGTTCCCTTCTAATTTTGTGACTGCTAACTTAAATGATGAGCTTGAGTCAGGTAAGTATGAATTAAGCTCAGTTCATAAACATTTAAATTATAAAATATTAATTTTGCAGAGGAAAGTACTATGTAGTGGAACTATGTGTTCCAAGTCACTAAGGATGCTGGAAACAGGATCTGGATCCTTAATCCATAATTAATTGTGCTCTAACTGCTCAATCACCGTTACTCTGTAAGGAATCTTGTGTTTTGTGGGCACTAACCTCATTCAGTCAACGGTGCATTACTTTATATCAAGGTTGGGCCCTGCAAGGATTCCCTTTACTCTAGAGGTGCAGGTAAAGGTGGGCTGATATGCTGTTTCTTCAGTGCCGTGCTTCAAATTGATGAAGTGAGTCATAGGCCTCCAGTCTTGGCCTATCAACACTAGCTCCCAATTTGTTTCTGGGCACAATGCAAGGTTTGGGACCTGAATGACTACCTGCTCCCTTATGAACCCATCAGAATACTACAAAAGTGCTGTTTTAGGTGCCCTTGCCTTCTGAGATAGGCAGGTGGCAACTTGAGAACGTGCCTTCTTGGTCGTGCTACCACAGCAGTGGAACTTTCTCCCCAAGGAGATTTGTCTGTGCCTTTCTGTTGCCATCTTCCACCCCTGACATTCCTCTTTCCTGACCACTGTTTTAGTTGCAGTTTGTGTCTTTGTAGGTGTTTGAACTGTTTTTTAGTTTAATGATGTGTGCTTTGGGGAGCGTGGTATCAGTGGTTTTTAAATCTGGTTTTACCATGTGCTTGAAACTATAAGCTGCTTTGGTGGCCCTTTGTGAAGGCAGAAACTTAGGATATGAATTTTGCCAATAAACTATGACATTGCCATACCAAAGCATTCAAGTATTGCTAGTCAGACTCTTCAACATGCCATCTGAGCATAGAGCACCCACTGTATTTGTTTCTTAAAGGATGTTTTTAGATCAGAAGAGTGAGGTTTTAAGACTAGCTTTCCATATTCTGCTGTATTTATTTATAGCCTGCTTTTCAACCAAGCTTGGCATATAGTTAAGATCCATCACAGAGATACAGTAGTAGGGAGGTGCAGGTGTGCATTTTGCGGACTCCAGGACTCGATAGAAGAGATGGGTACGAACCTCATGTTTACGATGTGATCTGTGACTGAACCATGAACCGAACCACGAACTGAAATCCCCGTTTGTATCAGTATGTGAGCCTTTTAAAGTTTAAATCCTGCATTCTGCTTCCCATGCCTTCTCAAAGGGAGCAAAAAGCAGCTTTTTTTTTTTTATGACGACCGGATTCTGTTCTCCGTGAACTGCATCCAAATTTGTGGAGGTTTGCTGCGGTTTTTCAGTTTGCAGACTTCGCCTCATGAGCCACAAACCAGCCCAACTGTATGATGAACTTCAGTTTGTCAGGTGGTTTGTGCCAGTCGCTAGTTGATGGCACAGTTTGGGCTCTTCCGTGGAGTAGGCAGAGTGAAAGAGCTGCAGGTGGAGTTAGGCCAGTTGTTAGCCCCTTGATTAGATCCCAGGTGTCCGTGCTTAGGGAACCTTAGCAGGCTGCATGTTTTTTGATTTGAAGCTGAATTGCAAAAAAGTATTTTTCAGGCCGTTTGGAGAAGCTAGTGCAAAAAGAGACTCATGTTCTCGTATTCTCTTAGCAGCAGCAGTGGATAAGCCCTCTTCTCCTGAAAACACTACAGAAGAAATTACAAAAGCTGAGCCAGAACCAGTTTGTATAGATGAGGTATGATGATTTTGAATTCCACTTTTCTGTAAACACTTTATCCACTCGTTGCAAGATGAAAAATTGACTTCTGTGAACTTGCATGTCAGTACCATTTTTGTGAACATTTATTTTCTCTTTCAGGGCATGATGGATAAGGCATTGCAGGTACTCCAGAGTATAGATCCAATGGACCCTAAGCCTGATTCTCCTGATCTTTTGGATTTAGAAGGTAGTGTTGGCTTCTGCTTAATGTACTGTCATATTCCAACCTGCTGAAAAATGAACGATTCTCATTATAGTGAAGAAACTTGCAGACTGAAGCAGTGCAAGATTAGTCATTTTTTAGGTACTTTTCCTTAATACTGAAAGTCAGAGGTATTTTAATCCTTTGAAAGTAGATGCAACTCATATACAGTGTCTCAGCATACAGATTTATTTTGCCACATGGCTGCGATGGCATACTAGTACTAAGAAAACTGGACCCAATTTCTGATATTTGCGTATACCAAAAAATGCATATGATTTCTGAGTAGGTAAACCACATCACCATATGAGATGATGATCTCATATGATGATACATGTGGCTTATCTAGAGAGATAATCTGTCCATGTAGAAAGTCATTAAGGCCAAATGATTCATTCACCATAACTGTGATGATGTGCTTTATAAACTGGCATCCTGTGGATATGGAATCTTGTTAGACCCAAGATGTCTTCTTGGTGTGCGTTTTACAAATTGACTACACAGAGCAGTACCATTGTTTAGTGTGTACATATAAAAAGGTAAAGGTATCCCCTGTGCAAGCACCGGGTCATGCCTGACCCTTGGGGTGACACCCTCCAGCATTTTCATGGCAGACTCAATACGGGGTGGTTTGCCAGTGCCTTCCCCAGTCATTACCGTTTACCCCCCAGAGGCAAGCTGGGTACTCATTTTACCGACCTCGGAAGGATGGAAGGCTGAGTCAACCTTGAGCCAGCTGCTGGGATTGAACTCCCAGCCTCATGGGCAGACAGCACTTCTGCTGCCTTACTACCCTGCACCACAAGAGGCTCTAGTGTGTACATATACAAACCCCTTTGTTCTCCAGAGCAGTTTTGCCTTTACTCTTCTGAGCTGGGCAAAGTGTAGGAGTGCCAGTTTAATGTTTTATTGTAGCCATACGTGTAGGCTTTCTTTATCTTGCGTGCTCCACACAGGCTCACTGACTGTGCCACTTATGACATTCGTGCCTTATGGCATTCAAGAGGGTGGGACAGTGGTTAAGAGTGGCAGACACCAATCTGGAAAAACGAGTTTGATTCCCCACTCCTCCACATGAAGCCTGTTGGGTGGGTGGCTTTGGTCTGGTCCCGGCTCTCTGAGGACTCTCACAAGGTGACTGTTGTGGAGGGGGGAAGGGAATGCAATTGGAAGCTGCTTTGAGGCTCCTTAAGGTAAAGTGGGGGATAAAAGCCCGTTTGTCTCCTTGGACAGGATAATTAAGCCATAGTGTAACAGCTCTATGATAAACAATAAAAACCATAAGAAATATTAAGGAGAACACAGCATAAAGAGCACTGGCCCTCACTTTTAATTCCCTCTATAATTTAAGAGCAGCCACAAATACTATTTATAATAGTCTGGAGTTTTACTAATAAAGACAAAAATATTTGAAAGGTTTGAAAAGTCCCAGGTTGCCATGGTGTCTATAAATTTTGGTTTTGTCCCTGATATTTTCATTGTATTAATTTTATTGTATTAATCTCAGAAATTGTCAGAAGTAGTATAAAGGTTATTTGTAATTTTCATTAAAGCGTTTTTTTTTTTCTGTGACATAATAAACACACATGAAGTTCTTACTATTTTGGTATGGATAAAGTTACCTTTACACCACTTGATGGTGATGAATGAATTCACTTAACCAGTTGCTTTTTTATGCTGGTTCCAATATTCAATTAAATTCAACATTAAAAAATTACTTTAAAATCAAAGGAAGTAATACATATGGTCTGACAGGATACTGGCAGTTTGCATTCCTTTTGCCTATAAACATAAGACAGTTTTGTCCAGTTGTATTCAAATTGACTTTCTTCACCCCTTTTCATTTGAAAAAGACAAAGTCCATATCATTTATACCCACCCATTATCGGTAACATGGTTGTTGTTTTCCAAGTAGATTGGAAAACATTCACACTGTAACTAATTCATATCATCCATATGTGCCCTGGTATTTTATCCCCCAGCAATTCACAGCCAGCAGTATCTTTAAATTCTTAATTTGTTTCTGAAAGAGTACCATTGTTGAACAATTGCACATGTATGCTTTAAATCAGCATTAGGGGGTTGACAATGTTGACAATTCACAATATGTAAGTTGTAAATATCTTTCAATTTCAGAGATGTTAATTGCCATTTTTGGAGGCTATACAAATGTTCTTTCATAGTTACATTTTTCTTACATCCCAAGGCCAGGTGAATTATTTTCATATAATAGCTCTTCCTAAGTCATCTTCCCATTTTCTCTTCTTTATTCTGCAGGCTGGAGAAATATATTGTATAATCTGCCCCTTTTGCAGCTGACCCCTAACAACAATACAAACTCAGTTTTGTTTTGCTTTCTCCAACCATTATTCAGTATTGTTTGTGCAATATCCTTAAATTAAAATATTAAAATAGGATGGGAAATTTTTTAATGAAATTTTTTAATACCTGCCCAATAACTTTGTGGCTACTTCCAACATATTGTGTATCATCTCTTCCAGTTATCTTTTCAAGCTGCTTTCCTTAAGAATTGAGCCACTGGTGATGGGAGAGGTTACATCAAAGTATTTTTAATGCATAAGATAAGATTCAGCTACTCCAGTGGAGAAATTATTTGTGGAATGGTCACCAGGTCTAATTCCACATTTGATCTAAATATGCTTGGGTAAATAGTAACATTTTAATTACTTGCATTTTCAGGTATCTGTCAACAGATGAGTCCCATGATTGATGAAAAACTTGAAGAAATTGATAGGTAAATGTGCTGATTTTTTGCAAATAAAATTAACATGTAATATATATTCTGCCTTCTTCAATTTATGACATTGAGTATCAAAACTCCCATATTTTTCCTATACTTTTTCCAACTTGTCCAGTCTTCCCTAATTAGTAGATAAAATCAAGAAAGAGATTTGCTATGCTAAGATTTGTATACGCAGAAAAAATGCAAGGATAGTTCAGGCTGTCAGGAGATTGGAACACAAAGTTCCTGCTGTAGTGTCCTGGGCCCCTAAACTTTGTCCTGAGGATTCTAGAGTAGCAAATTACTAAAAAATCTCTCTGCTGGCAGAAGGGCCCTTGTTCAGTATTTCAAGTGTGTGTGTTTCAGATTTGGTTGAATATTGGCTATAAGCATAAAAGTGGTTTTCAGTTCCTTCAGTAGGACTAATAAGAATTAGGTAAACTGGGAGTCAAGATTCAGAGATATTGCAGAATTGTCAAGCAAGTCTTTCTACATAGCCTTGCCTTCTCTGGATGGCGTATGTGCATGTTTGTGTGTATGCCAGATAGGGTAGGGAATTTAAGAACTGGACAAAGATACCGGTGTGCTGAATTTATGTACATGGACAAATATTGGGTGACCAAAATCACTTGACATGTTCCTTTTTTAAATTAGGAAGCATTCAGAGTTGTCAGAACTCAATGTTAAAGTACTAGAAGCCCTGGAGCTGTACAACAAACTAATGAATGAAGCTCCTATGTATTCCACGTACTCAAAGATGCATTCATCCACACACTATCCAACCACAACAGCTGGTGTTCCAGTGCAGGTCAGTGGTCTTTCCTTTAAAAGAAAAAAAAAGACGATATTCAGCAAATGTTCTCTTAAAAATGAATATTTGAGTATCTGTGAGAGCAGATTTCATAGCTGGGCTGTAAACAACTTGAGCTTTCCATACGGATCTCTAAATCTCGCTGCGTGAAATGTCAACATATGCTTGGAACAAAGCAGCATTGATTACTATTACACTTTCTCCCACGAAATGCAGCTCTTAACCTCTATCATGTCAGTAGTAGAGGCTGGAGAACATTTTGTGTGTAATCCTCTTTATCGAGAGAATTTTTATGGTAAGTCTGCTATCGCCACACATGTCAAAACATGGATAAATAGGCTGGTGGCAGCCTTCGCACACATTAAGCTGCCCAGTTAAAAGAATTGTAGAAAAATGATTAAAGCAGTTGACTGCAGCATCACAATTGGTGACACATCAGCATTTGCCAGTCAAGACAGATTTATCCTTGTATATATTTTTGGGTTAGATTACTGACATTTATATCCAAGACTCTGATTAAATATCTGTTTAAAAATGCTTAGAAGGACAAGTCCCGTACTGCCAAATGAAGTCTAACTACTGTTGATTTTTATCTCCCATCATTCCTCTAAGCAGCAAGCGCTTTGCACACTGAATTAAATAACTTTGAGATTCTTCTAAATCCAACTTTTCTGATTCATTTATTTAAGCCAGGCTTTCTCAAACAGGGTTTCATGATTGCCCTGGAAAGGTTTTCTGAATGGGAGTTTATTAATTTTGTATATATTTTTTTATATTTGTTAAACATGTATCAGGTGATGTGACCATATATGGTCATGTCCACCTGCCCATTGATGGGCCTAGAGGGGGAGGGAAGGGGAGGGGCCTGAAGAATGTTTCAGCAGTTTCTCAATGATAAAAAACATTGAGAAAGAATGGTTTAAGCTGTAAAGGGGGGGATTTGCAGCCAATAATTAAGCAAAAAAATGTGACAGCATGTGTTAGTTAGTTTTTACATAATCAGTGCACAAAGAATAGTTACCATGGAAACTGCCACATCAAAGATGATGCATTTAGCCATTATGCCTTGCTATGAACTCTCAGCAATGTTGAAAGATGATATTCTGGGGGTGTAAAGTAAATTATGAGTATTAGACATCTGGAAGTCTAATATCCTTCTGACTTCAAGATAATACTTTCTGTTTTATGGCTGATTCTTTTCATATTGTATCTGAGCACTCCATTGAAATATTGTACATCATGATGACATGCCCATGTTGCATCTTAATAATATTTATCATCACTTCCTCCACAGTGAACATCTCAGTGTGAGCAAGATCCATTATGTGTGTGATGAGTTTTAAGTAAATTTTGTTCAATTTATGGAGTGCTCTGTTTGAATTTTACCACTGAGGTAAAATGTGTTTTGTTCTTATATGTGGATATAATTACCTTTTAACCTGTATTTATATGTTTGGACTATGTCTTTATATTAGGCATAGGTAAAGGTATCCCCTGTGCAAGAAATGGGTCATATCTGACCCTTGGGGTGACGCCCTCTAGCGTTTTCATGGCAGATACAATACAGGGTGGTTTGCCTTCCCCAGTCATTACCGTTTACCCCCCAGCAATCTGGGTACTCATTTTACCGACCTCGGAAGGATGGAAGGCTGAGTCGACCTCGAGCCGGCTGCTGGGATTGAACTCCCAGCCTCATGGGCAGAGCTTCAGGCTGCATGTCTGCTGCCTTACCACCCTGCGCCACAAGAGGCTCTTGTATGCAGAACCTTAAGAATATTTTAGCACATTTGAACGTGTAATTAATATATGGTATTTTGTACATTAGCCCTGTGCGTTTAGCTGTTTTTATTGTTGTTGGAACTATTTTGGTTACGTTTATTTTTCGTCTCTTTTTGGATTGCACTCGATTCATCCCTCCACCCATAGCAAAGATGATGATGTCCTTTGTAAATCGGCATGCTGTGAAGATAGCATCTTGTTAGAACTAAAATGCCGAATATGCCCAGTCTTTTTTGCAAGGGAGCCAGAAATTGAGTGCAGAAAACAATGGCGTTGCAAAGTATGTGCACATACGGACTGCTGTGCTTCAGTGTGATTTTGCTTCTAGTTTTGGTTGCAAAATCCTGCTTAAATTCTGCATTATTTAACAGAATCCACAGAATTCTAATGAAAAACCTGTTTTCTGGTTAGGGTTAGGGTTTGACTGCTGGCATGTGTTGAGCCATGATTTTTCTTCATTACCCAAAGTGTAAGCAGCATTTCCAAAGTGCATGTTGAATAATAAATCTGTGTAATTTGGGCAAAATGGATTAGTATTTTTAAAAGTATTCTCCTAGCAGTATTCAGACTTTTGCAGATTTCAAACAGTTTTGGCCAAATGCAGGTTGGGCTCAGTGATCTGACCCAAATGTATATGCTAACATCCATCCATCCATCCATCTTTGTATTTATATACTGCCGCACTCCATTTGGACTTACAGCGGTTTACAATAAAACAATAAAAAACAGTCCAATCCCCTAAAAACCCTTAAAAATATAACAATAAACATTGAGAAGGATCTCACCTAATTCCCCTTCCTGACTACTTCCCTCCGAGCCTTCTGTTTTTTGTCCATGTGAGACCTTCAACATGAAGGACTCCCTTTTCCCATATGAACATAATCCCTACACCCTTCTTCTGTGGCCCTGTTTCAGCTTTTCCTGCAGCCCAAGAGTAGGTTGCCTTCTTATCCATGGTGCCAAAACAATGGAACTTGTTTCTTTGGGGTATCCATCTGTTTCCTTCCATCACTGTCTTCAGTTAAATGGGTAAAATGAGATTTTTTTGTGTGTGTTGTTTGGCATTTCCTCAGTGACACCTCGTCTGTGCCCTATGTGATTAGCTGACACTGTGCTTTTAATATTTGTATTCTCCTTTTGGTTTTAATTTAATTATTAGCCCCCGATTGTTCAGATTGGGTAGAAAGATGGGATATAAATTTTGGGGTGGAGGAGAATGGGAAAGAAATGCATCCATCCATACATGCCTCATAGTATCTGAAGCTTCTTCAAATATGTGAGGAGCAAATGTAAGGTAAATGAGGCAGTAGGCTCACTGTTGGATGAATATGGACCAAAATTTGACACGTAATGTGGAGGAAAATGCTGGAGGGCGTCACTCCAAGGGTCAGACATGACCCGGTGCTTGCACAGGGGATACCTTTACCTTTTTAATGTGGTGGAACACATTTGCTCCAATAACTCTTTGAGGGCTTCCCAGGGAAATCCTTCACAAACTTTGGACGCAAGTCACACAATGCTTCTGCCTCTACAAAATGTACCTGTGTTATTTGATCTGTGTATATATGAGACCTTTCCCCTGTCCCTTCATACTAATGCTTAGTAATGTAATTTATTGTGTTTTGTGCTTCTATTCCAGCCATATCCGCTCCATGCTCATAGTGGGAACTACTTGGTTCATGGTGCTCCTCAAGGCTACAATCCTGGGAGCGATCAGATTGGACAGCTGAGGTCCTTGCTCCCGACTATGCATTCTTCAGTAGCATCTCAACCTGCTCAGACAGCTTATCTAAGGTATTTCTTCAGCAAAAGCACATTAATAAAATACCTTATTCTTTCTAATTCATCCATTAAAATTAATGTGTTCAGTGAAGAAAAGAGGGTATAGTTTGCACCAACCTCTACTTCCTTCGTGCTATTCTCCAGCACAGTAGAGGTGGGGCATAGAAGCAAGGGGGAGGAGATAGGATTCAGGGGTACCACTCTGCTGAGAAATAATTGAATCATCCACTCCGATGAAGGGGGGGCACAGAAGCAAGGGAAAGAGTCAGGATTCAGGTGTACTCGTCTGCTGACAAGAAATGGACTCGCCCAACCCAGTGAGGGGGGGCACAGAAGCCAGGGGAGGAGACTGGATTCAGGGGTACCACTCTGCTGACAACAAATGGAATCAGAGGCAAATATTAGGCTCTTCAAAGCACTAAAGTATCACTTATTTCATTTTTTAATAGTCCAAATGTAATCTTTCGTGTTGATCTCCCTATGCATGTCGGCTAATGTTTTTTATTTGTGTTTCAGCACTGGCCTAGATTCTGTGTCCAGCCCTGCTTACGTGAATCAGAATTCTTGCCTTCCACCAGCTAGAACGGTCCCTTACACCCAGCCAATGAGTCTGCCAATGGATATGCTGGCCTACCAGAACACTCCTTCTAGTTTGCCTCCGGGAACGTGCTATCCAGCAGTTCCAGTTCACTCACTTCCACAGCAACAAACGAATTACCACCAACAGCCTCTCCTGTGAAAATGCCGAGTCTGTTCCTGAAAACAGTCTCTGATGTTGCTGACCCTTGTCATTTAAATTGCCTTTCCTTGAGCTAAAAGGAATACTTCTGCTCAAGGGGAAAGACAAGCAAGCAGTTTCAAAGCAAAACTTAATTCAAGTTTACCTGGGTTTTGTTGCATAGCTTTTTAAACAAGGTGAGCTGCTAATGTCCCGTTCCTCCCCCCCCCCCATTTGAGAAATGACCTTTAAACCTTAGCTTGTGTAGTGTTGTCTCTTCCCTATTTACAATTAAGCCTCCATAAGAGGAACTTTCCTTTTCATAAGAGGGGAGAGTGGAAAGCAAGTTTTATATATGCAGCTCTCCCTGGTTGATCTTTCCACAGTTTATTAATACTGTCGTTTTTATGGAACCTTTAAATTTCGAGTGCTCTCCTGAAACCCAGTTTCTTTAGGTAATTTGCTTTCCCCAGTTTGCACCCTTCACTAGATCATCTTAGCAGATTGCTTTTTAAATGATTGTACAATAAAGCCGTTGTGGGACTTGGGAGAAGGAAAGCTTGACTGACAGGGGGAAGTTAATAGCATTTCTGGTTTTTGCTGGCTTGGATTGCTCATTTTTCATTTCTGTGAAAACTAGCACTGTTTATTCTGTGAAGTCCTCTTTATTCCCTGTCTAAAGATTCTTAGGGAACCCCCCCCCCACACACACACACACAAACACTTTAATTCCCAAGGCCCAACTGCCCTACAAAAACTAAATCTTCCTCCTTTTTTTCTCTCTCTCTCTCAGCTTTCCTTTCACTTCACCACATGAAATAGCAGTATGTGCCTGCATCTTGAGTTAATAATAGCAGAGGTCTTTTTGGCTTTAAGTATCGAATACATGCAGAACAGGACAGGGGTTTACATGGCCACCCTAATAATGTGAACAGCTGAAGAGTTAGGACGCCCAGCTTCCTTTCCCAATAGAAAGCATCAAAGGAAAGAGTCTGTGCCCTTTTTACCTTTGGGTTTCTTTCTTTCTATGCTGCCCATTTGCTTATTGATTTCTGTACCACTGTCTTCGCGTGCACACACACATACACACATTTTAATAATTGCCTATAACTAACGTGTAGTCTTGGAGGGGTGAGCAGTGTGGGAGGAGGAGAAATATGAAAATGATGGAAGGGAGCAAAGGACCACGATTAAATATGTAGAAATCTAAAGATCCTTATACACTGGTGTCTGAGTATATGTTGTCTGCCCTATGAATACCTGTTAACTTTGTGGTGAGGTGAAGTGTGCGTTCAAATCAAAATTGCCTGTTCAGTGGCTTCCTATACTGGTGCTAACTTTAAGACTGTTCAGAAACACGACTATTTAGATGAACTTCATATTGGACCAACATGTCTATATCACTCTTTTTTTTTAACGTTTCTGAAAATCAACCTGTGGGTTATCTCACTGTGCCCAACCCAGAGACAAAAAAGGATGCTAAAGACTTAACTTTCTTTGTGGTACTATCTTTTCTTTTTTTTGTCCAGTGTTGATCTAGAGTGGCTGAATGGGACAGATATATGAATAATTTCTTTATTTAAAACAGAGTTCGTTTTAGAGCAAGGTTTGTCTCTTTTTCTGTCAGCGTGAACATTTTGTAAACAGATTGAGGACTTTCGGGAAAGTGTATAGCTTCATGCTTGTCAGTCCACGAGGGAATCAAGAGGTTTTTATTGATTCACAGTCTTTGATACTACATTAAGTGGTGCCCAATGTCTGACCGATGTTGAGTTGACACAACCTTTTTCCATTGTATTTTGATCTTTATATATATATATAATATAATATATATAAATAGTGTGTGTGTGTGTATATATATACATATTCACTTATCCGAGACTTTATATACAACTACTTATGTATATTCATTCTCTAAAAATCACTGAAATTTTATATGTAGCTGCATTTGGCATTATTGCTAGCTGCTGTAATCTTACAATGCATTTCTGCAAGTTGTAAATATGTACAAATGTTGATGTTGAGAACTGTGTATTTAGTGCTTTGATGTCAATTGGATCATCTCTCTCCCTCTTCCCTTTTTCTAGACTACGTCATTATTTATTGCTAAGGTGTGTTCATAGTTATGATGCCAAAGGAACTCACATAAGATTTCCACAGCTGGGGGCCCCTAACTCCATTGAAAAATAAGTCATTGGTCTGAATGGAGTTGAGAATATGCTACAGGTTTATACCTATTTTTATATCAAAAGTAAACAGTAATTTTTCCGTATAAATTAATTGTTTAAACAGAAATGCCTGCTAGCTTGCAGTAGTAGTGAATGGCAGGATGTTCCGTGGCTGTCTAGAGGGGGACCTGCTTTTTGTTTGCAGATAATTTACTATCTCAAATTGTACAAAAAATCAGTCCCTTCTCCTTTCCCCCCGAGTGTTGCACATGAGAATGTTCAATAGCTAATAAGCCCCCATTCAGGTATTTGAAGAGTGAACCCGATTGGAAACTACTTTTGAGTAATCAAAGGCCTCGGTAACCTATGAAGTCTGTTTAGGAATCTTCCTCCCAGTGCTACAAACACTCTGTGTGTGTTTGTGTGTTGACTTCCTTTTCATTTGTCCGCTTTTATGTTTTGTGGGCTACCAATTAAGGGGGTGGCTGTATCATGCTATTTCTGAGGGGTTTTTTTTCCCTGCTGAATACTTTTTTTTCTTATTTCTATCTGCATCATTCAGCTCTCAAGAGAAATGTGTCACGACGTTAAATGTAGGCAGGTTTCATTACAATAAATGTAGTGTGTAAAAGACTTTCCCCTGGAATAGTCTTCATTCCTGTTTGGGGCAAATGTGCATGAAACTGGATTAAGTTATTTTGCTTTTGAGCTAATTGGTAGAAGGAAAGAAGAATACTGCAGAATGCTGGAATACCTTCTAAGGACTTTTCTGTGTGCTGTAGAAGCTCCTGTCATGGTTGTTTGTTGAAGTTCAAACTACAAAGTGAATTCTTTTCTACAACAAACCGGCTTGGCTGTTTTTACACATGTTGCTATCTTTGGGTAACGCAGAGTTATTAACAGTTTGGGACCTGAGCATACGACCCAGCCCTTGCGCACCACAGGTTTGCGCAGACTTGTGCAAATAAAACTTATTTAACAACAATATCAGAGTCTTTTTTAAACACACAACTGAGGATGTTAAAAGCTCTATCTGCACCTCTTCTTTGTGTCATCCACCCACCAAACTGAGAGACAGTTTGGTGTGGTTAGGAGTGCGGACTTCTAATCTGGCATGCCAGGTTTTATTCCCCACTCCTCCTCCACATGTAGCCAGCTGGGTGACCTTGGGCTCCCCACAGCACTGATAGAGCTGTTCTGACCGAGCAGTGATATCAGGGCTCTCTCAGCCTCACCCACATGACAGGGTGTCTGTTGTGGGGAGAGGAAAGAGAAGGCAATTGTAAGCCACTTTGAGCTTCCTTCGGGTACAGAAAAGCAGCATATAAAAACCAACTCTTCTTCCTGTTCCACAAAAGCACTGGAAATGGGTCTATGGACTTGGGCCTTTTTGAGCTTCACCTTCCCCACATCCTTTGGTGTCGCAGAACCCTGATTCCTGCATTCAGTGCCATCTTGTGCTTGGACAGAGTAAGTGCAGCATCACCAGTGGGTGAGGACAGAACCCTCCAGCCAGCTCCAGTGTGTTGTGCCTGACCTTGTGCAGAGTATCTTGGTTGGGTCAGATGATGGACTCTTAGATGCCTCTTGTTCAGGAGGCACTAATTCTTTCTGCTCACTTTGCTGTGCTCTCTGTGGACTGATGGAGGCTTCTGTGGATGGGTGAAAAGCAATACTGTTGAATTTCCAGGTCTGCTTTCCCAATGCTTTGCCCTTAAGCCTAGGTGTAGCTATACACAGTATGGACCGAGTATTAACATTTGGAGGAAACATGTTTTAATTCCCTACATTAATCTTGAATGCCTAATTTTCTTTATTACATTTTCATGCTGCCTTTTCTCCAGGCAGCCACCTCTGTTTTATCTTGCAGCAACTTTGCAAGGTAGTGTGAATCAGGAGAGATGAAGTGGGCCAAGTTCAGTTTTGTGGCAGGGCGGGGGGGTTGACCCTGGGCCTCCCTGACTTCTAGTTTCTGCATTATGCATTCAAATGCTATTCATTTTTTAAAAGGTGGGAGGGGATGATTATGAGACGCCAGGCCAAAAAGGAACTGAAGGGGGAGGAGAGAGAACAGAATACAGAGCATTGTTCACCATTACAGAAGGTAACTCAGAAGCTAATGCAACCTAAGGATACCTTGTGACCCAGTTAAGAGTAGGAAATAAAAGATTATGTAACCAGCCAACCTTATATGGCTTGGTAGCAAAATGTTCCCGTGATTCATTCTTTGTAAGTCACAGAAGTCTATATTGCCAGTTGCTTATTTGCATTGTGGATTCAAGACAGGGATAGCTTATGTTCAAAATGTTATGCTTTTGAAGACAGAAACTCTTAGGGGTGGGTGGGTTTTTTTATGAGCCAGTTCGCCGAGAGCGGCAGTCATACAAATCCAAATACCAAACCTCTTGAATCCATGTTAGTATTTAGGTAGGTGGATGCTGGAACCTCATTTTTGCTCGAAAGCATCGACTTCTAAAGAAATTAAAGTGCTTGGTACAATAGCTGTCCTGAATCTTTCAGTTAGTGTTGGTGGCAATGCCTTCCTCCCTCCCAACCAAACCTAGATCTTTTTCAAGGAATAAGAACCCTGATGGTGCCAGAGTAGCCAATAGATGCCTCCTAGCAAGTCCTTAGCAGACTTGCAAAATGACACTTTGACTATGGGGGTTTCAGTCGACCAGTGTGGCTAAAGTTGACCTCAGCTTGGTCTTTGGTCCATAGAATCATAGAGTTGGAAGGGGCCATTCAGGCCATCTAGTCCAACCCCCTGATCTACGCAGGATCAGCCCAAAGCATCCAAGAATAGTGTGTATCCAACCTTTGCTTGAAGACTGCCAGTGAGGGGGAGCTCACCACCTCCTTAGGCAGCCTATTCCACTGCTGAACTACTCTGACTGTGAAATTTTTTTTCCTGATATCAAGCCTATATCGCTGTACTTGTAGTTTAAACCCATTACTGCGTGTCCTCTCCTCTGCAGCCAACAGAAACAGCATCCTGCCCTCATTATTCCTATCACTGAAGTATTTATTTTATTTATATTTTTATACCGCCCTTCCCTATGGCTCTGGGCGGTTTACATAAAACATTTTGGAACATTCACATAGAAGACTATCAAAATCAATATAACAGTATAACAACAACATCAACTGGAACAATTAGAACAGCACTTCAACAATAACTTGACAATCCCTCAGTAGGTTCTGTCCCTCAGTCTGGGGGGGGGGGCACCTGTAGATGTTATGGGTCAGTCAGCCCCACCAAATGCCTGGTAGCACTTCATTACTGGAGCTGTTGAACTTCCTTTGTAGCAGAAGGCAGGCATGTCGATCACCTTGCTTTTACACGTGCCTTGCCTATAAAAAGCACATAAATAAGATTTAACCACATTGCTTTGGCGTACTCTGCAAAAAAAAAAAATGCCTGAAACTGAAACTGCTGTAATGAACGATTTATAGACCGGTTTTTAAAAATAAATCTTCATGTGTAGGTCAAATAGGAATGAGTGAAAAAGATCGGATGGGAAATATCTTCCAATATAGCGGAGGATTCCTTTCAATGTTCTTTTACCAGTGAGGTGGCCGATGGCTTCTTCAACTGGCCTGTTAGGGTTTTCTTGGTGTTTGGAACTCCACTGATATAGCTAAATTTTGTTTTTGGTAAGCAACATACGCCAAATTTCTTCAAGTTTCTATAGGACAGGGTACTTAAACATTTGTGGCCAGTTCCCGTGGCCCTACTTTTTTGTGTGCTGAGCTAATCGGCAAGAAGGAGGGCTCCCAAATTCTAAGGCTGTGTCTTTCTGCTGGCAGACATGGATATCCCCCATTTTTTTTTCTTCGCACAAGTTCCCTTTGAACTCTGGAAAGATGCTGCCTGGAATCAAAAGAGGCACTTGGGACAGCTGAAGGGTGGTACAGAAATCTGCTCAAGTTCCCACTCTTCTGAAAGTGGACCCCTGTGACTGGAAGAGGAACAAGGGGTCAAATTTGCTTAATTTCTCCCTTTCATGGTTTTTTGCCATGTAAGGTCCCATAGAACCAAGCATCTTTTCAGGCATCATTTGCCTGAATGTGAATGTGGTGGACATTGAAACATGGTGTGCTGCAGACTGGTTTATCTGAGAGTTTAAATGGTGTTTACTTAGCAAACGTTAGGATTGTGCTTCATTTAAGCTATCAGACGGTAGACTATGGCCCTTCTATATTATAGTTACTCTTAAGAAATTAATTGTTATATTCTTGGAACAGTGCTCAGCATCTGGGATTAATCGGCAAGATTATTAAAACCATAGTTAAGATGATAACGTTCTTGCCTATTACAGCAACTCGAAAACATACAGATTCAATTAAACTAATGTTCCATAGGAACATCCTGGGCTGTAAGCCAGGACTGAAGCCGGTGAATGTCGGAAGGGCAGATCTAAATGAGATTCTGCTGTGCAACCCCCCCCCCCCCCCAAAAAAAAAAACACTTAGGTAGGTGTTGCACATGGCTGGTATTGCCTTTACTTGGCAATTATTCTGTGCACTGTTTCATATGCTAAAAGATGAGGTGGGGGTGGGGAGATCCTTTGACCCAGGAGTGATTAACCACATTGCCTCTTGGTAGCCCTTTGTGTTCTGCTGTTGCTAGGCAGCTTGTTACCAAGATAAAATTGCAACTTGTCCCATTTGTTGTGCATCTTGTTTTCCAACTGCCCAGTTGGCATCGCAAACACACTGTCAAAAACAGAGTTTGGGTTTAGGATTTTTAAATCATTTCTGTCCAGAATCTCCCCCCGCCCCCACCTATTATGTTATTTAAATTTAAATCTGCATTTGTTAAAAGGGTTTAGGCAGTGAGAAGCAGGCTCCAGGACTAGAATAGGCAAAGAAGGGCTTTTAATTTTGGACATTCAGGACATTTATCACAAAGGGTCTTACACCAAAACCTCAGTGGGTTTGGGGATCAGATTGCAGAAGTCATGGTTGTAAACTGCCACCCATCCCCATGGCTTAAAATTTGAGCCGTGGTTGAGTTGTAGTTGGTTGATTTAAGTTCATTTGAAGTCATGTGAAGCAGATGTATTTGCATGTAAGCGGTTTCTTGGTGTCAGGTGGATTTGCACCATGAGATGAGCTCCATTGGTGGCTGGAAGATCTTACAGGAGCCCTGCCGAACGCAGCAAATGACAGGCATCACCAGGAAGTGGGCAGTAGCTGTTGCACAATGTGTAACTTGGCCCTGCTTGTGGTAGTGAGAAAGGAGTTCACATAATAAAAATAACTCGGACTTACCTCTTGGCATTGGAAGCTGAATGGACCAGGTCCAGTCTTGCTCCGTAAACTGTATATAGGATTGCAGAAGGTTGCAGGACTTCAATCTTTATGGGAAATTGTATATACTTTGGGGGATCTTTAGCTGGATCCTCTAATGAGTAATTTGTTCAAAAAGCTCTCTGTGTGTGTGTGAAGGAGGATGAGTAATAGGGACTGTTGAATGGTTAATGCTTTCCTCTCTTCCCTAATCAGATCTGCCTCCTCTTGACGACTGCTTCCAGCTCCCAAGAGGGGGGAAAAGAAAGGTGCTTTTATTATGCCTGACTTTTCCCTCTCTGCTGGGGGGAAAAACAAGATAGAAATACTGTAAAGAACTTTCTGCCCTGACACTTTGGTCTCAGCTAGTTTTATACCCCTGATAGCAGATGCTTTACATGAAACATCAAGAGGATCTGATTCAATCCCTGGCTCATTCTGCACAGGTTGGATAATGCACTTTCAACACACTTTAGAAGAAGGTTCTTATATGCTGCTTTTCTCTACCCGAAGGAGTCTCAAAGTGGCTTACAATCACCTTCTCTTTCCTCTCCCCACAACAGGCACCCTGTGAGGTGGGTGAGGCTGAGAGAGCCCTGATATCACTGTTCAGTCAGAACAGCTTTATCTGTGCTGTGGCAAGCCCAAGGTCACCCATCTGGCTGCATGTGGGGGAGTGCAGAATTGAACCCGGCCGCCATATTAGAAATCTGCACTCCTAACCACTACAACAAACTGGCTCTCAAATAACACTTTAGAAGCAGATCTTTCTGTCATCTGGCTGCTGTTCGCGGAGTGGACTCACTCGTGTGTATGGTGACCTCAAATATGTCTTCTTAAAGGAAGAATCAATACTTTTAGTGGACCATTCTTTCTGGCATGGAGGAATTTTTTATATGGGAACAGATTAATTAACAATGGGCTTTAACCTCTGAGTAAATATGGTTTGAGGTGAGGTTGTTAGTTACCCCACTGATTTCAGGCATGAGCATTTATGGATGCCAAGGCAATTCAGCCTAGAAGCTCACTGAGTGACCTTGGGCTGGTCACTCACCTACAATCTGACCTTCAACACAAGGCTGTTGTCAATAGGCTGGAAAGGACCCCGTATGAGCACCTTGGATGATCAGTGGAAGAATCATAAAATCACGAAACAAGTAAAAACGTGGACCCATTCTGAGGCGGGTGAGTAAAATAAAAAGGTCAATCCAGTCCCACTCCACAATCACCACAGGCAGGGGTAGTCAAACTGCGGCCCTCCAGATGTCCATGGGCTACAATTCCCATGAGCCCCTGCTAGTGAATGCTGACAGGGGCTCATGGGTATTGTAGTCCACAAACATCTGGAGGGCCACAGTTTGACTACCCCTGCACCACAGGGTACATTTTTGAGAGAGGTTCTAGCTGAGCAAGTTTTGAAGGGGTCCCTAGATCTGCAGAGAGTGGCATTGATCTAACCTGAAGTCTCTCTCTCACACACATCAGGCATTTAAATTTACAACATGTGTTTATAAACTTGGAGCTTATTTTTAGTATATAATTTTTTTTTTAAGTGGAGTGCGGGGGTGTGGTCGGGAAGTGCTCTAAGTTCCACCCATCTCCCATGCTCATTTAGATTCTCCCTGGCTCAGTGTGAATTTCCAGAACTTTCCAGATTTGAATTGTGGCCTGGTGATGGGGAAACCCTCCTTTAACTGACCATGCCTGTCAGAGAAGGATGTTTTTGTGTGGAAGGCAGGTCCAGGAGAAGCTGGGCTCTTCTACTGGAACAAAAATAAATAGGAGCCATATGACACCTGGATGACAAGTTTTTGTTTTTGTTTTAAAAGCCGGCATCTATTTGGGTAGACTAATTCAAGTGGGTAGCTGTGTTGGTCTGTCTGAAGTAGCACAATAAAACTTGAGTCCAAAGGTACCTTTAAGACCAACAAACATTTATTCAAGGCGTGAACTCTGGTGTGCAGGCACACTTCTTCAGACAAAATGGAACAAGAATCCTGAGAGTACAGATATACAGAAAAGGTAAAGTTGTGGCAACTGAGTAAACTGTGTCATAGTGTCCGAATCACACCATATGATCATTCTTTGGTAAAACAGCCAATGGGTCCTTTTGAGTCCAATTGTAGTTCACAAAAAACATCGGAGAAATAAAACTGTCCCTGATAGCAATTAAGAGCAGACCCTTTCCCAGTTGTGGAAAGAAAGAACCCAAAGAGACTAGTTGCTCGGGTAGACGAAGGCAGGCTGCTTCACTCGCTTGGAGGGCCCAGCCATCTGCACGGAAACCGACCCTGGCACCAGACCGGGGGCCTTTTTCCAGGCGACGCGCGTTTTCCTTCGGATCTCCGCGAAGGACGGAACACGCTCTGGGACCCCCTCGGAGACCAGGCAGGTGTTCGGGGGGTGAAGCTCCCACATCAACGCTGCCTTCCTCGAGCTCACGCCCCGGCCCGCCAACCCCCAGCCCCGCGCCTTCGAGGGCAGCCTAAGAACCCACGGGCGAGCGCGGCTCTGTTCCCTGCGGGATGAGCCCGGTCTCCCTCCCACCTCCTCGCAAGCCGCGGGCTGGGCTGCCGCTCTCCTGAGAGCTCGGGCGAGCAGGCTCCCTTCAGAAGCAGCACGGCCGGCCGGGCGGCAAGCAATAGGGGGCAGGTCCTGGCAGCCCCACCTCCCCACGCCTCTGGCCCGGCAGCGCCCGGACCCCAGCGGGAGGCTCCCGTGCAGCCGCGCGTCCCGAAGAACCCCTCCCCTGGAGGCCGCCCCGCCCTGCCTGCCTCCGCCGCCGCCGGGTGCGCGGGTGACCTTTCAGAGGGAAAAGGCGTCGCTGTCGCTTTAAGGGTTCCGCCGCTCTCCGCTCGCAGCGCCCTGAGCCGACTCCATCCCCACGCGAGCGAGCGAGCGAGCGGGCGAGCAGCAGGCACGCAGCGGCGGCGGCAGCGGCAGCAGAGGCAGCAGCGCGGAGGGCTTCGGCGGCGTGCTCCGACCGCGCCTGGGGAGCCCCGGCGGCGCCCAGCATGTCCAAGCACCCTTCCTCGTACGGCAAGAACGGGCTCGCCGACCCCATCTTCCAGGTGTCTCGCTTGTCCGCCCGCCGAGCGCGAGGAGCCGGCCCCCGTTGGGGAGGGGGAGAGGCCGGACAGCCGGCGGGCGGTGGGAAAAGCGCCCCCTCCCCAGCTGCGAGGGCTGACCCAGCTTGCTTGCCCAGAGGGGCCCCTTCCCTCCTCCCCATTGAGCTAACCATCTCCCTTCCCTCTCCCCCCCCCGCCCCCCTTGCTCCAGGGGTCCCGAGGCACGGCCACGCGCAGGAGCCGCTTGAAGCGATCCGATGGCAGCACAACTTCCACCAGCTTCATCCTCCGGCAGGTAAGCGGGAGGGGAGGGGAGGGGAGGGGGTGCGCAGCCCCCGAAGCGCGCGCGCGCCCAGGAAAGTGGCGGGCGGGAGGCCACGTGGCTTCGGGCGAGCCCGCCTGGGGGGCCGGCGGTGGGGGTTTGTTGCAGGAGAAGGGCCGGCCTGGGGGGCCGCGGCGCGGAGGCTGCGCGGGTGTCGCGAAGCCTTTTCGGCGGACGGGGCTCCGTTGGATCGAGGGGCTTGGGAGCGGCTGTGATCGGGCGCGGAGGGTTTTACAAAAGACCGGGTCGAGTCGAAGGTCGTCAGGGGCAAACCGCAGAGGTGCCGCTCCAGCCCCGTTCCCCTGACCGCGGGCGGCAAGGAGCACTTGGCTGGCTTCTGGCCATCTGGGCCTGGATGCGCCCCCCTCCCCCTCTGTAGCTTTAGCCGACCCGTCGCTTGACCTGCTTGTTCTGAGCATGAATGTACCGGTTCGCAAATTGTCTTCGCATGTAGGCCAATTATCATTTGGAATAGAGAGATGTCACCCAGCCCTCTTTCTCTGCTTGGGAGTTGTGCAGGGAACATCGGCTGTATGAATTGTGAAGGAAGCCCCAAAAGTGATGGTGCTGAATTAATCCTAAACTTGGATTTTGAACTGGGTCAAGGAGTCATCCTTGGAAAGTGTTGCTCTTGGGAATCTGTTCTAAAACACATTTCCCCCTTGTTTATTTGCTCTTCTTTTGCATCATGTAGTTAACGCCTGAAGCCAAATTTAAGACTGTAAACTTTATAGCAGAGACTTTGGGACTCAGTAGAGTGTTGTCCATATTGATGGCTCCTTTAAAAAATAAACGGTGCTTATTAGAAAGGTGCATCTGAGCAAACACAGCGTTTCCGTGTGATGGAATTGTCACAGCTAACTCATGTGCATTTAGAATTGCATCTTGGGCCTAGCAGCCTTGTCTTTAAGAATTACTCATTTCTGACAATATTGTCTGTCTGACTGGCTTTATAGGTCGAGATGCGTATCTACAAAAGCAAAAATAAAAATTCAGGCTTGGTTGGTGGATTTTCTCTTTCTGGTATAGTAGGGGAAGGGGGTAAAGGTGAATCAGATACATATAAAAATGTGCCTTTAAATAAATACGCACTAGATTCTGTCTTTAACCTGCTGAACCTCAGAAATTATATTTAGCTTAAAATGTAAATTAGCATAGATTTAGCGGAGTGAAACAAGGTAAGAACATGGCTTTGTGAGGGGGAAGTGTTATTCTGTACTGGAGTAAGAGTTTTAATGTGTATGTAGGTAAGGAAAAGGGGGCAGAAAAGGGGACTGAAACCACAACCAAAGAAGGCAAATGAGAAATTGGAGAGAAGCCTATTCTTTGGGGGGGGGGGGGGCTTCTGCTTAAACTGGAAACCCTGGCATTCTCTATGTTCCTTCTCTTAACTCTTTCCCAGTTTGTAGCTTTTAGCTGCTGCTTCTCTGTATTGTAATCTGTTATCAAGCGATAGATTGGGTTAGATATCCTGAGCTGAATTAGGTCATATTGGCTCTGTAGTGTGCTGATTGTTAGACTTGTGTGCACAGAAAATCCTAATGATACATACCCATATACTATGTGTAGCAGTGATATTTCTTGTAATAGCTGTACTATGTGTGCACCCATCACAGGGAATCACAGGCACAGATTCAAAGAGCTGCAAATTGTTGTGTGCTCCCAGAAGTGTGGGAGAGGTTTCTCTTATGGTGCTACTCCATCCTGTATGGCAGACCTCTTGAAACTGAAGGAGAGTTGCCACAGTAGTTTGTGGCATGTCGTAAGGACCTGCTTTTAAGGAAGCATCCTGTATAACAAAACACTTGCAGGTGTGTAACTTAGCTTTCTGGAGCCTAGCCACAACCCAAAACAATTATGACTCTTCTGTATTAAGGTGTATTTGAGATGTGATCACCAATGTGATTTTTGTGGAGTGTTCTCCCTGAGGTTTTTAGGGCTTTCTGATATGTATTTTGCATACTGTGAAGTAATATGTTGCCTGGTGATCTTGGAGAGCCAGCTTGGTGTAGTGGTTAGGAGCATGGACTTCTGATTCTGTGCTCCTCCTCTACATGCAGCCAGCTGTGTGACCTTGGGTTCACCATGGCCCTGATAAAGCTGTTCTGACTGAGAAGTAATATCACGGCTCACTCAGCCTCCCCTCCCTCACAGGGTGTCTGTTGTGGGGAGAGGAAAGGGAAGGCGATTGTAGGCCTCTTTGAGACTCCTTCGGGTAGAGAAAAGCAGCATATAAGGACCAACTCTTCTTCTGTTTCTGGGGCCTAAAATGCATAGTTGTTTGTTTTAATGCGCATGGTCTGATTCGGTCAAAATTAAGCACATTAAATCCTATTGATTTCAATGAAACAGTTCAGTGATGCTTATCTTTCCTCCTGAAATCAATGAAAAGGGCTTCATTTTTGGCACGATTCTGTTATGTGAGGCCTTAGAGAGTTCTTGTTACCTTGCCGACTCTTTCAACTGCATTGTTCTGTAGTTCTGTAATCCTAGTCCTGACACACTGTCTGTGGGAGACCCTGGCTGTCGGGCTGAATTACTTTTCACGTTTTGTAATCCGCTTTGAGTCTCAGTGAGGAAGGGGGACTATAAACGAAGCTAATAAGAATAATAATTTTCTGTATTGAATGACCACTGCTTGTGTGTTGTCTATATCTTCTTAAATGAGATGTGGTGAGCTGAAGTATATAAGTATGAAATATTCTACTGACATGATTTTTTATTGTTAAAGCACAATGTGACAGCAGTATGATTTTCAAATCAACACTGCATTTTTGTTGTGTGTTTTTTTAATGCTTTGTTTTGAAGCTATGAATTATGCTTGGTGTGTAAACTGACTGGAATGAGTCTGCTGGAGTTTTCTATTGCTGCTGTAAATCAAAATTTTTGGTTTTGGCCTGGATTGTTTTCTGCTTAAACTTGAGCCAAAAAACAAAAACACAGAAAGCTTGGGTCAGGCTCTTTATTCATTTATTTTGGGTACAAATGAACATATATTTTGCAATTTGGTCTATAACTCCTCCCCCCCCCCCCCGGGTAGGATTCTACAACATTCTTGTTATCTTCTCCAGAGTTCTCTTGTAGTCACATACGACTTCGAAAGCTTGTCATTGTTATCCTCTGAGGGAAAGGTACAGGAAGTGCTTTGTTGTGACAGCCTTCCGAAGTTAAAGCTAGCAGTTTATGTCCACTTCATATCCAGGATGAGGGCATGAAGTTTAACTAATTCTAGGGCAGGGATAGTCAAACTGCGGCCCTCCAGATGTCCGTGGACTACAATTCCACAGCGAATGCTGGCAGGGGCTCCTGGGAATTGTAGTCCACGGACATCTGGAGGGCCGCAGTTTGACTACCCCTGTTCTAGGGACTGCTGACTCTGTTCCCGGGAGCTGGAGATGCAGCAGTCAGTTATGCTTTTACTGGCATTGTTCACCTGTCCAGTTTAAGCCAGGTAGCCCTTGAGAGGGCAGCCGTGGCTCCTGGTAGAGTGGAAAGAGGAGAGGAGGGTCACTTTAATGTGTGCACCATAAAATTAAGAACCCAATCAAAAAACAATACACAAAGCTAACATTGATAATAATATGGTACTCTGTGTACCTGACAAACCCAGCTGCTGGATGCCGAGTCTCCCCCCCAGCAAAATCTTGCATGCTTGGCAAGGTTAATCCTTATGCAGCCCCCTCCTTTTTCAGGGAGAGGACCCTGGCAAGTGTCCCATAACTGATATCGTCTCTTTTCCTCTCTTTTTAATTTTGTGGTATTTAGTTTCTGATCGTTCTTTGGGTGGGGGAGCTGGTTCAGTCGTAGAACCTCTGCTTGGCATGCAGAACATCTTGAGTTCAATCTGCAGCATCTCCGGGTAAAAGGATCAAGTGGCAGGTGATGTGAAAGACCTCAGCCTGATACTCTGGGGAGCTCCTGCCAGGCTGAATAGTACTGATCTTAATGAACTGATGGCCTGATTCAGGATGAGGCAGGTTCATGTGTTCATGTGACTTGCATCTGTCTTCTGTTATTTATTGGATAGATTTATCCCCCACTGCAATCAGCAAGCCATCTTGCGGTGAGTTACATAAAAGGATAAAGCCCCACATAAAAAATTAAAGCTACCCCCCCATTACAAGACAGAACCTGGTGGCAAGAAAGAAAGAACCCCAACCTCCTCACCCTGTCCTCCAGCAACCCCCACTTAGTGCCTCAGGGGGAAATCCAGTGGTGCCGTCAGTCCAATAGATGTGTAGGCGGGAGGGGCCCCTCAGACCTTCCATGCCCTGGCTTCAATCGGAAGAGCTCTGTCTTCCCAGTCTTGCAGAACCACAACAGCTGCTGCAGGGCCCTCAGCTCTTCCAGGAGCTCATTCCACCTGGTCAGAATTGACTGAAAAGGCCCCGGCCGTGGTCGAGCTCAAACAAACCACCATCAACAAATTATTACCTGCAGAGCAAAAGGCCCTGTGAGGGGGATAGGGAGACAGGCGGTCCCTCAGATATGTGGGTCCCAGAGCACAAAGGGCCTTAAAGGTCAAAACCTTGAACTTGATCTGGGCATTCATTATGATAAAATCTGTATTTATACTTTTTGTGCTTTTGTTGATAGGCTGGATCCATCCAGCTTTTGGGCTCAGTCTGATGGAGTGATAGCAGGCTATCAAATTTTACTCCTTTTTCCTCGTTGTTACTTAGGGGTGCCAACCTCCAGGGAGTGGCTGGAGATCTCCCACTATTACGACTGATCTCCATGCAACAGAGATCAGCTCACCTGCAGGAAATAGCCACTTTTCAAGGTGGGATTATACACCATTGAAGTCCCTCCTCAGGCTCCACCCCCAAAATCTGTGTATTTCCCAACCTGGAGCTGGCAGCCCTATTACTACTGTTGTTGTCCAATAATCCCTGGCACAGCTTGTGTTGTGGTCAAAGAGGACCCATTTTTCCATTTTCGTGAACAGAATTGATTGAGTTGAATCCAAACTATTGCCACTTGCCTGGTAATAGAACAGTGAAATGTTACTTTACAGCTGAAAGCCATGTGGAAAATAAACATTGTGAGAGCAATTTCACTTCTGAATTAAGCAGTATTTTGTTTTATGTTTCAATGATGCCTCCATTTATTGCATAATAAAAACTATATATCATTTTCTTTATTTGGAAGCTCTTCTGATTGTTGGAATACACAGGACCATAAAGTTGCACTGAGCTCAGGCTGCTGTTAACACTGATAAATCATGGAAGACTAATACATTTCAAGAGGCACATGAGCAGGTCAACTCGGTCTTGGTGTTGGCATTCTGTTATGGGATCATTGTCACTCCACAAAACGGAATGACAGCGCTGCCAAGCTGAGCCATTCTTCAGTTTTTTTGTTGGTGCTGGGAGAGAAAGAGACATCATTGTCACGCAAAAGAAGAGAGAGCGGGAACATGTAGCTTAATATAACCTTCAGTCCAAGGCATTTGAACGGTTGCATCAAAAATTAATAAAATGAGTCCGGTTTCATCTTGTATTATGGGGTTGTGCCTGTTCAGCAGAGAGGCTGTGGGCATGCTCTACAGCTGTCAGATGAATCTTTTCAGAGGGCTTATTCAGACAAAATTTGGCTGTAGGCAGTGCCCGCCCAACCAGCAGGCAAACCTAAACTGTCGCCTAGTACAGACAGGATTTTGAGAGATGCTTGAAAACCCTGCAGTAATGTTTTCCTCTCCCTGGGCTCAGGGCTGCCCTCTCCCTTGTGCCTCCAGGATACCACCTGCAGCTGTGTTTCTAGATGGGGCTGGTGGAAGAAGAAAGGAGGCACAGGTATCTCATCTGTGTCTGCCAGCTGAGACTGGTGAGGTGAAAGGAGCCTTCTAGGTTGCTCACACCCTGTACTGCCCAGGTTTCAGCTGCTTTGGCTGTTTAGTGTGGAATGTGTTAAGCAGCAGGAAGAAGCGAACGCTTCTTGGGGCATCCAGTGGTAGAGCAGAGCTGCTTGAAGAGAGAGCAAAGCTTTCCCTGTGTCTCTGCCTCCCCCCAGTGGGGCATGAGACATAGGAAGAATATGTATGGATGAATCCGAGTTTGAAACTGGCCATCCCAATGAGTTCTAAATCTGTGTTCCAACCACTGCACTACATCGGTTCTTCAAATTTACCTTGCATCAAGATGGCATTGTGACTTAAATAAGATCTCAGAAGAAGTGCCAAGTTTTCTGTGGAGCAAATAATTTAATTTTAACTTTAAGGATTATATTTACCACCCCTAATCAGAACAGCCATTTTAGAATTGACTGTTGACTATTCTTGGCCCTAGGGAGGCTTGCTTGGCCTTGACCAGGGCCAGGGCCTTTTCGGTCCTGGCCCCTACCTGGTGGAATGAGCTCCTGAAGGAGGTGTGGGCCCTTGAAGAGCTTTCTGCTTTTCGGGGGTCCTGCAAAACGGAGCTCTTCCACCAGGTTTATGGTCAGGGCCAGTGCAAGAGGCAGTGTTATGGGTCCCCTCTCCTACTGGAGCATCTACATCTGGTTCCCCCATGCTGCGTTGTGTTAGGAATAAGGGTTTTTGCCATCTGGAATTACTGCATTGTTATAGGGGTTTTAATGGGATTTTAAGGGGGTTTTATTGTATTACTGAATTTTTTGTGTAACCCAACGCGAGCCGGTCTCCGAGAACAGCGGGCTAGAAATTGAATAAATAAAAAAAATAAATTTCTGTACCCAGCAAGAGTTTAGTCCAGCAACATTAAAGACATTCTAGATTTCTAGAGTTATAAGCATTTGAGAGTCAAAGCTGCTTCTTCAAGCTTATGCCATGGAAATTGGTGCTGTTGAACTGTAATCTTGCTCTTCTAGCGCATAAAGAAGAAAAGGTACCAAATCCAACAAGGAAAATAGGAAAAAACAATTGGTGCTTTCAGGGAAAGAACCTTTAATATTTGTGAAAACCTAACGCATTTTGCGTCAAGTTTCCTTAGGAGAAATCATTTCAGATCCTTAGAAGAATGTTACTTTCCCTTTTTCTCCTTGTTTGCTTTGTTGGACTTGGTTTAATACTCTGAAAAGCACTGGGTCACTGCAGGTCAAGCACAAAGCAGCAGGCCTGCATTTTAGCTATAGGTGCCGAGTAAGTATTGGACAGAACAATTTTACTTTAGTAAGATCTTGTCGATGGTGTAAGTTATAGAGGGAGGCTGTGTAGGGAAGCTTTTTTAGAAATGGTTTTTAGAGAGGTTTTTTGGCAACGGGGGTATCGGGATTGTCTAAGGGAGAGACAAGCAGTTGATTAAGGCCTCAGCTTGCAGTGGATCTTCACATTGGCAAGGGCCGGTTAATTTGCTCGGCCTGTGTAACCTGCCTGAACTCTTAGTTACATAAAGCTACACTTACTGGAGATTGATAGTGTTTTATCTCACGAATGGTTAACGTCAGTGAGGATTTAAGCTAACCTCTTGGACAGGAGAAGTTTAGAAATCGTGAGATGGGTATAACAATGAATATAAGTTTATCCCCTTGATTTTTTGGTTCGCTTACATTGAAGAGACTTGGTGCCATGGAAATATGCCTTTGGCTCTCCTTGACAGGCTAGATGTAACATCAGTATGTAGCCTCTAGGTCAGGGGTAGTCAAACTGTGGCCTTCCAGATGTCCATGGACTACAATTCCCATGAGACCCTGCCAGCACTCGCATTCGCTGGCAAGGGCTCATGGGGATTGTAGTCCATGGACATCTGGAGGGCCACAGTTTGACTACCCCTGCTCTAGGTGTTCCTGGATCTGTCTTAATTGTGGGGAAATGGTATCAAGGGGGACTAGTAGTGCTTTTTATTGTTGGGGGAGTTTGAATATGCAAGGAGAATGCAGCATCAGGCTGCTTAAAACAATAGCTTTATTTGGAAGATACCGTCAACAACTATATATAGAAAGAGAGATAAAGACCTATATATTGTCTGCAGTCTTTCTTCTATTCATCTGTTGTTCTGCAGGGAGAAAGTGTGCTCAAAAAGCAGGAAGTCTCCCTTGGAGGACACTGCAGGAGATGATTTGAAAATCATCAGGAAGTTCCTGTCCTATCTATGCTAAATGCACCTCTCCTTCAGTGTCCCCTGCAGGACACCCTTTATATTCTGCTCAGTTATGCATACCACAGAACTTACATATTCCAATGTTTATCAGCTTTCTCTGATGCACTGACTGTGTCTCTCCCTAAAGCGCCAGGCCATCTATATTTATAGGGTTGGCTACAGAAATGAGTTACAAGTGGGGCCTGCCCTTGAAAACTGACATACAGTATGGCAGCCCATTTCCTGATGAGTACAGAGAAGAACTTCAGTCAGCTCTGTGGAAACTAAACAGAATGCCAGTAAGCAATCCTGGATCAGACTTTTAAAAACCCTTGATGATCTGGGTTCTGCATACCTGCTTCTCCTCTTGTTAACATTATTCACGAATGCCCTGCTCTGTCTTCCTTCCTGTTGTGAATAACGGCAGTGAGGAGGTAGACCTTCAAAGAACACTCAGGGCTTACAAATAATCTGCTGTAGTCAGGGACTTGGCAGCAGGGGGTGTTTGATCTTGAATTAATCTTCCGGGAAGACTTTTGGCACCTGCCTTTCCCCCCCAACTTTCCCCCCATCTACCCGGTTTGGGTTAAAGGACTCTTGCCCAGATGACTGGGTCTGAGAACCACTGGGAGCCCCCTTGCCATTTTGGGGAATCTCTGATCCAGCATTTTGCTTGGTTAGTCCTCAGCAGTCTGCCTCCCATGTTTGAGCTCTGTTACATCTGACAACTCATCTGTGGCCCACATGTTCTCTCTGCTTGTCTTCACAGTTTGTTCCATGTCTTGCGTTTTCACCCCTGGTGAACGTCTTACCTCTGAGTTGGTTGCTAACAGCCTGATAATGCTCAAGCAGTTCAATGAGACAGAGAGAGAGGACCTGGCAAGCCCACACATACATCTGTTGTTTCAGGAGCACAGCTAAATACTCAGACATTTATCATCTTCATCTCATTAGCTAAGGGGCATTACAGCATTGTTGGTTATTAAAATAACCTGTCTCCTATGTTTGTGTGTGTGTCTATGGTTTTTCTTATTTAATGCCTTCTCTTCCTGCTGTGTTCTTACTGTAATTTCCTACTTGGCCTACAAAGCTCTCTTGGTGAATGCATGCCTTAGAGCAAGTTTTTGTTTTTATTACTATTTTTTTTAAAAACCAGCTTGTTTTTACTTATTCCAGTGAAATTGCTCGAATGTCCACTTGATGAGAAATGGTAGCATCTCCCTTTTGCATCCGAAACAGCAAAGCTTTGCCGATGGGGGTGGAAAACTTGCATGCTGCTGAGGTCTCTGTGGCAAGATCAATCACAAACCTGCATTTCCTCGAGTTGCAATTTCCAAGCTCACAATCCGTTTGGGCCCCCTTTTTGTGGCTGCCTTGACGATGCAGCCAGAAAAGCGCTAAGTCCTGGCTGGATAGCATGTGGAGGTGCTGTGGTTGGTGTGCTAATTGACTGGATGCTGGAGCAGGTGGATTGGGGCAGTTGGCCCAAAGGGGCTGTCATTCATATGTGTAGTTGCTACTAAGATGAAGTAGGAAGCACATTTTGCAAGGGGAAGTTGAGCTCTCCACCAATGTCTTCTTCTCAGCACAAATATGGAAGACTAGATTCAAACCCCGTTCGTGAGAATGGGCTTTGAAAGACCCCGCCCCCCACACCGTGGCCGCCCAGTAGACACATAGAGGCGGCATTGCTCCTGGGTTTGGCGTTTCTTGGCCCGGTGGGAAGGCCTGATTCCCCCCTCCCCCTTGGCAGTGGTAGAGGCCCCGGGTGTGCTTCTAGGCCCGAGGGGAAGACCTCCTTCTTTACTCACAGTGTCCTGCCGCTTCCCCGTCGCTTTCTGGCCTGTCCTGGTGAGGGCCTAGAAGCCTGTCTTGGTGAGGGCCTAGAAGCCTTTCTGCCCTGTTCTGGTGAGGTCCTAGATTGTGCCCTCACCCAATTGGCTAGAACTGCTGTTTGTCGACCCGGACAGGCCCCACCCACTTACACAGTAGTGAAATATGAAGGTAGAAAGATTGTTGTGTGTGGGAAAATGGTGGGCAGTAGTGTATTAACCATCCACTGATTCTCTTATGTAAATGCCTCTACCAGCCATTTTTTCTCCCCCTTCCCAATGGAGGAAACGACTGGGCAGAAGATGCCTTGGCAGGGAAGAATTGGTCAGTCCTCCCCCTTGCAGTCCTTCATGGCAAATGTCCCCTGCTCTGCTCTTGCTCTTGTGTTCACGGGAGGCCCTGTGCGTACCAGCATCCCTTAGGGAAGTAGGCGAGTGACTATTTGCATCTCTGAATTCTTATTCTCGGTTATTGATTGCTCTATAAATAAAACATTGTTTATGATTTCACTAGGCCACATACAGTTATTATCTTTGTGTAAATCATGGCAGTTTCTGGAAGTTGCAGGAATGCCACATTGTTTCACCTGGAGGGAAGTTTTGCTTTTCTTCGCATTGAGTTTTCGGCCTTTACGGTTTTTCTTAAGCCAACACTATTTCTGTGACTTGAGACAATGGGTTTTTTTGTCCTCTGCCAACAGTAGCAGCAAGCAGATTCAGTAAGCAAAGCTAATCCCAAAACTGCGCTGACACAGTTGATGTTTCTGCACTACTATTAGATTTGGCATGAGGAGTGCTGTATGTTTGAAGTTGTTAAATAAATATACTTTCAGCTCTGAGAAAATGCTTGCCAGAAAAGAAGGAACCAATATCCAGACTTGCCTTCCCCCCCCCCCAACTTTTCTAAGCAAAGTGCAGTTGAAGCAGGAAATCGGAAATGAATTACAACTTGCATTTTGGAAAACAGGAGAACCTAATAATTCTTTCGAGGGCAATTAAAATCTATGCAGAAGAAGGCTTCACTTTTTGCAAGAGAGGTACCTTCAGCATTGCCATCTCTTCCCACAACTTTATTGTGGATTTTTAGTAGCAGAATAGAAATTGTAGTGTACCAACATTTTGGTAAACTGGATTATTTATCATACGGCGTGTGCAGTCAGGAGATCCAGGGATTGTCTGGCAGCTGGGCAAGGGATGTTTGGAAGTGGTTTGCCATTTCTACCTCCATGTTATGTCCCTTAGCATTCCACCACACAATTCCCTGGAGGTCTCTTGGACCTTGCAGAGCTTGAAGTGACCACGAAGGTATTGTAGAAACTTTAAGAAAAAAACCACAGGGAAATTAATTTGTGCAAGTGGAAGTAGTATGTAGAAGTGGCTTTTCCTCTTCTCCCCACTGTCCTCTGCACAGTGGTCTGGTGGGTGAGTGGCAGTGGGGCTTGTGAATAACAAGCATGGGAGGGTGGAGTGAGGAGGAGAAAGTGGCTGAAATCATCCCTCATGAATGGAGGAAGCTTCAGACCAGCAATTGCTCCACTAGCAAATTAATGAAGGCGCGGATGCAGACCAGGGATGTGGTGGCTGATTCTGCTCAAAGCACTGGGGAGCGGAGGGTCAGGGTAGTAGGAACAGTTGCACCTACCTAGGGTTGGGAAGTACGTGGAGACTTTGGGCATGGAGCTGCAAGTGGGTTGGATTGGGGGCAGGCAGGGACCTCAGTGGAGTTTAATGCTACGGAGTCCGCCTTCCGAAGCATCCATTTTCCCAAGGGGAACTGATTTCTTTAGTCTGGAGACGAGCCGTAATTATCCCTAGCAGCTACGTTCACGTAAGCTGGAGGAGGAGGCCAAGAAGAAGTCATGAGTTTATTTACATTCCCATTTTGTAATCTGTATAGTTCCTATCGGCATGGGGAAACAACATTTAAGTAAGATTATACATTTGAAGGCTTTAGTTTTCTTCCCTGCCTCTGTACTGGGATCCTGCTCTTTTTAGTGGTTGGGTTTTTAATGCAGAATGTTAGTGATTCTGTTTGGTGAGGTGCCTCAAGCAGGTGTGTGAAAAGTCAGTATATAAGTGTGCGGTTTGGGGTTTATAAACATCCATAATGTGAAAGCTTCACCAGTTGCAGTGTGCAGGTAGTAAGGGGGCATAAAGTAAAAAGCACAAGATCATCCTCAAGGAAACCCAGGAGTTCATCC
The DNA here is from genome assembly GCF_049243985.1 of Paroedura picta. Lineage (NCBI taxonomy): Eukaryota > Metazoa > Chordata > Lepidosauria > Squamata > Gekkonidae > Paroedura > Paroedura picta. Next base: position 47,620,235 of record NC_135370.1, read on the forward strand.
TGGGAACATAGCAGTTTTAATTCCCCATTCCTCCCCATGCAGCCATCTGGGTGACCTTGGGTGGGTCACAGTTCTCTCAGAGCTTTTTCAGGCCCACCTGCCTCACAGGGTGTTTGTTGTGGGGAGAGGAAGAGTAGGTGGTTGTAAGCCTCTTTGAGACTCCTTTTTTCTTCTTACAGGATGCTATCGTCTGGGTCCTAGTGCCTTTTGTCAGTGGTCCCTGGGCCAGTAACCAGTCCACTAAAATAAATACATTACCTGTTATGTCATACATACATTTATAAAGCTGTATTGGTATATTTTTTTCCTATGGCACCTTCATTTTACAGGTTTTATCTCAGTGCCCCAAGGGGATCACACAGTCTGTTACAGGAGATGGGATGTAGATTTTAACACATTTGCATACAATTCAAAATGATTTTAAACCAAAAAGAGATGTTTAAAAAAAAACTTGAAGGAACACATACTATCCTCTATTTAACAGTTGATTTTATCTGCCCTGGCCAGGGGAGCAGTTAAGGACCCCATCCCAGCCACTGAAGTGAAACCGTAGCTCAGAGCCATAATGCATGGCTTGCATGATTAAGGTCCCAGATCTAATTCCTGGCATCTCTAGTTGAAGAGTCTCTCTGGAGGGTTTGCATGAGCTGCCAGATACTCTTTTATCTGACAGGTGTAGTTCAATTAGATTCACAAACCTCCACAAGGGACAGAAGTCAATTATCAACATTCTAGTGTAGCGGAGTATGTAGGTCATCTGGATGCTTGCTTAGATCTTCGAAAATGCTGTAACAGTATATTAGATTCCCTCCCCTCTTGACAACGCTTGAAAATGTGAAGTCTTTCTTGGGTTGGCTGATTAATGGAACAAGAAATTCAGCGTAAAGCAAAATGATGTTTATTCTGTAAAGCCAGAGCTTTTTTTTGATAGAAAGTATGTGGCATTCAATGCCTCATGTACTGCAGGAGATGCTGGATAACTTAACTCTGCAGAGCAGTGAGATGTTACAATGATTTCTTCATAGGTGTATACACCATCGGCAAGGGCATTAAATCTAGCTCACACGTACGGTTATATAATTTAGGTTGAAGCGACAATGAGGAGGTTTGAATTAACAGGGTTGTTTTTTTTGGGGGGGGGGGTGAAGACTGGCAAAACAACATCTCTCCCATATGAAACTAAGCAAAATATATGTGGATAAAGCTAATAATTGAACGTGTTCTTTCGACGTTCCCTTTATTGTGCTGTGAAAACCAGAATGAAGGAGGAAGGGTATGGTGTTTTCAGGCTTGAATGGAAGCAGTGGTCCAGCCAGTCATCATCCCCATTCAAATTCAGAGTGTCCTCAAGATCATAGGTGGATGCTAAATCCGTGAGCTCTGCTCAGCATTGGGGGATGAATAGTTAGGGTTGCCAGGTTTGTGTTGGGAAACTCCTGGAGATTTCAGGGTGGAGCCTGGGCAGAACAGGGACCTCCATGGGACACAATGCCACAGAGTCCACTGTCCAAAGCACCTGGAGGAACTAATCTCTATAGTCCAGAGATGAGCTGTAATGCCAGGGGACCCTCACATCCCACCTGGAGGCTGGCATCTCTGGTCATAGGCATGTTGTCCTTTGAAAGTTTACCTGCCCCCTGTTATCTTTCAGAGTTCCTGATAAACCCCTTAGGAATCAGCATCCACTACTGTCCCATTTTGACCGTCCTGCACTGAAACATAATCATAGTGTATCTCTGACAGACATCGATATGCTTAGACTTTTTGCTGCCCACATTATGATGTTCCCACACAAAGGCTGTATCGGCACAGCAAGGATTCTCCATCTTGCATCCCTTCAGAGGAATTTGCCTCCACGGCAGCAGAGCCACTGCAATGAGTTTTCTATCCCTTTTACTCTGCGAGCCACCGTTTCTCCTGCCTTTCTACCCACCAAGTCATTCAAAGGCTTAAAGAAAGATACTTGCTAGAGTGGTTTAATGTTATAGTGCTACAGAAATTGCTGATTTATTTTAAGCCCTCCCCCCAACACCCCCCAGTAGTGTAGAAGTGAAAATGGTGGTAGTGAGAAGCTGACTAAATGACCATGGCAGGGGTAGTCAAACTGCAGCCCTCCAGATGTCCATGGACTACAATTCCCATTAGCCCCTGCCAGTGAACGCTGGCAGGGGCTCATGGGAATTGTAGTCCGTGGACATCTGAAGGGCTGCAGTTTGACTACCCCTGGACCATGGTGTTGATATAAAACACGTGAACTCCCCCCCCCCCCGCCCAAGTGTGTGGTTCGATTGCGTTCTTTTCAGAAAGATCACAGTAAAGCAGGTTTGAGAGGGTGTGCCAAGGGCAGGTTATAGTCATTGGAAAATTGGGCAATTAAAGAGCAATGTTGTGTAGGCCCTGTCAAAAGTTACACTTCAGTTTGGAAGTGAACATCTGTGCGGAAGCAGCTAAGCTCTGCATCTATCCTCAACATTCTCTTGACATTGATAGTAACTTCAGAGCACTTGTTTTATATAAGGGGTTGGCAGTGTCGAAGTCCAGGACAAAGTATGATTGCCCAAGATGGCGGCTTGGTCAAGCTGCCACCACCTGTACTCAAAAACCTCCCTAGAAAGGTGGGCAGTGTACTTCAGTACCATCAAGAAGAAGAACGGGTTTTTTTGCATCATTCTTTTTACTACCTGAAGGAGTCTTAAAGCAGTTTACAACCACCTTCCCTTCCCCTCCTCACAACAGATGCCCTGTGAGTTAGCTGGCTGCAAATGGAGAGGGAATGAGGAATCAAACCCACTAAGTCCCCAGGATGATCTCTTGAGTTTCCTTTGGGGGTAATCTTGTGCTCCTTCCTTTGTGCTCCAAGCTTGGTTCTCCAGATTGGAGGCCACTGCTCTTAACCACTACACCAAGCTGTTTTTCAAGCCTGAACTTTGTAAACCATGGAATTGGTTCCTAAATTGTCATTGTGCAGAAGGTGGTTCCATTTACTCAAGGGGTGGAGTTCCTGTCTTTTTTGCACATTGCCCACTCAAGATCAGCCTCTTTTGTTGCATCCTGTATTCTGTTGGTCTCAAGAGGAGCTTTTCATCTGGCATAGGGAGGGATGCAAAGTACACTAATTCTGTGAACAGAGCTCAGAGATTTAGGATCTAGCCCATTTCCCCTGTCCTTGATGCAAATAGTTGTGTTCTTAAATATTCTGAATTACCCATTGTAAAGGGGACTGTAAGAGCCTCTTGTGGCGCAGAGTGGCAAGCAGCAGAAATGCTGTCTGAAGCTCTGACCATGAGGCTGGGAGTTCAATCCCATCAGCCGGCTCATGATTGACTCAGCCTTCCATCCTTCCAAGGTTGGTAAATGAGTACCCAGCTTGCTGGGGGGTAAAACGGTAATGACTGGGGAAGGCACTGGGAAACCACCCTGTATTGAGTCTGCCATGAAAACGCTGGAGGGCGTCACCCCAAGGGTCAGTCATGACTTGGTGCTTGCACAGGGGATACCTTTACCTTTAAAGGGAGACTGTACAGTTATATCTGCCTTGATCTCCTGCCCTGTACTTCCAGTTTACCTTGCTTATCCAAACCCAGGTGTCCAAAACCAAGAAACTAGCTGCAACCTCCTTATTCTCTATGCTGTCAATATATTTAATATCATCCTTTTGTAAGAAGAAGAAAAGAGTTCCAATATCAAATGAATGTAAACTGGTTAACAACAGCAAGCTTGCAGAAGAAAACAAACTGTTTAAAATATAAAGAGCTAGTTTTTAACAATGGGCATCAAAAGTTGAATCAACTAAAACAAGGAGGCAAGTTAATTGATTGGTTTGCATACATGCAAATAACCTCGAAGCTCAAATCTGAGTTAAAAGACACTGGAAATCCATTTAGAGCTATGTCTGAATTTGAAGAAGAAGAGTTGGTTCTTATATGTCACTTTTCTCTACCAGAAGGAGTCTCAGAGCGGCTTACAGTCGCCTTCCCTTTCCTCTCCCCACAACAGACACCCTGTGAGGTGGGTGAGGCTGAGAGAGCTCTGATATCACTGCTCGGTCAGAACAGCTTTATCAGTGCTGTAGCAAGCCTAAGGTCACCCAGGTGGCTGCATGTGGAGGAATAGCAGGGAATCAAATCCGGCCCACCAGATTAGAAGTCTGCATTCCTAACCGCTACACCAAGATGGCTGAAACTATAGTTATACAAGTAACCCCTCTCCCCCATGCAAGATCAAGTATATAAATTACTGTTAAAGTATGAGACTGAGGGCGAACAGATTAAAAAGTGTATGATCAAATGGATGCAAAATTTTAATCATACTGTACCTCTTGAAGTATGGGAACAACTTTGAGGTAAAAACCTTAAGCTTACAAAATGCCAATTACTGAGAGAAAATTGGTACAAAATGTTCTATGGATGGTATGGTACACCCAAAAGAATTAGTAAAATGTCAAATCAGTATGATGGAAAATGTTGGAGATGTAATGAAACTTTGGTTCTTTTTATCATCCCTGATGGCTTTGTGATAAGGTTAAAAATCTGGATTAATATGTTAGAAAAGATGTTAAAAATCAAGTCTTTGCTGAATTCTGAATATATGTTATTAAGTTTCTTCCCTAGGAATTTGCCAGGGGAGGCTAAAGAACTGTTTTTCTATGCTACAGCCACGGCAAGAATAGTAATAGCCCAGAATTGGAAGCAAGAAGACACACCAGGAATAATTGATTGACTCAATAAAATTAGTGAACTGAGCAAGATAACAAAATTAACAGGCTTTTAGTAAATAGGGGACCACCAGAAGAATTTCAGAAACAGTGGCACCTTTATTTCGATTTTGTGAACAGGTAGTCTCACTATGTATTATACTAAAACATTAAGGTGGAGTTTGTAATAGCATAATTTTTCTGTTCTGTTTTTCTGTTAATTCTATTTTATGAATGGAAATTATACATTAAAAAAAAACAACAGCAGGGTGGCAGATTATGACATTTAATAAGGAGCAGTACTGCTAATACAAGAAACCAGAAATTGAAAGTTAAATGCTCCTTAAAGCATCAGAAGGGCATTGAAGGGAGCAAAATGCAAGCTCCCTAAACTGCTTTGTGCCTGTTTTAAGACTGGCAGGATACAAAATTTTCTAGAGAAACAGAATGTCTTTGTTCAGTACATTTTTTAAAATAGAGACAGCTGCATTGTCTCACACATGAGGAAATAGGAAGTTCACCCCATGCTGCGCAACCATTAAGTGCCAGCTTCCAGTTGAGCTTACAAAGCTGGAATCCCCTGTGGTACTCAAATTATATGGAACAGAGGGATGCCTGACCATCCTTATTCTTACAATGGGTTCCCTTCAGTACAGTTTTAGAAGATTTGGGGGTGATTTGGCCCCCTGTCTATTAATGGAAACCCCATGGCCTCCTTGTTTGGGTCTTTCACGTGGCTCTGTTTGTGGTCCAGAATGGTCCACATACCTTTGTTTACTTCTTAATAATATGTCCATACGATGACCCCAAAGAGGGTCTGTCAGATGCTGCTTGCTAGTCCTCTTCCCAGAAATGCTTGTCATGGTTTAGTCTGTTCCTCTGTCAGAGTCCCTTGTCACCTTTCTCTCAAGAGTTCCAGCTACCTCCCCTTTTTCCCCAGCCAGAGAAAGTATTCCACATTCTTGAAGCACTTGAATGAACAGCCAAAGTTGTCCAGCTCAAATAACCACAGGGAACCACATAGAGTGGATTCTGCCTATTTGGGGTGGAAGAAATTTCTGCCACAGATGAAATGCTAGCAGGTTTTCTTTTGTCAAGTTACAGTATGAAGAATGACAGCAACAAACACTCTAGAAAATTCCCTTGTGTCGTTAAGGAGATGTTAAGAGGATGGTTTCCAGCCCAGAAAAAAAAGAGGATCTTTGAACTTTTCTTCGGCAAGGATGGAGTTGGCTGGTGAAATCTCTGTACAGTCTAAGGGGAATTTGATCAGGAAATAGTCCACAGTACGTCACGTGTAGCAGTTAATGCCCCTTCTCTGGGAGGGTCTCTGCTAGAGCAAGTAGCCAGAAACCTAGCCAACAATCAAGAAAGTAGGAAAATTAAGGATTTCAGATCACAGGTAAAGATCGACAGAGATATCCTGTGGTTTAAGGCTGTGATCAAATTAATTAACCATGTTTTTGAAATCCAGCCAAGACAGGGTCTTTATTCTCACACTCATCATATGTTCCAGAATGATGATCACCCTAAGAAGCTCTTAATTGACAATTCGTGTTGGTACTATTAGGGGACATTGGTTAACAGAGTGAACTCTTATTTAACAATGGGTAAAGTTCATAATGTATTGGAACAACAGAGCAGTTGTACTCGCTCTGTAGATCATGGAGAACCATATTTACAACTACCATCAACCAAAAGAGCTACATTTGCTTCTATCCCTAACAAAAGGCCTGTCCCTCAAGGGGACTTACCCTTCTTCTGTTCCTTTGTTGGCAGTTGGTTTCTGAGTGGGAATCAACTGTCAACCACAGTTCCCAACAGGCAATGGCCTTGCCCACTTTCCTGCAATATAGGGAAGGTGCCATATTGGGGAATAGTACTAGAAAAGCCACATATGTCTCCCAAGCAAATATGGAGAATCCACTTGTAAACGCATTTAGCTTAAGATATATTTATTTAGTTGATCAAAATTTGAGTTCAGTAGTACTTTAAAGACCAAAAATATTTTTTTTCTTGATGATCTTTTAAGGTGCTACTGGACTCAACCTTGCTCTTCTCTTACAGATGAACATGGTTACTCACATGAAGTTATTTAGTTATTAGATTTATTTAGTTATTAGATTTTTCTTAAATAAGCTAATTTAAATATTTTGTTTTCTTAAAAAAACTAGTTAGCATATTTTGTTTTTTCTGAACATTCAGTGTTCTGTCATTCTTCAGAATTGTAATTATCTGAATCCTTTCACGTTCGTCTATAGATTCTATAGTCTTTTTGAACAAGACCTCCCAGCTATTCAAAACAATATTGAGTGCTGAGAAGAGCAATGGAGTTTCTTCTGCCTCTTATGTACTTTGCACCTGATTGTTGCCACTTAAAATGGCTTTGGGCCTTCAGAAGCACCATATTTTTGTTTGGCAGCTAAGAACAACTTGCTAGATAGAATCATAGAATCATAGAGTTGGAAGGGGCCATACAGGCCATCTAGTCCAACCCCCTGCTCAACGCAGGATCAGCCCTAAGCATCCTAAAGCATCCAAGAAAAGTGTGCATCCAACCTTTGCTTGAAGACTGCCAGTGAGGGATAAGCCCAAAGAATTTCCAGCAGCTGGGCATGTTCTTCCAAGAGCTGGACGTCACAAAATCGGAAAACTTTGTGTGTGTGTGTTTACAAGGACTGTATTTTGAGCCAAACAAAAGTTGAAGAGTCAGCTACACTGGATTTTGTTCATGCACTCACGGTCATATTAGTAAAGATGTGGGGGAAACACTCTTTAACTATTCTTCATATGTGATGACAACCACATTTTTAGTAGAGATTGCCTTTGTTAATTAAATCCTTGCTACTAAGGTGAGATTCAGTAACAACAGGAGTTCCCTACCATCTTTGCAGGAGGCAAAGGCTAGAACCAGTTCCAGTGCCAAAAGAGGACCTGTATGCATATGAGCATCTAGGCAAAAAGATGTCTTTGGATGAAGTTTCAAGATAATTGACTATAGAGACAGTAATCTTTACCAGACAACCGATATAGGCAGTAATGGGAACATAATAGGGAAGTGTGATATTAATGAAGAAATAAAAATGGATCTTATTGAGGAAATTATGGATATAAGTTACAGCTAAGTTTGGTGTAGTGGTTAGGAGTGCGGACTTCTAATCTGGCATGCCAGGTTCGATTCTGCACTCCCCCACATGCAGCCAGCTGGGTGACCTTAGGCTCGCCACAGCACTGATAAAGCTGTTATGACCGAGCAGTGATATCAGCGCTCTCTCAGCCTCACCCACCCCACAGGGTGTCTGTTATGGGGAGAGGAAAGGGAAGGCGACTATAAGCCACTTTGAGACTCCTTCGGGTAGAGAAAAGCGGCATATAAAAACCAACTCTTCTATTTCTTCTAAAAAACGAGTGAGTGATTCTGTCTCTACATTTCTGTATGGACCGGCTCATTGTCAGAATTACCAAAGCAATGGTTCTTCCTGTGGTAATGTATGGATGTGTAAGCTGGACCCTAAGGAAGTGTAAGAAAAAGAAGACAGGTGCCTTTGAATTGTGGACCTGGAGACGGTAACTCAAAATACCACAGACTGCAAGAAGAACAAATCGATCTGTACTAGGCCAATTTAAACCCAACTGCTCTCTTGAGACAGTGACCCATAAACAAAAACTCTCATCCTTTGTACACATAATGTGTACAAATGATGCATTAGAAAAAATGATCATACTTGGTAAGATTAAAGGAAGTAGAGGAGGTAGACAAAGCACAAGATGGATGGACAGAATCAAAGACATATGTGGACTGACCTTACAGAAACTTAAAGAAATGACTGCAGGCAGGGCTGGATGGTGGGCCTTCATTCATAAAATCACCATGAATTGCAAATGACTTGGTAGAAATTAACAAAAAAGGCTCTGTTCAGCTGGGCTATCTGAGAATCTACAAAATAATTAAGGAGTAGAACACTGAGTAGAGCCAAGAGGAAAAATCATTGGTAAGTCGGGATTGTTATATTTGGAAGCACTGGGAATGGAGGGGTACATAGTCCCCAGAAAGAACATGCACACAAGACCAGAACCATTTGAGGCAGAGCAAGCTGAAATAATTTTAGCTCTTTGATCTGCTGCTTATTCTCTCATGGTTTCTAATCTGTATTTATTTAAAGTACAATACTGTGATCTTTCAGATGCTTCATATGATATAGTGTGCTATTTGGGGTAGACCCTGAATAATCCACCATGGATCAGTTACTTCTTAATGTATGTTTGTCATTATATTGATATTGTGTTGTAGCGAGGTTAAAGATAAAAAGCATAGATTTCCCCCCCCCCCACAGGACATGCTTGGAAAGGAAACCAAACCTTCATGATGAAATATGGAACCAGGAACTCTTAATCTGGATTTCCTTATCTCTTTCACCACAGAGGATGAATGACGGGTAGACTGTTTTCCTGCCCCTCCCACAAAGGCTGCAATTATCAAAATATCACAGTAGCCCCACCAAATGACCATTTGTCATTGCAGATATCTGCATTATATCTGATGGGAGAGTTTCACTTTCTTCTAGTTCGGCTCCTTGTGTTATTTCACTTTTGGTATCGTGGTTAAGAATGGCAACCTCTAATCTGGAGAATCGGGTTTGATTTCCCGTTCCATGCAGCCAGTTGGGTGACCTTGGGCCAGGCACCGTTCTCCCAGAGCCCACTCAGCCTCACATACCTCACAGGGTGTCTGTTGTGGGGAGAGGAAAACATTGGTGATTGTGAGACACTTTGTGATTGTGAGATTTCTTCCTCTTCTTCCTCCTCCTCCTCCAGGACATATTAAGGAAGATAATGCTTCTTAAGTAGGTGTTTCACACAGGCACTTGCTATTTTTATTCTGTGAACTAATACAAATACTTAGAGTGGGCTATGGGATGAAGACAGTGGAGCTGGTTTGGAAGCTTGCCTATTCACTCAGTGCAAATGTGTCTACTCATCTCCATGGTCAAGCTCTTCTTGGGGTGGTTGTGGAAATCTGAAATATTGGTGGTCCTTGAGGTGGCCCTTGGCTCAGTGGTGTTTTACATGCAGAATGTCCCAGGTTGGGTCCCCAACACCTCCTCTTAAAACCAGGTAGTAGGTAAAGTGAAACAGTTCTACCTCAGGCTGTGGCAGAGTGCTGCTGAGTGAGAGTAACACCCCTCTGACTATTGCAGGAGGCATCACAAAGACGCACATCCGAAATGCCCTAGAACTGATTTACAACTCTTTTTAGACCGGATGAATATGCAGGGTTTTAAAGTGTCAGGAAAGTTTTAAATGCCCTAGAGCAGTGGTCCCCAACCTTTTTATCACTGGGTACCAGTCAACGCTTGACAATTTTACTGAAGCCCGGGGGGGGGGTAGTCTTTTGCCGAGGGATGCTGACACCACTGCCTGAGCCCCTGCTCCACTTGCTTTCCCGCTGGCACCCCTAACTTCCCGCTGCCCGCTGGGGGGCGCTACCAGCAGCACCTGCGCAGTGCCACGCCAAGGGTAAGCCCCAGCTATGGCAGCCGCTGGAGAGCACCAAAGGTGAGCCAGTGGCAGAGTGGCAGGGCAGCTCCCAAGGGAGCAGCCAGGGAGGAGGATGAGGAGGAGCCGCGGCCTGGTACCGACTGATTCACGGACCAGTCCCGGTCCTTGGACCGGGGGTTTGGGCACACTGCCCTAGAGCAGTGGTCCGCAACCTTTTTTAGGCTGCGGACCGGTGAGGGGGAGGGCGATCTGGTGGCTGCGATTGCGCGGCAGGTCTGTGCATACGCTTTTGCGCCATGCGCAACCACAAACGTGCATGAGTGGCATTTCACGCATGCATGGAAGGTCCATGCATGTGTGTTTGTGGCAGCGCATGGTGCGAATGTGCATGCGTGTACCTGCCGCGCATGCGCGTTTGCACCAGCGGCCACACTTCCCTCCCCTCCCGCAAAAAGAAGCTTGCAGGGCCGCAAGCTAATTGGCTGCTTTGGTGGCCGATTTGCTTACGGCCTGGGAAGTTTCTCACTGCGGGGAGGGGCGGGGGGTGGGGAGAGGGAGCTGCGGCCCGGTGGTTGGGGACCACTGCCCTAGAGAATTGGAAAGGGAAATGGCTGACCCAGTGTCCGAAACGACAGAATGTTGACTTTAATTGCATTGTGAAGCCAGCTTCATGCTGCAAGTGAAGGATCAGCCGTGACCTTGTTTCCATATTGCATCTCTCTTTACCCTTTCCTGTGCTCGTGCATTCCTAGAAACCCTCCCAGTTCAGCATGTTTGCTGCCAGCCGTGAACTTTGATCAGCCACATTTTTTATAGCTGCCTTTTGAGGAGGGGATCTTTGTGAACAGCCACAGGAGTTTACACTTCATACAAAATAATATATTTCTCCAGCAGATGTGCTGCCTGGCTTACTGTCTCTATGGAAACAAGGTTTCATTTTTAAAATAGCCCTAAATTCGCAAGAGGGAAGTTCAGATATTAATAGCAAAGCAACGTATGTATGAACAATAATGTGCAGGTTTTAGTTATTTTAATTCCCATGATTCAACACTTTTTTTGCCCTCTAAACATATGCGCTATGTGTTTTCTTCTGCTCTTCCTATAGGAAGCATAGTTCTTTTTAGTTACAAAGGGTTCGATACAGGAATATATTTTTAAGCTTGTTCTATGTTTGTTAAGAAACCTAATGTTTTCGTTCAACATTTAAATGGGGTAGGATGGCCACCTTGAACTTTGATAACTATTAAAATAGTTAAGGACCAGGTTGGGATGGAATAACTAGTGATCCTGGATAGATATTATCTTGACCTCAGCAGCACTGTTTGGAAAACCCAGAGTAGATGGTGAGCAGATGTCTTTTCAAGACATTCCCCACAACGAAATGAAAGCTTCACTCCCCATATACAGCAACAACAACAACAGGCATTCTCTCATTTCTGTTCACCATGTCTTATTAATTTGGCGGAGTATTTTACATGGTGGTCATTCATTTTTTTTTGTTCAGTGGAGTTCTCGATGACTTCATGTTCTATCAAAGTATTTGATGCCTGTTTGTCAGTCAGGGGTTGTAAATGCAAATTAAAGACACAGCTCTGTGCAAATTTAGACCTAACTGGTTATGATAGACTTCTGTAGTAAATAATTGCATGGTGTGTTGTTGTGTGCTAAATCTGTGGGGGATCCTCCATTTGTAGTAGTGGGAGTGAACAAGGTATTCAGTGACAATGGTGGCAGAAACTACCATCAAGTGGCAGCCAATTTATGGTGATTCCCAAGGGTTTTCAAGGTGAGAGGCGAACAGAGATGGTTTGCCATTGCCTGCCTCTGTGTAGCAACCCTGGATTTCCTCGGTGGTCTCTCATCCACATGTTAACTAGGATGAGTTCTGTCTAGCTTGTGACATATGATGGGATCAAACTAGCCTATGACCTCCATGTGAGAGCATTCAGTGTCAATACACACCTAATCCAAATCTTTCAAGTCCTATATTTAGAAAACAAAACCAAATGCCTGTAGACTAGAGGCTCACGTCTAAGTCCTGTGGGCCTGGAGGAAACAAACTACTTAACAAAAGGTTAAAAAACCTTAAATGTAGCATTCCTTGAAGTTCTACAGGTTCCATATGCAGGGCAAACTTGATGGGTGCTGATAGGGGTCTCAATAAGTGTATGAGAAAATGGTGTCAAGGGTATATAGTTAAATTATAAAAATCAGTTTGCGGAGTGCACAATGAACAGATCTGGCTTGCCTTTCAAAATGTATAATTGCAATGATCTAAATAGATATGTATTTACCTAGCAGAAACTTCTGGCCTTTATATATAAAGCAATGACAAATTGTATCAATAAAGGTCACAATTACAACCAAAGCAAAGCATTTTCAGTCTCATTGATTTCTATCGAGCTTAAAGATCTTCTGCTAAAATCAGCAGGACTTGAAAATATTTAACTTTGTCTGGATCGTGCCCAAAGATTTTCTTTCTTCCTTTCCTGCCGCAGTACAACTGTTGCATCTTTGTTGTGGTATAGTGGTTAAGAGTGGTTGCCTCTAATCTGAAGAACTGGGGGAATTTCCACACATTAGTAAAAATAGCGTAATGCTGTTGAATGGCGAAGTGCTAAATTATATCGTGCCTCCCAGGCCCTCCTAACCTTTTTGCTGTCTCACTTTTGTCTGCCTTCTTTTTGTGCATCTTATCCTCCTCATCTGCTGCTGGAAGAGGCGGAAGAGAGCAACGCACCTTATATGTGTCGTGCTTCCGCCTGTTAATCATTCAGGCAACCAATCCCCTTTCTCCATATTTTGAAGCAGTTTGAAGGTCCCGTGATGCTCACTAATTTTTTTTTTATACATAATTCTCCGTTGCAATATCTATGCATGGCATCATAGACGCATAGTGCTTTTTGGATGCCACCCCTTATGGAATCATGAGTCATTTGATAAATTAAAAAATTAATATAGTTCCTTTGTTGAATCAAATATTTCTGGTATTTCCTATATATGTGTCCGCCTATTTGTTGCTCCAGGCACGTTGCCATTTAAAAAAAGAAATTTCCATGCCCGGGAACAAGGGAGAGGGAGGTGGGTACGAGGGTGGGATGAAGCAGGCAACTTTAGCACATTTGAGACTCCATACCTTCCTCCTGCTGGTTGCTCTCTGGTAGCTACTACTTTTTGGGGTGGTGAATCCACTTTTTGTGATTCCCAGTGGCCCATTATGCAGGGCCGCCGAAACGGCGATTTCGGGTCACATGGAAAACGTGGAGGGGGAAGATGCGACGCACACCGGTTATGCACGGGGCGGGGTGCGACGGCGGCAAAACCCAGAGTAACCGATTATGCACACGGCGATCCTGGCGTTGCTTCTGGTTGCGCCCCGGTCACCTGGAAGCTGCGCTTTCTTCTGCGTTTTGCAAACGCGGCTTTTTCGGCGGCATGCACAGAAGCTGCGGCCGGTTGCAGCCGGCACCGTGCGTTATCGGTGATTTTAGTCGCCACCATTCCACCCCGAATGTACGCTAAAACCCCCGTGCATAATGGGTCAGTGAAGTGCTTTAAAATGAAGGATGTAGCAAGCTGTCAGCTGGAAGTTGGTGATGTCATGTGCAGGGGCTGGAATATTCAACTTGCAGTTGACTGGCATGATACTATATTTAACGGGTGGGTAAATGCCATGGGTTTGATTCCCCATTCCTCTACATGCAACCAGCTGGATGACCTTGAGTTAGTCACAGTTCTCGTAGAGGTGTTCTACAGGGCAGTTCTATCTGAGCTCTCTCAGGGCAGTTCTATCTGAGCTCTCCAAGCTTCACCTGCCTCACAGGGTGTCTGTTGTTGGGAGAGAAAGGATATGTGATTGTAAGCCAATTTTAGATTCCTTAGCTTACTAAGAAGTGGGATAACAAAAACCCAGCTCTTCTTTCTGAGTCTTTTAATACAGGCAAATGTTAAGCAACAGAATTGGTGTTACCTAGCTGAATTATGTTTTTTCTCTGGTTTTATCCTTATCCATTATTGTTGCTCTATATATTTGTGAAACAGCTTAGGGGTGGGACATGTCCGGCTGTCCAAATTGAAATAGGGCCAATCAGGGTGCAGCCAGATTTGCCCTGATTGGCCCTGCCCCTGCAGCTCCCGCTCTCTGTCCCTGAACTCTCGCCTCTTTGCTCTCAGATGCGCTTCAGTGCCTGGAGCCAGCAGCAGGTAAGGGGAGAGGGCCCTGGGCAAAGGGTCATGGTGGATGGCTTGCTAACGAGGGCCTCTTACCCTGCTAAGCTGGGCCTGCTGATGAGGGCTTCCTGGCCTGCTGATTGCCTGCTAAGGAGCTCTGTCCCAGCCCTGCTAACAAGCTGCCCAGCCCCCACCCGCTCCACTTGATCTGGCTGCGAGTTGCGACCCAAAGCTACCTTAAGCTGCCTGGCCACCCTTTTCAAGGCCCGTTCTTAGGAACGGGCTTTGAAGCTAGTAATACTATAAGATGCAAACATTTTGTATCCAAAACTATTAGGAATCTCTTTCTTTCAAATTCTTGTCATAGATATCACGAGTGTGTACCATCTGATATGAATTAAATCTGTGCAGATTTTATCCTGACCCCCAATTTTGAGCATTAGTTAAGCATCTGTGAATCACATTTTATGGGTGCTAAGTAAAACATTGCATTTGCATATGGAGTTCATGAAACTGAAAACTATATATAGCAAAACTCTATTTTTACAAGACAAGTCATGACAGAGGCACTCTTCATAAGGTGGGAGTGCTATAGCAATGAAGAATCTGTATTAAAACTGCCACCACCACAATTCTTCACACATGATTAATTATGTATATCACAAAATATCTCAGATACATTTCTTTTGCATAATTAAGATTTTCTTTCTTTCTTTCTTTCTTTCTTTCTTTCTTTCTTTCTTTCTTTCTTTCTTTCTTTCTTTCTTTCTTTCTTTCTTTCTTTCTTTCTTTCTTTCTTTCTTCTCCCTCTCCCTTACCCTTCACCCCACTCCTCTCCTTTCACCCCACTCCCTCTCCCTCCCCTTCTTTTCTATATTGCCTTCCCCTTGCGGCTCAGGGTAGTTTACAGAGAACATGAAAGCGATAAGATAGTTACAATATAGGTTCAGTAATAGCAACAGTAAAAATAGCATCCAGCAATAACATAACATCACTATTATCTGAAACATTAACATATTGACTGTGACCCCATAGATCAGTCGATGCAGGATTGCCCCCTGTTGCATTTAATGGGCATATCTGAATGGGAAGAGGGGGTTCTGGTGGCCCAGTAGGTGTTGTTGATTCAATTGACCTCAGCCTAATGCCTGGCGGAAGAGCTCCATTTTGCAGGCCCTGTGGAACTGTGCTAGCTACGACATCTACAGAACCAATCTGGAACGGTAGTTAGAATGACATATTAAGGCTGTGGAGACCCAGATACAAATCCCAGTTACATGCAGCAGTGTAACCTTGAATCATTCATGTTATTTTGGCCCAATCTGTCTCACAAGATAAGGGTAGTATGGACAGGAAGATAAAAATCTAACACATTCCTGTAAGCAGTTTGCATGCTAGAGATTGTGGAGGTGTTGTGGTGGTAGAAGAAGCATGGCTAAATGATAGCTAAGGCCATGTGGGTATGGTGAGGGGAACATGTCTGGAAGGGCACATTATTTTGTAGGGAATAGAACTGGCACAATTGGACATTCAGTGCTAGGAATCAGGTTCTGCTTTGTTCCATACAAATTCCGTGTATGCAAAACCAAAAAAGGATTGTTCCTGAACTAAGAGGATAATCTTACAAATCCCAAGAACCTCTCTTTCTTTGCCTATTATATAGGAATGGACAGATTGTAACTGTTTTGAGCTAGGCTTGTTGAAGGCATACTCATTCTAGCATCCTTGGCCAGCTTCGAGAGTCGATAGTGACCTTGGGAGGCCAAGAATGGTTCCTCCAGTTTCTGCGGCCTTAATTTGGAGTGGAAGGGGGGGACTGGATGATAGCTCCATTTCTAGACAGAAGTTTCCTCCTGGTAGTCATCTTTGTGTGGACACCTGTGGAAATTCAGCAGGTAAGACTGCAATTTGGAATTGTTTCCTTAGCAACCTCTTTGCCCCGGTAGTCTTGGAAAGCTGGCACAGCAATCAAAGATAAAGGGCAGTCTTTTGTTTGCTGTTCTGGTTTGTCTATTTTCAACGTGGTGAAGGAACATTCCAAAGCTGTCACCACCTGCAGTGGAACAGTGCCGTTTCTCAATTCAGCTTAGTGCCAACTCATTACCCCTCATTCTCTAGTCAAGTGAACCTGACCGGTGGTTCTCCATGTTTCTCTTCCATCCTTTCTCCCTCCTCCCTTCTGTTTCTCCTTGATTTCTCTACCTTCCTCCTCCTTCTCCCTGCTAATTTATAATCTCTTTTTCCTCAAAAGAATAAGCAAAATGTAATGGAGGTCCCAGTGTGATCCACCTTGGCTTGGATCACATCTCAATATGCCGTCAGAATCTACTAAGTGAAGCCCACTGCTTTAGTATAAATGAGTTTTGAGGTGCCACGCACATGAATATTAAAAAGGGGGAGGGGGGGGAGACCTCTCAGTTCATTAGCAACCTTGAAACAGCATCCTAGAGAGGGAATAAAAAACTCTCCTGTAAATTAGCGTGGGTTGGAGACCAAGTAAGTTGAAAAGATTTTTTTCTCAAAAGAAACCTCGGGTGGTAACTCTTACAAGAAACAGCCACAGGAATAAAGCTAATATATATGATGACTCAATGGAAGAATACAAGCTAGAGTAGAAATAACTTAAAACCAACCACCACCACCCCCCCACTGCTTATTTTTCCCCTTGTTCTCCTGTTCTTATGGTAAGTCAAATGTTAAGAAATAATTCAAGCAATTTGACTCCCTAATGCACAGGGCATTAATTCTTCACAAATGGCATGTGCATACCAATCGAAACTGATCACCCATGATAAATGTATATATAATTCCCTCTTTTTCATCCTAGAATGATGAGAGCAACCTTGGCGTGGGGCATTTCCTGCAGATTTATCACTTGCTGTGGTTAATGGTCTGAGGGGCATTAACCTTCCATCTAATCATTAATCCTTTGAATTCTGTGGTGCCCGGCTTTTGTGTTCATGTTTTATTTCTGATTTTATCTTTACTGCCCACGGGAGGCTCAGTGGTGATTTCACATCTTTGAGGTTTTGGAAAATAAAGAGAGAACCATTTAAATCCTCTTTTCTGGCTTAGGCATGAAGCTAGAGGAGGAAGAAGAAGTGGGGGGGGGAGTCTGTGGCTGTGTCCTGAGAAGAGGAATGTTCAAAAGCTCCATTGGAAATAGGAGCTGGGGGGGGGAGCTGGGGGGGAGGCACTTGGTTTATAGTGTTGGTGGATCCCACCCTTGGGCCACCACAATATGCATGGAATCCTCATGTTGCAACATGTGACTTGGTCCTGTGCAGACAACCTATTATACACAATATAGATTTATGCCAAAGCTCGTCTGAACTTATTTTGTCAGGTAATCATTCTTTTTTTGACAACAAATACTAAACTCAGTACAGTGGAAGCCTGCACTCTCTCATTCTAGAGTGAGGTAGTGGGAAATGGATTCTTGTGGGAGGTAGGACTATTGGTTTAGGGATGCCTCTCTCAAAAAGGGGTTCTTGATGGCCCAGGAAGAGTTTTCCGAATAGGGGGGATTAATTAATTTTTAATATATATATATATATATATATATATATATATATATATATATATATATATATATATATATATATATATAATTTATTAAACATTTATCAGGTGATATTACCATATATGGTCATGTTGAACCTCCCCCCCCCCTCCCAATATGGCCAGTGATGGACCTGGAGTGAGTGAGAAGGGGAGGGGCCCCACGTGAACATGTACACAGCTTTGCTTCCCAAACATATTCTGCATGATCGCACCACTTCTGGGGTTTCCTGAAGCCTGAAGAATGTTTCAGAGGTTTCTCAATGGAAGAAAAGTTGAAAAAGGCTTGTGTAGGGCAAGAGTACCCACACTTACCATCTAGCTCCTTAAATATTTGTCTGGATTTTTGGCCTATTGGAGTGCAGCATCAGCCAGTGGGTGAATACTTCAGAAAAAAAAAATGGCTGAGCCACTGAAGGACCAAGTGGCAGACTAGGGCAAAAGGCACCGTCTTTGTTTGCAGTAGCCTTTGGTTTCTTCCAGCTTCACCAGCTAACTTGACCATAACCATGCCTGACAAGGAACTGCCACTGTCAGAATTGAGACAAGCCAGCATCCAGCATGGAGACCTCACATTGGACCCCCATGTGGCATCCATGTTGAAGAAATTGTCCATCTTGTTTGAGTCTTAGAGTTCCATACTGGAGAAAAGATTTTTAAAGATTTCAACGTGATGCATGCCCTGTGGTACAGGTGCTGAGTATAGGGTTGAAATAATAACTGCATTGGCTGTTAGATCTGCAGGTTCTCATGCATAATACTTTTCCAGCCCTGTTTAAATACTTAGAAAATTGTTAAAATCATTATCCCTGTTTGAATGCAGGGATAAAATAATTATCCCTGTTTGAATAAGGATCCTGGCAGTAGCTTTAAAATGTGCTTAAGTTTCATGTTTTAAATTACACTTAAATGTGTTGGGAGCTAAATATTGGGCTTATTGTATAAGGGTAGAGCTAGTTGAAAATTTGGAAATAAGGTTCAATAAAGATTTTTTGAACTGTGTTAATATGAAAAAAAGTATTGTGGCATTTGCTTTTGATATACTTTGAAAAATTTTGGTAGTTCTGAAGGTGAGACATCACAATATATAAAGTTCCATTGTCATTTTTATCATCTTTCCCTCAAAAAGTGTAGCACAAGGGGCAGTGATTTAAAGAGAAATATTAATAGGAAGACTGGCTGTTTAATGATTTTCACCCCTAACTGTGTTTGACTCTGCTGGGGGGAAGGGGTGTTTGTGAATGCCGATACCTTCAATTTTCCTCAGCTTGAAGCTGGTGATTTTCAGGAAAATGTAGAAATTTAAATAAATTCTCATCTTTGACACCATTTTCCTCCCTTTGAATTTTACTCTATTTTTAAAAAGAGAGAAATAATCAGGGATCTATATACAAAGTGTGATTACACCCTGAAAAGTTTTATAGATGTGGGTGTAGGTGACCTAAGGCATATGTGGTTATACTTTAAACTTAGAAAGTTATTTGGCATATATGTGATTTCTTTGAGGTGTGAGGTCTCCTCTTGAGGGAAAGTTTTGTTCTGTGGAAGGGAAAGATAAAGCTTGGTGACCAGTCCAGTGAATTTCACAATATGTTCCACATAGAAATAGATTCCTGTTTCTGAAAGAACAACCTCCCCGTGCCAACACATTCTCAGCCATCTTTTAAATACAAGCATCCTGTGATGGCTTGAGGTGGTGATGGTACAACCCCACTCCTTGAATGAACCCTTGGACATAATATTTTTGTTTAAAAAATTGTTGAATGTGAATGGGTACAGGGCTTTCTTGTACGGTGATGCCTGGTCTATTGTGTAGCCTCCGGGGGGGACTTGGGGATCCTCTGGAATCACAGCTCATCTTCAAGCTACAGAGATCAGCTCCCGTGGAGAAAAATGGAAAATCTGGATCCGACATCCTTACCTGTCAGTGGTGAGAGGGGACCTGGCAGCCCTGCTTTGGATGTTGGACAAACATCCGCAACAGTCACACATTGTAAACAGCCAAACTAAGCTTAGAATGGAAAGAATTAAGATGGCTTTATTGACCAGTCTGTGATTATTGATGATCTGGAAAATTTCTAGCATAATGGAACTCTTGTGGTCACCTTCTGGATCAGTAAATTAAGATGATTTGCTACCTTCACCGTCCAGATGTGGAAAATTAAAAAAAAACTTGACTTCAGTTTTACCAGTCTCAGCCCTCAACGTTTGATTCTCCTCACCAGTTACAGCATTCATTAGTAAAACCTCAGGGTCATTCATTATTATCCTCATGTGCTACAGCAGTGGTTCTCAACCTTCCTAATGCCGCGACCCTTTAATACAGTTCCTCCTGTTGTGGTGATCCCCAACCATAAAAATATGCAAGTGTTTTTTTACAGAAATTAGAAACTGATCAATGGCATGACAATCCATGGTTCATGATTGTATATAAATGGTTTTTTTCCTGGGGTTTCTCAGTTCTGTTCTGCCTCTTGTCCTGCCGAGCTGTGCCGCCACCTGGAGCACCTGGCAGGAGACTGTGCTGCACTGGAGGCACTGCTGGAGCGGCTGGAGGCCGAGCATGGGTGCCTGCAGGAAGAGCAGCAACAGTGGCAACGCCCCTCCCCCAGCCAAGCTGCTTGCCATGCCGCGACCCCCGTGAAAGGGTCATTCGACCCCCAAAGGGGTCCCGACCCCCAGGTTGAGAACCACCGTGCTATAGAGTTTGAGGCTCTACATCTCTAGTCATGATGGTATTCAACATTGTAGCTGGTGATGTCAAGCTGGTGATGGCATCAAAAATGTTTATTCCAAATCAAAGTGTCAAAATGAGCCCCTATGTGGATTGCCCATTTTTGGTTCCTTCATCAGTGACACTGTGTGTGTCGTTTTCCCTTACATTCAACAATCCAATATTCCAATATTAACTGAGTCTGCAATTATCCAAATCACAATAGTGTATTAGTCTTGAGAGCCAGTTTGGTGTAGTGGTTAGGAGTGCAGACTTCTAATCTGGCAAGCCAGGTTCGATTCTGCACTCCCCCACATGCAGCCAGCTGGGTGACCTTGGGCTCGACACGGCACTGATAAAACTGTTCTGACTGGGCAGTGATATCAGGGCTCTCTCAGCCTCACCCACCCCACAGGGTGTCTGTTGTGGGGAGAGGAAAGGGAAGGCGACTATAAGCCGCTTTGAGCCTCCTTCAGGTAGGGAAAAGCGGCATATAAGAACCAACTCTTCTTCTTCTTCTTCTTGCTGTGATTCCGGGAAGCTGTGAACTTAGCCTACAATTTAGAAGGAACCGAAAATGGGCAATCCACCTAGGGACTCGTTTTGAGACTTTGATTTGGAATAAACATTTTGGATGTCATTGCCAGCTTGACATTCTTTGTTTCTCTGTTACACGACTGACGAGTCTTCTGCTCAGATCCCAGAAATTAAGCAGGGCCAACCCTGGCTAGTATTTGGATGGGTAGATCTCCAAAGATTTGGATGGAGTTCCCCCAAGGAGCACTAGGGGTCACAACGTGGAGGCAGGCAATGGCAAACCACCTCCAAATGTCCCCTGCTCAGTGGCCAGAGAATCCTCAGATCTCCTGGCTATGCTACACACACAATGAAATGTCTCCATCCCAAAGAACTATGTGGTTTCAAAATAATTGCAGTGAAATATCATTCAGAAGCTGATACAATGCCTCCCTCCACCGTTGTGGATCTGCAGTGCAATACATACATCCCTGGCGGAGATACAGTACTTCAAAGGTAAAATACTCCAGCTGTGTCTCTCGATCTGGTTCCATTCTTGTTTCATCTTGGTTGCTCCTGAAATGAGAAGGTACCACTTATATGCAGAAGAAACAGGAGGGTGATGAATTGCAAACCACAGTAATTTATGCAGAACCAGCATAAAGAAATTTGTTCCACATAAATTATGTATGAATCCCCGGGAAAATGCTAATGAACATTTTCTTTCTCTCCCTCGCACTCCCGGTTAATGAATCATGCCCTAGATTTCACTGGCACATGCATTCATTCAGATGGCTCTTCTGCCCCACCTGTATTTTTAGTCCTCCCATATGTCACTCTTTCAGCCCACTCTGAACACCCGCTTCTGAATTTTTAACATTCAGAAAACATGGCTATTGAAATTGGTCTACAAAGCTGAGTCCGGTCTATATTTGTCTATTCAAGGTCATGTGTCATGCCTTGGTCTTAGACTTTTTGAAAGTAGAACCTATTTACAATCTTGCTGTACTTGTCAGAACCTACTTGTCCTCTCCCCAAATTAAAATGCAAGGATTTCATAATAGATGAACTTCTAAAGAAGAGTCCTGCTGGACCAGACCAGTGGTACCACTAGTCCAGCATCCTGTCTCACATAGTGGCCAACCAGTTCCTTTGGAGGGCCAACAACAGGGTATAGAGGCCAAGGCCTTCCCTTGATGTTGTGTCCTGACACTGGGGTTCAGAGCTTAACTACCCCTGAACGTGGAGGTTTCCTTGAATCACCAGGGTTAGTAGCTGCTGAAAGACCTATCCTGTCTGAATCTTCTAATCCCTTTTAAATCAGTCTCTAGGAACATAAGAAAGAACTTGACCTGTTTGGGTCTAGTGCAGGGATTCCCAACCAGGGGTTCATGGACTCCTAGGGTTCCATGGGTGCTCCAGAGCGGGTCCACAGCATTTCCCCTCCTGCTTTGGTGGACCCAGCCACAAGTTAGAGAATCAGCACTTCCATTGTTTCCCCCCTTCCCATATGTGTTATCTCATGATTTCTATGCTTGGGAGGAGGTGGAGTCTGAATGCCTACTCCTGCCTTAAACTGTGACCTGTCTCTTCCGCCCTCAAGCCTGCCTGTTAACATGAGTGATGATGTCACTTCCGGTGCCATATAACGTCGGGAGGGGGGGCATGGCAGGTAGGTGTGGCCAGCTGACATCACTTCCGGGGCTCCTCAAAACCTGAAACATTATTTCAGGGGCTGCTTCATGGTCAAAAGATTGAAAAAGTTGGTCTAATGTTTTAAGCATGTAGCATTACTGATGATAGAGCAAGATTCGAGTATGGTGGCTCCTTAAAGACTAGATATTAAGAGAATTTTGATTCTTGAATGTCAGCTCCTGGCATTCTTGGATGAAGGTTCAGTGTTCAACCCGTACCAGTCTAGCTTCTGTCCTGGCCACGGGGTGGAGATGATGCTGATCGCTCTGATAGATGATCTCCAGTGCCAGCTGGATCTGGGTGATTTGACAATCTTCATGATGCTAGATATGTCGGCCAAATTTGATGTGGTTGACCATGAGTTGTTGGCCTACCACCTCGCTAGGGCTGGGATATGTGGGACAGCCATTCAGTAGTTGATCTCCTTTCTCCAGAACCAGACACAGAGGGTTGCGATGGGGAAAGAGCTGTCATCCTCCTTTCAACTTCCTTGTGGAGTTCCACAGAAGCAGTACTCTCCCCCACATTGTTCAACATCTTTATGCACCCTCTGGCCCAGCTGAACCAGAGTTTTGGACTGGGTTGTCACCAATATGTGGATGACAGTCAGCTCTCTCTCCTGATGGACAGCTGCCCGGACTCCGCCCTGGATACATTCACTAGATGGATACATTCACTAGATAGCTGGATGGTTAGAGCAGGGTCGCCTGAAACTCAGTCCTTCCAGGATGGAAGTCCTGTGGCTGGGTAGGAAGGGACTGGATCAGGAAGTGTGATTGCCCACCTTGGCTGGGGTGCAACTCATCATCTCTTCTGAAGCCAGGAACCTGGACATGATTATGGGTGCCTCCCTATTAATGGAGGCTCTTTGTGGATAGAAACTTGTTGGTGATTCCTGGCCCATGAAAGATACGTCTTGCCTCGACCTGGGCCAGGGCCTTTTCAGTCCTGGCCAAAACCTGGTGGAATGAGTTCTTATAAGAGCTGAGGGCCCCGTCGAAGCTTTCCGAGTTCCAGAGGGCCTGCAAGATGGAGCACTTCCGCCAGGTTTTTGGGCCAGGGCAATTAGACCTAACCCCCCTATCGGCTAGAACATCTGCTACTCCCCAATTATCATCTGATTACCATCTATCCCTTGAGGCAGGGGATTTGGGAAGTTACAGAGTAGAGGGGAGGGAGGTTATTTTCGCTGCCAGAAACGGATAATTTCATTTTATTGTGGTTTTATTGTAGGTTTTTAAATTTGTAGCCTGCCACAAGCCGGCTTGGATGCAGTGGTGGGCAATAAATCAAATAAATAAACAAATAAACCCTGGTTAACTTATTGGTCTTTAATGTGCTACTGGACAAGAATCTCAGTCTTCAATGATTGGTGGCTCTTGTAAGTACAGGAGATGACGAGGCCAACAAATTCTCAGAGGTATCTTAATGGTTTGCTTTGTGGAACAGTCTTTGAAAAGATCCAAATGAGTAGCCGTGTTGGTCTGAAGTAGCACAATAAAATCAGAGTCCAGTAGCACCTTTCAGACCAACAAAGATTTATTCAGGGTGTGAGCTTTCGAGTGCAAGCACTAAAAGTGCTTGCAACTACTCTTGCACTCGAAAGCTCACGCCTTGAATAAATCTTTGTTGGTCTTAAAGAAGCTACTAGTCTTTGATGAGGTTTTATTTAAAGCAGCTGACAGATCTTTCCTTGTTTGTGAAAGCTGGGTCTAAGGGTCTGTTCTTTAAGCACCAGGACTCCTTTGAGTGTGTGTTTGTATTTGTATGGTGGTCTAATAAGTGGCTGTCCCTTTTCTTTAGCATTGGTTTGAGACCTTATAAATGTAGTGCTTAGAAAACAGGCTGAGTACCATAAACGAACACATGAAAAATAATATTTTTGTTCTATGATTGTTGCTTGGATTGTGGGTTGTTCTTGAATATGTTTATCCTTTGGTCATGTAACATTTATGCACCACAATTGCAAAAAAAAATAGACTAATTTCAACTCTATTACTATGTCGAGAGAGCAGCTTAAAGGAAAGAAATCTGTATCCAAGCAACTGCCAGCAGAAGGTACTGGTGGGGGTGAATTTTCCCCATATTCCCCTTCCCCCACCAGTCCTGTTTTAGCCCTAGGAATGATATAGTAGAAAGTGAGGGGGGGGGGGAGAGATACAGAAATAGAAGTGTGTGTGTGTGTGTGTAGACTACTGTCAAGTTGGGTTGCCATTGCCTTCTGCTGCAGAGGTGTCTGTGGTGGTTTCCATCCAAGTATCGACCCTGCGCTACTTAGCTTCTGAAATAGGAGTCTGAGCGTCTAGGTTTGCAGACCCCCTGGTGATAGCAGGGGGGAGTCTTACCAGGAGAAAGGAGGTCTCATTGCTGGTGTTGCAGAGGAATTGATGTCCTCACACCAACATTGTCCAGGCAATGCTCTGGTGTTTGGGCAAAAACCCTATTGTAGAAGCCACTTTTACCATAGAGTTTTTGCCTGGATACCAGAGTGTTGTTTGGACATCGCTGGCAAGATGGCATCACTTCCTGTGAAATGGTGGCAATGAGGTCTACGTCTTTCTTTTTCTTCTCCTAAGTCCCCTCCTCCGCTGGTTGCCAAGATGGATCTAGCAATCGTACCAGCTTTCCTTCTAGAAACAGAAGTAGGAACAACACTAAGAAATAGCCAGAATGCTAATAAACTTAGAAGAATGTAATTTCGGATGGCCCTGCAAATGTAATATAGTGGTGTGTGTACTTACATATTTACAGAAATTAAACAAATTTACAGAAATGGAAGACAAAATGGAAAAATACCAATCAGTAATACCGAGAAAGTTCCAACTAGAACAGGCTTTCTCAACCAAGGTTTCATAAAACCCTGGGATTTCTTGATGGCCCTGGAAGAGTTTCCCGAATGGGTAGCAGTTAATTAATTTTAAATAATTTTTAAATGTGTAAAACATTTATTAGGTGATATGATCATATATATCGTCATGTTGACTTGTCCCCCCCATGGCCAATGATGGACCTAATTGGAGGGGCCCTGGAGGGATGTGTATACAGCTATACTTCCCAACCATATTCTGCACAATTACGCCACTTCTGGGGTTCCTCGAAGCCTGAAGAATGTTTCAAGAGTTTCTCAGCGATTAAAAGTTGACAAAGCCTGGACTAGATAAACAGTTTCTAAGTGTGCAAGGTAACAGAGAAATGGGATTTCAATTAGAATTGGTTAGGTAAGGTTTAGCATCAAACGTAGTATGGTGTTAGGCTCAAGGTCAGTGACGGTGACAGTAAAGCCCCTAGAAGCAACGGTAAAAAGACACCATAAGTTGTGTCAGGTGAATTATTTCCTATATTAAAAAGTATTAAACACAGTGTCGTTAAATAAAAGAGTCCATACTATTTTTATATGTCCAGAATATACAAAGCAAAAAAAAAGTGGTAGCTTCAAAGATTATTCATTGAGAAATACACAGGAAACTCCTTAGTAATGCACTTTGAGAACAATGGACTTTGAGAACAATTAGCTGAACTGAAATTCACTTTTTGCAAAGCATTTAAAAAAAACTACTCCTGTGCAGATAATTGTGAAGATATCCCAAATCCATACTGAAAAGCAATTATTTTCTCATAATCTGTGGGTTATTCTGAAAGATAAACAAACAAGTTATTCGATTAAAATGGAGCACCATGTTAAGCTGTGGCTATATTTCTTCAGCAGGAACAGGTAAGGATTTGGAAACCAGTAAATCTCCGGGGTGCTCAGAGCTCCTTTCTTTTTGAGTTACTGACATCAGGTGCCATTGCTTCTATAACCATGGCCTTCATTCTTATTCCTACGTGGGAATAGTGATTGATTTTATTGGGGAGTTTATTATTTGTTATTTTACTTGTTTTATTATGTTCTTGTAACCCGCCACGAGACACTATGTAGTGGGTTGGATTTGTCAGAATCAGGTATGATCCTTCCATGAGGCTTGGTTAGGCTTGGCCAAAGTCTGGAACACTCTCCCAGAATGCCTTGCCTTAACTGGGATTCTGACCCTGAGATGGGTCAGCCGTCCTCTCTGACAGGATTCAGTAGGAGATTCCTGTATCAGCGTAGAGCAGGGGTAGTCAAACTGCGGCCCTCCAGATGTCCATGGACTACAATTCCCATGAGCCCCTGCCAGCATTTGCTGGAAGGGGCTAATGGGAATTGTAGTTCATGGGCATCTGGAGGGCTGCAGTTTGACTCCCCCTGGCTTAGAACTCCTGAGTAAGTGGAGGCTATATAAAAAGTCTGTGCACTGTGCAGGGTTGCCAGTTGCTTGGAGAAAAAGTGTTCTGCTCCTTTAAAAGAAGCTTGGTAGGATGTTTACATTCATGCCATGCAAAGATTCAGCTGCCCATTCCCACACATTAAGCCACACATAAAGTGACAGGACATTTTTTTCCCTCTGGGTCTTCGGCAGCCCTAGCGTGGCATTAAATGTATTGTATCCCTACTTGTACTTCGGCTTGCAAAAGACAATTGTGCAGGTAATTATCAGGATCAATAGGTATTTCAGCATACCTAGCATCATTGCCTGCAGAAACAAAAATGTACTGAATTTTCTTTTCTGTTCATGCACCACTGGCTGCGACTCAGTGTGTATATCCAATAAGATTCGTTAACAGATCCAAAATCTGTAAAAATTAGTGGCATTTCCTCTGTCACAACTGAACTAATTTTACCAACTTTTGAGACATGATTAACTACTGATGCCTTTTGTATTCCTTTACTAGTTTGTTCCTTAAAAAAGCCTGATTTGGCTTTTTTTTTTTTTTACATATACTGTTAGTAACCTGCTATTTACAAATACTACTGTAAAACATAAGGTGAGTGTTGCAGTTTGTGAAGTTTGCAATACATGCTGCTTTTCTTTGAGTAGATTAATGGTAGCTTCCAGAGCTAAAGCACTACAGAACTGTGTAGTTGAATTGCTTTTGACTTGTATGTATGTATATATCATAGAATCATAGAATCATAGAGTTGGAAGGGGACATACAGGCCATCTAGTCCAACCTCCTGCTCAACGCAGGATTAGCCCTAAGCATCCTAAAGCATCCAAGAAAAGTGTGTATCCAGCCTTTGATTGAAGACTGCCAGTGAGGGGGAGCTCACCACCTCCTTAGGCAGCCTATTCCACTGCTGAACTACTCTGACTGTGAATGTATGTTTATATACACACACACACATCCTTATCCATCCTTATCCGTTCTTAGGAACGGGCTTTGAAGCTAGTAGATGATTGACAGACAGACAGACAGACAGACAGACAGATAGATGTTACGGATCCATCTTTCAAATGTTGTGTTCTTCTATATCCCCGAGCAAGCACACTGTTCTTTCAATATTATCAGGAAAATACCAGTGATTAGTTGCTGGCTTGCTTGTTTGTTTTAAAGAAAAGACCAGACTACAGGCTGTTCACCTGATCATTTCCCCTTGGGTTATCAGTGCTATCTCTGAGGAGGCTTCCTTAAGGCCTTGTGTTGCCATTTTGCACTTTCCATGGTTTCTTAAGGTATAGTTGACAGCACAGTGACTTTGTATGCTTGTTGTACTATAATTTACAAGACATGCCTCTCAAACATATACTTTGGGCCTGTCCAATTGTTTGGTGATTTGGGAGGAAATAATTATTTATATCAGTTTTGTATTAGAATATTGATTGGTCTTTGAGGATGCTTATGTACTTTGCCTTTTTCTGGAGACTTACTGCTGGTCAACAGAAATGGGCCCTCTGTGTTGTTACTGTTGCTAGGAGACTTAAATTACAACACTGGAGGGATAAATATTCACCTCCTGTCATCCAGTTGATGGAGGACCTTACAGCCTTATTAACATCTGAATGTATGGCAATTTTGCATGGACATATTTTACATCTTTGGAAACCTTTTAAAGATGCTTATTTGTGGACTTCTATACACATAACACTCACACTCACATTCACATAGGGATGCCAAACTTCCATTGGGGGAGCCAGAGTTTGCAGCTCTGCCTGTTGCCGTCACACATACTGGCTCCCCCCTTCACCTGAAACTTGTAGAGCCACTAAGCACCACTGTTATGGGTACCCACTCCGGTTTTTGAGAAGAAGAAGAAGAAGAAGAAGAAGAAGAAGAAGAAAGAGGAAAGAGGAAAGAAGAAGAGTTGGTTCTTATATGCTGCTTTTCTCTACCCGAAGGAGGCTCAAAGCGGCTTGCAGTTGCCTTCCCTTTCCTCTCCCCACAACAGACACCCTGTGGGGTGGGTGAGGCTGAGAGAGCCCTGATGTCACTGCTCGGTCAGAACAGTTTTATCAGTGCCATGGGGAGCCCAAGGTCACCCACCTGGCTGCGTGTGTGAGAGTGCGGAATCGAACCCGGCATGCCAGATTAGAAGTCCGCACTCCTAACCACTACACCAAACTGGCTCACCAAACTCTACCATGGAGTTCCCCCCCAAAAGCCAGAGTGTCACCTCAGATGTGCTGACATCTTTCTGTGTGATGTAAGCACATTGGAGAGCTCCTGACCACACCCACAAATCCCCCCCTCCCTGTCAGCTTGCTTCCTTCTGGAAACCATTCTTCACACACACAAAATTTATTTCTGTTTGGAATAATTAACATTGTTTAAAATTCAAGTTCATCCCAAGGTTTTCCCAGCTTTGCTCTGCTTTTTCTTAAACCTGCTTTGATGTGAAGCTTTGGGAAAGGTAAGCTTTTGATTGGGGCCAGTGAGCCAACAGCATCTACTGAGCCCGCCAGTACCCCCTCTTAAGTGATTCGCTCATTGGACACACCGTGGAGCAGATTTGATCTGACCAGCCTGCTGGGTTATGGTCCAAATGTTACATGGTTTTCGTGCATGGAAAAGGCTGTAGCCTTTTCTGCCCTTTAATAATGGGGTTCCCAGTACAGTGGCCAGCTCTGGTTTGGGAAATACCTGGAGTCTTTGGGAGGAGCTGAGAGTGTGTGTGTGTGTATGCGGAATGTGAGGTAAGGAAGGACCTCAGTGGAGTATAATGCTATGAAGTCCACCCTCAAAAGCCGCCATTTTCCCCAAGGGAGCTGATCTCCTTAGTCTGGAGATGAATTATAATTCCAAGAGACTGGCATCCCTAGTTCCCAGGCTACATCTGGCAACCCAGGGAGCATTTTGGAGATCGTGACTGGTGTGTTCTAGCGTGGCATACAACCTGGAGAAGGTGCAAAAGCAGGACTGCCAACTCTCAGGAGGGAAATACCTGGGATTTGAGGGCTGAACTCAAGAGGAGTTTAATTTGAGTAAAGGAGGAAGTTTGGTGGGGATATAATGCCCTGGAGGCCATCATGCAAAGCAGCCATTTTCTCTGGGGAACTGAAATCTGTAGTCTAGACTTGGAGATTCATTGTACTTCTGGGTGATTTCCGGGCTCCAAGTGGGGGCTGGCCATTCTAGGGCACACACTTCCTCACTGCAGCTTTAGGGAGATAGGCTGTTCTAAGATTGAACACAAAGTATTCCTTTAGATCACAGTAACTCTCGGTCTTAGGGGGGATTACTTTAAACAGCTGACAATCCTCCCCCTCCTCGATGGAGAGAAAAATAATTGATTTTTAACACACCTGTTATTGGCAATCCTTAAGTGGCAGAAATGAAAAAGGGGTGAAACATTTGATTTAGCACACTGGCACTCTCTTTTTTAAACTACAGATTTCATTCATTTCCTGAAAGATCAATTTAGCCCTCTGGTCTTCCCTCAGTAGCTCAATTGTGCATTATTTTAAAGTTTTCTGGGGTTTTTTTGGGGGGGGGGAAAGCTTTATTTTGACATTAAACGATTTCACAGCAGCTCTTATAAAAGCAAAATGCTTCCTTCCAACTCAGAGGAGTGTTGTGTGAAAAGGTCGGAATATATAAATAGTTCCCTTCCGTAGCACGCCATCCTGACGACATCAGAAAACAGTTGTGCAACCCAAAGCGTTCTGCAGGCTGGCACAAAGATTCTCAACCATTTGACTATTGAGAAACCCTTGGAACATTCTTTAGGATCCGAGAAACCCTGGAAGTGATGTCAGCTGTCCACACTTTCCTGGCACACCCCTGAAAGTTACATGTGACCAGAAGTAACATCACCCAGACACTCCCTCCGGATGTGACATCATCAGGCCACTCCCACAGTACTGGAAGTGAAAGAAATATTTTTGTGAACAGAACCATACCTGCACTCTGGGCTGGCCACCAGTTTTTGCTCTTCACCAAAGGGAGCCTGAAGTAACAGGATTGGGGCAGGCCTAAGGTGCTCCATTTTGGAGGGGGGGATGGCTCAACTTGACTATATATGATCATTTCACCTAATAATGTTTTAAACACTTAAAAAAATTAACTCCCTCCCAATCAGTGATACCCTTCTGGGGCCATTGTAAAACCCTAGGGTTAGAAGCACTGTTTTCAAGTCCTACTTGCAATAAACCTAGATGTCAAATTTGCTGCCACATACACTCTGACAACACTTTCACTGGGCCTAACAACATCAACTATACCATCTCAGGCTCATTTACTTGCTCATCTAACATTGCATATGTTCTTTCTCTACACAGGGCAAACAGGTTAAACCCTATGTCAAAGGCTAATTCGATACACATTTGACATAAAGACTCACAAAACTGAGAAACATGTCGGAGAACACTTCATCATTCCAGGACAGTCCATGGGGGGGGGGGGACCTCAAACTAACTGTTTTATTGCTAATGAGTTTCAGAAAAAAACTACAATGAGCGATTGCTGAGTTACAAGTTATTGTAACACTCAGAACCATGTAGCGGAGATGTTGTCGTGGGTCAGCAGAGTCTCAGCAATATTGAGGGCTCCTTGGAAGAGGAAGGAGCCAGCATAGCTAGGCCAAAGGCAATAGAAGCCAACAAAGAAGAGGAGGAGGTGCAAGCATGCCAAGATTTATAGCCACTCCCAGCTCTGTTCCAGCAGATGGAAGCCAGCTGCCTCTTCCCTGCCTTCCAGGATCACCCGCACCATTAGAGAGGTGATGATGCAGGGTTAAGAGCAGAGCTGCAGGCTAAAAGGAGAAGTGCTTACCTTATGGCTAGACATCAGTTACTTGCAGCGAGTGACGATGAGTTATTGCCGGATTGAGTCACAGCAGCTGTAAAACCTCTGAAGGGGCATTGTAGGGGTGTGGATGCAATGGAAGCTATATGGTGAAGTGTTCACACAGTCATGCCCCCCAAACTTGACTTCTTGGACTGGACTGCTGTGCTTGCCTGACCTCAGGAAACCCTGAACCTTGGACTGAAATGACTTTGAATCTTGTCTCCTCCCTCAGCTTTGGTTATTTGGAAGAACAGTGAATGTTGCTGCAATCTGAAACCCCCACCTGACCAGTCCATTACAGATGCTGAATTCTTACCTTGCTACAGATACTGAAGTCTGTTGTAAATTTCTGCATTATGGTGTGTGTTAATTTGCTGCTATTCTACCAATCAACCTTCATCCAGTTTTAGCTGTATCTACTGCTCTGTTACTTATGCATATTGACTCTACTTGGCCTTTCCTGTCACCTTCCTCACCCTCTTCTAGGATTACCAGATCTGCCAGTGTGGGCACGTATCCCTTGCTTTCTGGATTCACCTCACACCTCAGCTTCCTTGCAACTTACCTTAACCAGGAAGAACGCCACTTTTAAATGTGATATACTAATGTCACTTGGAAGTGATGTTGGCACACCAAGGTTGTCGGGGGGTTGCTCTAGTTTTTGGGCTAGTTTTTAAGTAAAATTTACCATAGAGTTTTGCCCAAAAGCTACTGTTGTCCCCTCCTGATGACTCTGATGTGCTGGCATCACTTGTGGGTGATGTCAGCATGTCGCAACACTCCTCTCTGCTCCCAGAAAGCTCCCCCCATCCCCTACCGGTAGCCTCAAAGCACAGGGCAACTGTACCTTTTACCTATATGCAATGGCTGGTGGCTTCTTTTGCAGTGGATCTGAAGAAGGGTGTGTACACCCGAAAGCTTGTACTCAGAATAGAACTTTGTCGGTTTTAAAGGTGCCACTATGTTCAAGAATTGCTTCAGCCACTCTTCCTTTGGGTGATTAATGTTTTTCTGCCTCAAGTTTCCCCCTCCTGGAAAATGGTAATTATGCAATAAATGCCAAATGGTTGAAAGGAAGAAAAGATTATAAAGCATTTTGCTCATTAAAAGTCTGATGCTGCTGTAATGTCACAGTTAATTTGAAGAAGAGCAAATTGTCCTATTTTGGATCGGGGGTACCCTAACTCAGGCTTTCTCAATCAGGGTTTCCTGACACCCTGGGGCTTCTAGATGGCCCTGGAAAGTTTTCCCAAATGGGTGAGAGTTAATTAAATTTATAATATATTTTTTAAATTTGTTAAAACATTTATCAGGTGATATGACAAAATATATGAGCCTCTTGTGGCGCAGGGTGGTAAGGCAGCCGACATGCTGTCTGGAGTTCGATCCCAGCAGCCGGCTCAAGGTTGACTCAGCCTTCCATCCTTCCGAGGTCGGTAAAATGAGTACCCAGCTTGCTGGGGGGTAAACGGTAATGACTGGGGAAGGCACTGGCAAACCACCCTGTATTGAGTCTGCCATGAAAACGCTAGAGGGCGTCACCCCAAGGGTCAGACATGACCCGGTGCTTGCACAGGGGAGACCTTTACCTTATGACCAAATATAGTCATGTTGTCCCCCCTCCCAAAATGGCCAGCGCTGGGCCTGTAGAGGGTGGGAAGGGAAGGGACCCTGTGTGGGTGTGTCCACAGCTAAGCTTCCCAACCATATTCTGCATGATTGTGCCACTTCTGGGGTTTCTTGAAACCTGAAGAATGTTTGAGGGGTTTCTCAATGGTCAAAAAGTTGAGAAAGGCTGCCCTCGCTAATGAGCTGTGACTATTACATAAAAATGAGACCAACAGTTAATTTATCTTTAGTTTATTCTTTGTGGAGTCCTTTTTAATATGGCTCTGCAACAGTGTTCAGTGGACTGGGTCACTTAACAAGCCCTAGAGAGAATCCAACCACGTGCCTTATTCTTGCAAATGGAATTTGTTCTGGAAAGAGATTGGAGTTCTACTGTGCGACCACATGGTGGCGCTCTTACTTTGAATTCTAATCTAATCTAATCATTCAATTAGTGAATGCGTACTTTGGTCACTTGATTCCCCCCACCTCTTTTAACCAGATAGCTTTGCCGTTCTGTTTGTTACCTGTTGCTTATCACAATCCATTTTAATAAGAAAATGATTTGCGTCAGACTCCCCCGTTAGTTGCAGTGGTCTGATTGGCAACATTTGTTATCACTTGTAAGGGGAATCTTGTGGTGCCAAAGAGGTTGATGTGTTTTCGGGATAGCATCACGCTAGTACCAGACTTCATACCAGTGCTCTCATTTTCTTAGTATTCAAATCTTGGAGAGTTTCACTGAAAAGTACTGTGTGTTCAGTGTGCTTTCTGTGGGAGAGCTGGTGCTTTCACAGGTGCAAGCCCTCGCAGGAGGTTTCCAATCGCCCAGTGATGGACATGGTTGCGTGAACAGAGTGGATGGTACAAATAAATGATTCCTGAAGTGAGGGGTGTGGTAATCAGCATCAAGGAGGGAATGTTGTTTTGGAACCAAGAGATGAGCAATGCTGGCTTCTGCAGGTTTTGTTTTACAGAGAGAGTTGTACGAGTTGCAGTTTACCTTCATCCCTCCTCCCCATCCCCCTTTGGATGTGTGTATGGAGTTATTTCGTGGGGATGAAAAAGCACTCTGTCTGTGGAAAGAGTCTGATGTCTGCTCCAGAGCAGAACTCTTAATTTAAAACAAAAACGGATGTAGGATTTGCATCTTGTTGAGCTCTGGTTGAAAGTAGACTGGGTGAGCTCTGTTTGCATTTATAATTTTTTCCTGCTCTTCCTGTATTTATTTCCTGACCAAATAAGTACATTTGGAACAGGGACACAAGTACTTAACTCCCCTTTTCCATATTGCTTTTAAAGTAATAGAAGCAGTCAGTGGTCTTTTAGGCTGAATCTGTGCCATAGTCCTTAGATGTGAAGAGACCATTGGTTTTCAGTGCATAGTCCAGGAAACCCCATGTGAATTGTGCAGTCCCACTGGCTGGACTAAGGGACCTTGCAGAGCTGCCATTTTGAAATGCTTGCTGGAAGAACCTGTTCCTTGTGCGCATGCACAGAAAGTGAGAGCTCCAGTTCCCTCTTTCCCTTTGTATGCATGCTAAGGAGAGCAGCTAAACAGCAAGGCAGTTTATTTCAAGACTGAGATCATTGCTTTTTGGCACAGGCAGATCCAGAGAGGCTGGCTCATTTTCTTACCAGTTTAACATCTTTAAAAATGGTTACATCAGCCTTTCTCAACTTTTTGACCCTAAAACATTCTTCAGGTTTCGAGAAACCCCAGAAGTGATGTCTTCAGGCCACACATTTCTGCCAGGCCCCAGAAAGTCTCATGTCAGCAGATGTGACATCACCAGGCCACTCCCACAGCACAGGAAGTGACATCACAGAAATATTTTCAGATGATTTGTGAATAGAACCAGTTTTCTCTTCTTCCCCAAAGGGAGCCTCCAGTGGGAGCCTCCAGAAAATAGGCTGGGGCAGGCCTAAGTTTCATATGAGCCAGCAATGTGATTTTGTCATAAAAAACAGCTGGATTAGTAAAAGTGTAGTGCTGAGGTTGTGTGCTGCTGTACACTGCTTTAGTTTGACCTCACCTGGACTGCTGTGTTCAGTTTTGGGAACCACAGTTTAGGAAGGATGTCAATAAACTTGAAGGAGTCTGATGTAGTTCAACAAAGGCGGTGAGGGTTTGGAGACCATGTCCCATGAGGAGAGGGTGAAGGAGCTGGAATCTTTATGTTGGGGAAGATCCGGTAGCAAATTAGTATGATTGCCACCTTCCAGTAGCTAAAGGGATGCCATGCAGAAGACGGGGTAGATATATTTTCAGTCATCTTAGATGACAGGATTTGACTGATAGATATGAACTACAACAGTAAAAGAGCATTTTGTCTAAATTTGAGGAGGAACTTTCTGATGGTGAGGTGTGTTTGAAACTGGAACAATCTCTCTCATGAAGTGGTAGATTCTATCATTGAAGGTTTTAAAGTATATATTGGATTTCTACTTGTCTGGGATACTATCGTTGTCGTTCCTGCATTGGCCAGGGGTTGGGCTATGTGTCCATACCCTTCCAACTCTGAGATTAAGTAAATTAATGTCACCTCTGAGACTAAACTCTTGCAGCTCACTTGGCTCCTGCTGCCACCTTGTGGTTAAAAGTGGGCCCTACATCTGGAAAGGTTTGGAGGTTAATGTTATTCTGGCACTTGCCATATTCTTTGACAGGCAATTTCTAACAAAAAATTCATTTGAAGAACTAAAGTGTGTGCCAGACTGTCCCTTAACGTGTCAGTTATTTGTTACTCTGATGACATTTCTTCTTTCTGAGTTACCTATTCCTATTTATGTAAGAGTGGTAGACTCTAATCTGGAGAACCAAGTTTGATTCCCCACTCCCCACATACCGGGTTTGATTCCCCACATGCAGTCAGCTTGGGTGACTTTGAAATAGTTGCATTTCTCTTAGGGAAATTCTCACAGAGCAGTTCTGTTAGAGCTCTCTTAGCCCCACCTACCTCACAGGGAAGGTGTTTGTAAGTCAGACTGAAATTCTTTCAGGTCATGAAAAGTGGGATACAAAACCCCCTTCTTCAGCTCTTCAATAGGGTGTTTGATCAGAAAAAGACAGCAATATAACAGAATGTTATTGCTGTTCAATACTTATTAAAAACCAACTACGTTTAAGTGCAGCAGCTATATATTTGCACATGCCTAATGTTGTGTTAAGAGCTTCTTGTGGCGCAGGGTGGTAAGGCAGCTGACATGCTGTCTGAAGCTCTGACCATGAGGCTGGGAGTTCGATCCCAGCAGCCGGCTCAAGGTTGACTCAGCCTTCCATCCTTCCGAGGTCGGTAAAATGAGCACCCAGCTTGCTGGGGGGTAAAACGGTAATGACTGGGGAAGGGAATGGCAAACCACCCTGTATTGAGTCTGCCATGAAAACGCTAGAGTAGCGATCCCCAACCTGTGGGCCATGGACCACATGTGGTCCTTCGACTAATTGTAGGTGGGCCCCAAAGACGCCTTCTCCCCCCCCCCAGCCCTTTACTTCATCCCCCCTGCCCTTTACAACATACTTCATTGTTGTGGCGTGTCTGTATCTTATTTTGAAGGGATGTTTAAACATTACCATAGCAATCAGAGAGCGTTAGGGCAGTGGTTGAGAGTAGAGGAGTAAACTACCCCCCCCCCACCGGGCCACAGTAAAAGCTGTTGAGTGGTCTCCGTTGAGTGGTCCCCGGTGTTGAGTGGTCCCTGGTGATAAAAAGGTTGGGGACCACTGCGCTAGAGGGCATCACCCCAAGGGTCAGACATGCACAGGGGATACCTTTACCTTTACCTTTTTTACCTTTACCTTTAATGTTGTGTTAAAATCCAAGTCCACTAACAGAGTCATTAAATGCTAATTAGAGGATTACGCAGCTTCTAATTCAGATGAGGATCAAGAACTTTTCTTCCAAATAGAGTGTACAGAACAAGAAGAAATGCTCAGTGGTTTCTACAGAGGAGCTATCGCAGATACAAATACTAGATCCCCTTCTTGGCCAGTGTAAGACAGCAAGTGGAAGTGAATTCATTCCTGCTTGTATGTCTTGGATAGCAATGGGTGTATCCTCCAGTTTTGTGGCACTTTCTACAGCCTTTAACTCCCTCTACGCTCCGATGAGAAATATGCATAATATTAAAGATGTTGGCATATATGAGAGAGTTCATAGAAGGCACAAGTTTAATATGAAAAAATGGCTTTTATGTTCTCTTTCAGAAAAAGAGTGGTTAGTCTACTGGAACCACTGTCACACATTTCAGTATTTTATGAGAAAATAATTGCATATGCAGCCTTTCAGATTGGTGTGTAACTCATGAGAGAGAGATATACTGTCTTTTGTTCATAGTACTCCATTTCTCTCTGACTGGGATCTCTATGCTTAAGTAATGACACATTAGCCAGTCTTCTCTGTCTCCAAGATAGAATATAATATGAAGACTTTTGCTCAGTGCTCGTAGCTCAACATTCCTGGTTTCTTAAAATGACAGGCAAATGTTAACCTGGATCCATTCATCTGGCAACCAGGTCCCTGACACCTCTGGTTTCTCTGAACACAGAGCTTCCCTTTTTCCTTTCCTATAAGGTAAAGGTAAAGGTATCCCCTGTGCAAGCCAGCGTTTTCATGGCAGACTCAATACGGGGTGGTTTGCCAGTGCCTTCTCCAGTCATGACCGTTTACCCCCCAGCAAGCTGGGTACTCATTTTACCGACCTCGGAAGGATGGAAGGCTGAGTCAACCTTGAGCCGGCTGCTGGGATCGAACTCCCAGCCTCATGGGCAGACAGCTTCAGAATGCATGTCTGCAGCCTTACCACTCTGCGCCACAAGAGGCTTTTATTGAGCCAGTCTTTCGTGTCTGGTTTCTTCCACCGCTGAGCCATCAAGATTCTCGCCGCTGTCGTAGCATGAAAAAAAACCCTCTCTGTTGTT
Source organism: Paroedura picta (assembly GCF_049243985.1). Lineage (NCBI taxonomy): Eukaryota > Metazoa > Chordata > Lepidosauria > Squamata > Gekkonidae > Paroedura > Paroedura picta. The sequence continues at coordinate 47,658,695 of NC_135370.1, forward strand.
GACAGTTAATTTGTCAGGGGATATACTTAACACAAAGTATTCAGAATGCATTGGAAATTTAAAATCTAACATATTCTCTAACACTGCATGTACTCTGATCCAATTTTTTAAAAACTTTTCATAGCGCCACCATATATGATAGAAAGCACCAGTTGTTTGACAACACCTCCACCATTTACTATCATAGTTATTTGACATTCTGCTAATTCATTTTGGCACTACATACTATCTATAAAACATCTCATACCAATTTTCCCTTAATGTTTGACATTTTGTAAGCTTAATGTTTTTACCCCATAATTTCTCCCATTCTTCTAAATGTACATTGTGATTTAAATTTTGCATCCATTTAATCATACAGTTTTGTATTTGTTCACTCTCTGTTTCATATTTCAGAGCTTCCCTTTTTCTGACCGCCAGGGTCTACCATAGAGGTGGTTTATTCTAGTAGCACATGTAGTACATGATATGGACCCTGTGGTTCCATGGGCCACGTGGTTAGGGAGCCTTCACACTGTGATTGCTTGGTGATCTTCATACTATGAGACTTGTGGATCACAATAATGAAAAAAAAAAGAAGAAGCAAAGTTTTGCTACATTGCCAGCAGAGTGCAGAAATCCTTGGTTACTATTGATGCTGAGTGACTTGGCTGTCAAAATGCTGTAATAATTTTTGTGGCTTTGTTTATATTCTGATGCTGAATGTCCTGGCTGTTAAAATGCTGTAACAATGTATGTGGTTTTATCTATACTTTGATGCTGGTCAATGACCCTAAATAAATAATCTAATGTAATCTAATCTGTCAGTCGCGTCTAGAGTTCCAGCAATCCCTGGAAAATTTGCCCCATTGTTACAGCACTAGCGACAGTGCCAGTTGTGCTTTAACCTTAAACTGGCTCTGATAATTGTGGGCCCCATGAATCCTTAAACCAGGGCTGGTCTACCCTACCTGAGGTAAAAACTGAACCTTGACAGTCCCTCCCTCATTCAATGCCACTGGATGTTACTGTTGCCTCCATATCTGCCCAGCCTTTGACAGGATTAGCTGTTGGGAACTAGGGGCTGGATAACTTCTTGTTAGCCACATGAAGGGGTAAAAGGAAGCCATCCAAAGCACAGGCAGAACGGAAGCATCATCAACAGTGAAGTAGAGGGAGGGAAGGTAATGAAGGAAAATCAGGTCAGCAGCCTCACCTCTGTGCCAGGTGTGGTCATTGTGCTATTCAGCTCTAAAAGGACAACACTGCAGTTGCAGATAGATATAAACTGAGGGAGAAAGCGTGACGTGAAAGAGAATTGTCTAGATTTGGAGGGATCGGTGAGCATGAGAAGAACACCAGTGTTGATAGTCACTAATGTCTAACTATTAACTATAAGCAAATATAGACAAGTGGGGCGGTTTGTAGTGAATACAAAGAGAGAAAGAAGAAACCTATCCCAAGGCTACTATAAATGTTACTAAAATTATTACAAAATAAATGAAGTAAAGGGTTCTTCGTCCTTGTTTGTTTATTCTCGTACATGACCCGACCAGAACTGTTTCTAGATATGTTCCATTTTCAAATGGGAATTTTCCTCAGTGGTAATCCTAAGCATAAATGCTCAAAATTAATATCTTACAAAATTGAAAGCAATTATACACATGCAAGTCAACCCATACTCTACCTCACCTTTAAATGTAAATATCATGAATATCCAAATTGTGACATTCAACCTAAAAAGGATATAATCCTAAAATCATTAAATGTTCAGTTTCTGTTTTCAAAATGTATAGAAATGCTCCCTAATCAAATACCATTCTTACCTCTATTGAATAATATAGCATATATATTGGAGCACGAAGCTCCTCAGCAACGCTCTACTGACGGCCGGATGTGTCTGCCACTGTGCTGAATGGGCCAAGGTGATTCAAGTTCCTCTCCACCATCCAAAAGGGATCATGGTGATTCTTGGTTACCTATTTCTTTACTTATCAAATGATGTGTATAGCAGTGGTCCCCAACCTTTATTAGGCTGGGGACCGGCAGGGCATCAGGCCGCGCCCGCAGGGACCGCACCCGCGTGGGCCACGCCCACGGATCGGGCCGTGCCCGCAGGCCGCGCCCGCGGATCGGGCCACGCCCGCGGGCCGTGCCTGCGGATCGGGCCGTGCCCGCGGGCCGCGCCCGCGGATCGGGCCGCGAGGGCGCAGCCTGCACGGGCACGGCCCGGCCCTGATTCCCTCTCCCCGCCCTCCCGCAGTAAGAAGCTTCCCGGGCCGCAAGCTTGTGGCCTGGGAAGTTTTTTACTGCGGGGGGGGGCGGGGAGAGGGAGCCGTGGCCCGGTGCCATGGCCTTTGAGGCCCGGCGCCGGGCCGCGGCCCGCAGGTTGGGGACCACTGGTGTATAGTGTAGGTGGGAGATCCGAGGATTGCCTGGTAGTTAGGCAAGGAATGTTTGGAGGTAGCTTGCCATGGCCTGCCTCTGCATCATGACCCATAGTCTTCCTTCCATCCAAATCTTTGGATGTCTCCTATCCAAATGCTAGCCAGAATTTTGCGCTACATAATTCATTTCAAGACTAGTTGAGGGTCATCTATAGCAGTGGTCCCCAACCTTTTTGAGGCTGGGGACCGGCAGGGCAACTGCCCGCGTGTGCATGCCACGCCCGCGCGCCCACGCCCGCGCATGCGCCATGCGGGGCCAAAATCGCACATGCGCAAAAGTGCAGCACATACGTGATTTCGGCCGCGCATGGCGCATGCGCACATGTGCGGCCCGGCCGCAGCCCTGATTCCCTCTCCCCCCCTCCTGCAGTAAGAAGCTTCCTAGGCCGCAAGCTTGCAGCCCGGGAAGTTTTTTACTGCGGGGGGGGGGCGGGGAGAGGGAGCCGCGGCCCGGCGCCAAGGCCTTCGCGGCCCGGCACCGGCCGCGGCCCGCGGGTTAGGGACCACTGATCTATAGAACATCTTCTAAAGTTTCTATGGTGCGAAAGAACAAAGAAACTTTAAAAAATTCACTTAGTAGACAGAGCAAAATTCTGCAGAAGGGAATCAAAGTTGCCAGAGCACGAACTCAGAATGCCTCCTTTCCTTGTTCCAGGCTTCAGTCTTTTCTTCAAGAAAGCGATTTTTAAAATAATAATAATAATAATAAAGCAAAATAAAGCAAACTCATCTGCCAAGTGTAATATACGGGAAGACAGAGAGTTCCCCCTAGGCATTGTAGCTTTGTGCTAAGCCCACTCTTTGCGGCAAAGATAATAAATCTTGCTCTGTGTCTGCTTCAGACAAAGCCCACTGTGGGACTAATTGTGAAATATCTTTCCACTTAGCATAACCTTTTCCCTTTGATTGTTGTGCAACGGTGTGCTTGCGGCAAGGAATAATGACTACTTACTCAGCAGATCCCCACTTTTTAAGCTGCTGCTTTGGCCATTCGTTTGGGATTTAATTGGAAAGTTTTAATGAAAGATAATGCTATGAATTAGAAGCCCCCCCCCACTCGTTTTATCAGAACTTTACTAAGTTTACCAAGCTGGCCGCATGTGGAGGAGGAGCAGGGAATCAAATCCGGCTCTCCATATTAGAGGCTCTGCTCTTAACCACTGCACTATGCTGGCTCTCTGAAGATCCTTCTCCCTGAATGTTACGGTTCTTATCTGAATCAGGACCCCAGCTGTACTCTGCCAGTTCCCAACAGCTGCCAGGTGATTGAAGTGTAATGAACGAGAATTGTTTAAAAATGTAATATCTGTCAGAAGACCTGGAAACTGATGCAAGCAGATTTATGTCTTTGGGGAAAATTAAAAATCTCATGGCTAGGCAGAATTTCAAAGGTTGAGCAGCAGGAGAATATATTATATATTAAAATGCAAATATTTATTATAATTCATATGCACATATAAATTTTTCAAACATTAACATTAGTCATGCACTATTGCATGAATCCAAAACATATTGACGCTTGGATAAATGACAAAAAACCAAAAGCTTTTCAACCCCTCTTGGGTGCACGTGCGGCAGGAATATGTGCAGGCGCACGTGCAGCTGATCCTGCTTGCTGTGGCACTTGCCTCCTCCATGCTACCTCAGTGAGCTCCAAAATGGCGCGGAGGAGGCCAGCCCCATGCCGCCGCTGCCCCTGTATGCTGGCCTCCGCGCAACCTCAAAGAGTTCTGAAGCGGCGTGGAGGAGGCCAACGCCATTCTGCCACCACGGCCTCCACCACCACCACCACCACCGCGACCCCCAGGAATGGTCCAAACGACCCCTTGAGGGGCCGTGACCCCAGGGTTGAGAACCGCTGCTGTGGATCCTCAGGAAAAGGTCCCTTTTCTCTCAGTTCTTCATAACCCCTGAATGGCATAGTTGGTAGGCATAAATTTCAGTTAAATGGGCACGACACTGCTCATATTTGTCTCTATCTGAACTTCTGGAGGAAATGGCTCACTGTACTACATTTGACTCCCTGCCCATTTTTGCCTTTCTTGATTCAAAGGTGTAACTGAGGGTCTTTTACCTCCTTCTCCTCCTTCTCCTTCTCCTTCTCCTTCTTCAGCATAGTTGGATTTTCTGATTAATTCATGTCCCTTCCAATTCAGAACGGTTGTATCTTGGCTGTCAGACTGATTTTTATTTTGAGGAGGTCTGACTTGCAAACATTACTGCTGAGCCACGTTTACTCAGCTCAGTGAGTTCAGTAGAAAACTGTCAACGTTTGAGAGTAAAGCCCTCATGTCAGCTGAACTCGGGACGTCTTAAAACTTCCAACCTCGAATGATCGGGATGGAGGCAGAAGATTCCTTTGCAGGGATTTTATGGAGAGCAGAATAGAATGTCTCAGATTCAGTCGCACTGTATTTCAGTGTATTTACTATTTGCCATTTTTAAATTTTATATGCCCTGAATGACCTGACCTAGTATTTGTAGAGGAGATCTCCAAGGAATACCAGGGTTGTGTCATGGAGAAAGACAATGGCAAACCACCTCTGAATGTCTCACTTTGAAGACCCAGTGGGGTCAGCTGTGACTTAATGCCACATTCCACCACCTGTATAAACCCAGGGATCTTGCTGATGGACGTGTCTATTAATACATGACCCTCAGTCTATCGCAGTCAGCATTGTCTGCTCTGACTGAGTAGCTCTCCAGGGTCTCAGGTAGAGGTCTTTTATGTCTAAGCCCTTTACCTGGAGACACTAGGGCAACCTTTCTCAATCTCTTGACCAAGGAGTAATCCCTGAAATATTCTTCAGGCTTCAAGTAACCCCAGAAGTGATGGCAGCTGGCCATACTTGCCTGCCACACCTCTGGAGGTCACATGTTTACAGTCTGCATGGCATCACTAATAAGCCAAGCTGAAACAATCCTGACGAAGAGGGGTGGAACTGGGGAGCGTAGGCCTGACCTGGGAAATGGGTTATCCCCTGTTCTGGATGGGGTTGCACTCCCCTTAAAGAAGGAGGTTTGTAGCATGAGGGTGCTCCTGAACCAGGGCCTTCTGTTGGATAAACAGGTGGCAGCAGAGTCTAGGGGTGCCTTTCAGCCAGTCCTGGGCCTTAGTGCTGGAACAACGGGGCACCTTTACTAGGGATACTTGGAACTTGGAAAGCAACTGACAGCTTCTTTTCCTCATTTTTGCACTCCACAAGCTGCATAAATATGAAGACCCTCCAACAATCACAGGTGAAGGCCCCCTTAATCATGTGGTCCCTGGAAACACTGGGCACATGTGAATGTGCTGCCAGGATAAACCGCCTCTGCTTTCAGTAACTTCAGTGGGTGAGCCAGCTGCAGCCCTTCTTGGACAGAAAAGATCTTGCCACTGTGGTGCATGCCCTGGTAGCATCTAGATGAGATTACTGCGGAGTGCTTGATGGCACTCAACATGAGTCTGTCCATGAAGTTTCAATTGGCACAGAATGCTGTGGCCAGAGTGTATTGGAGTAAGTCATAGGGAGAGCCAATGTGGTATAAAGAGCAGCGGCTTCTAATCTGGTGACCCAGGTTTGATTCCCTGCTCCTCTACATGTAGCCAGCTGGATGACCTTGGGCTTGTCCGTATCCTGATAGTGCTGATCAGATCCAGCAGTCCTGTCAGAGCTTCCTTAGCCTCACAGGGTGTCTGTTGTGGGGAGAGGAAGGAAAGGTGATTACCCTTTTGGGACTCCTTCAGGTAGTGAAAAGCAGGATATAAAATCCAACTCCTTCTTACTCAAGTCTTGGTCCATCTACACTAACTTCTAATGTTGTTCACGGGTCAATTAAAGATGTTGGTTTAATCTTTTAAAACTTGTACAGCAGGGACCAGCATACCTTGAGGACTGCCTTCTGCCATACAAACCTACTTGCTTACTCCAGTCCTCCTTGAAAGCCTTGCTTTGATTGCCCCTGACATTTGAGGATGGATGGGTGGAGACCTGAGGAAGGGCCTTCCTTCTTGATCGTGGCACCAAGCACTTTGGAACTTCATTTTATTGATGAAGGTGAAGACTTTTAGGCTTTGTCCAGCACACCCCCCGGTAAAAGTTTGGGCCCTCCTAGTTTTATTTGTTTGAGTTTTTAACTGAATTTTACATCTTAACTGTATTTTGAATGATTTAAGTAGTCTAACATTTTTATATTCTCTTGCCTTGTGAACCCCAATGGAATGGGAAGGTGGCACAAATATGTTTTAAATAATAAATACAGCAAATAAATGCCGTGTTGCTCTTTTCCGCTGTGGAGCACATGCCGTCTTGTCTTGCTGAGGAGTCAAAGTACTCTGAAGGATGCTGCCATGGTGGCATCATTTCCTTTGGCCCCTGACGATGCAGTCCTATGCAGAGCTAGTCTGGAATAACTCGGTGTAGGTTTGTGCTTCAGGTGTGTGGCCACTTAAAGCTTTCTACTTCTCAACTACAAATTAGGAAACAGCAGAAACCGCCTGCCCTTGTTTTGGTCAGCACGTCTATCGTAAAATTCCAATGGCCATTTAAAAAAAATGTTGTACAATGTCTCAAAGGAGCAACTGGGCGGTATCTGTGTTTCCCAGTCCAACGGAGTTCTCAGGTGCTCTAATTCAATGTCACAAAACCGGAATTATATCTCATATACACAATATGAATATTTCCACAATATGAATACTTCATTGCTGGTAGACATGGGTGGCTTCCACATGGAGCTCTTGATCGGTGTCTTCCCCATCTAAGGTCATAGCAGATTTAATTTGGGCTTCTGCATGACATTGCCACCATTCTGCCAACCTTTGGTGTGTTTTTGGACTCTGCTGCAGTGTATCTTTTTCTTGAACATTATGCCCCATGTGGGTTTGCAAAGTATGGAAGGGAGGATGTGATAATGGCTACTGATTTTTTTAAAAATGGTGAAAATTTGGGGAGGGGGCATGGCAAGTGCAAGGGGGAAACACTGAAAAAAATCTGTGAAAACACTATAGCTGGTATAAATCGTTTTGCATTTTTCAGTGGACAGAACAGTGAATGATCTCCTTGTGGACAAAACTGCTCAGTTTCACTTTCTCAAACCATGTGGTGGAGTCATACCCTGGTTTTGATGTTGCGGGCAGCCCTTTCAAGTTAAAAAGCAGGCAAACACCTTTGTTAGAAACATTGTCTTGGATCTGAAACTGTGGAAGTGGAGCTCACCAAGACAAGTTGAATTTTGCCACATCCACTTGCATTCTGCAACCCGTTGTCCCCAACATCTTACCTAAAATGCTTTTTTGGGGTCCACCTAAGAGCAGTACTGGCTACGGTGTTGGAAGGCTGCAATTGGGGGAGGGGGGGGAGTTGGCAAAAATCAGTTCCCTTCCTCCGCCAGCAGCAAATAAGGTTTGGCTCTAAGCTTCTGTCTGGAGAACAAGCTCATGATGTGCTTGCTGTCAGCTGGGTAACAATAATATTTATTTGTCTGGATAATACAATATAATACTTTTCAGGACAGGAAATGATTTTTCTGCCTGCAAACATCTAAACCAAACAGACAGCAAGAAGAGCTGGTCTCTTTATTCTCTCCCCCAGGAAAGCGGTACCCCAAGCCGAGGCCCTGCATAAGGATTGGCTCATTAGGCTGGATCTCTTCAGCCTGTAAAAATCACGGGCAGGAAAAACTACCCCCAGCTGTGCAAGCAACGGCATGAAGGGCTAAGGCCCATGGAAGGCATTTTTATACATCTAGGGATGCCGGCCTCCCAGGTGGGATCTGGGGATGGACCCAGAATTATAGCTCATCTCCAGACGACAGAGATCTGTTTCCCTGAAGAAAATGGCTGCTTTGGAGGGTGGACCCCCATACCATTATACTCCCCACCCCAAATCCCACCTACTCTTGGGTCCACCCCCAAAGTCCCCAGAGCTGACAGCCCTATATACACCATCTCTTTGCCACACACCGATGATACCCCCCCCTTTCCCACCTGTCAGGCCAGTGCAAAAGTGGCCATCTGACAACAGTTTAGCCAGCCACCACCCCCCCCAGCCTGACAGCCGCCTTCTCCCACAGACAACTGAGCTGTGGCCCCACAACTATGAACTGCATTGCTGGATCTGAGCATCACCATTTTGAAGACAGTGCTAGTCTGTGTCTCCTTCCAGACTGGCCATAGGCAGAGCTTCCACACAGTCCCCTCCAATTCTCCCCACCCCAAACTCATGAAGCCAGTGTTTGTGGCTCTGCCCATCTTCATAGTGGGCACCAGCAACCTTGCTCACCTGTAACTCACAAAGCAAGAAACAGCTGCTTCCCCCCCCCAAAAAAAAAAAAACTAGCAGAGCTGGTGTTTGCAGCTGTGTCTGCTCCCATTTCCCACCCACCTGAGACTTGGAGAGCTGACTGCCTCTGTGTGGCAGCCCTGGTATTCCTCAGTGGTTTCCCATCCAAACCAGCTCTGCTTAGCTTTCGAGATCTGATGGAATCAGACCAGCCTGGGCTACGTACGTCAGGGCACGGTACATGCTAATATCTTATCGATGTATTGAGGAAATTAACCTGCTGCCTTTCCCGACCTGTTGGAGGTGACTTACCACTAAAGCAATAAAAATGAAACTGTCCAGACAATAAAAACAGGCTAATAAAACAAAGGACTCAGTAAACAAGCGAAGCAAGTGTTATGAATAAATACGAAAAGGGCAATGAAAACATGCTTATGAAAACAAGCTAAGCTGATTAAAAAATCCAGCACATAAAACACAGAGGTTGAAAATGATATTTATGAAAATCCCTCAGGCTAGCAGCAGATTATAACACAACTAAGAAGTAGCTTTTCATTTCTGAAAAGTCAGACTGGCAATGCTTGGAATGGAGTCCGCCTTGAGTCCCCAGTGCTGAGAGATTCCTTGGGCTTCCTGGAGTTCAAATCCATACAGTGTCATGGGAGCTTGCTCGGTGTCCTTGGGCCAGTCATCCCCTATCAGCCTCACCCTACCTCACGGGACTGTTATGAAGCTAAAATGGAGGGGAAGAGAATGACGTAGGCTTCTTTGAGTCCCCACTGGGGAGAAAAGCTGAGTATTGAGGAAGGAAATATGCACAATTATAACTCAGAAAAGTATCAGCATAATAAGGTGGAAAGTAAACAGCAGGTCAGGAGCCCCATTTTCCATTTGTTAAACTAGATGTGTGTTCAATCTGCTTTTTCTGTTTTAAATTTGTTAGGGAGCAATTCCAAACTTGTCTAATCCAAAATCAGTTCCATGTTAATCAATAAGGATTATTCCTAGGCAAATATCCTTAGGATCGGGACCTTTCTGCCTTAAAAGTTTTGAAGAGCTCTGTTGATTCTGTTTATTGATGAAGTGCATGTCCTGACTCTAACGGTGTTAGTATGATTCTGCTGGTTCCAGCCTTATTTGTCTTTTTATGTTTGTCCTTGTAGCTTTTGTGTAGGCCTACATGGGACCATGCCTGCACAGGCTAGCCGTGGAGAAAGTTCCATGGATTTCTGTTTCCTTCCATGGCTCCTGAGCATTCCCCCTCCCCTCCAATGTGGGCTGGCATTTTCCACCCATCTGACACATGATGGAAGCTCAATGAGCTCTCCTTTCCTCAGTCCTTCCTTTGCAACTATGGAGAAAGGAACTCTCTGGCTCATCAACTCTCCCCTTTGTGTGAGATCTTCTACATTTATATTTCCTCTTGAAATGGCCTTATTTTAAAAGTGTGGTGAATGTGGCACCAAGCTGGCCTAGTCAGACGATCATAAACATCAACAGACCTACCTTGGGAAGTCTCACAACTTAGCAGTTTGTATGATCTGCTACCAATTTACCTCAAAAGCTCAGTAGGGAAGGGCCATCCTGTCTGAAAGCTTATGTATGAGAACAAATGCTTGGGGCTCTGGAGAAAGACCAGCCTTCTTGGAAGGTTGAGGAACCAGAGACTAGGGTCTGAACTTCCTCAACAAGGGCAACGCTCTCAGGGTCCTTGTCAGAACTGGGTGAAGTCACTTTGGTGCTGAAGTCAGTTCTGATTCTTAGAAGCTCATTGGAAGAGGTCAAAATCTAAAACAAAATCTTAGTCTTGGCTTCTAAAATGCCTTGGCCTGTACCCCATCACCTCCAGCTCTGACTGTTAGCCTTGTTTCTTCTGGTGACAATGAAGTTGTTGAGATTTGGCCACTATCTCCTGATCCAATCTAGCTCCACCTAATAAATTAGTGACTTCTGGCAATGCTCCAGTTCCATTGGTATTTTTTCAGATACAGAAACCAATTTCTGTATCTAACCACATCTTCACCTATGTATTGGCCAGTCAACTTACATTGGGCTCAGCAGTCCTGCTCCTGTCAATTGGTGCTTCTGGCTATGGGACACAGTTCCAGTTGCCCATCATGTCCATTGACATTGTTTGCTATCTCTGGACATATTAGAAGTGGAGTAAGGGGCAGAGTGCAGTTGTGACCTCCATGGTTGTCAATGATGCCCTGTTGGAAGCATCTCCTGAGGCATTTGGCAAGCCAGGTGCCATCATGCCTACTGAGCTCTTGCACCCATGGAACTGAACAGCTTATTCATATGGTTCAGTCCTTGGAGCTGGGCTTTTTAGGCACTGTTGGTTTCCTTCGCTTTAACTCTGCATTCCCCTCAGGTATATTTTTCTCTTCTGCATGCCAACTCACTTTCACTTCAGGGGGGTGTCAAGCTTTCTTTTTCCTTCTGCATGGATTTTGCTTTCTTCAGAGCTCATTTTCCATTCACTGTATCTCCAGTTTTTTCAAATTCCTATTGCCCTGGTTCCCCCCCCCCCTTTCTTGGCTCCCAAGTTGAAGAAAATTCCCAAGTAGAATGATAATGTCAGTTTTTCTCCGTTCATTGATCAATTTCAGGCATGGGGTGTCTTGTGGAATTTTAAGGAGAAATTCTTGAAGCTATTTTGACTTCTGAGTAGCCATCTTAGTAGAAGGTTCTTCCCTCTTCTTTGTTGTCCAAACCCCAGTTCTGCTTAAACATTTAAATTTTTAAATGAGGCCTCTTAAGTCTTGTGAAAATCAGGGTTCACCGTTACTGTGGATACCCTCCAGCCACTCCCCCCCTTTCTCCAAATATATGAATCACACACTGGGGTGATAGTAGAGAAACACTCCCAAGTAGAGTTGGGTGCTTCAGCCGCCGAAGCAGCCATTTCAGCCCGAAGCAGCCAGCACCACTCCCAAGGGTTGTGCCGTCTGCCCTTCCCCCTTCCCCCCCCCCCATCTTGTCAATTTCTTTCTTTTTTTAATTAAGAGAACTTGGTACAGTTGGATCCTGGTTGTTGTTGTTTTTTTTTAAAATAACTCTGACAAGGCAATGCATTGCTTTAAAAAAATCAAAGAAATCTTCACATGCAACAGCTTCGGATTTCAACCTAGGTTTTAGAACAATTAGTTAGATGCCACCTTGAAGATAAGAACATCATGGATCCAAACCTATCTATGGATGTTTTTATTTTATTTTTATTTATTATTAAATGTATATCCCACCTTCCTCCTTGGACTCAAGGCGGGTTACAAAGAATAAAAGTCCCCATAAAATCCCCAACCTAAAACAGCAGCTCCCACAAAGCTAAGCTTCCACCTCCCACAGTCATCTGACAAGAGGGCGAGCTAGGTGTAATAGCAAAGCCTAAGGGGGGTCCCATTGATCTTATGAACCCGGCCTCAACCATAGATCTCGCAGAAGAGCTCCATTTCACAGGCCCTGCAGATCTTAGCCAGTGCTGTCAGGGCCCTCAACTCTCCCAGGAACTCATGGGCCAGGGCTTTGCAAGGAGCATAAGCCGACAAGCTGACAAATCCTTCAGATTTCCCCCCCCCCCTTCAGAATTTGTCATGCCAGTTCAAGTTTACATGTTTTTTAAATTTAATTTATTTTAATTTATATACCGCCCTCCCCAGAGGCTCAGGGCGGTTTACATGGAACATACGAACAATACATAAATCGTTGCTTTTGAAAAGGTCATGTTTTAAAAATACCTATACCCTGTTTTCACCACAGATCAAAACCTTGTCTATAGTTACTAGGCTTAAGGGAAAACATTTCCTACAAGGGCTAAAGATGGCTGGTATCAGTGTAGGCTTTGTTTTTGTGCTTTACACAATGTCTTCCTTTCATTTTGCTCAGTAAAGTCAAAGTCTGCTGTTAGAGTATCCAATGAGTAATACCTAGGTTCAGAACCCTACTTTGCTATGAAACTCAGTGGACCAACCTTGGACCAATTACTCTCCGTCAACCTACGTTTCCTCTTGGGGTTGTTGTGAGGATAAAATGGGGTGGGGGTGGGTGGTGGAGAGAATGGGACAGCTGTGAGCACCACTCTATGATTTACAAATAGATAAACATTTGGTTCTCAACTTCTGAGTGTTCCAGATAGAAATAGTGAGTGTTCAGCTCTTTGCCCCAAATTATGCAGTGATAATAAAAAGAAACAAAAGTCATTGCATGATTCTGCTGATCACCATGGTAACCCTTATTCAAGATAGAAATGTAAAAGGCTGCTTTAAGGTAAGAAATGCAAAATTTATCCTTGGAAACTCATTATCATCTAGCAGTTTGATTAACCCATTCTCATGTGGAAGCTACTATTTTTAACTAGGTACCTGGGCATACTATTTCAGCATCACAAGTGATACTGGTTTCTCCACCTCTAGTTTTCTGAACTGAAAGTTCTTATAACTTTCAGAAAGAGGGATAAGAGGAATTCGGGGAAATGTAAGATATTCATGCTCTGGATTTGTATTACTCATGAGGTAAATACCCAACTCTATGGCCATCTTTCCAGGATTATTTTCTTCCTTGTTCCTGGAATTCGCGTATTTGTGGCGGAAAGGAAGACCAACCCCGTGTTAATTATCATGTCTTATGTGGCCCCAGCTTCTTCACAAAATAGCATCTGTTGGACCAAATATGGTATGGTTACCTGGATAATGGTGGACAAACAAAGGCTGCTCATGAGCACATCTGTTGCCTGTCCCTTCTTTTTGTCCTGTCCAAATGAGGTCCTTGTGCTCATTCAGAAGACTCAAATATTGCCATCCCTGAATTCTCTCATCCAAAACAGCAATCTAGCTTTTTTGTACAGAATACTTTCCAGAGTTTTGAAAAACAGTAGGCCTTTGTGGCTCTGTTTTTTTCATCCTGCTGCATAAAACAGATGTGCTATATGGTTTCTCCTTCCCCTCTTACCCCTATTTTCTAAGAGCACTAATTAGCGAGGGAAGAGAAGTGGCTGTTAGAGACAGAATTCCCAGGTTACCATGAGCAAGTCACCCTATTTTTAGGTGCCATTTGAAGGCAGACTTATTAAGTTCTAATTCCACTGGCTGTGGCCTTCACTGACTTGTTAGGAATCCTTGCACTGTAAGTAGGGTGGTAGAAACTGAAGACAGTTGCGCATGGGGGACAATCGCAAACATTTTAAGCATCATCGTCATCATGAAAAAATAAGATTGTGTCTGGAAGCTGCTTAGCCTGGCACTTATGGCTATCTAGGAGGCACTGTGGTTTGCGGGGAGGTTTTTATTTGTCCTTTTGGAGGATGCAGATTAAGAAGAAAACTTCCTTGGATTTTAGTATTTTGACCAGTAGCAAAGTTGTGCAGTTTCAACCGGTGCTCGCAAACTTTGGAGAGTGACAGATAGATGTATTTTAGAAAGCTGAAATGTATACCATCTATCTATTAAAAATATAATTGATACTTGACAATACATAAGTGTGAAACAAAAAAATGTGTCAGGATTTATTCTCCTGATCGATGGCCACCTGGACTCCCCCCCCCCCCCCCCGCAAAAAACATTTGCCAGATATTTGGTTGGAGAGAGTCACCTGAAACTCAACGCCCTCCACGACGGAGGTCCTGTGGTTGGGGAGGAAAGGGCCAGATCAAGAAACATGCTTTCTCAGCCTGGCTGGGGTGCAACTGGAGATCTCGCCCGAGGCCAGGAATTTGAATGTGACCTTTGACACTTCCTTATCGATGGAGGCACAGGTCACTAGAGTAGTCCATGCAGGATTTATTCATCTGCGCTAGGTAAGGCTACTAGCACCCTACCTGTCCTTCGAACACCTAGCCACTGTGATCCATGCAACGGTCACCTCCAGGTTTGATTTCTGTATTTCGCTCTATGCAGGCCTTCCCTTATTCTTGACCTGGAAATGGCAGCTGGTCCAGGATGCAGCTGCTAGGGTCTTCACAGGGACATCATAGAGAGGCCATATCCCACCTGTGCTGAGGCAGATGTGTTCCGAATCTGGTTCAAGGTTCTAGTTTTTACTTTTAAGGCCATCTGTGGTCTGGGTAAGAGCCTCTTGTGGCGCAGAGTGGTAAGGCAGCCGCCTGAAAGCTTTGCCCATGAGGCTGGGAGTTCAATCCCAGCAGCCGGCTCAAGGTTGACTCAGCCTTCCATCCTTCCGAGGTCGGGGTAATGAGTACCCAGCTTGCTTGCTGGGGGGTAAACGGTAATGACTGGGGAAGGCACTGGCAAACCACCCCGTATTGAGTCTGCCATGAAAACGCTAGAGGGCGTCACTCCAAGGGTCAGACATGACCCGGTTGCTTGCACAGGTGGTCTAGGTCCCACATATCTCAGGGACCACCTGTTGCCTTATGCTTTCTGCAGGGCCCTTCACTCTGTGGGTGCAAATCAGTTGGTGGTCCCTGGCCCAAGAAAGGTGCGTCTGACCTCAACCTGGGCCAGGGCCTTCTCGGTCTTGGCCATGACCTGGTGGAATGAGCTCCCTAAAGAACTGAGTGCCCTGCAGAACCTTTCTCAGTTCTGCAGGACATTTCTTGGTGTGACCTTCTGAAGTGAGAGGGGTAGAAAATAGAGGCAGGACTTTTTTTTCTGTTGTTGTGCCCTGATTGTGCATGTTCTCCATTAAACTGTTTGCCCAGTAGCTACATGCTAATTATAAGGTGATTTTTTTTCATTTGCCCAGGCATTCAACTAATTTTATGTCTTTTTACAGTATACTTCCTCATTATTTAGAAAAATGGTTTTTATAGCAAATATAAGGCTTCAAGAAAGCCTTTATATTATTTTAAAATTAATGTTAATATTTTATGCTACTACTTTTATTATTATTTTGCACTAATGTATTTGTTGTTTTGAGTTTGGTTGTTTTGGAATTGTCAGCTCAGGAGTTATTAATGGTGACTAATGTTTAAGTGGCTACTTTTGCATGCTTGAATTTGTTTATTGTCTTGTCTGATACTTGTATACCGCAAAAATTTATCCATTCTGTAGATCGATTATTCTACATATATCTACTTCAATAATGGAAGCTTAAATTTAAGGCTGCTGTTTTGGTTCTTCTCACCAGCTGGGATTTTGTTTATTTTCGTGTCTTGCTAGAAAGTTTATTGCCAATCAGCTACAATGATACCAGATTTGTCTGACTTAGTTGCGCAAGCCTGTCTCAGAGGTTATTTGGAACGCAAAACCAGTTCTGTAATCAGACTTTATCAAAATGGTAGTAAAGGGAAATGGTTTTTCTTGTCAAAATGCTTTCATTTACACCAGTCACTAAAATTTAATGCCTATTATTCAGAATCAAAAACATGTTTTTATTATCTTCAAAATCCTGAAGTATAAACAACAATTTATTTTTAGAAAAATGTAAAGCATATATATTCTTTTTTACAAGTGGAGGTTTTGTAAATTTTTTTTTTTATGGTCACATTATTTTGGTAACGGGCTTTTGTTTCAGCTTCAGATTTGCACAAAAGAAAGGACACAGTGTTAAAGTTGCCTTAGGGATCTAGCTTATTGTTGCATGTGGGTTGTTAGCTTACTGCTGACAACCAGCAGGGAGTATTCTGGAGGTAGAGAGTGACGTAGCAGAGCCACTTCCGGTATGTACCCAGAAGAGATATCATGACATTCTAGGAATTATCTCTAGAGTTTTTACCACAGAGGTCTGCAAATTCCTAGAGTCATGATGTCACTTTCAGATACAAACGAGAAGTGATGTCGCAACATCCCCCACCCTGCTTTTTGCTCTTGCTATAGTGAAGAGCTTTAGTGGGGCTTAAAGCCTGATAGTAGAAACTTACACACACACACAGCAAATGGCAAGCCTATGCTACGCTCAAAAATTGTTCAAAATGAGACACTTTGGAAAATGGTAAAGAATACGGAGGCTTAAGTTCTTGGCTATCTGAAAGCAAAAGAGTTGGCTATAGAGATGAATAAGCACTTTAAACACTGTGTGATCATGGAGTTTATTTCCACAGTTCAGACTAGAGGTGGAGTGGAAAGTTGAAATGATTGAAAAGGAAATCAAGCTGCGTTGCTCCTGCGGAGCCATCCACTCAGAGTTGGCCAGCTGCTCTAGTGCCTCCTACTGCAATAAGCTAAATAAGAAATAAGTAATCCAATCTAACAAATAAATAAATGAAAGTTTCATTGTAAACCTCCTTGAGCCTCAAGGGAGGGTGGTTTGTAAAAATATAATAAAATCCTTATCCATTGTTCCTCTTTCTATATTTGTGAAACAGGCCTGGGGGGTGGAGACTGTCCTGGCAGTCCGAGATGGATTAGGGCCAACCTAATCCACCTCCTTCTCCACCTCCTATCCTCCCTCCTTGCCCGCTTGCAGAGGGGGGAGGTTCCCTTCTCTTTGGCCCGCAAAGCGCTCTCGTCGGTCTCGTCTCTGTGAGGCGGCGAGAGCGTTTTGCGGCCCCAGGGAAGTGGCCGCGGTGCCGGCAGGACAGGGCAGGGAAGATTCCCTTCCCTTAGGCCAGCGAGGTGGCAGAGAGCGCTTTGCAGGCCCCAGGGAAGTGGCTGCAGCGCCGATGGCCCACGGTGGGCTAGGTGGGGGCCTTTCAAAGCCCGTTCTTAGGAACGGGCTTTGCAGCTAGTAAATAAATAAGAGCAGATACGTGATGTAGTAGTAAAAAAGGTGAATGCAGTCTTGGGCTGTATCAATAGAGGCATCACAACAAAATCACAAAATGTCATAGTCCCACCATATACTGCATTGGTCAGACCCCACCTGGAGTACTTTGTGCAGTTCTGGAGGCCTCATTCCAAAAAAGATGTGGACAAAATTGAGAGGGAGAGGGTTCAGAGGAGGGCGATGAGAATGATCCGGAGTCTGGGGACCAAGCCTTATTAAGAGTGGCTGAGGGACTTGGGAATGTTCTAGAGGTTGAGAAGGGGATATGATTGCTGTCTTTAAGTATTTGAACGATGGTCACTTAGAGGAGGTCAGGGAAAGACTCCTGTTGGTAGCACAGGATAGGGTTTAAACTACATGTAGAACTATATTGGCTAGATATCGGGCAGGGGGGGGGGGAATTCACAGTCAGAGTTCTTCAGCAGTGGAATCGACTGCCTGAAGAGGTGGTGAGCTTCCCTTCATAGACAGTGGCTGGACAGATACTTTTCCTGGATGCTTTAGGCTGATCCTGCATTGAGCAGGGGGTTGGGCTAGATGGCCTGTATGGCCCCTTCCAGCTCTTATCATTTTATGATTCATGAAAACTGAGGCAGTGATTGTATTCTTTTTTTTTGTCAAATCTCACAAAATAGTGTACCACAGAAGCCAAAGACTATGCTGCTGATTGGGAGCTGCATAGTATGCTCTTAAGCTTGTTAGCTCCTGAATGATTAAAAAATTTTTTTCCTGGTGAGAGCCATGAGGATAGATCCCTGTAGGATCAAAAATCTAGCCTCATGCATCTGGGGTAAAGTAGTAATGGGACAGAGCTTGTGTGCATCTGGGATGAGGCCTAGCTTGTAAATTCCCTGCCACTGAATAATGCATGATAGCAGGCCCAGCATCCTTACAGGAGAGCAGACTAACAATAGGCCATGAAGAAGAAGAGCTGTTTTTTTTTGGGGGGGTGCCCTGGTTTATACTAATTGAAGGAGTCTAAATCACCTACCCTTCCTCTCCCCACAACAGACACCCTATGAGGCTGAGAGAGCTATGAGAGAACTGTGACTGGCCCAAGGTCACCTAGCTGGCTGCATGTGGAAGAGTGGGAAACCAAACCTGGTTTTCCAGATTAGAGCTATACCAAGCTGGCTCTCAAGGGAGCAACCATAATCAAATCGTAAGGATAAGACCAATGGTTCGACTATTTTAGGATTGCCAATGCTCAACCAGCTATCCCTGAGAGATAGGAATGGAGGATGGATACTTATTTCAACACCACCTGGCAATGTAGTGGTGTCATTTCCAGCTTTGTAACCAGAAATGGCATGGCTGAATGCTACCTCCCCCCCCCCCCAATTTGAGGAATGGGGTGTTGTGGTGGAACTTTTCCCACCGAAAGCAGACACCTTAATCTAGCTCAGCATGCTCTTTCCAGTCAAGGCCGGTCAGATGCACAGGAAAGCCCAGAGACTACAGCCATTACTAACTACTCTGTGGCATCTGAGGCTCAGAAGTATTCTGAGGTCCCTTTCAGCTGTCATGGCTGCTAGCCAATAATAGAGATCTTCAATAAAGCTATTCAGAACTCCTCTTAAATCCTAAGCCAGCCATTATACCTTGTTAAAGCGAGTTCCACAAATCAACTACCTATTGTCTGAAGTAGTACTTAACTTCTGTCTGTTTTGAATAGTGGTATCCCTAATCTTAAATCTACTGCCAGTCAGTTTCATGGGTTGACCCTGAGTTCTAGCATTATGTGAGATCATATATATGTATACTTTTTTTGTCACCATTTTTCTAAATTAAAAAAAGCTTCAGAAGCTTTAGCACAATTCCTCTTCAGCAAAATCTGGAGCAACACCCAGCGCTTTCTCCTCTCTACATTACAGTGACCAACAATTGGTTGACCAAGATCAACTGCAAGCAGAAATACAAGTGAGGATACAGTTAGCTGAGTGTGTATGGTTGTCTTTTTATTGTTCTTCCATTTGCACAACAAATCCAGCAATAGCAGAACTTTTGTGCTGGATCCAACATTGAGGGGTTCTAGATCTCTGAACACTTGGTATGACATCCATTCATCCAGTGTGGTGTAGCAGTTAAGAGTGGTGGACTCTAATCTGGAGAATCAAGTTTGATTTTCTACTCTACCACATGCAGCCAGGTAGATGGCCTTGGGCTAGTCACACTTCCCTGGAGAGTGGTTTTTTGCAGAGCGATTCATCAGAGCTCTCTCACTCCACCTACATCACAGGGTGTCTGTTGTAGGGAGAGGAAAGGAAGGATGTTTGTTAGCCACTTGGGGACTCCTTCAGTTAGTGAAAAGCAGGGTATAAAAAACAGCTCTTTTTCTTCTCATTTTTATATAGGGAAATATCTCTAGTAGCTCAGTAGGCATGTAGCAAAAAGGACACATGACCTTCAATGTCACTCCACTCTGCTCTAGGAATATTCTTCTGGGGGCAGCTCTGTCCTCTATGCCACGGGCATGATTGCTGCATTTACCCCGCGCTTACAGGCACTAACATGTCAAACCAGGGCCATTGCATAGGCATTTCTCTGTACATGGGTTATGGTAGCCAACTCTGGTTGGAAAATCCCTGTACATTTTTATTTGGGGGGGGGGGTCAAGCCTGAAGATGTCAGGGTTTGGGGAGGGGAGGGACCTCAGAAGGGTATAATTCCATAGAGCAGGGGTAGTCAACCTGTGGCCTTCCAGATGTCCATGGACTACAATTCCCATGAGCCCCTGCCAGCAAACGCTGGCAGGGGCTCATGGGAATTGTAGTCCATGGACATCTGGAGGACCACAGGTTGACTACCCCTGCCATAGAGTATGCCTTCCAGAGCAACCATTTTCTCCAAGTGACCTCATCTGTGTCATCTGGAGATCAGCTGAAATTCTGGGAGATCTCCGGGTCCCAATTGGAGGTTGCCAACTGTCATGTGGGTGTCTATACATCTTGGGAACATCTGGGAAACCTGCTCCAAGCAGCTTCGTGTCCCTGGATGTGTAAAGGCATCAACACACCTGCAGTCTACCCACTTGCTGCAGGAAACAATAATATATTTGCATCAACTTGTTCTCCTTTGCATAAAATGGGAAGCTGCTCTGGCTTCTCCACGTTGCTGAGAAGAACGTTGGTGGAACTGTGCTGCCTGAAGTGTGAAGCAACTGTTTACTGTCCTTGCCATTCTGGATAAGGGACTGTGCAGACTGATGTACCGTCATTATTGCTGCAGTGCAGAAGTAGGCATAGTTTGGAATGAGCTGCAAGCATCGAGCATGATGTCAGACCAAGAGTAGGCTAAGAGGCATGACTAACAGACTCCAAATGTTTGCTGCTTGTGCAAAGAAGAGTGATGGTTCTGGAGTCTTCTGCAACCATCCAAACCAGGGGTAGTCAAACTGCAGCCCTCCAGATGTCTATGGACAACAATTCCCATGAGCCCCTGCCAGCAAATGCTGGCAAACGCTAGCAGGGGCTCATGGGAATTGTAGTCCATGGGCATCTGGAGGGCCGCAGTTTGACTGCCCCTGATCCAAACTGTTGTCGCACGTGCAAACTGAGCTTCATTTCTGTTATGTGACTTTGGTCAGTGGGGTTTGTTTCTAATAAGAAAGGGAAGGGAATCAGTGGAGTTTGTTGTTCATTCTAGCATTCATGTATTCTGAGCCTTGTCTCCAACCTTCTCCCACTCTCATGCCACCCACGCCTGTGCCACCCACAGCCCACTGGAATTTCAGGTAAACTCTTCAAAGGCTGAGAAATTCTGAATCATCTGTGGAAGACACAGAGTGTAGCAGGAGAGGCTTGTGAGTGCAGAGAGGGGGCGGCAGAACTCCCGTGATAAATAGCAGGCACTGAGTCTTTTCAGTATCCCTTTCCTGTTTCTGTAACCTTTAATGGGTTTTTGTATAAATTTCTTTTAATAAGTAAATGAGTTGTGAGGCTGGTCTGTTGAGTTATGGGACATTTTTTTTAAAGCCCCCCTCCCCGTTTTTTTTTTTTTTGAAATTTCCTTAAATGCACCTGCATATTATTATGTACTTTTGAATTTGAACCAAAAATAATTTTCTAGTTGTAGTAATCAGTGTTGTATGGATATTTAACAGGATATTCATATTACTATTAATTATGCCTTGTTTCCTTCTTTTTCTACAGAAAGTTCAGATCTGTCTGTGCAAAGTCACTTGTTGTTTCCCTCCAGGGCATTGATCTAAACTGAGATGCTCTCAGACTAAACATTTAAGCCACTTTTTAGTTCATTCTGTTGCTTCAATAGGTAGAAGAAGTTGGGACCCTAAAGAGGCTGGTGGAGAGAATGCATCCCTTCCCTCTGTTTGCTTCTTACCCTCTCCCTCCTTCTCTAACAAATTTCCACCTTTACTCCCCTCCCCTTATCTGCCAACCTATCCCTTTCTCTTTTGCCCCATTCCACTTCTGTTAATTACCTCCACCTCTTTTGCCCTCCCTACCTTTCCCCAACCGTTGCTGCTCTCTGCACCTACCACTCACCCTGGCACGTCTTTTACCCCCGCCTTTGCAGCTGTTCTCGCCTGCCCCCTACCACCATCACATTTGCTGCTTTCCCCACCTACCCCTCACTCTTGACATTCCACTCACCCCTCAATTCTTGTTCTCTCCCTAACTACCACCACCTTTTGCAATCCACTAACCGCACCTTTGCATATCTTCCTATCAGTCTCCACCATTGGCATTCACTTACTCCCACTCTTGTTTTCTCCCCATCTTAACCACCATCTCCCGCCCTTGGCATTAACTCACCCCCCACTCTTACTCTTTTCCCAACTACCCGCCAGCCTTGGTACTCCACTAACCCCCCGTCTTGGCATTTATTAGCCCCCCTACCAGTATTGTTCTCTTCCTACCTACCCCCGCTCCTGGTACTCCTCTAGCCTCCTATCTTGCTAGCCAAAATCCTCCCAGCAGGCACAGAGATACAGTTTACAAGCATTGGTGTTTGTAGAGCATCAAAATCCAGTTCTAAGATTCAGACATAAAGTAGTCAACACTCACAGGTACAAATCTAAAGGGCAATCCAAGAGCAAAGACAGGAAGGTACAAGCCAAGGTCAGAGACGTAGAGGGCAATTCAGAGCAGAGGCAAAAGTCAGTAACTATGGGATAAGTTGTTTCCACACAACCACTTCCTTCTTTGTTGCTTTTAAGCACCACACTGTTCTGCAGCTTGTATTGCATCTTGCATCTTGCATCATGCATGTTTTGGTTGCCTGAGTTCTTCTCCTGCAAGCACTCGTCCTTACTGTGGGTGCTGGGCTAGTGCTATGCTGCAAGGTGAGCACTACCCATACCTCTCTGCTACCTTCTCTTCCCATTCCCCCCCTCTGATGCTGTTCCCCCCACTTACTTCCCAACAGGCTGCTAGTAGCCTGCTGTCTTGGTGAGGTGGCAGCAGAAGTCACAGGAAGAGCAGTAGAGGAGCATGCTAGGAGCTGTTCCAGAGCAGCTGGGCCTAGAGCAGCATCCTTGGCGAACAGACCCCGGAGCACCAGCTGGTGTGCTGTCCTGCTGTGGCTGGGCCCAGAGCTGCAGCTGGCATCCTCGGTGACCAGGTCTGAAGCAGTAGCCATTGTTCTCCACCACTGCAGTTGGGCTTGAGCAACTGCTGGCATGCTACCCTGCTGCTTCCAGGTCTAGATGAGCAGCCAGTATCCTCTGCCACAGTGGCTGGATCAAAGCAGCTGTTAGCTGAGCTCCTGGGCTATGCAGTTGCTGCCAAACCCAACATGGCTTACCGCTGAGGTAACTGCATTCTCCCCATTTGCACAGAGAACGCTACTTTAATTTTGGTAGGATTTAAACCTCCCCCATTCTGCCCCCCCCCCAGGTTTTTCTGCAAACCTGGGGAATGCCCCAAGTATGCAGTAAAATCTCTTTAGCTTCTACATGGCCCCAATCCATAGATTTAGATATCTGCAGATCATGGCAACAGGTGGCTAATAGATATTAAACAGAGACCAGGGACTGTCTCTCATATCATTCCACTACTCTGAGGCTCGAAGGGCTGATGATTAGTACTTGTGAAAATAACTTGTGTGCAAAAACAATTACTGTGATTCTTAATATAGTAGTGTCAGTGAAGAGCAGTCATGGAAGTTGCAGCAGAAACTTCTGTGAGCAGAGCAGGCTGGGAGCTTGGAAAGTCCTATTCAAAGAGCATCTCAGAGAAATAATGTTCGGTCTCAATCTAAGTTTGGGGTCCTTCACAAACTATTCAAAGTGTCACAAAAATGTTCAGGTTTTTTAGTCCTGGGATGTGTCTTTCAACCATAATGTAGGCAGGGTCCATTTAAAAATGTTAGTGCCTGGTTTTCTTTGTCTTTCTACTTCTCTTATCCAAGTGGTGCTGCACCCATTGTATCGTGCCCAAGTAGGGATGTCAGCTTCCAGGTGGGACAACTTGATTATTTGAACCTCCCTCCTTATATTGTACTTTTATATGCTATTAAAAAGAGCCTCTTGTGGCGCAGAGTGGTAAGGCAGCAGACATGCAGTCTGAAGCTGTCTGCCCATGAGGCTGGGAGTTCAATCCCAGCAGCCGGCTCAAGGTTGACTCAGCCTTCCATCCTTCCAAGGTTGGTAAAATGAGTACCCAGCTTGCTGGGGGGTAAACGGTAATGACTGGGGAAGGCACTAGCAAACCACCCCGTAATGAGTCTGCCATGAAAACGCTAGAGGGCGTCACCCAAAGGGTCAGACATGACCCGATACCTTTACCTTTACCTTATGCTATTAAAGGCTTGTTGTTGTTGTTGTTGATTATTTGAACCTGTAGGCAGGCATACAACAACTCCCCCAGAGGCTGCTGAGGCCAGTCACAAAATGTCAGAAGGGTCAGAGCCAAATAGCCTCTGGTGATAGACAGCTATTTCTGAATGGTGCAAAGGTATGCGCTTTTGGGCTTTCTCCTGAAGGATCTCCTGCTGCACTGAGGGGTTTCACCTCATTAAGCGGGCACCTGTTTTTCTGACTTGCTGGCTAGCCAATATAACAGTTTCATATACGTTGAAGTTTGCTACTAATGGTGAAAGCCGGAATTGGCTCCCTTTTTTTTCCCCAAGGAAGAAATGTTTTGGGCAACTTTCGACATGGGCACCAGAAACCCTAGCTGAAGGATCCCTGTGATAACAGATGCTCAAAATACTCAACACTGAAATATTTCCAGTATATCTCCTGGGTCATGGTGCTGGGAAGTGTCCTCAGCCATTATATGGTGACCCTGTCAGCTTTTAGGGTCAAGAGATGCCATGTTCTGTCTTTGCATGGCAATCTTGGTCTTCCTTGGTGGTCTCCCATCCAACAACTAACCCAAACTGACTCTGTTTAGCTTTCAAGATCTGATAAGATCAGGCTGTTTTGGGCTATCCAGGTCATGTGCCATGGAGCTACAGAAAAATCGGTATATTATACACGCAGAAAGTGTAATGTTAAAGTGGTGGAGAAGGTCTGATGCGCTCTAGATTCCAATCACCGTTCTGTAAGCTTGAGCTGGCCATTTTCTTGCTGCCTAATTTACGTTCCATTTTTATTGTGAGGATAAAATGAGGGGGAAATCATGTATGCTACATTGAGCTTTTGGGAGGACAAGTAGGATAAAAATGTGATAGACAGATGTGTGATATAACACAATTGGTATACCAGCTTGGTGCA
Source organism: Paroedura picta (assembly GCF_049243985.1). Taxonomy (NCBI): domain Eukaryota; kingdom Metazoa; phylum Chordata; class Lepidosauria; order Squamata; family Gekkonidae; genus Paroedura; species Paroedura picta. The sequence goes on from NC_135370.1 coordinate 47,683,726, forward strand.
GTGGTTAGGAGTGATGGCTTCTAATCTGGTGAGCCGCATTTGATGTCCTGCTCCTCCTCATGCAGCTAGCTGAGTGACCTTGGGCTAGTCACAGCCCTGGTAGTGCTGTTTTGACTGAGTAGTCCTCTCAGAGCTTTCTCAGCCTCACCTCATAGGGTGCCTGTTGTGGGGAGAGGAAGGGAAGGTGATTGTAAGCTGCTTTGAGACTCCTTCTGGTAAAGAAAAGCAGTGTATAAAACCCAACTCTTCTTCTTCTTCCTCTTTTTCTTCCTTGCTCTGCTGTATACCAAAGTGGCTTCTTATTTGTTTGTTTATTAGTGTGGTTGTTGGGTTTTTTTTGTAATGTGTATCATTTTAGTTTCCCTGTGTGTTTCTTTGATCAAGACTGTTCTCCTGCTTTGAAGTTGATAACACATCAAGCTAGTTTTGTTTTACTGTGTTTTATTTGCTTTTGTAAAGCTTCTTGAGGGAGGAAAAAGGGGTGAGCGTTATGGCTCAGACGGGCTCTGTCAGCCCTGAAGAGGCAGAGGACTCTGTGGAAGAGGAATGGGAAGGCAAAGGAGCTTCCAGCTCCCAGCCAGTTACAAATAATCCACAGTAGCAACTCAGAGGTTCTGCCCCATGGCTCGGGATCAGGCAGCACTCTACCATCCATCTCGCCTTCCCTGGCTCCAGGACCGTGGGGATATAGATCCCAAATGGCCTGTCATGTGAGGCTGGAAAGATGCTGGAGTGTGCGCTTAGCAGCCCAGGGTCTCCTGCATCTAGATCAGCCTTTCTCATCTTTTTTACTGTTGAGGAACCCCTGAAATACTGTGCAGAATATGGTTGGGAAGCCCCTTCCCTTCCCACCCCCTATAGGCCCATCATTGCCCATGGGGGTGTGTCTTTAGGTCAACATGACCAGTGGTCCCCAACCTTTTTATCACTGGGGACCAGTCAACACTTGACAATTTTACTGAGGCCCGGGGGGGGGGGGTAGTCTTTTGCCGAGGGACTCCTGCCTTGGCTCAGCTGACCCACCCTGTGCACAGCGTGTTCCAAGACTGTGTGTGTAGAGTTTCAGTGGTGTTCTAAAAAGCTGGGAAAGTACATCGCATGAAAGCAACTCTGGGGGCAAGTTACCTCAGTAATAGCCCACGTAAACTGAAGAGATTATAACGCAAGCAGCAGGAACATGAAGTTCTCTTCCTTCCCTGATGCAGTAATTCAGAAATAAATGATAGCTTTCCAGGGAGGAACCTCTAAGTTGTGATACTTGGGTACAAACACACCCTTTTAATGTTTTTTAAAAAAAAACTTTTATGTGGAGTCTTTCTTCTCAGCCCTGCCTGACTGGATTACCCCAATTATTTGGGTGTGATCTCCCCCTACTGTTCTGCTGTGGCAAATCCATTAAAGATGGTGTTCACAGAATGACACACATCCTGCTTGACATCCTACCTGAAACTTATGGGCCACAAGGAACAGAGGCAGTCATATCCTGTGGTGATGGTAACAGAACATAATAAGCAAGGTGGATGGACCAAAAGGGGAGGAAATACATGGGGAAACTTCTGTTGTTGGAGCTCAAAAGCCAAAAGAAAAGCAATCAGCATAAAATGGCAACCAGTGTCTTTTTAATATTAGAATCATAGAGTTGGAAGGGGCCATACAGGCCATCCAGTCCAACCCCCTGCTCAACACAGGATCAGCCCAGTTCAGGGAGGAGAGGAGATAGCCCTTTTATACAGCTGCAGCTAATATTATAATTTTGTGACACTTCAATAAGGCTGCCAAATCTAGGTTGTGAAATACCTGGAGTCTTTGGGGGTGAAGTCGAGTATAATGCTATGGGAGTCCATCCCCTGAAGCAGCCATTTTCTCCAGGAGAACTGATCTCTGCCACCCGGAGATGAGCTGTAAAACCAGGGAATCCCCAGGTCCCACTTGGGGACCGGTATCCCTATACTTCAGTTAATATACTGTGGCATAAGCTTTCATCAGCCAGAATCCATATCATCAGATGCATAAAGTATTACATCCAGATGACTAACAGATGTATAGCCAACATTACAGAAACAGAAGGATGCAAGCAGTCATGAATCTACTATAAAAGCCGGAAATATGTTATGTTTTATGATCAAACCTGAACACAGTGAAACTCAGAGTGACTGTAGACCACTCCCATACATTATATGAAAAAAAAAAACTATTGTGTGGAGAAAATATTAATGTTTATAGTGAGCTTAAACAGAAATATTTTCTCCAAACAATAGTTTTTTTTATTCCATATAATTCCATATAATTTTATTCCATATAATGTTTATAGTGAGCTTAAAAAGAGCCTCTTGTGGTGCAGGGTGGTAAAGGCAGCCGACATGCTGTCTGAAGCTCTGACCATGAGGCTGTGGGTTCGATCCCAGCAGCCGGCTCAAGATTGACTCAGCCTTCCATCCTTCCGAGATCGGTAAAATGAGTACCCAGATTGCTGGGGGGGGGGGGTAAAACAGTAATGACTGGGAAAGGGAATGGCAAACCACCCCGTATTGAGTCTGCCAAGAAAATGCTAGAGGGCGTCACTCCAAGGGTCAGACAAGACTTAGTTCTTGCACAGGGGATACCTTTACGTTTTTATAGTGAGCTTACAATCCCAAGTCCAAGTGTCATAGTTTCAGATCTGTCCAAGTGTCATAGTTTCAGATCTGTGACGTTCTCCTCTTTTGAGTTTCCTGCTCTATTATTATTATTATTATTATTATTATTATTATTATTATTATTATTATTATTATGTAATCGATTTGTTATTTTGCTATATATTTGCTATTCTGTTGTGCTCCAAACAGACAAACATTCTATCTCGATCCACCCCGCAAGGCTGTGTGGATGGTGCCCCCCGCCCAAACTGCTCGCCCTGCCGCAACCCCTGTGAAAGGGTCATTTGACCTCCAAAGGGGTCCCGACCCCCAGGTTGAGAACCACTGTACTTGATTGTTTTGGCTGGAGATGCTGAGGATTAAACACAAGCTCTACCACTGAGCCATCACCTCTCCCCAAAGTTTGTATGCAAAAGTTTGGATGAGCCACTTTATTTAGAACAGCCTGACATACTTTATATCACAAATTCACTTTAAAATTCCACTGGAGGAACGGGTATGCTTTACTACTTCTTTGCTTTCAACTTCATTTATAGCCCGCCTTTTTCACTGGTTTAAACAATGCCAGGTAAAAGCAGGGAATCCTGCAGCATGAGGTGTTTCCTATAAGGATGGGATAACAGACGCTGCATGCCTGGCCCCTGTCATGCTGCTAGCAGACTTTGACCTAAAGGGAGGGATCATTTTTAGGGGCAGTGTCAAACTCCAGGGCGGCTCGATATTTGGCCTTTCATTGGAAAAGCCATCAGAATGCCAATTAGTGTCAGTTAGCATGGAGGTTTCTGTCACATAGGCTAGGAAATGGCTGGAGTCCACTGCTAACTCACATTTCATCGTCTGCAAGGGGAATGAAATCTGAAACATTGCAAAGGAGGTTTTTTAAAATATGCAAAGTGTTATGGTTCGTTTGTACTACAAGATATTCCAGAATGATGGAGATGGCTTCTCTGTAGCATGCACATAGCAAAAGTTTCTTTAGTTCTTTTAAGTCTGTGCTTTCCCCCCTTCTGTGGATGCAGCTTCCCATTGTTGTATACTTACTGGATAATAGTGATTCAGCTGCTGGGCTTAGAAAAAGGCATAGTGTTTACTGTGAGGTTAATAGGTAGTAAAAGAAGGCACCATTCTTCTTAACTTCTAAATGGAATTTATTGAGTTCTTTCGAGTGCTTGACCTCAACTTAACTGGACTGTTATACTTGCAATCTATTTTAAGATGTAGAAAAGAACAATCCATATAACAGTGTTTGGGGGTATAATTTGTGGAAATATAAAATGAGACAGTTTAGAGGGTTTAAAGGGGAAGTCCCGATTAATGTTACTCCAGCAATCATTAATTTTTACTTACTTTAAATTTTGTTCCTGTTTCGTTGCTGCTAAGGAATAAAGTTTACCACTTGAAATGTAAGATAATTACTCTATCTTGACTCCTATGCTGATTTATTGTGGTCACATAAAGTTATTGAAGCATAGATTTATTCTTAGTTTATTGCAGAAATAAACAAAAGGAAGTTTATACTAAATATACTCATAGCAGTAGTTCAGTGGCTATTACCCTGGAAATAATCACAGAACTTTGCTACAGGCTTCCATGTAAAGAAAAAGAAGAATATTTGAAAGAAGTAGGGCTACCAACTCTTGCTTAAAAAATACCAGGAGATTTAGGAATGGAACCTGTTGAGGGTAGGGTTTAAGAAAAGGAAATATATTGGCAGGTGTAATGTCATAGAGTCCACCTTCCAAAATATCACTTTCTTCAGAGAAACTAATACCTGTCATCTGGAGAACACTTGTAATAACTGGATGTCTCCAGCCCCAGGTATGAAATATTTTATTATAACAGTAACTTTTTTCCCATTAAAATAAGCAGGTAGCCACTGAAATCATCGGGATGCCCACGCTTCTTACTGGAAGTCAGACAGCATGATTAACAGCATGTTTACAGTCATGAAGTTATGTTCCTGCCAGTGATATCCTAGGTTTCGCTACAGATGTAAAAGTTTAAGTTTAAGTCATTAAATATCTCAGTTTAAGTCCTACCATTTAAGTCATTAAATATCTCAGACTTCAAGAAAAGCATCAACAGTTAATCAAGGCCAATTTAAAAAACTTTCCCAAGTTTGTCTCACAGCCATATCAACACTACTGTGTACTTGTTCAACACAAATTAAAGGAACATGGGACATGACATGTATGGGTAAACTCAAAATCGTGAAACAAAAATTGGAACTTTTAAAAACTGCAATCCTGGGAGTGAGTGAACTAAAGTGGAGTACATTAGGAAAGTCTGTAACTCTTTTCCTGTAGACCAACATGGCTGAAAGTACTATCAAATATTATCTGAAAATTTGGGCTAGGATCCCAAATTGAAGCAGGAGAGCAAATTGTAAAATTCTTTGAGGACAGCAAGTTGTTAATTGAGAACACATGTTCCAGAAAATCAAACTGAAGTCTGTATACAGGGACATTATTGAATGGCTAATACAAACATCTAGAAGGGGGTCGTCAACCTCCGGTCCATGGCCGCGAAGGCCTCGGTACCGGGCCACCAGCGGCCGCGCATGCCTCTCCCCCCGCCCCGCAGTGAGAAGCTTGCCAGGCCGCGAGCGAAGCGGCCGCCAAAGCGGCTGCCGAAGCAGCCACTTCACTCGTGGCCCAGCTAGCTTCTCACAGTGAGGGGGGGAAGAGGCAGGAGCGGACACAAATGCGCATGTGGGGAGCTGCCGCGCATGCGCCCCCTGCTGGTGCAAATGTACTTGCACGGCAACTCTGCGCATGCGCGTTAGTGCCCCCTGCTGACACAAACATACATGCATGGTGCCCGGGCTGCCAGTTCTCCCCCACCCCCGGAGACGGTCCTCAACCGCTGATCTAGAAGATTACATAATTGGAAGCAGAAGATGGAGAAATTCTGTTTCCTAAAATAAAACCAAGGGCTAATTGTAGTAAAGACCACAAATTGTTAATATCAAAATTAGAATAAAGCTGAAGAAAAAAACCAAAACACCCATAGCGCAAAAAAAAAGTTAACAATAAGCTGAAGGTTAAAGACCATGTAAAGAACAGATGTACATTATTAAGTTAAAGTGAATGGAAACTGCAAGAATTATGAGTTGAAATCAGAGGTATTGTCAGGGAGGACTGTGCAAAGACTATTCCTGTAGCCAAAAGAAATGAGAAGACTTGGTCGATGACTGAGGAAACTCTTAAAATCACTAAAGACAGATATGAAGTAAAAGTAAAAGGTGACAGAAATAGAACAGTGTGAACAGTTCAAGAAAAGGGCATTAGTGTAAAATCAAAGTTATCTGTGCCTGAGTTTGTTGGCCACGTTTGACATGGTTGACCATGTGTAGTTGGCTCACTGACTCACCAGAGCCAGACTTCAGGGGACAGCCCTTCAGTGGATGTGCTCCTTTCTCCGGAACCGGACACAGATATTGACTATGCTATGCCATCTTGCGAATTCCCTTCCTGTGATGATTGACTGTGGATAGGGGAGGAATGGGATTATGCCGCTTCTTGTGTTTTATGTTATTAGGGGGCTTGATTGATTTTACTGGGGGTTTTATTCTGTTTTATTCTGAGTCCATGAAGAGTGACAGGATAGAAATCAAAATAATAAATACATAAGAACAAAGCACAGTTCCCTATGCCATGATTGCCTAATTAATGTCAAAATCTTATGCACAGTTACTCCAGTCCTAAGTCTATTGATTTCAATGGGGTTATTCTGGAGTAAGTTTGCATGGGATTGTTCTGATCTTTCCATTTTGCCAGGGGAAGTATTCACAAGATAATGTTATCTTGTTATGCCTGGGTTTATACTAAGCATGTGCACGGGGAAAAATTCAGACCGTTTGGGATACAGCCCAAGTTGATTATGACAAATCCAAAAGGGTCTGAAGCACTCTTCCCTTGCTCAGATTCAGCTGAAAAGGTTAGAATTCTTGTATTGTCCACATGGGAGAGGTCAGGAGCAGGGTTCCTGTGCCTCTCCTCCCCAATGTGATGTGGCAGCCAGTACTCCATGTGGTGGGGAGGCTGGGGGAGGGCGGAAAGAGAATACACCAAAAAAACCGATCTTTACAGATGACTATGCCAGGCTCCTTAAATGCCTCCTACTACTTTCTCAGGCAGCAGAGACTGCTGCCTGAGAAATTGAGGGGAGACATTTAAAGGGTACACAAAGCAGACTCTCCCCCTTTCTCTGGTAGGAACCTCTGCTGCTAGGGAAAGGAAGGGAGGCATTTAAAGGATGCACAAAGCAGCTGTTTCCTTCACATTTACATCAGCTGCTTTGTGTGCCCTTTAAAGCAGTGGTCCCCAACCTTTTTATCACCGGGGACCACTCAACGCCAGGGACCACTCAACGCCTTTTACTGAGGCCCGGTGGGGGGGGTAGTTTTCTACTCTCAACCACTGCCCTAACGCTCTCTGATTGCTATGGTAATGTTTAAACATCCCTTCAAAATAAGATACGGACACGCCACAACAATGAAATGTGTTGTAAAGGGCCGGGCGGGGATGAAGTAAAGGCCGGGGGGGGGGAGGCGTCCTTCGGGGTCCACCTCCAATTAGTCGAAGGACCACATGTGGTCCGCGGCCCACAGGTTGGGGATCGCTACTTTAAAGGACATGCAAAGCAGCTGATGTGCAAGCACCAGCTACTTCATGAACCCTTTAATTGCCTCCCTCCTTTCTCTGGCAGCAGAAAATCTACACTTCCAGAAAAGGGGGGGGGCATTTAAAGTGCATACAAAGCAGCTGATTTGTAAGCATGGATTCAGATACTTTTCAGCTTATCCAAACCGAATCACCCATCCCTAGTTTGTACTTCCTTAAAAGCAAATGTTGCATTTGTGTGTGCTTAAGAAAAAGTTAAATTCTGGGCATAAGGTGTAAAGTTGCATCCCCCCCCCCCACTGGGCTACCAGGAAGAGGAGCTCTAGTTTTGCATGCATAGGTGCTATACATCTGAGGATCCAACTTAAAGCTTCTCAGTAGTATATAGATCTCATTTTCCTCTGTTGATTCTTCTCTGGAGTGTTTGTTCTGTGTAGAGTGTTTTAATAATGCATCTTAACTTTTTGAGTTAACAAGCCTGTGTTTTCTAGCTCATTCTATTCTTGTTCCTGCAGCAAAATCCACTTTAAATCCCTAATACTAAACTTCCTTCCAAGAGTTTTGTATTACCTTAGCTGAAGATGCTCTCTTAAAACCAAAGCAGTTGCATTTTCAAGGCTCTTATGTACACCTAAATACCTATGTTCACTGAGGATGCCATTAATTAACTGTTATATTTCCCCTCTTCACTAGGCATTGTGCTTTAAAAAGGGGACTTAGCCCTTCATCAGGCACAGAATCGCTAGTCCAGTGTTAATGGAATCCAGAAGTTATTTCTGTATGTTATGAAGCAAGAGTGGGTTGCATTTAATTAACTACAAGTGGAGTTCTGCTCGCAGAACTGAACCCCTTCTTGTCATAGCCCAGTGAACTGCTTAAAACCTTGCCTTTGTTGGAGGAAGGATCTTTGTACCACTCCAACATGCTAAACAAAGGGATGTGCAAAGTTAGTCAGGTTCCTCCCTTCAGATACTTTACAGCAGGGGTAGTCAAACTGCGGCCCTCCAGATGTCCATGGACTACAATTCCCAGAAGCCCCTGCCAGCATTTGCTGGCAGGGGCTTCTGGGAATTGTAATCCATGGACATCTGGAGGGCCGCAGTTTGACTACCCCTGCTTTACAGTGTCAAGTGTAGCAAGGAGGAAGGGAAAGGCAAGAAGGGGATGGATGGTGGTTTATGTTTATAGTCCCAATCCCTTATCCACAATAGTGTATGAGCAATTTGGGTTTGGGGAGGTTTATTCCAAATGCTAGCACTCTTAACTTCTGCAAGTTAGGTACTAATGATTACTGCAGTAGTTGACCATGATGAAGCAGATTACGCTATCTGGGCTCATAAAAATCTGCCGTGTACATGAAAAAGCAGGCGTAAAATGCTCAAATGAATAAATAGAATTACCTCCGTTTTGACACCACTACACAATGCAATATTGGGGCACTTGGAGGTTTCCCCCCTCCATAAAGACTGCTGCCAGCATGTATGTCGTAACTGTTTTAAATATTAGTGAATAATTATGTTGTGGGATCAATTATTACTGTGCCAGCGGTTTTAAAATATTTTTTTACCGTGTGATTTGCATTTTGTTGGGTGAAAATACTCGTCAGGCATTTCAAACTTGTTAAGTGTATAAAACAGATGTTGAAAAGAAGTGAACTGTTTTCTCTCAAGGCTCTGCCTTGACTGGATGTCTTTCCCCTCCCCGCCTCTTCCGAACTCCAAGAAAAGAAGGTGTTTTAAGTCTATAAGGTCTGTATGAGCAGAAGCTCCTCTTCTGTTTCTTTTCCATCTCCATCACTCCTGTTGCCCTGTGTGAAGTTATATATTGCGCTCTCCTGATTTAAATTACAATTTACCTTCAAGTGCAGCTGCTTGCACTCGAATAAGTGCCGCGGCTTCGTTTTTTTTTTACGTTTTGACGAGGGAACGCTGAAAAGCCTCCTTCACAAATCACCCCTCCGGCCCACCCCCCACCCCCCACCCCCCACCCCCCACAGTGTGTTTGCTGTTGCAGTCTATTCAGACCACTCCCTCCCCACAACCCTCCTTCTAAAACGGAGGCAAGCTTTTATTATCACTGCTAAAGGGGACAAATAATCAGAGACATGCTTGTTACAAACGCGCCAGCCTCACTATCTTGGAGCTGACTGAGGCACAGTGGCTCAGCCAATCAGCGGCTTCTTCCCTGGCTCTGTCATCAGTCCTTGGTTGGGGAAAGAACGGTTTTGCTTTCATGCTCTGTATTTGGGAGGCAGATAAAATGCCAGGTCTGGATTGCCTCTAGGGATAGCCTTCCCCTTCTATGATGTGAATGAATAGCGTCTTGGCTGGGGGGTGGGGGGAGAATCCACAGAGAACCGACAAGGCAGGCTCAGCTGCTCTGTCTAGGCCTTTCCCTGCATTTAAAAACACCCGGCGCTGGCTTTTGAAGCAGTTCCACGTTTGCACTGAGAAAAGGAGCCTTGGATTATCAAACCTCCATGTATGACAATTTGTACCTGCATGGATTTGAAGACTCTGAGGCGGTAAGTCCTTTGTTTTAATAGTTCACCCGTTAGGTGGTTTCGATCCTCCTCCCTTAGAGTCTGCAGAGGACAGGGACACCAGAGAAAGAGGCTTTTGTTTTGGGGTTTTGGGGGTTACTCGGCAGTAGGTTGTGTATTCTGAAGCCACCTGAACTAGCCCTTGTTATATAATTCTTCGTCTATCGATGACAGATATGGGTTTTTCTAAAGAAAGGTAGAAAGGATTTTTCATAGTGCCGATTACAGGCTGCACTTCTGCCCTCATGGCAGGGTGCATGAATCTTTCCTGGCTTATAGATAGGGAGAGGTGCTGTAGCTATCACACATGTTACATTTATCAGTGCAGATGCTCATTTATACTGGACCTGATGCTATGTTTGGTTTGGGAGCAGAACAAGTGCCATCTGTATCTGTGTGCGTATAAGACACTCTCTGGGTAAATGACTGGGTGCAGAATCATTCGGTTTCCTTGGACAAAGAACCCATCCAAGTGTTCCCCGTAATCTAATCCTGTAGCATCACGAAGGCAGTTGTGTGCTGTTAACATGCTGGTTATGCAGGCTGAGGTGCAGCATGTCTTTTTAGGATTTAGGAGACGTTATCCCCAAATAGCCCCATACTTCTCCAAGTCTGAGTAACAATCCAGCTAGCAGGAGCCATTTGTATTCTGCTGGAATTGATCCCTAGGAATCTGTAACCCTTTGAATACAGACCAGGGAAACGGAGATGGGGAAAGCCCCAAGGACCTTGGTATTGTAGGCATCTTTTGTTTTGGTATTTTCTTGCTGTGGATTAAAATAGTCCTCAAGGGACAATATTTTTCCAGGGCGAAAAGGAAACTGCTCAGATTGACACAACAGTGCACATACTGTTCCATATTAAACAGGAATGTGTTATATAAGGTTTTATACCAAAGCATAAAATGCACTGATTATAACATAAAATACTGTATGCGTCAATGCAGACGTATGTGGCCAGTGATGTGATAGCCACATGAGAGTGAATAAGATCATCTCCTTCTCTTTCTCTGATTAGGCTTTGTTTCCCCCTGATTCTGTGGTTCATCTCAGGAGCTGGCTGCAAACAGTACCCAATCTACATGTTGACTCATAAGCTAATAATGTATTTTAAAATTCTGTTTGGAGAGGAAACTATCTAAAGACTGCTTACCTGAAAAAAGAAGCATGGGAGGGGGGAGCTGGACTTGTAGGAGCTCCTGCAACTTTCCTCTTCAGATTAGCCTTGGAAATTTCTTTCTTTTTGGAAGTTGATAATTTCTGTTTTCTGCAGGCATTTCCTTACCATGTATATTTACTTTGACTGCCATGTCAGTTGCAAGGAATCTCTGGGCACAACCCGGGCTTAAGAAAGTTTTGTTTTACTTTAGAAAAATAAATAAATTGACCTAGCACAAGAGCTGTGTTGTTTGCAGTGTGCCAAAAATGACCATTCACTGGACTATGCTTGCAAATGGTTTAAAGTGCTGGTTTGAACTGACATAGATCTCAGCACTGCTTAAGTGAATGGTCTAGCATACATTGAATTTTCAGTTTAATTCCCCCCGCCCCCATAATTTTGCGGCAATAATAGCCCCTCATACAAGATTGTTGTAAGGGGGAACTAGATGATTTGTGAAGCTCTTGAAATATGGAATGTGCTAAACACTTACCATTTTATCTTGGTACGGTAACAAAAGATCTGTATAATAGGTGGAACAGTTAAGGGGCTTCAAAAGGCAAAACTGTTCTCTGGATTGCATGTAACCAACCCGCATCTTCCTTCAAGACCATGCTTCTGTAAACAAGATATCAATCCCCCCACCCCCACCTCGCAGGCACTAGATGTGTCATTTTTTTTTGTTTTTGTATTCTGGAAATATTATATCTTTCTCCCTGATATAAGAGCTGCGAAAGCGTGGCTGTATAGATTGCACACTGGATGAGTACAACCTATAACATTAATGATGGCATGACCTCCATGCCCATACTTGTGCGATTGTGAGGTTTCAATTACTTTATACCTCAGTATTATTATGTCTTTGAAGTCTGTGTTCTCCCCCAGGCCTAGTACAACCAGCGATGGAGCCCTCATCCTGTTGGAGAGAGATTGAAAACAGGACTGACTCTTCTCTCCGTACAAAATAGCAGTGCATGGCTTTAAAAAAAATGTGAGGGAAGACTGTAGTCTTTCTCTCTTTCCCCCACTAGGGCGCAAATCCATTTTTTAAAACTTAAAAGAATGAGGCAAACGCTCATAGAGCAAGAAGCGTGGTAAAAAGCAGACAAGGATTCCAAAGAGGCGCTTCGAATGTTACATATCCTCATTTTATCTCCCTCAACAAGCAAGCAGATTTACCTCAGTCGCCCAGAATGCTGGAGAAGAGAGAGGTAAGTTTGGTTATTGGGTCAAACTCCCAGAATTATCAACTATAGTCTCTAAAATTTGTGCAATACAGAATTGATTTTTAGAAATGTGGTCTGTCTCCGGCTTTTAAGAAAAGGTGTATATAGAGTAGAAGTAAAGTGTTTGATTTCTGGAGGGGCGAGAAAATGCTGCTGAAACTATTTGTAGTTGCTCATAAGAAGAGCTGTATTGGGTAAAAGAATATACAGTGTGTTCAGTTCAGTAGAACTTTAGGCCTGTGTCACTGAGGTGATTCTCTGTGTGGGAGGGGAAACCAAAGAAATAAATTATGGGAAAGTAGGTGTTTTTTGAAGCAAAGCAAATTTATTAGTGTGCTTCACCCAGGGCATGCATGGATATTATGAACAATTTTGGCTGATAGGAATCCAGGTAGTTCAACACCTGGAAAGCATAAGGAGGTGCATTGTGCTTTCTTTCTTGCCTGCAAAAGGCAGATGTGATGCAAAATACCCCTATGCTATTGGTTCTACAAGCTCATTGTAAAATGAGTGTATTGGAATGAATCAGGACTAGCGCAGTTATGTTCTACTGCAACAGGCCTCATAAAAAGTACCAGTGAGATCACACTGTTCTAAATCATGTGTAGATTTGAGGATCTGAGAGAAAGAAAAATCGGCATTTATTCAATGTCATGTATCTTATTTGCGCATTGCTCCTAGTTTTAGAATTATCGAGTTGGAAGGGGCCATACGGGCCATCTAGTTCAACCCCCTTTTCAATGCAGGATCAGCCTAAAGCAAGAAACCATACAATAGTGTTTTGGTTAGAGGGTCAGACTAAAAAGTTCATTTTGAAAGCAAAGCTATCTTACATTGTTTCTGTGGTATTCATCTTGCGGAAAAATATGGGTCCCCATATTTTAACTGAATGTTGACCATCTCTTTCCCACAGTATATATTTGTACAACTAAATGGTTTGATCGGGGGCATTTTGGTTAACATTGATGCCATCAGGGAATGATGAATATTAAGGTGTTTTTTTTCTGAGGCACAACCCCCCCTCCCCCCAATTCATGAGAAACCTGCTTTGGACTACTGCAGGCTAGCATTTGTTATCAACATTTTTTAAAGATATTATTTTCTGTTTTCATATTTGTGTTATATTCGAGAGCAGCCGTTTTCAACCTTTTTACCACTGAGAAACTCCTGAAACATTCTTCAGGCTTTGAGAAACCCCAGAACTGGTGCGATCAAGCAGAATATAGTTGGGAAGCTTAGCTCTGTAGACGCCTACCTGGAATCCCTCCCCTTCCCTCCCCTTCCATCCCCATCATTGGCCATTTTGGGAAGGGAGGTTGGGTCAACAAGACCATATATAATATCATCCAATAAAAGTTTTAATTATATCTATATCTATATCTATATCTATATCTATATATCTATATCTATATCTATATCTATATCTATATCTATATTTACACTCAAACACACACGCAAACTAATTAATTCCCACCCATTTAGGAAACCCTTCTAAGGCTGTCAAGAAACCACAGGGTTTCATTAAACCCTGGTTGAGAAACCCTGTTCTGGGCCCATTCTGCGGACATTGGATAATGCAGTTTCAATGTCTTTTTGCAGCTGTGTTTTCCTGTGCAGAAATGGATAATCCATTTCTCAAGTGCACATTATCCAACATGGGCCCTGGAGGGAGTTCTGAAAGAACTGGAATAATACAGGAAGGACTATTTTGATTCAAAAGTATTTTAGAGTTGATTCTCAGAGACTTGATGATGACTCACAGCTCTATGTATGAACTATATTGACTGAAAAAGTATTAGGTATGAGACATGTTGGATGACATGTGAGTTGTGTACTAAATGATGTGTAACACTGATTTCACAGCTGCAAGTCATTGTTTGATGTGGTAGTTGAATGTTAGATCTGCACGTGTAAACCTTGCCTTTTAAAGTGCCTCATTGCTGTGACGGGGGGCACAGATGTCAATAAAGTATGTTGTTGAAGGGACACACTGTATAATGAATGTTTACGGTTTTGTTTTTTTGGTTTTGCTGCCAGGTCACAATTTACTTATGGTGACCCCATAGAATTTTCAAGGAAAGAGACATTCAGAGGCGGGTTGCCTGCCTCTGACTGTGGTATCATTGGTGGTATCCCATCTAAATACTAACCAGGACTGAGCCCGCTTATCTTCTGAAGCCTGATGAGATTGAGCTACCCAGGTCAGGGTCTATAATGAATGAGAAGGGGAGGCTATTCTGAGTTTCCTTTCCAGATTTACCAATTGGATGTGTGCTACAGTGTGGTGGTATGGAAAGTAGAGACTTAGCAATTGGCGATATTTCAGTCGGAAAGTGAAACTCAAACTATGGTCTTCGAAGCTGTATCTTTTGCCTGTTGTTTACCCTCCAATCCACAATGCTTTTAGATTCTGGCCATGTCGATTTTGTATACCTTTCAGGCCATTTGTGGCCTGGGTCCAGTGTACCTGAGGGACTGTCTAATTCCCTATGCCCCACACAGAGCTCTCTGCTCTGCGAATGCTAATAGGCTGGAGATCCCTGGCCTGTGCAATGTTTGCCTGGCCTTGACCAGGGCCAGGGCTTTTTCAACCCTGGCCCCAGCCTGGTAGAATTAACTCCTGGAAATGCTGAGGCCCCTGAGGGAACCAATGTGGTTCTGCAGGGCCTGCAAGTCAGAGCTCTTCAGGTATTTGGTTGAGGTCGGGTGGAAAGAAGATCTTAGCCCCTCCTCTGATATGTCCAATGATAATATCCCCTGGATAAATGGCAGTTGGGAGGTGGGGGAGATGACTGGCACGCAACATGAGTGACGTTTTTTATGTACTTTTATTACTGTATTGCCATTTTATGTTGTAAGCTGCCACAAGCTGGCAGGCCAGGAGTGGCGGCCTATGAACTGACTGACTGACTGACTGACTGACTGACTGACTGACTGACTGACTGACTGACTGAATGAATGAATGAATGAATGAATGAATGAATGAATGAATGATCCTGGTTCTCTTCAAGATTCCAGCTGTTCTCTCTACAATACACATTTCCTCTCAGGCTACCTAAAGAGACCACAGAAAGCATTAAGTTAGGAGAAATTATAATAGTCCAGTATATGAAGTGGTGTGTAATATGGAAAATTGGATGGGAGAACCTTTGTTTTCCCTCTTTCATAAATTTAGGGGCACCAAATGAAATTCATTGGCAGCGTATTCAGAAGAAAAAAAAATACTTCTTCATACAATATACTTTCTGTATTTTTATCATTTGTCAGGGATGACCCAACTGTGGCTCTCCAGATGTCCATGGACTACAATTACCATGAGCCAACAGGGTAATTGTAATCCATGGACATCAGGAGACCTACAGTTTGGCCACCCCTGGTTTATATGATGACCAACTTTGGCTTGAGTTGGGGATAAAAGTAGTATATAAATAATACTGAATGGAATATGATTCTCCACAATCAGGTTATGGCCACTAACGTATCTCTACATGTTAGGGTTTTATTATTCTGCCTTCATTTTAAGTCCAGAACAGGTCACCCACATGATTCTTCATGCCTCTGTGTTATCTCTGCAACATCCCTGTAAAGTTAGTTAGGTTGAGAGAAGGAGTGGGCTGGCTCATAGAAATGTTCACTAATGGAAGGGGAGGGGCAGTTTTTGCCAATTTTGCCTTCCTATACTTACCACACTTCTCTCTTTTACATGTTTCTTATTTCATTCATCTATTTTCACTTTTCTTTTTTCTCCCCCACCCCTTTATTTTTCAGAACTCCTTATCCAACTTGGTTGGTAATTTAGAATGTTTTAATAGTATAGCAGCAAAGTTTTTTTTAACACTATGAGGAGACTGTGTGTGTGTGTGTTAATAGTTCCCCAAAACTTTCAAAGTGGTAAAAGGATGCTTCTTCCCCACACCATTACATTATATACATAATAATAAATATTAATCTGCCATAGGAGTGTGAATTTATTTATTCATTTGGTTTCTTTGTATATCATGACTTCTTCTCCAAGGGCGACCCATAGCACCTTACATGGGTCTCCTCTCCACTATTTTATCATCACAACAACCTTATGAGGTAGGTTTCAGGGAGAGTGCATAATTGACCCAAGGTCACTCAACTAGCTTCCATAGCAGAAGAATGTGAATCGTGGTTTCCCAGTTTCTAATCTGACATTTTAACTACTACGTAAATTTAGCTTCTGTTTCAAATCGTGTGGGAGGAGGGTCTGGAAGATAACTTTGGGCCAGAATATTCAGATTCCTTTCATTTTTGGCCCTGGAACATCCACAACCATCCTGAAGCAGGTGACTGATTTTGAGATTCCTAGTTATATTTTCTGATGAGTTATCCCTGCCACCAATGGGCAGACGGATGGACATGCAAATATGGTAAGTCCTGTGTATCTGGTAAATACCTTCGTTATGTTGTATACTAATCCATGACCAACTTTCTCCTCATATATGTGGTCTGGTTATTTCCATTTCATTGTCTGATGAAGTATGCGATGACCTGGATGACATTGGAATCAAGATTTGTTATGCAGAACCTTTTGGTAGTATAGAAGTGTGGTGACAGCCAGCTGAGTGATTTATTTCATTGTGATAGTTGGTTTGGATTGGGTTCATGGCGGGCAGGTAGAGTCTTTGTCTGGGGGCCCATGGACGCTTTCAGAAACCCTATCTCCACCAGGGGCTTGGTAGCCTGATATTAATTACACTCATAGTCTGTGGCCCTAAATTAGCTAGGCCAGTAGATTCAGAACCAGCAAAGGAATCAAGATTATGCTTTGTCTAAACTATTTTTTCTGCCTCCTGTGTAAGCCAAGTCTCCTGTGCTGAGAAAAGTGAGATATAGATATAATTCTCTTCAGGGAGCAACACTGTTGTCCAGTTGCTCAGATTTAGGAGGCAGAGGACATTGACTATGTCTTTCTTCTTCTTCTTCTTCATCTGTATCTGTATCTGTAGCAAATCGAAGAAGAGCCACCCCTTGTCCACATTCTGGTTATCAAGCTCTTTAAGTAGTTATAATAAAACAAAATGAAATGAGGCAGAACAATTGTGGAGGCACTGCTATATTTGAACACTTCCTGGAGGGTTCTGTCCCAATTAAAAAGAGAGGACATATATCTTTCCCCCAGCTCTGTTGTTTTTAAACCCTGATCATTCATGTCTTTAGAATTCAGGAGAACAGATAATCTCACTGCACTCAGTAGCCTCCTTTAGCATATCAGCTGACCCTTTTGTAAGGTATTCTTTAAATCTTCCTACCCAGCATCGTTGACTTCCCATGTTGAGAAAATTTCCAGTGGTTATGATGACCAGCATGGTGTGGTTTTTAGCAAACTGCAGTCACAACTGTGCTGCTGATTGAAAATACCCAGTTTTCCAGATAGAGCATTTTGTAAACGCAGCGGTTCCCAACCCCCGGGCTGGGGACCGGGACCGGTTCGTAGATCAGTTGGTACTCGGCTGCGGCTCCTTCTCGTCCTCCTCCCTGGCTGCTGCCTTGGGGGCTGCCCCGCCACTCTGCCCTGGCTCACCTTTGGTGCTCTCCATCGGCCGCCATGGCTGGGGCTCCCCCTCGGTGTGGCACTACGCAGCTGCTGCTGGCAGCGCCCCCCAGCGGGCGGCGGGAAGTCAGGGGTGCCAGCAGGAAAGCAAGTGGAGCAGGGGCTCAGGGAGTGGCAACAACGTCCCTTGGCAAAAGACTACTCCCCCCCCCCCCGGGCCTCAGTAAAATTGTCAAGCGTTGACTGGTCCCCGGTGATAAAAAGATTGGGAACCACTGCGTTAAATGATCTGTATGCACATGGTTTACTTGGAAGTACTAGTACATTTTTGCATCCAGCTATTTTGTTAATTCTTTCCCCCCCCCAGCCTTCAGAGAGATAATCTTAAAATGGCACCTGAGAATGTGAAATGCCTTACCTCACTTTGCACAAGGTGTAAGAATAGTTCTTGTCAACACATATAAATAAGTAAGTGTTTTATCTTGTGCTCTTTAATCAGTCCTCTGGGCTGTTAGGAGGATGCTTATTTAGAACAACATGACACAATTTTACTTTTCCAGTGTAAGCACCAATGTGTGGCAATTGTCAAAATCCCTTTCTTGACACATACACACAGATTTTTGGATGATGTGTCAACTGGAAACAAGATGCAGGAAGGGAATACTTACCTATATGACCTCAGTTGGAGATAGATCTCTGTGAATACTGGAAACTGGTGGCTCTCCTAGTACATCTTGTATCTCCTGACTATATTTTTTCTGTTACCATTTCGTCAGAAAGGGAAGTGGGTGGAGAGGGGTGCAAAATATCTTGTAAAATGGACTGTAGAGTGTAGGAAAATTCTTTTCCAGCACCCTGTGTAGGTGTGATCATGCTGGTCTGCCATCTGCATATTTTGCTTTGGGTCCAGCTTGGGATGGCAGAAGAGAATCCAACAGATACCTGACCTCAAAGCATTTCCTGAAGATGAGTTTAAATGGTAAGGAATAGTTTTGCTCAGTTGTAAAAGATAAATCAAGCAAAAAGGAGTAGAATTCCTTTGGAATGAATTTGATTATTGTTATTTCTAAAGATTTATAGTTTGCAATCATTGTTATAAACTATCCTACATGCCAGCAGCTGCTAAATTTGGATCAATACAATTGGGGACAGTTTTAAAATGAAATAAACAATTTAAATGGCAAGGAATCTATCTTTAACAAGAGTCATGTACTCAGCACATGATATCAGGCAAATATCAAATAGTTAATTCACTCTGTTTATCCACTGAACATGTAAACAAATGTCTAGGGTGTCTGTAGTAGAGACTTTTCATCTGCCATGCCACATGTGGTACAGGGATTTGTGTGGGCATGCATTGAAAGTCTCTGATTAGTTTTTAAACCAATCAGTAAATATTTTATTTGTATATCAACCCATCCTATCATCTCAGGATGGTTACAATTATAGAATCATACCTAGTACCTTTATGAGCCTCTTGTGGCGCAGAGTGCTAAGGCAGCAGACATGCAGTCTGAAAGCTTTACCCATGAGGCTGGGAGTTCAATCCCAGCAGCCGGCTCAAGGTCGACTCAGCCTTCCATCCTTCTGAGGTCGGTAAAATGAGTACCCAGCTTGCTGGGGGGTAAACGGTCATGACTGGGGAAGGCACTGGCAAACCACCCCGTATTGAATCTGCCATGAAAATGCTGGAGGGCATCACCCCAAGAGTCAAACATGACTCGGTGCTTGCACAGGGGATACCTTTACTTTTACCTTTACCTTACCTAGTAAAATCATCATTACAATAAATAACACTCATACCTTAAAAACTGCCTCCTAATATCAATTCCCAATGAGATTTTTCAGAGTTTGGAGGGGTCTCTGTTGGTCCTTGATGTCATTGTCTGAACTTGATGTCATTGCCTAGCCTCAAACATAGGCCTGGTGGGACAGCTCATTTTTCCTGGCCCTCTGGACCTGTGTAAGATCCAGGAGGGGCACGATCTCCTCAGCAGAGCATTCCACCAAGCCAGAGGCAAGGTTGAAGAGGCCAGTTTTATCTCCCTGGTCAAGGCCAGTTATATCTCCCTGAGGACTGATCGTAACGACCTTGGGGGCGTATAGAGGAGGAGGGGGCAGGGGTTCTAGACCATTTAAGGGCTTGAACATCAAAATCAAAGCCTTGAATTTGATCCCATCTCCAATGTTGTATCCATCAACAGAAAAAGCTGGATGTCAGAATACTGATGGCAAGCCAGCCCCAAACTCCAGACCAGCTGGGGGAAGGGCCCCCATCCCATGTAGATGTTAAATGGTATCATGACAAATATAGCTCCTTGCATGACCCCACATACCAGGGCCTGTTGCTGGGAGGTTCTCTCTCCATTGGCCACCCTCTGTCCCTGATTTCAGTGGAAGGACTACAGCCATTTCAGGACTGTGCCTTGGACCTCCACAATGGCTAGGCAGCAGGCTAATAGCCCATGATCGACTGTGTTAAATCCTGCAGTCAGAGCTAAACGAAACAGCAGCGCCAGCCTTCTTAGATCTAGCTTTCTCCGGAAATCATCCATGAGGGCGACCAGAGCCGCCTCTATCCTATGGCCAGGTCAGAAACCAGATCGGAGCAGATCAAAAGCCAGTGTTTCCTCCAGGTGGCTCTGTAGTGATCCTGCTTGATGCTTTGACTAAGTGTCAGTGGTGGTCTACAAGCCCATTTGTATATGACAGTACTAATTCAAGCCGTGAGCTTTTCATTTAAACAAATTTTACTGCCTGGTTTCAGTTTTAAAGGCAGATATGTTTTCATGTGAGCTGCTTCTCATGATAGCTGTTCAAGCTGTAGAATGAAACCAGAAGTAAGAAGGTGATGTTTGGTACAGTAGCTCAGCTGGCACATAAAGTAGGGATTCTACACTACTGGGCACCTTCCCATATGAGAACCATCATCATGCACAATCTGTGACTCTGCATGGTAGACAGAGAAAGGAAATAGGTGCCTCATGGTTTGCAGAGATCAGGTGAAAAGAATTAGCCCATTCTGTCCCCGAAAGGTTGTCGGCAGTCCCTGCTTAGTACCACTTCTCAAGTAAATTTCTGTCCTGTGTCTTGAATTCTGTTCAAGAAACTCTTCTTTAAGTGCTCTGTGAGCACCTCAGGACCACATTGGCCGATAACGATTAAGATGGAAAAAAATGCAACAAACCTAGGGCCAAAATACACTGCAGTTCCCTTGGATATTTCGGGGTTTTAAAAAATATCTCATGAATACAGAACATGGATTCAGAAGTAGCTTTGTATGTAGGTTCTAACTAATAAACATGTAGAATATAATCTTTTGCACATAATCAAAAAGTAATACCATATGACCTGAAAGGAAGATGACCCTGAATTGTTAGATTATCCCTCTAAAAGTTATAAACAATTTTTTTTATTACTGTATGTGACTGTAACTTGTATGTGAATATAAAATAGTGTCTGTCTTTTTCTATATGGCCCATGTGGGGATGACCCTAGTTGTCTTTTTTTTTGTCAGTATGTGTGTACTGCAGATAGAGTTTGCTAAAGACCTGTTATAATAAAAAAACAACAACAACATTATCTGCAGTCTGGTATGTGTAGTATAGCTTACTACACCTGCTTGCGATACTATATTTATTTGTACTACAGTTTATCCTTTCCTGGCTTGTGGGTGCCTTTGGTATGGTGCATTGTAAGAATCCAGATTTTATAACTTACTCTGAAAATGGATACTACATAAGACGTCAGGGCTTTTGAAAACTGAATTATGTTTGCCAGCATGATGCTGGCCACTGCAGTTTATTAAATTTCTATTCCACTTATCCTAGAGACTGGCTCTCCCAAGCATATGCATATACATGGGGGGGGGACACTCACATGGGGGGTTGTAATCCAGGTCTAGTAATCAAGTAATCAATGTAGATGCAATTTTTACTGAAATCCTTCCTTCCTTCCTTCCTTCCTTCCTTCCTTCCTTCCTTCCTTCCTTCCTGAGAGAGCTTGACATGAGTTACAAATTACTTGGGAGACCATGGGGTTCATAATGATAAAACATCTATTTATTTAGAAAATGCACTTCCTGCTTCCCCAGAGACTTGCTGGTGGCAGTTTACAATTCAAATAATACAATGAAACCATTAAATCATAGCTATTAAAAACAAAACAAAGTCACTCAAACAAGCTTTTGAAAGCAAGCTGATGGCTCTTAAGGAAAGCCATTAAAAAGAAACCTGGGCATAAAAATAAAAAGTTTTTTCCTCAAGGTTAGTCACTTGTAGATTCGGAAGTGCTACGGGCCGTCGGAATTTTAAACTTTCCACAGGGCTTGTAAGATGGAGCTCTTCCACCAGGCATATGGTTGAGGCCGTGGTGAGTCCTGGAATTTTCATCGATGAATCCCTTCACATTAGTACCTTGCACCAAATGAGGAAGAGCTTTTGGCCCTCTATAGTTGGACAGACGGAGGAGGGGTTAGAACTCTATATCGCCAAGTTTTAATGCTTAGTGTTAATGTTAATTTTTAATGGATTTTAATGGGGTCATATTGGTTTTTATCGTTTTATTATGAACTGCCGCACATCTGAATGGAATGCGGAGGTATATAAATACTAAAATAAATACATAAATAAATAAAATAGTCTAGATAAGAGTGAGGTGCTGCCCTTCAGTGATGAAGTTGTTCCAGGAGGCATCCTATCCTGGAGAGAGTTGCTAACTTTCTGAAGGAAAGTCCATAGTACAGGGATGTTGCTGGGGGCTCAGGTCTGTACTGTGGCATGTGGTACTTTTTGTCCACTTTAACTGATATACCTAGACTTGCCAGATACCCCCTAGCAACTGGCAGTGGATGAGGGAGAGTTACTGGTAGCAGATGGAGGTCTAGGCTGGTTTAGCCAGCAACATGGCCACATTACTTCCAGCATTCACTGGAAGTGACACAGGGGCACTCTGGTATTTGGGCAAAATCTCTGTGGTAGAAGACCAGAGTGTCCATGCATCATTGGTGATGTGATGATGTCACTTGAAGTGCACATCAGTAATGATGTTACCATGTTGCTGGCGTAGGCCTCCATTTGCTGCTAGTAAGGCCCCTTACCAGTCAGCTGATCAGTGCTGCAGAGGGGCCCAGGGTAGTGGATTACTCACCGCCTTTGTAAACTGCACAGGCAGGATATTGTAGTGGGATGGATACAGGATAGCCTCACTGCTGTGCCAAAAGATCTGTACTGGTGTCTTGCTTGTTTCCCGACACAATTCAGAGTGCTGTTACTTTCCTTTAAGGCCCAAAATACCTTGAGACTTATATACCTGAAGGGCTCCCTCCTCGTGTATTGTCTAGCCCAGGGGTAGTCAAACTGTGGCCCTCCAGATGTCCATAGACTATAATTCCCATGAGCCCCTGCCAGCATTCGCTGACAGAGGCTCATGGGAATTATGGTCCAGGGACATCTGGAGGGCTGCAGTTTGATTACCCCTGGAGCCCAATGATTAAGATCCTTTCCCCAAGACCTGCCTTCTCACCTCTAGATGGGTGAGTTGTCTGGGACTTTTTCCCTGGTGGTGAGCTTTTTGGACCCACTCAAGGCTCACTGAATGCCTTCTTTACTATGTTGAAGATGCTATTCAAAATGTTTTACTTCACCCAGACATTTATCCAAATGCTGATGAATTAATGTAATTTAATATGATTAATTCTGATTACTTATGACATACAAATGCCAGCATATTATGTAATCAGAGTTGGCCCCCACACATACACTTGGTTTCTTAACTAGGTCTTATTTTTGGCTTCTGTATACTTTTCAATATATGCAAAACTTGTTGCTGCAGTCCTGCTCCCTTTTCATGTTACCCCATTTGTCTGGAACATTGTGTGAAACAGGCTACTGTCCATTATAATTATGGGCCTTTGGTGATTCTGTATAAAAACAGTTATTTTCAGTTGCAGTGTCATGATCCACAAATAGAAGTACTCCAGGAAAATATATAAATAGAGGAACGACACTTGCTAAAAGCAAGGACACTTAGGGGAGGAATGTGACTTCATAAGAGGAAATGTAATGATAAAAGTAACATACAGCAAATAAAGTCATCTGAGATTCTGTTGATGTTTTAAATCCCTTCCCTATCTCCAGAAAACACATTTTGGTCATTAAATACTAAGCTGCTAGATGTTCCTCCATTGGTTGTACATTTACATAGAATTTGAAGGTTTTGTTTTAAGTTGGCTGACACAGTGTGGACATAGGACATGATCCCTCCGTCCCTCATGGTCCCTCCATCCAACATTCATTTCAAATACAAGTTACCCAAGTAAATAAAGTTTGGATTTTGAAAAAAAACCCTAATGTAAAATATCTATAAAATAGTAATAAAGTTTTTGGGGAAAGACAGTAGGCTTTAGAAAAGATGAGGGAGTGGGTGCAACAGGCTGTAGTAAAGGGGAGGATCTCTGAAGTGGGACTTGACTGAGGGGGAAGCAACCCAAAGGCAGGAGAGGGAACACCCCTCATGACCGCCTTGCCCACCCTGCATTGTCTCCTCAGCCACCACCGGGATTCCTTTGCTTCCCCTCCCCCTTTTCTCCCTTCAACTGCCGTGAGGCCTCCATGACTGACTGAGGGATAGGGAGTGAGAAATAGGCCAGCCAGCTGCCCCAGCTATTTCTCCCCTTCTGCTGCCACATCATCTTTGTGTGTTGCCTCAGCTACTGCCGCCTCCTCTTCCTGCTTGGTGGCACTTTGTTTGGAATAGCCAGGGGCAGAGTGGGGTTGAGGGCTGCTCAGCCAGGGGGGCATACAGGTGGTGGGGAGCAGGCGTGAGGCATGGTATTCTCCAATGTGGTGACATTGCACAGAAAAGATGTCAGCACATTGGAGGATATAATGCTGCGTGCCTGCTCCCAGCAGCCACTGCTTTAAGAGGTGAGTTGTTGCCAATATGGTTTGCCTTTATATAGTACTAGGAGCAAAGCCCGTTGTATACTAGAATATAACAGGCACTAGAGCATGGGGGTGGGAAAAGTAAGTGGAGAGGTGCCCAGTCTGGAAGAACATGTGGCTGCAGGGGTGTATTGTGTGGGTTGTGGTGACGTGGCCGGGAATGAGGGTGTGTGAGTGGAGAGATGTGCATCAAGGATATGTACTTCTCAGGCCTAGTAGAGTGTGGAAGAGGAATGACCTGTGGGAAGCATGGGATGGCTGTTGTGTGCATTGATCAGAGGAGGATCTCAGATGACATTCTTTGTCACAGTGTGGTCAGATTGTGGAAGGAGCATTCCCTGCTCTCGTCCAGGGGCAACATGGACCCTGTAGTCTGTGAAATGAGATGGCAACATACAGTTGGCCGTGAAATGTCTGACATGGCAACATACACCTGGCCGTGACTTAAGATAGGCTTCTTGAGGTGGAGGCTGACTTTATCCAGGGTCTGGCCCTGAAATTTGTTGATGGTCATTGCAAATGCTAGCTTGAGTGGGAACTGGCAGCAGCGGAGGGTGAATGGGAGGTCAAGATCTTTTGGGGCCAACTCAATTCGAAGAATGAAGACAATTTCACTGGAGGTAGAGCCAGTTGCCACACTTGCAATAATCAAGTTTGGCTTCATGTCTGTGACAATCAATCTTGTCCCATTACAGAGCCCTTTCTTGGTGTTAAAGTTTCTCAAGATGAGAACAATAGTGTCGCCTTTTAGAAGAAGAAGAAGAGTTGGTTCTTATATGCTGCTTTCCCCTACCTGAAGGAGGCTCAAAGTGGCTTACAATCTCCCCACAGCAGACACCCTGTGAGGTAGGTGAGGCTGAGAAAGCCCTGATATCACTGCTCAGTCAGAACAGCTTTATCAGAGCCGTGGCAAGACTAAGGTCACCCAGCTGGCTGCACGTGGGGGAGTGCAGAATCAAACCTGGCATGCCAGATTAGAAGTCCTAACCACTACACCAAACTGGCCAGCTTAGTGTGAGGTGACGCAGTGGATACCTGGTAGTGTGAGAGAGTTGAAGGATTTGATGGGGAAGAAAGCTTTGGAGTTCTCATCATTCTCTGGGTAGATGGAGTCTATTCTGTAGTATGTGGATGGTGGGCCTTCTGTTTGCTGCCGGACAATGGCATTAAGGGTGTCAATATGTGGGGTTTTGGAGCACGGAATTTCCTTGCGGGTAAATGTGTCAGAATCTGCTGGCGTTAAGTGGTCACCAAAGATGTCACCAGGAAGGTCACAGGCTGTGATAATGGGTTGTGGAACCTCCATCATCTCATGTTGTAGGCTGGGAATGATGTCATGGTCACTGTTCCCCACAAGTAGAAGCCCCACTGAAAGCATCGTCAGATATTGAGAGTAAGCCTAAAGATGATGAAATGTGTCTAGAGACAGTGCCACTTGATAGTGGCCTCAATTGTGGTAGTCCTAGTGCTGTGTTTGACCATGGGGAGAGTCTGTCAGAAGTCACTTCCCAAGATGATGAGTTTACCACCAAAGGGTTTGTTGGAAGACATGATCTCCTTGAGGATGCGGTAAACAGCTGTCAGGGCTGCGCGGGGTGCCATGGTGGCCTCATCCCAGATTATGGCCGTTGCAAGATGTGTGATGGCGGCATCAGCAGAGTTTGGGGTAATGTTTAAGGTCGATGTCTCAGTTAGTGGCAGGAGCAGTTTGAATTGACTGTAATACAGCCTACCGCCATCTAGGAGATTCACAGCGATCCCTGTGTAAGCCACAGATAGTACCACCCAAGCCTCATCATGGAAGGAGTTAATTAGAGCTGTATATAGGTAAGTTTTTCCTATGCCTTCTCATCGATGAAGTAGCATTTGTGTGGGAGGGTGTTGTTTCGGCTGGCAGCCATAATAGTTGAAAAGGCTGCAGGGAGGTGGGTAGGGGTTGCAGCAGCATGGAAGCAGGCTAACTGGGAGACAGGGTATGGATGAGCGAACAGATGGGTGGATGGGAGGTGGATTCATCCATGTGCAGAGAAATGGGGGGAAGATTGCTGGGGTGTGGATGGGCAAGAAGGGGAGTTTTCCAGGTTGGGGGCGGAGCAAATGGCCAGTCTGGATCATGTCTTGTTCCTTCCAAATCTCCTTCTGAAATCCTGCTTGCAGTCCCCCTTTTGGGTTAATTATTGAACCAAGGGGCAGAAAATCTTAAACAATGTCAAATTCTTCATCATCAACCTTGAAGCTGTGTAATCCTTCAGCAGTCATTATTTTTCTTCTTCTTAATATTCACCTGTAATCCTGCTTTGGCACTTTGCCAGGACAGCAGACATGGCCATAGAGGCAGACAGTGTCTTGGAGGAGGCTTGGCACCAAGTCTTAGCAAACAGAGAAGTGGGAGGGATATGGGGGTGTGTACAGTTTTTTTTTGGGGGGGAGTGGGCGTGGGAGAGTACTGTGGGGGAGTACTGCGAGTGTCTTGAAACGCGAAGGCGGGAATCCACTTGAGTTCTGTAGAGCTCTACACGAGGAGGGAAGGGAATCCGGAAACGGAGATCCTGTGAAAGAGGGCGGGAAGCGTAAGTGAGGGTAGTGCAGGCTTGAACTGGTGGGTTGAATGGAGGCATGGGGCTGCAGGGTTAGATAAGGTAGGCTGACGTGAGATGGGTGGAGGGAAGGGCGAAGTGGAAGAGGGTGAATGGGAAACATAACATAGCAGTGGGTATCAGCAGCATGGAAGCAGGCTAACTGGGATTTGAGGCGTGGATGAGCAGGCAGGCGGGTGGGTGGGAGGCACAGTCATCCGGGTCAGAGGAATGGTTGGGGGATTGCTGGGGTGTGGGTGGGCAAGAAGGGGAGTTTTACAGGTAAGGAGGGGAGTGAATGGCTGGTCTGTGACTCTGAGGCATTGTACCATTTTGAAGTCTCACCTCCAAACCTCAAGGAATATTTCCAACCCAGTTGTAGCCAACCTCCAGGTGGGGCCTGGAGAGCTCCTGGAATTACAGCTCATCTCCAGGTTATAAAAATCAGCTCCCCAGGCAAAATCGTCTGCTTTGGAGGTTGGACAGGATTGTTGTGCAGAAGAAACATGCAAGGCCTCCCAAGCAGGTTGTTGTTGGGTTGAAACACTTGAGGCCTACTGCACAGGGTTGTTGTACAGATGAAACATGAAGCAAAAGAACCTCTGCAACAGCATCCAGTTTCATCTGCACAACAATCCTGTGTGGTAGGCCTCAAATCTACAGGGATTGTAATTTTTAGCTTTCAGCAAATTTAGGGAGCTGAACTTCAAAACAAATTCCAGTTCTCTATGTCATCCACTACTTTAAAAAGTTTGTTGTGTGTACGTTTGCAACAATCCCCACCAGGTTGTTCTTACTTGCTGTATGTGAAGCTTTATTTTTTCAATACAATGCATTGAATGTAGTGTACTGGGATGAAATATTTCTGTAGCAGTCGGTCTGTCATAAATCAGTAGCAATTGCATCATTTTTTTGCACCGCCATTGCTGCTAATGAGTATGGATTTTGTACACAGGAAATGAATTCCGCACTTTGCAAAGATGACTTTAGATGCAAGCCATTTGTCAGAACCTGTAAAAACTTCTAAGGATGAACAAATAGAAATACCATAAAATATTGAGGTCTTTTTGCTCTTCAGGTCTCTTTGTTTAGCCAAAGTAATTTCCACATGTTGGTAATGTTTGTCTGGGTGAGGATCCAGAAGTGCTGCATTATCCATGCTTCCTCAAATAGTTTCCCAGGTTAATAATAATAATAATAATAATAATAATATCATCTTTCATGGATGTCTTTGTCAGAAGGAATAAAATAGAGGTAGCTGATGCTTCTAAGGTATCAGTTGCTTAAAACAGTGTTCCCCAACCCCTGGGTTACGGACTGGTATCAGGCCGTGGAGCCCTCAGTACTGGGCCACAGTGGGGGGGGGAGGGGCGGGCACCAGTGCACCAGCGAGCATGCCTCCCTCCCCCCATGGCGTGGTGCTTGCTGCGCCAGGAGCGATTGGCCGCTTTGCTGGCTGATCGTTCCCGACGCAGCACGCACTGCGCTGCGGGGGGGAAGGCGCCCACTGGCGCCCGCACCTCCCTTTCCCCCCCTCCGGTCCCCGGCCCGAAAAAGGTTGGGGACCACTGGCTTAAAACATATCATTGCTTGTAATCTGATAGTAAGCATGTGATTTCAGCATTTTCAGTGTTTTACTTTTCTCCTGTATTATTAAACTCATCATTATTTATTTATTTAGAACTTTATATGTTGCGTTCATGGAGACCTGCTTCTGGTGGCTCGTGAAGCAATACAATATAATTAAAGAATTAAAGAGTTCACATAAGAATTATTTTTTAAAGAAATCAAGCCAGGGGCATAAAAAACATCATAAATCAACATCTTAAAACAATGCTGACAAAACACATGTCAAGTTTGAAGTAGAACATAAAAGCATAACATAAAAGAAGAACATAAAAAAAAAAAGATTACTTCACTCACTTCCAGGCAGGAAAACTCTAAATGCTTTCTCTGAGCCACATAATATAGGCTTAAAAACACACTTTGCACTCCTGGAGAACTTAACTTTCCTACCCAACTTTCTACAAAACGGAGCTCTTCCACCAGGTGTTTGGCTGAGGCTGGGCCAAGAAGAACGGCTCCCTCCCTACACGGGCCAATAGAAAGCTGTTGGCACAGATACTCTCTAAGGATACCTCCTGGAGGGTTGGTGGCTGTGCAAGTGGGGCTTGGGGGTGTGGGAATGAAGGAGTATCCTGTAGACAGTGTTTCTCCGCGATCTGGGTTTTTAAAGAATTTTTGGGCATTGTTTTATGTGGGGTTTTAAATATTATGTGAACTGCCATGAACTGGCTGTGCCAAGAGTGGCAGTTAATAAATATAATTATAATAATAAATAATAATAATGAACACTGTAATTAAAAAATAGTTTTCAAAATGTATGTTTCAGCTATCAGTGGTCTGTCTAGATACCCCTCTAGAGTTGCAAGTCCCCAGACGGGACCTGGGGATCCTCAGGAATTAAGCTCATCTGCAGAGTTCCCCTGGAGAAAATAGCTGTTTTGGAGGGACAATTCCATAGCATTATACTCCACCTCAAATCCCGCACTTCCAGCTCCACCCCTAAAGTCTCCAAGTCTTTCCCAACCCAGAGCTGGCAATTCTAGCCCCGCTCCCCTGGTTACCACTGTCAGAAACATCCGTTCTCAGCTAGTGATTTCCTTACTTCAGGGCCAGGATTCCCTGGCCGAAGACAAACTGCCAAACTAATCTGTTGAGAATTCTTGAAAAAAGTATTGATTAATTGTACGTCATGAGCCTCTTGTGGCGCAGAGTGGTAAGGCAGCAATATGCTGTCTGGAGCTGTCTGCCCATGAGGCTGGGAGTTCAATCCCAGCAGCCGGCTCAAGGTTGACTCAGCCTTCCATCCTTCCGAGGTCGGTAAAATGAGTACCCAGCTTGCTTGCTGGGGGGTAAATGGTGATGACTGGGGAAGGCACTGGCAAACCACCCCGTATTGAGTCTGCCATGAAAACGCTAGACGGCGTCACCCCAAGGGTCAGACATGACTTGGTGCTTGCACAGGGGATACCTTTACCTTTACCTTTAATTGTACGTTTATTTTATTGAGATTTTTAGGCTGCCGCTCTCCAACAGTGATTTTTAGGCATCTAACATCATTAAAATCAAAGACAAATATTCCTACAAATATGAAAACCTGTTACAAATTGTTTAAAAATCCTGATGGGATAAAGCAACCCTCTGTCACACAAAGAAAAAAAAACCCTCTACATTAAATTACAGTCCCCAGGTTCAGATGGAAGGGGTAAGGTGCAGGTGGGGGGGGGGGACGGGAGACATTCATTGATATTCCCAAGAGTTGGTATTGGCCTTGGCCGTATGCCTGGTGGAAGAGCATCATTTTACAGGCCCTTTGGAACTTTGCCAGTTCCAAAAGGGGCCAGATCTCTGTCGGCAGCTCATTCCATCAGGGTGGAGCCAGGGCCTAAAAAGCTGCACTTCTTTGGGGCTGGGGACCACTAGCAAGTTGGTGCATGTTGAGCAAAGGGCTCTTCTGGGGACATATTCAGAGATCTGTATCTATCTATCTCAAATAATCCAGTTATGGTCCTCTGACTGCTATCAAGAAGCTTTCCTAGTTTAACTAAGGATTGGTCATAATGAACCCACATACCCCACACCTGTTCATCATGGAGCCTTACCAGTGACTTGCATTAACAGTTAAGCTTGCATTGCCAGAATTCCTTAAATTCTCAATGTCTTGTTTTGTTAAGTTATCTGCAATAGATAGGTCTTTCTTTCCAAACTTCAATAAATAAACCTTGAAATCCACACATGAGCAAGATTGTGTCCTACACCTCTGATACCTCCCCTGTGAGCTATCTTAGAAAAGAGTGGGACCGTGTGCTGAAACAGATTAGCAGAGACTAAATTTATCACAAATACGTACCTGCCCCACTAGTTCAGTGCTGTTCATGCCAGAATATATAGGTAATGCCAAATAATTTGTAATTACTTTAGCTCTCATTGATTAAAACAGGCACGAAGAAACCTCATTACTTTAAAAATGGGAGTTTTCTCATGAGCTTGCTACAGTGTTCTTGAATTGAATTTCAACCATGTTTTAAGTGGACAAAACTTTGGTTGCCAATGTAGAAAAACTGACATCAAAACACATGTTTTAAATTGCTATAGTTCAGCCATTCTTCATCAGATTTTCCTCAAATCTGTTCACAATTTGCCACTTTCCAAGAATTTTTTTCAAACTAGGTTTTATACTCCTAGGACTGACCTACTAGATTTTATGATTTTTTTAATGCTGCAAAACAGAAAAGGACTCAAAAACATACTCTCCTGGAACTTTGATTTCTTATATGATTTTTTTTTGGGGGGAAGTGTGTTCACTGAGGCTAAGGGACTTGCAAACTGGCATGTTCGCACAAGTTTTATATTCCCTTGGACTCTCCGGGGGTTACTGAGCAACTGTTTAGACCCGGCAACTTGAACTGAGTTCTGAGTTCAGAGGCACATATATAGCTAGTGGTAATTTTTTAGGAGCTGGGTAATACGATATTTTCTTCTTACTAGATTAGTCAGCCAAGGAGCAGCAACATTTTGAATTACTCAGATAAGCTTGAATATTAGTCCCATATAACCCCATATACTCTGTAATATAATCTGGAAGCCACCAAGGTATCAATGATTATGGCCAGATCACTGTTCCAAAATAGGTACACCAAACACAGTAATCACAGAAGTTTGGAAGTGAAGATATTCTGTCTTATTCTAGAAGGGTCTTCAAGCTACCGTATATGCTCACGTATAAGCCGAGTTTTTCAGCCTTTTTTTAAAGCTGAAAAAGTCCCCCTCGTCTTATATGCAGGTATAAAAAAAACAGCTGCCAGACAAGACAGGCAGGTGGGAGACAAGCCTACTTGCCTGAACAGCAGGAACAGGAACAAGGAGAGAGACAGCAAGCCCCTGAGGGAAAGAACAGGCTCCGCCTCCCCCTCTCCCTGCCTTAAGGAGGCCAGCATGTGCAGGAAGCTGCAGGAAGCTCTGAAGCTCTCTGAGCAGAGAGCAGGAGGAGGAAACGCCCCTAGAGGAAGGCATGGAAAGTGGAGGGAACAGAACTCCGAGCTACGAAGAAGGGAAGCTACACAGGATGGGATATCAAAAGGCAAGACCGTTCAGAGGGAAAGAGGGAGGAGGAAGGTGGGAAGAAAAGGGGAAAAAAAGATCCTGTCCAAAACAGGGGGGAGGGGAGGAAAGGAAAAAAAAAACACTATCCAAACACCACCCTCGGCTTATATGCGAGTCAATAAGTTTTCCAGCATTTTCAGGTAAAATTAGGTCCCTGGGCTTATATGCAGGTCGGCTTATATGCGAGTTTAATACGGTATATATCCAATGTTTGAGTGTGAGGTGGCACCTCCCTTTTCCTTGTATTGTATCACCTTGCTATTTCGATTTCTCCTCCTCCTGGCAGCCTCCATATCCTCTTCCCTTTCCCTGTTTCCTTCCTTCTTTCTCATCCATCCACCCAAGCTTGCTTTTAACTGTCCACATCTTCTGTTAAATATATTACTTATTTATTTTTTCTTATACCCCACATTTCTTTATGCAATGAACCCATCATTCTCCTCTTTGCCATTTTATCTTCACGACAACCTTGTAAGGCAGCGGTCCCCAACCTTCTAGTAGTCGGGGACCGCCTCCGAGGGTTGGAGAGAGCCGGCGGCCCGGCCGCCGCCACCGCTCGCAAACGCGCATGCGCAGTTGTCACGCATGCACGTTTTCGCCACTAGGTGGCGCTAACGCGCATGTGCAGAGCTGCCACGCGTGTGCATTTTCGCCAGCAGGGGGTGCAAACACGCATGCGCGGCAGCTCCGCGTGTGCGCGTTTGTGTCACTGGCGTGCCGGCAGCCGTGCCTGCTTCTTCCCCCCCTCTCGCTGCGGGGCGGGAGGAAAGCGCGGCCGCTGGCGGCCCGGTACTATGGCCTTTGCGGTCTGGTAGCGGACTGCGGACCGGGGGTTGAGGACCCCTGTTGTAAGGTAAATTGGACTGAGTCTGAAACTGCATCACACTGATTTTTTGTGTGGTGACTTCTGTTGAATAGTAATGTACAGCCAAGTCATGTAAGTCAGATGGTAGCAAGTTGTATGATGGTTGCTGCTAGGAATAGCCCTAATGGGTCCTCTGTCAAAGGCCAACACAGCCCTAAAAAGAGCTTTGCTCCCTCCCCTGTCTTTTAGTGATAGAAACTAAGTCTTGAAGGCTGGCATTACTGTTGTGCTTGCCTAGCAACAGCCACTGAGCAGATTCTAAGAGAGAATTTGTTTCCTAAAGGTACTGGTTT
The DNA here is from genome assembly GCF_049243985.1 of Paroedura picta. NCBI lineage: Eukaryota > Metazoa > Chordata > Lepidosauria > Squamata > Gekkonidae > Paroedura > Paroedura picta. The sequence goes on from NC_135370.1 coordinate 47,717,275, forward strand.
CATTATTTTGGATTTTTTAAAATTCCCTTTAAGATTTCAGGTTTGTAAAAAAAAATCTTGTCTGCTTATGAATTCTGTCTCCAGATTTAAGAATCCACAGTTGGGGCCATGTTGAGAAACGTGGCTGCCATATAAAGAGGCTGCAGATTGCGATGGCAGGAGGAAGCAGGGTGAGTGAGGACTCCACATAGCCAGGCAGCCTGGGCATGGGCTATCCCAACCAGTGCTGTATTTCATGCCATTCCATGCAATGGGATTGCCCATGAGCTGGCCTGAAGCTGTGATTGCTGCAGGGGCCAGTCCCTTTAAAAGCTGAACTGCTCCAGTGTCCAGCCTCTTGCTTTCTGCCTCACAGTGGCTTCCCACCCAGCTCTCCATTATTCCATTCTTTTAGCATTGGCTTTTGCATTCATTTTGTTTTGTGTTTCCGTTTTGCAATGAGTATATGTCACAGCTTGCAGTTTGATCAAGGTGTGGATCCATATTGGGGGGGGAGGGTGAGCTTGCACACTGGCCTCCTTAAGGGGCTGTGTGATGCTGAATCATGGATCCTTTCCTCTGGGAGGTCACCTGGTGCATATATCCGGGTGATGGGGGAGGCCCTAGTAGAGGCGGATACCCACAGGTGCCTCAATTTTTGCCTGTATGTTCCTGGGTGCATTACAAACCAGACCATGCAAGGCGTGCAGGTTATCAAGGTGTTTTGGCTGCTGGTGCGAAGGCTTCCTCGTAGTCTGCTGGCTGTGAGATGGTTGGATCTGCCCTTGGTTGAGCCTTTGCCCAGTTTGTATAACAATAATAAAGCTGTGTCCATTTTCTTGCCAAGCCACAAGCGTGTTGAGTTTTTATTCTGTGTCTGGCCCCCCTGCTGTGAAAATTAAATATATTGATGTTGTCTGCACAATGATGATATTACACAAAGTTCCATAGATGATCTGTGGATTATTGATTGTTAATTGTTCAAAAAATGCAAGCTTCGGGGGGGGGGGACACGAGGCTTAATAATGAACTTTGAGGCTTTAAAAATATTGTGAGAAAATATTGAGACTTGGCTTTTTGTCTGGCTTTTCCGAAGTTCTTTTTGGCATGAATATGATAGAACAGTTTGAGGGTATAAGGGAGGCCAAGGCAGCCTATAGTATGTTAGTTTTATACCATTGTTTTGGAAGTGTCACCTAGGAAATTTGGTCTAGCCCATAAATTCAGAAATTGACAGAAATTTAAATTCTATTATCATTAATAAAGTGACTGCTGCCTTAAACACCATTTTCAGAACTGCATGAAGAGTCAGTCATTCTCTAAATGATTTATAGTTAGGCAGAGCATGTTTCCTTACTACATACTAGGTCTGAGTGATTAATAGCATCCCAGTCTATTAGTGTTTATTGGGAGGGGGGGGAGAATCTCATTCCTATGTAAAAGGAGATATGGAAACTCACTGGGGCACAGCTGAGAAGGTCTTAATAAATGGATTTTGTAATACTGATCTTGCACCAAATAAGTGATGCTTATCTCTCCTACGTCCTTTTACATTGCTCCATTTCTGATACGTCGCTGGCTGAACACACCATTAATGGTCTATCTGTCACATGAATGGCCAGTCTAATAGAGTGTGCAGTTATACGAGTGATTTAATTGGTGGTGTCCACATCACATAACCCTATAATTGTGACATTATAGTCATGCTTGATTATTTGAAGCAACTTTCCTTAACCTGGTATATCAAGAGATGTGCTGACTTAAAAGAATAAGCAGTTTGTTATCTTGAATATGTGGTGAAGGCTTCACATGGGATAGTGCTTATGCGTAGCTGTGCTTTGTACCGAGTTCTGTCTTTGTTTGACCATCGGTTTTGGTAATGTATAATGTCTAGGGAAAATAGTGTTTGGGTGAAAATATCAGGCAAATGTTCTAATCCTTTGACTCCCCTCCCCCAATACTCACATCAGTTGCTCTTAAAGCGATAAAACTGGAGTTAAAATAGAGTTTATTTATGTTTCTTTATAGGTTTAGAACATAATTTCTATGTCAATTTCCATTTGTGCACTGTAGGTGTACTGGGACTTCATAATGGGGATCAGTGCAGTATGAATTTGTCATATTTCTCCTATACCCCCTGCTCATCTAAGAGGAGCTATGGGTATGCTTTCACAAAGCATAAAAAACCCTATTGGCCCAACACCAGCCCAAGCTATCCCCTTTCTGTCATAGGGATTAATGAAACTTTTTGTCAATGGGATTAATGAAATGAAACTTTTCATTAATCCACATGGAAAATGAGCTTTGGGCAAACCTGCTCCTGGGATGGTTCTTCGTTGGGTCATGGGAACAAAGGTGTTGCTGTGGACCAATTTGTCTTTTAAATTGGATGTTCTTTTAAAAGAGATAGTTGGAGGGGTTTTTTTTTATCACAAAGTGGAACAGCATACAACATATTCCAGTTTTTATATATGCTCTTCTTATGTACTGATGTGGTTATAAATCAAGTTGACTGGTATTCTCTCATTCCTTGGCTTGCTTTTGTTGGTATGCCGTAGATTTTCCATCCTGCAAGCTGTAGCCTTATCAAATGCTGTTTTTAAGATCTGGGTAACTCTTGGTGGCAATATTTTGTTTTAGGGTTCTTGCTTCCATTTGATAATCCTCAATACTAATGCAATTTCTTCTGACTGGTTGCATGGTAAATTTGGATGTATGGATGAAAACTGTCAAACCTTAAAATGGAAGCTGTATCTGTAGGAGTTATATATATATATAATCTGTATTAAATACTGTATTTGCCAGTGTATAAGACGACTGGGCGTATAAGACGACCCCTCAACATTTCCACTCAAAATACAGTATTATGGGCCACTATGGGCAATCATGTCTACCCCAACTGAAGTGCACCCGGCGTATAAGACGACCCCCCCCCCACTTTGAGGCATGTTTTTCAGGGAGAAAAAGTAGTCTTATACGCCAGCAAATACTGTATAACACTAAGTTTTAATAGATTCCTCCTGACAAAGGCTGCATGGCGAAATGCCTTGGGATTTTGTATAATATAAATCAAACATCCATCACCTAGCATTTTTTCCCTTTCTGTTTTGTTGACACATTGCTGGGCTCAGTCCATTTTTTGTTTATCCCTAAATTTTAAATACAGTTATGTGCATTAACAGCTACAGAGCAGTTGAAAGCCTTTCAGCTTTTTGTATATGTCATGGAATTCTTCTTCTGTACTTTAATAATTCTGATTGGTGGTTTCTGAACTCTTACCAGCTTTTTTCTATATGGCTTTTGAGTGACGTGGTTAGTTCAGAATACACCACTGCTACTTGCTGCTGCTTCAGTCCAGCCAATGAGATATGTTTTAGACTTAGGCTCATTCCTCACACATTGGATAATGCACTTTCAATGCACATTAAAAGTTGATTTTCCCATTTTGCATAGGAAAATCAAACTGCAAAAGCTCATTGAAAATGCTCTATTCACCAAACCCTGCATCCCCCAAGCTCTTTCCCCCCAAATTTTCAGGAATTTCCAAACCTGGAGTTGATATCCCTAGATGGAATAGATTTGTCTACAAAAGTTGCTGGCAGATTTATTACATCTTTTGATCAAAAGCCCATGTGCATAGTAGAGCATAGCAAGGGTATAATACAACTGTCAATGCCTTTTGTTTTTCAGCAGTGTGCACCAGCTGTGGTAAAAGGGACAAGTGTGAATTCAAATTCTGCAAGGCAACTGCAAATTGCAGTAGTCCAGAAATGCCAGCAAGTGACTGGTTCTTAATCAGCAATACCGTAATATGAGAAGAGAAAAGTGGGTTAGAAATGAGCATCTATTAATACAGTGTATGACTATATGTGAATACAAGTTTAAGGATCGCCTATTTCCATATGAAGCTACCCAAATCACTGTGGTCTTATTTGGAGGCCTTGCTTCAGGCACCCCTGCTGACTGAGGCTAGATGAGTCATGGCACCTAAACTATTGGAATTCCTTTCTTTGGGAGATTACTCTGACCCATTCCCCCCAAAAGTAGACATTTTTGTTTATGTGTTTCATTTTATATTACAGATTTTAAAGTTTTAAAATTATGTTTATTGCTTGCTGCCCAAGGGACCCTAAGTTTGCTGGGAAACTTACTCAAAATTCTTTAAAATAAATAAAATATATAAAAATGTATAAATGAAATAGAAGGTGGGGGGATGAAAGGAGATCACAGATCCATTAGAACGAACATGGTTAATTCCTTTCAAAACATTGTCAGTTTACCTATGCTTGTGTGAGGTTAGAGAGGAGAATTAACTCTGGCATTCTGTCAGAAAAATCCCAGCATTTTATTAATGAACCTGGCACAATTTCCCTGTCTTTAATTATGTCCTTGTTTCACTTATAGGAGTGCATTGAATGGATGATTGGGGGGCTCATGGGACTTGTAGCCCATAGACATCTAGAGAGCCACAGTTTGGCCACCCCTGCTTAATACCTTTTAATCTTGAGGTATGGTATGGTAAAAATACATTAAGGCAGCGATCCCCAACCTTTTCTAGGTTGAGGACCGCTTCCGGGGGTGGGGGAGAGCCGGCGGCCCGGGTGCTGCGAATGCGCAGCAGCGCTGCGCAAATGAGCAGGTGTGGAGTTGCCGCACGTGGTCGTTTGCGCCCCCGGCGGACGCAAACGTGCACACATGGCAGCTCCGCACATGCGTGTTTGTGTCCGCCGGTATGCCTTCGTGGCCTGGTGGTTGGGGACCACGGCATTAAGGGATAGAGTCACCACCTTACTAAGCAAGGGTGAGCATGTGTTTTCTGTGTAGGTTAACATTTGCACAGATATTAGCAAAGGATATTACCCTACCTTCTGTATGTATCCACCCCAATGCATGCTGATTCAGTGAATATCACTTCCGTGAATTTCAGTACTTACAGCTGAGTGCGTGCAGATATTCCTGCCTTCTTCATTAAATGCCTTTCTGTTTATGTTAAAATTGCAAAAACCTCCCATTCCCTGTGCGAGAGATAATTGTTTTGCATTAAGATCCCTAGGCTGCCAATTTATCTGTTACTACTTAGCGATATATATTAATTTAAGTTAATTACACTTATCATTATAATTATTGCTAAAGTTAGTATGTTTGACGGTACTTATAACTGAAAATGATTGGGGAGAGACTTCATTTTTCTTTCCCGTCATCCTGGAATAAAAACTTATAGCGTCAATTGGCCTCTAGCTAAGGTATACATGGAAGAAGACAGCTGGTACTGAGGCATTGCTGCTAAAGCCAGCTTGATTTTGCTGTATATGTTTTTCTGAATGTAGGAGATTAACAGAACAATAGCAAAACTTAGGAGGATATAACTCTAATTAGGATTGCACTGAGAGGTATGAATTGGGCTAGGAAGTCTTAAGTTTTTTAAAAAAACAATGTTTTGCACCACACCTCTCACCTTTGGCTAGTCTTTCTTTAAAGAAATGTATGAATTAATACATGCCCTTCATTTATAGAATACCTTTACCTGACCATGGAACAACTTTGGCCCATCCATACATACTTAAATGTAAAGAGCAGACCTCATTTATGGGCCTGAGCCCCAGCACAGGAAAGAAATAGTTTTCCTTATCTCCTTTATTAGCATTAAAACTTTATGATGAAGAACATTTACTGGTTACTTTATGTTATGTAATAGGAGTGACTTACTTTCACTTAGACCCATTATGCACAGGGGTTTTAGCACACATTCGGGGTGGAATGGCGGCGACTAAAATCACGGATAATGCATGGTGCCGGCTGCAACCGGCCGCAGATTCGGTGCAGGCCGCCGAAAAAGCCGCGTTAGCGAAACGCGGAAGAAAGCGCAGCTTCCGGGTGACCGGGGCGCAACCAGAAGTGGCGCCAGGATCGTCGCGTACATAATCGGTTACTCTGGGTTTTGCCGCCGTCGCGCCCCGCCCCGTGCATAACTGGTGTGCGTCGTGTCTTCCCCCTCCGCGTTTTCCATGTGACCCGAAATCGCCGTTTCGGCGGCCGTGCATAATGGGCCTTAGAGTTCCCAACACTGCTTAGGCAAATGCCCAGAGATTTAGGGGGGTATTGCCTGGGAAGCGTGGAGTTCGAGGAGGTTATTCTATCACTTCTGGGTGACACTGTAGAAGTTTTCCATAATCGCTCATGGGTTTCTCAAGGGTGAGAGATTAGGGACTTGGAACAGGGAATTCCCCACTGGTCATAGGCAACTTGGAAACCTACTTTCACCACTGAGAAGACTGACCTAAATGACTAATTTACAGAAGGAGTTTTAGTTGGTGGAGACCACAGATGTAGTCTAAAGTAGGTTTTAGTAGCATGTAATATCATGGTAAATATCTGAGGTGGCTTCCTATATAAAGCCATAAATATTTTGAGTTATTTGAAGTCCAGTACCTTTGTTCCTGTGTCTTTTCATGGCCTTTACAGGTATGTCTCATGGAATATCTATCATATTTTTACCCCAATTTCCCCCAGTGTTATATACCATGGTTCTCTCTTTTCCATGTCATCCCTCAGTCATCGTGAGATGATTTATGCTGAGAGAGAATGATGAGCCCAAGGCAGCCTGTTGAGCTTAATAGCTGTGTGGACTTTTGAACTTGGATGCCCACAGCCTTAGTCTGAACATTGTACCACACTAGCTCCACAATCAAAGTATAAAAGTTCACTAGAAAACAGCGCCTGGAGTACATAAATGACAGCACTCAATGTTGGTTAGTTCGCTTATTGGTAAAAGGATGGATTTTCCTGAAAAGCTTCCATATGCCTATATAGGAACAATTATCTAATTTGTATTAATAATTGAAAGCATTGAATTGGTGAGCCGAGTAGGATTTATATAAATGTATTATTCTTTGCTAGAAGGGTCAGGATAGATGGCACATAAATAGAAGCATAAACTATGTAAAATAAAACAACCATCCACATTAAATTACCAACTCTCTGCCAGCTTTACTGCCAGAAGCTAAGCCACCTGTACAAAGTTGGGTATAAAGTAAGCCCTGCATGAGGGGAAGATACTTCCCACAATTCCTCCCAGCTGAGAGAGAATGATGAGCCCAAGGCAGCGTGTTGAGCTCGTAAATTTCTAAAGTTTCTCAACTACTGGGGGTGGGGGTGGGGGGTAGTGGCAGAGTGCATTTATTCACCTTTGATGCAGAGAGTATCCACTTTCAGTGAGGACTGCCCTCTTCCAGCTTACTGAGCCACGAAATTGTGCCAGACTATAAAGTGAGCATCTTCTGAATAAGTAATATACACTAGAAGCCTGCACTGGATCTTTAGTTCAAATCAGTCCTGTCTGCCAGTCCACCATGGTTTCTTCACTTTTGTTATAACCCCCTTAGATTGCCAGATCACAAGACTGTAGTGTTAGCAGAAACAAGACTAGCAAAATTCTCCTTTTATTTAGCTCTTAAAGGTACAACAGTTGTTCTGTCTCTACATATATTCTGAATAGTACCTAGACTATCCCCCCATATCTCTGCATTCTTCTCTTTCTGTAGCCATGTCTGATGTGATGTCTTGGACTAGCTTTGTATTTTCCTTGACTGCTCATTTCTCCACTACCTGTTTCTGCTATTGTGCCCCCCACCCTGAACCATTTCATCATGGGAAAATGCTACAGGGGACTGCAAGAACCCCTTCTTCTCCCACATTATGGTCCAGATCAGAATGCAGCTCCTGGGGTGCTTCTAAATAGAGTTGCCATTGGAAACTTGCAGCTGCAGTATGGCAGCTAGCCCCATAGCAAACCTGTATAACTTTAGTAGTGGAGAGCCTGTGGATCTCATGAGTCATCTAGTCCAACCCCCTGCACTTTGCAGGACACTCACAACCTTATTGCTCATCCACTGTAACCGGCCACCCCCTTGAGCCTTCACAGAATCAGCCTCTCCGTCAGATGGCTATCCAGCCTCTGTTTAAAAATTTCCAAAGATGGAGAACCTACCACCTCCCGAGGAAGCCTGTTCCATTGAGAAACTGCTCTATCCGTCAGGAACTTCTTCCTGATGTTTAGATAGAATTTCTTTTGAATTAATTTCATCCCATTGGTTCTTGTCCATCCGACTGGCGCAAGAGAGACCAACTCTGCTCCATCCTCTATATGGCAGCCTTTTAAATACTTGAAGATGATTATCAAATCCCCTCTCAGTCGTCTCCTCTCCAGGCTAAACAGACCAAGCTCTCCCAACCTTTCTTCATACGTCTTGCTCTCCAAACCCCTCACCATCTTTGTTGCCCTGTTCTGGACACGCTCGAGTTTGTCTATATCCCTCTTCAACTGGGTTGCCCAAAACTGAACACAGTACTCCAAGTGAGGCCGAACCAGAGCAGAGTAAAGTGGTAAAATCATCTCCTGTGATCTGGACATGATACTCTGTTTGATACAGCCTAAAATCCCATTTGCCTTTTTAGCCACCGAGTCATTCTGTTCAATGTACGGTGTACTAAGACTTCTAGATCCTTTTTGCACATGCTACTGCCAAGACAGGTCTCCCCGATCCTATATTGGAATAATTAGCTTATTCTACCTAAATGCAGAACTTTACATTTGTCCCAGATGATCCAGGACCACAGGTTACAAGTCAATTTTAACACAACTTACTGATTAAATAAAGGGTCTCTTAGTTCCCACTAGGGAATTGATACTTTTAGGGAAATTGAGAAATACCCTTCTAACAAGGATGTCTTCTGACAGCAACAAGGCAAACCAGTTTCAGGAGATGGTGTTAAATCTATACAAAAAGGGACAAGTGCACTTGTTGACCCTAGCTCTTCTTATGTACTTTATTTATTACATTTGTATACCGCCTGCCCCAGATTCTTGCCGGATCTACTGATTTTCTCAATAGGGGCCGTACCTCTGCATTGGAGATTATTTCCTCTCTAATGGAACATGGCAAGGAGGTTAATTTGTTAATCACAAAATAGGTTTTCTTATCTCAGAAGAGATGAAAATCCATGAACTGCTGGAAGTCAGTCATGACTATAACCAGGCAAGTACCATCCTCCCTAGGTCCTAATAATCATGGAGATGGGTCAGAGGGGTCACACTGTTTCTACTGTGTGACCAAAGGAAGATGTTATATATCAGAGAAAGGATTGTGGTCTTAACCTGCTCAAGATTTGTCTAGTAAGGTGGGCCTTATATAATTTGTGAAGTTGAGTTGGCAAAATTATGTACCAACACATATGCTGGTCAATGTCTGTAACAAATTAACTATGTACCAAGAAAGGAAGACAGCATCTTGGCAAAGACATATAAGTCCTCCTTTAAAATCCCATCACTGATCTAAAGGTTGAAGGCCAAACTTCACACCAAAGGATGTCTTCCCACTGCAAGTATTTTCAAACTAGTTGAAGTGGATTCTATGTTCTAAAAAACCAGGTCGTATGAAACCATCTCAAACAAGCAAAGAGGACATTGAGACGAAGGTAGCATCACCTGAAAAAAACCCCAGCAAACAAGGAGCTATTGGAGTTCTCTTCGAATCCAGTTGAAACAGATCTTTTGAATTCCTTTGCTAATATTCCTGAGACAGGACAACAAGCCAATATTGAGAGATGGGATTACATAAACTCTAAATTGAAAGCCTCTAAAATTTGGATATTTTAGCCCCCAATGAACCAGTTCCCCAGGAATCAACCACTATGCTGATGGAACCCTCAAACTTCAAATGTTTGCAGTCAAGTGAACAATTTGGAATAGAATATCCAGGACTCCCCATGTCTGGTGGTTTTCTGGAGAAGAGTATTCCAATACTCCCCACAGCTTTACAGGGTATGCACTGTTCATCTGCATCTGAAACTCAACCCCTCCAAGACGGAGGTCCTGTGGCTGGGCAGAAGAGGGCAGGACCAGGAAGCGCGCCTCCCATGCCTGAACGGGGTGCAATTAACACCTGCACCGGTTGCCAGGAATTTGGGAGTGACATTTGATGCCTCCCTCTCTATGGAGGCTCAGGTCACCAATGTAGCTCGGACGGCATTTTTCCATCTTCGCCAAACCCGGCTACTAGCACCCTACCTGTCCTCGGAACACCTGGCCACAGTGATCCATGCAACAGTCACTTCCAGATTAGACTTCTGTAACTCGCTCTACGCGGGCCTTCCCTTGTCTTTGACTCGGAAGTTACAGCTGGTCCAAAATGCAGCTGCCAGGGTCCTCACTAGAACACCTTTGAGGGCCCACATTCAGCCGGTGCTTCGTCATCTGCACTGGTTACCAGTCTGTTTCCGAATCAGATTCAAGGTTTATACGCAGCCTGGGTCCCGTCTACCTGTGGGACCGCTTGGTTGCTTATGCCCCCCGCAGGGCACTCCGCTCTGCGGGTATGAATTTACTGGTTGTCCCGGGCCCACGGGATGTTCGCCTGGCCTCGACCCGGGCCAGGGCCTTTTCAGTCCTGGCCCCAACCTGGTGGAATGAGCTCCCAGAAGAGCTAAGGGCCCTGCAGGATCTACCAGCTTTCCGCAGGGCCTGTAAGACGGAGCTCTTCCGCCAGGCATATGGTTGAGGCCAGGGCAGCTCTCCCACTAATCCATCAGAGGATCCCCTCCAATATTGAGATCTCTAACATCGAGATCATGGTTAGATCTATTGTATTGGTGCCACCCGCTTCTGAACATTATTCTCTCCACCAGGCTGAACTAAGATCAGAATTGTGACCACCGCCATTATATGTTATATGTAACTTTTAATTGGGGTTTTTATGGGGATTTTATTGTGTTTTAACTATTTATGTTGTAAACCGCCCTGAGACCTACTGGGAGAAGGGCGGTCTAAAAATTAAATAATAATAATAATAATAATAGCCTCACAATACAGTCTCCCTGCATCTTCTACTGTAAAGGTGATATGTAACTGAGAGGCATCCCTCTTGAGTGGAGAGTACCCGGGCTATTTATCCACACACCACAGGGAAACCTGTCAATTGTCTGCAACCACTGGTTTCCCCTTGATCGATTAGTCAATGGAAGCTGCCATCTGTCCCAAGTGTTCCATCATATAACGTCTGTGTTTGACCAGATAGTTAAAATGGACTGACTACCCTCAGAAACTTCCCTTAGGGATCTCCATGTTATTTCTTGGAACACTGCAGGTTGGAAGAATAAATCTTTGTATCCAGATGTTATGAACTACTTAAAAATATTTGACTGTATCTTATTACAAGAAACTTTATCAGAGGACATTGTGAACATCAAGGGCTACAAATCCTTTAATACAGTGGTCCCCAACCCCCAGGCTGCGGCCCGGTGCCAGACCGTGAAGGCCTCAGTACCGGGACGCGGCTCCTCCCCGCCCCCCCGCAGCGAGAAGCTCGCCAGGCCGCACGCAAATCAGCCACCGAAGCTTGCGGCCTGGTGAGCTTCTTGCTTTGGAAGGGGGGAGAGCGAAACGTGGCCGCCGGCATGCCGGCGGCGCAAACACGCATGCATGGACTTGCCGTGCGTGCGCGTTTGTGGCCCCGCCAGACACAAACACGCATGCGCGGCAAATCCGTGCATGCGCGTTTGCACCACCAGCATGCCAGTGGTCGCGGCTCCCTCTTTCCCCTCCTCCCGAAGCAAGAAGCTTGCTGGGCTGCAAGCTAATTGGCCGCTTTGGCGGTCGATTTGCGTGCAGCCTAGCGCCTGCACGTTTGCAGCAGGTTGTGGACCGCTGCTTTAATATACCAGCAGCTAGAATTTCTTCTAAGGATAAACTTGGCAATATTAGTTAAGATCTGTGTACATTGTAAGATTTCTTTACTTGATTCTTGCCCGCCTTTAGCCCTTGCAGTCCTGATTACTCTGCCCGATTGGTCTTCAACTCTGGTCAGTGTTTATTTATCACCCCCGAATAATATAAACACCTCCACTGATAATTGGAACGGACTATGTGAGTTCATCCTTTCTAGATCTAGAAAACATCAACATGCTCAAGTTTTAATTTTAGGTGATTTTAATGCCTGAATATGCAGTGACAATCAAAATATAATTTCACAGTTGGGCTATGAAGATGCAGAACTGATTCCCGCAGTACTCTTCTTACCTTGTCTCTCCAATGATTGTATAGTTAATAGGGAAGGTGTCATGTTAATTGAATATCATATAGCTCATAATATCATAATCCTACATGGCTTAACATACTACCCAAATGCAAATGACTTTTCTTTTCACTCTGTGCATGGCAGCAGTGTAATTGATTGCTGCCTATGCTCTGCAATTCCACTTTCTGCCATCAGCCATTTTGCAATTGATACTCGCTAACTCATTCCTGATATTGGAACTCAGATGCACATTGATCTAAAGAAGCCCTCTCCGTGTATTCTAAGGTTCTCCTACAGTGTGGTACTTTAGCCACCTCAACAGTTGAGAACATTTCACTGGTAGACAAAAATTGTTCCAGAAAGAAAAAACAACTGAGACAAGAATATTAGGAATTTCAACAATAAGGAGATGTATGCGAGCTTAAATCATACATAGATTGTAAAACAGCTTACCATCAGTTTGTCTCTGAAAAGACGAAGCTGTTTTACCAAGTAAAATGGAACTCTTTGGCCCTTGCCATAAAAATTAAGAACAACCATGCTTTTTGAAAAGCCATCTTGAGAAATATAGGCAACAAATCACCTTGTTAAATTGTTCCATCTCACCTCAATCATGGATCAAACATTTTACAAATATTTAGGGGGACCTTATGACCCCTTCCCTGAGGTTCATAATGCCACACCCCTAGATATTCCGAATTGGCCTCCTTTCAGTCCTAAGGAAGTAGGAGTTCTGATTTTCGGTTCTGAAGAGTGGTAAGTCCTCTGGTACTGACAGTCTTCCTGCAGAGTTACTTAAAAATATGCTTAATAGTGGGCCTATCCATTAGCCATTCTTTTCACTATCATAAACCAATTTGGAATAGTGCCTAATTCTTGGCTGAACTCAATAATTGTTCCAATCCATAAAAAAGGCAGTGATGACCAGCTGGACAATTTTCATCCTACTAGTCTTTTATCCAACATAGGTAAATTATATACATTTTTTAAGAACATTGCCTGGTTGATTGCATCGATTGCATGCAATCAAGTTGAGTGGTTGGCCCAGAACAAATAGGCTTCTCTAAAAGGACATCTGCTTTAGACCATTGCCTTTCCTTGCCCTTTCTGTGTGATAAATGTCTGAATATAGGCAGGAAAAAACCTGCCCCTGGTATATAATGCCTATCTCAGTGCTTATGAAACCATCTTTCTAAAAATAATCATTTGGCTTAATTTTTAAGACTCTACTGGTACGTAGGTGGGGTCTGAATTTGGTTATAAAGCGATGTTCTTTTCACAAAAGTCCTGAATAATTGAACATAGCAATTAAGACATTCAGAGAAGACAAAATAAATTTGGCAAAGTTGATTGCCTGTGAGACACCGCGTCGCAAAAGTGGTGCAGCAAATGCTGCCATTTTTAGTCCTGCCTTCTAACATGGCTTCACTTCTAACATTTGTCCTGGTGGTGTTTCCAGAATGTATTTTGTGCTGTTTATTTTCAGACAAGCAACTGACAGGAAACTTTAGTATGTCCCTTGTGTTTTGTTTCTGGTTTTAATTGGTGCATTTTCCTTCCATGGTTAGCCAGTCCGTGCAAGTTTAAAAACAAACCTCTCATTCCTGTTGTCAGATGCTATTTTAACAAGCATCTACATTCCCTTATTTCCCTTGTGTTGCATGTCTTTTAATCAAACCGTGGGCAGACATACAATATAGACAGGCTGCCTCTCTCCCTTACCCCCAAACTTCCACAGCCTATTAAAAAGACCCTGGAAGAAAATGCTTGCAGCTTTTTCAGTTGACAACTTGCATGAGCATCACCCCAAACATCTGCTCCTTGGCACCTGGTAGGATGCTCCAGAAAGTTGAATAAATGAATGAGCAAGAATTTCTGCTGATAAATGTTTGTGAAGTACAGAATTTTCTTTTTCAGTTTCTCTTGGGTTTATGTCCATTGAATATGCCACACCACACCTCTCTCCAGCAACTCAGATCACCAAGGTCAAAACCAGGTTTGTAATTCCAAGTGAATTGACACGCCCTTTCCTGCCTTCTCCCTCCACCCACCCCTACGTTGTGACATGGTCACAGCCCAGAGGGTCGTGTGGCAATCCTCAGGTGAGCTTGCAGCCCTCCTTAAAGAAACAGATTGAATACTGCCTCCCTGGTTAGCTGAACAACCCACAGATGCCACCTGTATCATCTCAGGATCAAACTTCAATTAATTAGCTCTCATCCAGCCAATTATCAGCTCTAGGCGTCTGTTTAGCGCTTCCTTGGCTTCTCCTGGATTAAATGCATGGAGAAATAGAGCTGTGCCATCAGCATATTTATGGCTCTTTATTTCAAATCCCTGGATAACTTTTCTCTGCAATTCCACATGGATATTAAATAGTATGGAACCCTGGAGCAGCCCACACCACACAGCGCAGAATTGAAATTCTCCAGCACCCTCTTCTAGAATTTACCTTTAGGGTAGAATTGAAACCACTGGAGTCTGGTGATTCCAGCACAGTCAGTATCTCAAACCTCTGGGAGGTTCAGGAGGTCACTCTTGCCTTGTCCTTCTCCCTGCTGTATTTATCAAACCAGGATTTGTTGTTGTTGTTGTTATGTGCGAAGTCGTGTCCAACCCATCGCGACCCCATGGACAATGATCCTCCAGGCCTTCCTGTCCTCTACCATTCCCCGGAGTCCATTTAAGTTTGCACCTACTGCTTCAGTGACTCCATCCAGCCACCTCATTCTCTGTCGTCCCCTTCTTCTTTTGCCCTGGATCGCTCCCAGCATTAGGCTCTTCTCCAGGGAGTCCTTCCTTCTCATGAGGTGGCCAAAGTATTTGAGTTTCATCTTCAGGATCTGGCCTTCTAAGGAGCAGTCAGGGCTCATCTCCTCTAGGACTGACAGGTTTGTTCGCCTTGCAGTCCAAGGGACTCGCAAGAGTCTTCTCCAGCACCAGAGTTCAAAAGCCTCCAAACCAGGATTACCTAGGCCATTTACATGCCAAAACTGGGCTGGAAGCTGTATTGAACAAAACACCATTGAGTGACTGGGATCCAGTGATACAGAAATGGGAAACATAATTAGACTTAGTGTGCAACAAAATAGAGGAACAAAATGTCCAGTAGCACCTTTAAGACCAACAAATATTTATTTAAAGCGTGAGCTTTCAAGTGCAAGCACTCTTACTCAGACAACACACAGTGGAACAGGGATCATGAAAGTACAGATATAAGGAGAAAGTAAATGAGTAGCAAATCAGTAAACTGTGTCATAACATTCAAATTATGCAATATGATGATAATCCTTTGCTAAAAAGGCTACTCAGTCTTTTGGGCTCAATTGTAGTTCACAAAAACACTGGAGAAATTAAAATGTCAAGGTTAATAATTAAGAGCAGACACACTCCCAGTTGTGAAAAGAAATAGTTAAAAGAGACTAGTTGCTTGCCCCATCCATCTCCAACCAAGGATGGAAGCATCCCCACGAGTGACAAGCTGTGCTCTAGGCCTGAGATTAGAGAGTTAATTCTGAATTACACTACATAATACTTACAACACATTACAGTCATATTGTCTCAAATGAAATTAAAAGAAGAGGGGATTGTAAGGAATGTGGACATAATAGTTGAATTAGCTTAGCATACGTAGTGAGAAAAAAAATCTGTGTCCTTGTTGAGTCCACGGTATGCCATTGTTTTGAGTGTTGTAATAACTTGCATTTCTGCAGTCTCCCTGTCTAGTCTGTTCTTTAAAGTTCCTTTGCAATAAAACAGCTACTTTGAGGTCCCTTATTGAATGTTCTGGAAGGTTGAAATGTTCCCCTACAGGTTTTTCAGTCCTGTGATTTCTGATGTTAGACTTCTGTCCATTAATTCTTTGGTGCAGGGTTTGACCTATTTGCCCTATGTAGAGAACAGAGGGGCATTGTTGGCATTTAATGGCATATAAAGTGTTAGAAGACGAGCATGTGAATAAATAAGCCTTTGATGGAGTAGGTGATGTTGTTAGGTCCAGTGATTGTGTTATTGGAGGGTTTGTGGCAGCAAAGTTGGCATCTGGGTTTGTTACAAGCTCTGGTACCAGTGTCCATGTTCAGATTAGATGTTGCATTGATGTGGGTGAGGAATTGTTTGAGATTGGGGGGTGGGTTGTCTGTGGGCAAGAAAAATAAAGACTTACTGCAGTCTCACTTGCACAAGATCTTGTTTCCCTACCAATATATCGTAGCGTCCAGAAGTTGGTTGTATCCAAGTGAAACACCAGTGACTCAGTGAGAGCACTTTCATTTTCACAAGTGCTCTAGTGCAAGTTGAAATTTTGTGCTGAACCCAACCCAAATAGTATGCACACTATTTCCCCTCTCTTGAAATTCCAGGGTGCTGTTTCCTCAGTTGTATTTTGAAGGTTTTCTGTACTTCACTGTACTTCCTGTCTTCTCATTCATATAGATCAGGGGTAGTCAAACTGCGGCCCTCCAGATGTCCATGGACTACAATTGTAGTACATCTGGAGGGCTGCGGTTTGACTACCCCTAATATAGATCATTGGATGACTTCTATGTGATGGCTTGGTAAAGTAGCCAGACTGCTTTTTTAATTACTAGGGACCTATTAAGATGATCTATAACTGAAGACCAGTGGATCCATGTAGCTTCCTGGGGGAGATATTCTTGGTAGCATAAAGGCCTTTTCTGAAATGGAGTAATATTTTGGATCCACATGATATTATCTCCTAAATATCCTCTCCCAGTGGCCAGAACTTATTCACTTCCATGGTTTACTGAGGACATCCTAAAGTAGTACTTGTGTGTGAACCCAAGTATATATGCTTTGAGTGAAGGTGGAAGAAATGGGATTCAGATATGTCCTGTGGGGGTACGACCACTGTGCCTGCATTGGATTGATTCAAGTATCATATGAAAGCCAGGATGGCATAGTGGTTGATTTACAGAACCGGGTTTGATTCCCTGCTCCTGCTCTACATGAAGCCTGATGGGTAACCTTGGGCCAATCACAATTCTCTCACAACTGTCTCAGCCTCACCAACCCCACATTGTGACTGTTGTGCGGAGAGGAAGGGAAGAAGATTATAAGCTGTTTCGAGACTCCTTAGAATAGAAAAAAAGCAGGGTATAAAAACCAATTCTTTTTATGAAAATATTTTATTATCAATAGTATTTTTCATATAATTTATTGGGCAGTAGAAATTTCTTTAACATTGATTTGCAATAGTTATATGAAGATATGCATCTTTTTAAGTTTTGGCTACTGCGACTCTTCAACAAGATTCCTTGAGAGCCAGGCAACAGGAAAGCCAACAAAAGATCTCTCTCAAGTCATTCTTTCCTAAATATAACCCTTCACTGTAGAAAGCCGCAGTCCTCTGTGTAACAAACAGAACTTGGCTGCCCACCAGGTTCCTTTAGTAAAGGATTACAAAGTGTGTGCTATTCAGATCTTTCCTGCTGTGAAAGTAGGCGGCCTGTTTTTAGCGGTGCAATATCTATTCATGCTCCAAGATTCTCAGTACTGTTTGTATTTCTGTTTCAAAATGGCACAGAGAAGACTGGGATAATATTTTGCTAATGACTGGATACTTCTTCAAGCCACCCCAGTTTATTTGAACACAGTTGGTGACTGTTGTTAAATTAGACGTATGCAAAGCTGCTAAGAAGCTCTCATATTTGGAGCTAGCTTAATATATTTTTTGTGAAAGGTAGCAGTTGGGCAACACTCATTGCCTTGACAGGAATGTGTATTCTTCAAAATCTGTTGGGACAAAGAATAGCTACAGGGACTCCATCAGGAGCCAAATTTAGGTGATGAGGGGGTAGCCCCATGTATTTATCAACCTGTCTGCATTGTTCACATATAAATTGAAGGTCTACTTTTTCCATATGAAGAGGAGCATGTGGGGGAGAGAAGTTTAAAGTCTTTGCCCTTCACCTCATTTACCTCAGGGAACTTTGTTGGTTTTGAAGCGTTTTTTCTTGCAGTACAATTCAGGAAGTTAATTAGGTTTGGGGGAAAAGCACTTCAGAGTTTAGCAATCTGACAAGTATCCATACTGGGCAATACATATTCCCCATTGCAGCCTTTTGGGGGGGGGGAATGCCCTCATGTTCAGCCCCAAGACAGCCAAGGATCCCGGTTGCTTCCTGCTCATAATAACTCTTTATCTGCTCCATTCTCTAGCAGTTTTAGGACAGAACATTTTCCTGTCCCTATGGGGCTGCTATCTGTGTTTTAAAGCAAACTTGGGGGAATCCAAGTATGGGTCTCCCTTATAACGTGTAATTTGTCCTGTGAGGATGGTGTTTCATAGATACAAATAATGAAACAGTAAAAGTTCATTTCACTGGATCTTGAACACGAAATGAATAAATCAGTCATACATGAGGCAGTGTTTCAGCTCAATAAGGATGCTCGTGTCCTTGTTGAGAGTATGAAACAATTTATAATTCGGCTGACTCCAAGGCTTTTGGGATCCGAACAACTTCATAGAAGCAATTTTTCTTCAGATCTCTTACTATGCAGGATCTTCCAGAGCAATATGTCACATGAGACAACACAAATAAGGGTGAAGCAGCCCCAGTAACCACTTCATTCTCACGGTAGGGTTTTATTTTTGATTTTAGTAATGTTTGTAGCCTACAACATTCCACATACCACTTGTGTGGGGAGAATTTGGAGATCCCTTCTTGCCTCAGACCCCTTTGCCACGTGGCATATTATTTTGAAGGGTTCCCCAGACTTAAGTAGGGGCTTTTCAGGAGATGCAAGTTATTCTTGGGGAAAGGCAAGATGGTACAAGCCATTTTGGGGCTCCTTGTTCTTCTATAAAGTTTAGGCGACTGGCTTAAAATGATGCAGTTGGCGCTTTTTGAATCAGACTCACTAGGGTGTTCATTTGTTTTACTGTTGCTTCTCAGTTATGGCTCAGACCAAATTGTTTCAGCTCTCAGAACTGCAGTCTGATCTAGAATAGCAGATGGGGAATGGTGGGTGTATTTTTTAAAGTATATGTACAGTATTTGCTGCCTTGAATCCCAGTGTTTAATTACTCGAGGCAGTTGTAGATTAATTGCTAGAGGTGGAGTGGTTATTTTTCAAAGTAATCACTGAGACTAGATCTGGAATGATGAATATCGCTAACAAAATATGTGGAAATACTTCAAGTGTTTTACTATTGTTTCAAAGACTGTATTCAACTGCTACAGAAATCAAAGCTGTAGCCTGACTAGAAATTGCGTTCATTGACCTAGAATGATTTTTAGACAAAGCTATAAAACCACATGTGATGTATGTGGACAGAACAGTGCTTTGAGAGGCATTATACAAATCAGGGCTTGAGAAAACTACCAATGGAATTGAGAACTGCTAAATATTATGGACCAATCTGTGGGCCCCATTAAGGGCCAATGAGGGCTCTTGGCGGATCTTCTGAAAGTATATGTAAATTGAGGATTATCCCCATGTTTCTTGTTCAGTATTGTTGGAGTTGATTGCTGTTATTACTACAGATAAAGAGAGCTGTTTTTGAACAACTCCTGAGTCTATATTCACCAAACCACAGACTTAACGCCACATATTTCAAGGCTGTATTTACTGAGCCTGCAGACTCAACACCACATACTTAGTATGACTGCTGTAGGAAGTTTATTTCAGTATAGAATGTAATTTACTAATATAAGCTCAGTCTTGAACCCTTTATTCTGTTCAGCATGATTTGCTGTTGGAAAAGAAAATACAAGGCAAGAGGAAAATAAAACACATGCACAAAATGAAACCATGCTGAACAACCTTGTGATTGAACATTGCTCTGAAAACCCCTAGCGGTCTATCGCCAATGAAAGGCGGTATTCTTTGATCTTCATAAATGTTTCTTTTAAATGGTTCATTTCCTTACTGCACTGTTGCTAATTTAATTACAGTGATTTTTTTAAAAAAAATAAGGGAAAGGATTGAAAGCAGGGGAAAGCTTAAGAGAGAATATTCAACTTGAGTCCACACAGCTGTGGACAAATTTTTCCACCCAGTGACACAAGATCAGGGAAATCGCTTGTATTGACTTCCCTTGGTTTCATTCTCTTTAATATGCTTTATTTCTCTTATGGTTGATGAACATAACTGTTGACTGGATCTGCTTTCCCACCCCCACAAAAGAACCCCTCAACAGACCATCAGAAGTGGTTTATCTTCAACATTTTAATACTTATGATATAGCAATTATTCACTAATGCTTTGATTAAATTAAAAATAAAAGAAGATGGTGACAAGTGGAGAGGAAAGGTAGAAAAGGAGACGAGAGGGTTTGGATAAACGATGGGTCGTTCAAGAAGCAGAGGGGAGGAATGGATGAAGCATTTTGTGCATGAACGGAAAGATGATTCTGAAAAGGCTTGAAAAAAACATTGCTGTAAAAGTGCTCCTAAAAAAAGCAGAGCATAAATGAAGAGAAATTGAAATAAGCACTAAACAAGGAAAACACATGCAAAAATGAAAATAAGGGCCTTTCTGCACGTGATAAATATAGTGAAATGCTTATCTCGTGAAGATGCTGTATTCCGGCTGCTCTGCATGACGTTGCTAACCTCCCACATCTGGCCAGAAAACTGCTTGCTACATCCACCATTTTAAAGAGCTAGTTAGGGAATCACATAAAGTGGACTCACCAAGCTAAAAACGCTTTCCCCCAGCGGACAACCAGCAGGCCACCAGTAGAAGAAAGGTATGGAGGTAAAGAAGTGCTACATCTGCCTCCAATGACCCGCCCTTGCACCCGCCTCCTTGTCTCTTCTTCCGGTGGACGGGAAGTGCTTTTTAAAAATGGAGAACAGCCTGGAGCAACAAATAGGCGGACACACACTTTGGCTGAGATTGTCTATGCCTCTATGATGATTCGGATAGGTGTTTAAATGAATAAGTCTATTAAAAAAAACACGGCGATCGCCAGAAGTTATTCTGTCAATCAGCCATGCCAGGAGGGGATTGGCTAGCCAAATTTATTGACACTGGTAAGCAGGTCAAAGCGCAACAAGACTATAGTGGGAAAAGTGGCCAGAAACATGCGAGATAGCTTAAGAAGTGTGGCGTGCCGGTGAGTCGCGATTATTTCTCACGCTTTGCAATACAGCAGGCTTCACGCTACAATGCCCAATGTGCGGAAAAGCCCTTTGGCAATATGAAATAGCAAAAAACACTGGTGTAGAAAAGCCCACCCATGCACAAAATGTCTTTGTTGCCTCTCCAGAGAATCTGCCAGATGTCACTCACAAATAAATCATGATTAAATCACCAGCATAAAATCATTAAAACCATCAAACTAATAAAAGCCCAGCTAAAATATAATAATATAATAAAACATTTGGCTGCCTAAAACGATCCTCATAAAACAACTCTAGGCCTAGAAGCAGACAGTAAACAACCGTTTTAAAGGATCAATCCTCTTAGTTAAAAGCACAGGTAAAAAGAGGTGGCTTGACCTGGCTGTTATCTAAATAAAAGAGCAGTAGGGGAACGGTGTTCCATGGATGAGTTGCCATTGCTGAAAAGGTCCTGTTCCTTGATTCTGTGCACTCCACCTCTGCTGATAGGAGCATGGAGAACAGGGCTTGTAAGGAATACCTCACTTGGTGGCCTGAACAGCACAGGAGATGGTAGTCTTTCAAGTACTACCCTAGCCCCAAACTATTTAGGGACTTACAGATAAGAATCAACATTTTGAATGGTACCTAGAAATCAGTATTATGATGCCAGCATCATACCTCAGCTAGAACTGACAAATACTGCAGGTGGTAGCTCTTTTTTTAAAAAAGTATTTTGTTTTATTTTGAAGTGCTCCCAGCTGTTCCAGCACATATTGAAGATGAATACTGGTCACTAGTTTGTCTATAGGATCATAAAATAAAATCATTAATGGTCTAAACAGGCTTTGGAGTTGAGGATTAGAAAGGAGAACAGATGGAGATACTAAAGAAATGAGAAAAAAGAAAAAAAATCAGTTTGGACATGGATGATAGTACAGATTGGATTATCAATACCCTTATGTTAGGGATTCACCGCAGAGTGTATATAGACTGCAGAGTATCATTAGTTGAGATTAAAAGCAATCAGCTTTCCTAACAATTGCTTTACCACCTTTTATAGAAAATAGAGTTCAGCTATTAGCACTACGCAACAAATGAACATTTTTGTTGAATCTTGGAGCCCATTAAACACTTTCTTGATGTTTTGTTTAAAATAATTATCCTAATTCCAGAAGGTTGTCCCTGTTAAAGGAAAACACTTTCAAGTGTATTTAACTCTTAAGCGCTTTTGTTGTTGTGCACATCATGCTAAATGATTTTTATTTCTTCTGAAGTTCTTTCATGGGGTCAATAGGAATCAGGTGCTGTATTAGTAATATTGCCAGTACTCTGGTGTCCTCTCTATCACATAATGATAACCAGCGCGTGCAAAACTCTGGTCCCTTTTGAACACTGGTATTTTGTGTGTAGAGCCTCTTGTGGCGCAGAGTGGTAAGGCAGCAAACATGCAGTCTGAAAGCTCTGCCCATGAGGCTGGGAGTTCAATCCCAGCAGCTGGCTCAAGGTTGACTCAGCCCTCCATCCTTCCGAGGTTGGTAAAATGAGTACCCAGCTTGCTGGGGGGTAAACGGTAATGACTGGGGCAGGCACTGGCAAACCACCCCGTATTGAGTCTGCCATGAAAACGCTAGAGGGCGTCACCCCAAGGGTCAGACATGACTCGGTGTTTGCACAGGGGATACCTTTACCTTTACCTATTTACCTAAAAAGACAAAACTCTGGTCCATTTTGAACGCTGGTATTTTGTGTGTAGCATAAAAAGACAGTCTCTTACTTGAAGTGGCTGTAAAAGATGAATGAGATGGGGCCCCCGGAGATCCATAAACTGATTTCCCTTAAAGATGGATTCCGGTGGGCAGCCGTGGTGGTCGGAAGCAGCAGGGTACAGTGGCACCTTCAAGGCCAATAGTTTTAACACATCCAGAATTTTAAAAAAAATTGGGACTCCAAAGGGATTTTCCATAGATTGTTAATATTTCAAACATGAAGTTGCTGTTCACTGAATCACACTGTCAAGGTCAGTAAAGTCTACTTTGACTGGCAGGAGCTCTCCAGAGTCTCAGGACAGGTCTTTCATATCACCTGTTACCTGATTCTTTTAAGTTGTTAAGCCTGGAGGCTTCTGCATGCCAAACAGCAGCCATTTGTCTACTATGGTGGGAAAGGGATTTTTTTTAGTGCTTCCTTCCTTAGTCTCCTGATCTCAGGTATCCTCTGCTATGGGTACAGGTAATCTGTGCTGCCTTAATTCTCCTGCCTCAATACACACAGCCATGAAACAAATAGTTACATCTGATGGAGAGGCTGATTCTGTGAAGGTTCAAGGGGGTGGCAAGTTACAGTGGATGAGCTATAGGGTTGTCAGTATCCTGCATAGTACAGGGGGTTGGACTAGATGGGCGCGGCCCGATGAGTGGGCGCAGTCCGATGCCCTGCCGGTCCCCAGCCTCAGAAAGGTTGGGGACCACTGATGTGGATTATGACTCAGTAATTTCCCTATTAAATGCAGTCAGTTTGATTACTTTTTAAAATTCTTACAATACTTTTAATTTAACCAAAAATGTAGCTTGATGACCCAGGAGGTACCTTCCAACTCTGTGATTCTAGCTGCTCTGGGGAGCCAATTGCAATTGTGGAAAGGGTTTTAAAAACTCTTTTTCTGTGTTGTGGTCTCAGTCTGAATTGGAGCAACCCTGATTTGCTATGTCCACTTCAAACCTTCGGGAGATCCGAGCACTCATCCCTTTCTTTTTAAAATTTATTTATCATCTGCCTGTTATCAATGGATCCCAATGTGGACTCAGTTTGGCTTATGTTGTTTTTCTGTTCTCCATTTTATCCTCACAGCAACCTTGTGAGGTGGGTTAGGCTGTGTGTGTATGAGATTCATCCAATGTTGTTTGATGAGGATCTGGACCTGTTCGTCCCATATCCTGATCCAACATTCTGATTATTACACCATGCTGGTTCACATCATATGGCAACGTTATTTGTCTTGCTGAAAACAAACAAGGAAGCAGTGCTCATGAGTATCCTGAGGTCTGTTTCTCTGGTCTCTGTGCTGCTGAGCTAGAAATATCCTGACCCAGCATGATGACAATTAAATCAAAAGCATTGGAAACAAATGGGGTTTAGAATAGCTAAGCAATAGATGTGGTTGATTCCCATGTCAGTGTTCTCCAGTGCATCCTTTGCTCCCCTGCTGCACCATCTCTGAGTATCTGCAGTGTATGCTTATCCGCATAAATACACCTGAATAGATAGAATCATAGAATAGAATCATAGAGTTGGAAGGGGCCATACAGACTATCTAATCTGACCCCCTGCTCAATGCAAGATCAGCCTAAGGCATCCAGGATAAATATCTGACCAGCCACTGCTTAAAGGCCACCAGTGAGGGGGAGCTCACCACCTCCTTCAATATAAAATTGACCTCCCAATGTTAGTATATATTGTATTACTGTTGAACTGTTATAATGTTTTATTGAAGGTTGCTCAATGTTGTAGACTATGTAATGTTCCATGTAAGAGTTATGTACAATGTAAACTGCCCAAAGCCACAAAGAATGGGCAGTATAGAAATCCAAATAAAAATAAATTATATATATATAATATTTATATATTTATATATATATTTAAAACCAGTATAAAGACTGCATTCACTCTGGGATGTTTTTAAGCAACTCTTCTCCTAAGATGTCAGCATACAGGTCCTTTCCAAGAATTTAATTCTGAAATGGTATTCCTGATGTGAAATGGTTATGCAGCAGCATAGTGTATGCTTATATGACAACACATAGGCTATTCGGGTTAAAAGCGTGGTTGGTGTCCATTTGTAGTTTATGACTGAACCATGAACCGAACCACCAATGGAACTGTGAGATTCGTTTGTGGCCCTGCAAACCCTGTTCAGTCCCTTTCAATGGTGTTTGCAGAAAGCCTGAAAAACAGCTGTTTCAGGCTGACTTGTGCACTCGCTTCAAAGCTGAAATATAACCTGTCTTTTTAAAGTTGAGGGATGACCCTGCCAGTTTCTCATGTGCTTTTGTATCACCTCTTCCCTTCCTCTCTGCATTTCGCCCCTGCAAACAGTTGTCCAGAAAAGCTGTCACAGGAGAGGAAGCTAGGCTAGGCGACTGAGCACACTTTGTTTCTCAAAGGTTCTTCTTGGCTACAGTTTGCCAAAGGTCCTTTTAAGTCGAAGGCCCCCTTGAACGCTCTGCCAGTCCCATGATCTGCACCCCAAAACCCAGGAATTTCCTAATCTGAAGCTGGCAACCCCGTGCTCCAGTCATTTGTCAGGTGCTTGGCTGATTATAACACATGAACAAGTTTTAACACACACAAAAAAAAACCCAGCACAGAAACATGGAGATTGGTGGTGTAGCTGTGTGCTTAGTCCTATGTAGACTAGCAAAATAGGCAAGAAATAAATCCTGTCATAAATACTAACTTCTGCAAAAGTTGAACATTAGTAAGAAAGAATACCTTTTAGATTTACGTAGTTTTTGATTCCAAATTTTTATTGCTTAAGTCTCTCTTAAAAACAGTAAACTAGTTGAAAAGTTATCTTTTAAAAATCCTTTTAAATGTATCTGTTTAATTATGGATTTATTTTTCACAGAAATGGGCTACTCATTCAATTGCCATTCTGTCTGAAATGTAACTCTTGCTAAGATGGTATCATGTGGATTATGTCTCAGTAATTTCCCTATTAAATGCAGTCAGTTTGATTACTTTTTTAAATTCTTACAATACTTTTAATTTAACCAAAATGTAGCTTGATATTTTGATTTGATGTTATAGTCTCTTGAATTTATTTGTTAAATAGCAATGAATATTCATCAGAATATTATTAACGTGGATGTTTTATTACATTTGAGCCAAAATAGACTTACATTCAGTCTGTGATTCTAATAATGCTTTCCTGGGAGTTAAGCCTCTTTGAATAAATCAGGACTTACTTCTGTACAGACCTGTTTGGGATAGCTGCTTCTGTCTCCTTTTGCAGAAATCCTGAACTGCAAATTGTAAGTATCACTGAACAGGAAAAACACAGTAGCAAAACTAAATAGAGTTAAAAGAGGAGTTGGATCCTATGATCCCTTAGGGCAGGGGTCTTCAACCGGTGGTGCTCCAGATGTTCATGAACTACAATTCCCATGAGCCCTTGACAGCGTTTACTGACAGGGTCTCATGGGAATTGTAGTCCATGAACATCTGGAGGACCACAGGTTGATTACCCCTGCCTTAGGGAGAAGGCACTGATAGCTACAGATCTTCCCCACTTTCTCCTGCCCTTAAGCTGTCCCTTCTGCCCTGGTAAAGTTGATTCCCAGAATGGAGTAACATCCACTGTTGGAAGAGGCAGAAGGGGATGTGAAGTAGCCAGGAGATCAGGTATATGTTGGAAAGTTACTTATGAAGCGGGGGGGGGGTTGAATTAGAGATGGTCATGAACTGGCTCATAAACTGAAGTTCATGATGAACTTTGTCCAGTTTGTAGTTTGTGAAGTCAAGTTCATGGTGGCAACTTTCTTGAACATTTAGCAGAATTCATAGCAGTTGGTGAATAGAGGCAGACTGGTGCTGACCTATTAAACAGTTTACAAAACTCCAAGAGAGGATTCTCCAGCCTTGGAAGCAACAATAGGAGCCTCCCAAACAGTTCCCATTCCACTCTATGGGATCAGCATGCCTTTTTGTGTGTTGGTCAGTGAAAGACAGGCACTGAGCTTGTTAAAAGCAGAACAGGTTCATTGCTTTCTGCTTGTGATCCTCTCTAGGCTCTGAACCACCAAGTCTCCGCTTGTGAAGACCATGAGAGACAAAGTGGGAAGAAGGTGTGTGCATCATGGGGGGGGGGGAAGAATCCCTCCCTTCCATATACCAGAGATCTTTACCCCCCAGTACCAAACTGAGCCTGCCACCTCAGCAGAACATCACCAGATGTCTCAGAGCCTTCTTCCCTTGCTCTGCCAAGAGCAGCCCTTGCTAAAAGGCTTCGCAGAGGACTCTAACACTGGGTTGGAGTGGTTCAGAGAATGAGGGGAAAGTATCCTCCCCTTCTAGATCACAAGTCCCTGCTCTCCTGCTGCCATAGGTATACCCTCTTCTGGTATCTTTCAGCCCAGTGCCAAAAAGCAGCTGTGCCTAGTCTCACTTGCTCTAAACATGGGGACCAGTTTCCAGGTCACCCTCTCAAAATATTTACACACCCTCCCGAGTGGCCCATATGGTAGAGTGCCAGTGGTGGCACACTGTGAATCTGGTGGAGTAAGGCCCAAGAGGTCATCCTCTTGCTGTACACAATGCTGCTATCCTGAAGAGCTAGCGGGAGGGGTCTGGAAGAAGTCACTCACTCACCTCGTTGAGAAGATGTCCCATGGCCCAGTCAGGCTTAGCTGAACACTCTTCAGATACAGAATGGGAGTTGAGAGTATTTGCAGGACCCAGCCTGGAACTTGAGGTTACCCCTGCAGGATCAGAACGGAATCTCCGCAAGGCCAGGCTCAAAGGTTCAGAAAGTCCAGGCAGACTCAAATCCAGAGCCATAACCAAAGCACAAGTGCTGAGGTTTGCCAGTCCCCTGGTGCCAGGCCAGTCACAAGGGTTCTGGCACCAGGTGACTCACCCCTCACCTCCTGAGCCCCATGAGCAGTGAAGGAGAAAGCTGCATGCCAGATTGCAGGAGTGGAGATGAAGCAGAAAGCTGGCAGCTCAGGGTTGAGCTAGCTTCAGCTCCAATGCAGAGTACTTACAGGGACTAGGCTGAGGCACAACTCAGCTGCTTGACGTTAGCACTGACAGGCAGGGTCGTTGGCTTGAAAATGTGCTGCAGACTTTACTGAGAAGTGGCAGCATCACTGTGTTTACACTGTAGTGCCACTGTCTTTGGTCCTGTGTTTAGTGTTTCTGCCTTGACCTTGGCTCACGATTCTGGTTTTGTTTGTTGCTTGGCCCTTCAGATTTTTTTTTCTGGTGCTTTTGGGGGACTTTTGGCTTTGACCTGGACTGTGCATAGACTTCAACTTGTGTGGGTGGGTATGTATGACAAGATGATTGCTATGCATGGCTAACCCTTCTTAGGGTTTCGAGACCCTATGTCTACATGGGCCATTACATAGTTTGGTTTAGGTCTCAGGTGGTTTCAAGGCTTTAAGCCACCATGTCTACTTATGTCATTGCACCCTTTTGAGTTTGGACCCTTTTACGTTTAGCTGTCAGGTACCCCTGGGGCTTTATGTACACATAGCTGCATGCTTGTTCTCAGATGGTTTCAGAGATTTCAGCCACTATGTCTATATATGATGCTGTACCCTTTTGGGTTGCAAGCTCAGATGGTCCCACTTATTGTGTCCCACATCCGTCTCAGCACCTATCTAACCACACCCTCAGCACCTATCCAGCCACAAGACGTTTTACACCATACAGAGAGCTAACAATCAAAGGGCAACAACCAGAGACTCTCATGGCTCTTAAAAGCTAAGCTTTTGTGTGAAGCTTGCATTTAGTTGCTGCAGGTGTTACAGCCGAAGACAGGTGGCCAAGTGGTATCAACCATAAGAACCCAACAAGCCCTGCCTTAAAGGAACAGTTGTGGTCAATAGGCTTTTTTTTGGGGGGGGGGCTAGGGCAGTGGCAGAATCTCACGGTTTCCTCTGCTAGTGACTCAAATTCAGCAAAAAGCTTGAACCACAAAGAGAACAGCCTGAACAGAAGTTGGGGGAATAAGGTGAAAGACAGGGGCAAGAGAAGGCATTCAGAAAAGCACACTGGGTTTGCACATAGCAGAGGTAGCCAATGACTGCAAAATATTACTCCCATGTGCTAGCACGCAGACACATGTCTGTGTGCTAGCACATGGGAGTAATATTTTGCATGGTAGGGTAATGCTGTGGAACTGGCAGGAAATAAAGTCTGCAACAGGAAATTACAGTGGAGTTGGTATTATTGGAGAGTGGTTGTGCTTGAAGATGGTTTGTAGTGCTGGAGAGCATTACAGTTCTATAAAGCTGTGCTTGTATGCAGAGAGCCCAGGGAGCGTGAGTGTGTTTTGGCTTTTTATTTAAGGCCGCTTCTGGCCCACGGGCCAAAATCTTTACTTATCTAGAATATTTTGATATCTTGGAAGATCGCTTCTAATAAATGAGGTCCGGGTTTCCTTTCTTTACATCAGCCTCTTTCAACTTTTCGACCATTGAGAAACCCCTGAAACATTCTTCAGCCTTCAGGAAACCCCAGAAGTGGCACAATCATGCAGAATATGGTTGGGAAGCATTGCTGCGTATATGCCTACCTGGGGCCCCTCCCCACCCCTCCAGTCTTATCATTGGCTATTTTGGGAGGATGGGGTCTGATTGACTACCATATATGGTTATATCAGTTGATATCAGTCGTTATATCAGTCGATAAATGCTTAACAAATATTTATCTTTTTATTTTTACGTGTATGTGTATATGTAAAAATAAAAAGATAAATACTCTGTTTGAGGAAGCCTGCCTTACATACACAGTCCTGAGAAAGGTTTCACATCTTTTCTTCCCATAGTATTGTGTTAAGCTAATAACTAATAAAGTGTCCTTTTGTTTTACGCTGAATAGTGTCTCTTCTGGGAAGCTCAGATTGGAAGATGGGAGGAGCTGCTTTGGCCATTTCCTTTCTTACAGTTACTCAGTGCTGTTTTGCCCTGGCTCTTACTTTCACCATTGGCCTTTTTGGAATGGGCCTTTTGCTGCCCGAGCACAGGCAGAAGCAATGCCCTCTTCATCCGCCTTCTGAAGTTGGAGGTCCCCAGCTCCCCTTCCCCCTTCCCTAGATCATCACCTAGGTAAATATCATTTATTTAGTACCAATGGAGAAGAGAGGCACAGAAAACAAAGCGCCTGAAAGCCCACTGAGCACAGGTCATTTTGGATTTTGCTTGTACAGGTTACTATTTTTGAAGCTCTCTCATGTCCTTAGCGATAAACGAAGAACATCAGAGCAACAAGGGTGAAAGAAACAAGTACTTTGAAGCAGCATTGGCCCAGAAGGGAATGTCTTTATCTGAAATGGCTGTAACATGGTCCAGGTAATCTCAACCATGTGGCAATATAAATGCTGAGAGATAAAAGGATGTGTGTGAGTGTGTATAGATTCTGGACGTTCAACAGCACCTTGTGATATTCTCCAGCTAAGAGGAAACAACAGCTCCTTTTACTGGTAGCTAAAAGAACAAATAATATTACATTGGTTCTTTTTCTTCCTACTTCTTGCCTTTTAATGGGCCAGAGAGTTGTGTCCTTAGGTTCTTTTGTCATGGCCAGGCTCTGCTCACTTTGTTAGTTTGCTGCTCTCACAGCTTGCAGTATTGTTCTTTAACAGGCCTACTGGGGTAGTCAATCTGTGGTCCTCCAGATGTTCCTGGACTACAATTCCCATGAGCCTCTTCCAGCATGGCAGGGGCTGATGGGAATTGTAGTCCATGGACATCTGGAGGACCACAGGCTGACTGGCCTGGAAGTACCATTTGGCCATTTTTTTTCTTCTGTATTGATACGCATTTTCAGTACATTTTAACAACAAAAATGCTGTTAACAGTTTCACATTATACATATGTGATAACTATAACAGCAGATAATATAATAGGAATATAATATAATAACAAATATAAATTAACAAATAACAAAAAATATAGAAAAGAGCAAAATAATTATGGCAGTAAGGCTTCCTTATGTAGCCCCATTGTATGACCATTAAAAGCTGAAATAAATATTCTTTCTGTCTCCTACCTTAAGCACCCTAGATGAAGTTACCCATGGGTAAAGGCAAAGGATTTTAAGTCAAGGCCAACAATTTTAACAGAGGTTTTTTGTCAACTTTGTTTTCTTTTACAATTTTAATATTGTTTCAGCAGGACCTATTCGTCCAGTGTTTCTGGCAGTATTTTCTGCTACTTAGTAAATGATGTTCTTTTATACGAGTAGTGTCTTCCTGGGTTTTTTCCCTCCCTTTTTTGTTTTCATGTTATGATTTTGATTGTGGATGTTTTAAAATAGTTTCTCGTGCTTCGTTGTGAATATATGCAATATCGTAATGTATAAAGTTCTGAGGGTTTGTTGGTTTGGGGGCAATTATCCCCTGCTTGATTATGAATGGCTGCAAGGAATTTTAGATACCTCTGCCCCTGAGGCCTGACCCACTCAAAAGGCTGTAAGCATACTGTGATGGGGCCCTGTGCTTCCTCTGGCGGTGGTTTGTGGGCCTTGCTGGGTGGCTATCCTCTGACTTCTGAGCCATAGTCAAGGCTCGGGTGGCTGATTTTGTTACTTACTGCAGTGGTCCCCAACCCCCGGTCCAGGGACCGGTACCGGTCCATAGATCAGTCGGTAGCGGGCCGCAGCTCCTCCTCTCCAGCTGCTGCCTCAGGGGCTGCCCTGCCACTCTGCAGCCAGCTCACCTTTGGTGCTCTCCAGCAGCCACCATGGCTGGGGCTCCCCCTTGGCATGGCACTGCACAGCTGCTGCTGGCAGCACCCCCCAGCGAGCGGTGGAAGTCAGGGAAAGCAAGGGGAGCAGGGGCTCAGGCAATAGTGACATCCCTCGGCAAAAGTCTACCCCCCCCCCCGGGCCTCTGTAAAATTGTCAAGCGTTGACCGGTCCCCGGTGATAAAAAGGTTGAGGACCACTGACTTACTGGACTGGCAGTTACAGAAATTGTCAATTCAGGCAGGAGCTGGTTATTTTGAAAGAGATTGCCCTGGCCGTCTCCTTGGCTGTTGTTCTCAGGGACAACTTTGTTGTTAGCGAAGAGGAGGGGGTACTTTTATTGTACAGGTAGTGTCTGTCCACTATATAAACCTGAGACAGATTTGTGGCTCTTGTGGTGCTATTTGTCCTGTCTGGCACAGCTGGTTTTATTTGAGACTGGTTAATGTGGCAGTAGCAGTGCACAGCATTTCCCAGTCCCCTTTGGGCCTTCAAGCTACATCTGTAGGAAAGTATGTATGCCGTAGGCCCATCTGTTTTGTTTCCTTTACAAACCTTTCAAACAGTGCGCCTGCTTCCGTGCAGGAAGACTCAACTGTGGCCTTCAAGAGTTTCAGAAGTTGCCAGGATGATGATTAATTGAGGAATTGCACAGCCCAAAAGAAAGGAGATGCTTTGGAAACATAGCTCATAGAAGTTGTTTACCTTCTTTGTTTTGAAAGGAAGGGGATATTATGTCTCCTACATCTACCTTCCTGGCTTCTAACAAGCAGTAAACTGTAGCTTCTGATGCAAAATAGAGATGTTTGGGACATAATTTGAGTTAGCAGGTTCCAATTCCTTTCATTTTTGGCACTGCAGCTCCCAGGATGCTCCTGAAGCTGGTGGCCAGTTTTGAAATTCCTAGTTTTATTTTCTCGTGAGTTATGCCTGCCACAAACAGACACCCACATCCTTTTATTATTATAAACTAGGGGCCAAGCCTGTTACGTTCAGGAATGCAATGGGTGCTAGATTGAGCGGGTGGGGTGGAAGAGCTCTGTGGATGGCCTCCCCCCATGACCTGGAAATGCTGCAGGCTGGAGGCCCCCCCCACCAGGCAGGGAAATCACCAGCAGGGGCAGTTCTCACACGGCAGGGAAGTAGAAGGAGGAGGGGGTGGTCAGGGGTGCGGGATGGGAGCGATTGACTGGCCAGTTGGAGGAAGAGGCACTCAGAGGCGGGACAGCTACCGTAAGTGGGTGCTAAGCGCTGAGTGGCACTTAAGCCATGAGACACGCTGCTCCTCCAAGTCCTTACCAGAAATAAATTATGTGGAACAGATGATGTTGATGATGATGAAAGCTGGTCATATGGAAGGTGCTCCAAACACAGGTGATTCATGTCAGGGGATCATGTGACCTAGACATTACATGGCATTAATGCACAGGAAATGGAAAACTTGCTTCATGTGAGCTTTCTAACATATAGAATACTTTTTATTCCAGCCTTCCTCAAAGAAGTCTAGGTTTTATATATGGTTTTCTCTTCCTTGTCTTCACAACAACCCTGTGAGGTAGCCAAGGCTGAAGAAGAATGGTTGGTGAA
Source organism: Paroedura picta (assembly GCF_049243985.1). Taxonomy (NCBI): domain Eukaryota; kingdom Metazoa; phylum Chordata; class Lepidosauria; order Squamata; family Gekkonidae; genus Paroedura; species Paroedura picta. Next base: position 47,750,456 of record NC_135370.1, read on the forward strand.
CTTTATGGAAGAGTGGAACTTAGAGCCTGGGTCTGACAGAGATTTTCATGAAAGAAAATGATATTTAAGCATAGTGTGGGCTTTTCAAGTTTCCCCAAATGCCCCCTGAAATGCTGTCCCTGAAGAAATTGGTTCTCTTAGTACTCTGAAATCAGAGGCCTATGACCAGATCACTGCCCTGTTTGGCTGTGAAAATCCTCCATGGAATCAAAGCCCAAGTTGCCTAGATACTAGCTGGATCCTCTAAGTCCGGAGCATCTGCCACCCCAAGAAGTAGGGATGCCCGTCTCTGGGTGGGACCTGGGGATCCCCAGAACTATAGGTCACCTCCAGACTACAGAGGTCAGTTTGCCCTGGAGAAAATGGATGCTTTGGAGTGTGGACTCTATGACATTTCTACCCTACAGATGAGGACTCTGTCCTCCCCTTGCAAATCCCCAAGAGTTTCCCAACCTGCATCTGGCAACCCTACCACCCATCTTCTGCAAGTGGCCAGGGAGGACCTGTCAATCAAACCAGGACATCACCCAATGCCTCAGCTCCCCTGGGATGTCTCAGCAGCCCTTGCCAGTGCCCCCTCAGCCTGATGAGCCACAGAGCCCGGCTTTCCCTTGCATGGACCTCCATTTCTCCCACTGCTCCCTGGATCTCACAGTAGGGAAGGCAAGCAACTGGCACCCATCCTGCCTGCTGCTAAAGCCAAGTTTTGTTGGGCCAGCAGCACAGGGGCAGCAGGGGGGGGGGAGACCTGCTGATCCACCCTTGTAACCATTTCTCAGTGTGGTCCTCAGACCAAAGAGTTTTTCTAACCCTGCCCAAAGCACAGCCTTGCAGGGATCCTCCTCTTCCTCCTCCTCCTCCTCCCTCACTTATTCACATCGTGTTGGTTGTGCCGTTCTCAGCAGTGACCTCAGTTTTGTAGATTTCCATCACTGGAAAAGCCCATCAGAGGTGATTCATACTCTTGTTTTTATCCTTTGCTCATGATTTTATGTTGTACTTCGGTACTGCTGTGAGTCGGCCGGCTGAGCTCCATGAACGAGTAGTTGGGGCCTGTAGCAAAAGGCCCATTAATGTCTCTTCGTCACTACAGTGGGCCCCTTGAATGACTAATTCACCTGCAGGGGTGGGAGAAGTGCTCAGCGGGGTGTCTGTGTGGGAGTGAAAATGAGGTTTTGCAGACTCTGTGTTGTGCAGACTTTCTAGCTTAGGTTAGCTGAAAAGTTGGGTGAAGAGAGAGAGAAGTTAAAAGCACAAATTACTCTCTGACAATGGGATGCAAGCTGCTCTGCCTACTTGTATATACATTCGCCCTGCACTGTGCTTTGCTTGTCTATATGCAAATGAAACCAAATATTACAAATGCACCATCAATCTCCAGTGTGCTGTTATCCAAAGGAAACTAAAACTTACAGGGGTGCTCCTGGAGCACTTCACTGCTAAGTAGCATAACTACTGTTTGCCTTGCTGCAAATTGTCTTTATGTATTATTTTAAAGGAAGATGGTGTTGTGATTGGGAAAAGCCGGATGCTTCCTGTCTTCCGAGAAAACACTCTGGGAACCAAGAGTGAGGCTCCCCCTTTTCCAGCTCTGGAGGCGAACCTTCAACAGTCTTGCTGTGCTTTCCCCTGAAAAAGGAGATGGGAAGGGGGTTATTCCACTTTGTTCCTTCTCCATTTCCTGTGTCAACAACTCTCACTTTCTGTCTCTCTCTCTGTCTTTAAAAGTCCAAATAGTCCCATCCTTTCCTATCTTACTTCTCCTTGAGGAAGGACAATGGTTTGCTTTCCTCTTTTAGGTTAATTATGAGAACCTGTGCTCAGTTGTGTAACCAGATGAGGCATTAGGAGTGAAGGGTTCCATCAAGGGGGATTCCTAATTGGATCCAGAAAGCCTCCTGGTGCCAGAGGGCAAAATAATAGGCTGGAATATGCAAGATCTGTAGTGTATATCAGTGGTCCCTAACCCCGGTCCGAGGACCGGTACCGGGCCGCAGCTCCTCCTCATCCTCCTTCTCGGCTGCTGCCTAGGGGGCTGGCCTGCCACTGTGCTGCCGGCTCACCTTTGGTGCTCTCCAGTGGCCGCCATGGCTGGGGCTCTCCCTCGATGTGGCCCTGTGCAGCTGCTGCTGGCAGCGCTCCCCAGTGGGCGGAGGGAAGTCAGGGGCGCCAGTGGGAAAGCAAGTGGAGCGGGGCTCAGGCAGCAGTGATGTCCCTTGGCAAAAGACTCCCCCCCCCCCGGGCCTCAGTAAAATTGTCAGGTTTTGACCGGTCCCCGGTGATAAAAAGGCTGGGGACCACTGGTGTATATGATTCAGAAGCATATCCTACAGGGAGTATTGGAAGAGATGAGTAGTTAGCATAGTTATATTGGGAATTTCCTTATATTTTTCAAATTCTTACCTCCAGTGTCCTGATTGGCTGAACTGGAGACTTCCTGGTCCTTTGAGCACACTTCCTCCCTGCTTGCCTCCAGAACAGACGGAATGAAGACAACCAAACAGTTTGCTAGTTCGGTCTCTCTTTTCTCTTTCTATCTGTTTGATTCTTTTAAGTAGCCTTCTCTTTGCATATTTAAACCCTGCCAATCTAATAAAGCTATAGGCCAAGCTAGGGAAGCCATGCTAGTATACTTTGATATGTTGTGCTACATCATGATTGGTTGCACTATATAGGCTACAACCTAACCTCTCATGCTGCAAGAAGGTGTGCCATCTAGTACCAGGTATTAAATGTATTAGATAGAAAGTTAGCTTTTTTCAATTTTTCTGTTGCTAAGCTATAGAAGAAGAAGAGGTGGTTCTTATATGCTGCTTTTCACTACCCGAAGGAGGCTCAAAGAGGCTTACATTCGCCTTCCCTTTCCTCTCCCCACAGCAGACACCCTGTGAGGTGGGTGAGGCTGAGAGAGCCCTGATATTCCTGCTCTGTCACAGCAGTTTTCTCAGTGCTGTGGCTAGCCCATGGTCACCCAGCTAGTTGCATGTGGGGGAGCGTAGATTCAAACCCGATTCAAACCCGGCTCGCCAGATTAGAAGTCCGTACTCCTAACCACTATACCAAACTGGCTCTCGGTACGGTGTAGAATACCCCTTTTAAAACTCTGGAATAAACCTTTATATGTTTTTACAAAGGTCTGCTTTATTTATGCGCATTTAATTTCGAGGACCCAGAAGGCTTGGTGCTGTACAGGCAAGAAAGAGTGGTAATCCAGGCTTGTTAGTGAATGGGAGGGAACATGCGGGAGGCAAACTCTAATTCTTGTTATGTCATAGAGAAGCCCTCCCAGATGGGAGACAAATAATTAAAAGGTTTAACACACTCTGTGAAAGCATGCAAGCCAAGAACTGGGAGAAACTGAGTGAAGTCTGCCTTATCCAGCTTCTAGTTCAAAAATCCAAGTTTTGCTTGGATCCAATTCTCAGAAAGGAATGTCGGGGTAAACATTGTACAACCTAGTTCGTCTTAATGGCTTTTTTATTTCTCTAACATTCTGATTCTAGTTTCCTGTACTTCTGGCTCCTAGAAAATAGAGATATTGTTTGCAAATGCAGATCTGCACCCCCCCCCCAAAGATCTCAGACTGTGATAAAAAAAAACCCTTGTGCTTGGCTGTTTACCCATGCACAGACTAAATACCTGACCAAGCTGCGTGGTTAGCAGGCTGGCGAAGTGGGGAGTGTAGAGCGGTGGGCACCCTCACTTAAGCCGCCTCTAGCAGTACCTCAAATGCTGATGGCAGAGGAAGTAATAAACAATTTCACAATAGATGTAACTAAGAATGTCTTATCTCTTCTTTTAATAGAACAACCAAAACGGCCTCCAGATTAAAACCGTTTTCAAGTGAGTTTTCATCAGTGGTTGTTTTTCAATTCTTCTTGGCAGAATTTAAATAAAATATATATGGCCTTTGGCTCACAGGTACAAGGAAGTTTAGTCGAAAGTTACATTTATTGTGAAATTGTTTATTATAGTCTAGGGTAGGTTCTTTCTTCTGTTATTATACTCTTTTCGAACCGTCCTTTTTTCGTGATGGCAGAGGAAGGGCAGATAAGTTTGAGTGGCAAGTTCCCTATATGATAAGAGGGAAAGGGGTGAGTAGGGGCACAGCCATCCCTCACACATATGCCAGTCCCCTACTGCTTCTTGGAGACCTGCAGCCAAGGAGACCAGGAATGGGAGTGATGGATTACTACAGAGGGAATAAAGGGTTTTAAATAACTACAGTGCAAGTCATTGCTTTTCCAATACATCTCAGTTTGGAGATCTAATTCAATATGCATGAGATGGACAACAGAGGAATGGACAAGAGAGATTAAGACCTGAAAAATCCCTGGTAGAGATAATATTTATTTAGATATTATTTAGATACCTAACATCTGTCTAAAGCCAGAATCATCTGGAGATTTAGGCTAAGTTGGTACCAATAAGCAGATGACACTCAGTTCCATCTCACGCTATCAGCAGATCCCAGGGAGACTGTGGAAACTAAAAATAGGCATCAGGCCGTATTGGGATGGATGAGGGCTTCAAACTAAAACCGAGGGCCATTCCGCACGACTTTAATATAGCACTAGTCTTGCATTTTGTTTTCGCCACTAAAACTACGTTCCGCATGACGTCGTGGGCAATATGAGATCTCCACGGTGTGTTGGTGAGAATCCTGTCCGCTGCGTTCTGCACCAATTGCAGTTTCCGGGTCAAGGATAAGGGTAGGCCTGCGTAGAGCGAGTTGCAGAAGTCCAGTTTAGAGGTGACCGTCGCATGGATCACTGTGGCTAGGTGTTCTGGTGCCAAGTAGAGCGCTAGTAGTTTGGCTTGGCGTAGGTGGTAGAAGGCCAGCCGCACTACTCTTGTGACCTGCGCCTACATGGAGAGGGAGGCATTGAAGATCATCCCCAGGTTTCTGGCTGAGTGGGCTACTGTTAGACGCACTCCGTCCAGGTTGGGTAGGCACACTTCCTCACTTGGTCCCTTCTTAACCAGGCACAGGACCTCCATCTGTGTAGGGTTGAGCTTCAGATGACTTTGCTTGAGCCATTTTGTCACTTCTTCCAGGCATCTGGCTAAGATTTCTGGGGGGGAATCGGGGCGGTCTTCTATCAGGAGGAAGAGCTGGGTGTCATCTGCATATTGGTGGCAACCCAGCCCAAACCTCTGCACCAGCTGAGCAAGAGGGCGCATGAAGATGTTAAATAGAATAGGAGAGAGGACTGCTCCCTGTGGGACTCCACATGTGAGCTGATGACAGTTGGATACTCTCCTATTTCAACCCTCTGTCCACGACGCTGGAGGAAGGAGATCAGCCATTTGTGAGCTGTCCCCCATATCCCGGCATTGGCAAGGTGGTGAGCTAGGAGCTCATGATCTGCAGTGTCAAACCCTGCTGATAGATCTAATAGTATAAGCAGCGCTGACCCGCCTCGGTCTTGCTGGCGACAGAGGTCATCCGTCAGGGCGACTAGCGCTGTGACCACCCCACGGCAAGGCCGGAAACCCAACTGAAATGGGTCAAGGACTACGTTTCCTCCAGGAATGCTGATATCATGTGATGTTAGGGCAAATTCATAAATTCCTCAATTCTGAAGTATAAGGGAATGTTTCTAAATTGTAAATTCTATGGCTGGAGTGGCCATAGAAAGAAGAATTATGTGACTAGAATAGCAAATGAGCGTGACTTACAGGAAACCATTGACCCCATGCAGTTTGTTGCTGAGACAGCTGAATTTCAAAAAACTTATGGTTAGTTAGCTTAATGTTTTATGTGAAAACTAGCAGAAAAGCCCATTGTATGAAATATACAATGGGCTTTAGCTGCCACCCCCACCCCCTAACAGCCCCGGCAAAGCCTCACCAGTCTGCAGGGGGTGAGGGTGAGCTCGGTGGGTGCTCCTTGCCTCCCTCCCCGCCCATCCACCTGGACAGCCTTGCTGAGGCTTGGTGGGGCTGCTTGGGCTGGGACCGCTTTACCTGATTGCCGCCTCTTCATGCGGCTGGAAGGCAGAGGGGAAGGTAGTCGGCGTGTCCCCTACCTGATTAGTCCTCTGGGATCAGGGAGGTGGTTAGGGACGGACTATCACCTGCTTGATTGGTGCTCTGGGACGAGTGATACTCCAAGGGCCCATTCAGGTAGGCAATGAGTCCTATCTCCTCCTACCATCCCTTTCTGTCTTTATTTATGGTACAGATGTGTTATGTTTTGTGTGTTCTTTTTAAATATTTTATCTGTTATGGTAAACAGCATATGTTCAAACAGTGCAAACAGGCACCATTTTGCAAAACACATTTTTGGAAAAGGGGAAGGGAGCAAAGCATGATGGGAAGCTGCCTATGTGGGTCTCAGTGGGAAACCATGTCATGAATTTCAGCCTGGGAGATGAGCGGAGAAAAGCCCAAAGGTGGAAACGCTAGAGTCAACTAACAGCAACCAAAGGAAATCCAAAACAAGGCTTAAAAGATATGTTTCCTAATGTGGAAACGTTCTTTCTGTTGGCACAAGAGGCAATGTAGGATAGTTTCCATTTCCCCTTTTCTGTGCAGCCACGCCCATTGCATGGCTTTTCATCCAATGGGTCCCCGAATCCTTGGCACTTTATTTTTCAGGCGGGTTGGCACTTTATTTTTCAACAGGTGGTTGCTGGGAGAAAGAGAAGGTTTGAAAAAGCCAACTCTTCCAAGATCTTCTGTTGATGCTACTTGAAGCTAGCTGAGGTATGCTGTGGTGATAAATAATAACATAATCCCTGCAAGTCATTAAAGTATACAGTATATAATTCCTGAAACCCTTCCTTGATATTAGTTTAACATTCTTCTCTTGTCAACTGACAGCTGGGGGAATTAGCCAGCTGTACAAGAAATGAAAGAGTTTAAGTGCCCGTTTCAGTCATGAATGAGCACATTTCAATAGGAAAAAAGCGGAAGTTCCCATGAAATAAATCTGCTTGGGGTTTGCGCTGAATGCTAATAATAGGCATCTTTCTTTCTATAATTGTGTACAATCCCAGAAATGAAAAAAAACCCACTTCTCTCAGCATGACTCTTTGCTGTCAGGTATTTTAATGGACTCAATGCTTTTAAATTTGGTTCTTACAGAAAGAGTTTTGATATCACTTTTTGAGTTCACGGAGGAAAAGTGGTGTTAGGTCAAAGAGTACGTCGTTCAAAGAGTGCCTTTGCTTTGCTCTGGGATCCTCCGTGATGCAAGTCGGTGTTTGTTTGTTTGCTGCAAAGGGTGGAAAGACTGGAATCGAATTCTGCTTTCACCTAGCATGTTTGTTTAGTGGAATTTTTCTAATGTCTCTTTCCTTGGTGCAATAAAATCAGAGTCCAGTAGCACCTTTAAGACTAACAAAGATTTATTCAGGGCGTGAGCTTTCGAGTGCAAGCACTCTGTCAGAGGAAGTATACCATATTGTATGTCGCTCAGAGCCGGGTTATGGACAGTATAAAAACCCAATAAATAATTATATGAAATAAATAAAGGTGACTGCAGTCAGGGCTAATCCAATCCAGTTCCGAGGTATCCATCATTCAGCAGTGGTTCCACATGTCATGGGCTGTGTCCTTTCCTGCTTGGCTGCCAAGAGACAGACTTGGGGGGAGGGGGGCACGTGGGACCAGGACTCTCTGGGGTTCCTTTCCAGGAGGCGGACAATATGGGGTGAAGTCAAATTCATAACATTGCTTTACACTCACCCTGCAGTTGAGTGATTGGTGACTGGTCACCTACCTTTTCCTTTGGGCCTCCTTCACGTGTTGGCACAGATGAAATTGCCCCCCTTGTCCCACCCAGGGCTCAAAACCCATGGCCTCTTGCTCTGTTGTCAAGGCTACGCAAGCTAACACTGATAGGCTGCACAAGTATGACCAGGTGCCTAGTTTATTTATTTATTTAGATTTATATACCGCCCTCCCCGAAGGCTCAGGTTTGGTAGGTTCTTCCATATTTTCCCTTCCTCTGTTGTTCCAGGTGAGTGGGGGTCCACCCCTTTGTTCCAGCCTGTTCTATACATTCCAGAACCCACGCTTGAGATCTCCCTGAAAAGTACTTTCCTGAGGGACACCTTGTTTGGGGATCCATAACTAAAGATGCCTTGCTATTTTGAAGTTTCTAGGACCCTGGGGGGCTGCCGTACAATGTCCCAAACTTCCAGAACTTCAGCTCAACAGAGGGACGAGACTTTCCTGATTTGCGCCCATTCTGATTTACAAGGCTAAAAAAGATTACACAGGAACCTGGAAATCAAAATCATTGTGTTTCAATTTGATTTAGCTTAGAAGGCTTTTGTTTATCAGGCGTGTGTAAAAATCTGTAGCTGACACTGTTTTCTAGATGAGCATTTGGCATAGAAATGCTGCCTTTCAAGAGAATACTGAATAGCTGATCTCAGCACATGGCCGCTGCCTTTCTACAGCAACGTGAAAAGGTTCTTTGTGTGCTTTTTGCCTTCGGGCAGAGAGGAAAAAAACACTTGAACTTCTAAATTTAAGGGGGCAGAGGGAATACTTTGGGGGATTGAGAATATTTCTTTGAACAATCGGATCGTCACAGATTGTGTGGAAATACATAATCTGGGACAATCTGATTCTCTCTGGTGGCTGCTATGCCAGGGGCCACCACCATCCCCACAGCTGCTTCGTTCTGGCATGAAGCAAGGAGGGACTCTCGGCCTCAAACGGGGCCAGGCATAGAAGTGGAGGGAGGCAGCAGCATGGCCTAGCTAGCGAAACAGAGGTGAGAGGACAGGCCATCAGATAGCCAGATGGAGGGTGCTGATGGTGGAGAGGTCTCTGTGTTGGAGGAAGAGGGCAAGGAAGAAGACAAGGACCCCTGTGATAACAAGGAGGAGACCGAAGGAAGAAAGCTTGACGAGGTAAGCCAGAGTTTCCTCCACTCATCCATACTCCTGGCAATGGGGTTGGACTGTCCAGGCCCAACACTGATCCCTATTTGCTACACTGCCTGTCTTCCACGCCCGGCCCCACCACCAGGGGGTGCAGGAGGAATAGGTGTGGAAGACGGGCAATGGAGGCAGTGGTGGCGGAGCGAGTGGGGCTCAGTGCCAGGCATGGACAGCTCCCTCAGCCACCTGTCTTCCATGCCCATTCCTGCTGGTGGGGCCGAGTGCAGAAGATGGGTGGCAGCTGGCCGGGCCCAGCACTGAGTCCTGCTCACTCCGCCCCCCCTCTTCCATGTCTGGCCCTGCTCCCAGGAGTGCAGGTGAGTGGGGGCGGGCACTCTCACTCACCTCATCAAGCTCTCCTCCTTTGGTCTCCTCCTTCTCCTTGTCATAGTCATCCTTGTCTTCTTCCTTGCTGTCTTCCTCCAATACAGACACTGGGTGAGAAGAATGGGGGGCGGGGGTGGGACAGACACTTCATGTCTGTAGTCGTTTCTGTTTCTCTCCAGCCCCCCACAAATGGCATAAGATATGCTTCAACATAAAAAAATGAATACTATATAAAAATCATACCCATATTACATCAAGTGTACATACCTTGGCATATTCACATATTTGTCATCTCCCCGTCCCCACCCTTAGTTGGAACATTTCTGTGCCCAGATGTTCTTGAACCCCAAAGGGGGATCATGGATTTCTTGGTAGGATGGTCAAGAGGGAGGTGAAGGAACTGGGTGATCAGAGAAAGGAGGTTTGCTTGATGGCAAATGTGGGCTTTCCATTACACAGGGTCTGAAATGGCTGTGAAATCAGGCCTTCTGCTCCGTTTTGCTATGAATTTATGGATGCTAATTATGAATAGAAAAAAATCATTCCATGTTATCTGACTTGCAATTCCATTGTTTCATGTCTAAGAGGAAACAAGTGATGAATTTCTTTGCAAGTGGGTCCTGAAGAGGAGCATCTTAAATTTAGAAGGGAGCCCTACATTCAGTGTTTGAGGACGATTGTACTACATGCTTGCAAATATCACTGAAAAGACATGTTCATGTAGTATAGTGGTAAGATTGCCAGGCTAAGGGCCAAAGAGTTGGGTCCACATTCCCCACAGTTTCAGCGTATTCGGGAATAAAGCAGAACCCTTTTGGGCTTGGAATGCTACTGCCAGGGTTAGGAAGGGCTCTTGTTCCATCCCCACCCTCGCAGCTGTTTACCATGCCAAATGTTTATCTGTGTGTGTTTGTTGTTCCTTTTGAACAGAATAGTATATGTAGAATAGCAAAATGCTGTGTTTCAGCACAGGAAAATGTCTGGGTGGGAGGCAGGACCCCCCCCCCCCACACACACACACAGCGGAAGGTGTACAGAACTGTAGGGAAGCTCTCAAGTAAAGCAGAAGTGTGCTGAGTGCCACCCAGGAAAGATCCCTGTTTTTTCCCTTGTAGTTCTATATACTATGTTCTGCATGCTATGTACTGCACATGTAAGATGGTACCACACTTTCAGGGTACAGATGGCAAGGATTAAACACAGCAAGCCAGATTGTCTCTGTGGAGAAATGAAGATATTATGGGAAGAGGTGTGAAATGTCTGTTTGACAAAATGAACACTCATGGTAGTGACAGGCTGGAAGAGACATAATTGCAGTGCCTTCAAAAGTCCTGAGTTTGTGGCTCCAAACAGTTATACACAGTAATTAGCCTCTGTGGGTGAAACCAGAGAAGCTGAAGATGTAGGACCCTAAGTACCGGGACCACCTTGGCCTCGGCGCCATTGACTTTCATTGGAATCCCTGCCTCCCCACCTTTCCCGGGGCCTGGGGGAATGTGGGTGTAAGTTACACCCCTCACACTTCCAAGGTGGCTCAGGGAGGGTCTTCCCTGACTCCCCTCCAATTTTCAAAAAGATTAGACAAAGGGGTCCAATCCTAAGAGCTCAAAAAGAGGTGCCCCCATCTGCCCCATTATATCCAATGGGACAGACTCTCCATTGGATATAATGTAGAGATGGGGGTGCACCCTTTTGGGAGCCCCTAGGATTGGACCCCTGGTCCAATCTTCTTGAAACCTGGAGGGGAGTAAGGCAAGATCCTCCCTGAGCTACCCTGGAAGTGTGAGGGGTGTAACTTACACCCACATTCCCCCAGGCCCTGGGAAAGGTGGGGAAGCAGGAATCATGGCTGCCAAGTCGAACTCTTTAAATTTTAAAGGGACCACACCACTTTAAATGCAACTTCTGCTTTCCCGCCTTTCTTATGGTTAGTTACACCCCTCTAACCTTCGGGAGGCAGAGTTGGGTGTCATCTGTATATTGATGGCACCCAGGTCCAAATTAATTCATGCGCCATCTTGCTCAACTGGTCCAGGGATTTGGAGAGTTGGGTGTCATCTTACGTTAATTAACGTGGAGGATAGCACTGCACCCTGTGATGCTCCAAAAGGGAGTTGACAGCGACGCCTTTGCTTATCGTCCACAGTGATCCTCTGAACGCAACCCTGGAGGAAGGAGTTCAGCCAATGAAGGGCTGTCTCCCATATTCCAGTGTTGGTGAAGTGGTGAATAAGAAGCTCGTGGTCTACCATATTGCCTTTGGGCTTGATCCAGAGAGTACAGCTGGTCCAAAACGCAACTGCTACGGTCCTCACAGGTACATCTTGGAGGACCCACATCCAGCCAGTGCTGAAGCAGCTGCATTGACTGCCAGTTATTTTCCAGATCAGGTTCAAGATTCTGGTTTTGACCTTGAAGGCCATCCGTGGTCTGGGCCCAGTGTATATGTGGGAGTGCCTGTCGCCCTATGCCCTCCGCAGGGCTTTACGCTCTGTGGGTGCTAACCTTTTGGTCGTCCCTGGCCCCAGGGAAGCTCGCCTGGCCTCGACCAGGGCCAGGGCCTTTTTGGTCCTGGCCCCGACCTGGTGGAATGAGCTCCCGGAAGAGCTGCAGGCCATGTGGGAACTTCCAGCATTCCAGAGGGCTTGTAAGACGGAGCTCTTCGGCCAGGTCTATGGTTGAGGCTGGGCAACAAGGAGATCATGCCTCCCCTCATAAAATGGCGGTAGCAAGCTCCATCAGTGCCCCTCCACCTCCCTTTTTAGATGGGATCTGGGACTTAGTCTAGGATGAGTTTTTTCGCCACAACTCTTGGTCGATAGGCTATTTTATTTGTATTAATTTTTACTGTTTTAGGGGTTTTGGGGGGATTTTATGTGATTGTAATAAATAATAGATAAACATAATAAACATAACAATAATAATAATAATAATAATAATAATAATAATAATAATAATAATATCAAATGTTGCCGTGAGGTCTGGGAACACGAGCAGCGCCGACCCACCTCGGTCCAGTTGGCCATGAAGGTCATCCATCAGGGCGACTGGAGCCGTTTCAACCCTGTGGCTAGGACAGAAACCAGACTGGAAAGGATTGAAAACCGAAAGGATCTGTAGTGTAATGGTAGCTAGGAAGCAAGCCAGAGTTCTTCAACTCTATATTGTACATGTTTATTATGCCCTTTGATTTATTATCTTCCGGTTGTAATTTTTCTTTTGGCTGCCATTGAGTGTAGGTAACTGGTAAAATAGTAGCAATAATCCCTGGCATTTTTATAGGCCTTTACATCTTCAAAGTGCTTTATGGACGTTAATTAATGGACTGTTATCTTTGGAACCCATTTGGTCTTATAGTCACAATTACAGAGCCTTGTTAGTTTAAGCACAAACTTTTCTCTCCTTCTTTCCACCACCCCTATCCCAAAGCTCTTATCTGGAATATGACAGTTTTATAGAACGTGTCTGTTCTGTTGATACAGATAATGTGATATATACACATAATAAAGAAGGGGATACAGCTATATAGCTTTAAAAACAACCTTTCATATGTTTAATACACATGTGACTGAATAAAACCTGTAGCCTATTCAAAAATGTTAGTTGTAATGGGAATTCAATATGAATTCAATATGAAGTCCCACTACCAAAAATTCAATATGAATTCACACTACCAAAAATTGTGGTTACACATTTGAGACAGGAGCCACACTGCGGGAAAATGGCTCACCACCAGATTGCTTATGGAGAGTCAGCATACTAACCCTGAAGCATTCCTCACAGTGGTGGTTGTTTAGAGCAGTGGTCCCCAACCTTTTTATCACTTGGGACCGGTCAACGCTCGACAATTTTACTGAGGCCCGGGGGGGGGGTAGTCTTTTGCCAAGGGATATCGCCACCACCTGAGCCCCTGCTCTGCTTGCTTTCTCACCGGTGCCCCTGACTTCATGCCGCCTGCTGGGGGGGGGGCGCTGCCAGTAGCAGCTGTGCAGTGCCACGCCAAGGGGGAGCCCCAGCCATGGTGGCCGCTGGAGAGCACCAAAGGTGAGCCAGCGGCAGAGTGGCAGGGCAGCCCCCGAGGCAGCAGCTGGGGAGGAGGACGAGGAGGAGCCACGGCCCGGTACCGAATGATCCACAGACCACGGTTGGGGACCACTGGTTTAGAGATACTCAAGCTGGCAAGCCTTCCTCACATATTATCTGTATAATAAATTTTAAAAAATGATGTCCCAGATTTTTGATATGCTTTGTATGGGACATTAGAATTAATCCTCTCTCTTCCTCTTCTCTGAGTTGCCCAATCATCTTTGGGACTGCTGCTGCCAGTTCTTTCTTAAATTCTGCCCATCAACAGCTGTCTCCCCAACAGCTGGCAACCGGGATGTGTGGGGAAGTACCATCAGCATGTCAGTGTTTTGTCATGGTGTTATGTCACAGAAATTCCAGAAGTGATACCTTCCCTCTCTAGAATTTGCTGGATATATTGCTGGTGATTTCTGAAGAGGCATGGCATTACTCACAAGTTTGCTCTGGAAGTTTTCTAATGATGTATCGGTGGAGATTTTTTTTGCCTCATTTTTATCCCACTGGCTAATGGAGCAGCAATGGGGAGAGGATATCCTGCCTCCAACATCTACCAGAGAACCCTCATATCAGACTTGCCTCTAGCTCATTCTTCTCTACATTTAACTTGACTTCCTGGGTATGCTTGTTCTTCGAAGAAGAAATACAAGATAGAGGAGATCACTGTGTCCTCTGACCTCATGTTTCAGTTCTCATTCCTGATTTATATAATGTCCTGCTTTTGTCAAATCTAAGCTTCTGTATATTTTTTCTGTTCTGACACGGATAGACCAAGATAGCCTTATCTCATCAGATTGTGGTAGCTAATCAGGGCTGGTCTTGGTCAGTATTTTGATGGGATCCCACCAAGGAATACCAGGGGCTTTTCCGCACATTGGGCATTATTGTGTGAAGCCTGCTATATGGCAAAGTGTGAGAAATAATAGTGACTCACTGGCACTCCACACTTCTCGAGCTGTCTCGAATGTTCCTGGGCCCTTTTCGTGCATCTTATACTCCTCACTCACTGCTAGAAACGCGAGAAGAGAGAGCAAGGCACTTCAGTCTTGTGCGGTTTGGCCTGCCTACCACTGTCCCCAACCAACCCCCACATGTGCCTCTATGAAGATTCGGATAGGCATTTAAACAAATAAGTCTATTAAAAAAAATTGTGAATGAGACCTTGGGGTACTTGTGGATTGTAAACTAAACATGAGCAGGCAGTGTGATGCAGCGGTAAAAAAGGCAAATGCCATTTTGGGCTGTATCAACAGGGGCATCACATCAAAATCACAAGATGTCATAGTCCCATTGTATACAGCAGTTGCCAGAAGTTCATGTGTCAATCAGCCAGTATCTAACATGGTGTTATCTGACAAAGGGAGTTCAAACCCTTATTCCACAATGGAAACTCACTTGGTGACTTTGGACCAGTAACTCTATCTTAAGTTTCCCAATTTCCTGGAAGAACAATGGCTTTCACATTTCCCAGCTCTTGCTTCCCACTGCTGTTCCTGTACCTTTTAGAAGAAAAATTACAATAGAAAACCACAGATTTTCACCAATTCCTAGGGTGCACTGATGTTGTTTCTAAGTTTTCCAAGGAAGTGACATCACACTATGATCTTTTTCAAATATATATATTTGAAAAAAGATATATACTCTTTGGCTTTACCATAGAGTTTCCAATGTTTCCTAGAGAGGCTATATGTTGACTCCATTTGGTCTTTTGTTTTAGTTTCAGGGTCCCCAACATGTTGAGCAGAGTACGATTGAATCTTTCTGGCTGTGGGTTGCCACAGTAATGAGATGTCATCAACCAACAATGACCTCCCATTTTCCCTTCCCAAGATTCTTGCTGATTGCCATGCCATGCCTCGCAAGCCACAAGAATTTTATGAGCAGAAAAAGGAAAACCATGTGTGCTATTCTGAGTTCCTTTCTAGGAAAGACAAGAGAGAAGTGCACTTGATATAGAGATGTGATCTTCTTCTTTGCATAATTTTAGGACTTAAGCATCAGTTTTTCCAAAAAGTGTTTTTCATTTGTGCTGAAACTTGTCACAATTAGGGACATCCTGAAATAATTCTAATTCAGCTTGACAACAGTTTTTTTTTTCAAAAATTTAAAACATTTTTTTGTCAGAGTCATTCTTAGTTGTCAGCATAGTATGCTTTACTCTTCAAGCTTTCCTTAACTACAAACCTTCTTGCTCCTTGTAGTTGGTGGAGCATTGGAAAATGAGAAATCCCAGAGGCAGCATTCTGAATTCTGAGGCTCCACAAAGCTACCTTGAACGTAGTGAGATTCTTTTCTAACCTAGCTAAAATGGTAGTGTGATGCCATGAAAGTTGATGCCTTTGTGAACATTATACTGTTGACACCTTTTTGGCATCTCTTTTGCAGAACTGCTGAGGCCCAGTTAGTCAACTGCTTTAAAACAACCCACTTTTATTGCTTTGCCATGGAATAAACATAACACTGCTTATCAAAATGACAGAAAGAATAATTGCAAATGGGCTTTTAAAACATCTGTTGAGCCAGTGTGTTGTCATGGTAGTGTCCGACTAGGACCCAGGAATCTCAGGCTCCAATCCCCAGCCTTCCAAGGAAGCTAGCTGGATGACTTTAGACCAGTCACACTCTCAGCCTAGCTTACCTCACTGGGTCATTGTGAGGATAAAATGCAGGAGAGGAGAACTCCATAAGGTGCTTTGAGTTGCCAATGAGGAGAAAAGGCAGAGTAGAAATGAAGTAAATATATATTTTTCTGTTTTATTCCTTTTGGTCACACTCAGTGTAAGAATGGCTACAAATGTGTGAGATGCTGCCGCCGTTGTAGGGGTTTGGCTTGGATGGGGGCAGAGGTAACCTAGGAAGAGGCGATGAGCATCAGCTATATTGATTGCAGCCTTCTGTATCACAGGGAGCCTGGAGCAAGCCTTCCCTCTTCATGGTACTGCCCAAGAAGTTGCTTGGGTAAGGATTCAGTCCATCAGAGATGCCAGTCCTCTGGTGGGACCTGGGCATCCCCTGGAATTATAGCTCATCTACAGGCAACAGAGATCAGTCCCTCTGGAGAAAATGGCTGGAGGGTGGACTCCATAGCATTATGCTCCACTGTGGTCCCTCCCCACCCCTAGTCCCACCCGCTCCCAGCTCCACCTCCAAAGTTGCCAGGTGTTTCCCAACCCAGAACTGGCCATCCTGATTATCTTTCTTTTTCTTTTTGGGGGTGGGGTGGTCAGACTGATTAGAGTAGCGATCCCCAACCTGTGGGCCGTGGACCACATGTGGTCCTTCGACTAATTGGAGGTGGGCCCCGAAGGATGCCTTCTCCCCCCCTCCCGGTCCTTTACTTCATCCCCCCCCCCAGCCCTTTACAACACACTTCATTGTTGTGGCGTGTCTGTATCTTATTTTGAAGGGATGTTTAAACATTACCATAGCGATCAGAGAGTGTTAGGGCGGTGGTTGAGAGTAGAGGAGTAAACTACCCCCCCCCACCGGGCCTCAGTAAAAGGCGTTGAGTAGTCCCCAGTGATAAAAAGGTTGGGGACCACTGGATTAGAGTATCTGGTGGTGCTGACTCTACTTCTTGGGATTTTTGTTTGATTATGTGGTTGTGAAATTGTTCCTATACCGAATAAGCATTTTGTTGCCTGTATATGGAGAAGGCAGGTCTGGGTGCCCTTTACTGTTCCCACTAAGTGAACAAGTATATTGAGTAGTAGAATTTGCTTGGAGGCGTGGATTTTACTGAGCCGTGTTATACTCTGATTAAACTTGATTCAGTAAAATGTTGATTTAAATTATGATATAAATTTGATTCAGTGAATTTGATGTCATTTTGATGGAGGGATTATCTTGATTCAAAGGCTATCTAAGAAAATTTCAATCCGGTAATAAATTGCTTCATGGGGTCGAATGTTGCTAAGTTTATGATGCATATATATAAAGGGAAATAACCAGACCCACTCTTTCTAAAAGAGGTTTTTTTTCCCTCTGTTGAACTTGCTTCTTAAAATAAAAAGAGGAAAAAAAAAACCAGCCCTAAAAAGTCAAGGGGGAAAAGATCATATTTGAAACAATGAATGAAGCTCAAAGAGAAAAACTAATCTATAACATTGCTTGAGCATACTTGGCTTCTTTCTATACTTGATCCATCAGTTTTGTTAATAATTGACTTTTCTTTCCAGGGATCAGCAGATTCATACACAAGCAGGCCATCAGATTCTGATGTGTCTCTGGAAGAAGACAGGGAAGCAATCCGCCAGGAGAGAGAACAGCAAGCCGCTATTCAGCTTGAAAGAGCAAAGGTGCCCCCTTTTCTTTTCCTTTCTAGAAGGAAGATGATCAAAGGGATGGGGGATCAGATGGAAGGTCTGTCAAGCTATGTTTGAATACGAAACTAGTAACTACCTTTGCTGATGGAGATCTCCTTGTATTTATTGAGAGACGATGGCATGTTCCATTATTAACATGCCAGCAGACATTTCTGAAATGTGTTTTTCCCAGGTAAGGGGTTGGATCCTACAAAAGATTTCTACATCCTCCTTCCTGCTGCAAACATCTGACCCCCCCCCCCAAGCTATTCACTGTTCTCCAAGAGTAGCAATGGAGGGTGGAGGGAGGCAAGAAAGTCAGTCTATGTACACAAATCCAATGTGGGATTAAGATTCCAGTACAGAGTCTTGTCTATTTCAAGTAAACTGCAATCAAAAGGAGGGCCGCCCTTCACAGCAACAGCATGAAGAAAAAGTCAGTTAATTGTGATACAGTGTCAGGCAGAGAGAACCATGATATTTTACAACAATGCTCCATGTTTACACTAGGGGAAAACTATGTATGCATAGGGAAGAGAAGCCACATAAATGTGGGAAGGTTTATATACTGCATACATCCTTTGAATCAATGTGGACAGTTGTCTTGGCCAATGGAACAAAATGGCTCCTCATTTATGGACCACTTCACAAAAGAAGAAGAAGAGTTGGTTGGAAAGTCCTTTTGGCTCATACCAATTTGAGGAATTTTGTCATTCAGCATGGGGCAGTTGCTTCAAAGCAGTTCATGAAAGCTACAAATAAATGTACAGAGAATAAGATCTGTGGCTATCATACAAGTTGGTAACAATGGACATGATTTTCCTTAGCCTTAAAACCTGATAAGAAGACCAATAGTACACTCAGGGCTTTCTGCATGCTTGAATTATTCCTGATTTTCTTGGGAGTAAATTCAGAAGTATTGCATTGGGCTTGGGCATGGTTTTTCTGTATGTTTGCCTTCTGCATTTTCACAGTTGTGGAGAGTCTATTTTCTTCTTTAAATAACCAGCATTTTCAAGGCATCACCATGGCATCACAGCACCTTCCCCCTTAATTTTTGCACATTTTATATTGATATTTTTAAAGCACTAACATTTCAATATATGTTAGCTGCTTTGGGATTCCATTTGATATTTTAAAAACCTCTTCTTCTTCTTGGTGTAGTGGTTAAGAATGGCAGCTTCTAATCTGGCAAGCTGGGTTTGATTCCCCACTCCTTCTCCAAATGCAGCCAGCTGGGTGACCTTGGGCTCATCACAGCCTGATAGAACTCTTCTGACCAAGCACTAATATCAGGGCTCTCTCAGCCTCACCTACCTCACAGGGTGTATGTTGTGGGGAAAGGGAAGGGAAGGCGAATGTAAGCCGCTTTAAGACTCCTGGTAGAGAAAAGTGGGTATAAAAAACAACTTTTATTCTTCTTATATCAATATAGTATTGTAATGGTAGGCCAAGCAGTTTTCTGAATTCTCAGCTTTTGTTTTAATATAAAAGTAAGTCTCGTTTACATTCCCTCATGGAGACATGCCTTTTCCCTTATATCTCCTTAAGGGATAGAACTAGAGATTTACTTAAAAAAAATGAAAGCCAGGAATTCAAAGAACCTCATAAAACCTATAATTACAATGCTCCAGTGATATATTGATATTTTTGTGCCATTTAAGGAAAAAGAAATCACTTGTCTGGGGCGGGGGGAGGTGACTATGACAGTCCATTCAGTCGACTGGAGGTGGGTTGGTATGGATCAACAAACAAAACTGACAGAAAACATGAGGAAAAAGGCAACTTAAAATTGGAAGAGGAATGGAAAATTCTTGGGGGATGGGGATAAAGAAAGAAAAAGTGAAAACAAAAGGCACAGAAATGCATGCAGAAATCGGGATTTATTGCTAGCTGACTTGAGCCAACCGTGAAGGGGGGGCTATTATTATTAGTAGTAGTATTAGTATCATCATCGTCATCATTATTATTAATAACTTACACAATAGGGGGGCAGACCCAACAACAACAAAACATGCAGAAAATCCCTATTTGTTGTGGCATGGGCTGTAGCATGAGAGCATTGTGTTAGATAAATCACTGATCTTGCACAATAAAATCAGAGTCCAGTAGCACCTTTAAGACCAACAAAGGTTTATTCAGGACGTCATTCTGACGAAGAGTGCTTGCACTCAAAAGCTCACGCCCTGAATAAATCTTTGTTGGTCTTAAAGGTGCTACTGGACTCTGATTTTATTGTGCTACTTCAGACCAACACGGCTACCCATTTGAAGCACCAATCTTGGTCACTGACATCTTAAACTTGTTGCCTGGAGGTGAACATTTCCATTAAATTGGTGGAATGTCTTGATATACAGCAGACACCCATAGATGGGGGCACAAGCCAGATGTGTTCCACTTAGCTTCAGCAATGCCAGAGTTGCTTGGCACTCCCTGACAAGCTAGCAGATCAGAGCAGTGTTAGAATTTGCAGTTTTGGATGGTGGCTGTGCTTCAGAAAGAGCTTGACAAGCAACAAAGGCATCTTTTTATGAGGGAGTTAAATAGGAGTCTTTTCATAACAAAAATACAAAATTACATGCCAGATCTTTTTGGACCGTTTTTCTACCACTCTCTGGGCAAATACTGCAGCGGTTTGAACATGCCCTTTGCGTTGGTTCACAAATTCATAAAAGCTACTGCAGTGTCCGGTTATGGCTTGTACATGTGAATCATACCACGTGCGTATCCATTCAAATGCGATATGGGGTATTCTGAAGTTACAGTCATGGGCGAGTGAAAGTGTATAGACAGAGAAATATTCTGGCCCCACTCCAGCTCTTACAAATCATCACTATAGCTTGTAAGTACCTGCACATTTTTTAGTGCATGTGTGCAAGCTTTGGTCATACTATTGAGTTCAGTGGCAAATGCTGATCTCACATTCCAGACTTACTTGTTTGCAAGTGATATGGAATGAGCTGTGGGGGAGGGGTGACTGGAGAGCACAATCCTCCACCTCCCTCTGTGTTACCCTTCTCAGACTGTAAGTTCCGAATGGCCCTAATGGGCTTTGGTAGGGCCAATTCTCACAGTTGCCAGTAGGGTTGCCAATCTCCAGAAGGTTGAGGAAACAGAAAAACAAGGTTGAAGCAGTGGAAAAATTGTTGGAGGCCAAAGGAAGCAAAGAGCAACACCTCTTCCATAGAGAAATTTCTTCATGGGAATTTCTTCAATGTTAAGGGAAACTATGCTAATGTGACCAGATTGTCCCACTTTTGGAGGGACATCTGGGGGTACCTGGCAAAATGTACTTACGTTGAAATTAAAAAATATATATTATTACAATACTATTTTTGCGTTCTATGCATTCTGTGAAACTTTTTGTTGCTCCGTATGAACCAAATTTTTAATCAAGAACACCCCCCCCCCCGGTCAATGGTGTCCCGCTTTACCAATGTTAAAATCTGGTCACCTTAAACTATGCTCAATATTTCTTTATAGTGCCATACAGGAAATTTTTAAGCAGAGTCTAGATAGCCATCTGACGGAGAGGCTGATTCTGTGAAAGCAAAGGGGTGGCAGGTTACAGTAGATGAGCGATTGGGATGTGAGTGTCCTGCATAGTGCAGGGGGTTGGACTAGATGACCCATGAGATCCCTTCCAACTCTATTATTCTATGATTCTAGGTGTTTACAAAAGTTAGGATCAATTTAGATCCTTTCCATCTTAATTGTTAACATCTGTATGGCACTATAAAGCAATGTTGGGCATAGCTTCCCTAAGCTCCTATGAAGAAATTTCTCTATGGCAGTGGTGATGTGCGTAACTTTTTGCTTGTTTTGCCCTCAGACTTTTTTTTCATTGCTTCAGCCTCCAGAAGGTGGCTGGAGAGCTCCTGGGATTCGAACTGAGGTCCAGGTGACAGGAATCAGTTCCCCTGGAGAAAATGGTTACTTCAGAAGGTGGACTCAATGTCGTTATACCCCATTGAAGTTCCTCCCCTCCCCAAACTCCATTCTCCTCACAGTCCACCATCCCTCCAAAATCTTCAGGAGTGCCCCACCCTTGATCTGGCAGCCCTAGTTGTGACTAAAACACAGAGTTATTGGGTGATATTCACAGTTTCTAAACTGAAATGATGAGGGAACAGAAGCCTTCAAAATCATATTGTGGCTACTGAAGCAGCCAGAGACTACCTTGCTCATATATTAATTCCTGTGCAAGGTCAGCTTCATGGTTTCAGGCAGCTAGTTTTGCAGAACCCCACTTTACAAATGCAGCCTCAATCTCTAGCTCAGCCTTTTTCAACCTTTTGACCATGGAGGAGCCCCTCAAATATTTTTGCAGCCTTCAAGGAGCCCTGGAACCAGGCCAAAAGTGATGTCAGTAGCCATGAGGCCCATTCTGCACATGTTGATAATACACTTTCAGTGCACCTTAGAAGTAGATGTTGCTGTTCTGCACAGGAAAGTACAGCTGCAAAAGCAACCAGAAAGTGCATTATCCAACATGTGCAGAATGGGCTTCAGCCACAATAGAGGAAGACTGAGGGGAGAAGAGAAAGGAAGCAGTTGGAGGAAGGAGTAGGAGTCCAGGCACTGCCCCCTTTCCCAGGCATAGTAAGCACATAAGAACACCACCCCCAAGTCAATGGAAGCGGCTGGTTCCCTGCTCTCATGATAGTGCCAGGAATAGCTTGTGGCTGAGCCCATTAAGGCAGGATATAGGGGGAGCTCTCACAGGGCCACCTGGTCTAGCAAAACAGAGGTCCTGAACCAGCCTCTGTTGGGAGGAGGGCTAAAGTTTTGTTCCAAAAACTACTGACAGTCCATTGTAGAACATATATAGCCTGGTAACCAGATAACCGCCTTTTGTTCTAACGCCATCCCACCCCTTGTGCAACCTGTTACTGTTTCCTCTCTACTCCCAAGTATAATATAAATGTATTTTTGTTCCCAGTCAAAACCAGTAGCATTTGCTGTTAAGACTAATGTGAGCTACTGTGGTGCACTGGATGAAGATGTTCCTGTACCGAGCACTGCCATCTCCTTTGATGCCAAGGATTTTCTACACATTAAAGAGGTAACAACGCAATATAATTATTCCTCTTACCTGCCAATGGCTTGGAGCCTGAACAAGTTAGCTTTTGAACCATGCAGGACACAAAACTGAAACAGAAAAGCTGCCAGGACTTCACAGAGCATAGTGTTTGATTAGAGAGGGTGGCATCCCAGGTCATTCATCCTGATCAAAGTCTTCGATGGCAAAGAGGTTATATATTAAGTGAGCCTGAAATTCTTTCCCCGTGAACGTGCCATCTGGGCTGATATTCAGTCAAAGGAATATTCCACCAAATCTTGTTAAGAATGCAGTAGTTGAACGAAGCACAAGAATGTGGGTGTGGCTGAAATAGGCAGAATGACGTGTGGAGCCATGCAGCGTTTATGGCTTTCATACAATGATTGACATCCCTGTCATATCATTCTACATCAGCTACTTTTAGGTATTTGTTTGTTCATTTCAGCATTTATGCCCAGCTTGTCTCCCCAAAGGGGACCCAAAGTGGCTTACAACCCTCCCAAAAGACATTGTACTCATAAATCTATAAACAACAAAACAGCTCCACAACAAAAAACTATATATTTGGCTGGTCCTGGACTCATATGCTGGCTCCTCTGAAGGCCTGGGCTGTGAGCCATGAGTTAATTAATTAATTAATTAATTTATTTATTTAGATTTATATACCACCCTCCCCGAAGGCTCAGGGCGGTATATAAGAGCCAAAGGGCCAAGAGCCTGTCAGCTAGTGGCCAAAGGCATGGGTCATGTCCACACTTTATAAATACCTGAAATGGAAGTGGCGGATGGGACCTATTGTCAGCAAAATGGTGCAGCTGGTAAAGATGTTCTTCCGCTCTTTTCCTTCCTGTTTTAAATTCAATGCTCTGATTTAGGAATGTTGACACTCTTATTTTAATAGGCTATTAGTTATTCTGGAAGAGCACCAAATATCTGTTTCCCTGCTCAGAAATAGACATAGGCTTATACACTTATGTACTGTCCTTTGCAGAAAAAAAAGGAAGAAATCCTTCCTTCCATATTCAACCCCTAAAACTCTCAGCCTTCTAAGGCTGCTTTCAATTTTTTAAAAAATAGAGAAAAGCATAGCAGGGTGGGTGGAAGATGTACTCGATTGTTTCACATCCAGTTGGGACTTCAAACAAGGTCACTTTGTCTACAGGCTGAAATGTCAGCAAGAATGGATGAGTCTCCACATTCAAGACATCTCATCTGTCACCCATAGAACAATGTATTATGCATTTTTAAACAGATTAAGTGACAACAATTATTGGCTGTTTGTGAATTTTGCTTTTCACTATAGCCAGGGAAGAAAATTGGAAAGAGGGGGAGAATCTCAGATTAGGGTGTGGGGGAGAGAATTTGAATGGTTTTGTGGGTCCTATACAAAGTCACATCTTTTTGGATTTGACTTTTTGTATAGCCATAGAAGACAACTCTGTTAGGTAATAGTCTCAGATCTGCTTACAACCTAGATCAGGCTTTCTCAACCAGAGCTTTGTGAAACCCGGAGGTTTCTTGATGGCTCTGGAAGGGTTTCCCGAATAGGTGGGAGTTAATTAATTTTTATATATTTTTAAAAGTTGTTTAACATTTATCAGGTGATATGGCCATTTATGGTCGTTGATCTACCCCTCCTTTCCAAAATGGCCAATGATGGACCTGGAGGGAGTGGGTAGGGCAGGGGCCCCAGGTGGGCATGTATACAGCTATACTTCCCAACCATATTCTGCATGATTGTGCCACTTCTGGGTTTTGTTGGAGCCTAAAGAATGTTTCAGGGATTTATCAGCAGTAGAAAGGTTGAGAAATGCTGGATAAAGGTGAGAAATATGAAAGGTTGAGAAATGCTGGATAAAGGTGAGAAATATGGAGAGAAATTAAGGTAAATTGGAAACTGTGTGCAATAAGTGAAAGGCACTTATTGATGTTAATTTATGTGTACTAAGAACTTCATGCAAATGGCACCAGAAGAACATGTTGTCCACTGCCTTGTCTATGCCCACATCAAAATCTTACTGCAGATAGAAAAATAACATGTGAGGGAAGGGTCTTCACCTTAGTCTTTGTATTGATTCTGTGTGACTGGAGTTGACAAAGCTCATGAAGGACATAATGTCCTATTTTGACCTTTTCCCTTCATTATACCTCTTAGAAATTTCCCTGATGTTGCTGTCTGCTCTCTTGCCTTTGTGTGTCATACATGATGGATTATCCTTTTGGAGTGCAGTATGGGCTGCATAAGGAAACGGCCAATGGCATATGGCGTGTAAGGAACTAGCAGGAAAGGGGAGGTGGAGTATATAATGAATTGTTCCATTGAACTATGTCTTTGTTCCAGAAATATAATAATGACTGGTGGATAGGAAGACTGGTTAAAGAAGGCTGTGAGATTGGTTTCATTCCAAGCCCCCTTCGGCTGGAGAACATCCGAATCCAGCAAGAGCAGAAGAGAGGTCGATTTCACGGAGGGTAAGCTGCATTTGAATGTCAGATAATCTCACCTTTTCTGAGACATCAGAAATTACTACAAAAGGAGTTGTGAAAGTGTCGGTGAGCAGGAAACCAGACAAGGCAATGGGTAGACATGTGCACAAGATTGCACCCACACTAAGAAGCACTTCTGCTGTGCTTAAGAACAAGCTGAGCTGTCACACCAAGTGGTTGCACCTGGCACTCAGCCTTCCTCCGATGAATGAGTCCCACCTGAGCCCAACCTAGCCTGTTGCTTTAGTCTTAGCCGAGCACTTTGCCTGCGTGTTGCCAACGTTGTCCTCCTGCATTCCCTCCTGCGCTCTGGAGATGAGTCTGGGCTGTTCAGGGTTGTTGCTGCAGGCTGAGGTAATGCTGGTGCAGAGGGCATGGTGCTTGTCTGGCTGGGACCTGGTTGTGGCTCCCTATCGGGACTTGCCTCTCTAAGCAGCAACCTGCCGCTTTGCTCCAGCTCCTCCACTTCTTCCTCCAAGGGAGCTGGTGCAGGGGCACCCTCTGGAGACAGGGCCATGACAGTATCGCTTACCATCTCTTTAAGGAATTTAGGATGGCTTGGCTGGCCCCGGCACTGTTCTCAGTGCTTTTTATGTCCATACGCCAGAGCAAACAGTATTGGGCTTCACCTGCATGCAAATGTTGCAGCTTAAAGAATGCAACTGCTGATGTCGATGCAGTTTTGTGTCACTGCACAATAGGGACACAACAAAACTGACTGATTAGGCAGTAGAGAATTAGATTGTGGAGAATTCTGGGCAGCTGAATAATTAGGTACCAGTAGGACAGTGATGGGGAGGGAAGGAGGAGAAAAGGCAGCATGGCATAACCTGATCCCATCAGATCTCAGGAGCTAAGCAGGGCCTTTGCTTGGATGGGAGACCACCAAGGAAGACTCTGTCAATTAAGGCAATGGTAAGCCACCTTTGTTTCTAGCTTGCCTTGAAAGCCCCTTGCTGGGTTGTTGTAAGTTGATTGCAAATTGACAACATTGGATTATTATTATTGTATTGTATTGTATTGTATTGCATTGCATGCATGCATGCATGCATGTATGTATGTATGTATGTATGTATGTATGTATTTGCCACCCTCCCTAGCAGCTCAGAGCAGTAAACAACAGTTCATTAACAACAATAAAAACATAAACATTAGTAAATAATAATAGCAAATTGGATTTGGGCTATGAGGCATTAGTGAGCTTTTTTGCGGATAAAGTCTTATTGCTCCGCCGTGATCTTTCTGCTAAGTTTGATACAGACTGTGAACTGGAAGCTCCATGGCTGTCATGGGGGATGATCTTTGATGGCTTCAGGTGGCTCTCTTTAATTGAAGTGGACAAGTTTCTGGATTCTATGAAGGGAACCACTTTGTCACCTGAACCCCTGTCGTCTTGACTGCTCAAATTGGCTGACCAACAGATAGGAGGCCCCCTGAGGTATATTGTCAACCTCTCCTTGTCATCTGAAGAAATTCCCGAAGGGCTTAAGGAGGCGGTAGTTCACCCTTTCTTGAAGAAACCATTGACGGATCCGTGGTTACTGCCAGCACTGCCCAGTCTCAGACGTAGCATTTCTGGGTTACCTGGTGGAGACTAGCTCCTAGCATTCTTGGAGGAAGCTTCAGTCTTTGATTCATACCAGTCGTACTTCCGTCCTGGCCACGGGGTGGAGACTTTTCTGGTCACCTTGATGGATGACCTCCGGTGCCATCTGTATTGGGGTAGTTCAGCTATCCTCGTGTTTTTAGATCTAGTGGCCGCATATGATGTGATCAGTCATGAGTTGTTAGCACACCGCCTCACTAGGAGGGGGATTAGGGAGTCAGCCAGTCTCCTTCCTCCAGAAGGCCTTTTTAGTTTCATGACAATATTAACTGGGGCATCTCTACAATGCAGGAAATCAAGTGGGAATTCTTCTTCAAGCCTTGGAGAAATGGTATCTGGAACGTTTCGAGCTACTCCCACTTCCACCGGTGAGTTTTCATGCCTCTTAAAGAAAAATAATTACAACTCTGCAACATTATTTTGAGTTGTGTTGTATAATACAATCTGTTGTTCAAATTTCCTGCACTGTCTGTCCATTTGGTAGCAGGACTTATGCTAGGACTTATGTTCAGGTGCATGCTTTTATTAAAATAAACAGAAGCTATTAAAATCATGTTTGTCTTTTTTATCTTACCACATAAAAAGTACATGGTCCTTTTGACAACAGGCCAACCCTCTGATTGGCCCTCACTGGGGGACATGCCCTCAATAGGGTAACAGCACTCAACCACTTAGGGCCAATCAAAGGCTCTCCCTCAACCCCCATTCTCTTCCTCCATGCCACTTTCAGGCACTGGCCATCAGGAGAAAGAGCCAACAGGAGGTAAGCCAAGGGGTCTGTGGGTGGCTGTCCACATGTATTCCATCACATTCCGCCAGAGCCCTGCCACACTTCCCTAGCCTCTGAGGCCCCCTGTCCACTTTTAAAATGGACTTTCCTAATAGTTACCACAGAAAATTTGTAGGTGGTATTTATTGAGTGCTATCCAGCGAGCACGCATACAATTGACTTCTGTTTCAAAGTACTAGGAGAGTACTGACTGGTGTCTTTTATTCCAGCTATGTTGGAGCTTCTGATATGTAAGCAAAATCTGATATGTGAGCAACCCCCTTGTGTAGGGGTTGTAACTAAATGACTTAAGGATCTTTCTCACAGAAATATTGGCCCTGTGAGAAAAACATACTTGTTAATGTGGTTGGTTTAGCCAGGGGTCTGCATGTGAGTGTCAAGTGTTTTTAGAAAATTAGTGGAGCCATGTTGGCCTGTTGCTTAGCAGGTCTTCTGATTTGCCAATGAAGATCTGATTATCTATGCAGATTAAAACAACATTGTTTTGGAGGTAACTGCAACCACAGTATTTGTTTTATCCATAGTGTATTATTTGTTACACATCTTCTCCCCGGCACTTGTGCTTTCACTGTGTGTATGGCTCCACCTTCTACAGTTGCCATTTTGTGGTTGGCTCCACCTCCTGTAGCAGACATTTTATGTTTGCACTCGTCACCCTGTATCAGAAATTCCATAATTGTCCATAGACTGATAAAGTTTGCTGTCCCCTGTTTTAGACAGAGAGCCCAGGCATGGGGGAACCACTAACCATGAAATATGTAAATGCCCACAGTGTTAAGGGGGAAATAATTATTTTGGGTTTGGCTAGACAATACTATTTCAGTGGGGTTGAGAGTAGAATCTTGAAATAATAATCTCATTTTTGTGAAAGGAATGAATAACTGAATGCATTCATTAAACATCATTGCCCCTTGGAGGAAAACTGATGAACAGATTCATGTTCATTTTTGCTAGTCTTCAGCTTATTTTGGCTACCATAGTATTAAATGTGTATGTTTGTGTTTTGTATGATTGCTTTATGATTAAACAAAATATATTTTTTTATCTTCCAGCAAAACAGAAACAGAAAGTGGTAAGCATATTAATTATATCCCGTAGTTGCTAGAATTTGCATAGAATCTGTTCATTGTTATATCCTTACTGGACGTTTTCTTCTCTCAGACAGAACATATTCCTCCCTATGATGTAGTACCATCCATGAGGCCTGTTGTCCTAGTTGGCCCCTCGCTAAAAGGCTATGAGGTACACACTTTGATTTGCATCTGTTGAACTGAATTCTCTAGCCATCTTCAAAATATTTTAAGCAAAATGTATAATCCATTATTTGAATGTAGTAACTTCCTATCTGGAGCAGAATCTAAAAATTTGAAGTCTCTTCTGTGCTTAACCGTTACTTACCCTTTCAAAAATAGGCCAATAGCACAATGGCCAGCTGGCACTTAATGGAGGGGGATAAAAGGAATCAAAGAACTGTGTGTGCAAAATAGATGGTTTTGCACTAGTGGCATTTGTGTTCTCTGCTTTTTAAAAAAATCGCCCTTTGTTTATTAAAATATTTATAGATTGCCCTTCCCCATGTGGCAGACCGAGGCAGCTTTTAGAAGCTTGTTACTAAAAGTGCCATACGATCCAATGAATAAAGCAGAAAATATATTCGGCTAGAAGGGGGCACATATATCCTTTGAAGAACTGTGGGAGTTTTTTTTAAAGCAAAACATTGCAGAATGATAGAGGAAGGGAACAGCCTGGCTTGTGTTCACCACTTATTTTTAATGGCACAAAATACCCTGGGTCATGGGGCGGGGGAAAGTTATACACATTTATCTGAATGATATATGAATCACTTTGGATCATGGCCTGAAGGTAGGAGGGAGACCAAGCCTTCCTCTTTTTTGCCCCCTACCACTTGACAGTGCATTTGGGGGGGGGGAAATACTTGTACTGCGCCAATGGTGTAAGGCCTCTTCTAACAAATACTCGAAAATTATATCATCAATGTGATCTCTAAGATACAAACAGAACTCTGTTCGATTTTGTCCAAATCACAGAGCACTGTGTCACTGTCACATCAATGCTGTGATGTCATTTGCAGATATTCACCAGAAGTGGATTTGTGTCATTGATGTGGTC
This sequence comes from Paroedura picta, assembly GCF_049243985.1. Taxonomy (NCBI): domain Eukaryota; kingdom Metazoa; phylum Chordata; class Lepidosauria; order Squamata; family Gekkonidae; genus Paroedura; species Paroedura picta. The sequence goes on from NC_135370.1 coordinate 47,780,148, forward strand.
TCCCCCCCTCTGGTTGACACTCAATTACTGGCAACCCAACCTAATGGTCAGAAGCTTACTGGCAGCTTTTATTGACAACTAGAAAACAAGATATTTAGTTGAGGGGGAATTCCAATATTCAAAGAAAACTCTCTTATTTAACATACTTGTCCCCTCTGTCTCACTCTCTGTGTGTGCCCTTTGTGACTTTTTTCTCTTCCCTCATTTTTGGATGACTGGATATCACATGACAAATGCATAGGTGTCACCTGCTCATTACATAGGTTCCATGTGCCTTTCCTCAAGGCAGCATGTCTTTATTTGGTGATATCACACTTTTCCAACTCACAAACTGCAGTCTTTTTATCACCTGGAAATCACAATTGTCCTCTATCACATGTATTTTCTTGGATCCTAACAAGGGTTTTTTTTTTTTTTTGGCTGATGGAATTCACTGCCACATAGGGTGGAGGCAAATAATTGTTACCGATCTTCTCCTTGCAGCAGCCCCTCCCCCCCCCCGGCAGCCCCTTCCCCATTAGAAACTTCACATGTTTCTCTTCCAGAGACCTAGTCAAAGTAGCTCTCAAATTAAAAACAATGCAACATTAAAATCACAAAAGAACCAAACATTAAAACATAAAGGAAACAGTCATAAAGGTGACTAACATTAAAACCAGCTGAGAGCTTACTGAGGGCATAAATACATAACACTTTCTACTGTACTGTTAGGGATCCACCAGTCTCCTGGGGTATGAATTTGAGGAACACATATATTCAGAAAGTTTGTTTCTGTAAGTGCTGCTTTTAAAGCAGAAGATCCTATAGTTATTGCAAGTATGCAGAATGTGTCTGCAGTACTGTGACCCGTATTTCGTAGCACCTGTACATCACATTGCCTCTCTGGTGCCCACAACGCCATTGGTTTCTGAACTTTCCCCTTTATTATTTCATTTTAAAGTAATAACCTTACAGAAGCCAGATCACTCCCCCAACAGGTTTGAAATAAGTTAGAAAAGCACCAAAATAAGCTAATCTTTTACTTTTTAAATTTATTAACCAAGTGTAAAATATTCTAGCAATATTTATACACAAATATGTGATACCTGAATGTTTAAACACTTTAATTACAAAAACATTAAAAGGAAGGCAAGAAGGAATTGAAATAATTTCTTACAGGTCATTCCTGCATTAGAAAAGAGCAAAGGTGACATTTTGAACTGTGTGTTAAGAGTGAAACTAGAAACTGTATCTGCAAGTGTGTCGTCCACATTTTCTGATAACAGTACTAATGTGGCAGTAGTGAAAGGGTGAGGCTTGGAGAATATCAGCAGCTGGGTTTGGGGTGTGCTTACCTCCTCTCTGAGCCCACAAATTGTCTCCTATAAATCCCTCCTCCAAGGGTTCCCCCCCCTTCTGCCCAGTCTCGCTTCTGATTTTCGAGCCTGCTAGTAAAAGATACGATAAAATAAAATTGGAAACTCCTTAATTGATTGTACTTCAGACAAACAAATTGGTTGAAAATGGCATTGCATTTAAATTGTCCTGAAATGATGTATTTAATGATTTCACCCTTAAGTTCTACAAATATTTTCTCTCTATAATTTATGATAGCATGGTTTAGATGTGCTATTACTTTATCTCAGTGTGTGTGTGTACACATACACATATACAATTGGGCATGGATAGGGTTACATGCAGGGTTGAACTGAGAGGGTAGGCGAGGACTTAAGCTGATTTTCTTCTGCCTCTATTAGCATTATGCATGGAGTTTGGAATCTTCAGGCATTTATGGGGAAATTACAACAATATATTATAACTGGAGAGTGCACTTATCCCCGCTCCCCCAAGACCTGGATCCAGGCTGATGTTTTTTTGTGGCTGTAAGGGCTTCTGCAGAGTGTACCTGTAAGGGCTTCTACCTGCCCTTTCTACAATGGCAGCCTGACTCCCCCCCCCCCCCCAGCACACAGTTCTTAGTCAACTCTGCTTAGTCAACTCTCCAGACCACATTGGCTCTGAAACCTGAAATATTCATCAGATGCTTGCCAATGGGGCAATGTGGTACTTGGATAGAAAAATCCTAGTTTAAATGCCTCTTTATCTAAACTTCCTTGCAGGTATTTTGTGTATGACGTAAATGATAAGACCCATATGCAGCAATGATGTAGCAATGACCCAGCCATAGAGAGCATGTGCACATGCGCAGACATGCCATAAATAAAAGAGGTGGATATTAGAATGATTATATGCCGGACCCCCCCCCCCCCAAAAAAAAAGAAGCCTACACTTGCAAAAACAATGTTTCTATAAAAAAGAACTATTGCCTGCAAGAACAACAGATGTTCTGTGGTTGTTCAGACTGAGGGTTCATCGTGTGTGAAACCCTGCTGCTACCCTCTAAAGCTGACAATCAATAGAGCGCTCAGAAAATTCATTTTAATTAATATCTTGTGTGTCTCCCCCACACACTCCCCTCCACACACACACTTCCTTCTCCATGGGTCAAAAACTCTAGTCAGACTAATTCCTGGCCTCTAACCCCTGAAACTCTGCTTGTTTCTGGCAAGCTCTGGAGACGGATATAATAACAGGGATGGATTGCCATAATATTTTACGCAACCTATTTTATTTGTGTGTGAATGAAAATAGCAGAGCAAATGATATTTAAATGTTGCTCCACTAGCAAATGTTGGGCTCAATCAGGAAACCTGCAGCCACTTGTTGCATTGTCTAATTGTGTCATCACAGCAAGAAATGATTGGACAGCCTTGAGTTTAAAGGAGAGCTAACCTATGGACAATATTGGAGTGGAAACATTTATTATTGGTATAAAGGGCAATGTCCTTACTTTCCCCTTTTTTCTTCCTTTGGGCTTCTCTCTCTCTGTTGTCAATCTTCCTTCCTCCATCTTCCTCATCCCTGACAAGGTGACGGACATGATGCAGAAAGCCCTCTTTGACTTCTTGAAGCACAGGTTTGATGGGAGGTGAGAAAAATAAGGTTCTTTTTCATGTCCCCACGTGTTAAATACATTCTCTCCTGTTCCAGATGACGTCAGATGCATATTTCAGTGCTGTCTCTGTGTATTTGCTTGCCATTAAAATACAGCTAAACTTTGGCTTTTGGCAATCCTATCTGGTGACCCTGCAATCTATCACTGCACAGATTCTGTTCTGTTAGAGCTTCAGCAAAGAGGCTAGAACTTGGTGGCTTTCTATACTAGCTGAAACCAAACATAGATCATTGTAGGTATTTTATTCCTTGTTGCCGGCTTTGTAGGAAAGGCGGCTTCATGCCCAATGGTTTCATAGGTCTGACTTCAGCCTTTTGTTCAAAATCTCTGCTCCCTTTCAGCCTCATCTTCTACTTTTCACAGCTTCATTTAAGCTGCTTTTCTTGAATGTTCTCTTTCCCACAAGATATGTCCTGCTCTGGGTAGTTTTCAGTCCATCTAATAGTAGTGTTACACTGACTAGTAGTGTTACAGGAAGGAGAAGAAAGGAATGGTTCTGTGGAGGAGATGTACTTTTCTTAGTTTGAACTTTAGTAAATACTCCTTGGGTAAACCCTAGACCAGCCTTTCTCAATTTTTTTACTGTTCTTCAGGCTTCTTCAGGCTTTGAGAAATCCCATAAGTGGTGTTATCATGCAGAACATGGTTGGGAAGCATAGTTGTGTACATACCAACCTAGGGCCCCTTCTATTCCCACCCCCTCCAGGCCTATCACTGGCCATTTGGGGGGGGGGGCAGGTCGACCTGACCATATGTAGTCACATCAGCCAATAATGTATATATATGTGTGTGTGTCTATATATATATATATATATATATATATATATATATATATATATATATATATATATATATATATATATATATATATATATATATATATATATATATATATATATATATATATATATACACACACACACACACACACACACATACACATACATACATACATACACTAGCTTCAAAACCCATTCCTAAGAACGGGCCTTGAAAGGGCCCTCTCTTGGGCTAGATAGCTTAAGGTGGCTTTGGGCTGCAGCTCACAGCCAGATCAAGTGGGGCAAGTGGGGGCTGGGCAGCTCGTTAGCAGGGCTGGAACAGAGGTCCTTAGCAGGCTCAGCCTAGCAGGACAAGAGGCCCTCATTAGCAAGCCTTCCACCACGACCCTTTGCCCAGGGCCCTCTCCCCTTACCTGCTGCTGGCTCCAGGCACTGAGGCGTCTGAGAGCAAAGAGGCTAGAGTCCAGGGATGGAGGGCATGAGCTGCAGGGGCAGGGCCAATCAGGGCAAAGCTGGCTGCACCCTGATTGGCCCTATTCTAACTTTGACAGCCGGACACGTCCCACCCTCTAGGCTGATTCATAAATATATAGATGAACAACAATGGATAAGGATACACACACACTGATTGGTTCAAAATTGAGAAAGGAGATCGGCAAGGCTGTATACTGTCACCTTGCCTATTGTATGCGGAGGACATCATAAGAAAGGTGGGGTTAGAGGAGTCACAAATTGGGATTAAGATTGCAGGGAGAAATATCAACAATCTCAGATATGCAGATGATACCACTCTAATGGCAGAAAGCAAAGAGGAACTAAAGAGCCTCTTGATGCGGGTGAAAGAGGAGAGTGCAAAAGTTGGCTTGAAACTCAACATCAAGAAAACTAAGATCATGGCATCCGACCCTCTCAATTCCTGACAAATAGATGGGGAAGAAATGGAAGTAGCATTTTTTGAAAGAGACACAAGCCCTACCCAAGAAACAAGATGTCAGGCAACACAGCTGTCTTCCCAAGGCATGGTCTCCTCCCTCCACACCATCTTTACCAGGTTACATGTTAAGATACTTTTTGTAGTTGAATGATAAGTTACTTTTAGTAGAAATTATAAAATGCTTGTTAAGACAAATTTCTCACTGGGCACATGTGTGTTTAAAATTGACAGTAACTATAAATATAAAGGACCAGCAGGGGACCCATGAGACTTGTGGAGGGATCCCATCCTCCCTCCCAGTTTGTTCACCAGATACTCATTTACTGAACTGGTCTCTTGCCAGCTAGCCTGCCCCCAGAGCAGCCACTTTCACCACCTGGTTCATGTGATGGCCAGCAGTGGGTGGTCAAGCAACCTTTCCTACCCTGTCTATCTGCTGTGCTGTTGCTTCCACCAGCCTGGTCCATGTGGGAGCAGCTGAGGTACCCTGCTCTTCCCTCCTGGGGTATAGAAATTCTGGTAGCAGCGCTCTTCACTGTTGCTCCTCTTACCCACTCACTTGCTTACCTGCCCTCTCCTTCTGCTCTGCCTAGTTCCCAGCTACCTTCTCCTTCCCCTGCCTCTCCACTGATCTGCCTCCCCTCCTGGCTGCTACTGCATCTACTCACTGCCCTTCAGTTAATTAATCATCCACCTCCCTGACTTATATGTTCTCAAAATGTCAGCTGAGACTTCACAATATAATGTTGCAGCATCTTGGCTGGTGGGTAGGGCTTTATGAAAGTCTTCTGCCCTTTCATTTTCAGATTGTTTTGCAAAGATGGGTGTTCTCTCAGGTGTGTAGGTGTGCAGATATGGTACTAATCTCTGGATCAAAGGATCCACAGCAGGGGCCAGGCGTAGGGAAGGGCAGTATAAAAATATAAATAAATAAACAAACAAATGAATAAATAAATAAATAAAAATTTTGAATGTCATATAATGACAACCGGAGAACTCACAAGGACTTACAGGAATCATCTCATTTTCTCCATCTCCACTATTTTCTCTCTCCTTTTTCTGAAATCCACTATAGCCTATTACCTTCTCTTTTTTCTTTCTCTCTTTCCCATCCATTAGCCAATCTACCTCTTCTTGTTCCCTGTCTTCAAGCTTTCCTTCTTTCCCTGCCCCAGTAGCATCTTCCCAGAAAATCTGCCTGAGTTGCATGGTGCTGGCAGCCATGCTGTGTCCAGCTGCACAGTGGGGAACCTGCAAAAAGTGGAGGAGAGGACCACATTCTCCCCTGTATCCACTTCCCAATACCATTCCCTTTTCACCTGTTCTAGGCTTCCACCCATATCTTCATCTTTCCCTCCTTCCTTCTCTCCTTCTCATACACAAGCCAACTTAGCTTTATCTGCCCTCATCTACAGCTATATGTATTATTTAATTTATACCCCATTTCTCTTCACAATGGGTGACTCTCCTCCATTTTATCCTCCCAATAACCAACTAAGGTAAGTTAGGCTGAATGTGTTTGACTGACTGAAGGTAACCCAGTGAGCTGTCACAGCAGAACACATGTTCGAATTTAAGTTTTCCAGATCCTAATCTGAAACTGTAATCACTGCACCACAATGATTTTTGTGAGGGTTCGATTGTTGAACATTAGCAGAGCAAAAAAAATGATTTGTGGTGGCTTGTATTATCTTCTTTATTTCCAAATTTGTATTTTCATAATATTTCAAAATCAAAAACTTAACCTAGTCCAGGCTTTTATATCAGCCATATATAACCAAATATAATAACCAAAATAATAACCAAAATAAGGCTAAAACTCAAAAGCCAAAATGGGCTCTGGATAATTTTGCATCAATTTCAATATCATGTTTTCAATAGTTTCTTCCTCAGCGGCTTACCTATAATATAATATCACAAATCAGACTTTAATAATAGTCTAATAATTCCAATAATATCAATAAACTTATAGAGAGGAAATATCACCTGTTGTTTCAATGATTATTCACTTTGTATATCCATCAATAGTATCTATAAAACAAAACATCAATATGTATCAAAATATAGTTATAAGCATTCCAGTTATGCCCCAAAATAATCTTTAAGACTTGCAAAATGTTTTACAACACCTTATCATATGTAGCATATAAATTGTCCCATAGGCTCACAATCTCTAGCAGAATTCTTTAACTGCTCAAAGGCAAAATCCTCAACCCCACAGCACACATTCAGACATTTAACAATGAGCTAAAATGGCAGTTGTTCAGACATTCAGGTATTAAAACCAAGCACCCGATCGTCAAATGGATCTCAACAAATTGTTGTTACAACATGAAAGTTTTTATATTTTCTCCTTAGATTCCTTGGGACCCAGTGGTTTAAATACTATATGGGATCTGTCATGCTTTTTGTGAAATGGCACCTTTAAAGCATTTCAATTATGTCTAAATGTTTGGGGTGGAGATGAGGTTTTTGCCTTTGAGCAGCAAAGGAATTCTGCTAGAGATTGTGAGCCTACGGGACAATTTTATGCTTTATATAGTGAGATGCTGTTAAAAACTTAAAGTTTTAAAGATTACCTTGTAGCATTATTGGAATGGTTACATGAGAAGGCCACTTTAAAGCATTGGAATTGGCCACTTCTGAGGTTTCTCAATGGTAAAAAAGTTGAGAAAAGCTGACAGAGGCAGTAATTGAGAAACCCGCTGTAAGTTTTTTGCCAACTTATGTTTTCATGGTTGATTGTATCGTACAACTATTTTTGATTGATATTGAACTGAAATGAAGCATGTACAGACTGAAAGGTTTTCAGTTCTTCAAGCAAATTTTGCTATCAATTAAATATTTTCATTGAAGGAAGAAATTGTGACAAGTTAATTAATTATTTGATATTTATTGTTATTAGCAGTTACTGCCACACAGCATTTCTCTTTGTTTCCCACCTGGGGCCTGGAATCCCTGCACCTCCATGGGATCCGAAGCCAGAGAGTCCCCGTCCCAAGTAGCCCCCCCCCCCCCCCCAAGCAAGCCATTTCATCTCCAGGAGCCTGGAGATGAGTTGTCATTTCAGAGTCCCCCCTCCAAAACAGCCACTTTTCCCCGGGAAGTTGATCTCTATAGTCTGCAGATGACTTCCAATTTCAGGAGATTTCCAGGCCACAGTTGGAGGTTGGTGAGCCCTGAGTCAGGAATGTTCCTTGAGGTTTGAAGGCAGGGCTTCAAGAATCCAGGGATGGGCAGGAGCTTTTGCCATGCAGCCAGCCCCCAGGAAGACCACAGTGCAGGTGTGCATCCTAGCACCCGTTGTTTCCCTGGGTGCAACGGGCTTGGCCTCTAGTAAATAAATAATCCTAAACAGCTTCTCAGCTTTTTTCTAACACCCTGCAATAAAACTGGAAATTTTTAAAAAGTCTCCCACAAGAAAAAAGATTGGTATAAATCATCCCTCCTTGTACCCACAGAAATTCTAGGGGTAATCAAAGCCATAATGTTAAAATATTAATGTGGTGTATAGCTTAGGGAGGAAAGGTTTCAGCTGAACGAGAAATGCAAGTTAGTTGGGCTGGTTGTCTTTGCAAAATGGGGCCTTGTCAGCGATACAAATTTGATCCATGACATTTCTCAGTGTTTAGAGCGTAGGTCTCTCCTGAGTCTAAGGTACTTCAGCTTCAGCTAGCAATAGGAAATGTGATTTAATGGGAACATCTGAAAATAGCTTGGTGCTGCAGGATGAGAACCAGGCAGCTATGCAAGTTTTAACAGAAGCAGAATTTAATAGTGAGGAACGTGATGGGGCTCATTTTGGATCACCACGTTGCTTACCTGCTTGGGAGCAGCCTGGAGAGCCCAACCTAACCTGATCTCATCGGAGCTTGAAAGCTAAACAGTCAGCCGTAGCTAGTACTTGGATGGAAGAATGCAGAGGAAGATAAGGGCTGCTATGAAGGAAGGTGATGGCAAACCACTTCTACCCATCTGTTGCCTTGAAGACCCCATGATGGCCCATTTTACCTAACTGCTTTGGTGGGATATTTACTGCTATTCTAGAAAGTGTCTTTCATCTGCCATTTGTTTACCCAATGCCTTTAATCCCAGTGACGTTATAGGACAGCAGTTTGAGCTAAACCAAGTCTTGCATGATCCACACATGCATACCGAGGGGCTCTTGGCTCTACATCCCATAATATTTGCACTAAAACACTGCATTAACAAAACATTATCACCCCAAAAGCCCCTACTGCTACCCCTGTTAAAATGCGAATACACTGACTTGCTTTTTCCCCAGCGTGGCAAATTAAAGACCTTGTACCAAAATAGAGCTCTGTGTCTTCAGAATATACCAGAAGGAGGAATGTGATTGCTGCTCAGACAGCTGGCCTTGAGGATATGGTGTAACTTTTTAAACAAGCTGTAGATTTTCAGACTCCACCTATTGACTCCAATTATAGCTGAAATGTCAAATCCCCCTGGTTTCTTGTACTTTTTGTATTGGTGTCAAAGCCTGGTGATTTACCCATATATTCCTTGTAATCATAATAGGTCCTGATTAGAGAGACACTAACCAGATTTTCCCATGAAAATGCCCCAGTGCATGCTTCCCAAACCAAGGTTCAGGGGAGGGACCGTCTCTGAACATTTCATGGACCTTTGTTCAGTTTGGGCTGGCAGCTATTTTAGGCTGACAGCTGATGAGTATGTGCGCCCTGTTGTCAGCCCAAAATGGCTGCAAGTGAGTTCCGCATGCTTGATCTCTTCTCCCCCTTTGGAGGGGGGAGGGGAAGCGATCCAGCATGCTGAAATAACTTGCAGCTCTTTTGGCCTGGCAGCTGAGAAGCACCATTGTGTTGTTTTCATGGACTCTCTTTTTGGTACAGCTGGCACCTTCAGGCCAAAATTTCACATTTAACATAAATCCAATTAGTTGAGACTACCATATGGATTGCCTGGACCTGGATGGCCCAGATCTCACTAAATCTAGCAGGGTTGAAGCGATACAGTAAGGAAGTCTAGTGTTGAAACACAGAGGCATGCAGTGGAGCCTATGGAAATGTTATAAGTCCACTGTGACTTGACAACACGTTACACACACACACAAGCATGCATGCACACAATCAGGGCAGTGGAGACTAAAGGTAATATATCAGTAAACACTGTTATTCTACCCGGCCCCTCACTGTCTGAACCCATGGCAAAGAAGCTTTTGAAAAATTTGACCAGGCTTTAACTTCCATTCCACCATCAACCTAACTATGAATTACTCTACACAAATAAACTCCCTGGACACCACAGTACGGATACACGAGGGACACTTAATTACACCGCTAACTAACTATGAGAACACTCATCTCTGGGGAGGACCAAGACTGTGAAACCCCCTGGATTCCGACACGACTGTATTGTATTGTTCCTGTTCCCTATGTTTCATGTGAAACCGCCCTGAGCCTCATGGGACAGTGTATATAAAGGTAATAAATAAAGATATGGAGAGCTGGAATGAATTCATACAGGGACAGTTAGGAAGTATTATAGTATACTAGCTTCAAAACCCATTCCTAAGAATGAGCCTTGAAAGCCTCCCCCCCCCTCCGGCCAGGCAGGTTAAGGCGGCTTTGAGCAGCTTGGACTCCAGAGCAACTTGCAGCCGGATCAAATGGGGCAGGCAGGGGCTGCCCAGCTCGTTAGCATGCCCGGGACAGAGCTCCTTAGCAGGCAGTCAGCAGGCTGGGAGGCCCCCATTAGCAGGTCCTCCACCACGACCCTTTGCCAAGGGCCCTCTCCCCTTGCCTGCTGCTGGCTCCAGGCACTGAGGCACATCGGAGAGCAAAGAGGCTAGAGTCCAGGGAAGGAGGGTGGGAGCTAAAGGGGCAGGGCCAGTCAGCTTTGCTGGTTGTACCCTGATTGGCCATATTGCAACTCAGACACCCAGGACACATTCCACCCCCTAGGCTGTTTCACAAATATTAAGAGGAATAATGGCTAAGGATATTTATTACAGTTTAGACCAAGACAATACAAAAGCAATAAAACATGGTATAAATATTTTTTAGTCTTCCAGTCTTTCTGTATTCACAGCTAAGGTGACAGGAACAAATCTTTCACATACTATCATTATATGCAGATGAAACATTTCTAAAGGGAAAGGTGCCCTCCCTTTGAGCTGTCTGTCTATAGAGGTGTTGGTTCTCTCTGGTAACTTCGCTGTTGATCCTGACAAAGAACTACCTAAAATTATTTCTTTGCATCTTATTGCTCAGCTTCCAAAACAAGCATATATCTTAAGTGTGGGACACAGAGCAGGTGTTCTGTCTCTGCTGCTGTCAGATGTCTTTTGGAACAGCATATGACTATGGTAACTGGATGTCATTGTTTTCCTATAGGAAACCATGGCAACTGTCAATGGCAAGTCAAGGGTTGCTATGAATAAATCTTTTGTGAAGTGTATTTTTGTATCATACATGGAAGATACTGAAGAGCCTCATAACCAACAAGCATCAGCTAGGCGCAAAAATGAGAGTTCATCATAAGCAGGTCTTCATGAAACCTATACAGAATGGGTGTCTTGCTCAAGGCTGAGGTCTGGCAGTTAAGACAAGGAGCTGGAGTGAGCCAGCATGGAGCAGCAGCCTCTCATCTGGAGAGCCAGGTTTGATTCCCTGCTCCTTCACATGCAGCCAGCTGGGTGACCTGGTGTTGTGTATGTGGGCACAAGAGCGATTCTACAGAGCAGGGGTAGTCAACCTGTGGTTCTCCAGATGTCCATGGACTACAATTCCCATGAGCCCCTGCCAGCATTTGCTGGCAGGGGCTCATGGGAATTGTAGTCCATGGACATCTGGAGGACCACAGGTTGACTACCCCTGCTACAGAGGACAGAACAAGTGGTCCATGGTAGGATTGGGTAGACCTGGACTCTTAACTGTTGCAGCCACCGCAACAGCCAATCAGTTTAAATTAACCAAGGGGTCTGTGCCAATGGTTCACCGCCCTGGCCGGCCCCATTGTTCTCATTGTGTGTATATGCTGGGATCTTAGGAGGGTTTAGCGAAGTGAAGTCTTGGTGCTGCTTGTATCATGTATGTTCACAATTAAAGAAAGCTGCAACAATTCCAGTGTCATGTGGATCTTGAACCCATATATTTTACACCAGCAACCAAAATGGGATCACAATGCTAGCAAGCTGTGCAAGTAAGCGATTTGCAACTGGAATCACTGCAGATGCGGGGTCCTGCCGACCGAGGAGGGACAAGTTGCCACTGCAGAGCCCCACCGTCTGAACAGGGACAAAGCCACTGAATTTCACTGGCATGGAGCCCCGCCTTCCAGGGGGGGGGAGACTAGCTGCCAGCTGAATCTCTACCCAGTCGGTGCCCAGACTTCTGGGGACTGGACCATCTGACGGCTGCTGGAGAGCAGACTCACTCAAGTAGGAACCAACATGGTTACTCGAGGCTGCCTAGAGCCTTTTATTTTGAATCAGCCGTCCAAATGGGAGGAATATGTTCAAATGCTGAAGTTCCATTTCCTGGCCAACAACATCTGGGAACAAGATGTCCAGCGCAACATGTTCCTGAGTGTTTTTGGGTTCGCCATGTTTGAGCTTACCTAGGATCTGACTGCACCTGCCCGCCTCAAGACCATCACATTCATCAACCTGATTGCCTGGCTAGATGGCTACCTGAGACTGAAGTCCAGCACCATCGCCAGCCATCACATCTTCTACAAGCATATCCAGAATGAAGGTGAGACTGTAGCTGAGTTCATGGCTGCCCTGCGGAGCGGTATGCGGTTCTGTAATTTCCATGACACTGAGGAAATGCTGCAGGACCGCCTGCACTGTGGCCTCCAAGATGAACGCACGCAGCACTGCCTCCTTGCCAAGAGAGACGACAACTTCAAAACAGTACTTGAGGAAGTCCTGTCTGCTGAAGCTGCCGCCTCAGACACAAGGGAGGTGCATGGCCACAGCCCTTATGCTCAGCACTGCCCACGAGCAAAGGGGGTCCACCATTAGGCCATCTCTTCCCCAGTGACCAGCAAGAGTGATGAGGAGGTTGACCAAGTCGAGGCCTCTCGACACTGTCAGTCTGCTCCTCACGCCTGTGCCAACTGTGCCAGCTGTCAAGGCCCACATGCACGCCACACATGCAAGTTCCAGGACGCCATTTGCCAGGTGTGTGGGAAGACAAGACATATCACCACAGTGTGGCACTCAATGGGAACTACTGGGCATCTTCGCCCCTCGGGCGGCCCCCCACTCTTTTGACAATGCAGAAGACCCCCAGAAATGCTGCTTTGGAGGGATGAGAGATTCAGCTTTGGATGAAGTATAGAGCTTCCCGGGGGGGGGGGGCACTGAGCAAAAATCACATGTCTTGCAGCCATAAAACACTAGGTGGGATCCAAACCTATGTATATATTGCAACTCAAAACATTCTGAGGTAGTTCATAGCACTGAAGCAAGTAAACAGTAAATAGCTAATCTTTAAACAGAATAAATATAACAATATTACTGCAAAATATACTGGGAAAAACAATAAAGTGCCCTATATACTTGCGTATAAGCCTAGTTTTCAGCACCTTTTTCACAATGAAAAAGCCCTCCTTGGCTTATACACGGGTATATACGATAATTGAAATAAAAGCCTGCTCCAGCCAGCCAATCATTGCTCTGGCAGCTTGTAGGACATCAACAGTTTGACTGAGGGACTCTGATCTTTCTTTCCCTTTTGTCTTCCCTTCTTCTTAATCACTTCTTCCAAACTATTATTTTAGTTTCTGTGGGTGAAAAGTGGGGTACAGAAACCAGCAGCAGCCTCTTGACTTTTCTGTATTTGTTGGGGGGGAGGAGGCTGGATGGGAGAGCCTGTGATGATGGAGCATTTCCCACCCTCGGCTTATATGCGAGTCAATAAGTTTGCCCAGATTTTGTGGTAAAATTGGGTGCCTCGGTTTATATCCGGGTCGGCTTTTGTGAATTAATTAGTAAGTAGTAACATTAGAACTAAATTTTGAAGAATAGAACAATTTATGAAAAAGGTAGCCAAACATTTATTTGAGGATGGAAAGGTGTACCAAAGTTTTAAAAGATGTCAGAGCTAGCAGAAACAAGAAACAGCAAGAGCCACAATCAAGAAATCTGTAAATTCCTGGACAAAAAGAATCTTAATCTGGCCCCAAAGGCTAGACGCCACATCCAAGACAGTCTTTAATAGCCTGTCCTTTGAGAGCTACCTTGGTGTAGTGGTTAAGAGTGGCAGCCTCTAATATGAAGAAGCAGGTTTGATTTTCCACTCTTCCACATGGGAATAGGTGGTCTTTTAGGTATCCCTGTCCTAGATTTTAAAAGCAAGAACCAGCATGTTGAGTTGAACCTGGTATCCACTCTTCAAGCTCTGGGGAAGATATAAAGTCTACCTGCTGCATTTTGTGCTAATTGCCATTTCCAAACTGACTTCACTCCACAGACTATATGGCATTAATCTAACCTGGAAGCAATCAGGCCCCACTGCCCAAGGATGTAGATATTGTTATTGGGAAAAAAATAGTGATCTGGTTTTGGGGCTGGGGAGTTTGGGAGAGCTTTTAAATACTACTTTTTTATAGCAAGTGTTCATTGTTTTGTATTTTTTTTAAAAATGAAACTGTGGTAATTTTGAAAGAACAAATTCTGCTGATAGAAAAGCTGTATTAAAGATGTCCCCTCTCTTGGCTCTAGAGAATAAGAATTGATATTTAATCATTAGTTCACAAGGACTGTGGCTAGCCATGAGTGAACTGGGAGTAATTATACTGAAAGCAGAGAGGAAGAAGGAAAATTTAGAGACAGTTGTCCTAAAAAAAAAACTCAGCAGCACTTTCCCCATCCAAAGCAGGCACTGTTGTGGGCATTTGTGTCAGAAAATCACAAATCAGACCTGAGAGGACAATTATAATACAACAGAGTGTTACCTACATTCTTCATCACATGTGAGTGAAAAAACTGTGTCTATTCCAGACCAAATAGCGAGTGTAGAAACAACATGGAAATCACTCTCAATGAAATTCAGTCATGTACTGATATAACTATTGAATAAAAAGGCACTCCTCCCCTGTTTTGTGTTACCTTTGTATAGCGAGAGATCTCATTTGAACTCCCACTTGGTTACATGAGAATTTCTCCTTCTTTATTTGCATGTGTAGGCAAAGCACTCGACATAATCATTGCTATAATGTCAAGATCCCTTATTTAAAAAAAAATAACATATTGTGTTTCTTTATCTCCATGGAAGGTTGTGCTGCCATGCATGTGAGAGGCACATATATACATAGCTGTTTTTAAATTATGTTAAAGACATAAGATATAAGAAGAGCCCAACTGGATCAGACCAATAGTCCATCCAGTCCACCATCCTGTCTCACACAGTGGCCATCCAATTCCTCTGATGGGCCAACAACAGTGGTAGAAACTCAGGCCCTTCCCTGACATTGCCTCCTGGGTTAGTGTCTATGAAAGTAGGCGTTCCCCTCGGTCACCGTATCTAGTACTCTGATATATTTCTCCCCCAAGATTCTATAGAATCCTCTTTTAAAGCTGTTATTTCTGTGGCTGTCACTATATTCTTTGGCAACAAATTTTTATCACTGTGTGATTTTTTTTGGGGGGGGGAGGGGGAGGTTGTAAAGGTTTCCTGTAATGGAGGCCAGTTGTCATTGCTCAGAATTTATTTGCTTGTTTGTTTATTCAATTTATATCCCACCACTCTCCATGGACTCGTGGCGGGTCACATAAAATAATATAAAATCCCCAATAAAACCCAATCACCCCCCCCCCAATAACAGAGCACAAAAAATGGCAAAATCTGAACCTCCCTTATCCACAGTCAACTATCATACCAGGGAGGGAATTTGCAAGGTGACACTGTGTTGGCTGGGGGACGGGCCACAGTTGTTCCTTGTCCTGGCCTCATCCAAATGTGTGTTTACTTCAGTAACTGCTTTAACTTGTTGATAAACAGCCAAAGCCAGCGTCTGGTGGATACATTTCCTTCTGAATGTAAAATGTTGCAAATGCCATAGTGTTATGTACAAAAACATTGACAAGTTCTTTGTTCTGTCCTGTGTTTTTCTTTGTAGGATATCAATAACTAGAGTGACAGCTGACATTTCCCTTGCAAAGAGGTCTGTTCTTAATAATCCAAGCAAGAGAGCAATAATTGAGAGGTCGAACACCAGATCTAGTTTAGGTAAGATGTCAGCACATCGCATTCTTACACGTGATTCCCAATTTTGGAGGAATGAATGTGTCCCAATTCAAACCAAATGGATGATATCCTTGCCTTGAGATCTCAACCTTAGTTCCTAGCCCCAAGATCAAACCCTTTTTCTACCTTTGCTTTCCTTTTCACATCTCCCTTGCAAGTAAATCTGCCTGTATTTCATCTTACTTTCTATGTTTCTTGTTCTCCAGTGAAATAACTCCTCAGTGTGAATCCTGTGTAAGGACCTCTGCAAAATGATGTATTGTGCTAATGTAGGCTTTTTCAGAAGAATCCCTGCATTCCTGTCTATGCAGTTTTGTGTTGCCTGAGGTCAGGAATAGGTTGGCAGGGAACAATGAAAAGGAGGGCTGCACAGAGCTCTTGGCTGGAAGTGCTTGGCAGGGTTGGTTATTGGGCAGGGCAGGGCACCTGATAAAGTCCTTGTGTTCGACACAAGGCTGAACGTCACACCTGATCAGGGAGTTTCATTCTTGAAACTTATTTCCCAGGTATGTGTGGACCCGATTTGAATCGGTACTGCAGTGCCTTAGGAGAAAGCCTTCCTTCCTGTACATTTTCCAAACTTGAAACAGCCACGGAAGCCACTATTTGCTTAGCAAATTCAATTTCCTTAGTAAAGCAAATAGGAATTCCCTGTGGGTATTTCAGGGACAGTGGCGTGGCAGTCTCAGCAGTGCCCGATATCAGCTCGCCACCTGTACCCAGAGTGCCTGCTCGTGGCCCACATGGGATGGCATCACTGCCATGGCCAACCACTCCCTCAGGCAGTGGCAGTGGCTCCAGGAGGCAGGCAGGCCACAAGGCTGGCATCCTCCAGCTGCGGCTGTAGGGGACAGCCAGGACACAAGGTGGTTGCCACAGTTTCATTAGGCAGCTGGGCCACGAGGCTGACCATTTCTAACTGGCAGCCACAGCTCCATGGAGCAACTGGGCCATGAGGCAGGCAGGGGCCCTAGTGGCAGGTGGCAGCTGGACTATGAGGCCTGCCTTGGGGACCAGGATGCAGCCTCCTGCAGGCAGCCCTGCAAAGGTAGGTCATCCAGGAAGAGTGGCACAGCCACATAGCCCTCTGTCAGAGTGTTCCCAGCAACAGGAAAAAGTCAGTCCAGACTTGTTGCCAGGCAGATCTCTCAGTATGCCTTTTCCTATTGGTGGTAAATGCCTCCACTGAGGGCCAAGAGCCTCCAGTTTTAAGGTGTGCATCATTGCGGCCACAAATCAGGAATTGTTAGGGCGGGGGGAGATAGGTATAGTGTAAAATAATTACACGAACGAGACAATGCAAGATAAAAGGGAGATTTATGATGCATTTGTGGATGGGTTGTTATATGGCAATGTAGCTATTTTTACTTGCTTTATGGCAATTATGATGTCCTCGTTTTTATTTTGCAGCGGAAGTGCAGAGTGAGATAGAACGAATTTTTGAACTGGCACGGTCTTTACAGCTGGTTGTTCTAGATGCAGATACAATCAATCACCCAGCACAACTTATTAAGACATCCTTAGCTCCGATTATAGTTCATGTTAAAGTGTCATCTCCAAAGGTAATATTCATTTGTGTAGTACATTTATAATTTGCACTTTTAATGTTGAATACCTCCTTTTCCTCTCTAAAGAGCAAATTCTCTCCCTAATGTGATTTTCCTTTAGAACGAACAGTTCCTCTTTTCCAGTTAAAACTGGGCTGTGTTGTGAGAACACTGCTGATCATGTACAGAAAGGAGTATCTTAGGACCCTCACCAGAAATAGCTCAATCACCTTTCTACTCTGCCTGAACTTTGTGCAATGACAGCACAGCTATCCTTATCAGTACGTGAGAAAGACCCACCCAGTTCAAGAAGAGTAAACTCCATGTCAGCTTTGGCTAATGAGAGCTGTGTGTGTGATATGCCTTGCCTTTGTTGCCTGGTAATCCTTAGGGAGCACTCTGTTTCCTTTTGTGGACCTTTTTGGTCCACAAAAGTAAACCTGGAGGAGAGAAAGTCTCCTCTCCTCTCTCCAATTCCTCCTCTGGCTCTGCTTCTGCTTTTCATCTTCCCCATCTCCTCCGTTCCCGCGGTCCTCCTCCCTTCCCCCTCACCCAGTCACATTTACTTCTGTGTACTTGCTCATCTAATTGGTCTTCTCTCCCCTCTCCTCTCTCTGCCTGCCCACTCATCTCTTGGTTCCCACTGCTGCAGCAATCGCAGAGACACAAAAATGCAGCAAGGGGGGATATGAGCCAGGGCTGACTCAGGTTTCTTTTCCTTGCCTGCTCCAGATGGCCATTGCCAACGTGTTTTCACACATCATTTTGGGTTGCTACAGCTGCCCAAAGTCTATTGATTATTATGCAATGTCTGTTCATGTGCAAATGTTGCTCTTATTTGGGGTTTTCTTTCTCCTCTTATTTTTTTAAATCAAACTTCCACTGGCTTTGCGAAACTGCAAACAGTAACCATGGCAAGTCTTTGACTGTCAGGTGTAAGAATGGTCTTGGCTTCATCTCTCCCCCCCCCCTTAATTCTGCCTTTACCAGGATAAGTGGTCCTAGGAAACATTACAGATAACATTCAAGTGTCATGCCAATGATTGATGCCAACAGATCACACTACTGGCTGCAGGCAAGCACCATAATGTTTGTAAGCTGCTTACCAGTGTCAGCCATTCTTAATGGCTTCTGCTAACGAGATTATCCATGCATTTGAACCAGTGTGAATTATAAACAACTAACAATCAATCTGAGCTTCAGCTAGAATATAATATAGAAAGAAGCCATGGTGGCCTTGGCCTGATTATTTATATTTATTTGTTTATATTTGAATTTGTTGAACATCCCTCCCAGCCAGGCCAGCTAGAGATGGTTTACAATAAAACCCATAAAACAGAATAAAAGTTACACTAATAGCAGTGTAATCTCTTCCGAAGCCACAACTGGGTACACTAGCGGAGGGACCCAGATCTTCCTAGCTCGGCCTCAACCAAATACCTGGTGGAAGAGCTCCATCTTGCAGGCCCTGTGGAACTGTGGTAGCTCTAACAGTGCCCTCAGCTCTTCTGGGAGCTCATTCCACCAGGACTCATCAAGGCCTGGCACACTTCCTGTGGACCGGGAACCACCAACAATGTGCAAAACAAAGCGCCCTGTGAAGGGCATAAGGAGTCAAGTGGTCCCTCAGATATGTGGGCCCCAGGCCACAAATGGCCTTGAAGGTAAGTATCAAAAACTTAAACCTGATCTGGTACACGATTGGCAACCAGTGCAGCTGCCTCAGGACCTGTTGGATATAGGCCATCCAAGGTGATCTTGTGAGGACCCTAACAGCCACATTTTGTACCAACTGTAATTTCTGAGTCAAGGACAAGGGAAGGCTCGTGCAGAGCAAGTTACAGAAGTCTAATCTGGAAGTGACTGTTGCATGGATCACTGTGGCCAAATGCTCTAGTGCAGGGGTAGTCAAACTGTGGCCCTCCAGCTGTCCATGCACTACAATTCCCATGAGTTCCTGGGAATTGTAGTCCATGGACATCTGGAGAGCTGCAGTTTGACTACCCCTGCTCTAGTGTATCCCTGTTGTTTCTCCTTGACCAATTGATGGTGTTCCTTACCACTGACTGTGGCAGGCTTTCTCATCTGAGACTTTATGAAACCCTGGGGTTTCTTGCCGACCTTGGGGTTTCTTGGCAACATTGGAAGTGTTTCGTGAATGGATGAGAGTTAATTTTAATATATTTTTTAAGTTTATTAAATGTTTGTTAGGTGATATGACCACATCTGGTCATGTCGAACTGCCTCCCCCATCCTCCCAAAATGGCCAACGATGGGCCTAGAGGGGTGGGAATCAGAGGGGCCCTGAGTGGACATGTATACAGCTTTGCTTCCCAACCATATTCCGCACAATTGTATCACTTCTGAGGTTTCTCAAGCCTGAAGAATGTTTCAAGGGTTTATCAACGGTAAAAAAATTGAGAAAGCCTGAACTATGGTATCCTTCTTGACCACCTGACCAGAATTATCTTCAGAGGCACTGTTTTTGTAAGAGAACCAGTTTTTTTCTGGAGAATAGGTTGCAGATTATGGTGCTGTGAAGTTTTGTTGGCCTGTGGAGTGCCTCAGGTGAATAATCTTGGCTTATTGGTCTGTGGAGTACCTCAGGTAAAGAATCAAAGAAATAAAAATCAGTATGCTCCCACAAATAACTGTTGCCCTGTGCCCCTATTATTTTGCCACCTCTCTGTAGGTACTACTTCTCCTCATCCGCATCCCTTCCATGGTTTCCTTTATTGGGAGAGATGTGTTCTGAGTCATGGGGGAAGTGCCTGATGATCGGCAGGCATATGATAATTCACAGCACATCATATCAAATGAGCATGTAGACCAACTCTTGGTGTTTCTCCAGTCTAGCTGTTAAGGGCTTTTGAAACCAACTTGTCCCAGAGTGTTACCTTACCCATGAATTTATCAGGAAACCTAAGTTGTCCATCATCTTGGCTCCAATCCAAAATCCATAATATATGGATCATAAAACTGCCCTTCCCTACAGTACTATTGATAAGATTATTGTGATGATATATGTGAAACATTTTGGAGATTCAGGAACATTGTTATATTCATTTCAAGCTGCTCCCATTGTTACTGAGGCCTTTCTCAACTTTTTTGCTGTTGAGAAGCCCCTGAAACATTCTTCAGGCTTCAAGAAATCCCAGAAGTGGCACAATCATATAGAATATGGCTGGTAAGCGTAGCTGTGTACACAACCCACCCCTCCCTTCCCACTCCCTCCAGGCCTATCATTGGCCATTTTGGGAGGGGAAAAACAGGTCAACATGACCATATTTGGTCATATCACCCAATATATTTTAACAGATTTAAAAATTATATACAAATTAATTTACTCCCACCCATTCATGAAACCCTGGTTGAGAAAGCCTATCTTAACCTTGTAATTTTGTAGAATAATTTTTTTCTGACAGCATTCTTAAACACAATCCATTTGCATTGTGGCAAGCTCCATAGATATACATCATCATTGAGCAGGGGTTGGACTAGATGGCCTGTGTGGCCCCTTCCAACTCTGTGATACTATGATTCTATCCCTGACAGATGTTTGTTTGGGGGTCTGTTCTTAAGAATGGACATGTTCCAGTCCCTTCCCAGCCAATTTTACATTGTGGTAGAGAGCTATCCATATGCTGCTTTAGAATCTAGAGCAGGAACAAAATCGTTTTTTCTCGGGTGAAAAAGGGAAGAGGAGGTCCCCTGTGGTCATCAACAAACAAGCCTATGCTGGGGATTGTAGAGTGTGCACTGACAAAAGTCATGTGAGATTGGGGCTGTAGTAAGGAGGGAAATGGTATGAGATAGCAGCAGGAAAAAACTGAGTGGATCAAACCTCTAAGAATTTTCCTACGCATTAGCAGTCATTCCCTGACTTCCAAACCAGCATGCTGCTTGCAAGACAGGAAGACACCTGATTCAATTCTAGTTTCCAAAATCTTACCCTTCACAGTGAATAGCTATTATGCTATTCATAAATCTGTAATTAATAATTGATAACCAAACATATTCTAGGATTCAAGGATAGGGCAGCTACATCTTAGGAGTGGAACAGAGTAAGTTATTGAAAAGGAAAATAGTTTTCAAACCGAGCCTATCTTCTTAGAAGCCTTTAATATCTTAATGCACACTTGGCGTTCTCAGTGGCACTTAGCTACCTAGATGTTATCAAACATTCCTGTGGCGTTAATCATTGTGCCAAGTAACCTTCTCTGTGGAAACAAAAGGAACAGTACTCAAGGTGGAAGACCAGCAAGTCTTTGCAATATCTGGGGATGCTATTTTCTTCATCATGTCAGCCTGAAGTTCCCAGAATAAAGCTCTTTATACTATAATTTTCTTCCATTGTTTGTTGAGAAAGCACTACAGCACTATTAATTCTACCAAAACTAGTTCTAATTAGAAACATCAGGTAAGAAGAAACACATAAGGCAAGCAATTAAGATCCATAAGTGTTTAAATAGCACCCTTAACCCAAAACGTGCTTTGAAACTAATGTTTATTTGTAATATCTGT
Source organism: Paroedura picta (assembly GCF_049243985.1). Taxonomy (NCBI): domain Eukaryota; kingdom Metazoa; phylum Chordata; class Lepidosauria; order Squamata; family Gekkonidae; genus Paroedura; species Paroedura picta. The sequence goes on from NC_135370.1 coordinate 47,802,170, forward strand.
AATTGTACAGCCAGCTGTAGCTTTGTACAGGCCCTGTCTGGCCGTACCTGTGGCGAGGCTGAAGTTTTTATAAAACTGTAGGGAGCTTATCCTAACATGCTGTACTCCTAAAAGGAAGTCCCATGTTATTCAATGGGGCTTACTACTCAAATAAGTGTTTCTGAGATTGAAGCCGTAATATTTAAGAATTATAATGATAAGCAAATCACCTATCTTTTGATCTTTGACCCTTAAAATGAGGGTAAATTACTCCCAGAGTCATAACATTGTGTGTGTGAGAGAGGACTAATTCCAAACATAGGTTTCTAATAGAATTATTGATACCAAAGGCCAATATTGATACCAAAGGCCAATATTAATGTTGCCTTTCACCCTATATCCCCCGCAGGGCTTTACGCTCTGCGGGGGCTAACCTATTGGTCATTCCTGGCCCCAAGGAAGCCCGCCTGGCCTTGGCCAGGGCCTTCTTGGTCCTGGCCCCAACCTGGTGGAATGAGCTCCTGGAAGAGCTGAGGGCCCTGCGGGAATTACCAGCATCCCGCAGGGCCTGTAAGACGGAGCTCTTCCGCCAGGCTTATAGCTGAGGCCGGATGGTAAGAAGATCAGCCCCCCCCCTCACAAACTGGCTGTAGAGAGTGTCACACCCCCCCTCCTGTAGTTGAGGATGCGGAGACTAAATGAGTAAGATTAAGCCATCATTGTTGCCACTATTGTAAATTTATTGGAACTTATTGTTATTTTATGGTTTTTAGGGGACGGGGTTATGTAAGCCGCCTCGAGCCTTCGGGGGGAGGTGGGGTATAAATACAATAATAATAATAATAATAACAATAATACATGCAGATACATGTTAACTATACTGCAGGGCCTTTTTTTAAGCATGAAGTATGATTTCTGGGGCTGGGTAGGGGAATGATATCAGCAAATCATCAGGAGGTGGAGGTACTTCATCACTTCCCCTTTTCCCTATTGGCTGTTTCTCTGTTCCAGATTCCCCCCCCCCCCTTTCTCATGCTCCTTCACTTCACTTGGGCAAAACACATTTGGAACTTCATGGTTCCAAGACATGCTACCTGGCAATTTGGAACAGAAAACTGAATAGGCAGGGAAAGGATTAGACACCATGTATTCTGCCAGTTCTGTGATTCCTGCCGCCCTCCCCCAACATCTTTTTCTGGTTTTGAAAAGGACTGTAGAGATGTTTAATACACCTGTATGTAAAGGGTTAGGTGGATTTTCACAAGCACAAGGAGAATCAGAGGTCTCCCATGGAGGGGGGTGGTGGTGATATCCCCCCTTGCCCCTGAAGAAATATATTTTGGTATCCAAGCCAACGTGTAATTTGTTTTTTAATCCCATTCAATGTACCCAGGATCTAAGAATAAGACATGTGTTGATCTTGAAATATTGCTCTTTGCTTTAACTCTCGACTACTCTCCCACAGTAGAAACTACAATAAGGCCAGTCTCTATACCCCTAAACCTACCTTAATCGCTATGAAGTGTTTTGTTCATGAATTTTCATCAATAGTAAGATGTCCTACGATACAAAAATATTATCCGCCTATAAAATATACAGCCTATAAGATGTACAGATGACTTCACAAATATTTAAACCTGTAAACAAATAAATAAAAATTATTTTGGCCAATGACTCCCGTTTAGCCTGGAGAATCCTGTGTATAACCGTCTCTCTAACTGGGATTCCCAAAGAATCCCTAACATGTCCCCAAATAAAAAAGACACTCCGCAGAGCAGGTGCACCACAGGTGCATCACAGGTGCAACCAATTAAGTGACCTTTAACGGGGATCCTGCTGCCTCAATGTAAAATAATCGCAGTATGTTTACAAAAAACAGGATAAATCCCAGGTTGTATTTAATCCATTTGGCCTCATTTTGGCAGACCCATTTCTGGTTTCTACATTTTTGAGGAATCCCCATCTATGATTTCTACATTATTTAAAAGTCTAGCTAACTGAGAATAATAAAGAGACTGTAATGGACATCCATGCAGTGAATCCTCATTTTTCGTTTTCTATTTCGTGGGTTCGACAGTTTTCTTATTAGCAACCGCCAGGAGGTTGACAGTCCTAGAAAGACATGAGAATATATTTTCCAGGGACCATAAATGGCTGCAGGGCAAGGGGAAACGTGGGAAGAAAGGAATCCTTGTACAGGCTGTGCACAGTCCTTGCACTGGATCCAGATATAATAGCTCTCGGCTAGGGATGCCAGCCTTCAGGTGCAACCTGGGAATCCCCTGGAATTACAGTTCATCTCCACACTACAGAGATCAGTTTCCCTGAAGAAAATGGCTGCTTTGGAGGTTAGAGTCCGTGGCATTGGACACAGTCCTCTCCTGCTTGAATACCTGAATCCCATTGCTTGCAACAGCCTTCCTCCAGCCATTTTCTGTTGGCTGGGCTCTAAGAAGAACTAAATGGTAGGAGCCAATGGGAGGAGTGCAACATATTAGTCTCTTCCCTCCCATTCCTTTACCATTGTGTATGAATTCAACAAGCCCACTTCAGACCAGACCAGTCCTATAATAGTTTCTGTTTCTATTCTGTCTTACCTTCCCTGTCTCAAAACTACTCACATTGTAGCTTGTTTGTTCGTTTTATGTGGGGCATTTCTTGTCTGGCTTTTCTCCCTAAAGGGGCTAACCCCTCCCTACAAAAACATACAATTTAAACAAGTGAGAATACAGTGTTATAAAAAACTAGCTTCAAAGCCCGTTCCTAAGAACGGGCCTTGAAAGGGTCCCCTCCCCTGGTCCCTGGCCAGGCAGCTTAAGGTGGCTTTGGGCCACAGCTTGCAGCCGGATCAAGTGGGGCGGGGGCTGACCAGCTCATTAGTAGGCCCAGAACAGAGGTCCTTAACAGGCATTCAGCAGGCCGAGAGGCCCTCGTTAGCAGGCTCTCCACCACGACCCTTCGCTCAGGGCCCTCTCCCCTTACCTGCTGTTGGCTCCAGGCACTGAGGCACGTCTGAGAGCAAAGGAGGTGGTGAGTGCCCCCTCACTGGAAGTCTTCAAGCAAAGGTTGGATACACACTTTTCTTGGATGCTTTAGGATGCTTACGGCTAATCCTGCGCTGAGCAGGGGGTTGGACTAGATGGCCTGTATGGCCCCTTCCAACTCTATGATTCTATGATTCTATGATTCAAAGAGACTAGAGTCCAGGGATGGGGGGCAGGAGCTGCAGGGGCAAGTTGTCCCTATTCCAACTTGGACAGCCGGACATGTTCCACCCCTCCGGCTGTTTCACAAATATATAGAGCAACCAGAATGACCATGCTTGGATTGGCTGCAACCCACTGAGGCGGTTCAGCAATGCTGCAGGCTTTGAGCCATATATCAAGAGTCCTTTGGTTACTGACCTTATGGAACCAGGTAGAACCTTTGTCTACCCTGTCCTTTTTCTTCATTATGTCATCTCTTTCTCCACTTGCTGTCCACCCTGAATGCTCACAGATTCCATCAGATGGGCAGTATTTTATACTATATAGCCGTAAATGTGAGCACCATTCCATCCTGTATCTGCTATTGCTATCAGTTTTTAGTCTCTGATCCTGACTTCTCTCAAGCTCAGATTCAACTGCAAAATTTGAACTTATTTCTAAGAGGAACATATACTGGATAGATATGGATTTGTTGTTGTTGTTAGGTGCGAAGTCGTGTCTGACCCATCGCAACCCCATGGGCAATGATCCTCCAGGCCTTCCTGTCCTCTACCATTCCCCGGAGTCCATTTAACTTTGCACCGAATATATGGATAGCTGGTGCTTAAATAAGCTATCCCAGGCCATGAAAAGGAACCTCGCATTCAGTGATGTTCAAGAACTGGCTTTGGTTTGATATGTGAAGCATGGTTATGCCTTGAATATTTACTTGCTGGCATTGGTCAGATCCCTTGAATCCATTCCATTAATGATCCAGCTTTCCTACATGGTATGGAACCATGCTGAAGCAGAAGGAACATGGTACTTCTGTAGATAAGAGTCTTTACACTGGAGGAAATCTTCACTGTTAACAGAATGGATCCATCAGATCCAACCCCTTGTATTTAGGCTTGCTGTGCAGTCTAGAAGTGACTTTGCCATTGTGGTCCTGTTATCCTCTTTTAGGTATTGCAGCGACTGATCAAATCAAGAGGAAAGTCACAAAGCAAACACTTAAATGTTCAGCTGGTTGCAGCAGATAAACTTGCACAATGTCCACCGGTAAGTACTGGGAAGAGAGGTTTCTATTTTGCAAATTATCTAGAGAATTTATTATCTGGGGAAGAGCCCATCGTTTTCTTGTTCTCCAGCCCTCTCAGTATTACAGTAATAACATTACTAAAGAGCTGGAACTGAAGAAGCGTAACAGTTACAAAGCAGATTTCTTGTTTGATTTATTCAGACTAATAAGATGTATCAGAAAGGCTAACTGTTTTTGACAGTTACAGCTTCCAGACCTTACATATATCCGAATACCTTGTACCTATTGGACTCTCTGCCCAACCAGCAGACCTCCTAACCCTTCTCCCACCAAAATTCAGCCACCCCCCATCTCTGTCAGTTGGCCAGCTGCTGAGCTGTCAAACTCCTTTGTTCTCCCCCCCCCCCCTCAACCTTCCAATCCACCATTTGAAAATTATTGGTTGAAGCTCCTGGAGGGTAGAACTTAAAATTGTCTATCACAACAATAATCTGAGGTAGAATGACTAATGGTTTGACAATATAGACATAGAAGACATTGAGTTACAGGTCATGTGTTATCAGAGTCAAATGACAGGATGGGGGGGGGGAGCCAAAGTTATACCTTAACTGGGTCAATGGAGGGGACCATGAGCAGCAGACCTAACTGCAAACAAGCTGAACCCTAGGAAGTGATCACTGAGTGATTTCATTTTACAACCCTGTTGCATTTCCCAGCCAGTGCACAGAAGCACCTTGTCTCTCTATTCATGGGCAAGATCAGGAAAAAGAAGGAGCCCGTAAAAGAGTTTGTAACCCAGCAGTTGGAGCTTCACAACTCACTCGAAGATCTCAGTCTGTAGGCTGAAGAAGAAGAGTTGGTTCTTGTATGCCATTTTCCTGTATCAGGAGTCTCAAAGTGGCTTACAGTCACCTTCCCTTTCCTCTCCCCACAACAGACACCCTGTGAGGGAGGTGAGGCTGAGAGAGCCCTTATGGTATTGCTCAGTCAAAACAGCTCTATCAGTACTGTGATGAGCCCAAGGTCACCCAGCTGCTTGCATGTGGGGGAGCAGGGAATAAAACCCAGATTGCCAGATTAGAAGCCACCACTCTTAACCACTACACCAAGCTGGCTCTCCTGGTATAAGAACACTGGTAAAAGGCAGCTTTATATTTTCATATGATGTAACTGTTCTATGCTTCTGCCCACCACTGAGTTACAAATAGTATTCAGTCAAACATAGTGTGTGTCAGAAGATGAGTAGCAGGTCTTAAGAAGATAAACATCTTTTCACTTTTTCAAGGCAACAACATGCTCGAATATATCTGGGGTTACAACAACGGCAAACTCTAGTGTATCTTTCTTTGTCATCCCGCTTGTTTTCCACCCACAGCAGTAGAAAAAGTTGTTTTCATAAAACAAGCCTTCTTCAATATGTTCTATGAGGTCTGGTGTATTATATTTCTATAGTTACTTTTGTCATTTCCTGTGCAATCCCACATGGGGACTGTGCATGAGCAGGCCTACCATTGGAGAGGCCTATGCTGCTAAGAGTTTCCAGGGGGTAATGTGCACCGGAGCAAAAAAGTTGTTCCCACTCAGGGACCACGTGCTCCTTTGTCATAGCACCTCCACATTGCCATTGAAGAAAATCATATTTGTGATGCTCCAGAGAGTTTCATGCGTAAGGAATGCTTCTCAGTTCAATGAGATTGCTTTTGTTTTTTGAATGCTCATGGCTCAGAAGGCACTTTTCAAGAAATGTACCCGTTGTGGGGTGTGTTACCTAAAGTGCTCTTAAATTTGGGGGGAATTAGTAGCACAAGAGATAGGGGTAAACAGGATCTTTTCCTAAATGTATACAGAAGTCTAATTCCTTAGGAGAAACCCTGAAATAAGCAGGCCTAATTTGATTCCGAAATGGATTTTGTATGTTATTGGCCCATTATGCAAGGAGTGGAAGGTCCACATTCAGGGTGGAATGGTGGTGGCTAAAATCACCAATTATGCACGCTGCAGGCAGCAACCGGGCGCAGTCAATGTATGCTGCCGAAAAAGCCGTGTTAGCAAGATGCAGAACAAAGTGGAGCTTCCCGGGACCAGAGCGCAACCAGAAGCGGCTCTGGAGTAGCCGCGTGCATAATCAGATACTCTGGGTTTTGCTGCCATTGCGTTCCGTCCCATGTGTAAGTGGTTTGCTTTGCTTCTTCCTCCTCCGCATTCTCCATGCTGCCGTTTCAGCGGCCATGCATAATACGCCATTAAGATACTAGCAAGAAAGCCCATTGCAACCAGGAATGTAATGGGCACTAGGACCCAGGGGACACCGGCAAGCTCAGATCCCTCTCCCTCTCCCTCTCCCTCAGCAGGAGCCATAGCAGGTAAGCAGAGCTGGTTTGTGGTTTGGCAGGACTCTCTGTGTCTCTTTCACACACACTGGCTCCTGCAGTATCTGAGAGCAAAGTGGCTAGAGTCCAGGTAGGGAGGGCAGGAGCTGTAGGTGCAGGGCCAATCAGGGTGTGGCCAGCTTTGCTGGCTGCACCCTGATTGGCCCTATTCCAATTTGGACAGCCAGGACACTCTCCACCCCCAGGGCTGTTTCACAAATATTAAGAGAAACAATGGATAAGGATGCACAGAGAAAAACATACACTAAGTTCTACAGGGGGAAAGGTTAGCTAAACAGGAAATAGAATATTTCACCTGAGTGAGTCCAAGAAGGCACAGAGATGGGGGATCACAACATTGGTTGTAGAAAGCAATGGCAGGTGTGGAGAGGCCAACAACCACCATTTTCTAAGCCCCAACGTCCTTATAGAATTTCTCTTATGTCTGCAGTCTGAAAGACACATGTTGGCCTTCACGTGGATTCAGACATGCAGGGTGATGCCCAGGCTATCTCTACCAAAATCTGTTATCAGATGTGCAGAGTAGTGGCTGCCTTTCTCCACCGAAATCTGTTACCCAAAATTATGATGGGGAATTAGTATTTAAAGTGACAGGAGTGAGAGGCCAATAACAGCAAGATCCTCCCACCTGTATATACTAGGATCAACTGTAGGAACTGAGGCAAGGCAAATTGATATTGAATACAAATAGATTTTTATTTTAAAAGAAATCCTAAATAATTTAAATGAGCAATTCTTAAATATAACATACACATGCACTAGCAGTCAGAGAGAAATAAAGAGTATAGCACTCAAGATAGAGAAATCAATTGTGCAGCAGTGGATCCTTGAAGAGCAGGGGTGGAGGCAGACACAAGACTGGCTTGAATCTGGGTGGTCTGCCTGGTACCAAAACGAACACACACTTGGCAGAGCTCAGGCTTTGACAGATAATGTTTGAAATTCCTGAGCCTGTCCACAGGCCAGCCTGTGGGGAGATACTGTGTGATGCAAGTGATTAGTGACTAGCTATAGGTTTTAGACAAATCTGATAGGTGAGTTGAACTGGAGTGGGAAGTTTTGGGGTTGTGTCATTTAGACCAGTGGTCCCCAACCCCCCCGGTCTGGGGACCGGTCCCGGTCCGTAGATCAATCAGTACCGGGCCGCGGCTCTTTCTTGTCCTCCTCCCCAGCTACTGCCTTGGGGGCTGCCCTGCTACTCTACTGTCAGCTCACCTTTGGTGCTCTCCAGCGGCCACCATGGCTGGGGCTCCCCCTCGGTGTGGCACTGTGCAGCTGCTGCTGGCAGCACTCCCCAGTGGGCGGCGGGAAGTCAGGGGCACTGGCAGTAAAGTAAGTGGAGCAGGGGCTCAGGCGGTGGCGACGTCCCTTGGCAAAAGACTACCCCCCCCTGGGCCTTAGTAAAATTGTCAAGACTGGTCCCTGGTGACAAAAAGTTTGGGGACCACTGATATAGACTCATCAAGCAACAATATCTTGGCTGAGCATGAGACAAAATCCAGGAGTGTGTGTAATAAGTGGATGTGCTGCCCTAGCCTGGCACACGTAGGGTTAGTGCGAGGGCAAGCACGGTTACAAAGTCAAGCAAGTTCCTGGGGTGAACATAGACCTTCTGGGTGCCTCCCTAACCATGATGAAGTTGGAGAGAGAAGCTGCAAGGCAGGTGCTGGCTGGGAACTCTGGGGAAAAGGCACTTCTAATATGGAGGGGTCCTCTTGGCCTTACAGGTGAAGCACAACTTATGTCTGTTTGGGTGAAGGGTACAATGTCCCCACATGTAAGGTCTACCAAAGCTTCACCCTCAAGGCTCAATTGGATAGGATACCAAAACTTAAGGCAGCATTGTGGGAGAAGGTTCTCAAGGCTTCCAGTCCTTTGTCAAATCAGCTCTGGAGAAGCTGTCTGCTACCATATCCTCGGAGTTGATGTGGTGGGCTCTGCCGCCCAGATCCATATCACAGAATATGGGCTTCAAACAGGAGAGAGATCTTAGGGTCATGGTAGATCACTCACTGAAAATGTCGACTCAAATACTATGCTGGGAATTGAAACAAATCAACTGGTATCATAACGCCCCTGAATAAATTTGTGATGAGACTTCATTTGGAATATTGTGTACGGTTCTGGTCTCTGCACTTCAAAAGAGATACAGCATTGGAAAAGGTGCAGAAAAGGGCAACTGAAATGGTTAATGGGCTGGAATACTTTTCCTGTGAAGAAAAATAAAGAGGTGAGGGCTCTTTAGCTTGGAGAAATGACAACTGAGATGTGACATAATAGAGGTTTACAAATTATGCATGGTATAGAGAAGGCTGAGTGCTTTTCTCCTTTTCTCACGATATCAGAACTGATGGACACTCAATGAAATTAATGATCAGGAGGCTTAGAACAGATAAAAGGTAGTACTTCTTCATCCAAAGAGTAATTGACTCATCTGGGAAGTGATGGTGACTACAAGAATAGCCAATTTCAATAGGGAACTGGAGAAACATATGGAGCAAAGGTCCATCAGTGGGTATTAAGGTAAAGGTAAAGGTATCCCCTGTGCAAGCACCGAGTCATGTCTGACCCTTGGGGTGACGCCCTCCAGCATTTTCATGGCAGACTCAATACGGGGTGGTTTGCCAGTGCCTTCCCCAGTCATTACCGTTTACCCCCCAGCAAGCTGGGTACTCATTTTACCGACCTCGGAAGGATGGAAGGCTGAGTCAACCTTGAGCCGGCTGCTGGGATTGAACTCCCAACCTCATGGGCAAAGCTTTCAGGCGGCTGCCTTACCACTCTGCGCCACAAGAGGCTCATCAGTGGGTATTAGCCACAAGATATAGGTGGAACACTAAGTCTGGGGTAGTGATGATCTGTATTCTTTGTGCTGGGGGGGGGGAGACAACAGTAGGAGGGCTTCTGGAGTTCTAACCTTGCTGGTGGACCTCCTGATGGCACCTGAGTTTTGGCCACTGTGTGACACAGAATGTTGGGCTGGATAGGCCATTGGCCTGATCCAGCATGACTTCATTTATGTTCTTAAGGTCATTGATGGTGAATTGGAGATTATTGACTTCTGTTGTTTTAAAATAATTGTGGCTTTCAATGTGTATGTTTGTTTGTTTTCTAATATTAAAATTTAAATATTTTACAGTCTTTTCTGGGTCTTAAAATGGGAAGAAAGTCAGATTTAAAATACAATAAATACATTTTGGAAAGAATCTGAAATTCCATACACTATTCAGATATCTTTTTTTAGATTAGCTGAATGGCACCCCTGCTCTTAGAATCAGTACTAGCATTTTTTTGTGTGTGGAAGTAAAATTGCATGGCTTGTCCCAGGACAATGAAAGGAGAGTTTGTCCGCCTCCCTTGTTCCTTCTTGTAGCAGGACATGAGAATGTGAATACTCATGTCCTGTGAGGAGAAAAAAACTGTACACTTTCAGACCACTGGATCAGAAAGAACTACAAGCTGGTGTATTATTTTTAATCTCCCAATACTTCAAGATGAATCTCTTAGCAACCTGTGTTGCCCAATATAGCCATTGTATAGCTTGAGAAGATCTCAGCTTCATGATATAATCAAGGATGAGAGTGTAAAGAAGCAACATCTTTCCAAAATCAAATTGACATATAGTGCCATCTCCAGCACCAACTGGAAAATGGGACATTTGATATACAAGGTGGACCCCCATAATGAGCATAACAGGTACCTGCTTACACCTAGGCTGCCCGTAATTTTTCTAGCTAGTTGCATTGGAGCCTAGTGAACTAAGCCAGGCAATTTGGTTGTGGGTGCGTGCCTACTTTAGAACCCAAGACAGGGTTGTATTGTTGCTGTTCACTGGCAAAACTGATATTCTGCCAATATGTTGTTAAGCACCAAGGCAACCAGCAAACTGCATATTTTGGTAAAGGTAAAGGTATCCCCTGTGCAAGCACCGGGTCATGTCTGACCCTTGGGGTGACGCCCTCCAGCGTTTTCATGGCAGACTCAATATGGGGTGGTTTGCCAGTGCCTTCCCCAGTCATTACCGTTTACCCCCCAGCAAGCTGGGTCCTCATTTTACCGACCTCGGAAGGATGGAAGGCTGAGTCAACCTTGAGCCGGCTGCTGGGATTGAACTCCCAGCCTCATGGGCAGACAGCTTCAAACAGCATTTCTGCTGCCTTACCACCCTGCGCCACAAGAGGCATATTTTGGTGGTCTGGTCCATAACATGATTGGTAGTTGTATTGAAGTAAGGATACCATTGTCATAGCTGGGATGCTCTTACCATGCTTGCCCTTGTGTCCTAGAGTTCCACAGTTGTTCTTCATTTACCTGGATGTAGGATATGGGTTGTAATCTGCTCTGTTCAGCTAAGGGCAGTGCATTCTATTAGCACAAGATACGTGCTACTAATGGAAGAGCCTCCTGAATTAGTATGTTGCTCCAATAATATGTTGAGAAATGGACGGATGTCACTGTATATTTTCAGCAGGAGATACTTTACAACAATCCTCTTTCTAGGTGATGTGGTATCTTAAGATTTTGAATGGCATTATAAGGCTTAGACTCTCAAATACGTTTTCCTCTGGAATATTTATGATTAGCAATGGCTTTATCATCAATTCTCAACTTCATTAATTTTTCATTGTTAACATGCTCGTGCTAAGATCACTTATCAGTGCATGAATTCATTATGCTCTGGTAGTTATTTGCATGTCATCATTAATAGCAATTCTGTGAAAAATACAGCAGTCAAATTTGCTCTATGGTAGGGAGGGAAATGTAATATTTTATCATTGTAACATAAAAGAGTGGTTATATTTCTGACAACATGTTCAATGTTCCAAAGCCTCTGATTGGCCCACAGTGGGGGATATGCACCCAACAGGGAGAGGGCACTTTCCCCACTCAGGACCCATTGCCAGTCTTCCTTCCCCTTCTTCCTGCAGCTTCTGGCCACTTATCAGGGTGGGAGATGAGCCAGCACCACTCCATGTCAAAGGTAAGTTGGGACAATAGGTGAAGGGCCGGCCCCAGCAGACTGGCTCCCTCACCTCACCTTCTCCAGTCCCTTCACATCCTCCTGAGTAAGGGGGAAGGGCCGGCCAAGCTCACACCCCCATGGGTAGAGGGCAAGCCTGGTGGCCCTGCTCACTGGCTTCCATCCTGTTGCTGCCTCCCACCTGCTGGAGAGTGGGGGGAGGAGGGCTGGCCACACTCAGTCGCACTGCAGCTGGAGGGTCAGGCCTGGCAGCCCTGGCTGGGCTGCCCCAGTGCCAACACCACCTCCTATGCTAATGCTCATTGCCTTCCTGGGTGCAATTGGCCTTGTCTCTAGCATATATATATATACATAATGAATGCACTTCTGGAGTCCATGGATTTAAACCATTTGCTGTGGATGAAAATAAATATATAAGCACATTGTCTTTGAGTCAGATGTTCTAATGGAATATTGTCTGGTATGCTGCTATAGGAGTGCAGGGCATCTTTTGCAACTTTTATTGCTGTCAGTGTGAGAGAAGGATGTCTACTACTGTGGGTGGTCTTGTGATGGCTACTTGGAAGCAAGGTCTTTGGTTGAGGCTGGGGGTGGGGCGTAGAAGATCCACTGGGCCCCTTCCTCAGATTAGAACAATTCAGCACCCCTTGAAATCTGTGCCGTGAGGCATTGTGAGAGTAGAGGCTGACTGGGGGGATGAAGGAGGGATGTAAGATGATTTTGATTTGGTTTCTCACTGCCAAAGCTATTATTTTGCAATGTTAATGTTTTATGTGGTGTGGGTGTTTTATTCTGTAATCCGCTGTGAGACATTTCACGAGAGCAGCAGATAATAAATAAAATAAATAAATAAAATAAAACTCATGTTCTGTTATCTTCCACCCATGGAAAGGACATCTGTGCTCCCCATCCCACTGCAGCCCCCCCCCCATATCCGATCCCATGCTACTTTAAAGGATCCACCAAGACATAGGAGTAGCATCAACTGGGTTTCAGTGCAGAGGCAGTAACTCCCTCATGGAGTGGTAGGTCATCAGGACACACATGAGTACTGGCCTCTCCGTGGTCCCCCCAACACCCAGTGATATGAACCAGCTGGCAGTCACTGCCTGGGTATGCCCCTTATGGGGGACCCCTAATGGGGACATCCTGCCCATGGGCTCCAAAGGATCCACCCCAAGACCCAAACTGCCAACTGTGACAGAAAAACTTTTGCAAACCCCACAAAACCACCGAGACATAACAACACCACAGCCCTGTTGCATCACCCCAAAATGGGGTGAGTGGGCGGGTAGCTATGATGATGGCCCAAAAAGAGGTTGGTGGCTGGCATGAGGCCTGTTAACTAGTCCCTGCTTGGGACCCTGTCTCCCACACACTGCCACTGTATCTTGCCATCACAGTGAGCATGCCACGTACCTGGGCCCGCCCCCTCCTCTCTCCCACTTTGCCCTGTGCCGAAGCACCACGGTCTCCTTCTTCCTGGCGCCTTCTCCTCCTGCCTTGCAAACTAGCGGCCCTAGAAAGTTGCAGCTGCTCATAGCTTCTGGGATCTGGCCAGGTTGGGCTAGCCTGGGCTCTTCAGGTCAGGGCAATCAATATTTACAGTATCTGCATTGGAAGGTTTTGCACAGTTGCATAACTTTGAAAATGCTTCAGCTCAAAACATGTATTTTTAGAGGTTTTATATTGTCACAATTTTCCCTCCAAATTTCATTGAATGTGTTGTGTTTACTATACATTTGCATTTATTTTGCTGGGGCATTAACATTGAAGGCTTGTGAATGCAGGTTAGCTGAGCAGCTTCAGAACCTTTGAAAAGTGTACAAGATAATGTTCAGTTAGGCAGTTTTCCATATATGAAAAAATAGTTGTTCTTAAATTACAGGCAGTATACGGCACCAAAGTATTTGCACTTGTTGCACTAGGAATGACTGTAGAAAAACTACAGTGCAGGCAACCCTTTTTTGAAGCCAGAGAGTCAAGAGAGCTGCATGTATTTGTCTTGAGAGATTCCTGCTTTGTGTGCTTTGCAAATGCCAATATATTTGAAGCCAGGGTATTTGGCTGGCACTTGTGTTCTGTCAATATGTCTTGTTTTTAAAAAATCACATTTGCACTTATTCTGAGAGCAGGCATGTTGCTATCTGAACAGAAAAGACATGTGTACGATGTAGGATCCCTGTGTCCACGTTCCCAGCTGCGGATGTTTGAACACCTGTATGACCCCGAGCTCAAACAGTTCTGGCCAAACAGGAATGCCCTCCGCATTAAGTGGGATAGAACTGTTCTGCTTGAAATTTCTGTTTTCTGCCAAAAAAGATGTTCGTTTTTGTTCTATTTCACAACGTTATTCCAAAATTTATCATCACCAGTACTTTTATTGTACAATCAATACCATTTTTTTTTCTTGTTTGCAGGGGTTTTTTTCCAGGTACACAAAGAGAAAGTCTCTCTCCCCTGCACACATGCATGACTCTTTCCAGCCTCTTTTATTCAAAGCCAAATGGGCTACATTTATATACATTCATAGCCTAACAACTGGTTGGCTGTGAATGTCAGTGATCACACAAAATGGGACCACTGGGAATTGCCGCAAACTAATAGGAAGATCTCTGAAGCTGTAGAAAGGTAGAGAGGCAGCAGGTCAGGAGAAATCGTGGCAAGCTGACCCTTCACTCTATTGCCTTACCGCTTTCAACTCTGATGCTTTAAACTTTCTTTTTGGAACAGGAAATGTTTGACGTCATTCTGGATGAAAATCAGCTGGAAGATGCTTGTGAACACTTGGCAGAGTACCTTGAAGCCTACTGGCGTGCCACACACACTACCAGTAGTACGCCCATGACACCTTTGCTTGGAAGAAACCTCGGCTCCACCGCACTGTCCCCTTACCCTACTGCAATCTCTGGATTACAGGTATGAATCCATGCTTTAGTTGCCAATACAGGTCTGCGCCACAATCAGGCCAGAGCAAAAGGTGAGATACTATAGCTCAGGGAGAGCTGAGGGCCCTAACGGAGCTATCAGAGTTCCGCAGGGCCTGCAAAACACAGCTCTTCCGCCAGGTCTTTGGTTGAGGTCAGAGCCAAGAGCAACGGGGGACCCTCCTCAGGCTACACAGTGACATCCAACGTAGCCCACACTGGGGGTCGAACTACACCGCCACTCTTCTTTTATCTTTTTTTAGCTATGTTCTGTTGTTCTGTTATGGGATGGGGTTTTTATCATGTTTTATGGGGGGGTTATATTGTACCTGGTCATGAGTCTCCGGAGAGTGGCAGGCTAAAAATCTAATCAATCAATCCAGGGAATGCACACATTGTCTGCATGCACAGAAGTTAGTGGGACGACTGTCCAGTTAATCTGTCCGCAGCATTCCAGATTATCAAAGGCGATGGTGGCGATTCTCCTGTATGCGCTCCACTCCATGGGCATGTCATAGAGCTCCATAGGTTTGGAATGTGCTCAATGCTCATTTCAATATATTCAAAATTTACCTTCACTGTTTATTCACTATTTTGTGTTCTTTCATGTAAACATGAGCAACATTTAGTCTCAGTACTTGATAATAACTCTCTGCAGCACAGGTGAACCATCTTCATTGAAGAGTGCAATGTTCACATGATATGACAATTCTCTATGGTGATTCATCATTGGCGCATTCACACATTCACAGTGCCATAGCCAATGTGCCAACACACAGCAAGCCATGGACTCACGTGCTCCTCCTCTTCGCATTGGCTGGTCCTCCTTCCCATGGTTCTTACTTTGCAGCCACAGTTTGTTATTAGGTTGGAACTGGGAAAACTCCAGTTTGGGTCCAATCCAAACCGGAAGCCACAAACTGCAGTTCCCAGTTCTGGTTTGTTCAAACCATAATTCACTTGAGTTGAACAAAATGAAAAGAAAAAAAAACCTAAGGAATGCTACAAACCAGGACCACAGAAGGGAGCATGGGAAATGTCATTGTGGAAGCCCAACACTCAAGTAACCAAAATAAATAAAATAAAAATTCTGAGTTGCTTGTCTGTAATGGTTGTTCTTCAAGCAGTCATTTATATGTTGTTTTTTTTAACTGTATACTTCTAGAGCTAGCTTTTAGGTGGAAAAATGTACTCCAGGGGCATGCACAACCAAAACTGTGCCTCTGAGGAAAAGATTTTTATACCTGTTTCAAAAGTTTCTGAATTGAAGCTCTACACAAGTACAAAGCCCATCAGTGACATGAGAGACTCTGATGAAGGGACCGTGAGTGATGAGCAGCCATGTGTGAAACCGGCTCTTTAACAATAAAACCAGAGTCCAGTAGTACCTTTAAGACCAACAAAGATTTATTCAAGGCGTGAGCTTTTGAGCACAAGCACTCTTCCTCAGACTAAGAACTCCCTACAGGGAGTGCTTGCGCTCGAAAGCTCACGCCCTGAATAAATCTTTGTTGGTCTTAAAGGTGGTACTAGTCTCTGATATTATTGTGCTACTTCAGACCAACACGGCTGCCCATTTGAACCAGCTCTTAACAAAACATAGCCAATTAAGTAGATTGCATTCTGGGAAATTTTGGTTTAATGCAGATATCACAGCCATTATTTAATGCTATTGTGCAAACTGAACGTTGTGAGGCAAAATCACATCTTATTTTTAAGATAAATGCATAGGAAATATATACTACTATCAGCTGTTACAGTTAGGATTCTATGATCAGTTGTATGTGTACTGGTTATTCACATGCTTACCAGCTTGTAAAAGTTCTAATGTGTCAAAAATTTCCCTTCAGTTTGCCTTATTTCTTCCCAGAGGTAACACTTGGCAAAATTCATTCATCTGTTTTGCTTTTATTTTTGAGGATTACAATGCTTTTCCCATTATAAAAAAATTCTGACCATTTTTTTCCACAGGGATAGCTCAAAAACGGCTGGCCTTTGAAACTTCAAACGTGGCATGTAAATAGTCCTTAATGAGAAGTACGTGCTTTACTTAGTTTGGAAAAAAAAATGTCTTTTCGGTACAAGTTTTGTATGTTCGTAAACACCAAAACCAAGAGTGCACAGAGACCAATTTCACTAATGAGTTCAGCACATTTGTGTGGCGCTTAATTTGTGTGCACTTTTTACTGTGTGTCAAGCAGAGAGCTAAGCAAATTAGTAATACAACTAAAATTTAAATTTGCTGACTGAATACATTGCAGAGATCAGGGTTTTTCCTTTTTTTTCTTTTACTCAATACACACTCACACTCACAGCTGTGTTTTTCCCCCTCATCACTGCATGTATGCAGCAGCCAATATTTCAACTTCCAAATTTATGTTTAATTATATTAGGCCAGCTACGTCGCATGATATTATTTCTGCTTAGTGACTGGATGCCTGTGCAAGCGGCAGCTTTAAGTTCTGTGGACACGTGCTTGTTCTGTGTGAAATTTTTCATTTTCCAGCTTTGTTTGTGTTGGCAAATCCTGTCTCTCGCAAACCCAAACCCAAGAAAGATGTGGGTGAAGGAAATACATCTAGACAACTTAAGATACACACAGACTCCCCCTCCCTACCCATGTTTCCATTCACCACTAATCAGTTGTCACAAATGATGAATGTCAAGTCAGGGCGAGGTTACAAAGTTGCTTTCATAGAGCATATTATGAGAGGCCCCAAGCCAAGATGCTGAGGCTGAGGCCTGTTGCTGTGATCACTGAGACACCAGTCGTGATAGCCGTAGACAGATGGACAGTTTGTTCTACATGGCAGGTTCATGACAGTCACGGTGCCTAACGAAGGCTGCCAGCTGCAGGATGGAAGGGTCCTAAGTATTTGAAGGTGTAGCCAGGGGAGAATGGGGTTTGGGGAAGTACCTCAGCGGGATATAATGCCATAGAGTCCACCATCCAAAGCATCCATTTTCTCTGTGAGAACCGATTTCTGTAGGCTGGAAATAAGTTGTAATTCTGGGAGATCTCTTGGTCCTGGCCGGAAGTTGGCAGCCCTAGGGTTGACCTGCTGTTTTATCTAAGTGTCTTGTCTTCTTAGAAATTCCGGAGGTCAGCTGTCATAGTTGGAATGAATATATGGACTGTAGGTTCAACTATAGCCTTGTTGAACTTGTAAGGGTTTGTGTCTGGATCTATATATACAACAGAAGGAGGTATCAGAATGTTGACGTGGTAGAACAGACCAAGCCGCTTCAGACTGTCTGCAAGAATCCACTTATTTTTATTGTTACTCATGGAGTACAAAAAACCTTCCCTGCAAGTTAAAAGAAAAATAGGAGGACAGAGAGAAGGTGGGGCTTGAGCTTTTGATTTGGAACACACTTTCTGGCTCGCCCCCTGGGATGGAAATATGTATGGACATCTGTAGCACTGCCCTAGGGAACGTGCTAAAAGAACGTGCCAGCAGAGGAGGCCAAGACTGTGGCTGACGTACCAGCCACAAAGCTGGCAGAAGCGGAGGCCCTAAAGCTGGCTGGGGCTGCTGCGCAACTTACACAAAACCTGCAGGGAGAGATGCTGCCCCTGAAGCTGGCCAGGGCTGCTGTGCCACCACTCTCCCCAGGCCAGTCCCACCCTCCACAGAGTGGGACAGGCCGTGGAAGTTATGCCATTGCCTGCCTTCCTAGGCTGGTCCTGCCCTCCACAGGCCAGGGAAGTTCTGCTGCCGTGGCACCAGAGTTTCCCCAGCTTGCTCTGCTCTGTGGAGGACAGGACCAGCCTGGGAAGCATTGCCACCATGATGCCTGCCTTCCCAGGCTGGCCCCACCCTATGTAGAGTGGGGCAGGCTGGAAAAGCTCTGCTGCCACAGCACCTGACTTCCCAGGCCAGTCCCGTCCACAGATCAGGGCAGGCCTGGGAAGTGGGGAGATGCTGCGGCCACTGGCAGAGGGCCACAGAACTCCTGCTGTGACAGGTAAGGAGGGGGTAGGAGAGGGGGGAGTGTATGTTTGTGCCTGGGGGGGGGGAGACCAGTAAGGAGAGGTAGGTGGGAGAGGCAAGGCGAGAGTGGAGGGAGAGGTGGGGAAGATTGAGAGGGAGGAACCAGGAGGGAAGTGAGAAGGTGTTGGGGAGAGGGACGGATTAAGGTGGGAGGGACCAGGGAGGGACCAGGAGAGGTAGGTGGAAGAGGGGAGGGGGAGGAGAGAGAATCAGAGAGGGAGGGGCCAGGATCATGGAGTCCCACAACAAGTATGTGTTCCACATACCCTGTGATAGTTGGACTCTCACTAGAATTTTTTTCCTTGCAGTCTGAAGTGGGTGGTGCTCACTCCAACACTTTGGCTCCCTTATGCCTCTTTCTGATGTATCTATAACCTGGGCCTGTGTATCCTTCTCATTTAAGAAAGTTCTCAGTTAAATTAATAGGCCTTAACAGGAGATTCACAGGAAATAAAAGGGGGCTAAAAAGGTCTCTACAAAAAAGTCTCACTAACTTATATATATTTTTAGTTGGATTCCATGTAAACCTCTTGAAACCTGCTTGCACATATTTTGGTTATGTATATACCAACCATAATGTTAAATTCAGCCATAATTCCAAATTCCCCTCCAAAACCCATCAAATGATCATGATCATTACATCCCTTTCAAGTGTGTTTCCCTTTCCCTTTTTAAGGGCATGACTAAATTGATCTTATTGTTTGAAATCCTCCTCCCTGTTTTTATTACTCTTGGAAAATCACTGACCAGATGTGCCTTAACCAGGCTACATTTTTCAGAATTTGCCCACAGTGTCTCCACGAACTGCTAGACGGTTGCAGTGACTACAGAAATATATGCAAAAAGGGACGTTGCTTTGCTTAGCTTAGCTGTTTTACCCACAGACCCACTGTAGAGAGCAAAACAGGGAGAAACAGCATCAGCGATCTATACACTAAACAGCATCCAGTTCTCTTTTAAATGAATCACAGAAACATACGGACTCTCAAGACCCTCAGAGCAAGAGGGCATCTAATTCAAAGGGAGTCAAAGGGAATAATTTCTTTTTTTTATTCTTCTAATCTTTGGAATCTTTGACATTTTTAGAGCCAACGTATGAGGCATACCAACCATTCTACCGAGAACTCTCCAATTGAACGCCGAAGTCTAATGACCTCTGATGAAAACTACCATAATGAAAGGGCTCGGAAGAGCAGAAACCGCTTGTCTTCCAGTTCCCAACACAGCCGAGATCATTACCCACTTGTGGAAGAAGAGTACTCCGACTCATACCAGGACTCATACAAACCTCATAGAAACCGAGGGTCCCCTGGAGGATATAGCCATGATTCTCGACATAGGCTTTGAATACAAGAACCTGGGGGAAACTGGTACTCATTAGTTGAAAACTTGCCATAACATAGCTAGGCCAGACAAATCATCTTGATTTGGCAGGTGTGGCATGGTTTTACTATGCTTACAGGCTGCTGCCATATACTGCTATAAAAGGGGCAAAAACCTACAGATCTGTGCCCTTTGTGTTAGGAAGAAGTTAGTTTGCCCCAATCACTTAGGTGTGTTTTCTTTCTAGTGTAGTGTTTAATTTCAAAATCTCTTCTCTCCTCATTAGAATATTACTAGACACATCAATTTGTAACTTAGGATACCTGTTGAGGCGCATATAAAATAATTTCCTGCATAGGAAATTCCAAATGACCAGTTCCAGTTGGAACCAATTTATAAACCAATTCCTGTTGGAATTTGGGTGAAATTGACTGGAAAGTCAACCTGAGCATGTTGCAGTCAGTTAAAAAAAAAAGATAAAGGTAAAAGAACAAGAAAATTAAAAAAAACATAAGCAAAAAAAATACTATAATACTTGTTTACTGGGAGGTAAATTTATATATATCTATATATATATATATATATGGTTAGAATAAAACAATTTTAATGTATTTATTTCAGACTAACCAAATGTAAGCAGTTAATAGTGCCAAAAATGAATGAATGCCGCAATTAGAACTTTCCAATTTAAAATGATCAGTTTCTTGTTTTCCTCCCAACATACAGGTTGCAGAAAAACGCTGTTGTGTTTGATAGTTATTGCATTTATAATGACTGTATGAAGGTATTCCAGCAACTTGGGGGAAAAAATGGGTGAGGGCTGATACAATATTTCAAAGTGTGTAATAAGCAATTTGAACACACATTTTCTGCACAAGAAAGCACCCATGTCTGTCTTCACCTTAGTAAGAAGATTCCAGAAGTTGGAATGTATGAGAGTTTGGAACTGAGGTTTTTGTTCTTTATTTGCTTTACCAATCTTAAGCACTACTACAAATCTAATACGAGGCACATGGCTTGTAACTCACCTGAAAGTTGTGTTTTGTCAAAAAAAAACTGGCCACATTAGGGCTTTTAACCTTGTGTGTTATCACCAGGAAAGGTATTGTAGGATCACTGCACCTACCAAAGAGTTAAGAACTTATCGTACAGTAATTATCAAGAGATGATGGTATCATAATTCTGTGTAGTACAACTGGACAGTACCACCTGGAGGAATTAGCAAGGGAAAATATTCTGGCTACAGAGAACCAGAGCAGGCGTGCTGCTCCAAAGTTTAGGTGCTCGCTTTTCCACGTGATTTCTGGAGCATGATATACCTTCATCTTTCTTGTGTTATGAAATTTAATGCAATGTTTTTCTAGTCATCGCTTGCATACTGCAGAGACTCTCAATGCATTTCACCGAGACAGGATATCTGAAAGTCATACCTTGCAGGTTTCCACCCTGCAGTGTGAATATGGGATTCCTGCAAAAGTGGGCTTTCCCCTCTCAATTCAGTGTGCAAAGCATCTCTGCACAAACCTCCCTTTGCGTGCAGCCTTCTTCATTGAATTGAATGGAGCACCTGTGCATGCAGGAGCTTCATGTATGCATCATGCCGAGAGCTTATTGGCCACCACAAGATTGCTGGATCTATGAATGTCTGGATCCTGGCATCAAATAACACGTACGCCATGATTTTGGACATTTTTAATACGGTGGTGATCATGTTTGTTTCCCCAATAGTCTTAAATGACAGCTTTTAAAAAAAAATAATGAAAGACGATATTTTGAAATATTAAAAGGGAACAAAGTTTTTAGGTTTGGCAATTTTTAGAAAAGGGTTGTGTCGTCTCCCCTCCCCAAATACTATCCTTATGGGTAGTCCCAGTGCAGTGCTAGTAATTCCAACCCAGTGTTATTGAGGCTTCGCTATGGAGATGTGTGCTAGAACAGGTGAGCATGCAGACAGTAAAGATGAAAATAATTAAGTAAAATGTTATTGATCATTGCTGCTGCAGAGGAGGGTTAAAACAGATACTTCCATCAGACAAGGGCATATCAGTGATCTGGGAAGGAAAGGTAATTCTAAATTGGTGTAAAAGTCAGGTTTTATTGAACTCAACTGGAATGCACTGCCAATATCTTTGTTGTTCATCATGGATAGGTCTTTAGGAAGAACTGAATACAAAATAAGGTGCATGGCTGAAAACTGTACTGGGCCTTACTGATTCACTCATAAAGATCTCGAAATACAGTACTTCCTAAAGTCTAGTACCCTGAAATTGGGACATGTCTAGCCCAAGGGTCCAAGGCCCCCTTCATTTGAATATGTAAATTTTTTGACACTTTTACACCTCTTCCTCAAAATGGAGGGGCTCAGAGTGAATCCCTAAATAGTTAAGGTACTTCCAAGGCCACCAACAGAACTGAAATGTTCTACATAGCCTCAGATATGTGGATTATTTGAAAATTCTGAAAGGGTGACATTTCTATACCTTTCTATAATAATTGGGGATTAGAAGTTTATCGCCAAATATCCTGCCAAACCACCAAGCAAACACATACAAAATAGACATGGTCCAAGAAATTGTGAGGACTAGAAAATCAGCATTGTTACACTTTTAGAGTCAAAATCTGGAGCATGTCAATTGACTTCTGCATACTGAATTTTAGCACAGAACAAGCCAAGCCACTGGTAGCCCAAGAATGCTGGGTCTTTGCCTCTTCAGACTTGGATTCAAGAGAAATATATATACGTTTGCTGAATGCATGCTTCATTTCTTGTTGCATTTAATGTATGTAATCTGGATTACTAGAAAAGCCTGAAAATCCAAGATTTTTGCACAAAGTCAAAATGGAGGACCAGAAGTTTGTCTCATAATGGAGACCAGCCCACAGCAAGAAAAATCAGGGGTGAGATGGGATGTTGGCAGTAGGAATATATTCCCTTAACATGCTCAAATCAGTCTTGTAGGGACTTTCCAGTGCCAACGCTTACAGAATGCAGCCTTCATTTATTAGTATAATTATATACACACTAGGTAAAAATGAACCCAAAGGCAACATGATTATAGTAATGGTCTTCTGAGCTGCCAGAACCTTTCAGGTTAGCTGGTAACATTTGCAAGAACTGTTAGTATGAGCTAAGGCTGCCATTGGCATCCTGACTTAAATGGTAACTCTTTTATGGTTGCATCGTGCGCTTGAATTAGTACAGTTAAGTTTTATAGTACTGCATCTAAAATTTGAAAGACAAAATTATTTTAGGAAGGTACCTTTCATAGCTGTATGCCCATTCTTTTATTTAATGGGCATTGAACAGATACTTCTTTAGAGAAAAGATCTCAGACCCATATTACATTCTATTTCTACTGCATAATTTATTGCTAGGTTATTATATTCTTCTAAATACTGATACAGTGGTTTTTCTTAGCCATTTTTTTAAAAAATTACTTCTCTTGCATTTGCATTGTATGCTGAGGAAACTCAGAGACTGCAGAAGAAGTAAAGATGAATAATGGGTTGGATCCAGCACAAGGACTTTGTGGTTTCCCTGGCAGGATCTATTCTTGGGCTCTCAGGTCCCATGTGGAATAAATAGCCCCGTGTGTCAGGAGACTGTAGGGGGCAAAATTATTGTTATCTCTTCTGTCAGTGGAGCTCAAGAGGGTAGTAGGAAAGAGCAGGCTTGCTTCCTTCCTGCTTCCCACTGCAGCCTTTCAACCCATGTGGCTATTACTCCTTAGAAGTATTTCACCGCTGGGAATAAAAATCCCCAGGGAGTAGCTCATGAAAGACAGGAAGGCCAGGATGACCAGAGACTATCAGCAGCTTCTGCTGATGGCTAGCAGGATCCAACCCAATTCAAACTCTTGACCAGTCAATTCATGTGAATATTTACGGGTGAGACATCATCCCTGATCACTAGTGATATCACAGATATTCTCCGATAGGCACCTCTGACCATTCATGTCACTTCATTCTATGTGGGAGACCCCCAACCTTGTCGACTAGGCAGGCAATATAAGAAAAAGTAGTGTGTGCTGTTAGAGAATGGTTGCAATGGGGATGGTCATGATGAAATGGCTGCCTTGGGCAGTGGGACTGGTTCTTGGCTCTCGGGATGAACTTGATCTGTAGGCAGCTGCTCAGAGAAGCTACCAGGACTACAGTAATAGGAAAGCTTAAGGCCAGGCCTAAGGCATATGGTTGTGATGTGTATAATTGGGATGAGCACATTAGGCAGATCAGTCAGTTGGTAGGGATCAGCCCAAAGCGCCTTGTTGTTTTCTATTCCATTCAAATCTTTTTGGATTTTATCCCTAAAATGACATGGTCACCATTTTGGAGAAAGATGTTCTGCATACTGCTCTGCCTGCTGTTGTAATTGGGATACTGACTGGGGGTGGGGGATCTTATTTTCACCGCAACAAAGTACTACAGATGAGGATGCTTAAAAACTGAAACAGCTTTGCAATAGAAGTGTGGGGTTTTTAAAAAGATATTTGGATCCCCTGCAGCAAATGAGGGAGGACTGCCTAGGGGGTTACTGAGCATGTGGCCATGGGTAACTTCCTGAGAAAAACTGAAATTTGCATTTGGCATGATAGCAAAATATTCAGTTTTAAAATGGACCCCCTCCAGCAGCTCAAACCGATCTCCTAAACTCTGCCTATTCCATTAGAGAACTGGTATCTTGCCTTGTGTGTCATATTCCAGTTCTTCTAAATGGGCACTTTCCTTGCAATCAGTCCTCTCTTACATTAGCATCTTTTATACCCCAAATGAATACACAAAATGTACCATATTATTTTAGACCAAGATCTGAGATTTGTAAATGAGACTGTCTTCTTAACCCCCCCCCCCAAAAAAAAAGCCAGCACTATTTTGAGACGTTTAATTTGATTCAACAGGGGCATGAAAGCAACCAGCAGCTTGTTAGTTTTTAAATCAGGGGCAGGATTTCAAGCCAGAACCAACAATTTAGCTGATTCATATTCATCCCATCTTGTATAACAACTTTAAAGTGGGTCTTTCTGTATAGTGTTTTACGGGCTGGTTTTTGTTCTGAGTCATGTCCCCTCTTAGAGCTCTGCCCTTACGTACTCCCATTACCAGATTCCTCCTCCAGATGTGGTATCCCCAATGGCAGGTTTACCAATCTGCTAAGAATCCACACTTCAGTAAATTATTTTTATTTATTCATTTGATTTATATGCCGCTTCTCACTGCGATGTCTTGGGCGACAACTATATAAATAACTTAGACAACCATCCTCCAAGAGGAGGAGAATGCCAATTTATTTTGGATCCAACTCTATATTGTGTCTGGAGAACCATGATGATTTCATGATTAAAAAAAAAACCTGGTGAAGACTCATCACTTAACCTTTTTAAATTCCTGCTTTTCAAGGAAAACTTTTGTTATTGTGTGCGTTCTTTCTAACGTCAAAGCTGACCTTTCAACCTAGACACCCTTTTTCTCTCCACACGCCCCCTTCATTTTCTTCTCAAGGTTTTCTGATAGCAGTTTAAAAAGCACGTTGCACTAAAATCAGCATGCCTTATGCCAATGAACTACAATGCTTGTGATACCAAGTACCTAGGTTAACTGAGATAACCTACAAAGCAATTCATCTTATATTCAGTGCAGTCCAAGGTAGGGACTGCACAAGATCATTCTGAGGCCAAAAAAGGTTCTTGTTTTCCAAAAGAAGGCCTTAAAAATGTCAAAAGCAATGGTAGCAGTTGTCTGAACACTTTAAAACAACATAAAATGGACAGGGCATGTCTGGGGTATTTGAACAAGTCAACTGCCTAGAAATCTTACGGCCCAATCCTGTGTGTTATTAACTCGGAAGCACATCCCAGGGAATTCAGTAAATTGTAAAAGAGTGCCTTGCTGTGTCAGGCCAAGATATATCTGGTTCAGTAAGCAAAGCATTTAGAGGGTCTAGGCTTTAAAAGCCATCAAAGCTCAAGGCCCCATCAACACAATGTGGAAGTGCATTCCACAAGTTAATTACACATTGTAATTGGGACTTAAATTAGGGTTGCCAACTCCCAGATAGCACGTAAGAATTAAAAAAAAAACGTTTTTCTATTCATTCATACCGTTTGGTCACTTTTGCTGGAACCCCAGATAGTGGCTGGAGATCTCATGCTGGTCCCCATGCAACAAAGATCTATTCCCTGGAGAAAATGGCCGCTTTGGAAGGTGGACTCTATGGCATTATACCCTGTCAAAGCCGTTCCTCTCTTTAAAATCTCCCCTCCTCGAGCTCTACCCCCAAAATCTCCAGGTATTTCCCAACCTGGATTTGGCAGCTCTTAACAGCTCCAAGTAAGTGTGGACAACATTGGATTTTTAGAGAGTTTGGCTTCAGTGACTGATGGAGTATCAGGTGCTTGACTTGTAGCACGATTCCCTGTATGTCTTATTTTATGCTGTAGCCCAATGGAGCATTTTATAATGGTTTTTATGTCTTGATTATATGTACTGCATATCCATTGCATGTCAGAGAAGGCATTAGGGCAAACATTTTTTACAAGTTTCTTTTATGTTCTCACTAAGGTACTAATTGCCATGAATGCACTGAAATCTATAGATCTAGACTGCTTTTATCTTTATTCTGTGATAGTATTCTACCCATTTAACTGCTTTAAGATATTTGCATTTTATGGCAGAGAGCTGCACTACCACTCAAGAGATTTCTTTCAGTAAGCAAGATTACGGCTTACTGAATTTCAAAAAAAGAAAAATATTGATTTTTAAAGCCTTTTGGCACCTTTTTTAAATTAAGTTTTCCGTGACAGTTTTCCGTGACAAGATAACAAAACATAAATGTACACACTGTAGGTATGGACAAAATTAACACTGTAGAATGTCTCAAGTGGCAAAATCAGTTTTGCGAAGTAATCTAAAAATAATCTTTAAATGGGGACTCCTCTTGTATGTTGTCTGGAAAGATACTGATAAATGGTACCAACTTTTGAATTTTAATTTCCTGGTGTCTGCAAACAAGATCATATGCTGCTAATGCTTACACCACAAAAATAATTTATAATAGTATGTCATTAATTGTTTTATATCAGTTGTATCCATAATTAAGTTGTAACACAAATGAAGTTATTTTACATTGGGCTTGATCCAGCCTACCATGGGTACAGTGTCTGCACACAGAAAGATCTCTACATGCCTTAGCTTGGTGTGGATCTATCAGGCTCTTCACATCAGGCTGTGAAGAGGAGTCCTGCATCCATGTGCCAAGTCTCTCCACTTGGTCAGGACACATGAACTCCAAGGTGACATTCCTTGACTGATCAAGGTGGTGTTCCTTGACTTGTTCCTTGACTGCGTTCCTTGACTGTACAAGCCACCCGTTTCCCCCACAACATTCTGTTACAGTACCCCCTGCTGAGGGAGGAAATAATCAGCCGGCTATGCCTTATGACTCCGGGGAATGGTAGAGGACAAGAAGGCCTGGAGGATCATTGTCCATGGGGTCGCGATGGGTCGGACACGACTTTGCACCTAACAACAACAACAACATGCCTTAGGATATCTTTACATGTAGGTGATCCCCTTGGTAGTCTGGATTGAGCCCATAGCCCGCAACAGAAGCACATTTTCAGTATATGTAAAGTCAATGAAGTGCATTATTATTTTATTATTTAATTTATTAGTATGTACATACATTTAGGCTTTAAACCCTTATTTTACAACACTAGCCAACCATCCTATAATTAATTAGATACTGTTTTTCTGTAAAGTTGATATAGATATGAATGAATGAGGCTATATCTGCAGTTTTCCGCATTCTTAACTTGGGAGTAACACCACTGAACTTGCCACTGTCTCCTAAGTAAGCATACATAAGATTCATTTGTATGAGTGTTTTTCCTAATATCAGTCCACATTAAAATACTATTAGTCTGTTTCTAATGTGATCAGGTTCCTAAAACTTCACATACAGTCTATAGAACATTCAAGAAATGAGTTCCTCTGTCATTTTTATTTCAGGCACTTTGGGATCAGCTACAATTTATTCTATGAAAATAAAATGTCTTGATATGATTGTCTTAGGACACGTCTACACAGAGCTTTAGAAAAGGTTAAGTGTATTGGGTGTACTTTTGACCCCAGTATAGCATGTGCTATAAGAGTGCAGCGCCTATAATTGAATTAATATTTGAAGGTTCTCAACCTGGTTTACATATGTTGCTCCCATCCACCTTGATTCCTTTGAAAACTTGTATTTTAAAGATTTGAACGTTGACTTATTTTGCTATTTGTGTAATTAACAGTTTTCTCATGGCATGTGCACCTGAAAATTAGATAATGTTTTAGATTCGTACCATTTATTAAAATAAAACTCCACAGCCAAAACCTCATGATAATACCTGGGCCCATGCCACTTTCTCAGTGAAATCCCACTTTGAGTTTAACACTCCTGCGCTTTAATTATGCAGAGTACAAAAATAACCCCTGGGCCCAGACTTCTTTTTTTCTGTACCAGTCCCTTCTCAGAACTGCATCTGGGACTATTTTATCTTGCACTCAATACAGCTATTGTAACTTCCATAGCAAGGGAGCAATCTCTTGCTATTTATGCTACCTCTTATCACCGTACCATTGGCCTGCAGTTACCCCCTGATTTCTAGCTTACACCGATGACGCTTCTTTAGATTAGAAGTATTTGGTATGAGATTTAAAAACAAAACAAAACAAAACATGCAGTGTATTCAATTTGCCAGCAGATCACGATGAAAGCTAATATTGTTAGCTTTGTGGCAAATTATCCCGCTGACCCATTCCCCACCTCAGTTTGAAAATACCTTTTAGAACAGACCATATGATATTATTTGGGCTTGTTCTTGTGGAGAAAACAAAATCTAGCCTGCTTTTGGAGCTCAAGTTTAATCCCATTTTCTTTCACAAAGGTTATTTCTGTGGAGGAAAATTGTGGCACTTGAAGCAGCCCTTAACATTGTGGCATTCAGCTCAGGTCAGTCTCTGATTCCTTCCATTTCAGGGCCCTTAGTAAAGATGCGGGTGACATTTATGCTGCCTAACCCACCAACAATTTAACACTGGAGTACCCGGTATTAAGACAGTTTGTTGAATTCAGTGAGGGGGAGCCCTGATTCCCCTCATGCCAACAGCAGCTGCCAGAAGAAACCATTCACACCTATAGTTTTCAGTCACAGACATCATATGGGAATCCCCTTAATTTACGATTGAGTTATTAGGCCTACCAATTAACTAGATATTAACTGAGTCAAATTAACTGAAATCCAAGTAGTTGGTGTCTTAGCAGGATTCCCCATCTCCCACCCCAGATGAGGAAGGGCAAGTAAAAACAAGAATCTCCATCATCTTAATTTCACTATAATTTAAATGGGAAAGTACATTTTCAGTCAATTTGCTCAGTTTCTGTCTAAAGGAAACACAAATTAGTTTTCCTTGCAAAGTTCAGCATTCCTAAAGCACTGGCATTAGTGTATCTAAGCCCTGAATTATGTCCAGAATGTTTTTGATACATTGACCACTAAATGGAAAATGAGAGGGTTTTTGAAAAGAGCAAGATGTCATACACCTTTTCACCTTCTTGTCCATATTGTTGATTTAATGTACATGATAGATTAGCTGACATGAGGTCCTGCTTTTCTTAAGTACATGTTGATAAGAATTAAACAATAAATCAAATTACTTATCCTAAAGGCTATTCCAGAGGGAATGGGTAGCGGATTGCAAAAATAGTAACCCAGCCAAGCATTAAATTTGATCAAAGGTTTAGGCTACATTTTATGACCTGTTTTTTATTTTTAAAAAGTTGGCTTTATATCCAACATGTAAGATATAAATCTATAGACTAAAAAAATACTTGCATCAATGCTTTTGGAGAAAGGGCTCTAAACTGTACCTAGGATTTCAATGAGCTAGTTATAAATGATAGAGATGCTATTTTTTCTCATTTTGTGGATTACAGATAACTAATGTAGAAACACTCTTTGTTTCAATTCCTTTAATTAAAAGGGGATTTTTTAGAAGATGGTAGAGGGAAATAATTACAGCTAAAAATGTATAATTATTTTGAAGTGCATTTAATAACTATTGTCTTTGAAACTGTAGTGGAAAAGATGAAGATTAGTGGAATACATGTGTGTTGAATTAATACCATACACTAGATTTACTGTTTTAACATAAACACCACTAGAATTTCTGGGCAATGGTCTGTTTGTTGCATTATTTTAGGGAATGGATCGTAGACACTTCTATTTCCTGTTATAAGGTTCACTACTGAAAATTGTTCCATTAAATGAGCTATGTTATATTCTGTTGTAAGCAGTCTCAGGATCAATCCCCAGAAATCATATGCCTTATTCACATTTTCTGAACGTTATTTTAAACCCCAACTATTGCCAAAATACCCCTTTAGTATTGTATTCCAAAATAGGTTAAAAATATCAATATAGAAATTCACTATGATGTACAGTAAGAAATTACGGAAACAATATACTTTGCCAATAATAAGAAACCCAGCAAAAGAAAAGCACATTTGTAATAGCACAAATTTACAATTCCATTGTTAGATTTGGCGTTGTATTTTTGGAAAAGGTAGACAGATTATTGATTCCATAGTCAATGGATATACTGCATTTTTCATCCCGTTAACTTGCTGCCTAAGATCAGTGGTTTGTTTCAAAACCCTGTTATTTTCGTATATAATTTGACTGGCCAGGGAACCATATCCCACAAACAGTGATTTAACATCAAAATCAGCAAGCCTGCTATATAGTCTTTTTTCTCCCCCCCCCCAGGGTATTTATAGAATTTCAAATAAGTGTGCTCCTAATTTATGTTCTCTTGTATTCATGCTTTTTGCAATGACTGAAGAATACCTGTAACACATCTGCAGCCTAAGGTCTGAAATATTTCGTAAAGTATCTCAGCGAAACACCATGCAACTACATAAACTGTTTTGCCTTTGGAATTCAAGGTTGCATCAATGAAAAGGGGTTTTTTTTGTTTTTTTTAACAGCCCGGCTTTTGTCCAGTTCAGGGAGACTGGGGTGGGGTGGGGTGGGGTGGGGTGGGGGGAGGGGCGAATCTAAAATAAATATTTCAGTCCATGGTCGAGGGCTGGTTTGTGAACTGATGCTGCTTACGCAAGGAATGTATCATTATACAAAATAACATTTGCATTGCAGTTGAAACTATGTGCCTGAGCTCCCTCTCACGTACATGAGCAATTTTTCAAGGGTTTCAAGTTATTGCAAAATAACATGATGTGAATAATTTCATATCTGAACCAGAGACTTTGAGGAAACTCCCCAGATTAATGTAGTACCAAATCTCTCACCATTAACCCAGATTTGTTCTCACGTCTACAGAGATAGTTCTATCCGCTAGTGAGGACAACTTTGGATTCATTGTGAAATTATTGCCTTTTTCCAGCCACAAACAAATGGATATTTTCTTTCTTTCTTTGCTGATTTTCTCCTTCCTATTTTTAATTATATAGAAACCGTATGTGTAGCATTCTACAGGCATGCTGGGTAAAATATACTATGCAAATGTGTACAGTGTTGCATGTTTTGCTATCTCTCTGCTTTTAGTGGCTTTCAAGGAAAACAAGAGTGTTGTTATTTTTGTGAGCCCAAAACATCTAACAAGAAAATGCAGACTGCATGCTTACAGTATCCTAATTTCTATGGATTTGTTTTATGGAATTTAGATGTATTAAACTGCATTAACATCATTTTTTTCTACAATAAATGAAAGAAAACTATCCACGCTCTCTGTTCAGAAGTCTTTCTTGCATGAATGGACAGCCAAGCATCTTTAATGAGATGGTGAGATTCTATGTATCCAATACAGGTTTACCAAGACTTGAAGCAAAAATAACCTTGAAAGCACTGAGGTCTACCAGTTTCCCCCTCCCACTGCAGATTTCCATTATGCTGTTCTATTTATTTTTTAAATAACAATTAATTTGAATAATAATAAGAGTTGGTTCTTATATGCTGCTTTTCTGTACCCGAAGGAGTCTCAAAGTGGTTTACAATTGCCTTCCTTTCCTCTCCCCCAACAGATACCCTGTAAGGTGGGTGAGGCTGAGAGAGCCCTGATATTACTGCTCAGGCCGTGGCAAGCCCAAGGTCACCCAGCTGGCTGCATGTGGGGGAGTGCAGAATTGAACCCGGCATGCCCCGAATTATGAATTATACATTATATATTACAGAACTAGTATTTTTAAAAATGAGTTGCTGTTTTAAAATACAGGAAAAAAATTCATTCAAGCAGAACATTTCCAGGGGAAAGGGATAGGGAGAATCTTGAGGGTCCGCTAAGACCCAGGAATAAAATTGCAGGGTCTCAATGGGCTGTAGTGGATGGAGATTATGGGGAATCACTGCCTGCACTTAAGAAAAGTTCCTTTAAGTCTGCCCTTTGCACTTTTTATTATTTATTTATTTATTTATTACATTTCTATACTGCCGCTCCCAGCACAGCTGGCCCGTGGTGGTTCACAATATACATATGATAAAACATCTGTAACTGCTTGGTGACTGGTATCATATTTGGCTAAGGGCCTCGGGGGGCAGAAAGTGGGTGGGGCCGGTCTGCATCACACCTACCAATTGGGCCCTCAATATGACAGGCCAGAGTTCTAGCCAGTTGGGGGGCGCAATGCGCCTCCTGACCCGCCCCCCACCCGCGGAGCCTAAGGGCTAAGTGCGCGGTGGGCCCAATCATTGGGCCAAAGTTCTGACAGGGCCTGCCTGCCTGGCCCAGCCAGGGCAATTTGGAGACATCACTGACAGTCAGCTTCTGACCACCACAGGGAGAGGAGGTCAGTAGGGCAAGCCAAGGGGGATGAGAACAGAGGTTTGGACAGGCTGTGCCAGCGCTTTTCGCCCCAAGGCTGTCCTAACTGTCATGTCCAACTGAATCTTTGCCTCAGAACACTGACAGAGCTGGCAGGAAGCTGGTGAGTGTGCTCCCTCCCTCCCCCTTTACAGTTGGGGGGGGGAGTTGTGCAGGTGTGTCCCTCATGGGCTATGGGCTATGGCCAACCCTTACCAGCAACTGTTTGTATTCTGGGGCACAAACAGACAGACAGACCAGCATCAGTCCTGTGAGTCTGGAAAGTGCAGGAAGATATAAATAAAGAATATTTACAGCCTGAAACTGTAAATAGTGAACAAGTAAATGTCTGGAGAGATATGGGAACTAAAGTGATTTTTTTTCAAGCTTGGCCTGGCAAATAAAAAACAGTATACAAAATCTTACTAAGATCAAGACTGCTCTCTTTGCTGTGCAAAGAGAAACCTCTACTTAGGGTTGCCAGCTTCCGTGTGAGGCTCTCTACCCCACCTCTGTCACGGGGAGTCTGCTAGGGGAGAGGAAGGGAAGATGATAGGAAAATGCTTTGAGACACCTGAGGCCTCCTGGGTCACTGAGGCCCATTCCCAGTTCTCCCA
This sequence comes from Paroedura picta, assembly GCF_049243985.1. Classification (NCBI taxonomy): domain Eukaryota; kingdom Metazoa; phylum Chordata; class Lepidosauria; order Squamata; family Gekkonidae; genus Paroedura; species Paroedura picta. Next base: position 47,835,467 of record NC_135370.1, read on the forward strand.
GACCTCTCACAGCCCCACATCCATCATAGGCTGTCTAATGAGGGGAGACAAAGGGAAAAGGTGTTTGTAAACTGCTTTGACGCTCCTTTGGGTAGTAAACAACAGGGTACAAAAAAACAGTTCTTCTAAGGAGCAACCGTGAAAGAAGCATTTGGGCACATAACATTTTATCAACAGTCAAAAAATGAAGACAGAAGGAACAGGGTGGACATCTGTGTGCTGTGACTACCCCATGTGTATTAGGGCAGGGGGACATTTAAATGTGTGTGGCCTAATTCACACAAGAAGGGAAATGACGCAGAACTGAGAAGAATTGGTTGCCATGTAATCGCCCCCTAAGAAGAGTGTCCAGTATGATTTTCCCTTCACATATCTGAGGACATGGCTCTGGAAAGCTCATCTATAACCACTAGGCCATAATTTCCAAAGGTCAGTCCTCTCCCATACTCAATGAACATTCCACACCACAGGTTCTTGATACCCATATCTCCACACCCATGCCCTCATTTGTCACCATGCCACCACAACCTCCCACACAACACACACATTCAACCCCATGCCCTTACAGATTGAACAACTCCTCCCCCTCCTCTTCCCACCGCCAAGCTCTAGCGCCCGTTGTATTCCTGGATACAACGGGCTTTGCCCCTAGTCTATACAAAAAACCTCAATCAAAGTATCAAAACATGATAATATTACAGCAAACAATTTTTGACTATGAAGTAGCCTCTGAAATAAATGTTCAAGTTTTGAGGATTCCCCAAAAGTGATGCCAATTGGCCACGCCTCCCTGTCATCCCCCCCCTGAAAGTGTCATGTCACCAGAAATGACATCACTAGCCAATACCCTTTGCCTTCCTATCACTCTCCTCCACACCTTTACTACTACTATGAAGGTTCCATTTCATGTTGGTGTGAAAGAATGGCAGGAGCTGAGAAGGCAGCCCAGACTCCTCTTACTATGACACAACCAACTCTCTCCCCTCTGATTCTTATAACCACAGCCTACCCACCAAGCCCTCTGTGCAGATGCAGCCAGTTCCATAGCTTGTGGCCAAGTCCTTTCAGGTGGGAGGGGAAAGGCCACAGATTCTATCCAGAGCTCCCAGGGACCCCCATGTTCCACAGACCCCTGGTTGGGAATCCCTGCTTTAAGTATTGAAAACTCCATGATTGGATACAGGGCACTGTGGGTTTGTTTGTTTGAATTTTTTTGCATTGTGTGGAAGCTGCTTTGACTCCCCAGCATGGGAAAAAACAGGGTAACACACAAAAATAAATGGATGCTAGAAAGCAACACAAGGTGTCAGTTTGGCTCCCCTTCCACTTTTAAAACCAGATCTCCTACATTCTTTCTAGGCAACTGGGATAGTAATGTTTTTCATACATACATGACTGCTGCTATTGTGTCTATTTTATCCAGAGTGGAAGAACCACAGGCCCAAATAACAGCTTTGGAATGTGGACAGCCAAGAGAGCGTCATACTAGGTCCTGGAAAACCCAGGTTTTGTCTTTGATCGTCAGACTTGAAATAAGCCACAATCAGAGGCTTCCATGCAATAGATTCTTGTTATCATATTTTGTGTGTGTCAAACTACTGCGTTGGAGGCATTTCTTAGGAACAAAAGTGAAAAATATCTATTACTCCAGTATGAAGAATCAAGATGAGTGAGCACTGCAGACTGGCTGTATTTGCTTCTGTGCCTGCGAATGCTAGATTATTTTTAAATTGCTACCATCATCTACGTTCTTTCCACATCAGAAATTAGCGGTTTCCATTTGGCTGAGGTTGCAATTTAACGTTTACACTCTGAACATATCTTAATACTGCCTTTGAGTTCTTTCAACCTACAGCTGATCTGCAGTGTCTATACTGAGAACATCTAGAAATTAAATAGATGATTTGGGCTTCTATGGATTTTATGCCCCCACCCCCTTTGTTTCAGAATGTTTGCTATTGCTGTTTCCCTCAGCTACCTTTGTCTATTCTTTGCCCAAACCTTTGGCCCAAGTGTTGGTACTGTTTCCCACACATTATTTGCTGACCAGCTCCCAATGCTACTTGGCTCACTACATTAAGTGGCCTCAAAGGAAGATACAGTATTGAAAATGGTCAATTAGCAGCAATTTGTACAATTAACTGATAACATGTTTGGTCCCAGTACCTGCAAGTGAGGAGTGGTAACATCATCTTGTGTGATCTGGACATCATACTTGTTTTAATACAGTCCAAAATCCCATTTGCCTTTTTAGCTACCGAGTCACACTGCTGACTCATGTTCAGTGTAGGGTCTACTAAGACCCCCCAGATCCTTTTTACATGTACTACTGCCAAGACAAGTATCACCCATCCTAGAGTGATGCATTTGATTTTCCTACCTAAGTGCAGAACTTTACATTTTTCGCTATTGAAATTCATTTTATTCATTTTAGCATAGTTTTCCAGCCTGTCAAAATCATCCTGTAACCCCCACCAGCCCTCACTCCCCTCCTGAGCAGCCCTGTTGTGGCCTCAGCAGGCTGGCCGGGGAGGGAGGGGGGGAGAAGGCTAGCACCCATTGTATGTTTCCTTTTCTGCTAGTCTGCTATCCTGGGCTCTGGTTCACAAAAGCTTCTGTCAGTGTTTTATGTCTTTAACCTGCTACATGACTGTTTTGTCTACCCCACTGGCTGGCTACCCTTCAAGTAACAAAGGGAACGTTTACTGGAAATTACCCTTCACCCTTCACTCAGGAGGACTCATGAGGGCAGCTGAGTGCACAGCCCTCTGGAAATCACCAAAAGTGATTTCCTGATGGACTTCCCTCTTTTCAGTTCCCCTCCTCTTAGGAAATAATGTCTCTCTACACACTCCTTAGCAATGTCCACTGACCTTTCAAAATCTAATAGAAACGTTTTAAAAGAAGTTAGATATTAGAGAAATTCTGCCTCAAGATGGACATGGAAAGCTTAAAGCTTTCATTCCAGGGTTGCCGTGCCTTTCTTTGACTAACATTGCCCTGTCTTTGAGAGCCAGCATGGTTAAGAATGGCATTGTCTAATATGGAGAGCTGGGTATGATTCCCCATTCCTCCACATGCTGGCATCCGGGCGACCTTGGGCCACTCACAGTTCTCTCAGAGCTCTTTCAGCCTCAGATTGCCTGTTGCGGGGAGAGAAAGGGCAGCCACTTTGGGACTCGTTTCAGTTAGTAAAAAACAGGGTAAAAAACCAACTCTTCTTCATAGAACCAAAATAACAAGAGTGGGGCATATAGGGGGGTTAGCCCTGTTGATCTAAAGTGGCAGAATATTTTTTTAGTCCAGTGGCACCTTTAAGACCGACAAAGTTTAATTTGAGATAGAAGCCTTCAGGGGCATGCAGACTTCTTCAGAGACATTGAAACTGAAGTCATCAACCATTACATATAGGTAGATACTGGGGAGGGTGTTGCCAGGAAGGGCTAACTGGAGTGAAGATGCATAAATAACTGAGCAACAAGATTGGATTAAGATATTTGCAAAACAGCATAATCAAGTTTACAAACAGGTGTGACAATTGAGTCAGGTGGGTAGTCTTGTTGGCCTGAAGGTCCAGTGGCACCTTTAAGGCCAACAACCTTACCTCCCCTCCACTTCGTTGGTCTTAAAGGTGCCACTGGTCTCAAACTTTGTTCAGATGGGAGAGCTGAACGTGCGGTGAGATTAAAAGAAAACACCTGATATCTCTGTTAAGCCCTGGAGGTTTCATCGTACTGCTAACGTATAACTCAACCATCTCCTGTTCTAATCTGTTTCTGAAAATCTTTTGCAATCAAACTGCTGCTTTAAGGTTCCCCACTGAATGGCCCGAAAGGCTGAAGCGAAGAAGCAGCCAGCGCACGAGTTGAATCACGTGACACAAGCACTCCCCCCTCCCCCGGTTTCTGCGCTCCGGGATGCCGAACAGCGGGCGGGGCGATGCATGCAAATCAGCGTCCAATCCTAACGACAGGAAAGGGTCAGGTTCCTCCCCCTAGGCCCCGCCCAGTGCGTTCCGCTTGATCAGGACTCGAAATTGCTGTTGGAGTGGCGGCGGAGGAAGAGGCGCGTGCGTGCTGCCTGGCTTCCTCTCGGACGGTGTCCGAAGGGGCTCATTCCCCTCCTTCCGCAGCCGCTCGGCTTTTCCTCAAAGCGCCGAGGCCTAGAAAAGCGAGGCGTGGCGGGCGCCCCCAAAGTGGCGGAAGGCCTGCGGCGGCAATGTCCGTGAGCGGCAGAGAGGGGCGTGCGGCAGCGTCGCGGGGAACGACCGCATCAGTCGCCGTCGCCGCCGCCTCCGGGGCGCGCGGCCTGCGTCTCCCGCGCCGCCTCCTCCCTGCCGGCAGCTGGGCTGTGGCGGCGGGCTGGGCCCGAGACTGAGCCGCCCTGGGCGAAGCCCGGGCGGGAGCACCCCGAGGCTGGGAAGAGCGCGGCGCTGCCCCGAGGCAGCCTCAGCTCCCGCCGCCCGAGCATGGGAATCCTCTTCACGCGGATATGGAGGCTGTTCAACCACCAGGGTAAGGCGGGCAGCTGCTGGGCTGGGAACCGCAGGGGCTGGGCTGCCCGCTCGCCCATAGCCCTAATGGCCCTTGGTTTTTATCCCGCCCTTCCTGTTGGGCCCCGGGCGGCCGTGGAAACAGCCTGTGCCGTCGATTACACATATTGTCCGTCTTGTGGGCCAGACCGCGGTCCGGCTGCGGGCACTGTGTCCGGGCGGGCGCCGGGAGTCGAAGGGCTTGCTGCCTCCCCACCACTTCAGGGCAGGCTGGGCAGTTAGTTCTCTGGCGAGGGGACAGGCAGGGAGGGAGGGAGGAGGCGTTCAGGGCAGCCCCTTCCTCGCGGGCTTTGTGTGGAGGTGGGGACGGGGCCATTGCTGGGTACTGGTTCAAGGGCTGGGTTCAGATCCTCGCTGTGAGAGGGAGACTTCCTGGGTGACCACCTTAAAATACCTCATAAAGTGGTTGTGAGGTTAAAATGGAGAAAGGGAGAGTGTCGTAAGCTAGCATGGGTCCCCGCCGGGGAGGGACTTGGGGTAGATGGGAAGTAAAGGAACATTGTGGTGGGCTGAGAAGGTACTTTTCGTGAGTGAGTGTTATTGCTTGGTTCAGGCGTGCAGCCTGTTGGTCTGAAGTAGCAGAAGAAAAGTTGAGTCCAGCGGCGCCTTTAAGACCAACAAAGTTTTATTCTAGGTATATGAGCATTTGTGTGCATGCACACATCTGCAGACAATGAAACAAGAATAATCAGAGTACAGATATGGAGAGAGTAGATTAACAGTCAGTTGTTACTGTCTTGAGCATCTCTGGGCTGCAGACTCACTAGATCAGGGGAAGTCAAACTGCAGCCCTCCAGATGTCCATGGACTACAATTCCCAGGAGCCCCTGCCAGCGAATGTTGGCAGGGGCTCCTGGGAATTGTAGTCCCTGGACATCTGGAGGGCCGCAGTTTGACTACCCCTGCACTAGATAAACTTGGGCATGTCAGTGTCAGTTTTAGTCTTTTGGTTTTGTCTTCGATGTGGAGCTAAGGATATTGAGGGCCTAAACAGGTTGAGAAAGCTGCAACTTTATACGATGATGTAAATATATTTACTTTTATTTATGGAGTTCAGATATATAAAAATATTAGAAACAATAAAAACAGCAGGGAGTGACCTTTTTTATAGGTCACACATTTGTTAAGTATAGCCTAGCAACCAAGGACCTAACACATTTTAAACTATATGTACATAAAATGTTTGTGAAACATTTTTCAGTCACCAACCAACATCTGTATTCAAGTGATGGTCCCTTGCATGTCCACTGGATGTTAAAAGTTCTTATAAGAATGACAGGTAATAGGCTCAAGTGCTGGTAATTTGGGTACATAGTGTGAAACTGAACTCAGCTAGTATATTCATGTGAAAAGTGTGCTTTGGAAAGGTGTTTTGGGTATTGTTCTAGAACTGAAGTTAGTTGTGTTTGTATTAATATCTTTTAAAATAATGGGTTGGATTCCATTGAGACTTCTGTAGGTGCAAGGAAGGTGGATGGTTTTTGCCCATTACCCAACTTGATGTCTCAAAATGCTACTACGCAGGACCAGTAGGGTGGAACCAGAGGTTTCCTGCTGGTCGAGAGGATGGAGGGATAGAAACCTTCCTTATTCATTGCACCCATGGCGATCTAGGTCAGATCCAACCTGTTTTGTATACTCTATCAACTTAGACCTTAGGTCTTTCAGTCTCATTTGTCATTAAAGAATCTTACGGAACAGGTGGAAGTTCTTTGGCTGAAAAAATGCCTGAAGGCAATGGCATATTTTATTGGTCAAAGCTGCAAAAATTGACATTTTTCAAGTCTGTCTGTGTTCTCATTTTTTGTGAGCTCAGATGAGGGCCTATAACTTGCTCATGCAGTTTAAGTGCTGTTGTCAGAGCAAGTGCCATTTGAAACCAGGTCTGAGAGATGAAAATGTAGCTCTCTTGTTTCTGCCCTATCAATAATGGAAAAATCTGTAACGAGAGCTGAGATGATACTGGTGTGTGGAGAATTTAGGCAGGTAAGAGTTCCATTCTATCAGTGTGCCAGTGCAGGGACAACACATTATCTTGCACTAAAGCAGAAAGCTTTTCTTTAAGTTATTGTGACCTAGGCATATGGAGAGGAAGCTGTTTGTTATCAGCCATCCTCCACTTTGAAAGCTACGTGCATATATAATTTGTGTACAAAAAAGAGGGATAAAGTAAACTTGCACCTTGTGCACAAACAAAATTAAACTTTTCTGGTTCAGTTTTGAGTGTAGAATATTAATGTGCTGCAGTTTCCCTGCTTCTCACAAGTGTTTTTGGTGGTGACGGATAACATAGAGCAATGGTCCCCAACCTTTTTATCACCGGGGACCACTCAACACCTTTTACTGAGGCCTGCTGGGGGGGTAGTTTACTCCTCAACTCTCAACCACTGCCCTAATGCTCTCTGATTGCTATGGTAATGTTTAAACATCCCTTCAAAATAAGACACAGACATGCCACAACAATGAAGTGTGTTGTAAAGGGCTGGGGGGATGAAGTAAAGGGCCGGGGAGGGGGGAGGGAGAAGGCGTCCTTTGGGGCCCACCTCCAATTAGTCTAAGGACCACATGTGGTCCGCGGCCCACAGGTTGGGGATCGCTAACATAGAGCATAGCATCCCCCCCCCCCCCGGTGAAACAAATCTATAGATTTGTTCTTGGGAGACATTTATGTTAGGCTGCACTCTTAGGACCTTAATGTATTTTAAAACGTATAACCAAATGGTCTGCAGTTTCTGTGATCCATGGCAACTGCAAAGCGTTTCTTAGTAGGAATTGAGTCGGTGTAATTGTTCTAATGGGGGTTTTAATGGGGAGCTATGAGTTTTATGTGGGATTTTTAAAAATGTAACCCACCACAAGGCAGCTTACCGTGAATGATAGGATATAAATTTAATGAATAAATAAAATATATGAGTCAGTGTCAGAAAAAGTTTGCTGAAAGCCTCATAGTATGCAAACATCTTTATGTTTGACTTAGAACAAAGCTTCCAGCTTGGTGTAGTGGTTAAGAGAGGTTTGATTCCCTGCTTCTCTATATGCAACCAACTGGGTGACCTTGGGCTAGTCAGTCCTATTAGAGCTGTTCTCACAGAGCAGTTCTGTCCCAACTCTCTCAGCCCCAACTACCTCACAGGGTGTCTGTTGTGAGGAAAGGAAGGGAAGGCAATTGTAAGCTGCTTTGAGACCTGTTTGGGTAGTGAAAAGCCAGTATAAAAAACAACTCTCCTTCCTGAACTCCTACCCACTCACACCTCTTGTGTACCTGCAATATACTAATCATACTCTCTTTATCTGGACACATGATAAAGAAGCCCTGGACATATTCCCTGAATTTCACCCGACCATCAACCAGGCAATGAACCAGTCCATGCAAGGAATATATTTCCTGGGCATTACTGTAAAAAATATATACAATGGACACTGAGGCACCATCTTGTACTGGTTACCTACTGGCCGAGAAACATATCTACTTGAGTCGACCTACCATCCTAAACATCCTGAAGGATCTGTTGTCTACCTCTGCTCCAGTCCTACAGATAGAGATTCTTGCCTGAGGGATCTAAGCAAACATTTTGAAAGTGAAATAACCACCTGATGAAGTCAATAGGTTAACAAAGCCAGAATGGTACCCAGAAATAACCTGTTGCTAAAAAAGCCCAGAAGAGAAAATAACAGAATGTTACTAATGGTCACATATAGCTCTCAACTCATATATTTCAAGGCATCATTAACGACTTACAACCTCAGCCAGGAATGAGTAAGTCATGTGAAATTTGCTATCTGCGAAGGGAGGAATGCTTTAGGGGTAGCCATCACAGGCAATTGCAGCATGGAAAATAATGCTGATGCGAGAGGGACAGGGAAGATATAGACTTTCCCGTTCTGTATGGATACCACCTTGGTCTTGCTGCAGTCTTTCCAAGACCATCACAGCAAATGTGAGACCAATGGCATGGAAGAAGGGGAAACTGTAGTGGGGGCACAGAAGCACCGTGGGGACATGTGGCTCTCCAGTAGAGAGCTTCCAGTAGCAACTTCCCAATAGAAGAAGAGTTGGTTGTTATACCCTGCTTTTTGCTGACGAAAGTAGTCATAGAGTGGCTTATATTAGTCTTCTCCCCACAAGAGACACCCTGTGAGGTAGGTGAGGCTGAAAGAGCTCTGGGAGAAACTGCTCCGTGAGAACAGTTTCTAACAGGCTGTGACTAGCCCAAGGTCACCCAGCACATGGAGGAGCAGGGAATCAAATCCAGCTCACCACATTAGAAGCTGCTGCTCTTATCCACTACACCAAGCTGTACAAATTACCATTGCTTGAAAAATGTAGCTAATGCACAGGTAGAATAAGCTGTTGCAGGAGGTTGATATAAGTCTTTTTTTGACTTGCTCATTGACTGTTATGGGATTCTTGTCCTCCAAATTTGGACCTTCTGGCCAATCGCTTCTCAGAGCAATCCAAAGAGGGAGACAATCAGGTATTTCCTACATGGAGAGGTAATTGTGGTCAATAAGGTTTGCAATTTCAGAAGAAAGGAATACCTTGTGTCTTCTGTGTACTTTCTCTCTGCCAATGAGGGCCAATCAGGTCAAATTGCATGCCGACAGCCTGTGAAAGCCTCTACCCTGGGAATGTTTACTCATGAGTAAGTCATGGCCCTCAGCCAGGATAGTTTAGCCCCAATCAGGAGGAAGCTGTTCCAGGATTAGTTTCCTTTTAAGTTTCAACCTTCTGGCAAATAGCTGCTCAGAGCAATCCAAGGTGGGAGACGCTCAGATATTTCCTACAGGAAGTGGTGATTGTGTGATTAGTAAGGTTTGCTCTTTGAGAAGGAAGGAATGGGTTTGTCTTCTGGGTTGTTTGTCTCTCCTCCCCCCCCCCCCGCCCTCTGTGTAGCGGGGTGTGCCACACAGCCCTTCCCCATCCCAAGCAGCTCTTTCCTCCAGGGGACCTGATTGCTGCAGCCTAGAGAGCAGCTTCCATTCTGGGGGTTCTCCAGGTCCCACTTGAAGGCTGGCACCCTTGATTAGTGGTGGGGATGCTAGCCTACAGCTGTGACCTGGAGATCCCACTTCTGAGGTTTTTTTGAAGCCTGAAGAATGTTTCAGGAGTTTCTCGATGGTAAAAAAAAGTTGAGAAAAGCTGTCATAGAGGCAATAATTGATAAATCTTCTACGTTTTTTGCCAACCACTGTTCTCATGTTTGATACAACCGTGTTTTGATTTATGCTGACACTGAATTGAACTACAGAGCGTACTCACTGAAAGGTGTTTTCAGTTCTTTAAGCAAATTTTGCTGCCAATTAAATATTTTCATTGAGGGAAGAAACTGTGACAAGTTTATGAATTATTTCATGCTTATTATTAGCAATTACTGCCACCCAACATTTCTCTTTGTTTCCCACCTGGAGCATGGCATCCCTGCAACTCCATGGGATCCGAAGCCAGGGCCTTTCTCCAGGGGAACTGATCTCTGTTGCCTGGAAAGGATCTGCAATTCCAGAAAATCCCCAGGTGCCAACTTCTCCCATCCTGCAACCTCTCTGCCACAGAGTCCCCCCCCCCAAGCAAACCCTTTCATCTCCAGGAGCCTGAAAATAAGTTGTTGTTTTAGAGTCCCCCCTCCAAAACAGCCATTTTCCCATGGGGAGCTGATCTCTATAGTCCAATTTTAGAAGATTTCCAGGCCACAGCTGGAGGTTGGTGACCCTTGGGTTAGGAATATTCCTTGTGGTTTGGAGATGGGGCCTCAAGAGTCCAGGGGTGGGCAGAAGCTTTTGCCATGCAGCTAGGCCTCAAGAAGGTGACAGTGCACGTGTGAATTCTAGAGTCTGATGTATTCCTGAGGCTTTGCCTCTAATGTTAAAATAAACACTGGCTGTATCCCCAGCATACTTTCCACACAGCTAGATGTCATTGTGAATCTGCTCAAGAATTGTTGCAAGCATAGGGTCTTAATTTTTATTTTTGGCTTCTTTTTGAAAGGTTATTTTATGAAATTAAAAATATGCAGATGAAAAATAATTATAAGACCTGTAGTAAAAGGTACACAGGGTTGGATGTCTGTTTTAAGAAACAGCAATTGGATCCTGTAAAGATTTGCTGAGTCTGTTATGCTAGTTTGCCAAAAAGTGCTTACAAGTCAGAAAAAAGCAGTCTGACTGCTTTCATGACCATGGAGCATAACAGTCTAGTCTATCTAGTATTGCTCACTACTATACAATGGTAGACTTGCTATCATGGTGCTATCAATTATATGTAGTCATGAGATAGGTCCAAAGTTAATTGGTTTCGAAACACTTATTCCCATAACTGAATTATTTTGGTGTCAACCAGAGAAATATGTAAATATTTAAAAGAACTGTTCTTGTGCAAGGCGTTGTTGTTGTTGTTAGGTGCAAAGTCGTGTCCAACCCATCATGACCCCATGGACAATGATCCTCCAGGCCTTCCTGTCCTCTACCATTCCCCGGAGTCCATTTAAGTTTGCACCGACTGCTTCAGTGACTCCATCCAGCCACCTCATTCTCTGTCGTCCCCTTCTTTTTTGCCCTCAATTGCTCCCACCATTAGGCTCTTCTCCAGGTAGTCCTTCCTTCTCATGAGGTGGCCAAAGTTTCATCTTCAGGATTTGGCCTTCTAAGGAGCAGTCAGGGCTGATCTCCTCTAGGACTGACCGGTTTGTTCGCCTTGCAGTCCAAGGGACTTGCAAGAGTCTTCTCCGGCACCGGAGTTCAAAAACCTCAATTTTTTGACTAGACGCGCTTTTGTTGACAGGGTCTCTGCTTTTTAGGATGCTATCTAGATTTGCCATAGTCTCTGCTTTGCCATAGCTTTGCCATAGATTTGCCATAGCTTTCCTCCCTAGGAGCAAGCGTCCTTTAATTTCTTTGCTGCAGTCCCCCATTTGCTGTCAAATTTGCTGTTTGCCAGGATGGTGAATGGTTTGTTTACAATGTAAACACATTTTCAACAACTATGAAGAAAACTAACATATGTAAAGACAATAATGATAGTATTGTTGCCATAATATTACTGCTGAAGTTTTTAAAGCATGTTAATTTTACTTAATTTGATAGTTTATTGCCTGCCTTGTAGGATTTTGATCTGAGAAGGATTTTGTAGGATTTTGATCTGATATGAGAAGAACGTTCTGTCCTGAAAATTTATGATTTCTGCTAATGTTATATAGCTGATAAAGGCGAAATACTAGCCTATTTAAGAAGATATACTTCTAAACCAGTTTCTCCTTTGTAATTCCTGCCTTGGTGGACTATCTGTTTGGATCTTGGAAGAACTCAATTCTGTGGATGTACCTTTTGAATATACAAAAGTAAATCTTCCTTGGCTTTGCCCTTTAAGAGCAGGTAGACAAGCATTTGTAAAATTCAATTAATTAAAAACGTGTTAATTTACTGGGGGGGGAGGTAAATGTGTGGTAAATAAAAGAGCAAAGCTGAAAAAGATGACAAGAGGTTACAAAGGTTTGTGAAATTACCATGTGCATAACTATCTCCTCTTGGCTTTTTCCTCTCCAGAGCACAAAGTGATCATTGTTGGCCTTGATAATGCAGGGAAAACGACTATACTTTATCAGTTGTAAGTATGAAGTAACATGTGAATAGCGTTGTCTTATTAGAATGCTGAATTAGATATACTTCAGTGTGTTTTTGCCAGCAGCCAGGCAGATCCCTCTCTGTTCTTGTATATAAGGTGTCAAAGCTGCCCTCAGTGTTTGTCTCTATAATCCAAAGTATCCCGTCATGGCTAAAAACCAGTGATTGATATTTTTAAGCCTTCTAACCTGATGGCTGTCACTGCACCTAAGCATCTATAGATGATGATACACCCAATTTGATCTTTCAGTAGGGTGTAAAGTATCTTTACGGAGTTCTTTTCACCTCAGTACAGCTGCAAATAACTGGTTAGTTGCACTATTGGAGAGTTGTTGTGTGGTATCCTCCTCTGCATGTAGCCAGCTGGGTGACCTTGGATTAGCCACAGCACTGATTAGACCAGGGGTAGTCAAACCGCGGCCCTCCAGATGTCCATGGACTACAATTCCCATGAGCGCCTGCCAGCATTTGCTGGCAGGGGCTCATGGGAATTGTAGTCCATAGATATCTGGAGGGCCGCAGTTTGACTACCCCTGGATTAGACTGTTCTGACCGAGCAGTAACATCAGGGCTCTCTCAGCCTCACCTACCTCATAGGGTGTCTGTTGTGGGGAGAGGAAAGGGAAGGCGACTGTAAGCTGCTCTGAGACTCTTCCTGGTAGAGAAAAACAATATATAAGAACAAATTCTTCTTCAAACAAAATAGGCCTATTCTGAAATATCAAATCAAATTATACATAAGCAAACAGCATAAAGCTAGAAAGTTGCATCTAACTACACTGCTGGGCCAAGTTTTGCAAGGCGACAATGTATCATGAGTTTAATAACCCCTGAAGTCACGTTCACAAATGAGCTTTCAACAGCCTTATAATTTTGGTTGGCACTAGGAGCCAGCCCAAACATTTAAACCACCTAGAACTTTATTAAAACTCTGATAGCACTATTTTAGTCTAGAAATAAATATAGGGCGATCACCAAAACAAAAAGCTAACCTCTAACATCTCCCCAGTTCTTTTTTAAGTCCATTATTGCATTAAAAAGCTTTATTTTTTTTGTTTTATTTTGTTACTGGAGCCACTATAGAAGGCAACTGATTAGGAGATGAGTTCATCTACAATTATTGAATGATATGAAATTGATACTTGGTCTGCAACCTGCAGAGAGCCACAGTCATGATTGTCATTCAGCCACATTTGTATTTATCTTTAGCACGTGGCCTATACCTCAAGGATGGTCACAGCTTAGCCATTCCTCTGGCAGTGGCTGTTTCAGGCAGGATCCATGTGTCAACCAGAAGCCCCGTCATAGGAGGGATTGCCTACTTTCCTGAAATCTTGGGTAGGGGCTACATTGGGTGCTTAGAAGAAGCACAGGTAGCTTCTGAATCACTTAATATCATTGAATTGTACATACATTGTACATACATACATATACATACATACAAGGAAGCCATGACAAGAACTTCATGCACATTTATTTTTATGCCATACAAGAAAACAAACATTTTGTTGCAAAATGATAAGACAAATTAAATAGCATTTAAAGAAAATAATGCTTGTCTTTTACAGCTTCTGTATGAAGACAGTGGATTGGACCCAGCAAGCTCTTTTTCTCTGGCTCTGCTACTTCCTCTCCTTATCATCTCTTCCGTTCCACCCAGCTTTTGTCCATTCAGGTTTCATGGTCCCAAACATAGCTCTTTTAGTGGCTCTTTTGAACAATAGTAATTGTGACCCTTCCTTCCCTTTTTCACCAGTGGGGAAAAGAGGTTGGATCCAACACTTCATATTCCCAATGCAAATTGCTAAGAGACAGTATAATAAAATATTTGCTGAAAATACTAGGCAACACAATGAAATTTGTAGATACCATGACAACTTGGCACGTAAGATTTGACAAACTCTGTACTGACAGTATGCAGGGAAAAGAGATATTCATGATTTAAAAACATAGGACTCATTCCATCATAAACAAAATGCTTTTAATGAGACTTCTGTGTAATCATTAAAGCAGCTAGTAAAAATCAAACATAATCAAGGGGGACAAATAATCAGGGTGTCATTAATTGGTAAAAGACAAATACCAGCTAAGTAAGTTAATAGAAGCTTATTGGTCTGGAAGAAACCAGACTTTGGAATATAGGTAGATTTTATTCTAAAGGTAAGCATTGAATTCCCAACTATTCCTCTGAAGTGTTTAAGTTAAAATTATAATTTTGAATTCTCTAGACCAGCTGCCCCCAACTCCCGGTCTGGAGACTGGTACCAGTCTGTGGATCAGTCGATATCGGGTTGCGGCTCCTCCTCGTCCTCCTCCCTGAATGCTGCCTCAGAGGCTGCTCTGCCACTCTGCTGCTGGCTCACCTTTGGTGCTGTCTGGCGGCTGCCATGGCTGGGGCTCACCCTAGGTGTGGCACTGCGCAGCTGCTGCTGGCAGCGCCCCCCAGTGGGCGGTGGGAAGTCAGGGGTGCTGGCAATGTCCCTCGGCAAAACACTACCCACCCCCCCCGGGCCTCAGTAAAATTGTCAAGTGTTGACCGGTCCCCGGTGATAAAAAGGTTGGGGACTACTGCTCTAGATGCTAGGATCAAAAGAAAACAATGGCCTTTCCTTTTTAAAACTTGCTATACCTCACAATGCTGATATTTTATAAAATATGAAGCTTTTGAAATATGCAGATTTTATAAATTCACTTGCTTAAACTCTTTCTTGGCATCCTCCAATAAAGTAGCCCTACTGGCCCTCCAAGTAAAAATAGCTTTGATTGGCAGTGAAAAGAAAGTGTTTTTCCCAAGTGGCCATATTTTCTTTTTGCTCTTAAAGTTGCATAACTATCTGAGGCTTAACAGATTGTGGGTATGGTTGATGATCCCAAAACCTCTTCCGGGTCTGAAACTGCTTGGAAGGTTAAGCATAAGACGGGGAGGGTTGTATATAAATATAATAAATAAATAATCAGAGGCAACCATAATGTAGCATAGACAAGGGTGTTTCTGCACAACTTCCAACATTTCACAGTTGGCTATAGAGATGTGCCTAGGAATACAGGCCCACAATTTGAATTGCTAGATTTTTCTATTCATCAAGCCATTTAGAGTCAAATGGAAACTTTAATGAAAATATGATAATGACTTTTCCTAAAAAATGCTTTCAGAATGGGTTTATTACATTTGTGGCCCCCTTTTCTTTCAACATGGAACCCAGTCTCCTGCCTCTTTACAGGGGGAGGAAGATATATCCCTGGTGCAATTCAGGTTTTTAGCTATAAAATAATACCCCAGTTACTATATGGTGTCACTATCTGGATTTTGGTGTTCACAGAATCTTTTGACCATCCCCTATGTCAGTTTATACATAGGATAATGGGAATCCATCATTGTGTCTCAGACATAGTTCTCAGAGCTCAACTAGGCCAAAAGTGTTTGGAAGCTACAGAATGGCTCAGTGCTTTCAAGCTAATGAAAGCGTTGATTGTTTTTGCTTTGGAAGCTGAAAGTCTGCTGTTCTTTCCTAAACAAGATGGATTCATCCATTCTCGATGGATGAAGGCAGTAGACACTAGACTATAGAACAGCTTATAACTGAAAATGTCTTCTTGCCAGGTAAAGGAAAGGCCCTTTCGCTTGTCCAACATTGCCTTATGGAGCTGGCTTACAACAGTACAGTGATTCACTCTCTCAGAATTTGCTCAAGTCATTTCTTCGGCATCTTAAACAACTCAGACTCTGCCATTATACATGAAACACCTAATGGCTCCCCACCTTGTTAGGGCATTTACTTTAGCTCATCTCAGTGCCATCCCATCTGAAGTATTACAGGGAAGATTTTGTCATATTCCATATTCAGATGGCCTTTGCCCTTGCCGTCAGGGTAAAATTAATACTGTGTCTCACAAACTTACCACTTTTAGGAACTGCTGGATCTCACTGCTTTTAAGACGCTTTCCATGTAATAAACTCCAAGGTGATAACATTCCCTATCTGATGCTAGACAGTGGCCTGAACATAACCTACTTGGTTGCCAAATTTCTGTCTCACATGTTTCCTTTAGTAAATAATGTATTAATCTTTTAGTCATTGCTCAAGATCATCTTGACCATAGGAGCTCAAGAAAAGAAAGATTAGTGTCTTCTGCCCATGGGTGAAGACTTTCTCCCTGGTTCTGACGCTGGATGCTTATGGGCTTTTAAAAAATTATTTTATGTTTTAAAATATTTGTAACCGTTCAGATTTTTTATTTATTTATAATTGGATTTGTATGGCCACTGCTCTAAAGGTTGGTTTGCGGCAGTTTACAATTTACAGGTTTTAATGTTATATTCGTTGCCTTGGAAACCGTGTTCAGGTGGAAAGGTAGTATGAACATGTTTTAAATAAATAAATTGGTGTCATGCTCTGGTCTATAACACTTTTCATGATTGCCTGTGTTGACATTGGTAGCCGAAGTGTGATTATTGCAAATTAAATGCTGTCTATTTTGGAAGCAACTTGAATGGACAAACCAATGTTGCTCCCATCTCCCTACTGTAAATACTTCCAGATATTTGTCCATTAATATGTACAGTATGAGGAGATAAACAGGAGCTTCGTGGCATCTTAAAAGACTAACTAAAGCCCACCATCAGATGCAAAATAGCGAGTATCCTGTGTTGCATCCAATGAAATGGGCTTTAGTTGGTCTTTAGGGAGCCGCTAGACTTCTGTCTCTTTTTCCTACTAAGAAGACTGGCTGTGTGGATGCAGAGAAAGAAAAATAATGCACTTTTCTTATTTTAATGTCTTTCTCTTTGCAGTTCTATGAATGAAGTGGTACATACATCTCCAACTATAGGGAGCAATGTGGAGGAAATAGTAGTTAATAATACGCGCTTTCTGATGTGGGATATTGGAGGCCAAGAGTCTCTTCGCTCTTCATGGAATACATACTATACAAACACTGAAGTAAGAACATTATCTGTTTGATACAATTTAAGGCTATGGGTAATCTCACATAGAAATTTAGAGTGCTATCCAGCCATTTTATCTATTGGGGATAAGAAAAGGTATGTCGTTTTTCCTAATGAAATGGGCAGTCCACAAGTAGATAGTGGCTGGATAGATACTCTTATAAACAACATTTAATATTCTGTTCAGTGGATAAATGAGGTTGCAAACTTGCAATGTCTACAAGGTTATAGCTTACCTAAATTACTAACTGAATAATATCATTCGATTAAAAAATATTCTTGACTCATAGGGTTGTCAGCCGCCCTGAGCCAACCAGGGAAAGGCAGGATAGTCATTAAAATGTATTATTACTATTACTGTTCTGGTGGATAACCATAGCAAAACTTGTTCTTTACTAGCATATTCCTAACATATAGTAGGTTACACTGTTGTTTTGGGGTTGGCTTAAAACATTTTGCCCCTGAAAATCAAAACTCTCCCATCTTAACTGTAAGGAATCTCTAGATTGATATGGCTAAGGTCACATAAGAGTGTCAGAGGGTCAGCAAGAGGCCTGGTCTTGTTTTTTACAATTAACGTCATGAAGCAGGTTCTTCTCTTACATCTGAGGACCTGGTGATAGGCATCAACTGGGAAGCCACGAGACCACAGGCTTCAGGCCTGCAATAACGTGTGACTTATTCAAAACTCTGAAGCCCCCTTTCTAATATTATTTTTTCTAGAATTTAAAAAACTTTGGTTTGGCTGAAGAATTCATTGTTTTAATTAGTTGTATCGTGGGCCCAGTTGTTACAGAGCCCTGGGGCTTGGAGGGTCAGGAATATTCATTCTGTTTCTATATGATGTAGGATATACGAGAACTAATTTCCCATTTTAATTCTTGTAGTTTGTTATAGTTGTCGTGGACAGCACAGACAGAGAGAGAGTTTCTGTAACGAAAGAAGAACTTTACAAAATGTTAGCACATGAGGTGAGTACTTCTTGATCATTTTTGAGACTTCCTAGCTAGGTTGTGAGAAGTACTTTTTAATACCCCTGCCTCGTTACAAAAGTTGTATATTGAACACATGGTGCTGCCTTATACTGAATTAAACCCTTGGCCCATCATAGTCCTTATGGCAGGGGTAGTCAAACTGCGGCCCTCCAGATGTCCATGGGCTGCAATTCCCATGAGCCCCTGCCAGCGACTGCCAGCAGTCGCTGGCAGGGGCTCATGGGAATTGCAGCCCATGGACATCTGGAGGGCCGCAGTTTGACTACCCCTGCCTTATGGTCTACTCTGCCTAGCAGCAGCTCTCCGGGTTCTTAGTGGAGGTCATTCAGATCACCTTCTCGCTGATCATTGTGCCAGGATGTGCCTGGAGGTTGGACCCAGTGATAAATGAGAGAAAAGGAAAATGTATTTAGTGCATCTCTCCTTGCTCCAGAAGAATTGCTATAGCAATACTTAGGGCTTTCAAGTGGATTTTAAACCAAGTAACTGCATATGGAGCAATGGAATGTGCAGCAAATAGTTCACCTGATTTAATTTGCTTTTAAAATTGTACCGGAGAAATACTTGGCCCTCGGTCTCGCATGCACAGAAAGGATAGTGGGGATACCAGTGTTTTCACTTAGCACAAGTATGCAGCAAGGACTACAGATAGATCTTTTATGGGATCCAAGCACTAGAAGCCTAGGTGATTGTATCAGAGCAGTGGTGTTTCCTTCTCTTTGATAGTCCGCTGAATCTGGCTTTTTAAGAACTGCTGGAAAGCCATCTTATTTAATGGATTAATCTGGTATTACTCTTCTGAAATGCGGCTGTACAAAATGGATGTAATATCTTGCTGGTCGTTGTCTAAATTATTAGACAGAGCCTCTTTAAAAACTGAAGCAGATTTTTTTTTAAGTCAAGATTGTTTCATAACTAGTGAAAACAAGACAAATTGAACACCCTTTTGTGTTTGGTCCAGGATTTGAAGAAAGCAGGATTGCTCATCTTTGCTAACAAACAGGATGTTAAAGACTGCATGACAGTGGCTGAAATTTCCCAGTTTCTGAAGCTAACATCAATTAAGGATCACCAGTGGCACATCCAGGCGTGTTGTGCTCTAACTGGAGAAGGGTAAGACGTCGTGGTTTATTGATATGCTTCTGAACAGATCTTGTACATGCAACAAATCAATAGATTATTTCTCAGACTACTTAAAACTGCTGTAAACCCATTGATTCCAGTGGCATCAATATAATATTTCCTAGTTACAAAAGGAAGTATTAATGTGAAAGTTACCTGAGTGAAACTGAAGCATGCAAACTCTCTCATTGCTCACAGTCAGTACAAAAAAATAATATATATTAATGTTTCATTTACAGATTGTGCCAAGGACTTGAATGGATGATGTCAAGACTTAAGATCAGATGATTTTTACTCTGCAGAGACGTTGTACAGGAAGAAACAAAGTGCTGCATCTTTGGTTATCTTGACAGCCGTGAAATTAATGGCTTACGTTTATTTATCAATCAAAACTAAATTTCAACTTTATTTGCTACTTAACACACTAAGGATGCCTCTGCTGAGGGGGAAACTCTTAGAAGTTCAAGCATGGCTTCCCAAAAGCTTCCCCTGGAGCGGACTCCGGAAGCTGCACCTGATCCTTTTTTCTAAAAGTGAAATCACTTGAGATTGTTTAGTAAATAATGTGTGTGATGAGAATGAAAGGGAGGTGTTTTAACTTTTACATTTTATTATTCCAGTCTAACTCAGTTGGAAAGGTTGACTTCATTCCAGTGATCAGTAAAGAAAAATCAGTGGCACAGGTATTGACTTCTCAGTATTGAAACTGATTCAAATGTGTTACAGAAGCAAAAAAAAAAACATTTTTCCCCTGTATGTGTACTGTACATCTTGTATTATACCTCATGTTTAAAGTTGATAGGCATCTGTACAGTGAAATGGCAAACACCACTGACTCTGTCCACACTCTTGGCACTCTCTGCACCCTGGTCAAACCAATCCAATCCTGTGGATTGGAGTGTGCGGATTCCAACCACTCAGATCCTGTTACATTCAACAGAACAATATTGGTCTCAGTGAAAAGTACTCTTGAGCTTGTGAGCCTGGCTGTGAAAAGTGGTACCCGGAGGGATATTGCTAGCACCATTTGTGTATTTAATGCTTTCCATTCTACTCTTGTGTCAATGGTGGTGGTGACAGTCTAGAAAACCATTTTTTATTATTATAAGTATTTGCAGCTAGGAATGATTTGACAAGAGACTGAACATGGTTATTAAGATTTTATACTTTATTCTGGCATTTTAAGTGTACCAAACAAATAAAATATAAAGGGGGGCATCACATCTGAAAAGTCGATTTCTTGATGGCGTTGGCCAAGAACCATGACACAGTTAAACAAGATTTCACTTTAGGTCTGCACAGGGACAGTTAATATTTCTGTCTTAAGACATGTATAAGGTAATGCTAATAAGAAAAGAACTCCCTTTTTCTCTACCTCAGATGTAGTCTGAATAGAAATTTTATACCCTGTTAAAACATCTAGGGAAAATAAATGTGTAGACTTAAAATGATTCTAATTTGGGAGGGTATTGTTGCTTTGTTGGAGACAGCAGCCAAAAACCAGGGGGCTTCTTTAACTGGCGACTCCCATCCCATGGAGCACAAATGGTTTTTGAAATGTTCTGCTTCAAGTGGGTGTGGCTTTCTACTGGCTGCTGTCAAAAGAAAAGTAGTGCCAGTTCTTTGCTATACAAGTGGAACTTTGGGACAGATTGCTCTAATCCAGATGAACCACAGTTAACAGTTTGACCTACCTGTATGGCAGTCCCAGACCCCACTCCATATTTATTCGTGTAAATTAACTCTCCCCCTCCCCATTGAACATCATGCTGCAGAAAGTGTCAGAAGAGGGTATCAACATGCTATAGAATAGGAAAAAACGGGATTCCCTTGTGTTAAGGGATTATAATTTGTTTGGAAACTGAACGAGAATAATTTCGAAATTGCTATCCTTTCAGGGCACTTTTGTTTCTTGGAGAGGGATTATTGATTTCTAAGTGTTCCTCCTTCCACTGAAGATCCCTCATTTTGCCATATGCTGCTCCTTGGGGTCTGACAGAAGAGATGGGCAGGCAGGTTCAGGATATTGCATTGAAGGGGGAAAGGCAAAGGTCTCTACAAGTTCTGCTGCATGAGTGGGTCTTGTTTGACACCAGCTGCTTCATAGTTTAAACCTCTGTGCTTGCAATCCCTGTCATGAATACCTTAACTATCCTGTGGCAAATTGAAAGTCCTTTCTACGTAACTCAGTAAAGTGGTTGTTTTTAATTAGACCATACAGTTTGCTTGTCAGAAGGGCAAAAACGTGATAGGCTCGTTGTCATACCATCACATTATATATTGGCCAAAAGTGCTTTAAAATGAGAACATACTCAGTATCAATAGCTGTCTTCGCCCTTGGAGTCTGATGACTAAATAAAATTGGCCATTTATAATCAATATATTCTGGTTTCTACTAAATCCCTTAGATCTATTTTAGAAGTATAGATTCTGCTCAAGTGCATGCACATTATCAGTGGTGACAGCAGTCTAGAGTCCGCTGGAGTCACGTTCAAGGAAGTGCTGTTAAGTACAGAGGCTGAAATCCAAAGAGGCACTTGGGGGATTGATTCTGCTAAACCAGGGGTAGTCAAACTGCGGCCCTCCAGATGTCCACAGACTACAATTCCCACAAGCCTCGTGGGAATTGTAGTCCGTGGACATCTGGAGGGCTGCAGTTTGACTACCCCTGTGCTAAACCATTGCACCCCTGACGTAGCGCAAAGCTTCAAAACTCTGTTTGCCCTGTAGCCTAGAAAGCTACAGTTGGAGACAGAGGGCAACAAACCCCTTTGAAACTAGCTCTATTTTTATGTTGGCCCTCTTCTTTGGAGACAAAAACAACCAAGTGCGGTGCAGTTGATTTAACAAAATACACATTGAAATGCATTCACATTAACAGATTCAATCCTTACTATTTACATATGCCACAGTTCCATAACCACGGTCTGTATGACAGTATAGTAAGATCTTTAGAATGAATAGACTTTCATAGTGTTTTTTTTTTCAGTTTGGGGCAAATGCATTCACGAAGATGGGGAAAAAACAGTGGCAAGAATCTTCAGGTTTGCTTTGATGATCCCCAATGAACTTTGGAGAAGTACATGTGCAAGAGGTGCTCAAACATATCTCCCCCCCCCCCCAAAAAAAAAAACACCTCTATGCAACTGGGATTGGTTGGCTGACCTTCAGCACTCCTGAGAGCTGGTAAAGGAGTCTCCCGGATTGGAAGGCAGCAGCAATGGGCAGACTCTCCTCCTGCCAGTCAACAGTGCCGAGGGAGGCATTAGGGAACATCTTAACATAGAACTTCCACTTAGTCACTCTTATTTTGGGCTAAGGGTGTGAAGTTACCAATCAATTCTTTGGGGTTATATTTGAAGCAGAAGGCCTCTTCAAGTGTGTGTATATTTTTGCCGAAAGCAGTGTTTGGACAAAACTGTGTACACCTGAGGAATTTAAAACTGATAGTACTGCCACTCTTTTGTAACTAAGCTGGAGGATTAGGGTGGTCATTCTAGCCTTTTCTGTCTCAAGTCAATTATCCATAGTATACTAAGGGCTGCTTTCCAGGTGAATATTTTCTAAATGTAGGAAAAAGCATACACCATCACCTGTGTATGCATACTTTGTACAGGATACATCTGTAATGTTACACGCATGCTGCTTTGTTGTACAGAGTGCAGACTGAAGAGATCTGCCCTGTACTTTTTATAGGGCATGGTACTGGGTGGTGTCCTGCAGATGTTTGCTTATGGGGCCACTGGCTGCTCTTTTTCCGCAGTGCCTTGTAATAGTCCTGTCAGCTGCAAAATGCTAGGTGCATAAAATTGATCTGCGGGGTATCCAAGAACAGCTGAAAAGAACACAGGTTTTAGATTTGTCTGGTACAGAACTGGCACTGGGGTTGCCCAGTTAATAAAAAAAATAAGTTTAGTTTGCATGTTTCCTATTGTGCCCATATAATGCTTGTCATTGTGTACATATGTAAATAAACAGATTATTACAAATATATTGTATGACTGTACTGTTCTCTCAAAAGGAAGTTTTATTCTGCAAAATACAGGCTAGTCTGGCCTCAGAAGGTAGGCACGGCTGGCCCTGGTTGGTACTTGGATGGGAAACCATGGTCGTGGTGCAGAGGCAAGCAATGGCAATCCACCTCTACTCATCTGTTGCCAGAAGTCCTTACAGCTATGAGTCAGCTGTAACCTGATGGCATTTTCTACCAAAGGATCACTAATCCTGTGTTTATTGCTGCAGTGATAGGGCTGACAAAATGGGGACGGTATCAGTATACAATACATTGTGTTTAATGGAGCGTGATGGAGAGCCAGTGGATTTCTGGATTAATAGATCGCAAGTTATACATATCTACTATCTAGGACACCTGGCTGTTCAGGGGACAGGGGGCGTGAGAGAAACTATGTTAAAACAGAATATGCTGACAAAACAATATGTTTGGAGACTCAAAACTTAATTTCCTGGCTGTGGTAAAGTTCACTTGTGGATGATGAATCATAGGAGAAATAGCTGTGTAAGCAGTCAAAGCAAAGAATACACAACTGACATGACTCATGAATACCTGAACTAAATGCCATTTCAAATGCCATTCACGGTGACCTACAAAAGAAGTACATTGCTACTGGAAGTGAAATATGGCAACAAAGGACTTTCCCCATTATACTTTTATCGACCCATCTAATCGTTGATTGTATTTTTATCTAACCAAAGAGGCCTCATGCTCTATGGACTGGGGGATTTATCTTGGTTAGTAGAACTAAGACAGACCTCATGAGACTCCTCTGGTTAGTTATTACTGGCTAGCTAGATGATATTATTTGATATTATGCCCTCCCAATCACATTTAGCTATGTTGTGTGTCATCAAGCTTCAAATATGCTTGGCATTCCTGGCCCTTCAGGCTTTCTTCTCTTGATTACTTTGTTGATACATAAGGGGATGTCTCAACTGTCAAAATATATCTTTCTGGCCATACACTAAAGAATGTCATGCTTCACCTGTTTTCACACAGTGATGTTTCTAAAGAACAAATTGCTTGCAAATAGTATTTAAAGCTGATGAATAAGAACTTGGAGGAGCCTGACACTGATACCAGGATCATGATTAAAGTTCATTTTGATGGTGGACTTTCAAAGGGGGGGGGGGGTTAAGTTAGTTGGAATCACAGAGTTTCAGTACAATTTTAGGTTGAGGCCAGTGTATTTAAATCGTTGCTAGTTTAAGGAGAATTTTTTTTTAAATCATGTGTTTGCAAGCTTTGGAGCATAAGGATTAAACCAGAGGTCATGCTTCCTAGTCTATCTGCGATGAGCTCACAAAATAAAAGTGGCCTGCTGTGTCATAGGTAATGCAGCAGATGCCTTGTTGTTGACGGGGCTAAACAATTCTGAGTATGGAAACCTTTTGTGATAAACCGTTCCAGCAGCTGTCTTGCCTTGTGCCCTGAATGACAGTTTGGCTATATATAATTAATGGTTTGATGGTGTAACTGCCAAGGTAAGCTAAAAAAACACCTGAAAATGGTGGTGGCTGGCCGTGATGTACCTTTAAGTTTCACAGAATTCCTCAAATCTGTGCGACATCTGAGCCAGTGAGAACAATCTGTTGATTGTTAATTGCCTGTAAAGAGTGCGGTTTAGGACCCTGTATCTCTAAGCTTGCCAAAGTTATTCTAGTCTGCACAATATGTTTCAGGGGTGTGTATGTCACTCCTCTGCTTGGCAAAGCCTTTTTTCTTCATGAGGCCTTTCTGCGATACTTCATTGTCAGGAAGTTTCTTTAAGCCAGAGCAGGCTTCAGAGTTTGCTGGGCCCGCTGAAAGTGTACAAGCATAACAATTTGAAAGGGGACAGGTCATACTTGTTAAGGATAGCTTGTTGTAGTAATCTCTCCTTTGCTGGTAGGATATTGGTACTGTGGCTTTAAGGCTAGGCCATGGAGCCCTCTAACACAAATAAGATCAGATTACTAGAACCTGGGAAGAAGCTGGTTAGAACCTGGTAGGCCCTTGGTGCATTGTCCTCCTTTTGCAGCCATCCTGTCTTGGTTCCTTGTAGGTAAGACATATTATGTATCTAGACTTTAACAGATTGGTTCACTGGACACATTTGTAGAATAAGAGCTCGTGGGCTAAAGTGACAAAGGACTGTCCATCCTGTTTTTTGCCACTTAAAAAAACCCCAAAAGATATAATGGCTCCATAATTCCAAAAAGCAGCTTTAAAACGGTGCAAGAACTGTGTGTCCTAATAAGCTCTTTAAACATTTCAAAGCATGTTTCTCCTTCACCCCTTAAGTGTTCCTTATTTTGGAGCTTTCTGGGTAGCTGCCCTTGAAGGTATGTTGCTTATTTTATTTATTTAATTCGTTTGTACCCCACCTTTCTTCCAAATGGGGACCCAAAGCAGCTTACATTGTTCTCCATTTCACCTTTGTGACAACCTTGCGAAGTAGGTTAAGCTGAGAGAGTATTGATGGAAGTAGCTGAGAGGCCAGTTTGTGCTTATGCAGTTAGCAGGGAAATGAAACACTAATGAAACAGCAAAGCTTTGCCTAGTGTTGAGCCTCAACCAATCCATATCAGAATTTTTAATATGGTAAGAGAAAACTATAGCACTTGAGACATGCACAGTTTTAAAAGCAAGTTACATAATCAACAGACATGCTTTGCTTTGAAATTCATCCTGCACCACAACTTATGGCCTATCACGTTGCTACTAAGCTATGTCACTACTTTAACCACAGAATCATAGAGTTGGAAGGGGCCATACAGGCCATCTAGTCCAACCCCGTGCTCAACGCAGGATCAGTCCAAAGCATCCTAAAGCATCCAAGAAAAGTGTGCATCCAACCAAATAAGGGCATAAGGAAATGGAGGGATATAAGAATTCAGGATGCTTTCCTCTCTGTCAGAAAACTGGAAAGAGATTTGTTCCTTCTCTCGCTAGCAAAATAAGGTGTTTTTCTCCTCACAGCTTCAATCTCAACACGGTGCAAGTTATTGGTCTTTTACATCGGGAGGCTCTGTTAGAGCTCACTGAATGACTGGCCCAAGGTCACCCAGCGACTTCCATGGCACGAGCTGGCATTCAAGCTCTAGTCTCTCATACTAGCTTGACGCTAGATGGACTCTCAGGGCTTACTGCTTAACACAACAGTGTGAAATAGGGACCTGTATCAACTGAGCAACTGCGTCCTGCATAGTTTTCACACCAAGACAATGAATGCCTAGTAGTAAGTCATGACTCGATTATCGCAGCTGTGCAATATTGAAGGAAAACATGAGGCCTTTTTAAAAATGGACAACGTATTTCACATTTTATTTATTTATTTATTCGGATTTTTATATTGCCTATTCTTTGCAGCCCTGGGCAGTTTACATTGAACATTATCTAACTACATGGAACATGTGTTCAACTTCCAAACAACTTTCAAAACATAACAATTCAATACCTCATTATTTCCAACAATCATCTTAATAATCTATAGGAACATTAGCAGTATAAATAACAACAACAAATAAAAATAAACAAATACAAATGTACATAGAGAGTTGTAATGATAATTTTGGAATACTTAACTTTGGTCAGCGTATATAAAATTCATAATTGACAAAACCACATAAAATAATTATACCAATTATTTTTTTTGTTGTAATCTTGGGAGATCTTTTGCTGTCCACATAATGATACCTTCTGGAATTAAAACATTCATTTTAATTAAATTAAAAAAATTAAAAACCCTGTTGTATTGAAAATGTTAGTTTGGAAATCTGTTGTAGATGGAGACAGTAGTTAAACTGCAATTTATCAGGAAATGCCTATATTTTATTGGACAACCTGTTTTAATCCAAATGCTCATTGATCTAATTAAGGAAATAATAGCATGATCAAGTAATGTAAAATGCTGCAATTACATGTGGTGAGTTACATCCCAAGGTCTACAGGCAGAGTTCTGCTTGGAATTGATCTTCCTGTGAATCTCCATAATCTCCTTTCGGCTGGGAAATCCTTGGAAATAGTATGGAATGCAATTTGAAGATCTGTAGTTTTAAAGGGGTCTAGCACAAATTATCAGATTGGATAAAATACAATTGAAATCCCCATAGTCTCCACCCCTCACCTCCCCCATAGTTATCACATGAATACATGAAGGGAGTCAAATTTCTACCAGGCCAGACTGGCCAAGGATTCTGGAGGTTTGCGGGGGCATTATTTGCGTAAGGAATATGGGTCACTGTGGGTGGGCAGGTAATTGTGAGTTTCCTGTATTGTGCAGGGGATAGGAGTGGTCCCTTCCAGCTGCATGGCTCTATGATTCTATGAAACTGCTCAATACTGAATCAGACCATTGGTGTACCAAGGTCAATACAGTCTACCCTGACCAGCAACAGCTCTCCCAGTTCTCAGGTGGAATTCTTTCATATCACCTACTACCTGATACTTCTAATTGCATACATTCAAGGAAAGAAACTGGAATCCACTCTATGCAAAACATATGCTCTATCTTTTAGCCATCATCTCTTTGTTGTCAGCCACTGATCAGCTGTGCTGCATTGGTTGCATTCATGGGAGTTGTTCTATATCCTCGAGGCTAGATCTTCTTGTTACAAAATTCCTTTTGCTATTTGAATAACTCATCCTGCCTCTCTGTTGGCTTGTGGGTTATAGGTACTGTCTGTAGCATAATAAAAACTACGCAAACTGAGTCAACTTGTTCCCTGGAAAATGTGACACATTATCAGTGTGAATATCCCTACCTGGCAAAGGTAGATGTTTTGAGGTAGATGTTGACAGTAACCTCAGTCATATGTTTTGTATCTAGGTAAGTCTTTATGCTTTTGAATGTCATAAATATCTCCTCAAAGTCATTCCCAAGGTCTGTCCAGCTATGACACATCTATGAGAAGTTCCATTAGCTGATGGTGTTTATTCTTTTGGCAGAATTCAACATTCCTTATCAGTGTTTTGGAGTCCTATCTTTGTATCAGACATTGACTAACCTTGTGCAGCCTCCTTTTGTGAAGTTTCCCAAATATCTAGTTTCCTCATAACCAGGGTGACCATTTTACACTGTGTGACTCGGTAAGACTCCTTCACTGTGCAAGGAGTCATTTCAGTTCACCTGGCATACTGCTTATATCCCGTGGCTATTCCTTTCATGCAGACCTCAGGACTGCCTATTAGTACATCTTTATACTAAGTTCTTGGAGGCATTGAAATGACAAGATTGAAATTTGTTTTTAAGCTTGAAATGTAGTTCATAATTTTCAACTTCTTGTACAAGTTCATCCAATTCAGGATCTGCGTTTCCAATGAGATGCTACCACCACCATCCTCTATTACGGCATATATGCTGTTTGACAATGTCCTAAAGAAGCACCAGACATCTTACAGTTTTGGTTTATCAGAGAGATCAAAGACAAATGATCTGTACAAAGGAAGGATTTCATCCCATAGAAGTACATGTATAAACTGCTGTTGGATGCTCCTTTGCAGATTGGGACAATAATGATCATAACCTTTCTCCATGAACTAGCATACCTTCTAGTCTGTAGTTGCTAGCGTCAGTGCTGACAATGAGATGATGGCTGACATCCTAGTATGTATCATTAATATTTCTTATTTTGTAATATGTCACAGTTCTGCAAGACTTGTAAAACAGAGCTCTTCCGCCAGGTCCTGGATTGAGGCCACAGTAAGATCAACGACCCCCCCCCCCCCAGGCTAGAACACGCACATCATTGCTTCCCACCCTGGTTGATCTGCTTGAGGGTTAGAGGGTGTTTTTTGGCTGCCATTCTTTGAGGGTTGTGCTTTTTATTGGGATTTTATTAACTTATCAATGTTTTTATTGTAAGCCTCTATGAGTCCTTGGAGAAGTGGTAGGGTATAAATCCAACCGTAAATAAATAAAATAAATATGAGTACTTTCTTTTTGGCGATTGGGACCATCAGCATGGATCTATTGGTAGTTTTTGGGTTGGTTCTCTAACTCAGCATTGAACCATTCTTTGTTTTTGTAGTTTCTTGCCTTAGGCAGCAGTGGGTCCGACGTAGCACGCTGGCTGTCTGAGTAGCACTGGGCACTATCCAGTGTTTGTGTTTTATTTGTATTAGTCTTCAAAGTTCCTATCTTACAGTGAAGATTCAAAGAAGCTTCTTGTAGGTGGTATACCTTGTCCATTGTCATGAGAGTATCATGGCTGAAAAATTATTAGTCTGATCATGGATCATGTACAAAATTAGAGTCCACAGCTTTGAACCACTACATCACTCTGGTTTCCAATAGCTACAGATGTCTTTTGGAGACAGGATAAGTTATAAAAATGCTTGAGAGACAGTAGTGGTTAAGAATGGTGGCCTCTAATTTGGAGAACTGGGTTTGATACCCCACTACTCTACAGCAGCCAGATTTGTGACATTGGGCCAGTCCCAATTTTCTCAGAGCTCTCTCAGCTTCACCAACCTCACAGGATGTTTGTTGCAGGGAGTGGAAGGGTAAGCAATTGTAAGATGCTTGAGACTCCTTCAGGTAGTAAAAAGTGGCATACAAAAAACCAGCTCTTCTTGAAGTCAGACTTTGAAATTATGCTTACCTTGTTTCCAATATTGACTTTGAATATCAGGGTGTGACTGTTGATTTTAAGTGGCATCCCTATTCCCAGGTTGATAACAGTTGTCCAAACATGTAATGGATCTCACCAAAAATCAGATAATGGGAATCATCTCGGTTTATGATGCCACTCATTCCTTGAGTAAAACAGACAGCTGTAAAATGCCATCTTACAATCATAGAGTTGGAAGGGACCTCCAGAGTCATTTAGTCCAACCCCCTGCAGAATGCCGGAAATTCACAGCTACCTGCCCACCCACAGTGACCCCAATTCCATGTCCAGATGATGCCCCCCCCCAAAAAAAACAGAATCCCTGGTCAGTCTGGCCTGGAGGAAATTTGCCACCCAACCCCAAAGTGGAGATCAGCATTTCCCTGGACATGTAAGAAAGGGCCACAAGACCTGAGCATGGACACAGTCCCTCCAGCCAACCCAATTACAATCTGCTTAATTTCACAGAATTAGCATTTCTGTCAGGTGGCTATCTAGCCTCTGCTTAAAAACTTCCAAAGACGGAGAGCCCACCACCTCCCAAGGAAACCTATTCCACTGTAACTATCAAGAACTTCTTCCAGATGTTTAGCCAAAAATTCTTTTGAATGAATTTCATCCCATAATTCTGGTCTGACCCTCTGGGGCAACAGAAAACAATTCTGCTCCATCCTCTCCAGGCTAAGCAGACCAAGCTCCCTCAACCTTTCCTCATACATCTTGGTCTCAAAGCCTCTCACCATTTTTGTTGCCCTTCTCTAGACATGCTCCAGATTTTTTACATCCTTCTACAATTGTGGTGCCCAGAACTGAACACAGTCTTCATGCACTTGTGGCATTCTTTTTCTGAACTGGACATTCTATCTTCTGCATCTTCCCTTTTCTGCAGACCATACATTTCTGGCTGGCTGCAGCCATGCCTTGGACTGTTGGAAAAGGGCAACCATCTCCTGGCAACTTTCCAAGTGTTTTTCAATGTTCCATTGTCATGCACTTGGCCTTTGATCACTAGTCAATTTTGTTAATCATCAGGACTGCTTCTTCCTAATAGAAGTTACCTTTGATCTACAGTTTGTGGGCAAAAACTTAATCTAAAATGCTCTCTAATAGACTGTCCTGGCAGCTTCCAAATTCACAAGCATTTGCTTTCTCATGCAACCACTTTATATATGCCTCAGCAGATTCTCCTGGGCTGAATCTGCACTTACTTTGTTTATTCCGTTGTGAATCCTGCTGAATTCAGATGGATTTGAACTCGAGTCTTTCTCTATCCCCCCCCTTCCCCATTGAAACAGGGTTCTGCATGTGATTAAGGAAAGCTCAGAAGGGGGGGGGGAGCCAAGCGGAGCAGGAGCCTCTTTCTTTTCTTGAAGGTGGGGGGAGAAGATTGGAGACAGCAGAAGAAGGGGAATAAATCCAAATCTCTGCTGAGAGAAGTTAGGGCTTCTGGAGCTTCTGCTGAGAGAAGTTAGGGCTTCTCCTTTAAGGGTAACCTTGCAACCTGGGAACGAGGAGGTCTTTGAACTGAAGCCCTAGCCAATCAGGGCTTTTCTACAGCACTGGAGACTAGAGACAGCAAGTTATTTGGGGGAAAGTAGAAACCTGCACCTTTACTCATGCTGATTTTTCAAATATCGAGGGTTATATCCACTCCAGAATATTGCGGGGGAAAGATAGGGTCATTCCAGATCCATCATGCTTGTTGGAGAGGGAAAATTTAAAGCGCCTAAAATCAAAATGGAAATCAAATTCAGTGCATAGGGGAGGGATTGAATCGAAGTGGGATTGGAATAAAAGCTCCATGCAGATTCTCTGGGTTCCTGATTCCATTGGTGAAGGCAGACCTTTCATGCATAAGGTTCTTCTTGAGTACAAAATATTTGTTGATTTTTCTCTGGGATTAAAGAGATAATCACTCTTACTCTTACTCTCTGCAGCAGCTATAGGATTCAATAGATTCAGATTCAGAAAATCTTTATTAGCATAACATTCAACGTGCATAGACAACAAAAGGTAACATTTCTAATCAGAGGCCTATGTAAAACAATGAGTGTCTTATAACACCGCTAGTCTACCTTAGAGAGGTTTGTCCTTAAAATAATCAGCAACATTTTTGCAGTGTCCACAAACATTGAAGGCTCCTTCTTTCTCAGCATCTTCTTCACCAGATGTTTCAATTTTTCTATATAGTCCCCAAGATAATAATGGTACTTCAAAAATTTAGGGCAACCAAATAATAGATGTGGAAGTGTATCTGGGGCATTACATCCATGCAAACACATTGTGTGGAATTTGATGAATTGGAAGGAAAAATGTTTAATCAAGTGAGGAGGAAAGCCCTATTAAGGGGATAGTCACCTAGTATTTGTAAGTATACCAGCTCTATTAAGGGGATAGTCACCTAGTACTTGTAAGTATACCAGCATTGACTTATATGGCCAAGATATATCCCAGTGACTGGGTAAAAAAGTCCTATAAGTTGATGAGCTTATTGTTTGAATATCATGATCTAATCTTTGTGTTATCAACTTTAAGATTGTAAACGCATCATAACTGACTAGAGTTGCTATGTCTAATCGTAAGAGATGAAGTTTATGAGAAATTCAGTATATGTCTGGCTTCCAGGTCCTTGGCATTACTTTGGAAACACCTCTGAATCTCTGCTTCTGCACTAAGTTCACAGCAATTCTGCAGCAAGAGAAACTGAGTCTGGTCTGGCCATCCTTCAGGCCTGCTAAAATCAAGTACTTCCACTGATCGTATTTCACTACAGAGTTGAATGTGCTTGTGGTATAAAGCAGTGATATCTGGAGAAAGGGTCACTTCAATGGATACAGGAACATGTCTCGATGCTTATACTGCCACACTAATCTGGGTCCCACTGAACTGTGTTGTTGCTGTATAAATATGTACGGGGGCCATTACATCTCCTCCCTCTACATGGTCGCAAAATCAATTTGGCCCCGCAGTTGGTTCTTTGCATGAGTTTTTAATAATGACACCCCATATTTTTCTTCTTTTTTAGCAAACCCCTTTGGCTGTCAAGTCACAGTTGACTTCATGGTGGCCTTGTGGGGTTTCCAAGGTAAGAAACATTCAGAGGTGGTTTTCCCTTGCTTGCATAGTGCCCCTGGAATTCTTTGGTGGGCTGGCCTTCCATCCAAATACTGAGCAGGGCCAACCCTACTTAGCTTCCAATACCTGACAAGGTCAGTGCTACAGGACATACTTGGCATGCATTTAAATCCTGGCCTTCTACTGTGAAAGTGAAGGAAGCTCACACAGGACTCCCAGGATGTTTTCTGACAAGGCCCAGACCTACATTTGCGACTACTCAGCAAGAGTGCTGTAACATATGCCTCCACCCTTACAATATCTGTACATGGGCTATCCAAGTCACACCCTCCCCATCTTCTACCCTCATACAATACTTGATTTGAGGATCTACCTGACATTTTTTAAAAATTTGCTTGGGCAAAATTATATCATGAATAAAATACATTTGGGAGGACAGAGCACTCTAATGCCAAAATTGGACTACTGAACTCCCCACCCCTGTTTCTCAAAACAATCACAGAAATGTTAAATGCCCCTGTTAGTTGCTCAACACGTCCCGAAGTTTGAGTGGTCTCCAGCGTTGGTGGAATTTGAAGACAAACTTTCTTTTTAGTGCAATGCAAGTGCCTGGTACGTGTTGACGGGGTCACTTTCTGCATGCCACAGTGCTAAGCAAGCATGAATCCTGCTGTTGCTAGGCATGAGATGGCAGGCAGCCCAACACGAAACTGGCTGGCTTCTCTCTAGGCATAGTGCTGATGCGATCTTTTCCCTGGACGGGGAAGTTCCGCACCTGGTCCTGTCCATTCCCTCTGATTGAAAAAGCAGCAAGGCACTAATGGCCTGTGCAATAATTCATGTGCAACTGAATAAAAAAGACTTCCTGTTCCATTGGAGGGAAGTGTGATGGTTGACTTCTGCAAGATGACATGTACAGTCTCTGAGCTGGCCCAATCTGTCCCATCTCAGGAGCTAAGCAGGGCTGAACTTGGCTAGCATTTGGATGGGAGACCTCTAAGGATTTGGGTGGAGCTCCTCCAAGGAACACTAGAGGTCATGACGTGGAGGCAGGCAATGGCAAACCACCTGTCAACATCCCTTGCCTAGCAGACAGACAATCCTCCTGGCTACAGTGTACCCACCACATGATAAATGCAATTTAGCAGGGTGTAGTGGTTAAAAGTGGCAGAGTCTAATCTGGAGAACTGGGATTGATACTCTACTCCTCCACATGCATCCAGCTTGGGCTAGTCACAGTTCTCTTAGATCTGTTCTTGTAGAGTAGTTCTGTTAGAGCTCTCTCAGCCCCACCTACCTCATAGGGTGTCTGTTGTAGGGAGAGGAAGGGAAAGGTATTTGTAAGCTGCTTTGGGATTCCTTTGAGTAGTGAAAAGCGGGTTATAAAAAAACAGCTCTTCTCTAAATACAATACACACGCACTGTCATATTTATGATAGCGTGGTACATTTTTTGCTAAAGTTAAAACCAACACCACCCATGGCGGGTGCAAGGTTGTCACAGCCTGCAGTGTCATCTTGAAGCTGTGAGAAGAAAGAGACAAACAGACCGATAGAGGAAAGTGTGCTTCTTATTGGCATGCGAGGAAGAGGAAACCAAAAATGTATGCCCAGTTTGTTGATGCTTTTGGAAACAATGCAGGCAAACAGCTTTGCCACAAGGAAAGTTTACTACTACTTTTGCAAGCTGCAAAAGAACAAATGAAGCACATTATTTCTACAACAGAGTGGATTAAGAGCCACATTCCGATCTATCACGTTACTCCATCAATTTTTTTTTTTAGCAATAAATGATGCAGCCTTATTCAGCTGGTTACTCCTGGATGCATCAATATTAAATGAGGATGAGGAATTATGGCTGAGCAAGGGTTATAGAATATACCCCACAGGATCAAATCTTCAGCTGATGTTTATAGTATGGCTTACTTAACTGAATGACTTAAGGGAAGTGTGAGACATTTCTGCCATCCAGCATTTGGGCCTGTGTGAGATTCAGAAGGGGTCACATTGAAATAAAGCTGCAGGGGAAACACAAAGCAAATCTGGATAACAGGGTCAATCGGACAACCGGAGGCTCAGGTTGTCTGAATGGCTGGAATTTTTTTTAGTAACTTAACCTAGCCAATGATGTCCTGTTCTATGACTGGAAGGGTCATAACTATAATAATCACAACTAACTAGAATGAGGTATGATGGCAAATATATCTTTGGGTAGTTGTTGGTGAGGAAGCCATGACAGTTGTCTGTCCAAATGGTGGCTGTGCACAAACCAGAAGATGCACCCCCCGAATGGCTTGCAAGGTCACCAAGGATGCCTAAATGCAGTTTTTGTCATAGGAATTTTGCCATGTGTTATTGCATTTGTACGCAAATGTTTCTTTTTGCCATTGAGTTGATACTGGGAAGAAGGGAGAAGGAGGCAGCTAAATTTTTAATTTTAATTGTATAGTTTAGAATTTTAAATCTTTTATCTTTTATATATTGATTTTTCTCTTGAATTGTCATGATCTGCCCTGAGCCCTTGGGGAAGTCTGGGATCCAAATATAAAAATAGATAAATAAATTCTCCCATTCCTTTTGCGTCCCTTTTCCCGTAATGCATGTCCTCCTTACTTTCTCTTCCCCTGCCACTGTTTTTCTATCTAAGAGAAAAGTACATCCCATACTGACCAAATTCAATTATTTAAAACATTTCAACAGTGGATAGGAACAAATGGCAGTAGTTTTTTGGGATTTTGTTTTCACCACAAACAAAAAGCAGTTCAGCGTTGAGGGAGGGGGATAAAATGTCATAAAACTAAATTAATCCTCCCCTCCCAAAATCAAGCAGTAATCACTCATCCTACTGCAACCCAAAGTGGGGGACAGGGTGAAATGGATAGAAAAGGAAAAGGAAATGAAACCACCAAGGAAGCAGACAGCTGGAAAACCCATTGCTATGTAAAAGAGGAATTCATTTCTGATTTTTCCGCCTTTCGCACCAAATAAACAAGCAAACAAAACCCAAATTGCAACAAAGAAGATCTGAGGGCAAAGCCAAAGCCCGCTGGCCCCTGACTGAGTGAGATAAGCAGTCCCCCTCCCCCATGCCCAGGAGCAAAGCTAGTACCCCCTCTGTCCAAAATCACAATGCCCACAAAGGGAATGTGTGATTGTCCTACACATATACTGATCTGAGTTCCATTGCAATTAAGGGCGTCTCTGTTATTGGCGGGCAGCAGTGCCTGTCAAGCTTTGGAGGGTCCCGATTTGTATTTGCAAGGCTGGAAAAACCCCACTTTGGCCCAACATATTAGTGCCAGAGTTTTTTCTAGGTGGGCTTTGTTTTTCTGAGCTACCCCAAGACACAGCTAAAAGCTTGGAGAGTCCACGCTTTGCAAAAGGAAACCTTTGGATCCAAGCCAAAGAAATTCTTCATAGCATATCATTCCCAACCAGAAGACAGAGTGCTGGCCACTTGCTTAGATGACTATTCCAAAAGGGATTAGACAAATTAACATAGTCCAAGTCCTTCACTAGCTCTTAGCCATTAGAGCTAAAAGGAATGTCAAGGCAGAATCATCATATATTCTAAAAGTGAAATCTGTCCCCTTATCTAAATCTGTAGATTGGAGTCAATTTATCATCATCATTATTATTATTACTTTTTATTTTTTAGTTCACCCCCTCTCTGCAAAAAGGTACAGGGCGGCTTAAGTATATTTAATGATAAGATCAGTAAAAACATCATTAAAACAGCACAATTTTAAAATTTCCATTGCTGTTTCCTTCTTTTACTGCTCCCCTGGCATTTCTATATACAGTTATTCCAAAAACCTATGGTGGGAGGTCATTCTGCGTGGGGAAAAACCAGTATACCCAGACATGGTTAGAACTAGGAGAGGTATATGGGGGCCCATAGCTGTTTCGTGTTTTTGTCCTGGTCTCAACTGTAGGCCTGGTGGAAGAGCCTCAGCTCTTCACCAGCTATGTTAGGGCCCAGATCTCAGTTGGTAGCTCATTCCACCAGGCAGGAGCCAGGGCCAAAAAGGCCTAGCTGAGGCCAGTTGTATTTCTCTGGGGTCAGGGATCATTTGTAGATGGCAATGTTCTCCAGATAACATAGTGGGAGAAGTGGTCCCACAGGACACAAAGGGGTCTTTTCTACAAACCTGGGGGGACTACCCCCTCTAGGAGGTATTCTGCATGAAGCCAAATAAAACAGTTTAAAAAACAACCAGTTTAGACCGCTTTATTATATTACAATTGTTGTTCTGCAATTAATATAATCTTTTGAAAAACTACATTGCAATGCTCTCTGCATGAAACAATTCATAGCCCTGCCCCCTGTAGTTTTGCCAATGCTGCTTTGTTCTCTAATGCAGTCACTAATCTGCATAACTAAAGATCTTCTCTGCATGGCTAATAGGTCCGTCTCAGGCAGGCAGGAGAGAAATGAATCTGTGAAAAGCATCTTTCAGAAACAACGCTTAAAAGACACTTAAAGCACCGAATAGGCAGTTCACCATGCAGAGCAAAATCAGTTTTGCGGAGTAAATTAACTCTTCTGTGCAGAGATCAGAAAAACAATGGTGTATTTAGTGAGTTTTCATCAGCTTATCCATCACGCAGAAGAGGCCCAAGACTTGCAAAAAAATTGGAAACCATTTAAAATGAATTGGGAAGTTTTGTTGTTGTTGTTAGGTGCGAAGTCGTGTCCGACCCATCTAACCCCACCTTTCTCATTATGTGCTCTGCATACAAGTTAAATAGTCAAGGTGACAGTATACAGCCTTGCTGAACTCCTCTCTCAATTTTGAACCAATCAGTGATTCCATGCCCGGTTCTCTCTGTTGCTTCTTGACCTGCATACAGGTTTCTGAAGAGAGAGATAAGATGCTCTGGTATTCCCATCTCTTTAAGAACTTGCCACAATTTGTTGTGCTCTACACAATCAAAGGCTTTAGTATAGTCAATGAAGCAGAAGTAGATGTTCTTCTGGAACTCCCTAGCTTTCTCCATGATCCAGCGTATGTTGGCAATTTGATCTCTAGTTCCTCTGCCTCTTCGAAATCCTGCCTGTACTTTTGGAAGTACATGGTCCACATATTGCTGGAGCCTAGCTTGTAGGATTTTGAGAATAACTTTGCTAGCATGAGAAATGAGTGCAATGGTGCAGTAGTTTGAACATTCTTTGGCATTCTTTGGAAGTTTAAATCCCCTCAAATGACTGAGGACGCTGCATGACTGAGGACGCTGCGAAGCGTCCTCAGTCATGCAAGTTTCTGACCTGCCTGGCTGACAATTTCATTTATCAAATGGTAGATGAACCCACAAGAGGTTCAGCCATACTGGACTTAATACTGACCAACAGGCAAGAGTTGGTGGATGAGGTGAAGGAGGTGGGGACCCTAGGGGGAAGTGACCATGTCCTCATAGAATTCCTTTTGAGATGGGGAGCCAAGGAAGCTTGTAGCCAGACGCGGATGTTGGATTTTCATAGGGCAAACTTTAATAAACTCAGAGACATGATGAGTGTCATACCATGGACGAGAATGCTGGAAGGGAAGGGAGCATGTGAAGGGTGGGCGCTACTCAAACAAGAGCTATTGCATGCTCAATCAATGACTATCCCAGAAATACGAAAACACTGCAGGAGCTCTAAGGAGCCTATTTGGATGAACAGAGAACTTCAAGAGGAACTAAGAAAGAAAAGGAAAATGTTCAGGAAATGGAAGGAAGGACAGAGCTCTAAAGAAGAGTACCTACAGGTTACTAGGCACTGTAGATCAATCATCAGAAAGGCCAAAGCTGAGGGTGAGCTAAGATTGGCCAGGGAAGCCCATTGTAACAAGAAAAGATTTTTCAGTTATGTGAGGAGCAAACGTAAAGTCAAGGAGGCAATAGGCCCACTGTTGGGTGCAGATGGACAAACTCTAACGAAAAATGCAGAGAAAGCAGAAAGGCTTAGTGCCTATTTTACATCAGTTTTTTCCCACAGGTCAAAGTGTTTAGGCACATCTAGAGATGGCTGTAGCCAAAGGATAGTGTCTGGGTGGCAGGTTAACATGGATAGAGAGGTTGTCGAGAGGCATTTAGCTGCACTGGATGAGTTCAAATCCCCTGGTCCAGATGAAATGCACCCGAGAGTACTCAAAGAACTTTCCAGAGAACTTGCACAGCCCTTGTCCATCATCTTCGGAACCTCTTTAAGGACTGGAGATGTCTCGGAGGACTGGAAAAGAGCAAACGTTATTCCGATCTTCAAAAAAGGGAGGAAGGATGACCCAGGAAACTACAGACCAGTGAGTCTGACCTCTGTTGTGGGGAAGATAATGGAGCAGATATTAAAGGGAACGATCTGCAAACATCTGGAGGACAATTTGGTGATCCAAGGAAGTCAGCATGGATTTGTCTCCAACAGGTCCTGCCAGACCAACCTAGTTTCTTTTTTTGACCAAGTAACAGGTTTGCTGGATCGGGGAAATTCGGTTGATGTCATTTACTTGGATTTTAGTAAAGCTTTTGACAAGGTTCCCCATGATGTTCTGATGGATAAGTTGAAGGACTGCAATCTGGATTTTCAGATAGTTAGGTGGATAGGGAATTGGTTAGAGAACCGCACTCAAAGAGTTGTTGTCAATGGTGTTTCATCAGACTGGAGAGAGGTGAGTAGCGGGGTACCTCAGGGCTCGGTGCTCGGCCCGGTACTTTTTAACATATTTATTAATGATCTAGAT
This sequence comes from Paroedura picta, assembly GCF_049243985.1. Classification (NCBI taxonomy): domain Eukaryota; kingdom Metazoa; phylum Chordata; class Lepidosauria; order Squamata; family Gekkonidae; genus Paroedura; species Paroedura picta. The sequence goes on from NC_135370.1 coordinate 47,875,095, forward strand.
GAGGGGGTGGAGGGACTACTCATCAAGTTTGCAGATGACACCAAATTGGGAGGACTGGCAAATACTCCGGAAGATAGACACAGAGTTCAACGAGATCTGAACACAATGGAAAAATGGGCAAATAAGAACAAGATGCAATTTAATAAAGATGTGTAAAGTTCTGCATCTGGGTCAGAAAAATGAAAAGCATGCCTACTGGATGGGGGATACGCTTCTAGGTAGCACTGTGTGTGAACGAGACCTTGGGGTACTTGTGGATTGTAAACTAAACATGACCAGGCAGTGTGATGCAGCGGTAAAAAAGGCAAATGCCATTTTGGGCTGTATCAACAGAGGCATCACATCAAAATCACAAGATGTCATAGTCCCATTGTATACGGCACTGGTCAGACCACACCTGGAGTACTGTGTGCAGTTCTGGAGGCCTCACTTCAAGAAGGACGTAGATAAAATTGAAAAGGTACAGAGGAGAGCGACGAAGATGATCTGGGGCCAAGGGACCAAGCTCTATGAAGATAGGTTGAGGGACTTGGGAATGTTCAGCCTGGAGAAAAGGAGGTTGAGAGGGGACATGATAGCCCTCTTTAAGTATTTGAAAGGTTGTCACTTGGATGAGGGCAGGATGCTGTTTCTGCTGGCTGCAGAGGAGAGGACACGCAGTAATGGGTTTAAACTTCAAGTACAACGATATAGGCTAGATATCAGGAAAAAGTTTTTCAGAGTAGTTCAGCAGTGGAATAGGCTGCCTAAGGAGGTGGTGAGCTCCCCCTCACTGGAAGTCTTCAAGCAAAGGTTGGATACACACTTTTCTTGGATGCTTTAGGATGCTTAGGGCTGATCCTGCGTTGAGCAGGGGGTTGGACTAGATGGCCTGTATGGCCCCTTCCAACTCTATGATTCTATGATTCTATGATTCTATGATTCTATGATTCAAATGGAGAAGCATTGTCTGTACATGTGCACACACTGAATCTCCATTCACTAGCAACTGGAGAAGGACAGGGGAGGAGCAGCAGGAACTGCTGCTGATTTGGGAGCCTCTGGGCCTGCAAATTGAACAGGAAAGTAATGGAGGCAGGGGGTGTGAGCCACCCCCACCTCCTGAGAGCCTCCTTTGTGCCCACAGCTGATGAGGCACACTCAGAGATGCCCAGACTCAGTCTCCAGACTCAGAGCCTCTGGGCTCCAGGAAGTCTCACCCTTCATCGCCACCCCTGGCACAACTCCCAGTGGCTCTCCTTAGAGTGGAGCAAGTAGCCAATGAAGGTGGATGGCAGCAGAAGCCACCAACCAGATAAGAAGCCAGGCTTGCAATGAGGCCAAAAGCAGCACTACTCGCTCCTCTCTTCTCCAAGGATGCTGCTGTTCCCCGCTTTTCCCTGCTACACCAGGGGAAGATAGACAGGTGGTAGGAACCAGGAGGTTCTGCTACTATTTGCTGCTGTTACTTCATCTTTCTGGTTCCTCAGCCCTTTTCCAAACAGGACAGAATACAGGCAAGAAGAAATGGGGTGGTAGGGAGAAGGAGGCGCCATTGCCCCAGTCTGAATCAGGCAGAGAAAAGATGGATAATTCTCAGCAGGCAGGAGGAATAGCTGTTGGCAGAGTTTAAATATGCAGAGGGTGAAGCATCAGGTTGTTTTAAGAATAAGAAGAGGAGAGGAGAGACTTAACTATCTAACTAGCTGTTGACTGCAGTCATTTTTCTGTTCAGTGGCTGTTCTGAAAGCAACAGGGAGGAATTGAGCTCAAATATTGATAAGGTGACCAGATTGTCCCACTTTTGGAGGGACATCTGGGGGTACCTGGCAAATTGTTCTTATGTTGAAATTAAAAAATATATATTACAATACTATTTTTGTGTTCTATTAAACTTTTTGTTGCTCTGCATAGACCAAATTTTTAATCAAGAACCCCCCCGGTCAATAGTGTCCCGCTTTACCAATGTTAAAATCTGGTCACCTTACCTATTGAGCCAGCCAGGACCCTGGAGGAAATAACTGAAAATCATCAGGAAGTTCCTATCCTATCTATGCAAAATATACCTCTCCTCCAATGCCCCTTTCAGGACACCCTCGATATTCTGCTCCATTATGCACATTGCAAATCTTACATATTCCAACATGAGGCAGTTGGACAAGAAGACAGCAAAAAAAACCAAAAAACAAACAAACCCCACACGCATAGGAAAGTCCCCAATTAAAGAGGAATCCCATATGAACTGACTCTTCCCCCAAACCATTCTGCACATTCTGCAATTCTTCTGGCTTGGGGTCACTTCTTTTATCTTACCATCTCTCTGGAGTGGAGGTGTCATGAGGGAAGATTCATATTCAAGGATGCAGCAGCTATTCTCTCTGGCTATAAGTGGTCCAGCCTCCCCCACCTACTACCCTTTTACTAAGCATCTTTCTGATTTACCCTCTTTCTTCTCCAGGCCTGCCAGTGTAAGGGGGAGGTGAAACACACACACCTGTGCTTTTCTGTAGCAAAGAAAACATGAAAAAAACACTTTGACAACAAACAACAGTTCTAAGCATGTCTGCTTATGATAACTACACATGGAAACTGGAGTGCACAGCTAATTCCCATGCTATTTTTATTTTTTTAGTGTGTTGACTAGCCCATCTGTTCAAAGCCACATGATTGTGACTATGCACACATACCATGTGGTGCATATCTAGCAGTGTTTGGAAGTGCTACTATTAATACGAATTTTCAGTGTGACATCACCAAGGCTTTCGTTTATGACATCATCAGTCATGAGTCTCAAGGTTGAGGATAACTGGGATTTGGCAAGCATAACGTCTCCTCGGTGCACTAATGCCCCACCCCCACCTCAATTAAATTTTCTAGCTATAAGCCTGTCTGGGATGAATGCAGTTGTTGCTCCAGTAGCAAAATCAGCTGAGAGACGATCTTAAACTTGAACTTAAAGACAGCCTTGAAGCAGTGTTCCAGAAACAAGAACCCAGAATGTCAGCTGAAGAGTATCTAGTTGATGGTGCTGAGTAGATCTAGGAGATGGAGGAGTGGCTGATGGTTTTAGACTGCAGAGGTGTGCAATTCAGAGCTGAGAAGTAAAAGGCACTGCCTATCTAGGAACTTGCAAACGGAGATGAGAGTGAGATTCCTGTGAGAAAACAGCTCATGATTAAAGTAAACTCTATATGTGCGATAGATCCTTCACAGACTGTCTACCCCATGTGTACCTTTGTGGGCGGGATCAGTTCCTTACAGGGGATGTACCCCAAGGACAGGCCCTTCCAGTGGGACCAATCCAGATGCCTGAGAATTGTACAGACCCTATGGAATTAATCTGGTTCAATTAGATATCTTGCGTGCTTAACTGGATGGGATGATAAACAGCAGGCTTATAGGATAGCTTGAAAGATCAACCTGATGGTCCTACAGAAAATACCTCCCCCCCCCCAGATCAAGAACAGTGCAATACTACATAAAAATAATATGCATTTGTATAGTGCTACTCCAGAATACTGCATTACTTGAATCCATCAGTAATACTTATTGCTGAAAGGTACAGTGCAGTCATCTACACTGAAAAGACTAACTGGCCTGCTACGGCTTGTGGGAAGGGCACTTCAGGAACTTTTAAAATGCGAATGAAGACAGCAGGGAAAAACACTTGCCACTTATAATGTAGCAACAGTGTGACAGTGCTGCTTTGACACATATACCCCAACAAAAATATCAATTTTATTGGTGTAAGCCAGGTGTTCCCAAATCTTTTCAAGCCTGTAGAATTCTAAAACAGCATTGTTGGGTCAGCCACAAAATGGCTACCTCAGGAGGCTGAACTAACCACAAAATGGCTGCCTCAGCTTACCTTCATAAATTGAAGGTCCTTTTTTCTGTGGTGGCAGCTGCTGCCAAAGCAACACCTTAAAAAATCTATACAGCCAATCTAATTGCTAGTGGCTAATCAGAAGTCTTTTGATCAAAAGCCCCACCTTGCCTTGCCCACTTTCCAAAAAATATTTGGTGGGCACCGAGAAAGGAATTGGTTGGTGCTGTTGTGCCCATGGACACCATGATGGGGACCCCTGCCATAGCAATGACACCAAGATAGTTCATCATACAAATGTAGAAGAAGGGGTCAAAGGTGTTTTCTTTCATTCAAGCACAAGGTAGGGCTTTTTTCTGAACACTTTAAGAAGATTGTGCCCCCAGTGTTGTGCCAGGAGAGATCTTTTCCCTCAGGATTTATTTTTGGGGAAAAAGAATATTTTAACAGAAAACTGGTCAATCAATCAATCTTTATTTACAGTCATTTAGACCAAACTTTTAGATGCTCTACTATACAATAGCAATTTTTAAAGGGAAAGGTAATACATTAAAAAGGTTAAAAATGCATCAACAATAAAACTTAAAAACTTCTCCACCATAAAAGTCAACATTTAAAAGCATTAAATACCGTTGACTATTTTACAAAAATAAAATAAGCCATGAAAGCAATAAAACTATTAAGACCGTTAAAATATAAAACAAAAAACAAGATTAAGAGACGTACCATAAAAGCTACTAACCAAAAACCATAAGAAGTTCTGTGGGCCTATCGGCAAGGTTATAATGGCTATAGATCAGTGACCCAATCTTTCCTAGTTCTTAAAGCTATTCATGCAAATTTAGCTATTTGCTGGTTAAAAAATTATTTGAATCTGATAGCAAAAGTTGCAGGCGATGCTTTCTCAGGTCGTGAGTATCTATAAGCATTAGTTTTTCACAATTTATGTTGGAATGGAAAATGATATCATGTGGAAACAAATAAAGCACACAAGCAGAGTTATTGAAATGGAGAAAAACACTTTGTATGCAGCCAGCCAAAGACAACCTTTTTGGATGTTGTGTTTTTTATTGTTAATGTTAATATTTTTTGGAAATACTCTCACCCTTTCCCCCCCTCCCCCCCAAACCAGATAGATTTTTGGACCGGAATTTCCCCTTGCTCTTTATTAAAAAAAAAAAAAAACTTCTACAAGCAACAGGAATGACATACTTTAGAAGACCAGAGCAAAGAAGTCATCAAGAAACTGGTGAGCTTTGTAAAGTGAAAATGTATTTGGGATTAAGTGCTTTGATAAATTCCTTATAGCAAACAGGGTTGGAAAGCTTCAGGAGAATGAGAAACAAGTTATTTTGAACAGAACTGTAATTGCTAAAGTTTTTGTGTTGTATTTCTTTCATTATATACTTGAACACTGAAGGAAATGAACCTAACAAATGGAAAGCAGGTTTTGCCATAGAGTTTCTGGTGATTCCTGTAGAGATGTGACATCACTTCCAGATTTTTCCCAGAAACAATATTATGCCATTGCTGATCGCCCCTGTCCTTGGTCTCCTGCATGTTGGCAAGCTAGGTCTGGAAACTCTAATTCTACTACATGCATTTAGTTAACATATACATTGGAGCACATTTAGGGAAAGAAAAAAATACATTAGGACAAGGGGGACGGGGAGCGTATCCAAATATTCAGAAATATTTTAAATTCCATCCTCCTCATGACTTGAGAACTCACCTTCCCAACAGGTTTCCTACTGGGCCTAGGAGAAATCGAAACCAAACATCCCAAGTCATAGTGAATGTTATCCATCCCTTAAATATGGAAAGTACATCCAACATTCAAAAGATGTTTATGAAGTTACCATAAACACACGGTTGAAGTCCGTCTCGCTGGATCATTTTGCATCTGTCTCAAAGCCTCGTAAAGTGCTACAGTGTCACTGAAGTGTGTGTCTCATCATCTTAAATTAAGCCAACCTTCCAGAACAGCATCTTAAGTTGAAGCTGGTCTAGTTGACATGGTATCTGCTTTAATAATCAGTTATTAAACAACAACAAATTTAAAACAAACAGGAGGTTCAGTGCAGTTTGATCACTAAAAAGTTAGTATAAGTTATTTAAAATGGCATTGTCTTCTCAACCAGTTGTAGTCAAAGCACAGTATATATCTGTGTGCAAAACAAATAATTAAGCATCCAACACTGCAATCTTATGCAGTGTTATTCTAAATATAGTCTATCCCCATTGAAATCAATGGATTCATAGAATTAAATTGTATGTAGTTTATACTCTTCAGGCTGGGAGAGGCTGAGTCATGCCTATGTCAGCTTTGTAAGTACTTTGACTGATTTCTGCTTATGTTTTTAGTTACTAAATTACACATTTTAAAAGGTGCTGGCCCCATCTGGCTCTCCCCATGGGAAATATAAATATGAATCCCCAATCCTGTTGTTGCCACCTGAAAGCAAAGATCATAATCACTTACCCATACCCACAGGCCACATCTCAAACTTCTAGCCACCTTCTGAGTGTTTCATAACTCCTCACTAGGAAATCATGTGTGCTATGGGTTAATGAGCTGGGGAAGTGGTTTCCTTTCTGCCTCCTTCAGTCTGTACCCAAGCCCTTGTTCATGAAAGTATGAGCAGATCTAACAGCAAGGTCTACTGATTGCTATGTGGTCTCCGTGCTCCTCTTAATGAGAAGTTCTAGAGGCAGAAGCCTCTAGTTTTGGTTTCTTTTAGATGAAAGAGCAATCATTATTTATGCTCCCCCTCAATTGCTCTTCAGGTAGAGGTCTAACCTGAGTAAAAACTTTACCAGGAGATTTTAAATATTTCACTCTGGGCAGAGAACAGGCAGGGAGGAGGAAGTCAGTTAAAGGCTTTCCAGGCTCAACTCAGCTACTTCTTAAGAAAAGTCTAGTTAGAGATAATAGTTCTGTCTCCTCTTCCCCCCTTCCAACAGAGGACAGAGACTTGGAGGCATGAAATACTAGAGAGACTTCAGGAAGGAGTTTTTGATGAATCTCCGGGAAAAGATTCGTCGAACCAGCCTGACTTGGTCAGTGGGTGAGGTACTAAAACTCATGGAAGCAGGGAGGAAAGGCTCTTTGGTGTCCAGTCCACCAGAGCAGACAGGACTCTTAACTGAGGCCTGGAGGAGGTGCCTGTTAACCATCTGCTGGCCTGAAGAGCTGGAGGAAACTGTAAGGTAATGAAAACTCTATAGAGATTTACAACATCCTAACCTCAGAAGCCTGTCCTGTATTTTAATGTCTAATAGGGCATGTATAGACAGAGAGACAGAGAAATTGCATTTTAGTGATTTCTTTTGAGAAGTCTGGTGCGTTGCTAAAAGTATGCTTGTGAACATTTTCTTTTACATAAATAGTTTATCACTTTGGATGCTGGTAGTGGTTCTCTGTACTACATAGACCTCCACTAACTTGGACATACTATTTTAAAAGGAGTGCCGGGGGAGGCAGTCAGTTGGCAAGTTTCTATTCCTCCAGGGGTGCACAAGGCAGAGATGAACAGGTGCTGCACAGCAAGAGAGACACAGAAGCAAGGCCTCAGAACTTGGAAGGGAAGCTGGGACTTATGTCCTTCCCAGTGGGGGAGTTCCTTATACAGGTCAGGTAGTGGCAATGGTTACCTGAGAGAGAAAATCTTGGAGGGCAGGGTGAAACTGGGCCTGTAGGCTACATCAGGCCCATTTCACCACATGCTCCAAACTTCACACTTCTGATCTTCACATACATCTGATCCCTTCTCCTTAGCTCCTTACCTCCTCTTATTCAAACTTTGATAGCCCTGGAACAAGAGAACTAGCAGGAGACCATCTCCTGAGCACTCACTGAGATTAAGAAAACATCTACAGACACAAAAAAAAAATTAGCATTCTTTTCTTTATAGGATCTGTTGCCCACCATGCGTGTCATGTAACATTAGAACAAACCAAAATGATAAACCCATTCATAGTATTCAGAAAGCAAATCTACACCAAAAAAACAGGAGAAATTGTAAGAATATGCTAATGCAAAACCGGGGAAGGACCTGCTCAGTTCCCAAAGCAATCAGGTATGGCTCTAACTTTTTAACGGTTCTGTTCTGAGATTGTAATCCTGTTGAATCTAAACAGAAAATGAACTGTATACAAGCTGAAGATAAGCAGATAGACAAGCCAGAAGCCAGGTGTTGCAGCAGCTGGGGTTTCCTAACTCTTAGGAGTGACTGAAAGAGTACCTCTGGCATCCATTCTAAATTCTGGAAAACCACAGACCAGAGATACCCAACGTGGCTCCTGCCAATATATTCACTGTTGCCCACTTGTGCCTTGGAGATAAAATGCAAAGGTATTTGGAACAGAAAAGATGGTGCTTCATGTCATTCCCTAACACCTGACTGACTAGCAAAGGTTCATCCTGGACAGGTGTATCACAGATGTACACCAGCATTGCCAGCTCTAGTTTGGGAAATTCAGTGAGATTTGGAGGTAGTACCTAGAAATAGTAGAGTACCTAGAAACAGCGGAGCTCAACAGGGATGTGATATCATGGAATCTGCCTTCCAAAGATGCCATTTCCCTCAGGATAATTGTGTACAGTCTGGAAGTCCATTGAAATTCCAGGAGAGCTCCAGCCAACTCTTTGAGGTTGGTTACACTGATCTTGGCTTGGCTAGAGAAATAGCCTTTCTTACGTCTCTCTCACCCCTTTTTCTGTGGCTGCACCATGAGGACATCCTCCCCTTTCTTTAGAAACTGAAACAAAACAGCACCCCTGGAAAACCCAGGTCTACATCCCCACTCTGCTGTGGAAGCTTACTAGGTCACTTTAGATTGGGATTGCCTGAGTTGGGGAAAACTTGGAGACTTTGGAAGTGGAGCCTATAGGGGCGGGGTTTGGGGAGGGACATCAGTGGGGCCACCTTCTAAGGGGCCATTTTCTCCAGGGAAGCTGATCACTGATCACTTCTATTGGAGAGAAAGCTGGGGTAGAAATTAAATAAAATAATATAGGTCAGTGGTCCCCAACCTTTTTATCACCGGGGACCACTCAATGCCGGGGACCACTCACCGGGGACCACTCAACGCCTTTTACTGAGGCCCGGGGGGGGGGTAGTTTACTCCTCTACTCTCAACCACTGCCCTAACGCTCTCTGATCGCTATGGTGATGTTTAAACATCCCTTCAAAATAAGATACAGACACGCCACAACAATGAAGTGTGTTGTAAAGGGCTGGGAGGGATGAAGTAAAGGGCCGGGGGGGGGGGGGAGAAGGCGTCCTTCAGGGCCCACCTCCAATTAGTCGAAGGACCACATGTGGTCCGCAGCCCACAGGTTGGGAATCGCTAATATAGGTGACTGGGGGGCAGATAAAGTTGGTTGATGGATGGGAAGGCAATGGGTAGTTGGTTGATGGATGGGAAGGCAAAAAGGATGCAGGGCAAGTTGAGAATATGGGGAGGAGGAGAGAAATAAGGAAGGGGTGCAGGGGAAAATGAAGTGCTTCTCTGCAAATCTTTGCGGGTTGTCTAAATAAGCCCAACTTAAGTACTGCAAAACTGGGCCAGACTTTTCCCGGGGAGAGGCTGCCTAGGGAGGGAAGGGGGGAGTAGATAAAATTAGATTTGCTGTTGGGTGAAAAGAGAAGATGGGGCAGAGAGGACAAAGAAGAAATAATGGGTGAGAGAAACATGAGATGCCCTCTTGCATGTCTTTGCAGATGCCCACTTGTTATATTACTATTTGTTAACATCTGCAAGGGGTTCCCATTCAGACAAAGCAATCTCTGGATTAGAAGGATACCTGACCTACTGTTTTGTGGAATCTTCCAACATTTTGTGAATGGCCCTTAACATTCAATTTGTGATTGGGACCTTACTTCCTGTGATGTCAAGTATGTGGTGGCAACCCCCCTGCGCCTCCGGGGAGGGTGGTATATAAATATAATAAATAAATAAAATAATAAATAAAACTGCAACGCTTTCTCAAAATATCTGCAGGTTCAACAGGGATGGGGATCCCTAGCCTAGAGGAGTCAAGTTCCCTTTCCACTGCAGTCTGCATGTAAAACCTGCCTCCATTCGGGGGGGGGGGGAGAGGAGGAAAGACTATCCAGCCTGGACTCCTGTTCCCACTGCTGCTCAACAGGGCAGTGGGGGGAATCAGGAGGCCGAGGTTAACCACAGAGTTGAAGGTGAATCCTAGAATGCCATGCATTGGTGCACCACCAAAGAGCTTGTCCTTATTTTGGGGACAACACTACTCCATTATTTGGTTCATTTTGAATGACTGAATAGGAACAAATCATGAAGCTCCAGACCTGGATGCTTAATCCTATTAATCCTCCTTGCCTTCCCTAAAAACTACAATAAGCTGCCAGAAAAATCACATTTCTCTAGAAACAAACGCACAAGTTACTCCCGTGGTTCCAGTTCTGGTTGAGCGCAGCAGAGCTTCCAGATAAGCTGTTTTAAACTTTTTAATTGACCTTTGTTTGGTCATGTTACACCCGTCTCCCTTCCTGAATGTGCCCCTATTTCATAACAGGTTATTTCAGAACAAACTGCAATTTGCTGTTCTTGTTGTGTTTTGTTTAGAGAACAGACTAAGGGCTACTATGTGCTGCCTTACTTTTCTTTGTGGGCTTGTGGAACAGGTGGTCCACCAAAGGGTCACTATGTATATTTAGTATCTGAAACCCGATCAAGGCCCAGTCTGATTGGCTAGCCCCAGCCACATGATAACTTAGAAGCAAATGCATCAGACTAACGGTGCTCTTGCCCAGCGTTTCTCAGGAGGAAGGACAGTTGGAGAGGCTTTGCTGCTAAGGAAATTTATTAAAATATTGCTGGTAAGCCCATTTTTTAAAAGGCATATCATGTATATATTGGCCAAATGACATTGTTTGTTTAGCCCGGGGCTTTATGACTTGCTGGATTTTTACCAGAATAAGAACTAATCAACTTTTTTCCAGTGTTTGTCTATCCTATTCAGTGATGGTGTTACTGATGTTCTGCTCAAGGGAGATATGGTTCACCTCTGTGACTTGAAAATATGAAGCACAGAGTCTTGATAGATGCCTTTTGGAGGGAAGTTTCTTTAGAACTTGGGCTACTTTTTTTTAAATGGGGTGACACAATAGTATTTCACCTGATTGAATTTTAGTGAATATTAGGAATCAACAAATTTATCTTTATTTCTCCCACCCACCTTCAGCCTATTGGCATTATGGAGAGACAGTATCTAAAGTGCCTATATTTAACTTGGGGAATTGAACTGCACTTGCCTCAGAAGGAATTGCAGTTTCGCTAGCTAAACAAAACCAGCCAATCGGTCTGAGGTATTAGCTTACATGGCACATACCTTTGAACTAGGAAACAGCTGTTGTAAACCTTCATCTTTTTGCCTGCGCTAGAAAGAATGGCTGCAGCAGTCTCTCATGTCAAACTCAGAATTTTGCAGTGGCCTTGACAAACTCATTCCGATGAATGAGTTCTTAGGGTATTTGTTTCATGTGCGCACCCAAGCTATGTGCCTATGTGCTTTTTGATATTTCTTTTCCAGGTTTGAAGGGGAAAAAAGAAAAAAAGAACCAGAGAAGCAAGCCAAGTGAGCATCCATAAAGACCAATGGTGGGAAGAGAGAAGCTAACTTCATTAACTTAAGGTCATTTGAAACACATTTGATGGGATTTAAAATAAATAAATAGCTAAGAACGAGCATGGTGTGGTGGTTAAAGAGTGCTGGGCTGTAATCTGGAGAATCGGGTTGGGTCCCCCACTCCTCCATGTGCAGCCAGCTGGGTGACTTTGGGCCAGTCACAGTTCTCTCAGAATTCTCTCAACCTCACCTACCTCACAGGGTGTCTGTTGTGGGGAGAGGAAGGGAAGTGAATTGTAAGCCAATTTGGAAGTGGAGTATAAAAATCCAGTTGTTCTTCTCTTCTAAACTGTACCTTCAAACAATGTACAATTCTAGTAGCCTTGCCAACATGCCCAGAAAACTTAACGCACAGCTATGTTGTATTAGGCATCCCTCCCACTGATATTTAAGGCATTCTGAGGCACAGGCAGCTGAAAGAGTATGCTCCTTTCCTGCACTAGAGATTCCAGCCTTCAGGTGGGACATGGGGATCCCTTGGAATTACAGCTCATCTCTAGACTATAGAAATTAGTTCCCCTGGAGAAAATGGATGCTCTGGAAGGTGGACTCCATAGCATTGTACCCCACTGAGGTCCCTGTCCTCCCCAGGCTCCACCTCCCAATCTCCCAGCCTGGATCTGGCAACCCTACCCTCCCATCCCTCTTCCAGTGGCCAAGGGGGCCTTTGGCCTTACTTTCAAAAGCTTTCCTGTATGGCCATGTGGAAACGAACTCTCCTTGCTAAAGGTGACCAGATAGCTGCTTACAAATCTGAACTAAAACTTGTTTAACATCCCCACCAAGGGAAATTCTCTATTATTCACATCTGTCCATATCTTAAACATTTTGGCAAGCTTATTTGACTTCAGTTCCATTGTCACATCATGTTCTGTGATCCTGGGTTGGCACTATAGCCTGTACACTGCCTCCTAGGCCCTGAATTGTTCAAAGTGTTCTAGCTGCAGGCCTGAGGATCAGAACTGCATGTAATATTTCCACCTGCAATGATTAATGGGGGGAATATATTGCTAGTGTTTTACGTCGCGAGCCACAGCTAAGGGAGAGTGCCAATTGTTCATTTTGTCCTAGAAGATGTTGCACAAACTTCAGCGCATGTGCGGATATAGTAAAAGGCCTTAGCTATGGTGACTGACCTTTTAAAAAACTTTTCTTCAAAATAGACTCATTGCGATGTTTGTGCAAATGGAAACCTTTATAAGGTGGAACGTTGGCACATACATTTTAAAACAAGACAATAAAATGCGTTTTTCGACTCAGTTGTCCTTTTGCTATCCAACGGGTTTTCGGTTGGTTTAGTGCTGCTGTGACGTACTTTTTGGAATCAGCGATGGCAATGGAAACCACAAAAGGAAAAATATTGGGTTGTATCCCACATCTTTTTTCTACCGATGGTGGTCTTTTTGTCCAGTTCACGGAGGTTCCTTTTGCAGGAGAAAAACTTTTATTAGTGTAAAAATTCTGTAGAACCCAACCCACTAAGTAAATAATCATACCAGGATTTGTCGCTAATAGGATACTATACTCATAGTGTTAAATTCTTCATGTTTCTTCTGTTTTATGGCCAGTCAGTAGGTGACAGACAGAGAAAAACTCTGTAAAGATGGCAGAAGAAGAGGAATATGAGGAGGTTGTGGAGGTAAGGCCCCATTTTTATTTTGGTCTTGTTGCTTTCCTGGACTGAAGAAGTGCGCATTAATGGATTAGTCAAACGAGACATTAGCAAGGAAGGACTCCTAAGAGTCCTGCCTCTACAATTTGAGTGTGGTTAGATTCATTGTCCAGATCAGACTACTAGTTATAGAAACTGTTAAGTCATCAGTTGACCTCAGTTGCAGCTGCTGGGACTCCAACGTGGTGCCAGTACAGTGACTTATGGAAACATATGACAGCTGTGATGTCCTTTTTTCACAATCTGGCTACGATCTTTCAAATTTGTGTTAAAAAAAGTGGGAAATTCATCGCATTAATGTCATCATTGTTTATTTTTAATAATGATGATGATGATTAATAGCTAAGGATTGTTCACATGAAGGCTGACACTGCCTGAATAGCAGACTGTAAAGCCTAATTTGATTATAACGGCGAGAAGCAACAGCCTTTATCAAGAGCTTTGGGTTTCTTTTCATGGTTCTTTTGTCAATCCCTGATAATACAAAGTAATTCTGAGCGCCACACAACACCGTTCTACACTCCATTGTAATCAATGTAGTTGTCGTGATAAGTGGCTTCACAATGTCACTTAAAGACACTAGTGAACGTGGCTCTCATATGTTTTTGTCTCAAGACACTCCTGGGACGATTCCTCAGGGCCTGTAAAGCAGAGTTGTTCTGCCAGGCCAATGGTTAAGGTCTGAAATAATATCAAAATTCTGGCCTCCCTGCCTAAAACATGTTGATTTACACCCATCCGATCATTGAATAGCCTTATATGCCCCCTCTCACCAGAGAGAAGGCAGCATTTTAGAATAAATTTGTTTTTAAAAGGAGTATAAATAATATTTTAGGATTTTAATATTAATTATTGTCCGTTGTATTATTACTGTGTTACTTTATGTTATGTTTTGTTGTTACTTGCCCTGAGCCTTCAGGGAGGTATATAAATCTATTATTATTATTATTATTATTATTATTATTATTATTATTATTATTATTATTATTATACTTTACAGTGGCCCTCCACAATGCCAGGGGACAATTGTGGATTAAAGTTCTCTGCAGAGTTGGAAGTATAGTAGTACTACCCGAAGAAGTCACAGCTTACAGAGTTGGAAGTGCTGTTTGAGGGATTTCACTCACTTGGGCAGTGGCGTTTAATTTGTTTGGCGTGTAAGAGCACTGTTCTGTGATGCTGTAGTAGGTAGATACTGGGGAAACTGAAGGAACCTTCCTCCAAAATCTTTTGGTCTATTGTGAAAACAAGAGCAGTCATATGTTCCGTGTGTCATGTGTCATGTTCCTTCCATGTCATAGCCATGTGGTCTTCATGCCCATTATCTCATCGCTGTCTGCTGCTTACTAGTCTAATCATTTCTTTGTGTTTCTCAAAGTCATTTTGATTCTGCTTTAGAGGTTTTGCTTCAAAAAGGTGTCTGAATTTTCCTCTCCCTTTGGAACGTTCAAAGCTGGATTAGAAAGTTATAAATAAAAGGGCAACAATTGCAGCTGGCATTAGTTTTAAGCCACTTACCCATTTCCAGAAAGAGTAAAAATAAATCTCCCCTGCTTGCCAGTCTTGCATTACTCTCATATTTTAACTCTATATGAAACACGGTTATGTTCAGTCTCCAGTGTAAAGCATTGCTGAGCAAGAGACGATTGGGTCGGTAGGAGCCACCATGCTGTTTTAAAGGGCATCCTATAGAGAACTCTCAAGTAGCCTGGAGATTTTGTGTCAGGGCTGTTCTGGACTGGACTGTGGGTCAATGATGGAGAGCCTGTTTTTTTACTGCGAGGGCCGCATTGCCAGGTTTAATTTAGCCCATAGGCCACACAGAGAAACACATGGTTGTGGCTCTCGTGCCAGCATATATATGCTTCTTTACAAGCCCTGGCATGTGCTTGTATGCATGCATGCACAGGAAGCTGTGCAGGCATATATCCTCACTTAGAAACAGGATTTGCACTGTTCTACAGCCAACATGTGTCTACACTCTGTTGATCTTTCTTCTCTTTTCTTACTTGTGTTCCCTTTTACGCTACTGTATTCTTCCTTTTTGGACAGCCTGCTTTGTGAAAGTAGTCCTCAGTTATTTTGGTGTTGGTAATGGCAGACCTAGCTCATCCTTAAAGGGATATAGAGAATGTGATTGATGATACTGAGGTAGATGGGAGAATGGTCATGAACTGGCTGTTGACTCTGTGCTTTTCAGTCCATGTGTATCTTATGTGGAGCTGGAAATAATACATTTTGTAAGACTGACAATTTGAGCCAGTGGATTGGCTTACCTTTGGAATTTCTTTACAGGAACTTGTCCCTATACATCATTTTCACATACAATGGGAATAATAATATGCAAAGGAGATATAAATCATAGTAAATTCTGACCACTTCGATTAGCATCAGAGATGCCTCAGATTCACCAAAGGAAACTGTACAGTAAATAAGGTGGATAAGTCTAGACCACCTTTTCCTAACTTTTTTACCATTGAGAAACCCCTGAAACATTCTTCAGGCTTCAAGAAACCTCAGAAGTGGCGTGATCATGCAGAATATAGTTGGGAAGCATAGCTGGGCACACAGCCACTTGGGGCCCCTCCCCTTCCCATTTTATCCTGGCCCGTCATTGGCCATTTGGGAGGTGGGCAGGTTGACATGACCCTTTATGATCATATCACCCAATAAATGTTTATACCAAATTAACTCCCAGCCATTCAGGAAATCCATTCACGAAACCCAGGTTGAGAAAGCCTGTTCTCGACGAACTAAGCAATAGTTTTTGATAAATGATAGTTCTTATGAGGATGAGTGTAGTTGTGTGAAACTATAAAGAATCTTGAAACTTTGATGCTGCTACAAGCCCTGTCAAAACATGGACATTGGAATGAGATCCTGTTCTTCTTCAGCTTTTTTTTTACTCTTCTGGGGGTAATTTCGGTTCAAAGGTGATCAATTCTATTCTATTTCATCTTAAAAGCTACTTTCTATAGGGGACTAATGACTAGTTCAAAGGAACAAGGTTTTCTGCAGAGTAAACGTACTAGACTTGAAGTAGCCATAGAGAATTTGGGTTCCATGATTTCAAGATATCCCACATGCCTCACAGTTTCAGCAGGCAGACTTATGTATACACAAGTTAATACTAAAAGTATTCAAGTCATCTTTCACCTGGATTCATTTCTATATCTTCTTTCATTGTCATAAATATTTATTTCAGATTTATTTATTTAAATATGTTTTCAGTTTGTATTGTTATAGCTTTATTTCATCGCCTGTGTGGGGCAAAGTACCCACCTGAGTCTTTCCCTCAAGGATTAATGGATGTGGTGACTAAATGGTTCATAGAATCATAGAATCATAGAGTTGGCAGGGGCCATACAGGCCATCTAGTCCAACCACCTGCTCAACGCAGGATCAGCCCAAAGCATCCTAAAGCATCCAAGAAAAGTGTGTATCCAACCTTTGCTTGAAGACTGCCAGTGAGGGGGAGCGCACCACCTCCTTAGGCAGCCTATTCCACTGCTGAACTACTCTGACTGTGAATTTTTTTCCTGATATCTAGCCTATATTGTTGTACTTGTAGTTTAAACCCATTACTGCATGTCCTCTCCTCTGCAGCCAATGGGAACAGCATCCTGCCCTCCTCCAAGTGACAACCTTTCAAATACTTAAAGAGGGCTAAAATGTCCCCTCTCAACCTCCTTCTCTCCAGGCTGAACATTCCCAAGTCCCTCAACCTATCTTCATAGGGCTTGGTCCCTTGGCCCCAGATCATCTTCGTCGCTCTCCTCTGTACCTTTCAATTTTATCTACGTCCTTCTTGAAGTGAGGCCTCCAGAACTGCACACAGTACTCCAGGTGTGGTCTGACCAGCGCTGTTTACAATGGGATTATGACATCTTGTGATTTTGATGTGATTCCCCTGTTGATACAGCCCAAAATTGCATTCACCTTTTTTACTGCTGCATCACACTGCCTGCTCATGTTTAGTTTACAATCCACGTACCCCAAGGTCTCGTTCACACACAGTGTTACCTAGAAGCGTATCCCCCATCCAGTAGGCATGCTTTTCATTTTTCTGACCCAGATGCAGACCTTTACACTTATCTTTATTAAATTGCATCTTGTTCTCATTTGCCCATTTTTCCATTGTGTTCAGATCTCGTTGAACTCTGTCTCTATCTTCCGGAGTATTTTCCAGTCCTCCCAATTTGGTGTCATCTGCAAACTTGATAAGTAGTCTCTCCACCCCCTCATCTAGATCATTATTAAATATGTTAAAATGTACCGGGCCGAGCACCGAACCCTGAGGTACCCCACTACTCACCTCCCTCCAGTCTGATGAAACACCATTGACAACAACTCTTTGAGTGCGGTTCTCTAACCAATTCCCTATCCACCTAACTATCTGAAAATCCAGATTGCAGTCCTTCAATTTATCCATTAGAACATCATGGGGAACCTTATCAAAAGCTTTACTAAAATCCAAGTAAACGACATCAACCGAATTTCCACAATCCAGCAAACCTGTTACTTGGTCAAAAAAGGAAACCAGGTTGGTCCGACAGGACCTGTTGGAGACAAATCCATGCTGACTTCCTTGGATCACCAAATTGTCCTCTAGATGTTTGCAGATCGCTCCCTTTAATATCTGCTCCATTAACTTCCCCACAACAGAGGTCAGACTCACTGGTCTGTAGTTTCCCGGGTCATCCTTCCTCCCTTTTTTGAAGATCGGAATAACATTTGCTTTCTTCCAGTCCTCTGGGACATCTCCAGTCCTTAAAGAGGTCCCGAAGAGGTTCCATTTTGCAGGTGTTACTAATTGGACTCTGCAGCCTACAGGCCTCTTATCCAAAGCCAGAGTGTGGTATGGGCTAATTGTCTTTACCTGAGAAGTTGGGAGCCTTGGTGGGAGGGAGAGTGGTGCAATAATCTTGTAGAGGATTCTAGCTCGGATGTATTATGATTGGTTCAGTGTTTTTTGCCTGACTGGTCTAAGAATTTGGAGTCAAGCTATCTAGTTGGGATTATTATGGCACAAGGACTCAGTTATAACCTGCCTGACTATATACTAGAGAATGTGTGGGTCAAGGCCTGAAACTGCTGGAATGTAAGAATGCACCATCTAATGCAGTCTTTCACTGTGTTAGATAGGTAAGCTAGCATTTCTTATTTTTGGAACATGCTTGCTGTTAGAGACTTGTGTTATCTATTGATAAATTTATATCCTTTAACTTCTATAAATAAATTTTATAGATTTGCAAAAATGTGTTTATTGTGCACATTGCCCTGGGAACCCATGGGGTCCAGTTTTGACATGGTGACAACTTAAAGGGACCAGGGCCTTGTGTGCAAGTAAATGGAAGGGCGACACATTCTCTGGGTTAGCAGTGTGTTATTTTGGTCAGTCAGGATGGATTGGTTAGGGTGCATGACTTTAGCCAGCTTTCGGAGGACCTCAGGCAGTGTACCTGAGATAGAGGTCACCCTGGGCCAAGAATCAGGCATAACAGGCAGGTCCTAAGCTATGTTGCAATGCCAGAGAAAAGGAGCCTCTAGCCCGTGAACATGGGTCAAAGTGATTTGCAAACACCTCCACTGGATTGGAGGATGAAGAACATGAGGAGGATTTGGAAGATTTATTCACCTTCGAGAGTAGTTGAACTTCTTCAACCTCCAGACATTCCAGAGGTCAGTGTATAGTCCAGAGAGAGCAGGGGGGCAGAGGCAAGGATGTGTCCACCTAGGGCTCTGCGGTGGGCCTATGGCCAGGACACCAAAACAGGGCTGATATGAAAGACTGCAGCAACCCATATAACGGACCAGCAGACAACTCAGTGGTACTTCAAGATAAAGCTTTCCTGAAGATCTGCTAAGCTTGTTTAAGGCATCTATGGATTTACAAACCCGGCAGATGCTTAATGATCTGCTTAATGATCACAGCTGAAGAAGAAGAACCCTGCTTAATGATCACAGCTGAAGAAGAAGAACCCTGTCTTCCAAGAATGCATGGATCACCTGTTTATACTTCCCATCCTTTGAATCTGCTTGTTTGGACTCACTTCCCCATGCAAGGGGAGGTGAGCAGTTTCATGGATGAACTATTTTGCTTAAGGGTCGAGACTATCAATAGTTTAGAGGCTTCTCAGGCAGCGTTTAGGCTTGTTAGATGACAGTCCACAGTCCTGTCTTTGGTTCATCATATGAAAGGGAACAAGGCTTGATTCTGAGGTAGACCTTAAACCTATAGGATGTCAGCTTTGAAGTCATTCATGCAAAGGGCAGTCAGAAGCGGGGGGTACTCAAATAAAGGTTTGTCCTCCCAAGAGCAGGTGGAGTAAGGTCTGCAGAAAGATTTGTTATGATTTTGTTTTTGTGTATGTATGGTTCAGTTATTCTGTCCTGGATGCATTGTAATTGCTTTGCCTAGATATGGTAGCTTTGATTATTCATTCATTTACTCAATCAGTGAATCAGTCAATCAATCATGGTTAGGCCATGAATCTCAGCCTCCTTAAGGGGCCATGTGAGCCAAAAACCTCTTGGGTCTTCCTCTCAAAAGATAATGAATTTTATAACAATATGGTTCTATCTAGCAGTGTTAATAATTGGGCTTTGTAGCCTACAGCCTCTTATCTCTGGCAGAGTATGAAATGTATTAATTGGCACCAAGTGAAAACTTGACCACAAACTTGAGGGATTTGGCTGGCCTCACTACCTGTTTGCATGCAGGGCTAATTCCCACTTCATGATGACATTGGGGCTAGTCCAGGGCATTACAACGCAATTCCACTATAACGAAATCTGCCCTCTTCCCAAAGCAAAGGCAATGACAGAATTCTAATGGGCACCATGTTACAAGGAGTTAAAGCCTGGATCTGCTTGAATGCAATTTTCTATAGAGTTCAGTTCGGAACTCCTTGATAGCCTGCCTCTTAAAAAACAAATTGTAAAACAAAACTCGCAAGGAGAAAATACCCAGAACTCCCCCAAACAACATTGCTTCTGGAAATGCATTAATTAGATCTATGTGTGTAGCTTTGACAACAAGCTGAAGGCAGAATAATTAGTGAGATTAAAGTTCAGTGATATTTCAGTTATGTAAGGCTGAGCTTAACTCTTCCTTGTCGGTTATTTCAGCAGCAGAACATCCCAGTAAAATGTGCATTTTAAGACTGACATTAGAAGGAATTCACACATAACTGTTTTTACGTGTTGAAGGCTTGAACGTAGGTATGATCAACTGGCCTTTAAATGGTTCAAAAATATGTGGTATTATCAGGCAGTCAACAGCTAGTTTTTCCAGAGAATTACTTAAAGAACAGCCTGGCTGCTGATCAAACTGGCAGGTCCCAGTATATTACAACCAGCCCCCCCCCCTTTATTTTTTTATTACTGGGTTATCAAGGGTCCAGGTGTTTCCAAAGTTTCTGACTACTATGTTAAAACACTGGTTGTTGAAAACTCACTTCAGCTAGGCTATAGTAACGACATGGAACCTTACTTGGAATATTAACAAGCCCAGTTTGGGAGGTTTTTAAAAAAACTTATTTATTAAACATCTGAGAAAGAGAAAAGAAATGAAAAATACAAAGTTCAAAAAATTTGCAGTTACAATTCCATTTTCAGTTGCTTCATTAACTAATACATATAGTTATTCATATAATAGATGTAGAAATGCCAATGCTCTTGAAATTTGTCAAAAGGTCTTCTATTTCATAAGCTCGTTTGCTTAGCCATCGTACACAGTTCTCCAAGTTTGCTGAGCCCAGTTTGGGAGTTTTCACTAAACCAGTCCAACATGCCACAAGGAAAAATATATCAATGTGTGCTGTTTGCAGTACATTAAACGATGGCCATATGATTTGGTCTACTGGCTTAAGATATTTATGCGTTTGTTTTGTGTATAACTTAAGTCAACTGATTATCCAGCAAGATAAATACAGCTTACTAACCATGTAGAATGGTTTTCCAAGTGCTTGAAAATGGAAGTGGCCAAAAAGGAGCTTTATGAATATGGTAATAGGTGGTATTTATGGGCATGGACTGTATTCTACAGGGTGTGCCACTCATTTTTTACAACAGCATATACACATGTCTGGAAATTATTTATTCAGAAAATTTATATGCTGATGAAGGTGTCTCAAGGCAATAAAACAAAGAAGTCAATAAAGCTGTAAAAAAGCAAGCCACTGACATGAAAAAGTAAAGGGAAGGCATTTCAGAGGTGAGATGCTACTACCAAAAAGCCTTGTCTCTGGTCACCACATACCTTACCTTTGCAGGTAGGAGTACAGACAGCTTGAAAAGAAGATCTTAACTGGTCAGTTGGACAGTACAGCAGTAGGGAGAATAATTTGCAGGTCTGCTGGCCACTTTGCCATTTTGATATGTAAAATTCCAAGAATAATCAGCATTAGGATATCCTTATCCATGGTTCCTCTATATATTTGTGAAACAGCCTGGGGGGTGGAATGTGTCTGGCTGTCCCAAGTTGGAATAGGGCCAATCAGGGTGCAGCGAGCAAAGCTGGCTGCACCTTGATTGCCCCTGCCCATGAAGCTCCCACCCTCCATCCCTGGACTCTAGCCTCTTTGCTCTCAGATGCGCCTCAGTGCCTGGAGCTAGCAGCAGGTAAGGGGAGAGAGCCCTGGGCAAAGGGTCGTGGTGGAGGGCCTGCTAATGAGGGCCTCCTGGTCTGCTAAGCTGGGCCTGCAAACGAGGGCCTCCCGGCCTGCTGAGTGCCTGCTACGGAGCTCTGTACCGGCCCTGCTAACAAGCTGACCAGTTTTGGTTTGATTTCTGTGAAAGAACACTTGCATAATTTTATAATTGGGGGTTCACCACAATACGAGGAACTGTATTAAAGGGTTGCGGCATTAGGAAGGTTGAGAACCACTGGTGTGCATGCATATGTTCGTGGGCAACTCTACAGTATGTGCCACAGGAGCATTGCCTGACTCTCCAATTCCTGGTCTGAGCTCCGAATCACATAGGCTACTGGGAATTTCTTCCTTACAGCAACGGTTGGTTTATGGGCTGAGATTATTCTGTTCCTAAAAACCTGTGTTGATAGATTTTGCTGTAGTGCAACGAATAACTGTAAATCTTACATTCCGGGCAGAAAAAAAGGTCTTCAAGAACTATCCCATGGGTGTGATGGAAAACCTATAACTCAAGTTTTTTTTTTCCTGCAGGCATACTTTTTATTCTTTTTACTCAAAGGGAATAAAACACGTTTCATTGTGCTGTATGATCTTATGGAAAACTAATCTCTCCTTTGTTTATAGTACTACATTGAAGAGGAGATCGAAGAGGGGGAACCAGCGGAGGTAAAGACCTCTGGTTATATGTGCAAACCTCTTATTTTGTGAATGTTAAGGCTTACTCAAATTCTAAGTGTGTGTGCACATAAACAAAAACGCTAATAGGACTTTGGCTTACTGTGTCAGTGTCACTTAGTCTTTGGAAAACTGAATAGCAAAAGACAAAACCAAGAGACATGGCTGGTTATATCAAGAATCTTACGGTTAACTCAGAAAAAAAATACCTTGCTGGTTTTTTTTTCTTCTGGTGCTGTGTGGATAGTATTAATTTGCAGAGGGAACTAATAGCATTGTCTTCTTTTACTTATTTAATCGCTCATTTGCTTAGTGCTTTGTAAGCTTTTAGATTAGGTTTTTTTTAGAACTGTTTGCTTTTTATTTGGATGGATGCAGATGAATAAAATCAATACCTACTTTTCCTACTTGCACAAAAATATAGTTAGGCTTATAAGTAGTAACCCCCCCCCCCCATTGTGTACATAATGCATAATATGTATAGTAACCTCCCTAATGTGTACATATAAAGAATCATACATTCATTAGATCATGAAATATACAAGATGGATCTCTGCGCCAATTTTCAGACTGTTAGGACAAATTTTGATTTGAGACAAGCTGTAAACGCTAAGAAAATGCAGCCACTCATGAGAAGTATAGGAATATTGTTTACTTGTCAAAATTTCTCATGGTGTTTTAATAGTACCTCTGATCTTAACTTCATAGTGAAACTTCTGTTTGTGGAGAAGGGCACAGGAATTACTATATGAAAATGGCATTTAGAAGAATATGTACACCTGAAAACGAGTACAACTTTTTCTTTTATGTCCATGACCATTAACTCTGTTTCCATTCATTTGTGTGTCCTTCATTTTCAATCTCACTGCTCTAGCATCTCTCCCGCCCATCCTCAGTTTTTGTGTTGCTTGTTTATATTGGCTTCATAAAATGGTTATAAAAATCTGTTCTGGTGAAGCCAATCTAATATTTGTTCCTATCTCAAGTATTTTGAAGGTAAAATGCTCTTTCTTGGTAACATCATCTATAACCAGAAGGTAGATTCTGTGGGTAAATTTGATTTGCCAAATAAGATGAAGAAAATGAACCTCTCTGAATCATAATCTTGGCAAAGGTTGTTTCCCTTGCCAAACAATGCAAGAAATTTGTACTTTCTTCTCTTAAAAAAAAAAACTCTCTTTGGCTAATACGTTTAGAAGCAAAATTCTCCCTTGTGGAGACGTATATTATTGGATCCTCATTTCTGCATAGATGGTGAGGGTTTGTTTAGTGAATTATTTTTTCTCTCATGATGACAAGCCTCAGGGCCCTCATAACTCCCCCCCCCCCTGACTAGCATTTCAGGGGGCATTCCAGGCTACAGCAAGCAAGGAATGGTAGATAAATTGCACTTCACTAATGGAAATCTTTCCAGCAGTTGAGATTTTCATATTTGTAGTGCCCTAGGGATAAGAGCCTCTTGTGGCGCAGAGTGGTAAGACAGCAGACATGTTGTCTGAAGTGCTGCCCATGAGGCTGGGAGTTTGATCCCAGTAGCCAGCTCATGGTTGACTCAGCCTTCCATCCTTCCAAGGTCGGTAAAATGAGTACCCAGTTTGCTGGGGGGTAAATGGTAATGACTGGGGAAGGCACTGGAAAACCACCCTGTATTGAGTCTGCCATGAAAACGCTAGAGGGCGTCACCCCAAGGGTCAGACATGACCCGGTGCTTGCACAGGGGATACCTTTACCTTTAAGGATAAGGATGGTGCATATATATCTATACAGCTCTTGTAATTGAATGCCTTGGTGATCTTCCATTCAAGTACTGACCAGGGCTAATCCTGCTTAGCTTCTGAAATCAGATGAGACTTGGACCGTTTATGCATTGGAGGTTTCATGCCGGACTGCAGGCTGGAGTTTTACTCGTGGCAGGTTGCCCCACCTCTTCCTGCAGCCACATGGGGGAGCATTTGGCCCAGTGCGCTTCATCCACCTCCGATTTGTGGTCCTGCACAGGAGCTGGGGCAGTAAAATTCCCAGTGCGTAAATGGTCTAAGCTAGCCTGGTTCATCTCTCTCTGTGTCTGCCACTCAAATATACTGACAATCCCTATGGCACTTGTTATTGTTGTTATGTGCGAAGTCGTGTCCGACCCATCGCGACCCCATGGACAATGATCCTCCAGGCCTTCCTGTCCTCTACCATTCCCCGGAGTCCATTTAAGTTTGCACCTACTGCTTCAGTGACTCCATCCAGCCACCTCATTCTCTGTCGTCCCCTTCTTCTTTTGCCCTCGATCGCTCCCAGCATTAGGCTCTTCTCCAGGGAGTCCTTCCTTCTCATGAGGTGGCCAAAATATTTGAGTTTCATCTTCAGGATCTGGCCTTCTAAAGAGCAGTCAGGGCTGATCTCCTCTAGGACTGACCGGTTTGTTCGCCTTGCAGTCCAAGGGACTCGCAAGAGTCTTCTCCAGCACCAGAGTTCAAAAGCCTCAATTCTTTGACGCTCGGCCTTCCTTATGGTCCAACTTTCGCAGCCATACATTGCAACTGGGAAGACCATAGCCTTGACTAAACGCACTTTTGTTGGCAGGGTGATGTCTCTGCTTTTTAGGATGCTGTCTAGATTTGCCATAGCTTTCCTCCCCAGGAGCAAGCGTCTTTTAATTTCTTTGCTGCAGTCCCCATCTGCAGTGATCTTGGAGCCCAGGAAAATAAAATCTGTCACTATCTCCATTTCTTCCCCTTCTATTTGCCAGGAATTGAGAGGGTCGGATGCCATGATCTTTGTTTTCTTGATGTTGAGTTTCAAGCCAGCTTTTGCACTCTCCTCCTTCACCCGCATCAACAGGCTCTTTAGTTCCTCTTCACTTTCTGCCATTAGAGTGGTATCATCTGCATATCTGAGGTTGTTGATATTTCTCCCTGCAATCTTGATCCCAATTTGTGACTCCTCTAATCCCGCATTTCTCATGATGTGCTCTGCATACAAGTTAAATAGGCAAGGCGACAGTATACAGCCTTGCCGAACTCCTTTCTCAATTTTGAACCAGTCAGTGATTCCATGTTCAGTTCTCACTGTTGCTTCTTGACCTGCATATAAATTTCTCAAGAGACAAATAAGATGCTCTGGTATTCCCATCTCTTTAAGAACTTGCCACAATTTGTTGTGCTCCACACAATCAAAGGCTTTAGCATAGTCAATGAAGCAGAAGTAGACGTTCTTCTGGTACTCCCTAGCTTTCTCCATGATCCAGCGTATGTTGGCAATTTGATCTCTAGTTCCTCTGCCTCTTCGAAATCCTGCCTGTACTTCTGGAAGTTCTCGGTCCACATATTGCTGGAGCCTAGCTTGTAGGATTTTGAGCATAACTTTGCTAGCATGAGAAATTAGTGCAATGGTGCGGTAGTTTGAACATTCTTTGGCATTGCCCTTCTTTGGGATTGGAATGTAAACTGACCTTTTCCAATCCTGTGGCCATTGTTGAGTTTTCCAAATTTGCTGGCATATTGAGTGTAGCACTTTTACTGCATCGTCCTTTAAGATTTTGAATAGTTCAACTGGAATGCTGTCACTACCACTAGCTTTATTGTTGCTCAGACTTCCTAAGGCCCATTTGACTTCACATTCCAGGATGTCTGGCTCCAGGTCAGTAACTACCCCATTGTGGTCATCAGGGATGTTAAGCTCGCTCTTGTATAGTTCTTCTGTATAATTTTGCCACCTTTGTTTAATCTCTTCTGCTTCTGTGAGGTCCCTACCATTTTGGTCCCTTATTATACCCACCTTTGCATGAAACGTTCTCTTCATATCTCCAATTTTCTTGAAAAGATCTCTGGTCCTCCCCATTCTATTGTTTTCTTCTATTTGTTTGCA
Source organism: Paroedura picta (assembly GCF_049243985.1). NCBI lineage: Eukaryota > Metazoa > Chordata > Lepidosauria > Squamata > Gekkonidae > Paroedura > Paroedura picta. Next base: position 47,901,428 of record NC_135370.1, read on the forward strand.
CTGTTCATTTAAGAAGGCATTCTTATCTCTTCTAGCTTTTCTCTGGAATTCTGCATTCAATTGGGTGTATCTTTCTCTTTCTCCCTTGCCTTTCACTTCCCTTCTCTCCTTAGCTATTTGTAAAGCTTCCTCAGACAGCCATTTTGATTTCTTGCATTTCTTTTTCTTTGGGATGGTTTTAGTTGCTACCTCTTGTACAATGTTGCGAACCTCCGTCCATAGTTCTTCAGGCACTCTGTCTATCAGATCTAATTCCTTAAATCTATTTGTCACCTCCACTGTGTATTCGTCGGGGATATGATTTAGTTCATACCTGAGTGGCCTAGTGCTTTTCCCTACTTTCTTTAATTTAAGCCTAAATTTTGCAACAAGAAGCTCATGATCTGAACCACAATCAGCTCCTGGTCTTGTTTTTATTGACTGGATAGAACTTTTCCATCTTTGGCTGCAGAGCACATAGTCAATCTGATTTCTGTGTTGACCGTCTGGTGATGTCCATGTGTAGAGTCGTCTCTTGGGTTGCTGGAAAAGAGTGTTTGCTATGACCATTGTATTCTCTTGACAAAATTCTACCAGCCTGTGCCCTGCTTCATTTTGTACTCCAAGGCCAAACTTGCCTGTTATCCCGGTTATCTTTTGGCTTCCTACTTTAGCATTCCAATCCCCCATGATGATAAGCACATCATTTTTGGGCGTTGCTTCTAGAAGGTGTTGTAGGGCTTCATAGAACTGATCAACTTCATCCTCTTCAGCAGCAGTGGTTGGGGCGTAGACCTGGATCACTGTGATGTTGAATGGTTTGCCTTGGATTCGAACTGAGATCATTCTGTCATTTTGGGGATTGTATCCCAAGACTGCTTTTCCTACTCTCTTATTGATTATGAAGGCTACTCCATTTCTTCTGCGAGATTCTTGTCCACAGTAGTATACCTGATGGTCATCTGAATTAAATTCACCCATTCCTGTCCATTTTAGTTCACTGATTCCTAAAATGTCGATGTTCAGTCTTCTCATTTCTTGTTTAACCACGTCCAGCTTGCCTTGATTCATGGATCTGACGTTCCAGGTTCCTATGGAATAAAAATCTTTACAGCATCGGACTGTCTTTTCGCCACCAGTTACTTCCACAACTGAGCGTCCTTTCGGCTTTGGCCCAGCCGCTTCATTCATTCTGGCGCTACTCGTACTAGCCGTCTGCTCATCCCCAGTAGCATATTGGACACCTTCCGACCTGAGGGGCTCATCTTCCGGCGTCATATCGTTATGCCTATTGGAACTGTCCATAGAGTTTTCATGGCAAAGATACTGGAGTGGTTTGCCCTTTCCTTCTCCAGTGGATCACCTTTTGTCAGAGCTCTCAGCTATGACCTGTCCGTCTTGGGTGGCCCTGCACGGTATAGCTCATAGCTTCACTGAACTACGCAAGCCCCCTTGCCACAACAAGGCAGCGATCCTTGAAGGGGGCCTATGGCACTATAAACACATAAAAATGAATACGTTTTTAGATTTTAGTTTTTGTACAAGCAGTTTGAATCTTAGCATGTTCAAAACAACTGGGGGAAGATTCAAAGATGCCCTTGTATAAGAGGGAAACACTTCAGTTTATGCAATTCCTACCCACTTCCCACTTGAACTGCAGTTCTGTACTAGCTTTTCAGGCAGCGTGGAACAGCTGGCAAGGGCAGGCAGGAAAGTTCAGCTTCCTGGCAGAACTTTGCTTATGATTCTTGGTTTCCGACTCATTATTTGTGACCTGTTCCCGAGTACAAAACCCAATGGGAACTTTTGTCCCTTACTTTCAAGTGAAGCTTATGACCTCCCGCAAGATTGTGAAGGAAAGCAGGCCTCTGATTTTTAAAATATCCCTGGGAATAATTTGTTTCTTGCAGAGGCTCTGATCGTATTCTTGAAGAATGGCTCCTTGATGGTGCATACTGGTTTATTCAGTAAGATCAGGGCAAAGTAAAACAGTATTTATAGATTTCTACCTTTTGAACCTATTCCGTCACTTTTATTTACACTCAAGATTCCATGTAGAATGATGGCCTGACAGACTTGTAAAATATGACCCTGCTGGCAAATTAACAGGAGCCTTTTTAAGAAAATGGCCAACCAGAATTTTCACAGAAGTAAACTGGATGCTGTACTTCATATTTATCTAATAAGCATCTTAGTTAATAAACAATCAGGATAAATTAAGATTCAGTGTGTTTTTGGATCCTGTCCTCTTCTGTTCTACTCAGGGCCGGATTTACATGAAAAGAGGCCCTAGGCTATTCCACTCATGTGGTCCTTTCACCTCCAATTTTTAAGTTTGTAAATTACATGAGAGATAATAAAATACATGAAACATGTTGTGATTGGTACTAACATTTATAAAAAATGTGGAATATAGGCCCCTCTTGTTCTTGAAGCCCTAGGCTGAAGCCTAGTTAGCCTACAGGAAAGTCTGGCCCTGGTTATACTGTTTACTGAAGTGCTCCTAAGTCAGGATTGTTTTATTTTTGCTAGTACAAGATGCTCCCGAATCCCCCCAGTGCTATGTCTCAGCAGTGATTGCTGCAACTAAATAGATTTTTCAATCTCTGAGATAATACAAATTGTGCCATCTCCTGCCAGTGGCAGTTGTACCTGCAGATCATGGTGCTCATAACAGAAATTTTAAGTGAATTTTTTTCAAAAAAGTAGTACATACAAAGCTAATCTGTAAACTGATCTATAGATATCCCAGCACCACTTCCAGCAAGCCACTGTCTTAGCCTCTGACTCCAACGCAATATGTATAATTGGCTGTTTTCCTTGCTCAACAATGCATATGTTATGGGAAGCAGTTCAAAAGGTTTGTCCAGATGCACCAATTTTGGAGTCCTTTTGGCCATTGCCCACATGGCTTAGTTTGACAGATTACATGATTCACTCCTCTGCTCCTAATACCATATAATGTTTATGTTTACAAATAGCATTCAGAAAGTGAACTTGTAATTCAGCTAGTTTCTTAAACTCCATCTACAGGCTTCTGGCCTGTAAGAGATACAGAAATGGTTTGAAACTGCCTAAAACCAGTTATTGTGAGTTTCTCTTGAAGAAACAACTTCACAAAGCACACACTAAATAACTAGGGGCAAATCCCATTGTATACATGAATATATGATGGGTGCTAGGCCACCCCCCCTGCCCTGGGCAGGCCAGGCAAGGCCACCCTCAAAAACCTGGATGAGGGCTGCGGAGGCTGCGGTGGGGCTTTTGGGGGGTGGGGGGAGGCACCGGTGGTCAGTCATTCCCCTCTGGCATCCCAAAAGCCCCAGTTAGGGCTGCACAGGCCATGGCAGGGCTTTTGGAAGCAGGGGGGAGGTGTCAGAAGGCACTCCCTCCCCCAGCACCCCCAAAAGACCTACCAAGGGCTGCATAGGTTGCGGCGGGGCTGTTGGGAGCAGGGGGAGGCACTGGCGGGCAGTCTGGTTCTCCTCCAGCTGGCCAGCAACCCCACCAAGGCCTAGCAAGGCCAGGGCTGCTCAGGGTGGTGGGAGTGCTGGCAGGGGCTCCCTCCCTCATCCCCCCCACCCACAACAACATGCAGTCCCAAGGCCTTCTGCCCTTCCTCCCAGCTCCTGCTTACTGGGCTGGCACTTTTTGCAAATGGAAGAAGTGGGAAGGAGGCGGGATTTCCCTCCTGATTGGCCATCCATTAGACAGACAGCCAATCAGGAATGGGACAGCTGACCTGATTGGTCATTAGGCAGTGAGAGCAAACTCCTCCTACCACCCCTTACAGGCTTTATTAAGAGTACAGATGTGTTATGGAGAAACTGTATAAATAGGTCAGTTGTATATGTGAATGGAGTTGCTTTTTAAAAGACACGCCCATAATGTTCAAAACTTCCCAACAGAGTTTTTGAATAATATTATACAGAGCTAGGTTGCAAGGATTTTGAAAGTGCCTAATATGCAAATTTATATAAACAATAACAAAGTATATGTGAAGAGGACCAAAAAGGGTCTCATAGAATTCTGCCAGAATTTCCAGTAACTCTTTTTCACATTTCTAGATTTATACTGAGGTCACTGAGACTACATACACCACTGGATCAACCCAATATTCTACAGTAACCACAAAGGAATCTTCGGGGACAACCCAAAAAAGTACACCTTCAGCTCCAGTCAGAAAAAAGGTTGTACGGACAAAAGTGGACACATCTAAGTTTTTGACACCATACTTGGAACACAGTTCGAAAATGCAAAAGCTCTTCAGTGATGTAAGTTGTTTGTAGTGTCTTAGTTTCACAATTATTTATGGAATGGTCAGTGATTAAATAACCAGTTTTAGAAGTTTTACATTTGTTTTGCATGCTGGGCATTATTTGTTGTCTCTGTCATGGGGCAACCTACATTTTTTAAAAGTGGGAGGCAGTGGTTGGATGCAAGCCACTCTTCTGAGACTTCACAATTTCTGTAAAAAAAAATGACATGCATAAGTCACCTCCAGGACCCAGGCCCTTGTTTTTAAGTTAAGCATGTTAGCTGTCACTGTGCTGGTCAAATCCCTACATGAAGTTTAAGTATTTCCATATTTAAGAAGTCTATGAGTAGGAAAGAACTTGGGGAAAAGATTTCCCATACGAATTTCTGAGGATGTGTTTTTAAGAACTGGATCACTGTCCTTACAGTTAAAGCGTCCAATCTTCTGCTACGATTTCTTTTCCTAGAAAAAGTACAAAGAGAAATTTGAGAAGGAGAGAGGGAAGCCGTGCGGAATCACCACAGATACCCCTGAACTTCGACGAATCAAGAAAGTCCAGGACCAGCTTAGTGAGGTAAGTGCCAAATGGACAAAGTAAATGAGATCCATGATGTTAAGCAGGAAGCCACATCTTTCTGAAGCTATTTTAATTCTAGCGAGGAAGGCAGGAACCACGCAGATAATATTACTGCAAGCCAGTCTGGAGCCTTAGGAGAAATGTTGTGAAGGTCCCTGGGACAGGAAAATGCAGACTCAACATCATGCAAGAAATTCTAGGATTGATATGAAGCCAAGAACGGTGGAAAACCAGCTGAAAACTACACATACATCTTCCTCTCTAAGAAAGGAGATGTGTTCTCCAAAGCTGTAGTTGTGACTGAGTACAATGTTCGACTCACATAAAGTCTGGATGTGGATCTAGATGCTCATATGCTTTGCTACGGCCATTCAGCCATGATGGCATCCTGGGCAACTCCCATTTGCAGTAAATCGAGGGTTGCCAGCCCCCCCCCCCCAGCCAGTGGGGGGGATGAGTACTTATGGTTGCCAGATTCAAGTTGGGAAACTGAGAGATTTGGGAATGGAGCCTGGACAGGACAGGGACCTCAGTGGGTTACAATGCCACAGAGTCTCCACCCCTCCAAAGCATCCATTGTGTCCATGGGAATGGATCTCTGCAGTCTGGAGATGAGCTGAAATTCCAGAGGATCCCCAGGCCCCACCTGGAGGCTGGCATCCCTAAGTACATCATTTATGTGGCAGCACGTCTTTCTGTCTGCTTTTCAGTACAAATAGGAATTCAAGCCCATCCATGACTATCTCAGTCTGTACAAAAGATTTTGCTTCCATCTGTACAGGAGTTCTGACGTATTGTTGACTGAACTGAGTCAACTTTGTCTAACTATTAACACTTTGGGCTTTGACAATCAAATGTAAGATGTAGAATAAAAGTGTGGTGCTGAAATGCAGGATGGCAAATGATTATCATTTGCGTGAGTGCTCTTCACAGGGAAGGTCTCTTAACAAAGGTGGTTGAATTTTATCTTGGTTCTCACAAGGTACATATTATTGGATTATCTTCTTGTCCCTATTCGCTATATATTCCTGATCAGCTCAGTAACATCTGTAATTTCCAGGCTACTTTTAAAAAAGAAAATGGGCAACTTTGTGATTCTTATGGGCAATGTTTATGTTATACATTACTGTAGGTTAAATATCGCATGGCTGGTGACGTGGCCAAGACTGACTGTCACATTGATGAAAAGGCAAGAGACATAGAACACGCCAAGAAGGTTTCTCAGCAAGTCAGCAAGGCAAGTGGCTCTGGGGAATGGGGCATTTGTCAATCGGAGTTGGAAGGGGAACTATTTATCTGAGGGCCTTTTAGAAACAAGGGGTTTCAGTTCAATTTTAGTTCAGTTCCTGAATCATGAAATTCATTGTGTGGAATTTACTAGCCTGTATGCACATCTCTCCAATTATCCACACTTCCTTTTTTGTATTAATTTATAATGTCTGAAGAAAGGCTCCCATCATCTTCGCCAGGGAATCATAGAATCATAGAGTTGGGAGGGGCCATACAGGCCATCTAGTCCAACCCCCTGCTCAACGCAGGATTAGCCCTAAGCATCCTAAAGCATCCAAAAAAAGTGTGTATCCAACCTTTGCTTGAAGACTGCCAGTGAGGGAAACCACCTCCTTAGGCAGCCTAAGAGGGGGAAATAAGCATGCTCCTGATGTAGAACAAGCTGACACATTTCCCTGCAACAAAACATGCAAACCATTCCTTCAGATAGTGTCAAAAAGTATGGGGTGGATCCAACCAGCTTTTCTGATAATGAGATAAAGAAAGGAAGATGCTGTGTCAGTAAGTCCTGCCAAGGACCAAGTTTGAGGTCCAAGTCAGGATTGTAAACCTGTGCTGTAATTGACCAATGCATGGCTAGATCCCATCTGTGGGATCCAATCAGTTTAAAGTGAAATTGACCAATCGCAGGCACTGGTGGGAAAATCTATTGTGGGTCTTTAGTATATAAGTTGGGGTTGGTTGTGGGTTTCTTTGGTTCAGTTTTTGCCTCTTTGTGCCATCATGCTGGGATCACGACAAAGAGCCAAAATGAACTCCCAGTGGCCTGGTCTCTGAATCCAAGGATTTAACAGAACACTCCCCTTTAGTTACAAAAGCTGCATGGGACCGAGGAGGGAAATGGGACGAGGCTGAGTGAAAGGCTGGCTGGAAACAAGCCTATGAAACTAGCAGTGAAATCTTATGCAGAATTACTTTGGTCTAAGAATTATTCCTTAGCTCAGTAGGCTTCTTTCATAAAAGTATTTATGCTGTATGTTTTGAGTGAGTAAAACCCTTTCATAAAAAAGAAAAGCATTTCTCCCATTCCAAAAGAGAAAATGTTTTCCCCCACCTCCTCTACTGGGGCCCCAAATTTTACACTTTTTCTTTTGGAAGATCCTTTTGCTGAATTTTTCAGATTTCCCCTGGACCTTCACATTTCTATGCTTAAAGATAATACAACCAAATATTTTGTCTCTCTTAGGTGTTGTACAAACAAAACTGGGAAGAGAATAAAGAAAAGTATCTGCTTCCTCCTGATGCTCCTGAGCTTGTGCAAGCAATAAAAAACACAGCCTTGTTCAGTAAGGTAAGCCAGGGTCTGCCCAGAATAAGGTTTCCAGGCCCTGCCTGGAAGCTAGCAGGAGACAGGTGCGGTGAGGGCGAGGGGGTGGTCATAAGGAAATATAGAAGTGATGTTAAACCTCTCTAGGAATCACTGGAAAATCTATGGTAAAACCACAGAGTTTCTGGTGATTCCTAGAGAGGTATGACGTCACTTCTAGGTTTTCCCAAAAGGGATGCCACAGCTGTCAATGATGGCAATTGTTATTAATTTTTCTTTTTCTCAATGCCAGAGGAAATATCTCATTCCCAGCAGGCATATAGCAACTCTTGAGAGCCAGCACAGTATAGTGGTTAAGAGTGGTTGTTCTGCATGAGGTTCTATCAACAATTCTTCTGTGGTTCGAGTTAGGATCAGAGCAGGCAATGTAATTGATCAATGCACTGCTAGATCCCCGTCTCTGGATCCAGTCAGTTTAAACGAAAACTGACCAATGGCGTGCACTGGCAGGAAGATTCATTGTTTGCAGTTGTATATAAGTTGGGGTTTTTCAGGATTTTCTCAGTTCAGTTTTGCCTCTGGTGCCACCATTCTGAGATCCTAATAAAAAGCTGATTGAACTCCCAGTGGTCCTGGCTTCCTTGAACTCACGGTGACCTCTACACTGGAGAACTGGGTTTGATTTCCCACTCCTCCACATGAAGCCTGCTGGGTGATCTTGGGCCAGAGTTCTCTCAGCCTCCTCTACCTCACAAGATGCCTAGAGGAGAGGGAGAGGAAGGGAAATGGGGTATAAAAACCTCTTCGTAATTCACTGGGACTATGGCTCCTATTTAAACATGTATTTCTTTTGCCCTAAGAAACCCTACATTGAAGACTGGGAATCAGACAAAACAATGTTCTATCCTTACGATGACAGCCCAGAATTAAGGAGAGTAGCACAGGCCCAAAAGGCTCTCAGTGATGTAAGTACCTCAGCAATGTCATATGGCCGAAAAATTATTCCCATTTTTTTTTACTTTCCACAGCAAGTAAATATATGGCAAGAGCTATTTTTGCTTGGTTGCTTTTACAGTACATTAGGATTTGGGCCTGAGTGTATTAATTTGCTCTTATGGAACTGAAAGCTTAGGGTAAATATGTGACCTTCAGTCAGTTCGTAATCTTTACCTAATGTCAGCAAACAGACAATTGTGAATATCGGAGCAGTCTGCGCCTAATATGTAAAAGAAACAAATGCCAGATAGTTACTTGAAGGCCATTTGTAGATTTTTAAAAATCCCACATACTCTCACCTGCATGCTTCTGAGGTAAATTTTGATAATTGTGTTCCCTGTGTATCTTTTTGTACTGCATGGAGAACAGCCAGCTGGGGTTCCTGTGTGCCTGTGCACCCTTCCCCACCCACGTGTTAGCCCTCCCATAACTTGGATGCCACTGTGCATCACCAGCACATGCAGTCAGGAGCACAGATGGCAAAGTGCTCACACGTGAATGTAGTTGTGAATCTCCTGCATTCTGCAGGGAGTTGGACTAGATGACCTTGGAGGTCCTTTCCAACTCTATGGTTCTATGAGTGGGCAGGGGAAGGGCACAAGAGCTGGCAACTGAGAAGGCGTGTGGGAAAGGGATGGCAGCAGTGAGCCCTGCTGGAAGCGGGTACAATTCAGGGACCCAGAGCAAGAAGGAAATTAGAAACAAAAATAAATGAGCAAACTTTACATGAATTAAAGAAAAGCCTTCACCTGTTAATAGAAGCCAGTCCTGCAAAGCAGAGGCAAATCTCTGTGGGGCAGGGATGTCCTCAAACAGGACACCACGACTGAAAAAGCCCCACATATTTTCTCGAAGTGAAAGCAAGTAGAGCAGGCAGGGTTTCTATTGAAAATCTGAACGGATAAGTAGGGTATAGGGTTGCCAGGAGCGGGAGGAAGGCCCAGGCAATGTCTCCAGCAATCTTGCTACTCCTCTTCTGGCCTGCATCGGAAATGACATCTTCACACTGTGAAATCAAGGTGATGCTCTGATATTGGAGCAAAACCTTTATGGTAAAATTAGTCTCTACCATAAGAGTTTTGCCCAAATACCAGATGTTGTTGACATAATGACGTCACTTCAGGTGCAGGTGAGAAGTGACTTCCCATGTCACCAGTGATATAGCCTGGACCTCCTTCCCTCTTCGGGTAAGTCCACACTGGCCAGCTGATGGGTGGGGGGGGGACGGGACGTGGCTGTGGGGGATTCTTCGCCTCCATCAGGGTTAGATTGGCTACCCTAAAAGGGGACATCTGTGAGTACATGGTCTGACAAGTACTGATCTGAAAGTAAACTCTGCATAGGTTTCACTAGGCATTACCTGTATATATATTGGTGCCTATCTTGGGTGCACAGAAGCATTAGTAATTTTCTTTCTCTTTAAAATAAAAGTTTATATTCAGCAACTGCAACACAATTCGTGTTTGTCTGAGAGTTTTTTGTTTGAGCTGGCAAAGAAATGCAGAAGGAAGCACACGTGTATCTGCATGGGGGTCACTGGTAGAAGTGAGGCTGGTAGAAGGAACTGTTACTTTGGAAGCAATCAGCCAGGGGTTTGTTTCTCCTTGCAGAAAGCATTGACCAAACCTGTACCAGACCTATTGAAATGAATGAGCCAAAGCATGGTGTAGTGGTTAATTGTGGCATACTCTAATCTGGAGAAATGGTTTTGATTCTTCACTCCTCATCCACATGCAGCCAGCTGGGAGACCTTGGGCTGTAGTCACAGTTCTCTTAGAGCTCTCTCAGCCCCATCTACTTCACAATGGGGCTGTCGTGGGGAGAGGAAGGGAAAGGTGTTTGTAAGCTTTGGAACTCCTTCTGGTAGTGAAAAGTTGGGTATGGAAACCAACTCTTTCTTCTTCTTAAGAGGCTGTACAACTATGAAGTTATTTCAGTGCATTCCTCAGAATGCTTTTCTTGGAGGAAGCCCTCTTGAGTAGATCAGATTTGTTTAAGGTTGTCCTCTGAGGGTTTATACAGATGTAAGTCCCATTTTATTAGTACATACATACATTCTTTATTTACAATTACAATCCAGAGATTGAACAATATTACAATGACTGAGCCTGCATCAAGGATCCACAAGGTATAGGCATAAACATTTTTTTAAATTTAAATTTTAAAACCTTCTATCCTTGCTAGATGTTGATAGATTGACTTATCAAGTGTCTTTGTGAATTAAACCTTAGCACAGAACTTAGCCATTTTAATGGAAGTCTCAGCTGAATGATCTACTAAGAGGAAGGACGTGTAAAATGTGTTCAATCTACCTGGGAACTCAGAGAGAATAGGGCTGAAGTGTGTGGAGTGCATGTCCTTGTAGAATTTAGAATATAGAAACACATGCCATTTTATTCAATGGCGCTCTCTCTCAGGAAAACCTTTTTAGGATTAGCCACGTCGTCTCTCCCAAAGCTGTCTGATAAGTGAAATCCTGGAGTGAAAAAATAAATGAGACACTCAGCACGTATAGAAATTTCCCTGGAAGTCTCAAAATAGGCACACGTGACTGGTTTTTGACTTGTCAAGAAGCTACACAACTTTGAGTTTTACTTCCCAGTTGCCACTAGCTGTGTTTGTGGCGGTGTTAAGAGAAAGCAGCTCTAGATTATTTTCCTTTTTAAAACAAAGCCGCTCTGTTCTCTCCCCGTTATTTCAGATTGTCTACAAAAAAGGGCATGATGAACGCAAAGCTAAATACACCTCCCTGCCAGACCCACCTGATGTGGAACTTGCCAAGAAAGTAACCAGACAACTCAGTGATGTGAGTACACCGTGAGGGGTTCTTGGGTAAACATCTCCTCCAAGAACTGGCAGCAGCAGAACTATCCAAATGCTTTTATAATGAGTCAAGGGGAAAGAAAGTTTCAACTGCTCTCAGAGGAGATGCTATCTTGTCACCATTGCCTTCTTCTGCAAAAATACTTCCATCCATGTTAGTCAATGGTGTGGAGCCAGTTTGGTGTAGTGGTTAGGAGTGCAGATTTCTAATCTGGCAAGCTGGGTTTGATTCTGCACTCCCCACATGCAGCCAGCTGGGTGACCTTTGTTTCTCCAGGGCACTGATAAAACTGTTCTGACCGAGCAGTGATATCAGGGCTCTCTCAGCCTCACCCACCTCACAGGGTGTCTGTTGTGGGGAGAGGAAAGGGAAGGCGAATGTAAGCCGCTTTGAGCCTCCTTCGGGTAGAGAAAAGCAGCACATTTATTATTATTATTATTATTATTATTATTATTATTATTATTATTATTATTATTATTATTATTATTATTATTATTATTATTATTATTATTATTTAATTTTTAGACCACCTTTCTCCAAATAGGTCTCAGGGCGGTTTACAACATAAATAGTTAAAACACAATAAAATCCCAATAAAAACCCCAATTAAAATCAACAAAAGTTACATATAACATATAGCGGTGGTGGTCACAATTCTGATCTTAGTTCAGCCTGGTGGAGAGAATAATATTCAGAAGAGGGTGGCACCAATACAATAGATCTAACAATGATCTCGATGTGAAGAAATAGAAGAAGAAGAAGAGTTGGTTCTTCTTCTTCTTCTTCTTCTTCTTCTTCTTCTTCTTCTTCTTCTTCTTCTTCTTCTTCTTCTTCTTCTTCAAGCTGACCCTGCCTTTGTCCCTGTATTTCCTATCCTCCTTGAAAATATCAAACCTCCCTATCATGGTTTGTTTCATTCAGTTTTGTTTGATAGTAGGGCGGCCCAGACCTAGCGTTGGAACCAGATTAAATGTTCTGTCTACAGAATGGGACTTTCCTGCCTTGTTCCTCCAAGTGCAGGCCACTGATCTCCACAAAATGCTCTTCCTGGGGAAGAGAGGGAACAACATGCAGGGATCTGCATTGGCAAGGGAGAATTAGTTCCAGTTGCTGGTTTAGCCTGGATCCAACCTTCTTCTTGTCCATTTTTTTTTAAATGTGTAGTCCCGGGGATATCCAGCCTCTGTTAATGATAATTCCCCAGGGGGTCATCTCTGTTCTCATTGCTTGTTCCTTTTTCTTCTTTTTTTCTCATTCTGTTTCTCTGTGAAGTTTAGCTGATAAGTAGGTTATATTAATCAATTTAAAAGCTTCTGATAAAGTTAAGAGATGCCCCTAGTAACATTATTTTTGATGCAAGAACAGGAAAGGGCAGGTTACATTTTGGAAGTGGCATTGCTCCTTTCTCCCACAGAGGAGAATGCCATATCTATAAGCATATTCCAAAAATAAGATTTTTAAAGAGAGCCAGTGTAGTGATTAAGAGCAAGTGCTGCTAATCTGGAGAACCAGCAGGTTTGATTTCCCACTCTCCCTCCACATGCAACCAGTGGGGTGACCTTGGGCCAGCCACAGTTCTCAGAGCTCTCTCAGCCCCACCTACCTCACAGGGTGTCTGTTGCGGGGAGAGAAAGGGAAAGATGTTTGTAAGCCACTGTAAGCCCTTTGGGTAGCAAAATGTGGGGTACAAAGCACCAGCTCTTCTCTAAAGAGATATGTTATGTATATGCAGATTTATACAGATGGGGTTAAAAGATTGATTGTTTAAACCAGATTCTAATTGGAACAATTTAAACAGATGGCAGTCCCATGATATACGAAGTAAGTTAGGGACAGTCTAACCGTCTTTCCTGCAGCCTGTGGGTCTGTCCATGCACATTAATTTAGCAGATTTCTAGTTTAAGGCGCAATAATACAATCACTGGCCTATAAACCTAAAATGTAGTTTAGCTCTAGATGGAATAAATGTTCCCCTCTATTTTTAAATCCTTTTCCCCTCCCGTTTCTGTGCCTAAGAATACTTTCCCCACGGCTGGCATACTGAGTGACAAGGCAAGCAGAAAGGCTGTATCCGAATTGAACTAATGGCACCGACTGCTGAATTCCATCACCATGAAGCATAACTAATGAGGCTGATAACTGGGCATAATTAGAGTAGCCTAGTGCCAAGGAGCGAAAGAAGAGGAATGAAATCTAGGGAGCCCAGTATTACGCTGCGTTGTACATCTATGTCATTGGCAGTGGAGTAATTAGTAAATGGATACTCAGAACTGAAGTTCACTGTGATTGCAAAGGAAAGGTGCACAACCCTTTGATTTACATGTAATTGTCCAGAAAGAGACACATTTATCAACGTCCTTAGAGCAAGGTCTTTAATGCAGGTCACCTGGTTTCATTACTGCCCTCAATTTCCCTGTCCAAGCCGGGCAATTGATGCACAGAGAGGAAAAGATTAACTAATCAAAGGACCAAAAAGTTAGGGAAGTATCTGATGGCCCGTGGCAATAGGACTGCAGAACAAAAAAGATATTTGAATGATAGAGGGCTTTTTGACTACCCCTTTTATCTCTCTGTTCTACACATCAGTATCCCCATTGGTCCAGAGCTCTCAAATGCCTTTGAGATAATTTATTCTTGATGGATGCTATATGATTACCCTGTCACACAGCTAATAATACATCTTTGTTGTGACTGTTTATCTCAGATGTAACAGGAAATGTAGAATGTAAATTCCATTTTAGCACTAGAATTATGAAGGAACATATTATGTCTTCAAATTGCATGCTCCCTACCTCCTACTCCTACTGAGAATTAAAGAACCTGTGAAACAATTAGACTTTACTCAAATATTCAAGGAAACTGAAGGGAAGAGATTGTGGAAGCCATTCAGCAATTTGCTAGTAGCTCTATCAAGAGGATGGATTCATAGGACCAGATATTGGCTTGGAACCTTAGAAAAATTTCCACTCCTGGAAGGGAGATGATTTCACCAGCTCCCCTCTCCTGCTGAGGGGGCTCCCTTGTGCTCTTCAGGGAGGAGACTCCTGTCTATCATCGGCAGTATTTCGGGGGGGGGGGTATTTGGGGCTCCAGAGAGGAGGGGTCCCATATTTTTGGAAAACTTGATTAGCTGGGATTTTCCATAGGACCCAAATTTTGATCTTGTACTTTAGCTAGTTATCTAAATCTCTCTTTTTATTTTCTTTTTATGCTAGCTTAAATATCATGAAGACTATGAGAAGAAGATCAAAGGCAAGTGGAGTCAGACTCCTTGCTATGACGTTGCTGTTGCTAAAATGAACGCCGACAACTTTAGCATGGTAAATGAACCAAATGGATACCCAACCTGTGCTTTGATGGTCGCATTTTGTTTGCATTCTCAGACTGCATTTGTTTTCTTTCTGGTTAAGTTACAGTGGGTTTATTTTTGTTGTTTACAGAGGAAATACCAGGAAGACTGGGAGAATAAGAAAGACCAAATCTACTTTATGCAAACAGAAACCCCAGAATATGCGGTTAATAAACGGGCTGGGTTAACTGCAAGTAAGGTATGTTGAGAATGCTAGCTGTCTATTAAGACAGGTCTCAGGCTGGAAAGCATTAAGAATTTCCTGATCTGTATTGTATAAGGATGCCAACCTCCAGGTGGTTCCTGGGGATCCCTTGGAATTACAGCTCATCTCTAGACTACAGAGATCAGTTCCTTGTAGAATGGATACTTTGAAAGGTGAACTCTATGGCATTGTTGCCTATAGAGGTCTATGTCCTGCCCAAGTTCCACCCCAAATCTCCAGAAGTTTCCCAACCCTGCCCCCATTCCCCATTGGTGGCCAGGTTGGATCTGGAAACCCTAATATTGTAATAGGTGCCTCCTGTCAGTCCTGCTCCTGAAATGAAACAAAACTGAAATGCTACTTTAGGTAATGGTCAATATCTCTTTACTTCTCAATGGAATTTAGTTCCACAGGACATAGTAATGGCCATGGATTTAAAATGGAATTAGATAATCTATGGAGGATCTATCTAATGACATATGTGTGTAGCATAGCCAGGAGATCCTATGATTGTAAGATTGTCAGTCAAGAGATGTTTGGAGATGGTTTGCCATCGCCTGCCTCCATGTCATGATCCTAGCTTTCCTTGGAGGAGTCTCCCATCCAAATACTAAACAAGGCTGATCCTGCTTAGCTTCTGAGATGTGACAAAGTGTGGGCAGCTGCATTGCTGACTACTAAGCATAGTTATGAAAGAGAACCTTTACATTCAGGCAACAAACCTCTATATATCCGTGGTAGGAGGTGACACAAGGGGATGGCTTTGGCTTCTAGCCCCTGATTGCTGCTCCTCCAGGGCATCTGATTGGCAAAATAGTGACTAGCTGGATGGTCAGCTGCCCTGATCCAGCAGGCTTTGTCTTATGTTCGTATCTATTAGGATGGGCTCCTTTGCCCCAGGTTGCTGAGCACCAGGAAGTAGATAATTAGATCATCACAAGGCTTTTAGCATCACTGCAATTGTATACTGTTCAGATATGTGAACTTCTTTCACAGCGTGTGCACCTTAGTGACGGGGTAGTCAACCTGTGGTCCTCCAGATGTCCATGGACTACAATTCCCATGAGCCCCTGCCAGCATTTGCTGGCAGGGGCTCATGGGAATTGTAGTCCATGGACATCTGGAGGACCACAGGTTGACTACAACTGCCTTAGTGTATTTCTCAGATGCAGAAGTATAACTGCAGGAAAAGTTTTGTTTTGTTGTTACATTTTAAAATCAGCACCACATTGTTTTAATGTTCATAGGTACAACAAACATTATCTATTTATACCACATGAAATGATCACAAACAGCTGCTGCTATCAGGCAAAAAATTGCCAACCATTATCCATAAGTGGCAATAGGTTCCTTAAATGTTTCAGCGGAACTTTTTTTTTTCTAGTTGAAGAAACAGAAACTCCTAAGTGCCTCAAACGTGCTTTAATTAAATTAGAATATAAACGATCTGTGTGTGTTTTTTTTAAAGTCTGAATTCAGCTTGGAAGATAAATGCTGCCATAAAGACCTACCAGACAGCTGAGGCAATTAAAATGCACAAGTTTGGAAATGTGATTTTTTTTAATGACCTTTTGTTTCTATAGGTGAAATACAGAGAAGATTATGAAAAATCTAAAGCTTCTACTGATTATAATGTACTTCCAGCTACAGAGAACCCAGTGCTCAGGCATCTAAAAGCTGTTGGAAATCTTGTGAATGATGTAAGTGTTCTCCATGGAGGCTTTTGGCTAGATCCTATACACAGCTTTTACCAGTGCTGCAGTTTGAGTCAGCGTCACAGATGGACTTGCAGTGTTTTCCCTGTCCTGTTGATTTCATGCAAGCATTCAGCTCACAAATACCCCCGTGAAGCAACTAGGCATGGGCACAAGCCCTTCTCGCGCACTGAAATTCTTAATAAATGTTGGCCAGTTCGTACTTTGGGACATCAAGTTTGTGGCAGGTTAACCAGCACTAACGTTCCACGAATTTTCAAGCTGTTCGTGGAGGCTCATGCCAGTTCATGAGCGAATACATTTCCAGAAAGACTGTCTGAGCTCAGTACAATGTTTACAAAGCAACAACTTGGAAGGCATGTAGAAGAGTTTGGTCTCTAGATTGGACAGGATCCGTTCTATACACTCCGGAATCTGTGCCTGTCAAAATAACCATTTCGGAAGCTTCAGGAGTGTGTAGAATGGATCCTGTGCCATCCAGAGCCACAAAACTCACAAGGGAACACTGGGTGAAACTCCTATATTTGTCCTCCAGGAACGTAGCTGGTGTAGATGCCCATAATGCCCACTAGTACTTTTCCTGGTACCTGTCAAGCTTTTTGGAAAGTAGGAGTGGGCCTTACAAGGTAGGGCTGGTTTGGGGCTTCCCTCATGAAAATGAAAAGATCCCCCATGACTGCAATAGCAGCCGCAGCCACTGGAGGAGCACAAGGGCCGGTAAGCATCTTGTTTTGTGGTTCCATCCTCCCTTCAGATTTTTGTTCTTTTTATTCTCTTCCTCCCTTCCTTCCTCTAGGCTTTCCTTCTTTTCTCTTTTTCCTTTATACTTCTGTAATTCTTTTATAAATCAAGATGGTAAGCGTTGCATTTGGCTTTGCTTCCTGAGACAGCCATTTTTGTTTCATTTTGTCTCCTGCGTAAACCTTTTTGGTTTGGAGTTCGCCTTCTGTTGGAGCCATTTTGGAAAGATGCTCACTACGCCGTCTCAGAATTCCCAGGGTGCCCTCAGAGACAAAAAGAGACTCCTTATGTACATTTTTAACAAGACTACAAAGTATCGGGGAAGCATTTTACATCCATTTTCAGTTTAATCTCAATGTGTGATTGTCATATTTTGTGGGAGCAAAGCCTTTATGGCCAGTTGAGGGAGCAATTACACTTCTAAGTATAATGAAGTCTACATTTTTTTTCTTTCCCTGGCAGAGATTGTACAAAGAAGGCTATGAAAAAGCAAAAGGATCCAGCATTAACTACTGCGACACTCCAAAGTATCAAATTGACAGTGTTTTGAAAAATTTTGGGGATGTGAGTATTGTAGTGATGGCCTGTGTGTTGTGGTTCTGGCAGGATTCCCCGTTTGCTGGCTTGTTAGTAACACATGGCATCTCTTACAGGTTAAATACAAAGAGGCCTATCAGAACAATATCTTGGGCCGCTACATCGGCAGCTATGAGGACCCCTATCAAGCCCACTGCATGAAAGTGGCAGCCATGAAGAGCGATGTAAATACGAATCCTTTCCTGTTTAGTAAAGTGGCTCAGCTTGTTCACGGGGAGTTCGCAATAGTTATTGATCTCTTGTTCCTTCCTCAGAAAAACTACAAGGCAGACTACGAAGAAGACAAGGCAAAATGCTACTTCCCACAGACCATAACTCAAGAGTACGAAGCTCTGAAGAAGTTAGACCAGGTCAAAGATGTACGTATGAACACAACGGTTGTTGTGTTGAGCTATTTTTCTCCTTTTGTGCTGTTTGATCCTCCAGAGAGCCCTTTATCGTTTTCACGTATTATGTATTTCTGCTGCCTCATCTGAAACAAATAGGTAAGGTGGAACAACACACCTAAAATGTAGTGAAATATCAAAAATGGGATGGATCTTATGACTCTGCTTTGCTAAGTGCAGAGCCTATCTTGGAGGCCATGAACCTTCTGCTGGCTGTTCATCCAGAAGCCATCTCCTGAAGCTACTTTTCATCAAAAGACAACCACCAAGGACATCTTACACTTGCATGCAATGAGAAATTTGTTGCTGAATCCATAATACTCATGAATGCATATATGCGGCAAATTTCTCATTGCATGCAAGTGTAAGATGTCCTTGGTGGTTGTCTTTTGATGAAAAGTAGCTTCAGGAGATGGCTTTTTAAGACAAGAGGCAGTAGAGGCAGGCTCACAATTTTGGCGTTCCAGTTCAATGCCCTCCTTTCTTCTCCCCTTATAACAACAACAACAAATTATTTATATCCTGCCCCTTGTCACTTATAACCTGTCCATTCCCAAAGCCTCTGGGTGGGTAACAACATAAGTAATAATAAAATAACACAGTATTCATTACAGTCATAATATTAAAGGAGGTCCCAGATGGAAATTTACTGCTGAGGGATGGAAAAATCTCTGGGGTAAGACTTGAAAAACAGCCAGCAGCTTAAGCATTTAGTCTGATGGCTGATAGCTGATGATCTGCTCAAAATTAACAGATTATCAGGGGCTCCTGGAAGAGGAATATTCATAGGTGCCAAGTGAGGGCCCATGAAGAACTGTAGGGAGAGAATAAATGATTCGGATGGAAGTCTCCATTTCTGCTTAGGAGGCCTTTTGCATCAGCAGCCTAACTCTGAGATGAACTACAAGTTAAGGTGGCCACAGGTTCAGTTTAAGGCCAACCATGCCATTTTACAGAAGAATTTATCCATTTAAAAAATGCTGCAAATGCCCAGTCAAGATGAGGCCAATGGCGTGGGTGGGGTTGGGGAGATCTTGCTCCCCCTGCACCTTTTCAAGTACTGAAACAGGTGGTTCAGGGCTTGAAAAAGCATGCGGGAGGGGGACAAGTTCACCTTCTCCCCATGCTACAGAGCCAATCAGGATCAGACATTCATGGCATTTTTAAACCATCAAATTCTTCTGCAAAATTCTTGTGTGGTGTAGTTTGGCCCTCTCTAATGTACTTTCTGCCTGGGACTTTTGCCTCGTTTTCCTTCCTTGACTGCAACCATTCTTTTTTGCTTCCAGAGTATGTTGTGTTCATTCCAAGTATGATGCATGAGATTTTCAGGGCTCCCATTTAAGCCCCTCCCTACCTGTGGTCAAAGGGGCAAGGAGGTGTGGATGGTGACCTCAGCCAATCCAGGAAGCTGAACAGCGCCTGCAGAAATGGAGGAGAAGAGGGGAATGACAGGGCTTTGGAGGGTGGGGTGGTAGTGGTAAGGTTCTTGTTGCTTGTGCCCCAGGGTAACCAAGGAGAAGGGGCTGGGGTGGCAAAAGCAATGAGTGGCAGGGAGAATGATTATGGAAGGCAATTGTAAGCCCCACTGAGACTCCTTCAGGCAATGAACAGCAGGGTATACAAACCAACTCACCTTCCTCTTTACCACCATTTCACACTACAGATCACTCCACCTAATATCCAGTTCCAGCAATTATTCCTCTCCTTTTTTATTGCTTCCAGTGCTCAGCTGCCTTTAACGTCCTCTGACTCCTTGTGGGGCAAAGACCACGCTCCGGTTATTCTAAAGAGTGATATTATGAGATCCCTCTGACATCTAGTGGCTAGAATATCCTTAGCTACTTTTCTGATTTCTCTAATAAAGTCACACATACTAAGGCCCTAGAACAGGGGTAGTCAAACTGCAGCCCTCCAGATGTCCATGGACTACAATTCCCATGAGTCCCTGCCAGCAAATGCTGGCAGGGGCTCATGGGAATTGTAGTCCATGGACATCTGGAGGGCCGCAGTTTGACTACCGCTGCCCTGGAATATCTGGCAGCACAAATAATAATTAGCTTACACCAAGGCACCAAGGACTACCTCTCCCAAGGGCGGTGATGTGTTGCTATTGCGGGGCATGGAGCAGGTGGGGGGAGGTTATGGAACTGGATTATGCTGCCATTTTATTGTTGTTGTTTTTACTGTTTTGGGGATTTTATTGCAAACTGCCAGAGGCCGGCTGGGGGTCCAGGAGTGTTGGTTAATAAAAGCTAATATGAAATAAATAAATAAATAAAAATTAAATGATTATAAATCTATGCAGGTGATGGTGTCACTTACCACTTATCCATGGTTCTAATAGAACTGAAATGTCACACTGAGCCGAATAAAAGAAAATGCATTTAAACCTGATCTCGTAAGACTGATGCACACTGGAAATCTAAACTCATTTCTTCTTTTCCCCCTCCCTCTAGTATACGTACAAAAAGCATCCCGATCAGATCAAATTCACACCAGTGACCGATTCGCCTGTTCAGGTGCAAGCACAGATTAATTCCAAGCAGCTGAGCGACGTAAGTAGCTCAAACATCTGTTTTATGGAGCCTTTTGTGACAGACCGTTTGCAGAGGTGCTGTTGTAGTCTTGTCCTGTGACACCCTTGGAAGTGAGCCGGACCAGGCAAATGAATAGCTCAGTAATGAATTGTGAGACTGGTGTTGAGAAGCAAGCAGAATAGAATGATCTCTTGTGGACAGAAGCAGGAATTTTGAATAATGGATTCAATCTTCCCTGGATTCTTAGCTTTATTCTGTTTGCAGCTTTAATCCCATATTAGAAAGGTTTGCTGTACAGATTTGGTGGCAAGGGAAAGACTTTTTAATGGCAGCATTTACTGGGTTGGATCCAAAGAGTAATGCTTCACCCCCCCTCTTCTACACTTTCCTGCCTGCGCTCCAAAAACTTTCTCCTGTGAAAGTTCGTTAGAGGATCTATGTGTGAGAGAGCTACAGCTTGGGAGAGAAATCTGCAGCATTGGAAGTGTTTTCCATCCATGCGCGGGCTACTGTGCATCCAGGTCTCTGTGCTCTGCATTGACATTCCTGGTGGTTCCAGTACTTTGACCCTCCATGAGCTTCCAGCAGATTAAGCCCTGGGGAGAAGGTTGCCTGTAGTGCTAATGACTTCGTTGCTGATGGTTGTCCTTTTGTGAGGGAGGGGTTATGTAAGGATGCCATGTGTTTACTAGACATCTGGCATTCTGGTGCTAAGGAACAATGGTCCACATCTATAGGATATTCCTCCTCCCAATATTTTAGAATAATGAAGTTGCCTTATACTGAATCAGACCATTGGTGCATCAAGCTCGGTAATGACTATTCTGACTGGCAGTGGCTCTCCATGGTCTCTGGTGGATGTTTTTCACATCACCGGCTACCTGATCGTTTCAGCTGTGGACTGAACTGGGGACCTTCTGCGTGCCAAGCAGATGCTCTGCCGCTCACCCGCAGTGCTTCCTCAAACCACATCCTCTTCTCCTTATCTGGACATCTTTAGAGAAATGCAAAACATCCAAAGAGGGCAGCCTGACAAATCTGGGGAATATATGGGTAGATTAAGTAGTTGGATCCAGGCATGTTTTTTGTGCAATTTCATCCCCTCTGTACTAAAGCCCCAATCCTGCGTCGCTTTCGTTCCTGTAGGGTCACATAGTCCCTAGCATAGGCATTTAAGTGGTAAAAGGAGTCTTGACGTTTTTCCGTTTTCAGGAAAAGGTGGTTGGATCCAACCACAAACTAGTTAAGATTGCAGATCATTGACATTCAAATAAGCAATGCTATCCCACTAGTAAACTGTTTTTTTTTCCCCTTCCCCCCTTTTTTTGTAGGGGGGGAGCTACATCTTGGTATTTTTAATCAGAAACGCAATATGGTATGAAAGAAGCAGAGGACCATCTGTTGTCATTCTGGTCAGTCTCCAATGGGAACTTGCCAGTTCCAGAGATCTCCTATGGAGAGATATTTCTGGATACAGGCAGTATAGCTAAGGTGCCCTAAACTACAAGCAAACTAGAAAGTAACCAAAATGGTACACTAATGAGAAATTTCAGTTTGAGTACTTCACCTTGCCCTCTTACTCAGTTCCAAGACAGCAACCGTGTGAATTTGTCATTTGAGTCAAGTGTGAATGACTTGTGTGAATAATGTATATATTCTCTTTTTGGTTATGCTTTTTAGTTGAACTACAAAGCCAAGCATGAGAAAGAGAAGTTCAAGTGTTCTGTCCCACCAGATGCTCCATTTTTCATTCAGTCTCAAGTCAATGCGTATAACCTCAGCGATGTAAGTATAAACCTTCCAGGCTTACCGGACACTTCAGTGGCTAGAAAAAAGTAACAGGCAACTGGAGCATAAGTTCTAATTACATCCTAATTAATCAGATTGTACCCTCCTGTTGTGCTTCTAGGGACACTTTCCTCTGGTGCAGAGACTTCCTGTGATGCAGGAAGCACTTGCCTTGGCGGAAATCTCCTTATGCATTTTCAGCACTGTTCGCTGAATGAGTTGTAGGACCCAGTTTGCAGTGATTAATAGCAGTAATTCAGGTTACGTTTCATTGAATGCAGTGGGACTTCAGCAGAAAACTTAACAGAAAAGGGTTAAGAGGAAAGGGAGCCCAAGAAAAGGCAGGGGAAGAGCACGGAGGAGGGGGGAAAGGGCTGGCCAGAATGACTAAGAAACACATTTGATAGAAGGACTGTTGGCGAAGGCAAAAATCAGAGAGATGAGGGAAACATAACATAAGAAAAAAGCAGGCATTTGAGGGAAACCCATGTAGCAAAAGTTTAATGCTGGCTTGGTGTGGCAGGAAGTGTGGGGGGGAGGTGTCAACAGAGGACAGAGAACAGTGAGCCATGGGACTACTATTTGGACCACTGTGAGAAGAGGAAGAGGACTAGACAGACTGTGAGAAGACAACCTAATTATAGCTGAGAAAGATGAAATGGAGGGATGGTGATGACCTGAAACAGAGAGTATAGAACCAGATAAGTTAAAAAGTGGAAGGATAATGATAATTAAGGCTGAAGTAAACTAAAATGAGAAGGGATGCATACCGCTGCTTAAAAAAGATTAACTCAATTAAGTAATGGATAAAGTTGTTTTGTGGCAGAATTTATGATACCGGGAAACCAGCAGGTGACTTCCACCGAAAGAGACTGAATTCCCTTGGTTCTTATTCCTCAAGAAAATTGATAGCCAAGAATTGTTTATGATGAAAAATTTGAGAATGTCAACTGTGGATTCAAAGGGTCACATTATGTGCTTGGGAAGTATTTGATGGCTGAATTCCTAATAATTGCCCACTAAAAATTCACCTGATCTGATCAGGAAGGGACTCAGTGGTAGAACCAAATGGATGACTTTAGAAAACCCTTGGACATCCACTCCCAGTTTTCAACCCTGCACATTTCTTGTCAAAATCCAGTCACCAGTGCCTTCATTATGCGTAAATATGAATTTCACCCCCATGCCCGTGTAACCCTTCTGTGGTTTATGGTAATCTGTACCTTCGTTCTCTTCAAAATAATTTACGATGCCAAAATAGCTTCTGTCACATTCTGCAAGTTCCATATTTCCCACACCAGATCTAATAGAAATGAAATGGATAAAAAAAGAGTGATGTGAGATAAGCAGGTCAGGTTTTCTACCCTATTAGAGCCAGGTTGGTATAATGTTTAAGAGCGACACCCTCTAAACTAGAGACCCAGGTTTGACATTCCTCCTCTCCATGCAGCCAGCTGGGTGACCTTGGGCTCATTACAGCCCTGATAGAGCTGTTCTGACTGAGCAGTGATATCAGGGCTCTCTCAGCCTCCCAGGATGACTGTTGTGGGGAAAGGAAGGGAAGGTGATTGTAAGCCGCTTTGAGATTTCTTTGGGTAGTAAAAACCAGCTCTTCTTCCTTGCTCTGAGTGTGGATTGGAAAATCTATGTGATGGGTGGGGGGAAAGGATCCATGGACTGTTTGGGGGCTCTAGAAGGCCACTGTGATTTACGTTTGGCAGCCTTGGCATACAGAGTACTATGCAGCTATTAACTGAGTACTATGCAGCATCTTTGGTTCAAGTCCTACATATTTCTGTATACATTTATATGAGCTGAGTGCTTTGAAAACTAGGCTCTTGGAAATTTTGCAACGCACTGTGGTTTTAACTCCAGTTAGCATAAAAAGATGATCCGTGTTATTCAGTTTGCCTGATTGTTACTAATCTGCATGTGTTAATAGTTATCACTAAATACTTAGCAATAAACCAAATTTATTCCTTCCCTTTCTTGTCAGAACTGGTATAAATACGACTGGGAGCGATCCAAAGCGAAGAAGTTTGAAATCAAATTTGATGCCATTCCAATTCTTGCTGCTAAAGCCAACCGGAAAATTGCAAGCGATGTAAGTGTTGCATAGAAAAAAAACTAACTCACAGAGATCTAACAGTTTGGAAAATCCCTAGGATTAGGATAGGGAATAAACGGTTTTTTTTTTTTTTTTGAGACAGTAGATTTCCGGTGATTTAGTACACATTCCAGGGGATGACTTTAAACTATTTGACACTGTTCACAGAATTTAATTTCCCATCCACAGCCAGTTGGCAATATATGCAACTAAAATTTTGTCCATCTTCTGTTCTGGGACCAGAAGCTTTTGCTACCCTGGAAATACCCCCAACCCCCATCACTACTATTTTGTTTACTTCCATCCTTAGAAACCTTTCCTAGGCAACCCATCCTTAATAACCACACCAAATTTAATTTGCTTTATATCTGCTCCTTGTGGAACCTAGAACTGAGTTCCACCGACCCAGTGACAAACTGCCCTAAAAGCCATTAAATCTGCCTCTGTAGACTTACAACTAAGGCTTCTCCAACAAAAAAACTCCCTTGCAAGTGTACTGGTGTCCCACTAAATGCTATCACGGTGGTTTCACTGAGAATGATTCCTGTGGGTACTGCCAGATGCCTGGAGCTAACCTTCTGCACATGTTTAGGAATGGCTCTAAAATCACACATTTCTGACTGGAAGTTCTATCCAGATCAACCTCACGTTAGCAGCTAACAGAAGTGGCTTATCCTAGCAGCACATGCAACACATGTTTTGGGCCCCATGGTACTGCACAGTTAGGGGGCTTCCCACCGTGATTGTTAGGGAGTCTTCCCAGTTATACCACCTGTGGACCACAAGAATGGGGGAAAATGTTAATGCTCTGTTAGCAACTGAGCATGTAAACGCTTATGGAGCATAAGTGTGAAGGTGCTCTTGGAGATCGGTTCAAGAAATCTTTTCAACAAAGTGAAACTGTTAGTTGCTTCCAAAGTTCCAACTATCCCTGGGAGGGCCCCCCGGCCCCCCACTGTACTTGTGCAGCCCAAGTAACAGCATCAGTTGCACTCTGCTAAGCTCCCACAAATCCTTCAGCTGGCTCTGGTGCTACAGGCCCTGCAGATCCATAAACCTGCCCTGGCCAATAATCTCATCTTATGGTATATGCCAGCTCTATGGGCACTCTCGAAATATCATGTATTTTGGATCCAAAGGGCAGCTTTAGTTGCTAAGTGAAAAGTTCTACGGTGTAGGAAATCTCAAGGATCATGGGGTCAACGATATGCTAGATCTTTCTACAATAAAGAGAATAGCATTTAACAGGGGAGAAGCTAGGAAGTTCATCTCCGTTTGGCATGAATTCTGGTGCCTATTTGAATAGTGATGTCTCCTCCACATTATTCCCCAGTTAATTGAATCTGCAGTGTTACGCCTTACCTTCCTAATCTTCTTCTTCTCTCTCTCTCTCTCTTCTTCATCTCTGCTAATAAGCCACATTAGGGAAGAGGGAGGGATGGGTGGACTCTGTGGGGAAGGTTTGCTGTGTTAACTTTTTTGGCGGGAAAACAACAAAAAAGGTCATGTGACTGTGTGCAATGTAGAGCACTCAAGCTCTGGGGTGCCGAACAAGACTCTCATGTCTTCTCCCCGTGTAGGTGGAATACAAGAAAGCTTATGAACAAAGCAAAGGGAAACTAGTCGGAGCTTTGAGCATCCACGACGATCCCAAGATGTTGCATTCTCTGAAAGTGGCCAAGCAGCAGAGTGACGTAAGTATCCACATAGCACTCATTGGCTGTTGCTTGGGATGCTGGTACTGTACTGAATGCTGGCATGAATGCCCACTCCTTAATCTTAGCCTATCCACAAACCCTAAAACAAATCCCCCCAAAGAATAAATGATTAAAATTTAGAAAAGGAGATTAAGCAATCATAGTCCACGATTCTTGTTGGGTGCTCTCTTACCCAATTCCACTAAGAGAGAAGCATCTGCACAGAAGATATTTGTGTCCAGAGCTGGATGAACTTCCTATTGGGATTTTAACATGCAATGAGCACTCATTACTTATGTACACAGAATTCACCACCACAAGATATAGTAGTGGCTGTAGTCTTTAAATAATATTGGATAAATTCATGGTGGATTGTTCAATGCCTTTGGACATGGTTAGGTTGGACATCTTAGGTTCTGAGGCATCATAGCTACATGGAAACTCCATGTCCAAAGGCAGTATACTTTGGAATACTGGTCATGATGGAGGTAGACAGCTGGGAAAAGTTATTGCTTTCACGCTCAGCATGGGGACTTGCCAGATGCACCTGGCTGGGCTAGATCAGGGGTTCCCTAAGAGTTCCTCAGGGGTTCTGTGGCCTTTCCTGGAAGTTTGGGTAGCCAGTGACATCACTAGGCATCACTGGAGCCCACTTCCCCGGTTGCTTTACTGGTCCTACACAGAGCAGACCTAAAGCATCCACTTTCATTTTATCCTGTTGGCTCTTTCAGATGCTGGACACATCAGGAGGGAGTGTATGAGTGATGTCACATCTGGTGACCTGTTCCTTGAAGCCTGAAAAATATTTCGGGTTCATCCACAGTCAAAAGTTTCTATTCTGCTCCATTTGTGTAAACATTGAAAATGTCTGGACTGGTTGGACCTCTGGTCTGATGCAGCAACATCCTTCTTACCTTGCATACTTACCCGGCATATCGGAAACGTGTAGTTTTCAATCCATATTTTGCTGCTAAGCTCGATTTTCCTTCTTTATTTAACGTTTGCAGGCAAGCAATGGGATGATAAAGTTGGTAGAATGGTGACATTTTCTGGCAGTTTTTGATATTATCAGCTTACTTTTCCCCCCTCCTCCTTGGCAGCGATTATATAAAGAAGGCTACGAAAAAGGAAAAGGAATCAGCATTAACTATTGTGACACTCCGAAATATCAAGTCGACAGTGTTCTGAAAAACTTTGGCGACGTAAGTATTCTCATGACTCTGACAGCCCCTGTGCTGTGGCTCAGACAAGATTTCCCGTTTGTAGGTGGGTGAGTAACACTTGGCATCTCTTACAGGTTAAATACAAAGAGGCCTATCAGAACAATATCTTGGGCCGCTACATCGGCAGCTATGAGGACCCCTATCAAGCCCACTGCATGAAAGTGGCAGCCATGAAGAGCGATGTAAATACGAATCCTTTCCTTTTTAGTAAAGTGGCTCAGCTTGTTCACGGGGAGTTCGCAATGGTTATTGATCTCTTGTTCCTTCCTCAGAAAAACTACAAGGCAGACTACGAAGAAGACAAGGCAAAATGCTACTTCCCACAGACCATAACTCAAGAGTACGAAGCTCTGAAGAAGTTAGACCTGTGCAAAGATGTAAGTCTGTGGTTGGGGCTGTGTACTGCATATATAGTACATGCGTAATATATCTTTGCAGGGGATGGATAAGATTTTGAGTGGAAGAGTCTGCCAATTTTGTGGGAAGATAGCTGGAAGGGAAAGGAAGAAGGTGCACCATATCTACACACACTCTTTTTGTCTTCTCAAAACTGCAGCCCATTTGGGCTACCTTTGGTTGGAAGGAATCCCTCAGGGTTTCATTGTATGCATCAGTACTTAATGTTAAGTTTTTACCTGCAGTCTCAGCATTTTGGAAGGCGAACGGATGTATTTTTACAGGCTTCTCCTGCCACCCAGTGGCCATGATGATACTTAGCTTTTTTTTTTTTGTAAGCATAAATCCTATTCTTTTCAGGCATCCCAATGTAATCACGATATAAATAATACATGTGTGAAAGTGTGGCATGTTTATACCCGTAGATGTATGGGAAATCATCTGCCTTGCTCACTGTTTGCTACTTTTTGGGTATGTCACAATATATCTCCGAGTTTTAAGATGTGCAAACGACAGCACCGTGTCTTGGCTGGACCATTTATTATTGTGTTGGAATAAGTCTTTTTAAAGGTTACTGTATCTCAGTTTAGATGCTAGAAACTGAATCAACTTTCACCTACCCCCCCCTTTATTTCTTCTAGTATACGTACAAAAAGCATCCTGATCAGATCAAATTCACGCCAGTGACCGATTCGCTTGTTCAGGTGCAAGCACAGATTAATTCCAAGCAGCTGAGTGACGTAAGTAGCTCAAACACCTGTTTTATGGAGCCTTGTGCGGCAGACCGTTTTCAGAGGTGATGTTGTAGTCTTGTCCTGTGACACCCTTGGAAGGGAGCTGGTCCAGGCAAAATGAGCCACTTAGATATGAATACAAGACAACCACTTAGTGGGGATAAGCAAAGTCTTTCAAGACGGTTTCCTATGGATAGAAGCCAGGAATCAGTGGTTAATTTAGTAGAATGGAGTGGAAGCAGTGGTTAATTTATTAGAATGGGGTGATTGGGAGGTGTAGTCCCACAGTAATCTGGTGACCACCAAGTCACACTGTTGACATTCTACCCGAGCAGATACTGGGATGGTTCTACAACAGCCTTTCTCAATTTCTTTACTGTTGACAAACCCCTGTAACATTCTTCAGGCTTTGAGAAACTCCAGAAACGGTGCAGCCATGCAGAATACAGTTGGGGAGTATAGCTGAGTACATGCACACCCAGGGCCCCTCTCTTCCCCACCCCCCGAGGGCCCATCATTGGCCATTTGGGGAGGGGAGGCAGATCAACATGACCATATATGGTCAGATCACCCGATAAACGTTTAACAAATTTTAAAAATATATATAAAAATTAATTAACTCCCACTCATTCAGGAAACCTTTACAGGGCCATCAAGAAACCCCAGGTTTTCATGAAACCCTGGTTGAGAAAGCCTGGTCTAGAAAATCTCGAAAGGAGCTCTGGATTCAGAACAGAGCTCTTCAACCCCTGCTGTTTTCTGTGGTCTCTTGCCCACTTTAAAAGTTGAGGATTGAAAGGAGCTTTGGGAATAGCATGGATGAAGCATGGGGAAGGGGCTACAGTGCGATGGGGAAACTTGTAGAAATTGCATAGCTCCTTTAAAGGAAGTGGAAGGGAAGGCGGTGTGATAATGTTTGATCCTGTCAGATCTCAGAAGCTAAACAGGGTCTGTGCTTTGAAGGGAGACCTCCAAGGAAGACTCTGTAGAACAAGGCCAGGGCAAACCACCTCTATTGCTCACTTGCCTCGAAAGCCCTTTGCTGGAGTTGCCATGAGTCAGCTGTGACTTTGTCAGCACTTTACACACTTAAAGAGAGCGTAAGGGCCTCTGTTCCGCTGTTGAACACTGCCATTCAGAGTATCAATCCTTGCTGCAAATTTGGCTCAGATTAAATCCAGGAGCTAAGGTTGCACTCGGTGGTGTCATCTCAATTGGTTGCTCATAATTGGAATTCTTCTCTATTGGGTAATGATGCAATGCCTGTTTTGGGGAGTTTGCATTCTGATTTCTAAGGTAAACTCAGACATCTTTAAAGTTTCAATAACTTTGAAATGAAAAATAGCTGGGGAACAGGCATGATATTCACAGCACAATGCTGACATTGCTTTGGAGGAATATAGCCATGCAGATTCAGGATTTGCAGATAATTAAAAGCTAAAAGTCGTTTGGTACTTCTTGATAACTTTAATCTGGTGCAAAAGAAAACGACTGTGGGTTTTGTCCAGTGCAAGAAAAGAGCCTTTCTTTCACAGAAGGTGTGAATAGATCCGTTTCCACAGAACTTTGCATGCTGGGCAGGTAGAGTCAAACTGAAAGCACACAAGAGAAATCAAAACAGTATGCTGTTGAGAAATTATAGACTATTCACTCTGCCCTCTGATTCAGTTCTGAGATAAACCAGCTTTTTAAAATAAGGTATTTCAAAAGGTGAATGGTTTGCGTGAATATTATTTGGTTATACTTTTCAGCTGAACTACAAAGCCAAACATGAAAGTGAGAAGTTCAAATGTTCCATCCCACCAGACGCTCCGCTGTTCCTTCAGTCCCGAGTCAACGCATATAACCTCAGCGATGTAAGTACGAACCTTACTTGAGTTCAGGACATTTTTGTAGCAAGGAAGTGGCGACTGAATTCTACAGATTAAAGCACAAGAAACTTTATGAACAAGAGGCAACCCAAAACCAAAATATAATTATTACGATAGCATATTCCCACCAATCTTTTGGCAATTGTTCTATTGCAGGGGTAGTCAAACTGCGCCCCTCCAGATGTCCATGGACTACAATTCCCAGAAGCCCCTGCCAGGGGCTTCTGGGAATTGTAGTCCATGGACATCTGGAGGGGCGCAGTTTGACTACCCCTATTCTATTGTGTTATTAGGTTGTGCCTCCATTTTGAAAGACATTTATGACAATAAGTATATGCCCTTTACTGACTAGGCCTACTGCTCCCTGAAGATATGTATCCCTGTCCAACTTACCTCTCTCAGAGACAAGATCTCAATTTTTCTTTCCCTGGCTGAGCAGCCCTAGTAATGTGTTTTGTTCTTTCCTGAAGAACTCTGGCTCTCTCACCCTGTCAAGGTTTTGGCTGTTTGCTCAACTTATGGATCTGAGGGAAGAACCGGGAGCTCCTATTAATTTTAATAGCTCTCAAGACATTTTAATATTCCAAATTGATAAAATATTTTATTTACTATAAAGGTGAAAGGTGAGGTAAAATCAGAGGTTGAAATGTCTAAAGTAAAACCAGTACATGCACAGACTTCAGTTCTTATATTTCAGGCTAATAAGAGTTCCTTAAGCTATTCAGAGTTACTTAAAATCTTTGTTAGAGGCTTCAGTTCCAGTGTTTCCTCAAAAACTTCAGTACACTTTCTTTGAGTATCCTGTGACTCCTTTCCAGCCTTCTGGAAACCAAGTCTAAGACTTAAGAACCACACCAGACCAGGGGGCTCTGCTCTCTTCAGAGCTAACTCCCAGTTTGACTGGGTAGGCAATTCTCTCACTTAGAAGATCTATCCCCTTTCCTTTGCCCAAATGGAAGTCTCAGTCTAACTACCCACTGGTCCTTGCAAACTGTTCCCAGTTCTCCTGTCTGTGTTAAACTGCTCCTAGTCAGGGCTGAATTCCAAAACCATCAGTACTCGATTCTTCTCAGCTAGGACTGAAATTAGGCTTAATTCGCTTCAGCATTCAGTTCAGAAGTCTTTCTCTGTTCAGTTGATGCTAGCTAATCAGATCTCTTGGAACAGCCTGTCATTCAAGGCTCTCTGGCTCTGTGAAGAATAAATCTTTTACAACCCTTTATCTGCTTACACAGCACTCTGAGCTTTTAAAAAGTATGGTCTGGGGAGGGCATTATATAAATATAATAAATAAATAAATAAATAAAATTAGTCAAAGTTCTACTTTTTCAGTTGTTGAACAATGTTAGCAATTCATTTATAACAAATTAATGCATTAATGATTTGGCACACATTCCTAATGTAATTTGTTTCTTTTCTGTATTGACAGAATTGGTATAAATACGACTGGGAACAATCAAAAGCGAAGAAGTTTGAAATTAAGGTTGATGCCATTCCAGTCATTGCTGCCAAAGCCAACCGAAAAATTGCAAGTGATGTAAGTGTGGCTTAGGAATGAATGTAATTGTTTGTAACTGAAAGTCACAGAATACTGGGGGGAAAATGCTCATGTCTTAATTCCCATGTAGGTGGAGTACAAAAAAGGTTATGAACAGAGCAAAGGGAAGCTAATTGGAGCTTTGAGCATCCATGACGATCCCAAGATGTTACATTCTCGGAAAATGGCCAAACAACAGAGCGATGTAAGTTCCAAAATAGTATTCTATTGTGAAAATGGGTACTGTGCTAAATGCCTGCATATTCACTTCTGCAGAAAACCTTTTCATTCCATCTCAGAAACAATGAAAATCAAGAACAAAATAAAGCATATGAATGTATTTTTAAGAAATCATAATCTGTGATTTATTATCCCAGCACTGATTTTATCATTAGAAGACAGAGAACATGAATGAATGAATGAATGAATGAATGAATGAAATACCCTGACTCCATGCATTCACTCATTTACTTAAAAGTGAAACAGTCAAAGCATTTCTAAAAGCAAGAATCCACGCATTTGGAGCAGCTAAACGTGCATGATGCTTATTCAAATAACCTGCCGTTTGTGAAATTTCCAGGTTGATTAAGAAAAACTTTTGACTATTGAAATTAATGGATTCATTCTTTTACAGCGTGAATACAAAAAAGGTTATGAAGAGTCAAAGACCAAGTACACGGCCCCTCTGGACATGATCCCAGTTGTGCAAGCAAAGAAGACACAGGCTATCGTCAGCAATGCAGACTACAAGCATCTAATTCACAACTACTCCTATCCTCCTGACAGTGTTAATGTGGAACTTGCCAAGAAGTCTTATGCCATCCAAAGCGACGTATGTGCTCTTGCTTTCTTTGTGCACTTAGGATTATTCTACAAAAGTTGGGGTTGTGCAGGTGTAGAACGATGCCATATTTCCAATTGAAATTTTGGGAGCTGTTAAAATCAGCAGTAAGCCATGGAAACTGGGGCAGAAAGGAGAAGAGGGAGACACCATGTTCACATATGGTGCTTGGATTATGAATGGATCAAACCCTTATATATCCTTATGTTTAATTCAGTCAGAACAAAATAATGGGTACAGTTAGATGGGGCCAAGTGATGAATTAACCACCTAGAAGCAGGAGTGAACAACTGCTAACTTTTCTTCCTCTTATATTTTGATAGACTTTCGGCATCCTTTTAATGTCATGACCTCAGTGTTGGTTATTCTGAGCTTTGTACTGACTAGGCCAACCTTCTCGGTCCATAACATAGCTTTTATAAGTCACACACATTTTTTCTGAATGACTCCTAATTCTCTGAGGCTATTTAAATTGTTGTTGTTGTTAGTTGCTAAGTCATGTCCGACCCATTGCGACCCCATGGACAATGATCATCCAGGCCTTCCTGTCCTCTACCATTCCCCAAAGTCCATTTAAGTTCACAGGCTATTTAAATAGGAATATATATATTACCTCTGTATCTTTGAAATGCCATTGGCTTAACAAAGCCAAAGCCACATAACAAAGATTCTCCATGTTGCTTTCATGCCTGCTCTGAAAGCAAAAGTGTACAAGGAGGCGATGTCCAAATGTGACAGTGGAGCTTCTACACATGTGACTTTCCTTTGTCGTACCTCCATTTTTTCCCCTTCCACACATACCTCACAGTGATTCTGCACTGGCATTTGGGTCCATTGTCATCATTCGCGTCCATTGTAACTTGCTTTCTTTGCCTCTTCATGCATGCACTTAGACCATTATAAAAACTCCATTAAAACTGGAATGAAAACATATAAGTTGCAGTAAGTCATTGTAGCACTAGAACATTACAGATTTTTTTAAAGAAAAAAAGCTTTTGGAAAGCCCTCTAGAAAAAAAAGTTGGGAAAATAATTCACACAACGTGTTGAGATCAGGAAAATGGCACCAATATGGGTAGACTTTTTGCTGGGCAGGAAAATGCCCAGGTAGCCCATTTCTTCCAGATAGCAAGCTAATGCACTCAAATGGCCATGTTTCCAAAAGTAAAGCAGACTTGGGAAAGAGCGTATTGAGGGTGGGAAATCCTAGAAGTAGGAGGACCGCACTGTGAAAGCTCCCCTGTCAAAAACACCCAGTCCAGTTTGGAAGCCAGGCTTGGAAAAACATTCATGTGGAAGTTTAAAAACATTCATTCATTTGAATTGCTTCATTGTCTTTCAATAGTGATATAGACTTTGGAACTTATTCTGCGTATATTTAGGTCCCAAAATAATTTTATGTCCAGGTATGTTTTTTTGTTGTGTTTTTCTTTTTGTTCTGCTGATTCTTTTTGGATTGGGAAATATAGAAACGTTCCAGTCCCATAAATGGCATGATTAGAATACTTTCTCATGTTAATTCTTAGTTGCCTGACTTTAAAGTTCTTGCATTTAATCACTTGCTGTTGCCCGTTTGTAACAGACTGCATTATAACCTGACATTTATTTCACACAATACAGCACAGCAGCTTCTGTTCAAACGTTATTTCCAAAGAATTTCCCTTGCATTTTGGATAGTTCATAAGAGTGTCATTTAATGCAATTTTGCATTGTGATTTTTATTGCCTTTTCCAGAATGAATATAAAGCTGACTATAACAGTTGGATGAAAGGCTGTGGCTGGGTGCCATTTGGGTCCCTGGAAGTAGAAAAAGCAAAAAGAGCTTCAGATATTATCAGTGAGGTAAGATACATTTGATTGTTTTAACCAAAATATTGATTTACCTATCACATTTCTGTGCTGCCCTTCCCCAATCATCCTTCTAGGTCAAGTTTTCTCAATAGCAAAAAAAAATGTTTTTATTTACTACATTTATATACTGCCCTTCCCTAAGGCTCAGGACGGCTCATGTGAAATGTAAACAAAAACTAATACACTGAACTCCATGACTATATCGAATAAAGGTAACAGTAATAATAATAGCAATACACAGGGAAAATAACATTCTAACAGTAAACAATCTAACAGACCCATGGATGGTCAGCATATGGGTTCTAGGGAGGCAGGTCTGGGGGCCCACTTGACGTTGTTTAGCTTCAGTCGACCTCAGCCAAATGCCTGGCAGAAGAGCTCCCTTTTGCAGGCCCTGCAGAACGGTTATATCTAAAATAGGCAGCCACAAAGTCCAATAGAAAACGACCTCCTTATTTAAGGAAAACGAAAAGAAGGCCTATAAGACAAACACCAAAGTGACCTTATCTGGGAGGGAAGTCCACACTCTAGGTGTGATGGCAGAAGAAGCCCTTTCATGGCTTTTGTTAAACCAAGCTTTCATTAAAGCTAGTTCCTGCAGGCTGAAAAGGATGGAAGTGGTCCTTTATTCATTTATTAGATTTTTAGCTTCTGCTCACCCAAAGGGTCCCGTGGCAACTTACAAAATCAAAACGGTAAAAACAGCACAAAACAAATAACAAATCTAAAATATTATCATTAAAATATTAAACTATTAAAATACATAGCTACCAAGAGACCATTAATAAAAACAGCCCAAACATGTGATAACCCTCCAATGCTCAACCTAAATAATTCAGACTTGCATGCCCTGTGGCACTGGTGTCATCTGGGAGTGCATTCCAGAGGGTAGAGTCCACAACTTAGAAGGTCCTTCCCCTGGTGACAGCTAACCAAGCCATCCTGGGGCCAGGCACCTGCAAGAGGCCCCTAGAGCAGGGGTAGTCAACCTGTGGCCCTCCAGATGTCCATGGACTACAATTCCCATGAGCCCCTGCCAGGGGCTCATGGGAATTGTAGTCCATGAACATCTGGAGGACCACAGGTTGACTACCCCTGCCCTAGAGGATGACCAAAAGGTATGCAGGGGGTGGTAATGGGAGAGGCACTCCTGTAGCTATGAGGGTCCCAGAGGGCTTTAAATGTTAGCACCAACATCTTGAATTTGATTTGGAGACTAATTGGCAATGACTGCAGCTGCTCCAGAATTGGAGTAATATAAGCTGACCTTGAGGTCCCAGTCAGCAACCAGGCAGTTGCAGTCTGGACCACTGGCAGCTTCCAAAGCATTTGCAAGGATAGCCCTAATAGAACAAATTGGAATGACCATTACATGGATCAATGTGGCAGGATCCGACCCAGACAAATAAGGAGCCAGTTGAAGGGCCTGGCATAGGTGGAAGAAGCTGTGCTCCCATGGGCACTTGTTTACGCAGTGATAGTACAGAGTCCAACTGCACCCCAAGGCTCTTTACAGAGTCTACAGCTTGTCAGCTCAGTACTAGCCGATCTCAGGAGTGACCTTCCTGCTAGCATCTCAGTCTCTCCCAGTCATATGACCTCCATCTTGGATGGATTCAACTTCCTTCTATTCATGAAATATTTTGCACTTGTTAACTAGTTTTATCTGGCCAAAGTGATGCACTGAATAAACTGAACTGGATTCAACTTCAGCAAGCTCCTGCTTAACCACTGGACTACTGCATCCCAGCACTGGGATAGTGCCATGAGTCCTGCTGCCTTATTCAGCAGGAGGAAGAACTGAATATCATCACCATATTGATTGCACCGAGCTCCAAACCACCTGATAATCTTGACAACAGGGTGCATACATATGTTAAATTACATCAAAGGGAGGATCGAACCCTATGGGACTCCACAATTCAGGTCTCCTTGGGAAGACATCTCCTCCCTGATTGCAACCCTCTGCATTTCTCTGGATGAATTAGGAGAACCAACTAAGGGCTTTGCCCATTACCCCCAGGGAGGCCCATGGGTTGATCAGGACCAAATGGTCAGTTGTATCAAAGCCTTCTGATAGATCCAGCAGGATCAACAGTGTTGGCATGGCTTTATCCAGATGTAAATGGAGATCATCAACTAAAACAACTGGTGCTGTCTTGGTCCCAAAGTGAGGCATTAAGTTCTATTGAAAAGGTATTCTGTGCCCCTACCATTTAGAGCTTTAAAGGTCAAAGCCAGAAATGGGATCAGACTAATTTACCTTGATCCAACTGTACATAGAAAGAGAGTTCTGTTCACCTGTACATACATCTCTAGCTAACTGGAAGATCATATGAACATGAAGCACACAGTTACCCACTTCTGTGTACCAGCTGACCTCAGTTGGTAGACAGGTAATGCACAGGTAACATTTTTTAAAAAACTGAAATCCTAATAATTGTTTTAGGTAGGAGAAGAGGAAGAGGATCTGATCCCTAATTTTTCCCTATAACATTATTTTATGTACCCATCAAAATATGGTAGAAATTAGTTAGAAAAATGCAATTATCGTTCAAGGAGGTGTAACAGTTCCCTTTTAATCATTTTGAACAGAGGAAATACCGTCAGCATCCGGACACTCTTAAGTTTACATCAATTGAAGATGAGCCTGTTATAGTACAGGCTAAAATCAACCAGGCCCAGAGGAGCGATGTAAGTATTGGTTCTCATTGTGTTTCTCTGTGTGTTGGCTACTTGAAGTCAAAAATTGATTATTTGACCACTAAGAATTTGGGGCAAATCATATTCTCATCTTTCTAAGGAGCAGGACGGTCAGCCTTGCAGTGGAATAATTGTCTGTTTGGTGTTTTGCTGTTCTGAAGACAGACTAGCAAATAGAGGAGTTAGGTTCAAATTAATTGAGAGAATATAAGTTCACTTATAGATGAACTTGAGCAGTTTAAGTTTGAATGCAATAGAGCAAAATAAAAATAACCCAACTATTATAACCTAACGCAGTGGTCTCCAACCCCTGGTCCGGGGACCGGGACCGGTCCGTAGATCAGTCAGTACTGGGCCGCAGCTCCTCCTCGTCCTCTTCCCTAGCTGCTGCCTCAGGGGCTGCCCTGCCACTCTGCACTTTGGTGCTCCCTGGCAGCCCCTGACTACCCCCCCTCAGTAAAATTGCACTTTGGTGCTCCCTGGCAGCTGCCATAGCTGGGGCTCTCCCTCGATGTGGCACTGTGCAGCTACTGCTGGCAGCTCTCCCCAGTGGGCGGCGGGAAGTCAGGGGCACCGGTGGGAAAGCAAGTGGAGCAGGGGCTCAGGCGGCGACAACATCCCTCGGCAAAAGACTACCCCCCCCGGGCCTCAGTAAAATTGTCAAGCGTTGACCGGTCCCTGGTGATAAAAAGGTTGGGGACCACTGACCTAACGTACCCAAGGCACTGAAGGGTATGGGTATGTGAGACCAAAAACAATTCAATGTATTTTGAATCACAAGGCGCTACTAGGCATCCATTTCTCTAGAGCTGGGGTAGTCAACATGTGGCCCTCCAGATGTTCATGGACTACAATTCCCATGAGCCCCTGCTGGCAGGGGCTCGTGGAAATTGTAGTCCATGAACATCTGGAGGGCCACAGGTTGACTATCCGCACTCCAGAGGTAAAAGTATAAATATGTAAACAAAGCAGAAGATGCTGGTAAAA
Organism: Paroedura picta; assembly: GCF_049243985.1. Classification (NCBI taxonomy): domain Eukaryota; kingdom Metazoa; phylum Chordata; class Lepidosauria; order Squamata; family Gekkonidae; genus Paroedura; species Paroedura picta. Next base: position 47,939,886 of record NC_135370.1, read on the forward strand.
GTGCTATCTGTCGTAATGGGGAGCTGGAAAAAAACATTTCAGGGTTATCCTCATTGTTTCTAGGCATGCCAATTTGCATGCCAATTCAGAATCCTTTTGGTCTTCTGAATTGTCTGTAACAGTTTGCAGATATTATGGGGACTCCAATTAGCCAGCTTTAAAACACTGGCTGTGCATCTGACATGCCCACACTGATGAATGATAACATCTATTAGTTTTTAAGGGGCATTGTCACCAGACTTCTGTCAATTTGTTCTGTGGGTCCAAGCAATAGCAAGAAAGATGTGGATCTCAGGGCTCTGGTAACAACTGGGTCTGGCAGAAGATCATTGGTAGGCCCTCATAGTTACATATTTTTGTACGATGGGTCCAGAATGCACATACTTTGTGGCATGCTGCTCTGTAGGACACCTTATTTTTTAAGCATTCCAAACTATGTAGATGGTGAATGTAAAAGCATTTTTCTCCATCTGTTTTTATTACAGGTCCTTTATAAAGCCAAAAATGAAGACATAATTCACAAATATAACCTCCCAGCAGACGCACCTCAGTTTATCCAGGCAAAGGTTAATTCCTACAACATGAGTGATGTAAGCTTGCTTTTTAGTATTGTTTTTATGCAATACAATGTTTAATATGGACTATTAGCCAGATACATAAATCTAAAAACACATTGTCTTCTAGACCTACTACAAACTGGGGCTGGAAGAACTGAAAACAAAAGGATATGATTTGAGAAATGATGCTATTCCCATCAAAGCTGCCAAGGCTGCTAGACACGCTGCTAGTGATGTAAGTATTCCAGTTGGTAGTTTTGGGGTTGAATCCTTCTCATGCAAGAGACAGGAGGGAGAACCGCATCTGTTTGCCTCCTCACTGCAGCTCCGTCCTGTGTGGGTTTTTAAAAATCTTCAATCCCTTACATAGTCTTTGGCATGTCAAAAACAGCCCCAGTCCTCCCTTCTGGTAGGATTCAAACCATTTTCAATGCAAAAAACCTATCATAGGATATTTCAGTAAACTGAAAGCAGGCTATCATGTACCGAATTAAAGGCCTATTGGTACTAATTTTAAAATTTAATTTAATTGGATTTATTTTACAGCATTGCTGAATAATATTCATGGTGGTCCGTAATCGATCTGTCTACAGTTCTCCCAAACCTTTGAAGTCTATTGATATAAATGGAGTAAAGTACATGATTAATTCTCCCATTTGTGTTTCTAGAACTTGAAAATGCTCAAGTTTGATTAGATTCTGCCATTTGGATGGGCCACTTTGTTACAATGTTCTATCATTCTGTAACTTGTACTATTAGACATTTATATATTGGCTGCTTAATATTAAACAGAAACATTTTGTTTGACAAGACAAATGGAGGGATGCACAGATTAATTCATCTGAATTGACTCTTTGTCTGAAGATAGTTTATTGATTTATATTTATATGCTTATTATTTTAATTTCATTTCTTATATTTAATTTATATATTGCTGACTTTATAGTTATAATATGTTTGAGCATGTAAACATGTTATGCATGAATTATGTGAATAAGGCCACAAACAAATTAATGCAACATGGGATGCTGTACAATATAAAACATAAAAAAAACAGTTCTGCCCATAGACTTACAGTTTTCATACGAAAGAGGTGAGGAACGACAAGACAGACACACTGGGCTAAAATATTAGCAATACTCAGAAAAAACCATTAAAATACTCCACAAAACCTTAAGACTTATTCAATCATGATTTTAAAAATGTTTTTCATAATACTGAGCTGCAATCAAAAGTTGTTTTCTTTGGGTGTAACACATTTGGTGTCAGAACAGAACTGTCCAACAACTGAGCTCCCCAAAGTGCCTCTTCTGACAAAGGAGAACAGAGAAGAGGATGAACAATGGATCTGCAGTAGCAGGGAATAATTGGCAAGAACTACCCCTACTTCCTTGTGCAGAAAATGACCTTATAATTGTATAAAATTGTTAGGGAGGATAATTGTCATGGGTATCATAAGCAGCTCTACTGTGGAAGTTACTGCATTCACCAAGTCACGGGTTTTATAAAGAGTGGAATTATTCATGCAGTGGCCAAAAGCACATCCAGATCTCTACATGCAGTTGGTTTTGGGACTCGTAAGATAGGAAAATGGCACTAGTGTGCTAAAACTCAGTGTAGGCAGAGGGCTGTACAAGCCATCAGTGGTATGTGTCCAGTATGCAATTCCTCTGACATAGCAGCATTTCTGGTCATGGAAGAGGGCCTAGGAAGCATGTTGCCCCCTGTACTGTTCCTGAAGCGTCTCTGAATCCCAGGAACAAAACTGTGAGGAAATCAATAGGCTTCAGCAAGAGGGGAACTGGGAAAGTCCTGTTCTGTGAAGACTGCAGATGGTTGGATACCTGCCAGCCATCACACAATAAACTCTGTTTATGATGCAGCAGCCGTCTTATATTCAAAATGGCTCCCATGCTGGAGCTAGTCATGAAAATATCTTGCATGACATTGATATTGGGCCTTCCCACTTAAAGAGTAGTCCTTATATATCACAAAAAACATCTTCTGCTCTTTACCATGAAAACTTATTTTTATTTTGTTATCTGACAGTTCCAGTACAAAAAAGACTATGAAAGTGCCAAGGGTAAGCTGATTGGATTCCAGAGCCTCCAAGACGACCCCAAACTGGTCCATTATATGAACGTAGCCAAGATGCAGTCAGAGCGGGAGTACAGGAAGGGGTACGAGCAAAGCAAAACCAAGTACAATACTCCACTGGACATGGTCAATGTTGTAAATGCCAAGAAGGCCCAAGAAATTGCCAGCAACACCAATTACAAGCACCTGCTGCACCATTACACTTTCTTGCCTGATGCAATGAGCCTGGAACTGTCCAAAAACATGATGCAAATACAGAGTGACGTAAGTGTGTTTCACTCGAGGCATGTCTCAACGAATGAACGGGCACAAGGAAATAAGGGAAGGTTATCGGCTCACCTGCTTATCGTTTTCTTCCTTCCTTTTTATCACCCAGAATCTCTACAAGTCAGATTTCAACAGCTGGATGAAAGGCATCGGGTGGATTCCCATTGGGTCACTGGATGTAGAGAAAGCTAGAAAAGCCGGAGAGGCTATGAATGAAAAAAATTACCGCCAGCACCCGGACACGATCAAATTTACCAGTGTGGTAGACTCACCTGTCATGGTCCAGGCTAAGCAGAATGCACTTCAACTTAGCGATGTGAGTAGCCTGGGAGGAATTATACAATATCTACTAAGAAATGGGACGTTGCATATTTATGCAAACACCTGGAGTGTATTTGGGTTTATGGTTTTTGTGCTATATACTTACATCAATCCACGCCAGACTCTCAGTGTGAAGAATAGCTTCACTCAGCTTCCCTGAGGATGAGACCACCACTATAAATACGTGACAATGAAGACTGGGGTCTTCTTGGTGGTGACACTGTCCCGTTCCAACTTTCGGTCCCAAGAGGCTTGTTTGCCATTTCAGTTTTAGAAGGATGGCAAAACCCTTCAGAAGGACCTTCTCCTTCCTGAAGCAAAACAAAATTTGACAAAGCTAGCAGCATTTCCAAGGAGGCTTGAAATGTCCCTAATAACAGCATTAGTCAGCCTTTAGACCAGGGATAGTCAACCCGTGGTCCTCCAGATGTCCATGGACTACAATTCCCATGAGCCCCTGCCAGCATTTGCTTGCAGGGGCTCATGGGAATTGTAGTCCATGGACATCTGGAGGACCACAGGTTGACTACCCCTGCTTTAGACCACTTCTGTAAGAATCAGAACTGCTGAATGTAATGAATATGAATTTGATACCTTCTTCAGATGAGAATGATGCTGACTTCTAAGTAGCAAGAGTTAAGGTTATTCTCGTCATTTCACATGTTGATATGTTTCCATGGTGGCTAAAGTATACTTTTGAAAACAGGCTTGTTCTCCAGTGGGATCTTTGTGGCTTTCTTTCAGACAGGAAGGCAAGTTAATATTCTGCAACCCTTAGCAGACTTACACCCTTCTAAGTTCATTGAAGTCATGCCTGTTACCTTGGAAGAAAGTCCCACTGTGTCTAATGGAAATTATGTACAAAGAACTGCAGCCAAAAGCCAGTGGACTAGCACATAATGTTCTATGGAGTGTTCCACTTGGACACACAGGCATTTATCATTATCCTGTTCCTTTCTTTCACAGAGACTATACAAATCTTCTGGAGAGGAGGTCAAGCATAAGTACAACTTGCCTGCTGATGCCCCTCAGTTCATTCAGGCTAAATACAATGCAGCTAATATCAGTGATGTGAGTGGTCATTTTAAAAACTCCTGTTCATTCACAGAGTGGTAAATACAGATTGTTAGAAGGAAGATCCCATAACCTCTCTTATTCTTGTCTTTTTGTTGGGAAGTTTGGACATTTAATTCATTTCATTTGTACTTCTTCATTTTGGTTTACAAACTGAGAATTATTATTATTATTATTATTATTATTATTATTATTATTATTATACTTATATCCCTCCACCCACGGCAGGCCATCTCATGGCAGGTTACATAATAAGCCCACGTAAAATACAATCTGTATTTAAAACCCATTAAAACCAACATCCCTACAGTGTGCAATTCATGCCGGGAACCAGTAATGGACACCCTCTCTCCCAACCGGTATGGCTACTCAAGGTGCCAGGAGGATACGTAAGCCAACTACCATCAGCCGATGATCTATGAATGTAGTGGCAGTGTCTCCCTATGATTATGTTAAATAGAGAACAGCACTTATATGTACTGCAGGGACAGTTCTGAAAAATAATAATAATAAGAAGAAATCAGAATCACATAGAGCTGGAAGATACCATAAAGAACCATCCAGTCCAGCCCCCCACCTTCTCAGGGACTTAAAAACCACACACTCCTGATAGCTGCTCATCCAGTCTCCTCCTAAAACCTTCCGGTGGAGGCTCCACTACCTTCTGAGGAATCATAACCTGCCTTTCTGAACCCTAAAGCAGGGGTAGTCAACCTGTGGTCCTCCAGATGTTCATGGACTGAAATTCCCAAGAGCCCCTGCCAGCAAATGCTGGCAGGGGCTCATGGGAATTATAGTCAATGAACATCTGGAGGACCACAGGTTGACTACCCCTGCCCTAAAGACTCTCTGGGTGGCTTACAATCGCCTTCCCTTCCTCTCCCCGCAACAGACCCCCTGTGAGACAGGTGGGGCTGAGAAGGTTCTGAAGGAACTGGGACTGGCCCAAGGCCATCCAGCAGGCTTCATGTGAAGCAGGAGTAGGGAATCAAATCCGCTTCCCCAGACTAGGCTCTGCCACTCTTAACCATCACATCATGCTGGCTCTCATTAGTAGCTGTTTATATGACTTGCTGAATATTTTGATCCTTGTTCCTTTCAGATTTATTATAAACTCGGCTACCAGGACCTAATAGCCAAAGGACACCATGTACTTGGCGATTCCATTCCCATTACTCTAGCCAAGGCTTCAAGAAACATCGCTAGTGATGTAAGTATCCGTATCGATTCCAATTTGTATCACAAATGCTGTTTACCCATCCTGCCAGCCTTTACGGTTCATTTATTTACCAAGCTTATATCCCACTTTTCGAACCAAAATGGTTAAAGCAGATTATAAAACCCATGATAAAATCTGTTAGAATGACAAATAAATCCACCAATTAAAACATAGGGTTGAAGGAGAAGTAAATAAGAGAACACCAAATGAAACAAAAGCATTGAAACAAAAGCATTGGAAGACAAAAGGGGACAGGTAAATATCCTGGAGGAGGATCCTTATGCCCTGATAGGACATATGTCACTTCCTCCATCAGCACTCTATTGCAAGTCACCTACCCTTACTGATGTCCCTAACTTTCAGTTCCCATTATGTGTATGGGTGTGATGGTTCCAGATTTTAAAGTTAAAACGGAATTTAAAGAAGCTGGGGACTGTTTTATGTTTCACCCCTTCCCTATGCGGTGAGCAGCTATTCTGTAACCTACTGGCCTCTTTCAGTGGCCTTTAAAATGTAAAGGGCCTCTATTTTGAATCAGAAGGAGACCTGATCTCCCAGTTCTGAAGGTCTACTGCTTGTTAAAGCAGTGACCTTTTGAACTTTAAAAGACACTTAAAGGCTGGTGTGTGATATACTACATGGGGTGAGCTTTCTACTCTCTAGCCCAGCCTTTCTCAACTTAGTTACTGAAACATTCTTCAGGCTTTGAGACACCCCAGAAGTGGTACCATCATGCAGAATATGGTTTGGAAGCATAGTTGTGTACATGCCCACCTGGGGCTCCTCTGCTTCCTAGCCCCGCCCCTCCCCGGCCTATCATTGGCCATTTTGAGAAGGGGTAGGTGGGTTGATATGACTTTATAAGTTTGTATCACCTGATAAATGTTTAACATATTTAAAAAATATATAAAACATTAACTGCCACCCATTTGGGATACCCTTCCAGGGCCTTCAAGAAACCCCAGGGTTTCATGAAACATGGTTGAGAAATCCTGCTCTAGTCACTCTCGTTGCCTTTAGTGGAGGGCAGTGTAGGCTTAAAAGTTATTTTGAAGAGGAAGAAGAGTTGGTTTTTATGCCCCACTTTTCACTGCCCCAAAGACCATTTACGCACTGGAGGTTTCATACCAAATTGCAGCCTGGAGTTTTAGTCATGGCAGGTTGCCCCAACTCTTCCTGCACCCACAAGGGGGAGCATTTGACCTGGTGGATCTCAACCATCCTCAATTTGTACTCCTGCACGGGAGCTGGGGCAGTGAATTTCCCAGTGTGTAAACGGTCAAAGAGTCTCAAGGTGGCTTACAATCGCCTTCCCTTTCCTCTCCCCACAACAGACACCTTGTGAGGTAGGTGGGACTGAGAGAGCTCTGACAGAACTACTCTCTAAGAACTACTCTAACAGGACTGCAACTAGCACAAGGCAACCCAGCTGGCTGCATGTGGAGGAGCGGGGAATCAAACCCGACTCTCCAGATTAGAGGTTGTCACTTTAAACCACTACACCATGTTGGCTATTCTTGTGGTTTTCAGACACTTCTAAATCTGGACCTAAATAATTTATTATTTTCTTGGCACAATTATGGTTTTTCCTCAGTTTTGGAAATATTGTTCCAGTATCCAGATGTGGCTTTTTTATACAATAACAATATTCTAGATATTCCATGAAAACTATAATTGTGCTCTTCCCATCTTTCTGACATGGAATTAGTAATGTGAGAAGTGAACCCCCATGTCCACTGCTCAGAGTAAGAACTGGACTAGATATCTACAGGGAAAGCCTTTGAAAGGGCCACAGACCATCATTAGCAGAGCAGTTAAGACATACTTTTGAAGTGTGGTACAAAATATGATAACTAGAAGTTTTTTAGATGAGAATTTTTCAGATGATCTAAATGTTCTTCCATTCTACCTAAAAATAATGATACAACCCACAAAACAATGCAGTGCTGGTGAACGCAACCACCAATGCCCATGCCACCACATGTAATCTTTAGTTCCCACTGTAGGTCTATAAATGACATTGTCTTACAATGTTTACAAAACTAGGGCAGTGTGGTCTCTTGAATTCCTCAGGGTGAGGGGTCCAAAAGTTCCTGGCACCACCTACCAAAAGAGTAAAACTCAACAGGGGTCAATTGGATAATTTTTAGGCAAGGAACTATGAAGATCTGAGATGGTGCACATACTCATGGTGGGACAGATGGTTTTTCAAACAGGCAGGCTGAAGTTGGGTGGGTCTGAAAGGTCAACAACACCACTTTGAACTGAATTTGACAGCATATAGATAACCAGTGAAAATGTGCTTCCAGTCCTGGGCTCAGCCTAACAGGCCAGTAGCCACCAGAATCATCTGAATACAGGTAATAGTTTTACCAGAGGTGTGGTAAAACCCCTTCTTTCCATTTGTTAGGATGGCCCAGGTAACTAGTCCAGGAGAGAGCTTGTTCTGGGACACTGATAATCTAAATGGGCTTTCTACCATGAGATTCTTCTCAAGTATGCAACACCAAGGGGAAGTTTTCTTCATTTCAAAAATGGGAGGGAATTGTGCATGATAGCCATGTATAATGACCATCTCTCTTTCTCTCTGCTGTATTTTCTAGTTCAAATACAAAGAGGCTTATGAAAAGGCCAGAGGGAAACACGTTGGTTTCAGAAGCCTACAAGATGACCCTAAGCTTGTCCATTCTATGCATGTGGCAAAAATGCAGTCTGACCGTGAGTACAGGAAAGACTATGAGAAGAGCAAGACTAGCTACCACACACCAGTGGAGATGGTCAGTATCCAGGCTGCGAAGCAAGCCCAGGATGTAGCTTCTAATTCTAACTATAAACACCTGGTCCACCATTATACCTGCTTACCAGATGCCATGAGTGTTGAGCTGGCAAGGAACAGGATGCAAATCCAGAGCGATGTAAGTATTACTGGTTTCCAGAATCTCTAAACAAACACACTGTGCAATGTAGTTCACATGGAAAGGAATGGAATTGTACTTCTAGTGTGGTATCTATTTCCATTATTGCTAAGGCTTACATGTAGTTTTTACGGAGGTTGTAGAACACAACCATTGTCCAGGATGCTTACAGTGCAATTCTAAACAGAGCTATATCCTTCTATACCCATTGGGCTCTACTTAGAATGACACTGTTGTTCTACAAAGGAAAGAGATAGTGACATGGAGGACCCATAGCTCCTTGACAGTCTTTCAGCAATATGTTTTCTCTTCATCCTCTAATTGTACAATAGCTCTAACATAGCAAGTCAGGTGAATGCAGGTGTGTATCTGGATAAGAATGTATGTCATGGTGCGTATCCTATTTTTAGGATGCAGTGAATGGACTTGGATCTGGCAGACCCCAGTTCCAGTTTCCATTCTGTCATAGAAACTTTTTGGATTTGACCCTGGGCCAGTCACATACTGTCAGCATAACCTCCTTTACAGGGTTAGGGATGAGAGGGAAATTCTGTATGCTGCTTTGGGTCCCTATTGGGGGGAAAAGTGGGATATAAGTAAAGCAAATATATTGAATAGGGATTTCCATCTGAAGCCAATATGTCTGCAGGTAGATTAGAGTTCATAGGCAGGGGAAATTAGCATCACTATTATTATTGTTTTGTTACATTTATTTAAATGAGTTAAATTCAAATAAACTAGTGCAGCTAATGGGGTCATGTAAGTTCTGTTTGATAATATACTCCTTCCCCTCCTACATTTGAAATGTAAAGTATATACATACAAACTTTCATTCCACTGAGTGAATGCCCAAGGGACATAACATATTGCACTGTTTTTCATTGGTGCCTTTGAGGGGAAAAAAAGATTGAACTAGGATTTGTATTTGGCATGTAAATTGTTCTCAATGTGCCCATTGACTTTCATACTCCACTTTCAATTTTTTCAATGTTTTTATTTTGTCATTTGAAATAGAATAGAAAGAAAAGAAAGAGAGAAAAGTTACATGTTCTACACTTCTATACTATTTTTAATATAATCTGTGTAGTAATGTCACTGCTCTTGGGACTCTTCAATAGGTCTACTATTGATTATGCTTGTCAGCTTGGCCATTGTACATAGTTCTCCAAGTTTATCTAACCAGTCCGTTACCTTGGTTGTCTCCTGTTGTTTCTAGAGCTTTGACGTTACAATTCTTGCCGCAGTAGTTGCATGGGAGAAGAATTCTTCGGCCTTTCAAGATATTTTCTGGCATAATACTTAATAACATAGAATCCAGATACATAGGAAATTTACAGTTCATCATTATTTTCAAAATATTATACATTTTTACCCATTTTTAAACATTTTTCTTACGTTTTCACCACATATGATAAAAGGAGCCGACCTTGTCCTTACATCTCCAACAATTCTCATAATATTCTTTTGACATTTCACTAATAATTTTTGGTGTTATATACCATCTATAAAACATTTAATATCAGTTTTCGCTTAATAAATGGCATTTTGTACGCTTTATGCTTTTACCCCAAATGTGCTCCCATTCGCCTAAGGTAACATTGCACTTTAAATTCTGCATCCATTTAATCATATAATTATTAACCTGTTCAGTCTCTGTCTCATATTTTGACAAAAGTTTAGCAATTTGGCCCTGTAGGTTAGGTTTAGCTTGGAATAATATATTTTCGAACTTAGTAAGATCGGCTGCAGTCTGTTGAATCTTGGAATTCTGCCTTAAATCTTGCCCTTATTTGAAAGTATTCAAACAATCAAAGATCTTTCCCTTCCTTGTTAAGAGCCTCACAGCTTTTTAATTCCTCCGTAGACGTTAATAAATCTATGTACTTTAAACAGCTGATTCTTTTCCATTGAGACTTTTCCATATATGCTTCTACTGGAGAGTTCAACATAGATGAATTGGAGCTTATTCTCATATATATATATTTCCAAATTTTTAATAAAGTCATTTTGCAATGATTAAGGACCACTTTTTTCTTGAGACTTTGTGTTGGGTCATAAAAGGCAGTGTAAGCCTTTATCTAGGCCTTGATAGGCTTCTTTCTCCATTTTTGGAAATTTTTAAACAGAGGCTAGAAAGCCATCTGATGGAGAGGCTGATTCTGTGAAGGCAAAGGGATGGCAGATTACAGTAGATGAGCGATTGGGATGTGAGTGTCCTGCATAGTGCAGGGGGTTGGACTAGATGACCCATGAGTTCCCTTCCAACTCTATTATTCTATGATTCTATATCAGGTCCCTGGATGACAGATCCATAATCCAGTCTGTGAAGATATAGTTTTATATTTGATACTCCTTGCCCGCCTCTCTTCTAATCGTCCTGTAGGATTTTAAATGCCATTCTTGGTCTTTTATAATTCCCTATAAATTTATTTATAGAGCTTTGCCAACTATGCAATACCTTATCTCTGATTTCCATTGGCAATACTTGGAATAAGAAATTAAACTTTGGTAAGATATTCATCTTAACAGTTGCCATTTGAGCTGACCAGGAAAAGTTTCCCCTTTCAGTTTTTAATAAACATTGCATTATATTTTGAAACATTTTGGAGAAGTGAGCAGAGATTTGAATCTGAAGCATCAAATGTTACTTTGACCATGTGTGTCAAATTTTATACAGATGCAGTTTAACATAATTATAATATGAAAAGCACAACAACAGATTGCTGAAGGGGCAAACAGTTAAAGTCCATCACTTGTCCCAAAACGATTCTCTTACTTGAGGACCTTTTTTCCCCATTAGTTTATAATGGAAAAAAAATTAGTGTATGATTATGTAAATAGCTGGAATTCGTAAGGAACAGATAAGTGTATCTTAGAATATATTAATGTAAGATCAGATATATCAGTTGTTTATGGTAGTTCACAAGTACCTAAGAATTTGATATATTAGAGTGCAATCCTGGAATGTTCTGGAAGGCATTAAACAAAAAGGATACAGCATTGTGTTTATCTTTGTACATAGAAATACATCCAGTTGGATACAGCAATTTTCCTAACACACAGGAAATGTTTATGTACTATTTTTGACTCATTAGCCCATGTTTTCTCTTATTGCTCAAAATATGAAGCCGAGAGAAATAATTTTGGAGAAAATGGATATTGAAATATTCATCCTTTTCTGATATTGCAATATTAAAATTGTTTTGAGCAGTTTTTGGTTGTGTGGCAAACTTTGTTTTACTTGTTTAAAAACTCTTTCATTTTTAGGTGTTTGGCTTATGGCCTATTAGACCTTAATAAACTAAGCTAATAATTATTTACTATTTGTTCTTTGAATTTCTATCTGCTCCTTTCTCCCTTAGAATGTTTACAAACAAGACTACAACACCTGGTTCAAAGGTATTGGATGGAGTCCTCTGGGCTCACTAGATGTGGAAAAAGTTAGAAAAGCTGGAGAAGCATTAGAGGAACATAAATATCGCCAGCATCCCGCCACCTTCAAGTTCACAAGCTTGCCAGATTCAATGCCAATGGTTTTGGCTAAACAGAACACCAAGCAGCTTAGTGATGTAAGTTCTTGCAAATGCCAGTCAACCTTTTGGTGTGGTGGTTAGGAGTGCTGACTTCTAATCTGGCGAGTCGGGACTGATTCTGTGCTCCCCCACATGCAACCAGCTGGGTGACCTTGGGCTTGCCACAGCACTGACCAGGCAGAAATATCAGGGCTCTCTCAGCCTCACCTACCTCACAGGGTGTCTGTTGTGGGGAGAGGAAAGGGAAGGCGATCGTAAGCCACTTTGAGACTCCTTCTCGTAGAGAAAGCGGCATATAAGAACCAACTCTTATTCTAAGTTAAAAACATAAATTAAAAAATTAATTGTTTGAAAATATGCAGAATCAGTCTTGAGTTTCTTATGAGTTTGTTGTCTTAACTTGAGTTTGGTGAATCTGATGCCTTAACTTCACATGCTTAGGGCTCCCCCACATGCAGCCAGCTAGGTGATCTTGGGCTCACCACAGCACTGATAAAGCTGTTCTGACTGAGCAGTGATATCAGGGCTCTCTTAGCCTCACCTCCCTCACAGGTGTGGGGAGGGGAAAAGAAAGGCGATTGTGAGCCGCTTTGAGGATCATTTGGGTAGAGAAAAGCGGCATATAAGAACCAACTCTTCTTCATTCCTAGAATTTTAAGGACAGTATCACGGTTTCTGGGCCCACTCAGCTAGTTGTTTCTACTAGTACCAGTAGAATGGGAGTGGAAAGGACCTCTGGGAAATGGCCCCACTCCACTTCTTAAATTGACAGGGAGAAAGAGCCTGCCTAGCCACACCCCTGCCACATGCAGCTCAGCTAGGTGCCTCCTTCCCCTCCTTGGTCTTTTGCACCAGTCCTGCATGGGCAAGAGTCACATTTACCTGGGGTTGCAGCAGCCTCAGTGCAGTGGTCCCCCAGGCATTTGTCAGTGGGTTCATCTGCCCCACAAATGCCTCAGTGAAACAGAATAGTAACTCTTTCACATGGTTCTCTCGATAACCTGTAGACCCTAGGGTTAGTAGTTGTCTGTTCTTCTTTGTTACAAAATCAGGATAGGAAGTAGTGGAGGCTGCCCTTGTGCCTAACTTTCACTTGATTGGTCATTGTCAGTGCAGCTGAATTTGGATTTTAACTGGAAAGTCCAATGGGCTAGTACAATTTAGACCAGAAAAGCGTTTAGTATTTTGAGGCATGAGAGATGTTTGAAAGTAATTAAATGTGCATAAATTGTCTGCTGATTAATTCAGAAAGAGGTACTTGGTACCTGATATATACAATGGATGACATATGCATTGTTTTCCTTTTAGATAAACTATAAAGTGGAGGGCGAGAAAGTGAAGCACACTTATCACCTGGATCCTGATCTTCCTCAATTTATTCAAGCCAGAGTCAATGCTTATAATATAAGTGATGTGAGTATTGGATAAGTTAATTTTCACCATAAACTGATGTCCTCCAAATAAGTAGAAAAGTGTTTTTTAAAGTTAGTTTTGCATGCAATTCCCCCCCCCCCCGCCCCATTGCACCTATAGCACAGGTAAACTACTTATCCCTTTGTCAGCTATAATGGTACTGCATTCTCTTTGCACCAAAGCTGCCAATTCTTTTTTTTTACTTGATCTAACAAAAATTACTTATGCAAATGCCTTTTGGGTTACCTTTTGTGACTGCTGCCAGTTAGACAAATGTTCAGAACGAACGGCTAATAAGCTCTTTCACAAAACATTCATGGTAAGAATAATGCTTTCCTTCTACTTCAGGGCTATTACAAAGCAGACTGGAAGAAGCTGATTGCCAAAGGGTATGATCTGAAGCCAGATGCCATTTCTATAATTGCTGCAAAAGGATCACGAAACATTGCCAGCGATGTAAGTTTAACTTGTCTAAAAATTCTTGGGTTGCGGGTAGTGCTGTGTTTTTCTGTGGAATGAGTTCTGATCTTCCAGGTTCTAGATAGTTCTCTGAGGAATCAAGACGTTTTGCAGACTTTAGAAGCCCTTAATGCTCATCTTTTTGGTATCTAATAGTCCCATCCTAAGCAGACATATAAGAGCCTCTTGTGGCGCAGAGTGGTAAGGCAGCAGACATGCAGTCTGAAAGTTTTGCCCATGAGGCTGGGAGTTTGATCCCAGCAGCCGGCTCAAGGTTGACTCAGCCTTCCATCCTTCCGAGGTCGGTAAAATGAGTACCCAGCTTGCTGGGGGGTAAACGTTAATGACTGGGGAAGGCACTAGCAAACCACCCCATATTGAGTCTGCCATGAAAACGCTAGAGGGTGTCACCCCAAGGGTCAGACATGACCCGGTGCTTGCACAGGGGATACCTTTACCTAAGCAGACATAGAAGAGCCTCTTGTGGCGCAGAGTGGTAAGGCAGCAGACATGCAGTCTGAAGCTCTGCCCATGAGGCTGGGAGTTCGATCCCAGCAGCCGGCTCAAGGTTGACTCAGCCTTCCATCCTTCCCAGGTCGGTAAAATGAGTACCCAGCTTGCTGGGGGGTAAACGGTAATGACTGGGGAAGGCACTGGCAAACCACCCCGTATTGAGTCTGCCATGAAAACGCTAGAGGGTGTCACCCCAAGGGTCAGACATGACCCGGTGCTTGCACAGGGGATACCTTTACCTAAGCAGACATATATTTTCTAAGCCCATTGACGTCAACAGACTTAGAAGGAGGTAGCTGCCTAAGATTACACTGCATATCACCACCACTGCTATCTTAACACGTGGCTATGGGAGAGTCACTTGTGTTTTCTGACATGCTAGGCAAGCTTCTGATGCAGCTAGCTGGACACTATCCATCAACTATGCAGAGCTGGATTTCCATTTCATGCCTCACCCTGAAGTGGGGAGACAGTTCCCAATTAATTCCAAAGTGAGAAGGGGGAATTATGCATGTTTCTGAGGAGTAGGAGGGAAATCTTAAGGCAGATTTACATTGCTACTCAAGGTTTATTCATTTTCTTGGTAACCTGTCACCTAACATCTGGCAATGCTGTTGTGCCCCATGTTCTGCTGCCTGGTTTTATTATCCTATCAGATTGTCAAATTGACTGTAAGAAGGAGAGGTCAGTGACCATCTCTAGCCTCTTGCATGGCAAATAAGACATGATGAGTGTTCGAAAGTAAAGAACATAGTACAGGAGGGCAAAGCAAACCTCCCACCTGTACCAAAAAGGAGAGAACAGTAGTATAAAGAAGAACGACAGGGTCACAAGGAAGATACCATCTACTAGTTTTCTTGTGTTAGGAATAAATCATGGACTATTCACAAATATGTCTAATCAAATGCGTGAATACTTTTTGAATGTTGCAAATGGAGCGACAGAGGACTGGTTCTCACATATATCAGTAGATTTCTTCACTTGATTACTGGACAGGATAAGTAGCAGCCTAGTACAGGAACTGATTTCATTTTTTTTAAAAGCCGTCACAGTGTCAGGGATGGCACTGAGCAGTGGCCCCACTCCTGGCAATTGTAATCATAGAATCATAGAGTTGGAAGGGGCCATACAGGCCATCTAGTCCAACCCTCTGCTCAATGCAGGATCAGCCCTAAGCATCCTAAAGCATCCAAAAAAAAGTCTGTATCCAACCTTTGCTTGAAGACTGCCAGTGCTTACTGCATGCTGGGTGCCCCTGAAGAAGTCCACGCAGGCTGCTTCTAAAGGGGCCACTGCTCTGGGACTGCTGGGGCAGGTAGTTCCTAGTGTGCTTCCCCTGTCCCTTGCTCCAGGAACTCCTGGGAAGCCATGGCAAGCTGTGGTGCTCTCATTGCTGGAAAGGGGTGTTTGGCCCTGGTCAGCCCGTGGATGGGAGATCACAAAAGGAAGTCTAGGGTTGCTACACAGAGGCAGTCAATGACATCTATTGCCTTGAAAACCCTACAGGATTACCATAAGTTGGCTAGGACTAATTGATCCTTTCCACCACCAGTTAACTGTCTCTTAATTGTTAAGCTTCTAAAATTCATTGTGAAACTGTTTTGGTTTGTTTTCCAGTACAAGTACAAGGAAGCCTATGAGAAAGATAAAGGAAAGCAAGTTGGATTCCGTAGCCTGCAGGATGATCCTAAATTGGTCCATTATATGAATGTGGCCAAACTACAGTCCGATCGCTTGTACAAGAAGGATTATGAAAGCAGCAAGACTAAGTACCACACCCCTTTTGACATGTTCAGTGTCACGGCTGCCAAGAAAGCCCAGGAAGTCGTTACCGATACAAACTACAGACAGTATTTACACAATTACACCCTTTTGCCCGATGCCATGAGTATGGAATTGTCAAGAAACAGGATGCAGATACAGAGCGACGTATGTTATTTGCTGACATTGTGCCTGTGATCATAGCACCTAACTAATGTCTTGGAAGGATCGTGACAGAAGGCTAAGCTGGGATTTTATCCCTTAAGCTTCTCCGTTTTTTTGGCTCAGATGTGTATTACAGATGTTACACCTTTCTTGATAAATTAATAGACTTAATTATAGGACTGAGCAAATGGCATGGATATTGTCCCAGCTTTAGTAACGGAGGAATATAATTCACTTCAGTTCCTCCATTTTAGTATGAATCCATAGTCGCTCCACATTCACTGAATCAACTGTTTTAAAATGGCTGCCGGAAATGGTGGCGGTGGTGACTGTAGCCAAGTACCAAGTAACGTAGGCCATACTTACCAGGCTAGGAATTTATATTACATTTATATTACATACTATCCTCCTTCCAAAAAGTCCATGTTTGTTGGCTATGTTATGGTACTCTTGCGGGCAGGCCCATTTACTGAAAATGGTCATGGGCTTCTACTTCAGGGGATAGATGTTTCTTAGAATAGCATATGGAGCTGACTTTAGACCCCTTTTTGGGCAGTGGAAGAAGCTCTTGCTGTTAACTGTTGTGAAAGCTGATGTTTCTCTTTATATCCCATTTTTTTCCTTTCATCAAAGAACCTGTACAGAGCAGATTTCAGTAACTGGCTCAGAGGAGTTGGTTGGGTGCCAATTCAATCTCTAGAAGTAGAGAAAGCAATAAAGGCCACTGACATTCTTAACGAAAGGAAGTATCGTCAGCACCCGGACAAGCTGAAATACACTCTTGACATGGATTCCATGGAGCAGGTGCTTGCCAAGCAAAATGCCCTGACCATGAATAAGGTAATTTAAAAAAAATCATCAGCACCTATTTTTTTCCTTTGATGAATGTTGCTGCCTTCAAAATGTACAGTGTATGGGAAAGATATGTGGATTCCATTCTTCCAGAATTAATGTTGATCAAATTAAGAGTAGCTATTGTGTGAATAGCTACTTATTCACACAATTCTCATTGTCCATGGAGTCGTGATGGGTCGGACACGACTTCGCCCCTAACAACAACAATAATTGTGTGAAAGACGAATGGGGCTGCATGGACACCCAGATGATCACTTGGAGAACAAGTGGTTCAAGTAAGCGACCTACTTTTTCTGGGTGTAAGAACCCTGATTTTCAGAGTTTTCTAGTTGGTTACTAGCAGTGCTTTCCTAAGCAGAATGATATCCTTCTAAGCATACAGTGACCTTAGAAAGGTATAAATCTGTTTAGGATTACACTGTAGAAGTTTTATCTACCCCAGCGGGCTCCCTGTCAGCAATTTGGTACAAAAGAATGCTATTCTGAACCCTTGTCTGACATTTGATTTTGGTTCTTTAGTGTATTATGAGAACATTTACCATAATAAAATTTTAGTCCTATGACACCTTTAATACCAACAAAGATGTATTCAAGGCATGAACTTTTTTTTTTCATGCACACTTTCTCAAGCAATGGAACAGGAATACAGAGAAAGTAAATTAGTAGCAAATTAGTAAACAGCATCACAACGTCCAAAATACGCAGTGTGATAATCAGTCCTTTGGCTTCAATTGTCGTTCACAAAAACATTGGGGCAATAAAAATGTTATGGTTAGCGATTCATGGCAGACGCTTTCCCAGCTGTGGAAAGAAGTAATTAAAGGAGACTAGTTGCTAGCCCCATCCATTTCCACCCAAGCATGGAGACAGCCCCACAAGTGACAAGCTGTGCTGAGTTTGTTATCCTGTCGTGAGAATACTCTTGCTACATGCAGGTACTATTTTGTCTACATTATGATACAAAATGGCAACTGCACATATCAGGAGGGCTGCATGTGGTATAATCTCCTGTTATGCATAGTAGGAGAATCAAAATTATGCATCTAGAAATGGGTGCTGGGAAAAACTATCTCTGGAATTTAGTTGCATGCCAGTCTGACTTTATTACGTCAGCTTTATGGCAATGACTCGCTTTGGGCCAAATCACTGACTCATTTGGCCTGCCAAGATTCAAAGGAGATACAGCCCCCAAAAGATATACCTGAAAAATAACAATAAGATCTTTTTGGGGTATAATTTCAACTCTGGAAGAACTGAATGTACATCCCTACTTTTTGCTGCCTTTGTGAAATTAAGCATGTCTTCATAAGATTTAAGAATGAAAAGAAAATATAATTATTTTTGTCAGTCAAAGATGACAAAATATAGTCACTATTCTTGAGAAACGTAAGCTAATCTGACATGACAAAACAATTATTCTGTTACGTTTTACATAAATTGTGAAACAGGCGGTTTGTAAAATCCTTAGGGGCAGAGATCTCTGATGGGAGGGGGCTTATTTAAACTGCTGCACACTTTGATGGGACAATGTATAGAATTAAACTGCAACACAGAAAAAAGAGATGTCTTCATTTTTCTTTTGCTACTGCAGAGGCTGTATGTTGACAAATGGAACAAAGACAAGACCGAGATTCATGTGATGCCCGACACACCTGAAATTCTCTTGTCCAAAGCCAACCAAGTCACCATGAGCAATGTGAGGTTTGAAAACAGCAAGCAGCCTTCTTACCCTTAATGTAGTGCCACGTTTTTGACTTCATCTCTGGAAGTGCAAATACCAATTGCATGAGAGCAATCTTTTCTAATTGTCTTCAAGAAACCACATTTTCTCTAATTGTTTTCCTGTATCTCTGTCTCTTTTTGAACAGAAACTGTATAAGTCTGGATGGGAAGAAGATAGGAAGAAAGGTTATGATCTAAGACCAGATGCTATTTCAATAAAAGCAGCCAAGGCTTCTAGGGACATTGCAAGTGATGTATGTTTAACTTTCGATATTGCCTTTGATATTTTGTTTGTTTGTTTATTTACTTCATAGATTTGTATCCCGCCACTTCCCAATGAGCTCGTGGCGGGTAACATGGTCTTAAAACCCCATTAAAAGACTTAAAAAAAAAACCATAACATGGTGGATGATCTCCCAAACCTACTTCCCCATCCCAACTAGAGGCGTGAGAGCATCCCAACTTAGAGGCGTTAAAAACAAAGAGACAGAAAAAGCTGATTTTTTCTTAGTTGAAGCCTGCCCTACATTCACACAGTGTTTGTTTTGCCTTCTTTCTGTTAGAATCATAGACTCTGTTGGTCAATGCAGAGACAATTCTTAGTGCTGCTCTATATTGCCTTAGTTTGTTATAGACTTCCAGAATTCCATTCGCATACTTGTGCTTGATCCATCAAAACGCCAAGCCTATTGCATCTTTGGGTGGGAATTTTTATATATTTCACATTTTATTATTGTACCGAGGAGAAGTAACTCTTTAGCTATAGATCTACTCAAGAGATAAAAGATCTACTCAAGGGAGAACTCTAGCTACAGATTTACTCAAGAGAAAAGATCTAATCAAGGGAAAACTCTAGCTACAGATTTACTCAAGCGATAAAAGATCTA
This sequence comes from Paroedura picta, assembly GCF_049243985.1. Lineage (NCBI taxonomy): Eukaryota > Metazoa > Chordata > Lepidosauria > Squamata > Gekkonidae > Paroedura > Paroedura picta. The sequence continues at coordinate 47,959,643 of NC_135370.1, forward strand.
CTCAAGAGAGAATGTAGCTACAGATCTACTCAAGAGTAATACAAGCAGTTTACTAGCACTAGCTACATTGCTTCATGAGGAGGTCAATAGTAAGTATTCTATGACCAGTATCATGGCTTTAAGCTGACGTGGGGGTAAAGTACTCTTAAAACCCTTGATCTGAACTAGCGTAAGGGTGCTTAACTCTGTGCCGGACAGCAATTCAAGAATGTACAGACTCTTAGGGAGGATGGGTTCCTTCATTGTTAAAATATATGTGTGTAGAGGGAAGGGGATAAATAACAACTTCAGCACTTTATTATCCTAATCATACAGTTCTCATCCTTTTTATTTAGAAACATTCAACATTCATCTAAAGACAAAAATAAAGTTGAACAGAACAGCTGATAAGAAGTGTAAAATAGGATTTACCATTTACATTAACAAGTTTGATGGCCTGGGGCCAACAGGGTCCTTTTGCCTAAAACACACCAGACTAGAAAACCTTTCAGCACATCTATGAAGCACTCTATAAACCATTTAAGCTGTATTCCATTGTAGGCAAAAGGTTGCATAGCAAAGCCTAGGCAAGTAAGCAATTTTTCTCTATACAGAGAAGAAATAGAGGTCAGATCTTGGTCTCCCATATGGAACTTTGAGCCAATTTCCAATAACTGTATGATCAGTTAGAAGGTTGCAAGCATTTCCTTTATCACCAACCCATCAAGTTCTCCTTTGTCTTGTTTTAACAAAAGTGTGTTTCTTGTTTACAGTATAAATACAAACTGGCCTTTGAGCAGGCAAAGGGAAAGCACATCGGGTTCCGGAGTCTCGAGGATGACCCTAAGCTGGTGCATTTCATGCAAGTTGCTAAAATGCAATCAGAACGTGAATACAAAAAAGACTATGAGAAGTCAAAGACCAGGTTCCACACCCCGGTTGACATGTTCAGCGTTGTGGCAGCCAAGAAAGCTCAGGAGGTGGCAACCGATACAAACTACAGGAGTATTATCCACACTTACAATGTTATGCCTGATGCCATGAATCTGGAACTGGCCAAGAACATGATGCAGATACAGAGTAATGTAAGTAAAGGACTGTACAGCCTGTGAATTACCAAGGGTCTGATTAGATGAGATGCTAGGAAATCTGTGATCAGATCTTACGAGTATTTCTTAAAGATCAAATCACAGTTCCCCAAGACCCCACTACAGATCAGGACTGTGGTCCATGCATTGAATCCTTTCATAAGTAAATTCTCTGCATTATGAGTATGGGGAGATGGCAGAGAGATCCCTTTTTGCTGGCTAGAGTACAAAAGGATGAATTAGAACTCAGCCTTCCACTACCAACAATAGAGTGGATCCTTCCTAGCATGAGAGGAGCTGAGCTACTTAATAGAGAACTTTCCCTACTCTCACCCTGGCTCTAACCTGCAGTGGAATTACACCCCCAGGCTTCAGTGAAACCCTAGGAAATGTATTTCTGACAAAGTGGGGAGTCTGAAGTGTGTGTGAGGGGGAGATAACTATGTATGAGCAGGAGATCACTAAAGTATGTATCTCCTTCCAGGGGCAGAAGCAGGGAAGTCATTAGTTCAATGAAGATCCATACTTTTACCCTTTCAGATCAGCATTACACAAACGATTCCGTAACATGCAATATAGCATACAGAAGCATCAGTTTATGACAGCTAAATATAAAATTGCTACTGCAAAAAGATGCAGTTGGTTGCTGGAAATAAACCTGTACATCAGCTTAAAATATCACCACTGAACATTGACATTAAAATAAAGAGTAAGTTACCTAGCACTTTTCATTGGTTTTATTTCATTTTCTCTTCAGAATCAGTACAAGGCAGACTACGATGAATTTATGAAGGGAGTTGGATGGGTTCCATTAGGATCTCTAGAAGCTGAGAAGAATAAGAAAGCCATGGAGATTGTAAGTGACACCAAGTATAGACAGCATCCGGACAAACTGAAGTACTCCATCTTGATGGACTCCATGCCCATGGTCCTGGCGACAAGTAATGCAAAAATTATGGATGAGGTAAGAAAATAAATAACCTCAAGCAGATATTTGGAGAGGTGGGATATGCATGTGCTAAAAATAATGATTTTTTGACTACAGAGAACCAGAGCAGACCCAGAACTCTACAGATCTGAATTTTAAGAATTGAGACATCTGGAGAGGATCTGTTTCAGCGATGCAAAAGAACTTGTAGGGTAGTGACTCCTGAGCATGAAGAAATAAAAATTTGGACCCTCATGTATTAATCAATACAGGAATGACAAGATCTGAGGAATAATTATTGACAGAAAAATCACACCAATTACAAACTTTCCTATATAGTTTGGCTAGAACTAGTTTATTACTTTCTACACGGTCTCCTAAATTTCTAAAGGAGATTTGAAAATACCATTGCATTGTGTGAGAGGGGGGAGGGAACTGGCTAATTAAGCCGATGCTGAATTGGTCTTCTTGTTCACTCGACTACTTTGAACAAGAAGACCAACTAAGTATGGGCTTAGTCAAACAAAGCTGCAATCAGAACAAAATTTGGATCCAGCGGCACCTTTGAGATCAACAGAGTTTGATTCAAAGTATAAGTTTTTGTGTACATACACAAAACAACATGCCGTAACATGGCGACTCACTTGAAAGCTGCAGTCAGTAATGAATCTTGATCTTGTTGCTGTGAAACTTCCCCATGCTTCAGTGAAAAATCTGCTGCCTTAGCTCATGACTGCCCTGTGGTGATTGACATATCAAGATCAGTGACTGAGTAGAAGCAAGGAGATGGGCCCACTGTGGGAGGTTAGGTCCCTTGAGGCCCTCTTGTCCAAGGAACCCCTCTTCCCCTTAACCCGCCCCCTGAGAACCAGCACTTAGAGATGACTCAACATTAATCCTTGATTAGTTCTGTGCTGAGCTGAAACAGCAGTGGTAGGGACTGTGTCAATTTAAAATGTTAGGAACAGCATTTAGCTGTCAGTTATTCTTTTTTTATTTGGCCTGAGGTGCATAAAAATCTAAACTTGTTGGTGGGAAATACATGTCTACCAGTTTTTTAATAGTTTATTTTTACAACAGCAAGAGCCAATAGTACAATTTGACTCTTTGCAGTATCATATTCGTGCATTTTCTAGTCTAATCCCAACCTTCTTGAGCCTGAGGGTACATTTGGAATTCTCAAGCAGCCTGGAGTGTACAGCCACAAAATGGCTGCCCCAAGAAGTGGAGCCAGCTGCAAAAGTGCTGTCCCTTACTTTCAGTCATACAGTGAAGATTCTTGTGCAGCTGCTGTCAAAGCAACATTTTAAAGAGTATTCGCAGTCAATCAAATCTCTAGTAGCCAATCCACCTGGCCCTGCTTATTTTCTAAAAACACCTGACAGACACCGATATTGGTGTCAGTAGCCACAATAGTGCCCCTATTGGATGCTTCTGGGCTCATTCATGCCCTCTTAAATCAAGTATTACTGTAATGTTTGTGATAATTTCTTTTGGCAGATGTTGATAGAAGTTTTGCTTACTTTTTCAGCACCTTTACAAAAAGGACTGGGAGGCAGACAAGACAAAGATTCACATAATGCCTGACATTCCTGAGATACTTTTGGCAAAAGCAAATGCATTTAACATCAGCAATGTAAGTATGACTGCTGCCTGGCTGGAGCTGTGTTCCAGTCTCTTACTCCTAGGGGGTAATTAAAAATGAACTATCAACCCATTTACCAAACTGGCACAACTGCTAAATCCATCCCAGTAAAGATTAAATACAAGTGAAGCCCATCAATACACCATAAACTATGGCCTTGGGCACAATTTTTCACTGTTACTCACAGGTAAGTCTCAGTGGGTTCGACCAAGGTTTCATTTTGTTAGAAGCCAAACAGTCCTTTCTGTGGGGTGGAAGAAAGTGCAGTAGAACACTGTGCCAGTCTGTTAATGCCAGATTAACAGGATTGATGTCAAACAGAGAAATACAATCCAAGTAAAGTCAAAGGGAGTGCAAGCCCGGGAAAGCCAGTGCAGTGCACTGGTGTGCAGCAGAACAAAGTGCCAATGTGGCAATGCCAGCTCAATCACAAACCAAACAAGGGGAAGCATTTTTGTAAGTCCAGCAAAACCAGTGCAATATTCGAAGAAGAACCAGTTCCACTGTGACAGTGTAAACTCTACCGGACTAAGGTCCAACCAGAGAATCTCTGCAGTAGAAACTGAAGGGGGACCTTTTTGGAAGCCCGGCAGAACTAGTGCAATGTACAGAGTGCCCAACAGTATCAGCACAATCAAAGAGTGCTCAGTAGACCCCAGTGATGCTGGCATTTCACGTTTAAAAGGACTGATCTAAAACCACTGAGTCACAAACCTAAGCAAGAGGGGTAGGATTTTGCAAGCTTTTGTGCAAGAAGATGGGAAGTGAACAAAAAAGGAATGTCAGCAAAGGGGTAGAGGGAGCCCTCTTGAAACTGAAAAGAAGCCTGGTAAACATTTTGATTGAGTGGCAGCAATCGGTTTGGAAATGTATCCAGTCAGGAACTGCACAAACTGCTCACAAACTGCTTGAAAGTTCATGGAAAGTTCATGCCGGTCAACCTGCAACAAACGTTAGTTTGCGAACCATGAGCCACTTTAGTTTGTGAACCAGTTCATGCCCACCCCTATACATTTATCAAGCTCCTTCTGAAGCATTGGAGGCTTCTATGGGTTGTATAGGAAGAGGGGTTCCTCTGTGAGGTGTCCACACCTAATAGTTACTTCTGATTAAAACTTTCTTGGATCTCTTCCATATTGTGATATATTGCATTTCTGGTTCTCCCTTGGAATAGAGGTCAGAATAGAGAACACTAACCTTGGTAGACCAGTGGTCTGATTCATTATAAGGCAACAATAGATAGATATTGTATCATCTAATGTGGGGGTCGTCAACCCCCGGTCAGTGGCCCGATACCGGGCCGCGAAGTCCTCGGTAACAGGCCGCCAGCGGCCACGCCTGCCTCTCCCCCCCTGCAGCGAGAAGTTCACCAAGCCGTGAGAGAAGCAGGGGGGAAGAGGCAGGCGCGGCCCCCGGCACGCCAGCGGACACAAACGCGCATGTGTGGCGCCCGGGCCGCTGGGCTCCCACCCCTGGAGCTGGTCCTCAACCATAAAAAGGTTGGGGACCGCTGATGAATAGAAACTGACTCTTTTCAGATATAAAGTAGGAATGGACCACCACAGGCTCACATATGACTTATGTCTTAAATAGGGATTGCAAGCAATAAAGATTCACTCTTAATCCCCAGAATTATAATGAGCTGTTTTAGTTCATCCATATACAGCTTTGATGGGCTAGCAGATGATTTTATTTTACAAAAGCATATTTTCCCAAACATATTACTCCTTGGCAACTTTGGAGTGGATCTGAATAAATATACTTTTATAGAAAACATTCTGTGAATATACAAGTAGAGTTACATCAAAATGGCTCCTCTACACAAAATTTACAGTGCTGTCACTTGATATAAAAAGTCCAGACTGAATTAGAAGGAATTCAGAGCTGATCAGAGATGTCTGTGCAATTCAGCTGAAGTTTTTGTGGGAGCATCGTACTTGAGCTCAAGGGAGAAATGGCCATTAAACCCACCAGGAAAAGTCCAGGCAGGTTAATTGCCTGAAAACTGCTCTCCCAGGCCACCCCAGCACCTGGTGACTCTCCCTTGTGTGGGGTAGCCCTGGATTGGGTGAGATACTACAGTCACTTCCACCAGTCAATCTTCCCTGCATGGGACGTGTGCCATAGAGGAGTCATGGCCCTTTCCCCAGGCCATTTTGCCTTCTCAGTACCTCTGCTTGAGCTGCATGTTGTGAATTATTCTTACCTTAAATTGGAACAGTCAACAGAATAGCAAAATGTGGCATCCTGAGAGACATTCCATTTGAATGAAACCAGTAGATGCCTAACATTTCCTCCGATTTTTAAAAAAGAGTTAATCTCCAGGTTTCATAACAGCAAACAAAAAGCAGGAGCAATCACTAAAACGCTTCAGTGCTTCATACTTGAAAAGTCATTGTTCATATTTATGTTAATTTATTAACCTCTGATTTTTCTTACGTTTTTCTTCTTGCAGATATAGCGACTTCAGTATCTATCAAGGTTGCTCTTTCTGCCCTAGCCGCGAAAGGAAATTCTGTCTAGATTAGAGCCTGCAGTCTAGAACAGCCATTTTCAACCTTTTGTTGGCCATGGCCCTTTTAGGAGCTTTTCTCAGGTTCTAGGTCCCCCTGCAGTAAGCTGGCTGCTTGTGCAATGAGCTGGGCTAGGCTAAAAAAGGCCTAAGCCAAGAGTGAACTATCTATCCTCAACATACCTGGTCTTATATATACGCAAGCCAGATTTCTAGAACCAAGAGAAGCATGTGTGTTCATTTTTTTTTCTCGAATGCATTAATTCAAAGTGCTCACAAAGAAATGGATTATATTATTTCTTTTTCTTTCCCTTGACAAAGGTTACACTTCCTAGAAATTAATGATGTCATTCTTGACCAAAAGGGTATTTCATCAGTTCACTTATCAGAGTCCTCCATAAGCCCTTTGAGCTCCCCTTCTCACATTTTTCAGTCCATGTACCCCTTCAAGTGTGCCAGGAGGCCATATGGCCCCCATTGAGAATGGCTGGTCTAAGCTAATGTCACAGTTCTTATGTCAAAAGATTTCCAGGTTTTATAAGATTAATTTTAGTAAATCAGTTTCATTTGTAATTATCTTTTTAAATACTGCTTTTAACATAGTCTAGCAGCAACCTGGCTTTAATGTTGTTGCTTTTTGCTGCTGTTGTTTGTTGTTTGGCCTAGTTTTTATTTCAGGTTGTATACCAAAGTTATAATGGCCTCTGGCCCCATGCAGTGAAACTGACAATCAGTTGATCTATCAACATGAAAAACATTATCCCCCTTTTAACTTTCCTTTTTCAATTCACAGAAAATGTACAGACTTTCCCTGGAAGAGGCTAAAAAGAAGGGATGTGATCTCAGAGCGGATGCAATTCCCATTCAAGCTGCTAAGGCTTCTCGAGACATTGCTAGCGATGTAAGCTGTTAAGGGAAAGCAAGCTTATTTATTTTAAAAATGTATGATCTGTGTGGCTTTATTTCACTTTTAGACTGGTTTAAATGTAGCCATGCCCTTATTACATACAGAAATACTGTAATGGATTTATAATACAATCTTAAGAACCCGTGTGTGAGCCCCATTTAATAGACCTGAATGGATTTCTGAGTAAACTTGCTTAAGATTCCTGTCTTATGTCCCAGTCCTAAGCCCATCACCGAGGGACAATGAGATCTTTCATATCTGTTCTACATTAGCAATGACAGGATCACATGGTCCCTGTTTTGTCCTTTTGTGCGGAACAGGGGTAGTCAACCTGTGGTCCTCCAGATGTTCATGGACTACAATTCCCATGAGCCCCTGCCAGCTGGCAGGGGCTCATGTGAATTGTAGTCCATGAACATCTGGAGGACCACAGGTTGACTACCCCTGGTGTGGAAAACTTTCTGCTTGTATAGTCTGAGGGTGAGAATAGTATTCTTGAAAGCTTGAGACCTATCATCTACTACTGTCCAACCCTTACCCCTTCTAGCTGCTCACATCTGCTGGGGAAGCTGGTGGACTGGGTCTGGCTTTTCTGAGAGAGGGACTGATCCTACCTGCCTGGAAACCAGAAGCGGTAGCTCCACTCTTAAATAGCTGCACTCTTAAATAACATGCAAGTGGATGAAGTAACATTGCAGTTCTTAAGTAGATAAGGTACAGTTTTGCCTTTCATGGTTTTCCTGTTTTCTTTGCAGTACAAATACAAGCTAGGCTATGAAAAGGACAAAGGTAAGCTTGTGGGCTTCCGCAGCCTTCAAGACGATCCCAAGCTGGTCCATTATATGCAAGTGGCTAAGATGCAGTCAGACCGGGAGTACAAGAAAGCCTATGAAATCAGCAAGACCAGGTACAATACACCTGCTGATACTTTCAGCGTCATGGCAGCCAAGGAAGCACAAGCCAATATCACCAACACGAACTACAAAAGGCTCATCCACAAATACATCCTCCTGCCAGATTCCGTGCAAGTAGAACTGTCCAGAAACATGAATCGGATTCAGAGTAATGTAAGAGTCTGTCTTCTTTCTTTTTTCTAGTAGTTAATGGCTACTGTCTAGACATTTGCCAGATGTTTGGAAGCTGGGCCTGCATGGCTCAGGAAGACTCCCCTGAAACTCAGGCCCTCCAAGACGGAGGTCCTGTGGGTGGGTAGAAGGGGACAGAATCAGGAAGTGTGCCTCCCCTGCCTGGATGAGGTGCAGCTTATGGATATGCGTGCAGCCAGGAACTTGGGGGTGATCTTTGATGCCTCCTTATCTATGGAGGATCAGGTCATGAAAGTAGCCCAAGGGGCATTTTTCCATTTGCGCCAGACTAGGTTACTAGCGCCCTAACTGTCCTTAGATCACCTGGTCACGGTGATCCATGCAATGGTCACTTCCAGATTAGACTTCTGTAACTCGCTCTACATGGGCCTTCCTTTTTCTCTGACCCGGAAATTGCAGCTGGTGCAAAATGCAGCTGCTAGGGACCTCACAAGATCATTTTGGAGGTCCCATGTCCAGCCTTTGCTGAGGCAGCTATGTTGGTTGCCGATCGGCTTCCGGATCAGGATCAAGGTCTTGGTTCTCACCTTTAAGGCCATCCGTGATCTGGGCCCCACTTATCTGAGGGACTGCTTGTCTCCTTATGCCTCTCGCTGGGCTCTTCGCTCTGCAGATAGGAATCTGCTAGCTGTTCCCAGCCCCCAGGAAGTATGCCTGGCCTTGACCAGGGCCACGACCTTTTCAGTCCTGGCCTCAACCTGATGGAATGAACTCCTGAGCGAGCTAAGGGCCCTGACAGAGCTGTCTACATTTTGCAGGGCCTGTAAAACAGAGCTCTTCCACCAGGCGTTAGGTTGAGGCTGGGCTAGGAAGAGCGGTTCCCTCCCTGTACAGACCTGAAGTTGCCCCCTGGAGGGCTCACAGCTGTTGTAAATGGAGATTTGGGGGTGGAAGTGGGGTGATATTTCTTGCCAATTGAGATTTTGCCACTGCCTTAGATTGTTGTGTATATTGTTTTATGTGGGTTTTTAAAATTTTTATGTAAACCGCCATGAGCCCGCTAGGTCTGGGAGTGTCAGTGAACAAATATACATAAAATAAAATTAATAATTATTTAGGTAGATTTATTTATATATTTATATATTTATATATTTTTATATTTTTATATTTTTATATTTTTATATTTTTATATTTTTATATTTTTATATTTTTATATTTTTATATTTTTATATTTTTATATTTTTATATTTTTATATTTTTATATTTTTATATTTTTATATTTTTATATTTTTATATTTTTATATTTTTATATTTTTATATTTTTATATTTATATACCGCCGCTCTCAAATGTCTTGCAGCGGTTTACAGAAATTCATAAGAACAATAAAATCCCATAAAACCCATTAAAATGTAATTAAGATATTTGGTGTTGCAGCAGACAGCTATACAACTACAGTTGTATTTTATTAACCAGGTTTTTAAAAAAACGTCATGTGCCTTTTTTACCTGCAGCTCGAATACAAGCAAGACTATAATGAATGGTACAAAGGACTTGGTTGGAGCCCTGCAGGGTCACTAGATGTTGAAAAGTCTAAGAAAGCTACTGAAATAGCAAGCGATACCAAGTATCGCCAGCACCCAAGTGCTTTCCCGTTTACAAAGAAGATGGACTCTATGGATATGGAACTTGCAAAATACAATGCTGGGGTTATGAATAAGGTGAACATCTCTGTTATATGAAATAGTGACTGCATTTTCTGGGGCGGGAGGGGGAGGAATGACTACAGTAGTCCAAGGCTAAACCGCATGGGTCCCCAGGGCAAGTGTGCGCAAAAAAAAGGCAATTGTGAAAATATATAAGATGTTATAATATATTAAGTCTTAGAAGAAATTTAGAAATTTAGAAATATCAATTTATCATCATATATTAGTAAGCAACACAGCATTGATCTTCTATTATTTTTTTCCTCGCAGCATGCATACATAGAAGCCTGGGAGAAAGATAAGAGGACGATCCATGTGATGCCAGATACACCTGATATTATGCTGGCTAAAGCAAACAAGTCTAATTACAGCGAGGTACGTAAATCTCTAAGAGTTTGCTGTGTCGATAGACATATTACTTGTATCCCCGTTAAGGAAAACCAGTGTACATACTTGAACAAGTAGTAGTTACAAATTACTAATGATTAAGGATCCTGGATTCAATTTCTTTGAGGGTTCAAATGAGGTATCTCTAATAGCTTGTGGGTCTTTCTCTTGGAAAGGATCTATATGATCAATTGTACTTTCAGGAACTCCTGTGATTCCTAATCCTGGTACAATCAAATGAAGAATTTGAGCAGCACCTCAGCCAATGGATGTCCAAAATGCGTAATTCAAGTTGTTGACTTTAATTTACCACTAATACCACTCAGGTCCATTCGTTTTAGTAGAATATAGGATCGAAAAGCCTTCAACAATGCCATCAAATATCTTTTACCTCCAACTTCCCATTTGAAGGAAAAAAGACTTCACCAGTTCTGCTAGGATCTTATGACCCCCCCCCCCCATCTTTGTCCATGTTCAGTAAGAAGCAGTTAGTTAAAGTGATTTATACAATTGTCATGATGTAGGATTCCAGTCCCTTATAAGCTTCAACTATGCCCTTTTGAATTGTTAGGAAATTTGTTCTAAATAGAGTTCAGATTAATGTGCCCCTTGGACATTTGAAACGAATTTGCTAAATCTTTCTTAACAAAGGAATTGTGAGGATGAACCTAATCGTAGGGCAATACCAGCAAAATTTCTCAGGAGTTTTTTGCATATTTAAAGATTGCCATGTAAAGTGAAATTTGAGGTGAATTTGAGCTAGCATTCTCTGCCCCCCCTCCCCCAACAAATCAGATGAATTTTGAGGGAGTCAAGTGAGTTTTGATAATGTCACTTTTCTTTAGAGAGTCTTATGCGCACCAAATTACAACACAAGAGAAGTCTTTGGATGGGACGTGTTTTGAACATTTTTCTTTTTCATTTCCACATTAGAAAATGTATAAACTGGGATGGCACGAAATGATCAAGAAAGGCTATGATCTCACTGCTGAAGCCATTTCAGTGAAAGCTGCAAAAGCATCCCGAGACATTGCTAGTGAGGTAAGTCACCTTGCAACGGCAGCATCCTGTATCACTGCTCAAGACTCATTGAATGTTTGGTTTTTTTAATTGCTGGTGCTCACTGTTTCTCGTCCTGTATATGTTAACTGGGACTCCGCCCCTTTCACACACCAGGAAGCCCAGTGGATTGGAGAACCCTGTTATGTCTGTGCCTCTCCCTCACTATACACCAGGCCTCTCTGTGCTGGGCAACCATTGAGAGCCTTTGCAGGGCAACAAGCTACATCACATGGCACTTCCGGTTTGTACCCGAATTACCATCATATAGTAGGGATACAAATTCCTTGTGTGTTGTGATGGCATTTCAGGGTACATCCCTGTGCTCTCATTTTGCAAATGAAACTTTGTAATCAGTCTTTCTCCAAGCATTTTCATCAACCTTTACTAAGGCCACCAAGTGGTCCACTTTAGGACTATGAGCAGCAGAAGAGACCAGACTGACTATAGTAGTTAACTACTCTTGACTTTTAGATCTAAGCATGATCTCATTTTGTCCTGATGTGAAGATCTGTCATTGCAGTCAGCTCTTGTAGCCAGCTTGGTGTAGTGTTTAGGAGTGCAGACTTCTAATCTGGTGAACCGGGTTTGATTCCCCACTCCCCCACATGCAGCCAGCTGGGTGACCTTGGGCTCGCCATAGCACTGATAAAGCTGTTCTGGTCGAGCAGTAATTTCAGGGCTTTCTTAACTTCACAGGGTGTCTGTTGGAGGAGGGGAAAGGGAAGGAAATTGTAAGCCGCTTTGAGTTTCCTTCTGGTATAGAAAAAAATGACCTATAAGAACCAACTTTCCTTCTTCTTCCAATTTATAGCCCATTTACGCACTGGGAAATTCACTGCCCCAGCTCCCGTGCAGGAGCACAAATCAGGGGTGGATGAGGTGCACCAAGCCAAATGCTCCCCCATGTGGGTACAGAAAGAGGTGGGGCAACCTGCCACCACTAAAACTCTAGCCTGCAGCCTGGCATGAAACCTCCAGTGCATAAACGGTCATAATGAGGACTTAGAAAGATTCACCAGGTTTTGAAGGCTTTATCTGCAACCCCTCATTCATCTTACAACATCTGCTTCTGGTTCTTCCTAGAAATTAATGAAAAACACTTGAAAACACTGAAGAATTTTTTTGGATACAGTGTTCAGGGGGGGGGGTATCCATACTGGTATTCTGAATCATTCGGGTTCCCAACATCGTTTCCGGATTCAGATGCAGGTTTTCCCCTGGAATTCCAGAATTATGTAATTTTCTTTGTTGTTATTTTAGTACAAGTACAAAGAAGGCTACCGCAAACAACAGGGACATCACATTGGATTCCGCAATTTGCAAGATGATCCCAAACTTGTGCACTCGATGAATATAGCCAAGATGCAGAGTGAGAGGGAATACAAGAAGGACTTTGAGAAATGGAAGACCAAGATCAATTTGCCTGTGGATATGATAGCCTTCTTGATGGCAAAGAATTGTCAGCACTTGGTTAGTGATACAGACTACAGACGGATCATTCACCAATGGACTTGTTTGCCAGACCAAACAGATGTCATTCATGCTAAGAAAGTCTATGAACTCCAAAGTGATGTAAGTCAGATTTCTAAACCACTTTCTCCTCCCTTTATGTTTCTGATTTTCCTTGTTTGCATGGCTAAGTGGACAGTGAAGGCAGATTAAACATGCACCTTTCCTACCCTGGTAGCTCTTAATCTTCTTCCTTGTGTCCTTGATTCTCTAGCTGAATTCTTCCCATTGAGCCATTTTCCCTTCCTTCCTTCCTTCCTTCCTTCCTTCCTTCCTTCCTTCCTTCCTTCCTTCCTTCCTTCCTTCCTTCCTTCCTTCCTTCCTTCCTTCCTTCCTTCCTTCCTTCCTTCCTTCCTTCCTTCCTTCCTTCCTTCCTTACGAGCCCCTTTCAATTTACCCTTCTGTCCGCCTGGTTTCCTTTATATCTGCTCACTTACAATACTTTTCAGTCATTATGCCTACTACTCTTCTGGGTCTTGTCTCAGAGTGTAAGCCTTGGGGAAGGGCCAGGTTTTTGTTTTAATCAGATGGATCTCCAGTGGCTATTCTCATATGGAATGGATCTCAAATCTGTTTTCTTTTGAACTAGAATGCATACAAATCCGATCTTCAGTGGCTTCAAGGTGTGGGCTGGAATTCATATGGATCTTTAGAATCGGAAAAGAACAAGAAAGCTTCAGAGATTCTGAGTGAGAAGAATTATCGTCAGCCCCCGGACACGGTTAAATTCACAAGTATTGCTGATTCAATGGAGGTGGTTTTGGCAAAAGAAAACGCCAAGCATAGAAGCGATGTGAGTTCTTTTTTCTTTTTAACTATCACTGAGCAAGAGGGTTCCTTCATGGATGAAGTTCACGGAAAATTAGAATTTGGCACATAATCAAATGATGTTCATGTAGCTGACTTTTAGTTTAAGGCCCGTCTCCTTTTCCTTGAGAGTAAGTCTCATTGATTTTAACAGAACTTACTTTTGGGTAAATATACAGAGGATCCAACTACAGGATAATTAAATGTCATTTTTTTCCTAGGAATCTGATGCAAAAATGGCACCTTTGTTCAGAAATTCATTGAATGAGCTAGAGACAGTCACTGTTTTTAATAATCTGTTCTCAGGACTGCTGTGAGACTAAAGTGGAGAAAGGGAAATAGATGCTGTCCTGAGCTCTTGGAAGACGGGTGGGATAAAAACGTACCAGCTAGATGACATTTCATCTTGTTGCTTATTTCAGGTGGCTCATTAAAGCTCATGCACTGGCTTACATCTTCTCGTGTCAGTGGGAGGGTGTTGTTATTGCTGATTCTCCTTCCCCGATGCAAACTCCAGTGCTGAATTCAGTCCCAAACTTCCTCAATCTTTAGGAGCTTAATGCTGGTGGTAGAGGTACTACAGCCAGAAAGGAGAGGTAGCAAAGATCCATTTGTTGAGCAGAGCTTGATTCACTGCTCTTGGCCGGCATATAATTTCATTGAGGTTTAGGGTTGCCAGAATCCTGGAGGAAAAAAATATTGCTCTTTAACAACAGCTTTATGTGTTTAAGTGGGCCGGTGAAGCTTTTCATGGCACAGATGTAAGAAACATCACCTGGTTAAAAAAGTAAATCCTGTTACAGCCTTGTTAGAGAGGCAGTCCTTTTTCCCCTTCAGGTTGTTAATGACCATGTTGGGTATGAAAGCTATATCCAGGTGACAAAAGGTATCTAACAAAGGGATCTTTGAGTGTCAAAAACTTATATCTTGGAAGTCTTATTGGCCTTTAAGGTGCTGCTGGATTTGAATTTTGCTTTTCTACCATAGACAGCTTGAAACTATGCCCAACTGCAACACTAGTTTTTCAATGGGGATTCTATTTGATGTGGGCTTATTATATAACCCGCCACAAGATGGCTTGCTGTGGGTGGTGGGATATAAGTCAAATGAATGAATGAATGAATGAATGAATGAATGAATCCTAAGAATACTTTCTGGGGAGTAAACCATCCTTATCCATTGTTCTTCCTCTTAATATTTGTGAAACAGCCTGGGGGGTGGAATGGTCTGGGGTGTCCAAGTTGGAATAGGGTCAATCAGGGTGTGTCTAACAAAGCAGGCCGCACCCTGATTGGCCCTGCACTTACAGCTCCCTCCCTGGACGCTAGCCACTTTGCTCTCAGACGCTGCATGAGCCAGCATGTGAGAGAGAGACACAGAGAAAGAGAGAGCCCTGTCAAACTGCAAACCAGCCCTGATTACCGGCTATGGCTCCTGCTACGAGGGAGACAGAGAGAGAGAAAGAGACAAAGAGAGCCATCCAAACAAGTCCTCATTCCCTGCTACAAACAGCCCTATGGTTCCTGCTGTGACGGGGAGAGAGAGAGAGAGAGAGAGAGATCTGCGCCTCCCGGTGTCCCCTGGGTCCTAGCACCCATTGCATTCCTGGTTGCAATGGGCTTTCTTGCTGGTATTGAATAAAATCAGATTTACTTCTAGTAGGTCTGTTTAGATTTGCACCTAACATTCCTTGACAATTGACATAGACAAGGTGGGTAATACGTTGGGTCTGATCCAACCAGCATTTCCATTAGTGAAAAAAGGAGGAGAAAGTCCTTTTTTGACTATATACACACACACACACACACACACACACACAAAGACTATCTTGGGGATTTTGAGGCCTACACGGACAAAAGTCATGTTGGGACGGAAGCTGTAATAATGAGAATTATGAGCAAAACCCCCAGCAGCTTCCAATCTGTTGGCTTTCATACAGCAGCCTTAAAAGACAAGAATTATTTCCTTTTTTAATATTTTACCCAGCATTTCACATTAGCTAAATATGCATTTGTAATCAGATGTGAGATTTGGTGTTGTGTGTGCTTATTCTCACTGACCTATACTCATTCTCTCTTTTGCTAGAAACTATACCGAGAAGCCTGGGACAAGGACAAGACTCAGATTCACATCATGCCTGACACTCCTGAAATTATTTTGGCCAGAGCCAATTTACTTAATACAAGCGATGTAAGTTTAACACTGGGTTATGAAAAAAAGTTTCTGTTCTATGGAACTCTTTATCCTGCTGGGCTAGAACACTTACTAAAGTTCCAGATTTTCTCTTAATAGAAACTCTACAAATTAGGATTGGAAGAACTGAAGAAGAAAGGCTACAACCTTCCTATTGATGCCATACCAATCAAGGCAGCAAAAGCATCTCGAGATATCGCCAGTGAAGTAAGGGTTTCACTTACCACTTTTACAACAATTTAAAAAATACTAATACAGAAAAATGTGTAAAACCCAAAAATAACATCCAACATAACATCCAAGGAGATCTTTCCGACCTCCAAACAAATATTGTCCTGTAGTTTGATCTTATTCCAAAATAACTCCAGCAGTTGTTGTTGTTGATGATGATGATGATGATGATGATGATGTAATTTATTACCCACCACTCCCGGTCAGCCATATCATATCCCCACAATAAAAACACAAAAGCCCCAACCATTAAAATACTGAGCATACAAAACATTGGCAGCAATCCCATCCCCCCAACCCTTCCTTGCCCCAGACTCCTAGAACCCCCTTTAAATCTGTGCCTCGGGGGAGATAACAGGGAGATCGTATGATTGTATGATGTTGTAGTTATGGTGAAGAGGGCCATTTTCCAAAAGTCTTTTCTTTCTCATCCCAACCAATTTATCCTTCTATACTACATGCCAACATTTCTTGAGCCAGTTGTTGACTAGAAGCAGAATTTTTAAAGTTCATTTTTGCCATATTCTTATCAAATTAAATACAAGGCACTTGTGCCTTTTTCCTTCACCATGTTATGCTAAGGCTATTGACACTGTCATTGGATCCTGTGATGTTTTCTAGCTCATTTTTATTACCTCCAAAATCTGCTGCTATTATCCTGTCACTGTCCAGAGTTCTTTACCACCATATGTTCCCCTCTGTTTTGAGCATCTCCAGCAAAGGATAGCTATAGCGGTAGAATTTGCTTCCCCCTTTCTTGTCATGGCACACAACGAGGTGCAATGGAAGGAGAAACGTGTGACAGTCTCTGCAGCATTTTGCCCACCCTCGCACCCAACCTCCCCTCTCTATTTCCGGATTGAAAATTCTTTAAAAAAACACAAAAAAGATGCAGTCTGCATTATTAAAGGACCGCAATGCCAGGTGCCCTTAGTTTAAATAAAATGTTCTCTTCAGTGTGCACGGTAATACTAGGATCAGGCAGCAACCCACATACCTGTTTGTGTTTTCTGGCAGTGGGTATGAACAGGGAAAGGGGGGGGCATGTGATGAAGCGGGGGGGGGACACCTGCGGGTTGTCAACGCTTCCTGCTTCTCCGCCACCTTGTTGGGAAGGAAAAAGCTGTAATGAGATGGAGGGATAACAAGGAAGCATGTGGAAATGATCAGGTTGTATCAACAGGGGCATTACATCAAAATCACAAGATGTCATAGTCTAACTTTTATACGACACTGGTCAGATTGCACCTGGAGTACAAGAGTGTAGTTCTGGAGGCCTCACTTCAAAAAGGACATGGACAAAATTGAGAGGGTACAGAGGAGAGTGACAAGGATCATCTGGGGTCTGGGGACCAAGCCCTATGAGGAAAGGCTGAGGGAATGCCTGGAGAAGTGGAAATTGAGAAGGGACATGATTGCTGTCTTTAAGTATTTGAAAGGTTTTCAGTTTCACTGCCTTGGGTCAATGGAAAAGTTTTAAATCTGTAAACAGCCCGTGGCGCCACGGGCGCCACGGACTGTATAAAGGAGTAAGGGGTAGTGGGGAGGAGTTAGGGCGGGACCGGTCCGGGATAAAAACTCGGGGGGGGCCAATCAGGAGCCGCGAAGCGGCTCCTGATTGGCCCCTCCGAGTGTCAATCCCGCCCCAAGCAGACAATGGGGAGCCGCGCGAAGCGCGGCTCCCCATTGCCTGCTTCACTCGCTCGGAAAATGGCGGCCCGCCTGGTGAGAGCCTCGGCTGGGGGGTGGGCCGGGAAGCCTTCTCTCGGCCGGCGGAGCGGCCTCGCAGCGTTGTGGACGCTGCGAGCCCGCTCCGCCGGCCAAGAGAAGGCTCCAGAGAGCCTCGGGGGGTGGATGGGTGGGGGGGGGGAAGGGAAGCCTTCTGCCGCCGGCCGCAGCGGGCTCACAGCGTCGTAGACAGAAAAAAAAAACCCTGTAGGAGCCTTTCGCAGATCCAAGCAGCAGAAAACAAAACCCTGAAGGAGCCTTTCCCAGCTCCAAGCAGCAGAAAAAAAAAACCCTGTAGGAGCTCCAAGCCGGCACGCCCACGAGAGCTAGCAGGAAAAAAAAACCCTGTAGGAGCCTTTCCCAGCTCCAAGCAGCAGAAAAAAAAACCCTGTAGGAGCCTTTCCCAGCTCCAAGCAGCAGAAAACAAAACCCTGAAGGAGCCTTTCCCAGCTCCAAGCAGCAGAAAACAAAACCCTGAAGGAGCCTTTCCCAGCTCCAAGCAGCAGAAAACAAAACCCATGTAGGAGCTCCAAGCCAGCACGCCCACGAGAGGCAGCAGAAAAAAAAAACCCTGTAGGAGCCTTTCCCAGCTCCAAGCAGCAGAAAACAAAACCCTGAAGGAGCCTTTCCCAGCTCCAAGCAGCAGAAAACAAAACCCTGAAGGAGCCTTTCCCAGCTCCAAGCAGCAGAAAAAAAAAAACCCTGTAGGAGCTCCAAGCCGGCACGCCCACGAGAGGCAGCAGAAAACAAAACCCTGTAGGAGCCTTTCCCAGCTCCAGGCAGCAGAAAAAAAAAAACCCTGAAGGAGCTCCAAGCCGGCACGCCCACGAGAGGCAGCAGAAAAAAAAAACCCTGTAGGAGCCTTTCACAGCTCCAAGCAGCAGAAAACAAAACCCTGAAGGAGCCTTTCCCAGCTCCAAGCAGCAGAAAAAAAAACCCTGTAGGAGCCTTTCCCAGCTCCAAGCACCAGAAAACAAAACCCTGAAGGAGCCTTTCCCAGCTCCAAGCAGCAGAAAAAAAAAACCCTGTAGGAGCTCCAAGCCAGCACGCCCACGAGAGGCAGCAGAAAAAAAAAACCCTGTAGGAGCCTTTCACAGCTCCAAGCAGCAGAAAAAAAAACCCCTGTAGGAGCCTTTCCCAGCTCCAAGCAGCAGAAAAAAAAACCCTGTAGGAGCCTTTCCCAGCTCCAAGCAGCAGAAAAAAAAAACCCTGTAGGAGCCTTTCGCAGATCCAAGCAGCAGAAAACAAAACCCTGTAGGAGCCTTTCCCAGCTCCAAGCAGCAGAAAAAAAAACCCTGTAGGAGCCTTTCGCAGATCCAAGCAGCAGAAAACAAAACCCAGAAGGAGCCTTTCCCAGCTCCAAGCAGCAGAAAAAAAAACCCTGTAGGAGCCTTTCGCAGATCCAAGCAGCAGAAAACAAAACCCTGAAGGAGCCTTTCCCAGCTCCAAGCAGCAGAAAAAAAAACCCTGTAGGAGCCTTTCGCAGATCCAAGCAGCAGAAAACAAAACCCTGAAGGAGCCTTTCCCAGCTCCAAGCAGCAGAAAAAAAAAACCCTGTAGGAGCTCCAAGCCAGCACGCCCACGAGAGGCAGCAGAAAAAAATTAACCCTGTAGGAGCCTTTCGCAGCTCCCAGCAGAAAAAAAAAAAAAAACCCTGTAGGAGCTCCAAGCCGGCACGCCCACGAGAGCTAGCAGAAAAAAATTAACCCTGTAGGAGCCTTTCGCAGCTCCAAGCAGAAGAAAAAAATTAACCCTGTAGGAGCCTTTCGCAGCTCCAAGCAGCAGGGGAAAAAAACCCTGTAGGAGCCATTCGCAGCTCCAAGCCGGCACGCCCACGAGAGCTAGCAGAAAAACAAACAAACCCTGTAGGAGCCTTTCACAGCTCCAAGCAGCAGAAAAAAAAAAACCTTTAGGAGCCTTTCGCAGCTCCAAGCAGCAGAAAAAAATTAACCCTGTAGGAGCCTTTCGCAGCTCCAAGCCGGCGCTCCCACGAGAGCTAGCAGAAAGAAAAAAAACCCTGTAGGAGCCTTTCGCAGCTCCAAGCAGCAGGAAAAAAAAAACCCTGGAGGAGCCTGTCGCCGCTTCAAGCCGGCGCCCTGGGAGCCCCGGCAGCCGCCCACAGCGCTGCTGCTGGCGGCTCCCTGCCCTCATGGCCCCAGAACACAATGGAGCCGCCGGGAAAGCCGCAGAAGAACAAAAAAATGCAGAGGAGCCGCCGCACCCCAGCGCACCACACCTGGTGCTCCTCGGCAAAAACTACGAGACGCCGAGGAGCCGCCGCCCGCCTCCTCTTTCAGGTAGCCTGTCCCTCGCTCTGTCCCTCGCCTGCCGCTCGCTCTGGTCCCCACCTGCTAGCGCCCATTGTCTTCTTCATACAATGGGCTTTTTTACTAGTCACTAAATAAAGCATTATCAGGATGACAGGGAGTAGCATTCATACAATCACCAGAGGACTGTGCTGTCGGCATACTAGCAAAATGAACAATCATCAATTTTTTTTAGCAATTTAGTATTTCTTAGTGATATGATAATATATGACATAATTTTTCTATTCCATAGTACAAATACAAAGATGGGTATCGCAAGCAGCTTGGCCACCATATTGGTGCTCGTAGCATACAAGATGACCCAAAACTTGTGCACTCGATGAATGTAGCCAAGATGCAGAGTGAGAGGGAGTACAAGAAGGACTTTGAGAAATGGAAGACTAAGTACAACACTCCTGTGGACATGCTTGGCATCCTGCTGGCTAAGAATTGTCAGAAATTAGTCACTGATATCGACTACCGCAATTACCTGCACCAATGGACTTGTCTTCCAGACCAGAATGATGTTGTGCATGCCAGGAAGACGTACGACCTTCAAAGTGATGTAAGAATCTTTTATTAACAGCATTTGTGAAAAGTTTAGTATATATTCACCTCTGATTTTTAATTTTCCCTATGGTTTTTATTCTAGCTTGAATTTTTTTTGTGATGAATTCTATCTGAAGTAAGATTACTGTTGTGTATTCAGAAGAACCCGAGCAGCCTATGTTCAGCAACTTCAGATCTTTCAATTGACTTAAATTGGTTATTGTTTAATTACATTTTTAAAGGGTTTTTTTATTTAGAAATGCTCACATGCAATCCTCTTCCTTGAAATTAGAGTGATGTGATCCAGTGATGGTATCAACATAATCTGAGGTGGAGCAGAAGAAAGGTGTGGTTTCTATAAGTCATATTCTATGTACAAAGGCCTTATCACATTTTTGGTTATATAGGGAGCTTTATATGAGTGTTTGGTAAATTATATGAAGTCTTCCAATCAATGATGTTTATTAATCATGGCTGTTGTTTGAGTTTTGAGACACCAATATCCGTTTTGTAGGCATGGCTTGACTCCACCACTACTGGAAGGAAATATTGAAATTATAATCTTTATTTTACAGAATGTGTACAAATCGGATCTTGAGTGGCTAAGAGGTGTAGGTTGGTCTCCAAGTGGTTCTCTAGAAGCTGAGAAGAATAAGAGGGCATCCCAGATCTTGAGCGACTACACATACAGGCAGCATCCTGACACTCTCAAATTTACAAGTCCTATAGATTCCATGCCTATGGCTTTGGCAAAGCATAACTCTGAAGTTATGAACCATGTGAGTTTCACACATTCATTTTCTGTTGCTTGCAGAAAACTTCCAGAAATCAAGACTACATGTTTAAACTGTAAGAATAATTTATACAGTGGTTTTGTGGTACATTCCATGATAAGTACAAATTGATGTTTTCTTCTCTGAAAAGCTTAATATATTTTTTCAGAATTTTAGTTTAGACTTTAAATAACAAACTGTAAAAATATTGCTTTCCTCAAGATTTATGTGGTCATGTATCCAGTTACCCATTTTTGTTCTTTCTAGAGGCAAAATATTTATGAAGTCTATTTTTGTGGTTGGGCTGGTCTTTACATATGCCAACCAATTTAAAAAGCGTATCAAGTATCCCATTTGATTTTATTTGATAAGATTGGTTGTCCTGAAATAAGCATCATTTTAATAAATAACAGCGCCCTGTACTTATCATCTAAAAGTCAACAACAATTGTTGGGTGTCAAAGGCTCTTTGTGCAGATGACAGGAAAAGTCCCTAATTTCTGGCAGTTCCCTGTTGCCAGCTGCACCCCCCTTCTATTCCCTAGAGAAGTTTTTTTTTTTTTAAGGGGCTGCTGGTTTGACAAAAGAAGTCTCCTAAATGAGAAGGTGGAACTTTCTCATGTTCTTTTGCACTTGGATTTTATATCCCATCTTAGCAGAGCTCAAGACAAGATATATGGAATTTGTTGTTGTTGTTCTTCATACCAGTCCTATGAAGTTGAGAAAGTGAGGTCCATGGTTGGAGATTGGATGTGAACCCACATCTTACATTTTCCAATCTGACATTTTACTTATTTGATCAAATTTGTTCTTAGTAGTAGTAAATGTGTTTGAGGTGTAGTTTTCTGGATTGTGGCCAGAGACCTATATAAAGAATGCTGCTTAATGTTAACTAATTAAGGAACTTCAAGGAGCTAGTTGCCCGGTTTTTGCCAATGATGAATGTTCCAGGATGAATTGGAACATTAAAACGGCCTGATATCAGGCATGTAATCTAATTTTAGAGCAACTGAAGGTATTTGGAGTACTTCAGGCATCACAATACATTTCATTTCTATGCCGCTTCCTTCCTTAAATATATTTTTGTTCTTTTTTTAAGCGCATGTATGTTGATGCTTGGAATAAGGATAAAACCAGCATCCACATTATGCCAGATACTCCTGAAATTCTGCTGTCTCAGCAGAACAAAATCAACTTCAGTGAAGTAAGTGAATTTCTTTATAACTTGTGGCAGAAAACAAAATTCAGACAGCAGATTTCATCTCTTTAAATATTAAATTGATATTTACCATTCTTTCAGAAATTATACAAACTTTCATTGGAAGAGGCCAGGCAGAAGGGCTATGATCTTCGTGTGGATGCCATCCCAATCAAGGCTGCTAAAGCTTCGAGAGATATTGCAAGCGATGTAAGCCATTCTGGTTGGGTGTCTTTATACTCTGTCATCTACCCAGGGACTATGCTTCCAAAATCCCTTGCTCCCTGCTCTAAAAACCTAGACTTTCTTATGGCTCATTTGCAACATATTGACTACAATTTTGGGGGAGGATTTGTTTGAATGGTGATTCAAAAGTTGTGGTGATGGAATGAGAAACTGACCTATGATATCCAGGGGAAAAAAGGTTAAGGGGGTTAAGGTGGACTGTATTATTATTGTTTATTTCCATTTCCTTTTGTCAGACTTTTAGACCAAAGTTGAAAAGAGCAACAATCTGTAGAAGCCCAAAATCATCACTAATATTTCAAGAGCTTTAGGTAGTCACTTCTGTGCTAAAGATGTTTCCTAACATTTAGCTATCATCCATCTAGGCTTCCCAGTTCCCTCCTGGCCAACGGTTTGAGTTGTGTGTGTGTGTGTGGGGGGGGGGGGGGGTGGTAGGGTTGTCTGAAATTCCTGGAGGTTTGGGGGTGAAGCCAGGGGAGGACCAGAAGTTCCTTGGGCTACAATGCCATCGCGTCTAACCTCCAAAGTATCCATTTTCTCCAAAGAAACTGATATCTGTAGCATAGAGATGAGCTGTAATTCCAGGGGATCTCTAGGTCCGGAGGCTGGCATTGCTACACATGTCTATATATTGTAAATGTATATCATAACTTAGATTTTGCTTGCTGATTTATTTTGCTTGCTGATTTACTTCTTGGAAGTTATATCTTTCTAATAAGATAAGATGTTATATTTAAAACTAATCATTTTCTTTCCCACAGTACAAATATAAGGAAGGCTATCGTAAGCAGCTTGGTCACCATGTGGGAGCTCGCAGTGTTCAAGATGACCCTAAAATTGTGCATTCGATGAATGTAGCCAAGATGCAGAGTGAGAGGGAGTACAAGAAGGACTTTGAGAAATGGAAGACCAAGTATACCACACCCGTGGATATGCTTGGCGTCCTGTTGGCTAAGAATTGTCAGAAACTAGTTAGTGAAGTTGATTACCGCAATTACCTGCACCAGTGGACATGCCTTCCAGACCAAAATGACGTCATCCACGCTAGGAAAGCTTATGAGCTACAGAGTGATGTGAGTAGAGATCTAGCTCAACCTATCTGAACAACAGGATTTCTTTGGGAGGTGCAGGATTTGGCCGATTAATGTGCCTGTTTTTCTTTTGTTGGTAGAAAGTATTTCTAAGCAGGTATAGAAAGTTTCAATAACCCACAAGTCTCAGAACTTCCCACTTTAAGACAAAGTCAGAGGACTGACAGGAAAGGATACTAAAATGCACCCACAGAATGTGTGAATTGTGCCAATTTATTCCATTCTGTTTTCCTAGACCTACAAAAAACATTCCATGTTTATTTATTTGGATAAATGTCAGTTAAATCTTCACCCACATTTCTGAATCTTATTTTCTATGATGGTTCAGAGGTCACTGGTAGAAGAGTATTGAAACTAGTGATATTGTATGGATTTTTTGGGGGGTGGGAAAGATATTGGAATTGGCCATTTGCAGTGTTGGGCCTGGTGTACCTGAGGGACCACCTCTCTAAATATGTCCCCTAAAGAGCTCTATGTGTCTCCAGTTCCAACAGGCTGGTGGTCCCTGGCCCAGAGAGGTTCGCCTGGCCTTGACTAGGGCCATGGCCTTTTCGGTCCTGGCCCCCACCTGGTATAATGAACTCTCTGAAGAGATGCAGGCCCTGTCAAACTCACAGGTTCCCAGGGCTTGCAAAATGGAGCTCTTACTCCAGGCATTCAATTGAGGCTAGACTATCAGAAACATCTAAGAACCCCTGTCCTCACTAAAACACTCCCTTGTACTCTAAATGTGGGGGAAAACGATGCCTGGGAGGAAAGGATGCAAATCACTGTTTTAGATAATGTATTTTATTATATGTTTTAATGGTTGTATACTGCCCCAAGATGGCTGGTCCAAGTGGGTGATCTTATACATCTAATTAATATATTTAAAATAATTAATAAGAATAAACAAAAAAGATTATGCCAGGTCAGCCACTGTGATCACAGGCAGTGCAAGAAGGAACAAACTTGTAATTCACAACTTATTTTTCACCAAAGAAGCTCCATAAAAGACTCTTCTAGAGCGGGGGTCCTCAACCCCCAGTCTGCAGCCCGGTACCGGGCCGTGAAGGCCATAGTACAGGGCCGCCAGCGGCCGCGCCTGCCTCCTCCCCCCCGCAGCACGGCAGCAACGCAAACACGCACACACGGAGCTGCCGCGCATGCTGCGGCGGCCGGGCTGCCGGCTCTCCCCCACCCCCGGAAGCTGTCCCCGACAACAAGAAGGTTGGGGACCGCTATTCTAGAGCATGTGGACTGTGACTAAAGAATTCATCCCAACATAAAATAAAGCCATAATGGCATAATACAAGTGAAGCTTATTAAAAGTTGCTTTTATATGTTTGTCTGTAAAAGTCACCTGAATACCTTTTTTGCATCTCTAAACAGAATTGCTACAAACTTGACCTTCAGTGGATGAAAGGCATTGGCTGGGTCCCCATTGGCTCCCTGGATGTTGAAAAAGCCAAGAAAGCTGGAGAGATTCTAAGTGAAAAGAAATATCGTCAGCCCCCAGACAAATTCAAATTTACTAGCGTGACTGATTCTCTGGAAGTAGTCTTGGCCAAGCATAATGCAGAAACAATGAGTAAGGTGAGCACTAAGTAAAATGCACAGATTAACAACAAACTCTGGCCTTTCAATGCTCATTGAATAGTTTGGATTATTGGGCTAAGTAGGTGTATTAGAATGGTTCCACCACTGCTTTGGGTCAGCCCATAATATACATTGGTTTGATCTGGGATACTATGCCAGGGATGAATTAACATCTCTTATGAGTTAGCCATAAGCAAATTTAAACAATTTATTACCTCTTTTAATGTTTTCTGCTATATCTTCGCTGTATTTGTGACCGCAAGGAGATGTGGCATACTAACAGTTCAAGGTTGCTAATTTGAAACCAAGACGGTTTCTCCTGGAGGGTAATAAGAGAGGGAGCTTACATCGAAAAACTCCTATATTCTTTTTGCAGCATTTGTACACTGAAGCCTGGAATAAAGACAAGACTCAAATCCACATAATGCCTGACACCCCTGAAATCACTTTGGCAAGGGAAAATAGGATCAACTATAGTGAGGTGAGCTTGTTTGATGTAAGGTGTGTTAAATGTTTAATTTATTTTTGTGTGACCGTTCTGTGTGCAGAGAACCCTGATACATGTTTAGTAGTTTGGGCTTTCATTATAATTATTATTTATGCCTGAATTATGTCATTTCAATTAGTCATGGGACTGCCATGGGACTACCATTATTTGGCATTTCATTCGATTTACAATTTGCCCTGGGACTGAAGAAAGAGAGGTCTCATCTCCATCAATCCCAGAGCAAGTTTTAGTTATTTGGTCCCAGCTCATCAGAAGATCTTTTTCTTTCAGCTACAGGCCAAGCTCCCAGCCTGACTAAAGAATTCCTGTTGACCCAGAAGGGATTACTCTTATTCCAAGTTCCCAGTGCCATAGAAAACTGTGACAATGACTTTTCTCTTCTCTGTTAGATGAGAACAAGACATTGGCATGTCTTTTTGTCTCAGTCTTGACACAGCACAGAAAACCTTCTGATTATTGGGATACTAATTGCAAAGAGGGAGTTCTAGGGATTCCACTGGCTGCTCCTGCACCAATTGAAATGTTGGGGCAGATGCCTGAATGAAGAATTTCTGCAACTACATTTTGTGAGAATAACATTGAACAAGTCACAAAGTGCTCTCTGTATAAATCTGTCTGTATAAATTGTCTTGCAAAGAAAGGCAATATGTAATGTTCAATCGGAATTGTCATGCTAAAAAAATAACGGAAGTGTTATCTTTTTTTTTAAAGAGTTTATATAAACGTTCACTGGAAGAAGCAAGGAAGAAGGGGTATGATTTACGCATTGATGCCATTCCAATCCAGGCTGCCAAGGCATCGAGAAATATTGCCAGTGATGTGAGTAGCTTTTTGATTGAGTCTAAGATGAATACCCAAAGTCCCAATTAATAGCTGGATCTTCATGATGTTCTAAATTCAGTAGGACTTACTTCCAGGCCAGGTTAATATGCTCTCCATACATCTCAGTCCTATGGATGGTAACTCAGAAATTAGTCCTGCTGAGATCAGAGACTCCTATGTAGGTTTATTCAAAGATAAGTCCAATGAGTTTAGTCTAATACGTAGATGCAACCAAGCCTATCAAGGGACTCAAAAAAGCATTCCTTCATGCTGTCAGAGTGCACTTAAAATAGGATAGAGCAATTTATTCCTTGTTCTCCATAATTACCGACGAGGACTGGGCTGTATTGAGGAACTTTTAATTACAAAAACAACTTTCTATATTAGAGAGCCAGTTTGGTTGGGAGTGCAGACTTCTAATCTGGCATGCTGGGTTCGATTCTGCACTCCCCCACATGCAGCCAACTGGGTGACCTTGGGCTTGCCAAGGCCCTGATAAAACTGTTCTGACAGAGCAGTGATATCAGGGCTCTCTCAGCCTCACCCACCCCACAGGGTGTCTGTTGTGGGGAGAGGAATGGGAAGGCGACTGTAAGCCGCTTTGAGCCTCCTTCGAGTAGGGAAAAGTGGCATATAAGAACCCACTCTTCTTCTTCTTCTTCTAATTTCAATCAGAGCAATATTCCATAGTTTAGTTTGTCTCTGTATTCAAACTATGCAATTCTGAGGATGTTAAATCAAAATGGTAGTTCAAAGCCAACGACTAGGGAAGAACATTGGAGCTTGTTTGCTGAATATCAACTATTTGATTATTAGTTTTTGGCTGCTGGACACATTGGTCCTCATTTTCATATGTTCTCCAGATAGTTCTCCAGAATGCTTCATGGCCGCCTTGTAATAATGAATAACTCTGTCCAAATATCAGATTTAGGTAGCCTATGCCCTTGACGATTCAGAGGAAACATGATAGGACTACCTGGTAGGGGTTTCAAAGCAAGAGATGTTTATGAAAAACTCTCAAATGTCTCTTCCAGATATATCAGGAAGTAGCCTTGCAGTGTTGGGTTTTTTTTTTACTTTAGATAGCTTTCTTTTTGGAAAATAGAACTGGTGCTTTTTCTTAGGAGAGCATGTGTTTTGTTGTGTTTGTTATTAGTACAAATACAAAGAAGGTTATCGTAAGCAGCTTGGTCACCATGTGGGAGCTCGTAGTGTTCAAGATGACCCTAAAATTGTGCACTCGATGAATGTAGCCAAGATGCAGAGTGAGAGGGAATACAAGAAGGACTTTGAGAAATCGAAGACCAGGTATACCAGTCCTGTGGATATGCTTGGTGTCTTATTGGCCAAGAACTGTCAGAAACTGGTCAGTGATGTCGACTACCGCAATTACCTGCACCAGTGGACCTGTCTTCCGGATCAGAATGACGTCATCCAAGCTAGAAAGGCCTACGATCTACAGAGCGATGTGAGTACCATTTACATGCTTGTGTCAGCGCAGTTTGTTAATTCATAAGTCTGATCACATATAAAGCAGGTGTGAGTTGGTCATTCCAATATTGACTTAAAAACTGTCAGTCAAGTGATGGGATCTCTGCATGTTATTTATGGCAGGATCTGTGAGCTTTGCATCAGTAATACACCCATGAATTTCATCTCAGTGACAGTCCAACTTTGAAGGCTGTAGAAAAAGCAGTAAAAGTGGACATGTGACCTCTGAAGTCATTGCTCAATGGTGCCCATCTCCAACCAATTGTCAGTTCTAAATCTCAGGTCTGGGCTGTAAAATGTAATCCAAACAGGGGACTATCTATGTGTAATCTACTGTTTCATATCTGAGACTGTGGCCAGCACTTCCAGACTGAAGATGGATGGTATGGTGTAGTGTCTGGGTTGCATCTGGGTTGTGTCTGGGTTGCATCTGGAAGACTCATGTTCCTATGGGAACTGGATGGTGATCGTGGCCTGGTGAACATTTCTTAGCCTTTAGTTTCATCACCGTTTTTGTTCTGAGGACAGAATAGAGGAGAGGAGAACAGTCTTGTAAATTTCTTTGGTTCCATATCACAGATAAATGTGGGGCATAAATATTTAAATAAATAAGTACATACTCAGGAAAAAATTGCACCAGGATCCTGGTGCACCTTAACCACTGATTAAGGTGTGCATTTCAATTTTGTGTTATTTCTGTTAATCAAAATTGCCAGAGCTCACACAAATATGATTCTTTAATTTCTTCCTGCCTTAAACTGAAAATTCTCTGACTTGGCCACAAACCATTTTGTGATACGGTGAGCAGAAGGTTGTATTTTACCAAAAAATAGTTATAAACCCCTCTAAGGCTTATTTTAGAGAAGATTGTTTTGTTGCCCCCTACCCAAACCATATGGTGTAACTTGAGTGATTCGTGCTCAGTTTGTACTAGGAATGTCACATAGCTATCTTCCTTTGTATTTCTTGCACACAGAATAACTACAAGCTCGACCTTCAGTGGATGAAGGGCATTGGCTGGGTCCCCATTGGTTCACTGGACGTTGAGACAGCCAAGAGAGCTGCGGATATCCTAAGTGAAAAGAAATATCGTCAACCCCCAGACAAATTCAAATTTACTAGTGTGACTGATTCTCTGGAAATGGCTTTGGCCAAGCATAACGCAGAAACAATGAATAAGGTGAGTCTGAACTGTGCAAACTACAAATAAAGTTTTGAAGTAGAAGCTGTTGTGGAAAAAGCCCCACATTACATTCAAAATAATGCAAGTTGGGCAACCTGTGAGAAATTATCAGGGGGAGGGGAGGATTTGAAAAATCCTTCCTACATTTCCTCATGGATTCTATGAGCTCTCTGACACATGATGAAATGTTTTGGTTAATTAATTCTATCCTGCTTTTCTCCCTGGTGGAGATCACGATAGTTTACAACACACACAAACACACAGAATCCAATCAAAATATAGAAAAGCAGGAGGGAGAGGAGGTACAGACCAGAAGGCATTCTGCACACACTGGGCAATGCACTTTCAATGCACTTTAGAAGTAGATTTTCCCGTTTCGCACAGGAAACTCGAGTTGCAAAAGCATATTGAAAGAGCCTTATCTAATGTGTGCAGAACGGGCCCAGGCCTTCCTCTGTCTTCTGCTTGTTCTTTCAGCTCTAGGATGCAAGAACTGAAGGACAAGAGCTGAATATGCTGCTGTTTGGTTTCTGCATTGATTTGATCTTGTGGGGAAGTGGATTTTACACTTTCATTTCATCCCTTTCTATGCTTTACAGTGGTGTTTTTGGTCAAAAAAAGCAAAATGCAGCCGCAGTGAACCATTTTCATTATGTTGCACGTTAATTTATTCTTACACTTTGCCTATAAGTGTGAACTGATTATTAAGTATGAAAGCCCATGCCTTGACTAAAACTTTGTCTGTCTTAAAGGTGCCACTGGGCTCAACACTTGTTCTGGTAAAATAGTTGAGATCCCTCAAGGAAAGCCCCCCTGTATCCCCTGTGCGTGCACCGGGTCATATCTGACCCTTGGATTGACGCCCTCTAGCGTTTTCATGGCAGACTCAATACGGGGTGCTTTGCCAGTGCCTTCCCCAGTCATTACCATTTTAATCTAATAGGAAAGCTCTTTCAGTGAAAATGCTGCTGGATCATTGTTCCTGTAACAGCTGTTTCTTATTCTGATGTTGTTTCACAGCGCCTTTATACTGAAGCTTGGGATAATGACAAAGTAACAATTCACGTTATGCCTGACACTCCTGAAATCATGCTAGCAAAGTTCAACAAACTAAACTACAGTGAGGTGAGTACAAAAAAGGAACTAAGCTGCCATCCCCTGGATGCCAGAAGAGGTGGCTGCTTCAAGCAATCCTAAACATTCCTAGTAGTGGTCATGGGCTGAAGGACAGGAGATCACCACCTTTCAAACATTGCTGCAAGAGGTCACACATCATACTGGTCCTTCAGAAATTAAATGGGTTGCCCACAGGTGCACAATTCAAGGTGCAACTTTATTATCATTAATCGGTGGTGGTATGTACTGTCAAGTTGCAGTGGGTTTATGGACACCCTAAAGGGTTTTCAAGGCAAGAGATGTTCAGAGATGGTTTACTATCTCTGTGTGGTGGTCCTGGACATCCTTGGTGGTCTCCCATCCAAGAGGAATCAAGCCAGCCCTGCTTAGCTTCTGAGAGCTGATGAGAGCAGGCTAGCCTGAGCTATCCAGGTCAGAGCACCATGAATTGAATGGAGCTATGCAGGGTCTAAAAAGACAAGTTCTTGCTCAACAAAGCTTACAATCTAAAATGTGCATAGGAGAGAGTACAATGGAAAGAGATGCAGGAAGGTGGGGATACTGAAGAGAAGAATAGACATTCAGTCATACATGTTTTAGCTTCATTTTAGTTGGCTATGGCTGTAATTCTTATCTGAGAGTAAACCTCTTGCTATAACATGGGATTTGCTGAGTAGGCTTCCTCAGGGTTATTCTCTGTATCATGTGGAATGACAGTTCCTGGGAGTAGCAGAAGTGTTTGGGGGCTGGAATTATAGCCCTAGAATGATAGTGGAATGATAGTCTCTGGGAGTAACAGAATTGTCCTGGTGAGATGATTGTTGTGGATGGCCAACCCTTCTCCTTCATGGAGGACATAGGCTTTCATTAGCTGCTGCAACCCTGGTACTCTGTCACCTCATGGGGGAGATGCACAACAAGAAGGGAGTAGGTTTGGAAAACCGTGAAATAAATTGTGTCTTGTATTTTCTATTACTTTACTAGATTATGTTAAGTAACACCGATGCTTAATAAGGACAAAGCCTAACAATTGTTCTTTCTCATAGAAATTATACAGACTGGCTATGGAAGAATCAAAGAAGAAGGGCTATGACCTGCGAGTTGACGCCATCCCAATTCAAGCTGCCAAAGCATCCAGAAATATCGCTAGTGATGTACGTAGCCATTTTGTTTCACAGAAGGAAATAAGTGTGATGACACAACATTCATTGGAGCCCCTTAATGGAATGTGTGATGATTTTGGTGGATTTGTCAATTAATTAAGAAGTATTTCAATGGAGAATTTATGCAATTATTTTTTTTTTAATTATTCAACTTACCATTATGAATAGCTGGAGTTGAATGCAGCTACCATGTTTTTTTGTGGAAAAGGGGAGGAGGAACTAGCATTGACCATATTCATGATATTGGGAATGCTTAAAGTAGCTTTTCATTTCCTGGTTCTATTGAAGGACAAACATGATGTATTTTCTTCCCTGAAATAAAATTTGGGTTGAATCCAAGCTTCCCCCTGGTTGGGAATGATCTCCATCAATTATCCTGCTTGATCTGTATACTTTTAAGAGTTCCTTGATCCGCAGATAGCCGCAGCTATCTGTTCTGTGAGCAAAGCTCAGCTGGAAGGTACCCAAAACAAAGCCAATGCATAAGGAGTTAGAACAATAGGAGAAAGTTGGGGGAAGGAAAAAAAAAAGAAGAAATAGATTATATCTAGATGAAAAAGGTGCTGTCATGTTCTCCAGAATGTGAGGATATTTTCACAAGGAGAGATACTTAGTTTAAGGTGACCAGATTTTAACATTGGTAAAGTGGGACACCATTGACCGGGGGGGTTCTTGATTAAAAATTTGGTCTATATGGAGCAACAAAAAGTTTCATAGAACGCATAGATTGCAAAAATAGTATTGTAATTTTTTTAAAATTTAAAGTACAATTTGCCAGGTACCTCCAGATGTCCCTCAAAAAGTGGGACAATCTGGTCACCTTAACTTAGTTGGGCCATAGTGAATGGGGTGTCATCCAACATTTTTATTTGCTTGAAACTATAGTTTATGACAAAAAGCGCCTCATGATAAATGGAACTGAAAAGAAGCAAATTAATTCAGTTATGGCATTAGCGAAAAAGGTTGATGAATGTAACAACTTTTCATCTATTTATTTATTCATCTATTTGTTTACAAAATGTATCCAGCCTTTCTGCCCTCATAAAGGCCAACAATGAATTGAAACATAAATACTAGAATCACACTTTAAAACATTATTAAAGCCATTAAAAGCAGAGCTAGAATTATGTACAAAGACATATACGCAACCATTAAAACATTTGGTGAGGAAGGGGGGGATCACTGGGGGGACTCAATGGAGTGTTTCTATCCATGGAATGCAACTTGCTCACTCCTCCTCCCCCCTCAACTGCAGCCAAAAACATCTCCCCCCCCCATGCTCCTAGCTCTAAAAAGCAGCATTCCAGGGACATTTTGGGCTGCAGAAAGAAAAGGAGATGAAAATGACATGCCCTGCAGCTGACAATCCTTCCATGTGCAGAAAATCTACGTTGGTTCCAAGCCAAAATGTTTAATCTGAATTCGTGCACAAAGCTGATTACTTAAAACAAAACACACACACACAAACACATCAGGTTATAGAAGTAGCTTGTTAATAGCTGTCATACAATGAAGCTGTTATAAAATAGCCCCACAAACTATAGATTCTTTTAAAGACACTGTGGTCACACACTATCAGGGTTTTTATAATGCGGTTAACTGAAAAGTACTCCTCCAGATTTATATAATGCCTGTAAATTTATTGCAGTACAAATACAAAGAAGGTTATCGCAAGCAGCTTGGACACCATGTAGGAGCTCGTAGCGTTCAAGATGACCCTAAAATTGTGCACTCAATGAATGTAGCCAAGATGCAGAGTGAGAGGGAGTACAAGAAGGACTTTGAGAAATCGAAGACCAGGTATACCAGTCCTGTGGATATGCTTGGTGTCTTATTGGCCAAGAACTGTCAGAAACTGGTCAGTGATATTGACTACCGCAATTACCTGCACCAGTGGACCTGTCTTCCGGATCAGAATGACGTCATCCAAGCTAGAAAGGCCTATGATCTACAGAGTGATGTGAGTACCATTTACATGCAAAATACATAAAGTAGTGGATAGACTTGCATTGTCCTACAGCAGTTTTACCCGTTTTAATCAACCACCAGTCAGATTTCTCATGTCACTGTGGGCTGATTCCTGCAAAATATTATTCAATGAGGATAGTGTATACTTTTGTCTCGGGAGATAATTCATGGAATCTGGATGAGTGAGCTTCTAAATACCCAATATTGTGAACCGATTCAAAGCTCATATCTGTTTATGTTTCAGGCTATTTACAAGTCTGATATGGAATGGCTGAAAGGTGTTGGGTGGATTCCTGTTGGATCTCTGGAAGTTGAGAAAGTGAAGAGGGCTGGAGAAATCCTAAGTGAGAAAAAATACCGACAACCACCTGATAAACTCAAGTTTACCAGCGTAACAGATTCTTTGGAGATAGAGCTGGCAAAACATAATGCGGAGACAATGAATAAGGTGAGCATTGTAGTTAGGTATTTCTGGAATTGCAACTATGTATTGGCCATGTTTACTTTGAGTAGGATACGCAGACCTGTGAGTGGAGGTCCTCTCATGGGATACATCTTTCCTCTTCTCACTCTGGCATAGGAATTCTGGACACTGGGGGCCCCAAAACCCCCTCCCATCCAGATAAGCTCACTCTATGGCAGGGGTAGTCAACCTGCGGTCCTCCAGATGTTCATGGACTACAATTCCCACGAGCCCCTGCCAGCAAAAGGCTGACTGCTCCTGTTCTATGGCATTATAGTTGCAATTTTACTTGAACATGTTACGTTATGATTGTTGATGATGTTAAGATTGTTGATACTGTTACCAAACTTATCCTGTACTTTGTCGCTCTTCTAATGTTTTCTGTAAACTGCCCTGAGCTGCAAGGGAGGGTGGTATATAAATGCAAATAAAACAAACAAATATAGTGAGGTTGCATTGCTTGGCATGGAATGAGGGATTTTAATCATGACATCCACTGATCCTGAAATTGGGGAGCCCTGAAAAGCAGAGGGCACGATGAACTCACCAGTTACCTTCATACCGTAGACTTCTCTTTGTAATCAACCTTGTTAAGCCCTGAACAGATGAGCTACTTACCTTGAACTACTCCCCTAGTCTGTCCCTGGTAGCCAGGAATTGCACAGCTCCTACATGTCACATGTCTTATTGGCTAAGACCCTTTTGCCATAGCTGAGTTGCTTTCTGCTAGGCCAACTCCAATGTCAGTGAATGAAAGGCCCACAGTGATGCTCTTTCTCATCTGGACAGGAAGATGGCTGGTCAGAAAACAGAGCCTTGAAAGGGGGAATCACACAGACTCTTAGTTCTTCTGTCTCCCCAATGACCCCCTCCAACCAATTTGGTAGTGAGTCCACACAGGTTACAACAGCTGCAAGAATGGTCTTTCCGGAGATCTCACGAGACTACTGCAGGGAAAGGAACATGGAAAAGATTCCTGATCCTTGCAAGCATGATGCAAATATATTTTTCACAAACGTCTAGGTGTTCTTGCGTAAATTTTCTAGTTAGGCTATTAAATACATTACGACACATATTGATCTAACCTACCTTCCTTCCTTCCTTCCTTCCTTCCTTCCTTCCTTCCTTCCTTCCTTCCTTCCTTCGGATTTGGTAGCAATAACATCTGTTTTTCTGTTTTTCCATGTGAGGCTGAATGGAAACACTATGGTTTCCTAGGATAAAATAGTAACATGTATTTTTGTGCTCCCCACAGAGGTTATACACGGAAGCCTGGGATAAAGACAAAACTACCATTCATGTAATGCCAGATACTCCAGAGATTCTCCTGGCAAAAGCCAATTCAGCCAACATTAGCCATGTAAGTGAGCTTTAAGGAGCTTCACAAACTATATCTGGAGAGTTAGATTTAGATTCTGCAAAAGCATATTTACTTTCACGTACTCTTATTATTATTTTTTAATCTCCTATGTAGAGACTTTACATCGAAGGCTGGGAAGAGACCAAGAAGAAAGGCTATGACCTGAGACCTGATGCAATTTCAATTCTTGCTGCAAAGGCATCAAGAGACATAGCTAGTGATGTAAGTGGTTATCACCCTTCTGGGTTTCAGAATGACTACTGTATAAATAATAAACAGCAAGAAAAAGGGCAGAAATGTTAAGGACGAGAATGAGAAGTAGGTCCATCATAAGTCATACTGAACAAGGGGGGGGGGGGACCTGTGAGGAATCTATGAGGAAATAGAAATTAGATCCCCCTCACCTCTTCCTCCTTCTGCTTACTGTTGCCACATCTTGTACTGACTGTTGCCTCTCCTCTTCTCACCTGTTCTACATTTTTCACATGGCATTTTGGACGAGAACATCCCAAATGGCACTCAAATTCCAGCCTCTTCCTGACATAATAGTGCCTAGTGCCAATGTTGAACCTGTGGCCACCATGGCACCACAGCTCCTTTCCTGGCACCTGCCAAGTGTTTTTAGGAAGTGTGTGGGGCCGGGGGGGGGGCACTATTACCCCACAGGGCTTCTAACTGGCCACGGGAGATCTGCTTAGTTACAGATCAAAGTAATGTCCTTTCAGTGGCAGTTACTACAGCTTTGGTTTTATTCTGTGCCCTAATGTAATGAACACTGAAAAATTATAGATGTCAATTAAAAATTAATAATAAGTTCCTAGGTTTGAGCAGTTTCCTGATCTGGAAAAAAACAGTCACCCGGTCAATGCTTTTAACAATTTAGTCATTAAACTGGCACAGACCAAAATGTGGTTAGTAACACACACTTGAGTTTCATTTGATAGAAATTTGTTCGCTGTGATAATTTGTCTTCTTTCTTTGACAGTATAAATACAAGCAAACATATGAGAAGCAGAGGGGGCACTATATTGGTGTCAAAAACCTTCAGGAAGACCCTAAGCTGGTGTGGTTTGCGCATGTAGCCAAGATGCAGAGTGACAGAGAGTACAAAAAAGACTTTGAGAAATGGAAAACCAAGATCCATAGTCCAGTGGACATGCTGTCAGTCTTGCTGGCGAAGAATTGTCAGAAGCTGGTCAGTGAGGTGGATTACCGCCGTCACCTGCACGAATGGACTTGCCTGCCGGACCAGAATGATGTCATTCATGCAAAGAAGGTTTATGAGTTGCAAAGTGAGGTATGTAGAAACTTATATAAAAGCTTGGGTTCATAACAGGTTTCATAACCTCATTCCAAACTTGGGTTTCTGCCAGAAGAAAGCAGTATTTTTGTACATGAAGGCTGCCACAGGAAAGGAAAACTGGGACAATCTCATTGTTCAAATGCAGCTCTCCTTACATTACTTTGGATCCAACCCAAATTAATATCTGTCTAAACCTAGAAATTCCAACTGGGCTGACTTGTGAATAAAGCAGAAGAAGAATAGTAGGTTTTTATATCCCACTTTTCTCTACCAGAAGGAATCTCAAAGTGGCTTCCAATCTCTCTCCCTTCCTCTCCCCACAACAGGCACCCTGTGAGGTTGGTGGGACTGAGAGAGTCCTGATATTACTGCTCAGTCAGAACAGCTCTGTCAGTGCTGTGATGAGCCCAAGGTCACTCAGCTGGCTGTAAGAGCAGGGAATCAAACCCGGCCCGCCAGATTCGAAGCTGCCGCTCTTAACTACTGTGTGTGTTACATTTGATCTAAAACAATAATGAAATTAAGGTTAAATTTCAACACACTATTTTGATTTTCTACATTTGACTGGAACTTTCAGGCAAAATACTTTACATTTCAACAATTTGTTTTGTATTGCAACAGGCTACTTAGATTTACTTTTAGGGTCATAGGGCCTGATAGCGGGGTAGAAATAATACCTAGTTTCCAAGTTTCAGAATTAGATGGATGAGTGTGAGATGGCAGACTAGCAAGGCTAGTCAAGATCCCCCTCCAGATCTGTAAAGACTCAACCATTGTTGAAGGGCACTTTTCAGGCCTGGTTTCCAGTTTTTCCCCATTGGTTCTTGTTTAGTGGGACATTTGCTCCCAAATTCAAAGTTTTCATACGTTGTCCCAGCAGCCAAGTCCCTTCCCTTTCTGGGGTATATAGAAATTTCTTGTGAAGTTGATCTGGTCCTCAGCAATCTAGTGGGCAAGCAGTATAGTGGGCAAGCAAAAAAGTCAGAGATAGAGCAAGTTGCCTTAATTCACAACTCAGTTTGAGCCCTGATGTGCATCTGGAGTGTGTGTGCATGTAACTGCCTTATCTAAAGGTAAAGGTATCCCCTGTGCAAGCACCGAGTCATGTCTGACCCTTGGGGTGATGCCCTCTAGCGTTTTCATGGCAGACTCAATACGGGGTGGTTTGCCAGTGCCTTCCCCAGTCATTACCGTTTACCCCCCAGCAAGCTGGGTACTCATTTTACCAACCTCGGAAGGATGGAAGGCTGAGTCAACCTTGAGCCAGCTGCTGGGATCGAACTCCCAGCCTCATGGGCAGAGCTTCAGACAGCATGTCACTGCCTTACCACTCTGTGCCACAAGAAGCTCATACTGCCTTATCTACTTCAATGTAAAGGGCCCTCCACTGAAATGAGTGAAAAAACTGTTGTGTTAAGAGGAGCACAATTGATATATCAAAGCCCTCATGCTTGCAAGGTTATTGTGGGCAACTGAGTTCCATAAAAGCATCTGCTTATGTGGGGTGTTCCTCCAGCTTTTTAAAATGAAATGTATTTGTTTTCTTCATCACAGAATGCATACAAGTCAGACCTGGAGTGGCTGCGTGGGATTGGTTGGATCCCAGAGGGCTCCTTGGAAGTCCTCAAAGTGAAGAAGGCCCAGGAGATCCTGAATGACAGATTGTACCGACAGCCACCAGATTCTATAAAATTCACTGCTATTGTTGACTCACCGGAAATTGTCTTGGCTAAGTCCAACGCTCTGCTTCAAAGTGGGGTAAGGGAAGTTTGTACTTGGTCTTCTGTTTATTATTATTATTATTATTATTATTATTATTATTATTATTATTATTATTGTTGTTGTTGTTGTTGTTGTTGTTGTTGTTGTTATTACTATTACTATTACTATTACTATTATTATTTATTAAATTTCTATACCACCCTCCCATTATTTTATTATTTATTTATTTATTATATTTATGTCTCAAGCTGGTGTACAAGATAAGTTAAAATTAGCAATAAAACCAGCACAATACATCAACAGTTAACAATATAAAACAAATAAAAACACAAGTAACATATTAGCAGCATTAAGCAATAGCAGCCTACAGATATTTACAGCCTATAAGTCTCCAGACTAGGTGTTATTCAGTGGGGGTACTTTGCAGGGGCGGGCCACAGATGTTATTAAGTCATTGGCCCCAACCAAAACCTTAGTGGAAGAACTCCATCTTGCAGACCTTTTGGCATTGTGCCAACTCCAACAGGGCCCAGATCTCCTCTGGGAGCTTATTCCACAAAGTATGGGTCTTATGTTGGATGTTAGGCAATAGAGTGTCTACCATATTTTGAATGTTAGGCAGAATGCCTTGTAGATGCATGTCTACTTAGGGATCAAGAAAACTTTATGAAAATCATTGTGTAGCATTAAGCCCACTTATGTTCTCATTTGGGTCACATTTAGATCTTCTTCAAATCAAAAACATTTTTCTGTTGTGATTGCATTGTAATTTTTCTGTTGTGATTTTATTGAATGGCATGTGTATAACTTAGCCAGGAGATCCTAAGATTGCCTGCCCGCCAGGCAAGAGACATTTAGAAGCAGCTTGCCCTGATATTCTTTGGAGGTCTCCCTTCCAAGTGCTAGCTAGGGGTGGCCATACTTATCTTCCAAGCTGGGTTTGTGGTGGTTGATGATAGCCATCCCTTAAAAAGATGGATGAGGACATGCTGTTCATTTCAAAACTTGATGCTTTGTTTGATAGATTTTATCTTGAATTAAAGTTGCTAAACAAGATTTTGTTCCTTCCTATGTGAATGGTGATAGGAAAATATTTTATATGGATATCCCTTCCAGCTAGTACAGACAGTACATTTTGAGCCAGTATTTTGTAGTGGTTAGAGTGCCAGATTAGTACTGGGAAGTTTATATTCAAATTCTCACACTTCCATGAAGTGCATGGGATGGGACCCATAACTATCCCTCAGCCTCACCTACCTCACAGAAGAGAATAAAATGGGGGGGGGGGTGGAGGTAGGCAAAGACTATGTGCACTGCCCTGAACTCTTGAGGCAAAGGCAGTATACAATGCTAATCACTAGTATTTTAATTTTCTGATAATGTTAAAAGCCATGACAGTTTTTTAAGGCCCCACTGCTCTCAGGAATAAACCAGTTTCTATCAGCAGTTCATTACAGTGTAGGAGCCAGCTGGAGTTGAATGATACATGTGTTGGAAAAATTGAGACAGGAACTGTCACTTCTCTGAAGGAAGATCTGGCTTTTGCGTCAAAGGCACCAAAAGCCAAATTGAGCAAATACCAAATCGAGGGCCAGAAAACGTCTGTTCTACAGCTAGGGGATATTGTTGATGGACAGGTCTGTGGTGGGAACTAGAGAATAACTCACCCCCCTTGTCATTGGTCCAAATAAGTGAATACTTGCTAGTTCACACCCATTCTGCACACTTTCAATGCACTATAGAAGCAGATTTTCCTGTTCCGCACAGGAAAATCCAGCTGCAAAAGCACATTATCCAATGTGTGCAGAACAATGTGCCCCTTTGTTGAGCCTTTGTTTTTGCCCAGCTCTGGAACTCAAGGAAATGAGCTTTGGTAAGCTTACTCAAAGAAGGGGAAGAGGCTGCCTCTTCCCTCAACACAAGGACAGGGGATGTCCTGTGGAATGTAAGTTAACTCTAGCTAGTGCTGTTTTAGGTTTGTTTTTTCTTGCCAATCCTTTGCTATAAAGTACTTCTTACATTTAGTGGAATAAAGCTGGGAGAGATGGAATTCCTTGCATAAACAACTCCAGCCCATGAATGCCCACATTCTGCTAAGTTACACAAAGAAACTGGCAGTCCTGGAAGGACAGCTCCATCTCTAGCTGAGGGAATGACACAACAGGAAGGGAAGCGAGTGAGAAACTGGGGAATGGTGAGCCCTGACTCCTTGCACTTGCACTTAACTGAGGTGGACCCAAGATAATCTCTTCCAGTATTATACTGGGATTTTTCCGAAAACAGAAACTTCTCTGGTGATGGCACACTACCTGGTTCTTATCCAGCTTGGACAGGAGAAAGCCAGATTGCATAAAGGTTTTCCCATTAATTCCTTGTTAATTTAGTCCAGGTACCAAGTTAAGAATGCAGGGAGACCAGGACCATGGCAAGTATTAGATGGGAAGTTATGGCTGCTGTTAGCAGTGTAACATGTGATAACAATCTGAATGTTTGTTTTTTTTCACTAGGCTTTATATCGTGAACTCTGGGATAAAGAAAAAACACAGTTCACCCTTCCAGTTGATACACCTGAGATGGTGCTATCCAAAATGAATGCTCTGAATGTCAGC
Source organism: Paroedura picta (assembly GCF_049243985.1). Taxonomy (NCBI): domain Eukaryota; kingdom Metazoa; phylum Chordata; class Lepidosauria; order Squamata; family Gekkonidae; genus Paroedura; species Paroedura picta. The sequence goes on from NC_135370.1 coordinate 48,000,818, forward strand.
AAAGTAAGTTAAATAATGTAAAATGAATGCATCTATACTTTAGATCAGGGGTAGTCAAACTGTGGCTCTTCAGATATGGACTTCTGGAGAGCCACAGTCTGGCCACCCCAACTTTTGATGGAGAGCCTGGTAGGGCCTGTGTACTTGTAAAATTGTTATATGCTTGGAATCAACTTATCCTATTGTGAGATATTAGACTTTGTTTGGTGCCAAACACAAAAGGCTCATTGTTTAGCATGGTCATATACTATAATGCATGGATTGTGGACACCACAATAACTAAAAGATATTGCCTACATTACAACTGTAAGTAAGGTAAAATTTCTGCTAATGGTGATAATGAATTATGAATAATGGATTTCACAGGAAGAATCATTTGATTTTTATGCTTGCTCTTAAAATCATTTGAGAATGCAGATAGTTTGTATTGTAGTTGTTTAACCTCTGTTTCTTTAGCTTCTATGTGGCCTCAAGTCATGGATTTAGCTATCTATAGATGACTGTTAGAATATAAGATACTTGGGCATAGTCTTAAAATAATTTTGTAGTATATAGGAGTATGAGAAAATATCCATTTGAGCATTTTATCCTTGCAAGCAATCTTTGTTATGGGAGATGGTTTGGGGAAAGATTACTAAATGGTGACTTTTTCCTATCATAAATAATTCCTTGAGCTCTCCATCACTTGTAATAGGGAATATAACCTAAATGTCATATGTGCATGAGAAAATATTCTTTAATAACCCTTACTAAAATTATATACACTGATGCTGAATTATTCACTTCCTCTGCAGAAACATTATCAATCAGGCTGGGAAGAAGCCAAGAAGAAAGGTTATGACTTAAGACTGGATGCCATTGAAATCCAGCAGGCCAAGGCTTCTAGAAATATTGCCAGTGAGGTACTATGGTCACATTCATTATCCCTGTAACATTGCAAATCTGTCCCTGAAGTTGCTTAATATAACTAGCTGGGTAATTTATACTCACAAACGAAGTTACAAGTTGAGATGCAAAGTCCAGAGTTACAAAATGGTTAGACCCAGGGAATCCAAACTGGAAGAGAGTTCTACTAAACTCAGGGGGTGGGGGGGTCAAGAGGGCAAGACAAAGCATATTCAAAATGGATATGGAAGAACTCCACATGGTATTTCCAGGACAAAACCAATCAAACCAATTTGTCAACTAACAATTGAACCAATGGAATCGCTGTTGCTAAGGTAACTAGATAGAAGACCAATCATGGACTTGAGTGAAAAGGCTGACTTCATCAGGGCCCATCCTAAAAACAGGCCATGTTCTCATAACACTTAATTGGCAACAGCTGAAGTTAGGGCTTCTTATTTTCACACGTCCAGCTAATTGTGCTTCAAGGCAACAGGTGAAAGACTTCAAGGGTAAGCAATCTACTATTAATTGGAAACACATAGTTTCATGGCAAGGCACTTTTGAGGCCTGATCACAGATTCAGGCCTGAACCAAAGTTTTAAAGCAGGTTTGTTGGCTACAGTTCCACTACATGTGGGAAGTGCCATCCAGTTGTAACTGACTTATGGTGACCCCTCACGGGGTTTTCAAGTCAATAAATGAAAAGAGTTGGTTTGTCATTGCTTACCTCTTCCTTGGAGGACTCCCATCTGAGTATGAACCAGGTTGTCTCCACTTTGTTTCTGATATATATTGAGATTGGGCTATCTTGGGCCATCTATGTCAGGAATTACATTTAAAATCCTAGGTGATTGTTTTGGAGCATCGTGTGAAAATTCTCATTGTGTTTTTCTTGAAAATGCTATTAGTACAAGTACAAAGAAGGCTATCGTAAGCAACTTGGACACCATGTGGGATGCCGAAACATTTATGATGACCCCAAGCTGGTACTGGCGATGCATGTAGCTAAGCTGCAAAGTGATCGGGTATACAAGAAAGATTTTGAGAAATGGAAGACTAAGTTCAATAGCCCAGTGGACATGCTGTCCATCTTGCTGGCCAAGAACTGTCAGAAACTGGTCAGTGACATTGATTACCGCCGCTATCTGCATGAGTGGACATGTCTGCCTGACCAGAATGACGTCATCCAAGCCAAGAAAGCATACGAGCTACAGAGTGATGTGAGTAGAAGCAGCAATTCGCCTTGCATTATAGTATTCTCTCTTTTCCCTTGCGACCTTTGGTGAAATGTTACTGTTTGTTTAATTAGGAATTAATTTTCTTCTTTTCTATTTGGTGGACTCAAGAAATTGGAAACATAGTTTAAAAGAAAACACGACTTTGTCTCTTGGCTGTGAGACATGGACTAACAGGGAGGAGCAGTTCCTGTAATACTTGCTTCACCCCATCAGTTCATAGATGATCTAGGTTTTTCAAGGCAACAGACATTCAGAGGCAGTTTGCCATTTTATGCTTCTTTGTAATAACGTTAAAATTTCTTGGTGGTCTCAGCTGACCCTGCTGAGTTTCTGAGATCTGAAGACCCTGAATTAGCCTGGGCTCTCTATGTCCAAACATCATTACCTGCTACAGAGGGGAAACAGAAGCTCATCCCCAGTCTTATATAGCTGGCTAAAAGGTATTTCTCACCTTCCTCCCCTGCTGGAAGACATGTGTGCACCATTGGCTCTGTGGTAATTTAATTTAAGATGGCCATTTGTCTCTATGTGATAGTAATTTTATAAGCAGCCTTAAAACCAACATCTGCGAGGCAGGGTTCACTCCCCCCCACTTTTTTATTATTGAAGGTAGATGGATAGACAGTATGACCAGTCATAACTCAGGATATTAAGAGTCTAATTACAACTTTCTGCTCCATCACATATCTTAGGAAGGGTTCGGATGAATTCTCATATGTGTAATTGCTTGCTCCATGTTGGTTATTGTAAGGAGATATTAGGTGTCAACTGTATGTCATCATTCTGATGATTATCGAGATAATTGTATTGAAACAATGTAAAAATTATTTTGCCCAGATTGTTACTTTCATGCATCACCATTCTGGTGGAGGCTCTCAACACAGTCCAGAACCTGTATCTCCTTACAGTTATATGAAGCTACCATTAAGAAGTTGCTTAAAAATGGTATTTCTGAAGGCCTACTAAATCTTATATGCCCAGAAGGGATTCACTGGGGTCAGGGAACTTCAATATGCAGTCTTCTCAGCGGATTTTCAAGTGTCATCCATTCTTATATGAATTAGTATTTGGTCCTTTATTTCTGGGGCATATTAGAAGAGCTAAAACAAATTTTAAATCTGAGAATGTTGGATTGAGAATATCTCTCCCATGTTGACATTAGTCCCAACTGGATATTTAGGGCTGCTGAAATCTTAATTTGTCTTCAGAAGCACTGTTGCTGTCTATAGCATGCTGCTGACACCACCAATCAAAGTACCTTTCATGGAGTTGTATGAAAAGCACTGTAGCAATCCTGACAAGGATGTTCAGGGCCTCTGTTCTCAGGAGAAGACAAATTAACTGCCATGTTTATATTTCAGTTTTCACAATTTATATTTTAAGTTTCAGGTGGCCCGCCTTGGGCCACTCCACCACAGCCTCCAAGCACCAGTCAAATGAGCTCGGAGGGGCATCCGACCAACCATCCATCAGGAGATAGAACTGGGTGTCATCCGCATATTGGTGACACCCAAGCCCAAAGCTCCAGATCAACCTCAAGCCATTCTTAATATGTTGAGGGTTAACTTCAGTGGAATTATGAATTTTATACTCCTTTGCAGAATGCTTATAAATCGGACCTTGAGTGGTTGCGTGGCGTTGGCTGGATGCCAGAGGGCTCTGTGGAAGTGCTCAAAGTGAAAAAAGCTCAAGATATTTTGAACGACAGATTATACAAGCAGCGTCCAGACACACTGAAATTTACCAGTATTGCTGACCCACCTCCTGTTATCCTTGCTAAAATCAATGCTCAACAAATTAGCGAGGTAAGATGGGATTATGTCATTATTATATATTCATCGCGATATACATTTTGATGGCATGGCAGTGAAAACAGATGAGATTGGTGGCTTGCAAAACGGGGAAAATATAGCTGCATGGCTTTGAGAATCAAGAGAGTTTTCCATCATTCAGTGAAACAATCCTCTCTTTTGTGCCTCTTTAGCATCTGTATCGTGACGCCTGGGACAAAGAGAAGACACAGTTCCACCTTCCAGCTGATACCCCTGGAATGCTGCTGTCTAAAATGAATTCTGTGAATATCAGCAATGTAAGAACATTGATTACAGCATCAAATTTGTCTTCTCTGTTATTGGAGTGATGTGTTTGTATCTTTGGAGGCAGCATTGAGAATTTGAAGCAAAAATCCCCAGGCGTCTGCCTGTAATACTGGCTATTATGGCTAGTCCTTCCCAGTAGATGGCTCATGGGGTCCCATTTAGAGAATCAATGGAAGCCCAATTAGCTAATGAAAAGGGACAAGAAACATAACACATTTCTTTTCATAGTGTTCTTTGCAAATATCCCTATGTGTTTAGACAATTCGTATGCCGCTTCTCCAGAGACCTCCTCACGGTAGCTGCATATTACCTAAATTTACAGAGCAGAATTGCAGAGTTTAGCTATACAGGTTTCCTAACCCAATGGCATTTGCAATATTCTAGTGGGTCAGTAAGTAGGATGAAGATGAGTTAAGGAACAGTTGAGCTTCATCAACACAAATCTGGCTTAAACTATATAGTTAGAGAACATAAAGATGAGAGATAGAAAACCTAGGATCACTGAAAAGAGGTTTTCGTAGAGTGGTCATCATCAGGAGATTTCCAAGAGTACCTGATAACTGGGGAGGAAGTGTCACTTTCCTCTGTATTGGTTGGATAAATTGTGAAGAAGAAGAGTTGGTTCTTATATGCCTCTTTTCTCTACCCAAAGGAGTCTCAAAGTGGCTTACAACCGCCTTCCCTTTCCTCTCCCCACAACAGACACCCTGTGAAGTGGGTGAGGCTGAGAGAGCCCTGATATTACTGCTTGTTCAGAACAGCTTTATCAGTCCTGTGGCGAGCCCAAGGTCACTCTGCTTGAGCCACCCCGTCACCGCTTCCAGGCAGCTGGCTAATGCTTCTGGGGGAGAGTCAGAGCAGCCATCCATCAGGAGGAAGGGCTGGGTGTTATCAGCATATTGGTGGCAGCCCAGCCCAAACCTCCGCACCAGTTGGGCAAGAGGGCTCATAAAGATGTTAAATAGAGTTGGAGAGAGAATTGCCCCTTGGGGGACTTCACAAGCCAGTTGGTGATGGCTTGATGAGCTCTCTCCTAATGGCTACCCTCTGTCCGCGATTCCGGAGAAAGGAGATCAGCCTCTGATCCCAGCATTGCCGAGGCGGTAAGCTAAAAGCTCATGATCCGCCCTGGTCCAGCTGGCAACGGGGGTCGTCCATCAGGGCGACGAGCACTGTCTCTACCCCATGGCCAGGCCAGAAACCCGACTGGGATGGGTCTAGGACTGACGCTTCTTCCAAGTATGCTGACAATTAGTCCATGACTGCTTTTTCAAGCAATTTCCCCAGAAACACTAAGTGCAAGACGGGGCAATAGTTGGATGGCTGTCGTGGTTATATCCACTAAGACATTGCAGGGAAAAGGTAGGGTCACTCCGGATCAATCATGCTTGTTGCAGAGGGAAAATTTAAATTGGACAAAATCAAAATGGAAATTGCATTCAGTGGAGAAGGCAGGAATCGACATTGGATTGGAATAAAATCTCCGTGCAGATTCAGCCCAGCTCTAGTTTCACTAAGTCAAATTTCCACTGTCACAAATGAACCATAGGCAAGTCAGTGCTCCAAGATGTATGCCTGTATGTATTTATGTAGACTATATCGCTGCAGTGCTTATCCATGCACAGGTCATGACAAGATATTTACAATGTTCACTTTTTAAAATATGTGGTTGTCTGTGTTTATTTTCCTCATTTATTTTATGACCAGACTAAAACTGGTGCATTCATTTTGATTGCAGAAATGTTATACTGGAGCCTGGGATGAGGCCAAGGCAAAAAGTTATGACATAAGAGCTGATACCATTTCAATCAAGCATGCTAAAGCTTCCAGGGAAATTGCCAGCGAGGTATAGTCTCACTATTTTACATTTTGCTTAGGTGGCTTTATTTTTATGTTGTGAGACTATATGTCTAGTCTATAGTATATGTCTAGACAATCCAGTCTCCAAGTTGTATTTATTCAGCCATAAACATATAACCCTGTATGTTTGTTACAGTGCAAATATAGAATAATATTAAAGTTTAATGTATTCCATTAAATTGCACTGCCACTGAGATAGCTGTTGGAAGCTCTGAGATATATGTTGGTAATGATAATCTTTTATACACTAATTAAAGTGGAAACTGCTTCCTTCTGCTGCCAAACATTTCTTCAAAGATTGCATTTTTCACTATTGATTTAATGTGCATATATTGGAGTAAATGCTTAGATATCTTCCAGAGCAGGTTAAATATGATTGTATATATTGCCTTTTCACAATTTTATTGTGAGCTGCTATTTAATTTCAAGTGTCTGATGCCATTCAAAAGCTACCATGACTTTGGAAAGCTTCTGCTGTCTGATAGGCAATCATTTATAAATATTTTATAAATCAAAATAGGTAATCCAGGAATTTTTTATTATTCCATACTTACACTGAATAAATTCATGGGTTGAAAATTTTCAAACTGGAACACTCTAAACCAACCTTTTCCAACCTTTTGACCATGGAGGAGCCCCTGAAATAATTTTTCAGATGTTGAGGAGCCCTGGAAGTGATGCCAGCTGGCCACTCCCCCTGCCAGACTCCTGGAAATGACATCACTACTCAGACCCTTAGCCCTCCTTTTACTCCCTCCTCTGCCTTTACTGCTTCTGCCTCATGTAGGCTGGAAAGCAGAGTAGGAGCTGAGAAGACAGCCTAGACACCACCATACAATGCCACTTCAGAAATCCCGGGGACCCCCTTCAGAACTCCCACCGACCCTCAGGGGTCCACGGATCCCTGATTGGGAATCCCTTCTCTAAACTGCTGCTTAAATGGCTTCTTGGAAATATTCTGTTTGCACTTCTAATTTTCTTTCCTGCATTCCTGTAAAGTACAAGTACAAAGAAGCTCATGAGAAACAGAAAGGTCACTACATTGGATGCCCTTCAGTAGCAGAAGACCCCAAACTATCATGGGCTGCCAAAGTCCTGAAGATGCAAAATGACAGAGAGTATAAGAAGGCTTACAACAATTCAAAAGCCAAGATCACTATACCCGTTGATATGGTGGCTATCCATGCTGCCAAGCAAGGCCAGTCTTTAGTGAGCGATGTTGATTATCGGCGTTATTTGCACCAGTGGACTTGCCTGCCGGACCAGAATGACGTGATCCAGGCAAGAAAGGCCTATGAACTACAGAGTGATGTAAGTGTATCCAAGAAGAGACACACAAATAATGTTTTCCAGATAAATTTAGATGTCAGTTTTAACACACTTTCTTACATTTCTATTGTTAAACCATTAATCAATGTTTAAACCATTTATTTTTCCCTTGTATTATGTGGGAAGTTATATATTTTTATTTTTTTTAATTTAAATACTGCCTTCCCTTGTGGCTCAGGGCAGTTTATACTGAAACGTTCGTGATGATGATTTGAACATGTAACGTTTTAACAGTAGGAATTTGTATCGGTTTATAGTTTAATAATTTAATAGTAGAACATTATAATTTTAACTCTACAGATTAGTTGCATTGTGATTGAGCTCTTCATTTGCAGGTGCAGTTGATGGTGGGAGGGGCCTCTGGGCTATGGTTGGTGGGCTGATTTAATTGTCTTGCCTGGTGGAACAGCTCCATTTTGCAGGCCCAGCAGAATTTTTTTAGTTCTGACTATAAGGAATTTGTTGTATTCTACTTCTCCTGTATTACTTTGGTGTAAACAGGTATATTTTGTATTTCCTTTTATTCGTCTGGTGTAATTCCACTTCTACTACACGCAAATAATGGACAATAATAGAGGCTCAAAGAAAGGTGACAGCAGAAGATTTTTTATCGCTGTGCCTGCTCTTGCTTCCATGTCATTTCTTTGTCACCAGAAAAATACTTCTGCTGGCATAGAAGGATGATCCCCTCCCCCAAAAATCTCCCTTCCAACATTGTATCCAGTAGGGGGCGGGTGGATTGAAAGGTGCTATTTCCATGAATTCTGGGTCACTCTTTGGATATGTCAGCATCTGAAATTTAACCTCAGTATGGTCATGGAATTATCATAGAATTTGATCATGACTAGTGTGGGTTAAGTTAATGATGTTGATGTTTATTTCCTGCTGGAAATAATTTACAGTATTATGAATATTAATAGAGATATCATGATGCACTAGAATTATTTAAAACGTAACTCACCAAAGTCTCTTTTTAATCAATAATCACTTGAGGTACTGTCACACCAAACTTTGAGCATCGTGCATGGATTTTATCAGCGTTCTGCTAATTTCATGAACGAGGTTGCCAAGCAGCATAAATTCTAGAAGTGAACCTCTGAGACTTTAATTTTTGTTCTAGTTTGATGTAGATCTGAAGTTAATAATGACTAATTTGTTATATTGATTCTAATGGAACCTACAAAAGTCAGGAAACCTTTTGGCCCAGTCCAGAGAAAGTTAATTGTGCTTATGTTCTATTAAAATCAAGGTAACAAATCAGTCACTCCTAACTCACGTCTGACTTTCTTAACTGCCTACAAAGTGTTTTCTTTTGAGATTAATTTAAACTCCCATTGTCCTCTGGAATTTTATTTTACAGGCTGTTTATAAGTCAGATCTGGAATGGCTCCGGGGTGTTGGATGGGTACCACATGAGTCTGTGGACGTAAAGAGAGTCAAAGCTGCCCAAGATCTCTTGAACGAGAGACTGTACCGCACGCCTCCTGACCGCCTGAAATTTACCAACATCGTTGACACTCCAGAAATACTTCTTGCTAAAACCAATGCTGAGCAACTCAGCCTTGTACGTAACTCCTTCCTCTACTGTAAAATTGTTCTGCGTAATAAATTATGCAACCAAACGTTCCTAATTTGTTTGTAATGCCAATCCACAATTAGTAGTCACTTAGATGGCTTTGACATTCCAAGTGAAAATGTACAAGAAGATAGACATATGTTATCGGATGGTTTTGTATTTTTGTAGGCTAAATACAGAGAAGTTTGGGATAAAGATAAAACGATGATCCATGTGATGCCAGATACACCTGAAATCATGCTGTCCAGGGCTAATGCTGTCAACGTGAGCAATGTAAGTATTTCTACGATGCTTCTTTGGTTGACAGGACAAGTATCAGTATTTAGCCTAAGTACTGCTTCAGATGTTCCAAGTATCCCATAAACAAAATACTGATGACTGAAAATAGATCAGAAAAAGCAGATGTGTGCAGAATTGTCATAAATGATTATCTACATGCAATTTTCATGCTCCTCCCTACTCAACTTTAGATGCTGAGACACCTCAGATTTAAAATGACTCCTTAATAAGTGTACCTGCACAACCATTTGGTAGATGGCTTTTATATTGGCTGTGTTATTGCTGATATATGATTGTTATAAAATGAAGTAGGCAAGGAGCTCCTTGTAGCCTTGCCTTCCTGCAATGATAATGGGGGTCAGTATAGGCCACATGTTTTGTTCACCCCCAGGAGCAATATTGATACAGGGATTTTCATCCAAATCCTTACTTTCAGAAGGAAAACCTTCACTGTGTTTAAGGTAAAGTGCTTAAGTTCTGAACAACAAGCACAGATAAAATTCAGGGCAAATTATTTAAATCTAGGTAAAGCTGTAGTGCGTTGGGATGATATATTGGCTCTTCTCCAATTTTCTCTTTCAATCCAAGACTTTAGACATTTGCTGCCATAGTGCAGCAGGTAATTTACATTAGCATCCCTGATTGGCAGTGGGTGTTGCCCTGCTGCCTGTCACTGTTGTACTGCTCAGCAGATTTGTATGCTGCAGCCATGCTACATCTAGTAATGGCAGTTTGGTCTCTGCAGTTGCACCAGTTCTGGCTAATGTGTCAGTGTGGTCTACCAGGTCAACTCACAAGAATGACCTTGATCCACAGCTGTGACATTACACTGGAACAACCTTTCTTTCTCAAACATTTGTCACCAAGTGCAGTGGCTGCTAAGGTTTAGCTGCAAATAAAACTAGTGTCTTGGCATGTCTTCATCTTCACATACGCTTGCAAGCTGCCAAGAGATTGGGCTGGGACTGCTCTGATGTATGTAGTGAGTCTCTGTGCGTGAAACAGAATTGAGGAAGGAGTAGGAAATGAGAGAGAGCCCGGGAGCAATCCTGAGCAAGTATACATGGACATATGTCCCATATTATTTAGTGGAGCTTATTTCCAGGAAACTGTTCTTAGGACTGCAGCCAAAATATGTAAGCGCTAGGAGAGTATATTAACAACATTGTGCTTTTGCAGAAACTTTACAGGGAAGCTTGGGATGACATAAAGAAATTTATTGATCTGAGATCAGATGCAGTTCCCATCAAGACAGCCAAAGCTTCAAGAGAGATTGCCAGTGATGTAAGTATGTGAACAGAAATGCGTGTGCTCGGATACTTCAGGGATTCTAGAGTGTTTAAAATAATAGTGCAAGAAACAGAAGTTTGAGGAAAGATAATAGGATGCTGGGGGCCTTGCAATTATTAGTGTATAAAATGTTACAAGACAGAGAATGATATCTTGGTATGATGCTGAAACTACATAAATTAACAGTTTGAAAGAAAGGATGAGATACAGAGTCTCTTTTGGACAAGAAGCTTTTAAGGGTAATTTTTATTGGGGGATTTTATGTGTCTGTAACCCGCCATGAGCTTTTTGGGAGTGGCAGGCTAGAAATGATAATGATAATGATAATGATAATGATAATGATAAAGTTATAATATGAATTAAATAAAAAATTATACCACATGTAATTTAAAAATTAAAAGTTAGTTGCTAATAAAATTAACTAGAGGGAAAATACAGACATTATCCTAAAGGAAAATAAGGGACAGATTATTTCTTGCAGGTGCAAATTTTGTCTTGCAAAATGTTCCACAAGCTGAACTCTCCTAATAATTATTTGTGCCAATTAATATTGTAAATGCATTTTGAATAGTACATTTAAGTATTTAAACCAAGCCATGTTTCGAAATATGGAATTTTGAGTTTATGATTCCCCATTACCCATAAAAAATGCTGTTCTCAAATTTCAGTTTTATAAACTCAAAACCAAATTTACTCAGCTTACTGTTTCATCCTTTAGTACCAAATGCAATAATTGAAATGATCAAGTATTCATAGAACTGCAGCCTTAGCTTAATAAAATCCCAATACTCTACTTGCATTTTTTAGAAGCTTACTATATCTTCAGTGATCCTTGCACAGTATCAGGTGAAAATTCTCATTGTGTTTTTCTTGAAAATACTATTAGTACAAGTACAAAGAAGGCTACCGTAGGCAACTTGGACACCACGTGGGATGCCGAAACATCTATGATGATCCCAAACTGGTCCTGGCATTACATGTAGCTAAGCTGCAAAGTGATCGAGTATACAAGAAAGAGTTTGAGAAATGGAAGACTAAGTTCAATAGCCCAGTGGACATGCTGTCCATCTTGTTGGCCAAGAACTGTCAGAAACTGGTCAGTGACATTGATTACCGCCGCTACCTGCATGAGTGGACATGTCTGCCTGACCAGAATGATGTCATCCAAGCCAAGAAAGCATACGAGCTACAGAGTGATGTAAGTAAAAACAATAATCAGCAGTACATTTACAGCTTTTTGTACATTCATCCCTTGTTGGATTTTCATTGTTGGCACCAGAACAATCTGTGTTGGGCATTTTGCCTAATTAACAGTGCAAACAGTGCAATGCATGGTTGTGCATTTGTATACTGCCAACCCAAAGTTGAACATGAGCCTTTAAATTTTATATGGAGCACTTTAAATCAGCAGTCCCCAACCCCCGGTCCGGGGACTGGGACTGGTCTGTGGATCAGTTGGTACTGGGCCGCGGCTCCTCTTCATCCTCTTCCCCGGCTGCTGCCTCGGGGCCTGCTCTGCCACTCTTCCACTGGCTCACCTTTGGTGCTCTCCAGTGGCCGCCATGGCTGGGGTGGCCCCTTGGCGTGGCAATGTGCAGCTGCTGCTGGCAGTGGCCCCCAGCGGGTGGCGAGAAGTCAGGCACTGGCGGGAAAGCAAGTGGAGCAGGAGCTCAGGCGGCAGCGACATCTCTCGGCAAAAGACTACCCCCCCCCCGGGCCTAAAATTGTCAAGCGTTGACTGGTTCCCAGTGATAAGAAGGTTGGGGACCACTGCTTTAAATAATGGGCAGAGTCTAGAGACCAGGGCCCTATTATGCATATGTTGGATAATGCACTTTCAGTGTACCTTAGAAGTAGATTATCCTGTTTTGTACAGGAAAATCAAGCTGCAAAAGCACATTGAAAATGTATTATCCAACATGTGCAGAATGGGCCCTAGTAGCCATCATTTTGCATTAGGTAGTAGACCTAGCCTGTGAACTTAAGCATCTAGGTCTACTGCCCATTATTTTCAACGAGAGGCAGACTTGGACTCCAGAGACTATATCTATTGTCCATTGGATATGATATTCTTTTAAAGTTTAAGGAGCAGTTATTGAGGAAGCAGAAAGAAAAAAGCAGAGCAGGGAGCTTACTGCCATAGCTGACACTCAAAATAATATCACTTTAAAGTTCAAAGGGGTATTAATTTCGATGAGGGGTAGACAGTGGCTCTGGAGCTGTGTACAGATCACTGCCCATTATTTACAGTTTGGCAGCAGATGTGCTCTCTTTATGTTTTAAAGGGGCATTAGTTTTCATGGGAGTAAACCTGTCCTCCAGAATTCAATATTCCTTTCGTGGTACTCTTCGTAGATGTCATGAAAATAAGGCCTTTATTCTTTGGTTAAAAAGCAGTAAACATCTCCATGAAACATTACATATTGAATTAGGGGCTACCTGCAATATTATATAACTAAATTCTTTCTCCCCCGTACACCCAGGCTATTTATAAATCGGATCTGGAATGGCTACGTGGAATTGGCTGGATGCCAAATGACTCTGTGATAGTCAACCATGTTAAAAACGCTCAGGACATTTTGAGTGAGGTAATGTTTAAAGAATTCCTTCACTAATTTATCTGTGCAAGTTTTTCCTAATGGGCTTAGGCATGATTTCCTTTGTAAACACTGGCCTCTTCCATGACACATTTTCTGTTGACACGCCTAATATTTTATATTATATATATTACATTTATTTACTGACTACAGATTCCTGTAGTCACATACCCCAGTTATCGGAAAAACAAAAAATTAATAGGTTAGTCGTTTTGACTCACATTGGCCCTTTAGGGATGAGTTAAGTGTGCAGGCTATTTTAAATCCAAGGGGTGTTGTTGTTGTTTTTAAGAGACTATGAAACATTTCCTTTTTATCAGACTAAAAATTGTAATTTACTACCAATAATGGTGGTTCTGTTATTCAGGGTATGCTGGACATGAATAAAAGTATAAGAAAAGGGAAAATTATTTCGGGGAGAATGAGTCATTCCACACACAACTGGAAAGTGGTCCTGTGAGCACTCTGCATTTTGTTATGTCAAGTACTGGCTTCATTAACTTTGTGACCTTATATCTTCTTTTCCCTCCCTTGTGCAGAGAAAGTATCGTACAAAAGTTGACAGCCAGAAATTTACCCCAGTGGCTGATCGGGTGGATTATATCACAGCCAAGCAAAGTGGGGAAATTCTAAGTGATGTAAGTATAGCCTTTTAGCCTGCCAGATGACCTGTGCATGCAGAAAGAACAGTATTTTTGGGACTGAAATTACAAATTACTGTGGATGTTCACTGAATTACAGTATAGTAATAGTGCCCACACCCACTAAGGAGAGAAATTTGGATACTGTGATGCCTACGCTGCATTATCTTGGGACATTTTACAGAGGGTTTTCCTCTCTTTTGTTCAGTTTAGACATAATGCAGAACCATAATTTAATTAAACTAACTATGGCTAGTTTGTCAGAGTGCAAACCATCACTAACTGTGGTTACTGTGCCCATCAAATCAGGGACAAAAGCTAGGATATGAAATTGGTTAATTAACCACAATTAGTCTTAACTGGGGTTCTTCATGATATATGAATGCAGATGTCATAGCTTCTCAACTTTTGCATTTTTTTTCCTCATTTATTTCTTATTGCTACTGAGGCTTGATATATTCGGCAATATGGGCTCAATAGATTTCTGAACCCTTGAGCATACTTCTGTGGTCTCCCCGTTGATGCTTTCCTTATACTTAAGTGTATAACTGTATGGGTTTGGGCTTGCAAACTGTAGGCAGTTTTATCACCCAGGCCAAATTTTTAAGCTTATAACATCAATTTGCAATACATTAATCAAATATATTTTCCTTTTTCAGATTAAGTACCACCAGGAATGGAATAACATCAAAACAAATTACACACTAACGGAGACACCACAGTTAGAAGCAGCTAAAGAAGCAGCCAGGATTCTTAATCATGTATGTTCTTTTTGCCAAAGAAATTGGGAATCTGAGAATTTTACAGTGCAATCCTAAGGACACTTTCTTGGCAGTAAGACGCATTGAACAGATCAGAGTACGATTTCATGTAGGCCTTCATAGGAATGTTCTTTTTGGTATCTTTAGAATTTGGTAAACTTGAGTCAAGCAAGGCCATTAGGAATAGGAATGGGCACAAATCAAGAAAATGTGGTTCATGTCAGTTCATGGGGTGCCTGATTCCTGAGCCATGAACCATCATGAACTCTGAAGAACTAGAGGAACTAGTTTGGTTTGTGATGCTAGAGATGCTGGGGATCTCTCTCTGGCTGTCCCTCCTCTATCTGCTCTCCAAGTTTGATGAGGATTGGGTTTATGGGGTCTGAGTTACAGCCCCCCAAAGAAGTTGTCCCACATCCTTTATTGTTTCCAATGGAGGGGAAAAGGAAGGGTGGTGGAAGCCCAGCAGAACAGAATCAAAGTCCTAGAGAATCTCTGCAGTAGAAACTGAAGGTCGGAGAAGTTTTTTGAAGCTCATCAAAACCAGTGCAATGTGCCCAGCTGAATCAAATGCCACTGCGGCACTGCAAATCCTACAGGACTAAAGTCAAACCAGAGAATCTCTGCAGTAGAAACTGAAGCATTTTTACAAGCCCAGCAAAGCCAGTGCAAAGAATTAGTGTCTAGCAGAACCCATTGCCATTGTGGCAATGTCAGCTCAACAGTGTGGGGAGAGGATTTTGCAAGCACTGTGCAAGAAAATGGAAAGTGAACATAAAGGAACACTTGTAAGAGGGAGGGGCTCTTGAAATGGTCATGATTAGTTTGAAACTGCTAACAGCATTTCTGTGGCTGAAGAATTCCATACCCTCTTTGAAGTTTAGTAAACATTTTGTTTGCGTGGAGACAGTCTGTCTGGAAATAGATGCATTCACAAACCAGCATGAACCACTATGAACTGCTTGGAAAGTTCATGCTGATTGACCTGCGGTAAATGTCAGTTTGTGAACACTGAGCCAGCCAAAATTAATCACAAACTTAAGTTCATGAGCTGGTTCATGCCCGTTCCTAGTTAGGTATTTGGAAATATGAGCATGTGAATCTGACTTTGGTCTACTAGTCTTGACTGGCAGTGGCTGTCCAGATTCTGAGAGGTATTTCTCAACTCCCCTTCTTAAGACCCCTTTCATGAGAGAGAACAAGGACTGAATCAAGGACTCTTCATATGCAAAGCTCTGTGACTGAGTACTCTGTCACCGAGCTCTGACATCTTCCCCTAATAACAAGGTATTAGTCCAGGACAACAGGGGCACCTTATTCCAATGAGAAAATTTGCAGAATGTGTATTCATCATTGTAAAAATTACAGTAGAAATCAAAGTCTGTAAACTAGATATAAGTGGTATTTTCGGTTAACCCTTTCCCCGTAGACTTATTTACAGGGGAGGGCAAGACCCATTGGAGTGGGCAGTAATTATATTGTTCCCCTGCTATATGATCCCTTCAATTTTAATCTTCCTGGAGATGCATTGGAGGCAAGCAAAGAGGAACCAGCTCCTATCCTGCAGCAACATTGCATTAATGCTACACAGTAGTAAAATCAGCTTTAGAACTAGGACAGCAAGAGTCAGGCTTTGGTGGAATGGGTCCAGCTGTAAATAGTTGGATATCTCATGAAACCACTTGAGATAATGCACAAGTTTTCATATGGTGGTTGGTAAGAGGAGGCTTATAGATGTTCGAATGAGTTGGAAGGCAAGGATGTGAGAAAGAACAGAAGGTTGATAATATGAGAACAAATGTCCAAAAATGTGAACTTTTCAGAACTACCGAAATAGCTCCTAAGGTATTAATAACTCAGAGACTTCACTATTCTGTTTCTATAGAAACAGTCAGTTGCAATGATGTAGATGAATTCTAATTTTCTTTTCCCCCCATTAGAATCTGTACAAGGAGAACTGGGAGAAGCAGAAATCTACTGGTTATTTCTTGCCTCCAGACAGTGTTCCTATTCGTCACGCCAAACATTCAAATGATGTCCAAAGTGAGGTAAAAGAAAACCTTTCTCTCTTAAAAACCGGTAACCTATCTCTTGGGGCTCATTACAACTAATTGTACCTGGTGCAGGGTTCAAAACCCTTGTCTTATTTTTAGTGAGCTATGTTTTAAGTGCATTATTTCTCCAGTACTTTGCATAACATTCCTGGAGAACAGGAACTATTATTGTAAGTAAATTTAACAGTGGCTTTGATCTAGTAGATTCAGGTGGGCAGCCATGTTGCTCTGAAGAAAGAGAGCAAAGTTAGAGTTCAGTGACACCTTTATGACAACAAAGATTAATTCTGCACATCGGCTTTTGTATGTATGTGCAGCACATCAGATAGTAATTTATGCTGGCAGTTTCCTGTCAGTGTAGTGTACCTTTCATTTCTCCCACTACATCCCTAAATACATTAAATCCCAGGAACAGAGTGACAGAGGAGTTAAAAGTCTGTAGCAGGATCCCTTCCCTCTTTGGTCCATGGAAATCCTTCATTGGATTCATTCAAAGTATTATCATGAAATAAATCCTCAGAATGTTCCTTCGAGTTAAGATCAGAAACATGCTATGTTGCTATTGCAAACATTTCTCCTTCTCCCCCTCTTCCAGCTGAAATACAAAGCAGACTATGTCAAGCAAAAAGGGCACTACGTTGGAGTCCAGAACATGAGAGAGGATCCCAAACTGGTGTGGTTTGAACATGCAGGGAAGATCCAGAACGACAGATTGTATAAAGATGCATATAACAAGACAAAGTCCAAGATTCACATACCTCCGGATATACTGTCTGTCATTGCAGCCAAAGACTGCCAGACGGTAGTCAGTGAAATCCCGTATCGTACTTACCTTCATGAATGGACATGCCACCCTGACCAGAATGACTGCATCCAAGCAAGAAAAGCATATGACCTTCAAAGTGATGTAAGTGATTGTCCTATTCAAATGCACACCTTTCAAAACAGATAGATAGCAGTATAATGAATAGACTTACTTTGTAAAATGAAATTGAGATGTGATTTGTGTCTTTCTTGACTTCCAGGCCACCTTTCCTACAGTTATGGGTGGCTGCCATAACTTTTCCATTAATAAAGTGAGACACAGTTATATTCATAATACCAGGAACTGGCAGCGTAAAAACACAAAATCAGCTTCAAACGCAACATTATATATATCATTATATATCATAACATTATATATCACCTTATTAACAGGGAGGGGAAGGTCTTATTTTATTGGGGGTGTCCTGTTCCAGAATACTGGTGCCACTACTAAAAGCAGTGAACTGTCAGTATTACTCAACAAAGGAGTGAACAAGAAGGAGGAACCTACATATACGTAATTAACTCTTCATCTGTTTTTAATGTTTTCAGAATATTTATAAATCTGATCTGGAATGGATCCGTGGCTGTGGGTGGATTCCTTTAGATTCTGTGGAACATCGGAAGGTCAAGAAGGCTCAGGACCTGATTAACAAGGCAAGTGGACATTTTCACAGATTTACAGCAGCTTGTTTAACAACATGTCCATTCCCATACTTTCCCCGTACTTTCTATTCATGAAACTCCTATCATATTTTTCTACAGAGAATCTACACAAAAGATGCTATAGACAGTTTTTCTAAATTTACATCTGTAACCGATGCTCCAGATGTTGTTTTGGCTAAGGCAAACTCCATAATTCAGAGTGATGTAAGTATCCTTTTAAACAGGATTGGCAATTAAAAGATGCTTTTTGAAATACTACTGTAGTATGTTATCCAACTTATTATTGGCTGGTTACTATAAAGAGTACTGTGAAGACCAGTTATGCATAGACCCATGCTCCCCAATGGCCCATGGGTACTGTATGTCCATCAAGGTATTTCCTGGCACCTATTTGTCCTTTCCCTAAAGCTTCTCTTCTTTCAAGATAGAGAACTATTTTGTAATTGGCCTTAACCTCCTGCCATTTTGTTATGCTCATTCTCACAATCCCAAAGGTCTCCACAGGTGATCCCAGGTATGAATTAACTGCTCAAGTGATTATCAAAAAGACAATATAATACTCCATAATACTCTAATTTTTTGTAAACCACAAAATTCATGGCATTGTATATGTATTCAGCAAATACAATATGTTTTTACAAATGCAATCCATTACCACCAATGAATGATGGCATACTCGAGTAAGCTGAATTTAAGCAGTATTTGGGGTATATTTGAATAGCTCTCAGAATGAGGAGCAAAGACAACATGAAATGAAGAGCACGTGTATTTTGTGTAATTACGCAAAAATGATGGTGCTACACTAAATTATTGGTATCATAAAAATGAAGATATATTCTATGAAAATAATAATAAATATAATCTTTAAAAACCATGATCCACTCAGTGTGTTTTCCTCATTTTCTCATTCCCTAATCTGTGAGAACTGACATAAAGTTTTCAGTGGATTGTAGTCCAGAAGTCCCTGACTCAGAAGTATATTCCTGCAAAGCGATTTGTATCTGATAAACCGTTGCATGCAGTTGTCATGTACTCCCTAATGCAGAAAACTGAATATAACATTAATCCCCAGTCCTCTTCCTTTTGTTTTGGAACTAGTCTGATTGCATCAAAATAGCATCAGCAGCCATTACCAGTGCAATCCTACACAAAGTTCTATCCTTCAGCATTGATTGAAGTCAGTGGGTTTAGGTGGATGTAATTCTGCTATCTACACTGTATGATAGCTAGGCTACTAAGTGGAGGAATGAGGTGAAGGCCGTTGAATGGAACTGGCGGTCCAGCCTAAGAATCTCTAACATCTGATGCTGCCATAAGTATTCATTGGCTAAACACTATATACTAGTCAATTGCGATAGTAACTTGTGTTAAGACGTCAATTTTTAATTATGTGTTTCTCATTGAGCTTATATTTTTTTCAAGCATTGGGGAGGGGGGAAAGTGGAGATATTCTTACATGATAGCCCTAATACCTTTCTAACCCAATTGAAGTCAGTGGGCTGTATCTGCATAGAATTGCTCTGTTAGGTTTTGTTGCAAATATGGTTACTCTTCTGCAATTCCTCTTCAATTGTAAACATTATAGATAATGGCATGAAGGACTATAAAACAATAAGTATTAAATACAATAAGATACCATTGCTTGATATTAATACCATTTTTACTTTTTTCTTTAGCTGAAATACAAAGAAACCTTTAACCTTGAGAAAGGTCACTACATTGGTTCCGAAGACACTATAGCCTTAAACCATTCTAGAGACGTGTCTAAGCTTTACAGTGATGTAAGTTTCTGGCAATTATCTTGCCTATTTGCTAATAACTAACAATGAACATTCTTGCTTTACTTGTTTATAGGGTA
This sequence comes from Paroedura picta, assembly GCF_049243985.1. Taxonomy (NCBI): domain Eukaryota; kingdom Metazoa; phylum Chordata; class Lepidosauria; order Squamata; family Gekkonidae; genus Paroedura; species Paroedura picta. Next base: position 48,020,758 of record NC_135370.1, read on the forward strand.
TAATGCAATAATGTATTAGCTTGGGGGTGCTATGATTCAGCGGTAGAACATCTGCTTTGCATGCATATAAGATCCATGGTTCAGTCCCAGGCATCTTCAGTCAAATGCATGAGATAGTAATTGATATGAAAATCTCAGGTGAAGCACTCTATTAAAGATATGCAGAGACCAATACGCATACAAAATTCATCCAATAGCACACAGTCTATTAAAAATGTAAGAATGACAGTGCAGGTCTAAGTAGATTTATACTCTTCTTGGCCAGTGGATTTAGAAGGGAACACCGCTAAAGAGGTGCAGAAAAGTTATCACTATGAAATTTTGGGCTGTCTGAATTCTGTTTTAGTTTTAAAAAAAACAACAGCGCTACACTTGTTGAATTATGTCCTGGACATTTATAAACCATGTGCTCGTTTTGTCACTTTCTAGATACTTTACAAGGATGCGTGGGAATCAGGCAAGGCCATTGGGTACACTCTTCCTCCAGACTACATCCCTATTGTTGGGGCCAAACATGCCGACTACGTTAATAGTGAGGTTAGTATGAATTTTCTTTCCCTTGTAGTCACAATGCCTCTCTTTGTGTAACTGTACCTGCCTAACAAGCTTCATGTTTATGTTTTGCAGCTTAAATATAAATTAGAACATGAGAAGCAAAAAGGCCATTATCTTGCTGGGACACAAATAAATGATTTCCCAAGTGTTGTCCATTCTTTGGCTTTCCAAAAAATAAGGAGTGCGGTAAGATTTTTAAAAAAATTCCCTTGAGCGGTGTTAAAATTATAATTAAAGGAGGATAATTGTATGGTGTTAAAAAACCTCAAAATCATATATTCTATTTTAATATCTTGACTTCTAGTTGGCCTATAGGAAGAATTATGAGGACACCAAGGCACACATTCATATCCCAAGTGACATGATCAATCACGTGCTGGCCAAGAAATGCCAATATATCCTTAGTGATCTTGAGTATCGAACATATCTACACCAGTGGAACTGTTCACCTGAAGAGCATGATGTTGTCATGGCCAAAAGAGCCCAGGAAATTCTAAGTGATGTACGTAAAAAAATTTCTTGATTTTTAAGAAAGCTTCATATAACAAAAATAGGGAAAATAGAATAGCAGACCTGTGAGTAATCAACTCTTTTCCTACACCTTACATGTAGTTTTCTGCCTAACTATTATGACCCAGGAGAACTCCAAGTAAAGTCATATATATATATATATATATATATATATATGTGTGTGTGTGTGTATATATATATGACCATAACAGAAATAGTTCAATCCCAGCAGCCGGCTCAAGGTTGACTCAGCCTTCCATCCTTCCGAGGTCGGTAAAATGAGTACCCAGCTTGCTGGGGGGTAAACGGTAACGACTGGGGAAGGCACTGGCAAACCACCCCGGATTGAGTCTGCCAAGAAAACGCTAGAGGGCGTCACCCCAAGGGTCAGACATGACTCGGTGCTTGCACAGGGGATACCTTTACCTTTACCTTTAACAGAAATAGTGGATACATTAGAATAGATATTTAAAGTGAGTACTCCCCTTCAATTGTTCTTTTAGTCTAATACAATTTACAAATCTACTTGTTAATGTAATGCATATAAAGTGCCAGTGACTTTGAAATTCGCCTGGAGGGCTCCTGTTTACTAGATTTGTCAGTCTAGCCATCTTACATAGTTCTTCGAGCTTATCAAGCCAAACTATCACCGTATGTAGTTCAGAATGTTTCCATTGCTGAGGAATTACTAATCTTGCTGCTGTCATCTCATGAAAAAATAATTCTTTGGCATTGCTGGGAAGATTAACGGGAAGTAAGCTTAATAACATAAAATCAGCATACGTGGAAATTTTACATTTAACATTTTTTCTAACATAGTATGAATTTTTATCCATAGTGTCCTAACCTATTTACAATTCCACACATGTGGAAAAAAGAGCCCACACTTTCATGACATCTCCAACATTTACCATCATGTTGCTTAGACATTCTGCTTTACACTTTTGATGCTATATACCATCTATAAAACATTTTATACCAATTTTGCTTAATATTTGACAATTTGTAACTTTTATGTTTTTCCCCCAACGTTGTTTCCACACGTCCATTGAGATATTGTGGTTTAGATTCTGCATCCACTTCACCATACAGTTTTTAATTTGTTCTGTTTCAGTTTCTTAAGAAGCTTTTATATTTGCCCTGTCATCCAAGTAAAATCTTGATGTGGCCAGAACCCATGATAAACAACTCACTTTGTCTCCCTCAGTTTCCCATCTACAGTATAAGGATAAGAAATACTAGCCTAGTTTCTTTTACTAGTGTGACAGTGTAATTGTAAGCAGAGTTATACCCATGTAAGCCCATCGCCTGCAGTGGGTTCATATGTAAGATGTTAGTGCTGTGAAGTCACTTCCCACTTATGGTGGCCCTATGAATTACTGGCCCTGATTTGGATAGCCCAAGTTAGCATGATCTCATCAGGTCTTGGAAGTTAATCAGGGTCAGTCCTGGTAAGAATTTGAATGGGAGATCATAAAGGAGTGCCCGGACAGGCAATGGCAAATCTCCTCTGAACATTGCTTGCCTTGAAAACCCTATAGGGTCGTCATAAGTCAGCTGTGACTTATGATCAAATGGATGCAAAATATTGAGATTAATGTGACAATGGAACAATGGGAGTTAGTATGGTCTAGAATACCAAAGTATACTAACAGTCAAATACTTAAAGAAAATTGGTATAAAATGTTTTATAGGTGGTATGTAACACCAAAAGTGATCGCTAAAATTGCCAAAAATTGTAACAAGAAGAAGAAGAAGAAGAAGAGTTGGTTCTTATATGCCGCTTTTCCCTACCCAAAGGAGGCTCAAAGCAGCTTACAGTCACCTTCCCATTCCTCTCCCCACAACAGACACCCTGTGGGGTAGGTGAGGCTGAGAGAGCCCTGATATCACTGCCCGGTCAGAACAGTTTTATCAGTGCCGTGGCGAGCCCAAGGTCACCCAGCTGGTTGCATGTGGGGGAGCGCAGAATCGAACCTGGCATGCCAGATTAGAAGTCCGCATTCCTAAGCACTACACCAAACTGGCTCTCAAATGTTGGACAAATGTTGGAAATGTGATGATAAAGTAGGTTCTTTTTTTCATATGTGGTGGAGATGTGAAAAAGTCTATAAGTTTTGGGCAAAAATACATACTATTATGCAGAAAATGTGGGGTCTTAGATTTTCTATGAAAGCTGAAGCTATGTTATTAAGTGTTCCTCCGCAGTGCCTCCCAACCCACACACAGAGTTTCTTCTTCTACGCGATGACAGCAGCAAGACTAGAATTGGCCAAGAAATGGAAAACGCAAGAACTACCCTCGACAGAAGATTGGCTGAATAAACTAGCTGACTTTGCCAAGATGGCTAAACTGACACTAATAGTTAACGGAAGAACAGAAGAGGCCTTTCAAGAACAATGGGGCCCTTACCTGAACTATTTAAGAAAATAATACAAAGGGGATTGAAAGTTTTAAGATTCCACTGTCAAGTATGTGACATACTTTGAAAACTAAGTATTATTTCCTTGGAAGTCTTTTTGCGAAATTCATGTACTTCCCAACAGCTTCTGCTTGCAGCAGTAGCTTGCTGTACTCCTGTTTTTGCTTTCTCCACTAATCCAAAATCAGAGGGCATTGAAAAGATACCAGTATGAAAAGAATGAAAATGCAAGGAGACTGTACGTTTTCTGCCAAGTAAATATTTCTTTATACTTATTTTCAGGTTGTGTACAAAGATGACTTAACATGGCTGAAAGGAATTGGATGCTATGTGTGGGACACTCCTGAAATCCTTCACGCTAAGAAGTCTTATGATCTCCAGAGTCAAGTAAGCAAATTTCTCTCTTGAAGAGCTTCTCCTGTAGTATCAGTCATACCAGAATTTAGTCCTCGTTGTTAGGTTCATACATTACTTCCGGAAATCATCGAACTATTAATGCATTTCAAAGGCAGCTTCACCCAGTTCTTTGTGGAATAAACATCTGTCCTACCACAAGTATTATTTTTATTTACAAGTACACCCTTAATTTGTATGATTGAGATTATAAATTTATGGTGTTAGAATATAAACTGGTTTGTATAAATTGTGTTGGCTCCCTGAAATGGTATTCCTTAGAAACAGAATCCCAGGAATGCAATTTAAAAGAGGCTGTATATTTGCTCCAGGAAGTGGGAACTGGCCACAACTAAACCTATCCCACGCTTGTGATACAAGTCGGTAAACAGGCATAATATGGCTTAGCATAGTAATACCACCTGTAGCTACTAAAGAATCTATTCTTTGTGATAATACTGCTTTTTGTCTTTGTTTCACAGCTGAAGTACACAAAATCAGGGAAAGAGAATTTGAAGAACTATGGCATCGTTCTTGACACTCCCGTTTATGTAACTGCACTCCAGAGTGGCATGAATGCTAGTGATGTGAGTCATTCTCCTCATTCTTCCTTCCAGCTCCCTTGCTCTTCATTCTTTTTTGGATGCATTTATTGGATACATTTTCCTTTAATATAGGTCAAATATAAAGAAGAGTACCATAAAATAAAGGACCAATATACCACAGTGCTCGAAACAGTAGACCATGAAAGGACTCAGAATCTGAAGAACCTTTTTAGCAATGTAAGTGTTGAGTTTGATTTTGCCTTGTGGTCCCGTCATTTTTTAAAGCTATAAACAGTGTGCATAATAGCACACATGTTAATTTGAGTTATCTCTGATATTTCCTCTGAGTGTATGTCCTGTCAACCCAGAATACCTCTTCAGATCACAATCTGTGTTACAGCAAGGATATTTAGGGAAAAAATATAAGTTTCTCTATAGCTGCCCCACAGCTATGGAAATTCACCATCTTTGAAGATCAGAACAAAAGCATGAGCTTGGTTGTTATTGAAGAGGTTTGTAAAAATAGTAATTGTGTAAGATCTACATGGAGGGATAACTCTTAGGCTAGTTGCTGAATAAGATGAAAAATAGCCAAATCATTGCTTGTTATCACCAATAAGTGCTGATTTAGTAGCAAATGCGAAGTAACGAATACTGTTTTATTGAGGTGGATTTTTTTGAGGTTGCTAAATTTTGTGCCTTTGTATACAGAGAATGCCCAAAGATAATTAGCGGTTGAAAATGGGATTTTATTATTTAAGACTTATACTGTTTTCATACTTCTAAAAAGTTTTTTAATTTTATAAAATTAATAATCAATGCATGTAAAGTATGTTCTAGCTAAATGATGTATTGGATAAAGTCTGGTTTTGAAGGTTGTTATAGCATGTTTTAAAATTCTCCTGCCTCCAGAACCTGTATAAGAAAGCCTGGGAAAAAGTGAAGTCTGTTACCTTCACGTTACCTCCGGATGCTGTGCCATTTGTTCGTGCTAAAGAACTGAAGCATAATGCCAGTATTGTAAGTGCTGCATTTAACCTATACAGTTGGTGAAATAGCTACTACTATTTCAATAACAAATATTATGTAATCATAACAACGTGATTTCCATTTTCCTTTTGCACAGGTCAAGTACCGGGAGGAATACGATAAGTTTAAAGCACTTTACACTCTTCCAAGAGGAGTTCAGGATGATCCAAATACTGCAAGATGCCTAAAAGTTGGCAAATTGAATATCGATGTAAGTTTTTAAAGATTCAATAGACAAAACACCATTTTACACCAGATTAGATAAAATCCCCACCAATTCTGCACCAAGAAAGTAACTGACTGGGCTCCTGTAGCTTTCTTGGGCTACTTCCAGTCCAGCCTCAGTTTTAAAAAGGGCAGAACATGAGCAAGGATAAGTTCCCATATTTCACGAACCTTTTAAATTGCCTTTTCCTCAAGTGTAAGAGTTCATATTTTCTGCTTTGAATTTTTTAAAAAGAAAAGACAGTAAAAATTTGTAGGTTAGATATCCAGATGAAACTACATAATGGACTAGGAGAGGGGTATAAAACTCACAATTTTTATCACCTGGAAAGGAATTCTATATCTAAATTCTCTACGGTTGGTCTTGATCTGAAATTCTTCAGTCATATCTTGGTAGTTCTAAATAAATCTAATGCTGAGAATTCATACATGATCAATGGCCTTTTTCTGCACTAGGGATGTGCCCCCAATTTTTGTGTGTGGCATATTTCAGGTTCAGATTGAATTGACCTGTACTAATTTGGTATATTCAAATCACCTGAATCCCAGTATTGGTATAGGGATTTGGGTTCTCCAAGATTCGAGGAAGCTGAATTTTTCAGCTCTGAAGCATACAAAGGAATCTAGAGCCCACCAAACAGCTGATCCCACTGACAAATGTCTCTTCACGTGATCAGATTGGGCTTCATGGGGGGCTGGTTTGAACCATCATCTGAACAGCCCAAAATACCACAGAGAGAAATCCCTCTCCAGGTTTGGCTTGGGCTATCTGGGGAGGCTGGTTTGAATTGACCCTCCCTGCACAGCTAACAAACAGCTGATCTGTGTAGAGGCTTCTTTCCACAGATCAGCTGTTTATTGGGTTGAGCAGGGGAAGTGGTAGTTCAAACTGGTCCTCCCAAGCCAAGCCCATGGAGAGACTTCTTTCCACAGATCAGTCATTTATCGGGCTGTGCAAAGAGACTCTGTTCAAAGCAGCCTTCCCCATGCCCCAAGCTGATCCTCTGGAGAGACTTTTATCAGTGGGATAAGCTGTTCATCAGGCTTTAGGTCCCTTTGAATGCCTCAAAGCTTTCCTGAATTTTGGACTTGAGCTGTGCGGGGAGAGCCAGTTTGAACCTGCCCTCCCCGGAAAGCCCAATAAACATCTGATCTCACTGAGAAGCTTCTTTCTCCAGGATTGGCTTGGGCTGGCCAGTGTCAACTGCTCCCCCACAGAGCCCAACAAATAGCTGATATGCTGAGATAAATTTTACCATGGGATCAGCTTGGGCTGGACAGGGAGGGCCAATTTGAGCCAGCTCTCCTTGCACAGCCCGACAAACAGCTGATCCACAGAGAGGCTTCTCTCCTGGCCCAACAGTTGATCTACACAGAGACCAACCATGCCACACCAAAAAGAAAAGAATCAGTGTGACACTATCCAGTTTTTGTCATTGGTGTGCATTAGCATATGTGCTGTGATTTCCAAGAGAAAATGCGGGATGGGGGGAGGTGCAAAGTGTAGGCACAGGATTTGATTTAAGAGCATACCAACTTGAATTCAGTGATAATCAGAATTAAGCTTGTTTGTGCATGACAAGCATGTGTTCTCTGACTTTGCCTAATTAGATTGTTATTTAATTGCTGTGATCTTTATTATTGAAAGCTACTCTGAGTATAGTAAAGAATATTAATTTTCAGTAAAGGGCCAGCTTGGTGTAGTGGAGACCTCTAATCTGGAGAGCTGGGTTTGATTCCCCACTCCTCTACATGCAACTATCTGGGTGACTTTGGGCTTGTCATAGTCCTGTTAGAACTATTTTGTCAGAGCTCTCTTAGCCCCACATATCTCACAGGTGTCTGTTGTGGGGAGAGAAAGGGAAGGCAATTGTAAGCTGTTTTAAGACTCCTTCGGGTAGTAAAAAGCTGGATATAAAAACCAACTCTTCTTCTAATTCCAGACCGTGTCTCTTGCCTTAGAAAATTAGCCAGGGGTGACAACATTTCAAGTATGAAGTATTTTAAAGAACCTGTGATTAATTTAGTTATTTTAATTTGTAGCGGTTATACAGAGATACCTATGAAAAGAACAAGGCCAAAATTCACATTGTTCCAGACATGGTTGACATCGTGTCTGCTAAAGACACTCAGAAGAAAGTTAGTGAAATCGATTATCGCATCCGTCTCCACGAGTGGGCTAACATCGCAGATCCCCATGCCCATGCCCATGCTCGAAAAGTCAACGATCAACTGAGCGATGTAAGTCAGCAAGCTGTATTGTGCCGGTTCTGAGGAAATTTTTCATTGTGAAATGTCCATTAGTATATCTTATGAAAAAGGAACATGGATGGTGCAACATACCATCTTTGGTTGCATCACAGCTGGGGTTACTAAATACAGGTTAAAATGATAATTTGCCAATAATTTTTTACTTGAATGGGCCACTGTTGAGGCATAGCATTCAAATGAAGAACAGTTTGCTCTCTCCTTCCTTCAGTTGCCACTCAGCTGTCATAGCAGGACACCGATGTTTTAAAAATGTTAAGATTAACATGTTTAAAAAAAATTAAGTTAATCTTAAAAAATGTTAAGATTATAGAAACCAGGACAAGGAACCCAGAGACAAGTAATCAGAAGAAGGCTGTGGAGCAGAAAATATGCTGACAGATTACCAAAAGGAAAAGCAGACAGAGAAGAAAAGAGAATTTTAGCAGGGGTAGCTGAAGAAATTTCACAGAAATCCAGGCCAGATAATGGGAGACTAGATTGTGGGATAAGGAAGAGGTAAATTCCAGTAAGCCTGGTCAAGAGACAGAGTGGCCACCGTAAGTGAGAGAAAATGTTTAGCTCCCTGAGAATCTCTAGAAATCCGAGGAAACAGCTGTAAAGAAAGGAGGAGCTAAATGGGAACTAGGAATGGGGCCTAGAGGCTATGTGTTATTCACGGGAAGTAAGTCAGCAGGCACTTGAGTTCTATGTTATGGGTTCTATAGATGTTTTACCATAACTTGGCCATATTTCTAGCTTTTAGCTTACAGTTCTCTCAAACAATACTTGATAGTTGAGATAGCTGAAGAAAAGTGAAATGGGATTTTTGAATGGTATTGCCAGGGTTGTTTGCTTCCCAAAGAACATTATTTGCTACCTAGCTGATTTGGGAATGCTTAATAAAATTACCACGATCTACAAAATTAGATTCCTAGGGTAAATAAAAAGTCTGATTATGATGTGATGCATCTTTCCTATTTTATTGCTATGAATTTCTCATTATTTCTCCTTCTTGACCCTCCAATCAGATTGTCTATAAAGATGACCTCAACTGGCTCAAAGGCATTGGGTGCTTTGTTTGGGACACTCCTGAAATTCTCCATGCCAAACATGCCTACGACCTTCGCAACGATGTAAGTCTGGCTTTTCAACAACAGCTTAGCCTCTGTTCTGGTTTGCTTCCTAGATTCAGGCACATGTCAATTCCGTGGCCATCAAAAAGTTTGCACGCTATGTGCCACTTTGTCATTATGTGAGTCCTGCTCTGTGAACAAACTTGCTTCTTCAGAAGCACATATTCTAAGACTCCATGGGCACTGATTGGTTCTCAGCTGGGATGCCTGTTTCAGGAATTTGTCGTAGTGCTTGATCAAGTTTTAGCATCATGGAACTGCCTACAAGGAACTGCTGCTTGTCTAGGCCAGGGGTAGTCAAACTGTGGCCCTCCAGATGTCCATGGACTACAATTCCCATGAGCCCCTGCCAGCAAAAAGCTGCTAGGTGCATTCAAAAATACAGACCTACGTAAAAGACTTGGAAGATATATACAAATGCAAATGTTCTTCTTTTTCATAGTTCAAATACAAATCGAAGGCTGATAAAATGAAGAGTAAATACTCAGTGGTGACACACACACCAGTGTATGACCAGAATGTCCTAAGTGGTATGAACCTGAGTGAAGTAAGTATGACTTTCCCCTTTAAACTCAGCTTCTCTACCATGTACCAAGTATTGCTGCAATACATCATCCAGCATTCGTTTTTGCCTGTTCATGTCACCACTTGTTATATTTCACACCTGGCATCAGCAAATTGAGTATTTTATTTGGAGTCACACACAGCCAATTTTTTGACCCTTAGAATTTGTTCCTACTTTTGTCTATGCTTATTCTATTACACTTGATATACTGATCATAAGCACAATAGAAACAATACAACACAGCGTTCAACCAGTACATGAGTTCTTCATCTCGCAGTACAACTGGGCATATGGAATATTAACCATTTCATTTGCTACCTGGTATTATATATTTTTTTCTTATAAAGGAACCCTGCCTCCTGCATTTCAAAAATTGGGCCAGATCTGTGTGCCTAGTCTTGTGTACCAATATTTGTACCAATATTTGGTACACAAGAAGAAATAGAATGTGTACAGTGAGCCAATGCTTAACTTGCTCTGCTTTGTCAATTCCTCAGGCTGTTTACCGTCATGACTATGTACAGAACATTAGAGGGAAATATACTCCTGTTGATAAGACAGTGGATTTGGAGCGAGCCAAAAATGCATACAAAATACAGTGTGAGGTAAGTAAAACACCGAACTGTGTTGAATGGGAGGGAGGATGCACTGGAATTAGTGTCATGGTGCTATAAAACCAAAATATTAGTATAACAATAATTAAAAAGTCTACCAGTGGAAATTTTTCCTTCATGCATACCTTTTCAATGTTGTATATGACCACCGAAGGAAAAAAATCCTTTACAAAATCATTACTCAATGAAATTATCATATAGGCTCATAAACTGAGCTACAACCATATGGCCATCACAAGTCCCCATCTGTTCCCTGCAGCGACTGGCTGTAGCTCTCATATATACCTTATTAGTGCTTGTCCATAGGGAAGAGTAGTGGTTGAGATCAGAGCAACTGACAAGGAAAGTGTGAGGGGTTGAAAGGGATGGGGAGAAGCCAAGTGTCCCTTGTGGATTGCTTGTCAGGGGACTTGTCCACAGGAAATGAGAGGAGCAATTACCTAACACAGAGAATAATTAAAATGTGGAATTTGCTTCCAAAAGATGTAGTGATGGTCACAGGAATAGACAGCTTTAAAGGGGGATTAGATAGATTTGTGGCTACTAGCCACATTCTCCTCATTCAGAAACAGTCAGCCTCTGAATCCCAGAAGCCAGAAGTCAACAGTAGGGGAAGTCTCAATGCTCTGCTGTCGGAGGAACTGGTTGGCCACTGGGTAAGGCAGAATGCTGAACTACATGGGCCGCTGGTCTTCTCCAGCAGGGGTCTTCTTATATTCTTAGGTATTTGTGTACTGAAAAGACCAGCTCTGGCTATGACGGGTGGGTTTGTATTTGTTGCAAAATCAAAGAAATCTTATTTTCTTGTGTGACAGGGTCTCTACCGAAATGCTGGTTTGCATGCTCTTCCCACCGGATATACACTCCCCGCAGACACTCCTGGTTTCAAGCATGCTAAACATGCCCAGTACATTGGTAGTTATGTAAGTAGATGATGACCTTATTTTAAAATTTCTTTATTGTGCAAATTTTATTATTTTTTTTAGAATTAAAACAAATTCATCATACTATATCCTTTTGGCATTCTCAAATACTTTCTGCCAATTCTTAAGTAGATATAATTTCAGTTTGAGGCTTAACTGGAAATAATGTTATGCTGTCGAACAGTGGCCACTTTAAAATGTTATTTCTCTTTGAGAAACATCAGCTGGGGCAGGGATGGGCCCCCTATTTAATGCTATTGAAATTTGTATGGCTTTCTTCCAAGAAAGAAGTAGGGTGACTGGTATATTTCTTATTACCAAACGGATTAAATGTATGTGAAATTATTTAATTTTTTTTGTTGAATTATTGCTGTTTGTGGTATCTAAACTGAATCCCAGACAGTGTATTAACCTGCAATTTTATTTGATGCTAACGTTTTATTGATTTACAGAAATATGAGAATACTGCAAAAACATAGGGCATGGGAAATCAATGAAAAAAATAAATACATAAGAAAGTAGGAAATATGAGGAACCATGAGAGATTACCAAGAGGAATAACTCATTGTAATTTCAGGAATTTGCATCTACATATTAATGTTCTTGTAAATTATATAAATCCGGTTCAGTTTTAAGTTCATTTATACCTTGTGATTCTTAAAGAGATATGAACTGAGGGGTTTTTTTGCTTATTTTTTGTTTCAGCTGAAATATAAGGAAGTCTATGAACATATCAAGGATAAAGGCTACAATTTTGGACCCAAAGCCGTTCCCTTTGTAAATATAAGGAAAGTTAATAAGGTTCTCAATGAGGTAATGCACAGTATTTATATTGCTAGATTCTGCACTAGCTGAATTATAAACGCAGTATTGTTCTATAGTGTACATTATTTCATAAAATCTCCATTCTTAGAATGGAAATCTTAGGGCTTTTCCACACATCTAAAAAATAGCATCATGCCAGCAAAATTGCATGATGCTATTAAAAATCATGCCCCCACCATTTCTCATCTTCATGTGCTCCTGCTTTCTTCTGCCGTTTTTTGCTGCTTTCTGGCACTCTGCATGGCTGCCTGAAATGTCGGAGGAGAGGGAAGCGCTATCTCCCCCTTCCTGTCACTCATGGCAGGCAGGCAGCCAATCATGTTTCTCCCTGTTTTAAAGGGACAGTGATGTAAGTGCTTTTTAAAAAAGTGAGACTTCTCCACTGGGATGCATATGCATCTTTTCATAGATGCATAGTGCTCGTTTTAATGCCACCCCCAGCCTTGAAGCTCAAGAATTTTTTTTTCATGATATTTGGGTTTTTTTTGGGGGGGGGGTCTGGGAGAAATGCTTTGTGTGTCAACTGGTGGGGGAATTTTTAAAATCTGCCTAGATTAAGCAACGAGTATTCATTGCTCCAGGCAGTTTGCCCCCAAATAAAAGCCCCGTTCAGGGTAGAAGGGAGAGGGAGGCGGGCTCGAGGGAGGGCACTGGAGACAGAGATCATGCTCCTTTGCCCACTTTGGTAATGCTTCTGCCAGTTGAACCCCATCAAGACTCAGGAACATAATACACTGCAAGACTTTATCAGCCTTACCACCTGCATCATTTACATTTTGTCAGACTTCAACTATACCAAAGCAGGAATGGATAGTGGAAAGTGTTGTTAAGTTACAACTGTCTGATAGCAATCTCATAGGGGTTTCAAGACAAGGGACTATCAGAGCTGATTTGCCGCTGCGGGCCTCTAGTAGCCAGGTCTCCCATGCTTAGCTTCCGAGGTCTGATAAGGTTGGGCTAGCCTGGGCTATCCAGATCGGAGTGTGGGTCTAGTTAGTGTCTGGAGAAATCTTCTGTCAAGCCTCTTTATGTGTATAAGAAGTAAATCCTTTTTATTCAGTGGGGCTTACTCCTAGGAAAGTGTCCTTAGGATTGAAGCTCATGTTATATTTAGTGCCATAATGAAAAGATACCGGGATAGAAATGTAAGTTTTAAATTATGCCAAGTATGCAAAGAATTCTAGATTAGGGGAGCAGCAACAAATTGTGTTTTATTTGGAACACTTTCTGTTATTTTACAGAGGCTGTATCGTGAGACATACCACAAAAATAAGGACAAAATTCACACCACACCTGACACACCAGAAATCCGTCAAGTGAAAGCCACCCAGGAAGCTGTCAGTGATGTAAGTTTCAGTTGTTCAGTGGAAACTCAAAATTATTATACTTAAAATGCAGAGCACCCTCCCTCATTTCCCCTTTCATTTTCTCTTTCAGCTTATCTACAAAACTGACTTCTTCAAGATGCAGGGGCACTTGATTTCCCTTCCATATACTCCTCAAACAATGCATAGCCGTTACGTTGGAGAGATTACAAGTGATGTAAGATGGCACTCTGCACTTAATCCAACTAGCTAGATTGATCCTTTTATAACTCCTAAGCTACCCTCATGCACATTTCAGTTTCACTTTTAACACTGTATGAAAACTCATTGGTTTCAGTATATGGGATCAGCACCTTTGGGGTGGCTCTTTGTTTTAACTGGTGGCAGTTTTAAAATTGAATAAACATGATAGATCAATGGTCTGATAAATATCTATTCAAAACAGGCAAGCAATTCATAGGTTATCTTGTGCACTTACTCCTTTTTGATGTATCATATTTTTATGCATTTATACTGTACATTTTTCTGTGTATTTACACACTTGACTGGTACATTAAATATAGTTCTACACTTGTCACATTTTTTCCTGTTGTGGGTTCAGATGGTGGTTTCACTTTGTTGTTCTCTATGCACTGAGGGAAAGTAGGTATAAAAAAACAGCTGCTACTCTGTAATGAATGATCTCAGTACTAGAGTGAAAGCCCATGGTAGGGGATACAATGGGTGTTAGCATGGTGGGAGGTGGGAAAAGTAGGAAAGAGAGACAGGTAGTAAGAGAGTAACGAAAAAAGATATATATAAAGAGCAAGAGAAAGAAGATAAAAAGAGTTACAAAGAAATAGGAAGAGAGAGAGAGAAAAGAGACTGGCAGCAAGAAATATAGGCAAAAGGAAGCAAGAAAGAGTTGGAGAGAAAGACAGAGAAAAGGAGAGAGAAACAGAGAGAAGGAAATAGGTAGGAAGAATGAGAGGGAGAGAAAGAAACAAATAGAAAAATAAAGAGAGAAACAGAGTGCTAAAAAGAAGAAAAATGTTGTTAGAAAGAGAGACAGGGATAGGAAGAGAGAAAGGGAGAGGGAGAAGATCACCCCCCGCTCTTTCTGCCACCCCCAAGAGCCCTGACGCCCCTAGCTGCCATTGTCCAGAGATTCTCTGAGCCCTGCATAGGCTGCAGCGGGGCTGGAGGAGGCGGATGGAGGCGGTGGGGAGTTCCCCCCTCCCTCCCCTGCCCACGAAGAGTGGCACAACCTCTGGACGGCTTCTCTAACCCCAGTGCAGGGTGTGGAGCCTGCGGAAAGGCTGGTGGAGGTGGGCAGAAGCAGCAGGGAGATCCTCCCTCCCTCTCCTCCTGAAGGTTGCTGGTGGCGCCGGTCGCCTCCTTCAGCCCCCTCCAGCCCCCTCCAGCCCCCTCCCTCCCCTCCCCCCAAGGAGTGCCGGTGCCTCGGACAGGCCACACCCATTCTCTGCCCACCCAGCCATTACGCTGCTATTTTAACAGCGAAGCCGCTGTTAAAGATACATTATTAAGGGCAAGATTTTATGCTGTTGCTTATAAAATACATCAGTAATGGGAGACCTAACATCTTATTTTAATAATTTTTGATGTATTAATTTATTATTTTATAGTTATTGATTATCCATACATGCATTTATTGTTATAATTCTTTTATCTATGCTGTATGCCTATTACTAATTTCTTACCCCTATATATATAGGTTATGAAATTAGAAATTTAAAATGGAAACTTAAAATTCCTGTGGTAAAAAATGTATTCTGGAGAATGTTTTGAGGATTATAATGAAGGGGATGTTGGGGAGAAAACATTCTTCTATATTTGATAGTCAGTAATGATTTTTGATATATATTATTTGCTTATATATATAGCCAACTTGAGAGCCAACTTGGTGTAGTGGTTAAGAGTGGGGACTTCTTATCTACAGCGAC
Organism: Paroedura picta; assembly: GCF_049243985.1. NCBI lineage: Eukaryota > Metazoa > Chordata > Lepidosauria > Squamata > Gekkonidae > Paroedura > Paroedura picta. The sequence continues at coordinate 48,036,015 of NC_135370.1, forward strand.
AGGTTTCATTCCCCACTTCTCCACATGCAGCCAGCTAGATGACCTTTGGCTAGTCACAGTCCTATCAGAGATGTTCTCTGAGAGCAATTCCTCTCAGAGCTCTCTCAGCCTCAGGGTGTCTGTTGTGGAGAAAGTAAGGGAATGTGATTGTAAGCCATAGGTTGTGAAAAGCAGGGTATAAAAGAAGAAGAGTTGTTTTCTATACTCCACTTTTATCTACCAGAAGGATTCTCAAAGCAGCTTATAATCACTTTCCCTCCCTCTCTCCGTAATAGACACCCTGTGAGGTAGGTAGGGCTGAGAGAGCCCTGATATTACTGCACTGTGAGAACAGCACTATCAGGTCTGTGACTAGCACAAGATCACCCAGCTGGCTGCATGTGGAGGAGCGGGGAATCAATTCAAGCTCACCAGATTAGAAGCTACCACTCTTAACTTCTACGCCACCTCTTTTCTTCTATGTAGCCCCTCCTCCTTTCTTTGTGACCCTTCTAAATTGCTGTCTTTTTTAAAAATATAAAAATAGTTTGTCAAAATATATCTTTTCCCCACACTGTAGATGGAGTAAGGGGCTTGCCTCAGGCCACCTAGTGAGTTCATGGTAGAGACAAGTTTTAAACCAGGGACCTTCTAGCTCATAACGTTGTATTAGCCAGACCTGTTCCTAAATAGCTAAGAACTGTATTAAAAATACCTATTACATTTTTTGGGCAGATTAAATACAAAGGGGACCTGGAATGGCTGAAAGGCCTGGGATGCTTCCTGTATGATACTCCTGATATGGTCCGTGCTCGGCATTTACGTAACCTCTGGGTGAGTTTTCTTTCTCAATGTGTTGAATTGGTGGACATTAGACCTACAATTCTTGTGCTAATTGTTACTGGCATAAATGTTCTGGTAGGATCAGTGTCCGTGCCACATAAAATGTGCAGCCAATCCTGCAGTGCTGTCATGGGCTGGTTGGTATGTCTTCCGTGACATACTTCTCTCTCATATTTCCTGTTGAATGTCCTTGAGTCCAGATGCAGCTTTAGCATTGTATTCCTATGTGCTTAGAGAATACACACAATACAACATTTTTCTTATATACCATATATTATGGTTTTAGCAAGGGGGAGGGGGTTACTAGAGTTCCCAGCTCTGAGTTGGGAGACACCTGAAGACTTTGGGGGTGGAGCTGGAAGTGAGCGGGATTTGGGGCATGGAGTATAATGCTATGGAGTTCACCTTCCTTAAAAAGCCATTTTCTCCAGGGGAACTGATCTCTGTCTTTTGGAGATGAGATGTAAAACCAGGGCCCCCCCAGGTCCCACTTGAGGACTGGCATCCCTAGGGGTTACTATGCTGCATGCTCATGACAAATAATTGCAGCATTTCATGTTGTGGTGGTAAATTTTAAATCTCAAAATTTCAGTTATATTTATTTTCTTCATTTACACACCACCTTTCTCCTTAATGGGTACTCGGAGCTATTTATAGCTTCTCCTCTGCTATGTTTTATCCCCAAGGGTAGATTAGGCTATGGGTATATGACTGAGCCAAGGTCATCCATCAAGCTTCCTTGGCCATGAAAGGATCTGGATCTTAGCCCAACACTAACCATTATATCAGGGATGGCCAAACTGTGATCATCCAGATGTCCATGGTGGTAGAGGCTCATGGGAATTGTAGTCCATGGATATCTGGAGAACCAGTTTGGCCTCCCCTGCACTATACCATCCTGTGCTCAGTATTTTATGCTGATGTTACTACATTCACTTTCTTTGTTAGGTTTCAATGTACATTTGTGTTTTTGTGGAGAGCATGTATTTTTGAAAGAAATTCTTTCTTTTTTTCAGTCACATTATGTGTATACTAACTCTGCAAAGAAGCTGCAGGACAAATACCACGTGGTTCTGGACACCCCTGTGTACAGGACTATCCAAGAACTGAAGACCCATTTAAGTGACGTGAGTTTGGCATATCCAGTCATTCTGTCATTAAAACAAATGTTTAGCTGAGGAAGAATTTGAACGGACCTTTGGTTACAATGAGCATACACAGAGCTGTAACATGTGTGAAACTTAAGCGGGTTGGAGGCAAACACAAACTAGCTGTCTTAAATAACTGTAGCAATCAGTTCTCTACAGAAACAGCTGAACTGGTTTCACTCTGCTCAAGTATGCTGCTAAAACTTTTGAAGTTGATAATGTCTATTCATGGAAGTTTTTTTTTAGGGCAGTCTGTCAAAAATAAGCATTATCCTAAGAATTGAATGTAGTGAAATTATCTCTCGTAGCTCAGTTTAATTAGTGATACCCATGGATCAATTCTCAACCACAGTAGTTTTTGTGCTTACTGGCCATTGTATTTTATGTTTTCATTTTCTGGTACATTAGATATACTTTTGTTGTTTTGATTAAGTTCTTTAATGGAAATCCAAATATTTAGGTTAGAAGGCGTAACCAAATTGTTGTGATTCCTGCAGATTGTATACAGAGCTGTTGGCAATGAGCGAAAGACCAAGTATACCTCTATCCTTGATACCCCAGATTTCCACAGGGCCAAAACAGGGCAAAAACTACAGAGCAAGGTAAGCATCTTAAATGAACAGAACTAAGACTGGATGGAGGCGTGGAATTCCTGTTCAATGTAGCACCACTTTTTCTAATTTTCAAGTTAATCTGGTCCTTCCGAATGGAGAGAGGGATAAAATCTGGCATAAAGAAAGAAGTACATAAGTTGGGGTTGGAGAGTATAAACAGGCCCGGTCTCTCATTGGCCTTGACTAGTCAGGCAGAAATGGGGTGGTTAGGTAGAATTGGCAAATACCTTGAGGCACTGGGCATGTAGGGGGGGTCAAGTTTAGTGATGAGTTGGCCAAGGAAGGAGTGCCTCTGATGCTGAGCTGTATCATCTCAGTCCTGGTAGTGGTTTACAGCAGAGGTAGTCAACCTGTGGTCCTCCAGATGTCCATGGACTACAATTCCCATGAGCCCCTGCCAGCATTTGCTGGCAGGGGCTCTTGGGAATTGTAGTCCATGAACATCTGGAGGACCACAGGTTGACTGCCCCTGGTTTACAGCACATCAAGGGAGATGATGAAGCTTGGCACTTCTCAGCATGTTATACATCCTGGTGAAGATAAACAGGGATGGTTTAATCACTGGCCAAGTTCGGAGCCAAGGAAGATTTGCTCAAACAATGGCATATATGGTTAGGCTGCCTAGGACTTCCTACCCCCTTAAAACAGCTTAACGTATTTTAATAGCTTATAATGTAGAGTAAATATGAAAACCGTACGGTTGTCTCAGGTCTTCATTTCAGAGGGGGTGCTTGGGACAAATGAAATGGTGCAGCTGTGTATGACAACATGACGCTTCATGTTTGATCTTAAGCTTGTCAAACGATGGTGGATGAAGAAGTCCCTCCTTTAGAAAGCATAATGCCTTTTATACGGGGGGCACACGTGACAGTTCATGGTTTCTATCTTTTCCATAGTATTTGTATGTAGAACTTGCCACCAAAGAAAGACCTCACCACCATGCTGGGGATCACACACCTGCCTTGCAACTTGCTAAGCATGTGAAGGACTTTGCCAGTGAGGTAAGACCTTCTCTTTTAAGTGAAATGGGCCTCTAGTCCTGAAGAAAGCCCTGTGCAGAAAAGTCCTTGAGCTGTTTTCACAGAACACCGAAAAGCACGTCTGAGCCTCTTTTCTATTTGGGCCATGTGTTTATTCTTGGAATCCCGAGTCAGTAATTTCACTCCCCTTCTTTCTCCTCACTGAAGCCGTCACTGCTGTTGGCCCATGTGAGTCCCCTGACCTTGGAAATCAGACTTTTAAAGAAGTCCCCGTCCATGTAGGCCTTCTGCTGATGAATCACTGTGCCCGGCTTATTTTAAACACTAAAACACATGGCAGACTCACCAAGTTAATTCTAGTTTATTTTTAATGGTATCACAAGATGAAAGAAAAATTGCTTAAATAATGCTCCTCCAGAAGTGAATATAGTGTCTGGTATTAATTAGCTTATGCATAACAAGGGTGCTTCTGTTTTCAAGTCTCAGGTTGTGTGCTGTTAATGCTGTATTAGGTGAACAACTTGATGTTTATTTTTTGTGTTTTGCTTTTCTTTCTCCCTATACAATTTAGAAAAAATATAAGAGCAATTATGAGAAAATGAAGCACAAGTATGTAACAATCCCGGATACACCAATCCTCATCAGAGCTAAGAAAGCTTACCTGAATGCTAGTGATGTAAGTATTACCTGTACACTTCGGATCATAATCAGGGAGATAATGAGCTGAATTTTCATGATTTAACAGTAGGGAGTTTTTACCCAAATCAGAGAGGATTATTCCAGAAAGAATTATATAGGAACCCCCAAGAAACGTCAGAGACGTTTTGTGTCCCTTCCTCTTTGCTTATTTCCCTCTTCCTCCTCCTTTAACGATCCTCCTCCTCTTTCTCCTCCTTCCCTTATTTTTTTTGCCCCCGTCTCTTCTCTGTCAATCTACCCCCTTCTCTGATCATCTATCCCCCATTTCTCCATTTTCCCCATTCCCCTTATCTGTCAATATAACCTCATGTCTTCCCTCCACATCTTTTCTCCACCTGTCAACGCAGTCCTCACGGCTCTCCCCACCTACCCCACTCTTGGCATTCCACTACCTCCCCCATGCTTGGCATTCACTCACCCCCACCCTTGGCCCTCCACTACAGCCCACTTTTGGCATTCCCTCACCCCATCCTTCCTCTCTTTCCAACTTACCTTCAACTTCTCATTCACCTCAAACACACTTGCTGCTCTCCTCACCAGTAGATGTCTGCTGCCTTGGGAGGGTTGTGTGTGGAAGTCACAGGGAGGGATACGTGGGGGTATTGCTGCTAATTTTCCACATGGTTCAGTGAGGGGAGGAGAAACTTGCAGGGGGAATCCTATTTCCACTCCCAGTGCAAAACCAGCTACAGCTATTAATCTGCTCAGGTTCTCCCACTTATGTCACTTATGTTGGACTCTCTATGGTTGGCAATAGTTGAGGAGGTTGGATAAAAAATCACATTTTAGAAGTCAATACGTAGGCTGGTATTATGGAGCTGAAGGATAGTATATCATTTCAGCAATATTTAATACATTACATTAACGGATGCCTTCCCTCGTGTTCTATCAGCTGCGCTACAAAGAAACATTTGAACAAGCAAAGGGTAAATACCACACGGTGAAGGATGCCTTGGATATTGTGTACCATCGCAAGGTCACAGATGATATCAGCAAGGTAGGCAATGGCTTTTCTGATTCCCTCATATCCTGCCTTCATAGCCAAAAGCTACAATGGATTTTTGTTACGTTATATACCTGGAAGGAGGAAAGTATTAAAGATGCTGAACAGAAATAAAGGTGCATCTACATAGTTTCCCATGTCTATTGTGGAAGTGGGTTTATAGCTCCCTTTGCAGTCGTAAAAAGTGAGTGACTTTTGAGCATCTTTGTGACACTTTTGATATTTATTGCACCTCCAGAATTTCATCTTATTCTTGGCCTCTATGCTTGATGAAACCAATATTTCCCTGTTCATCGGCATTTGCTTCTTCTTTACTTTCTGCCATTCTTCACAGTTTATGACAATGTCACCAGTGCCTAACAATTTGCACTGTATCTTAAGACCTGCCCAGTTATACCCTCTCACTCCCACTCCCTTTTTTCACATAGCCGTCTGGGTAATGTGGTACAATAGTGTCACCCTATCCTTGCTTTTGAAACATCATACTATTAGATGATTAATACGGTGTGATTTTCATTTGTCTTCTATTTCTCGCTATGCTTTTAAAAATGTAGGTGAAATATAAAGAAAAGTACATGAGCCAATTAGGAATCTGGAGATCTATCCCAGATCGGCCAGACCACTTCCATCATCGTGCCGTTACCGATGCAGTCAGTGATGTGAGTATGAATGTATCCTATTACCTAGATATTAGCTATACAGAGCCTTACATCCTGCTGTGAGTGACTTAATGGGGCATAGAATGGCTCGTTTAAAAGGTATTTCAATTTTTCCCCCTTTCAGTGAGCAATGCAAATGAAATGGTAATGGGGCAATCCCACCCATCAGCTTTTGAACGAAGACAAGAATGATATGGGTTCCAAATATATGTTTCCCTTTCTTAACAGAGGGGTTTTATACCATTTCATAAAGCCCTTTCTAGTTAAGGCTTAGGACAGGTTTATATTTCTGTCATTAATGAGTGCACAAGTTGAGAAGCCATTAAGGAAAACTGCATGAACAGTTTCATGTTGTTTCACTAAAACTGTAGCCATGAAAGACGTTACTGGTGTAAAATTCCAATCACCTTATCAGGGCCTACACTATGGCTGAGCATCTCTACTGATTTTGATACAGTTATTACCTCAGAAGTAGTAATTTGGTCCCCTCTTGAGAGCAGTCTGATCATGTAATTCATGCTGTTGTTGTTTTATTTTTACAGTTTAAATATAAGGAAGACTTAACATGGCTCAAAGGCATTGGTTGTTATGCCTGGGATACTCCAGATCTTAAGCTGGCAGAGCAAAACAAGGCACTGTACAGTCCGGTATGTGTGTCTTGTCAAAAGACATATTTTCTTTTCCAACATTAGATTCCATGTTTGTTAGCTACTAATTGAGCCGGGATGGTCTACATCCAACTCTAGGCAGATGCTTTCTAAAAAACATTTCATCTTTAAAGCATGGTTCAGAAGACTCAAGGTTCACTAATTGATTCCACTTCCCATTGCCAGCTCAATGATACAAAAGTGAGCTGAATTCCTACTTAACGCCAATGGTAGCATAATAATGGGGCACAGTTATCTGGGGAATTCTGCTCGAGTCTCATTGACACAATTGCAAGAGTGCATTCCAGTTTTGATAGCGTATACAAAACAGAAATTATCTATGGCTTGTGCCCCAACTTAGCCATAAGGAAGCCCTACTGTGCCAGTTATTTGAGGATGGCTTACACTTATTGTTAATGGCATCCTTGCCTGCACTTATCTCACATCACTGCTACATTTATCATTAATAATGTTCTGTCACTGGGGGGGTAACTGCATGCTTCTCATGTTTAAATCTATCTGCTATTAAGTTCAAACACTCCTTTGAAACGGCACCCTTAGGTGCTTTTCAGGTATAATCATCAAACTGTGATTGCTCTGTCTTCAGATTGCAGCGGGACAGACACATTTAGCAGCAGCAAGCCTCTCATTTTCTGGAAATAGTTCCCTTGTAAATATGTCCACATCTGGAGTCACTGCTGTGTCTACTTCAGACTTCAGTACCTCCGTAGTTATTTTAGTGCTTGCTTTTGTGAGTTCTGATTGTACACTTATAATGATATGTATTTTATGTGTGTGTTTCCTCTAGTATAAGTACAAGGAATCATTTGAAAAGATAAAGTCAAAGTTCAAGTATGTTGCTGATGCTCCAATTAATATCCATTTGAAGTATGCCACTCAGCTAATGAATGAGGTAAGCAGAACAACAAGTGACTGCAGTAAAGATATCATGACAATTCAGGTTAAGAAGCCTAGACTAGGAACAGGTGTGAACCAAATCATAAAGCAACATTCATCACTTTTAAAGTAGTTTGTGTCGTGAATAGAGGGGCAGACCAGAACCAATGAGATGAAATAAATTCAAAAGAAATTCCGTCTAAATATCAGGAAGAAGTTATTGACGGTTAGAGCGGTTTCTCAGTGGAACAGGCTTCCTCAGGAGGTGGTGGGTTCTCCATCTTAGGAAATTTTTAAACAGAGGCTGGATAGCCATCTGCAGAGAGGCTGATTCCGTGAATGCTTAAAGGGGTGGCAGGTTACAGTGGATGAGCAATTGGGATGTGAGTGTCCTGCATAGTGCAGGGGGTTGGACTAGATGACTCAGGAGGTCCCTTCCAACTCTATGATTCTATGATTCTAGAGCAGAAGGCAAGGGAATCCAAATTCATTTAAATCCCTGCATTTTGTTCTGTTCCCCACGAAAGCTGCAAAAACAATTGAGCACTGTGGAGCAGGCTACTCAGTGGTTTTTCTGGCTTTTTGCAAACCATGCTGAAAGGAACCGCAGTCCCTTTCAATGGGGTTTATGGGGCCACAAGCCACAAACTGGCTGCATTTGTGACAAACCTCCCAGTTCAATTCAGCTCATGATTCAGTTTGTGGTCTGGCCACAAACTAACACTAACTATATTTTTCCAGTTTGTGACCATCTCTAGTATAGACTGTATGAGTAATTTGGAAACCTTCCAGTTGTGAGCCTAAGTGCATTTGCATGGAAGTAAATTTGATAGAATTCAGTGACGCTAGCTTCCAAGCAAAGGTCAAACTTTAGGATACAACTTCAGAATTTTTCTAAGAATTTATGAACCACTGACTTTTTTTTCTCTTTTGAAATTACAGAACCTCATTCCATGTTTCAGAACCTGTTTGTTAGATAGCTCATTTAATCTGTATGGGAAATGGAGTAACTCCTGCTGTTCCATTAACTCACCCCCAAATCCACCAGGGTACATCAGTGTGGAAGAAAGGGATAATATAATCATGAAAATATTAGCTTTCTTTCCTTCAGCTGGGACTCTTGACAGTTCAGTTTTAAACAAAGTTATACTTTTCTAAACCCACTGACTTAAGTGGACTTAGAAGGGTGTAACTCTGTTTAGGACCGCAATGTAAGAAACTCAGGTGGAGTTCCTTCAATGGAACAAGGCTTGTCTTATTCTTCCTTCCCACTGCAGCTTCCTCTGTCCCCCAAAAGCTCTACTCCTGAAGGTCTTAGAACCCCGGGAATGATGTTCAGTATGACACAGAAATCTGCAGCTAGGAGGATTCTGTGTACATCATGAAGCTGCCTTTGTACAAGCAGATACGTCTTCTGTTCTTGCCCAGTATAGCAGAGAGTTCCAAAGCTATTTAAGCCCATTAAAAGCAATGGGTTTAGGTATATATGACTGCTGTTGTTTGCAGCCATCATATATGGTGCTGGTCCAAAATGGCACATAATAGCCAACCCCCATGCAGTTAATATCTCACAGATGGCATGTATGTGTTTTCTGATGGGACTCTAAATACATTTTGGATTATATATATGAGTCTGCAAGTCTGGTGGGGGTGGCACATCAGGACTATGGGTCTGAAAACTTGTAGAGTAATCCTATACAGATTTATATCTTTCTAATCCTTCTAATTCAATTATTTCTTTAAAATGGTTTAGATTGTATTTCTGCCCTCCATCTTTTTAGAAGAATGGATTGAATGTATTTAATAAATAGATTAAACATTTTTTATGTATTTCAACATTTCTTTGAACTTTCTGCCTTTTACTTTGCTATCATCCAAAAAACTGCTCTGAGCAGAAATTGTACAAATCTGATTATGAGAAGAAGAAGGATAAGTATTCCGTTGTGGTGGATGACCCTAGAACTTTGCTGGCCAAATTGGGAGGCGAACTAAGCAGTCAGGTACTGTGACTGTATTGGCCAAGACATCCAGAATGTGGCCATGTCACATTTCTTGAGGTGATCTTTATCTGTCTCTGACATGCCTGCGACCAATGATGTCATAGGTCATGCCTATGATATTGAAAACATGTTGTTCTGCTCGTATTAGACACTGTCTGTACTATGCCACCCAAACAGCACAGCTGCTTTTTGAGTGTGCCTAGCCATACATGATGGATTGTCATGAATTATGCACCAATGTACAATGAAATGGCTTCATTAAACCATGCCCACTCAAAATTATTATTTAAATTTCTATTCTGGTCCTGTATTGGGTCTTCCTTCCTTCCTTCCTTCCTTCCTTCCTTCCTTCCTTCCTTCCTTCCTTCCTTCCTTCCTTCCTTCCTTCCTTCCTTCCTTCCTTCCTTCCTTCCTTCCGTCCTGTGGTCAAGTGTCCTCTGTAGTATGGAGATGTGATTAATATACACTTTTATGCTACTGGTTCTAAGTACATTTGTAAGTCACTGTAGAGTGTGCCTGGAGTGTGCTGAAACATTAAAATAACCCTTGAACAAACCAGAGCCAAGTTGCTCAACTTTCTTCTGGCTGCCAGTGGCCCACTAGGACAGTGGTCTACCAAGAACTTCCCTGGTAAGTTAAAAAAAGGCCTGTCTTCTGTCATTATAGTCCATTGGTGCAATTTTGAGAGTCCATCAGTATGCTAAAGGCCTAAATCTCATCATTCTGGGATCTAGAGCTCTTTCTGTTGTCTTCACAAGTCTCTTTTGTCCTTCATTGCTGTTTGCATGGACAGAAAAAATATAAGTCTAGCGCCAAGTTGTTCCTGCAACATGGATGTAATGAAATTCTGCGGCCAGATATGCTGACAGCACTGTACAACACAAATCAGTGGAGCCAGGTAATGTATTTATTTTAACACTAACAACAGCGACATAGCCCCAAGTCTTCCAATATGTAATAGCCATGACTCCCTACCTCCCTTTTCTCAAATGCCAGGATTGTTACGAGAGACATTGATTTCAGCATAAATCAGAAGGACTGGTTTTAGGAAATGGGGCAAAAGGATTATTGGACTTCATTAGATAAATACAATTAGGAGCAGGTTCGATTCTGAATGGCAGCAATTAAGTTTTTCTCCAGTTTCATGTAAACCGCCCAGAGCCTCAGGGGAGGGTGGTATATAAATAGAATGAATGAATGATGAATGAATGAATGATACTGGAACATGGACATTGATCTATGCTGTGATCTGTCCTGTACTGCATAAAAATAAAATAAATAAAATACCTGATTCATAATATAAAGGTAAAGGTATCCCCTGTGCAAGCACCAAGTCATGTCTGACCCTTGGGGTGACGCCCTCTAGCGTTTTCATGGCAGACTCAATATGGGGTGGTTTGCCAGTGCCTTCCCCAATTCATAATATACAGATACCCTAATAGATACCCTAATAGTAGGTACATATTTTAAAGTTAAATTTAAATATTGAAGTTTATAAAGAACTTGAATATTTGGATTGTATACAGGAATACATCCAGATACAATATATGTATGTATAAGTCCAACTCATTTTGACGGGACTTACGATACTTACAAGTAGTATGGTCACATTTTGGGGTGCCAGAGTCTTTCCTAAAGACTATGTACTTAGGAGTAACTCCTATTTGAAACCAACAGGTCATACTTAAATGTGGATTTGGGCCAGTGCTTGGATTTGGAACTTCAGCTAAATATACTGGCTTTACTGTTTCAAGAACTGTCTTCCTATAGCTACAAAAAATGATTGTTATTTAACAACAAAACCTTAAAACATTCTTGGCATTATTTGTATGTGTTGCAGTTAATTATGCATGCACTTATATCTGTCTTTATGCATGCCAAGTGTTTTTTTCCATATATTTGCATGCACTAAGGATGAAACAAAAATTAAAATTTCCTGCTCCTGGTTAAATCACATGCAAGTCTGGTGGTGATTATATAAACAATATTTAATAGAAACTAAACCATGACTTTCAATCATATAGAATGATTTGCAGAAAAACCTCTTTCCCCCATGCCTTATAAGTATAAGTTTAACACTTCTAAACCAGCAGCCGAATTATTAGTCACATTTAAATTTCCATATGCTCTAGTTAAAATTACTATCTATTGTACCATTAGCTAAAACAACCTTATGGAGTATATATTAATATAAAAATAACAGTGCATTCCTATGCAGAGATACCTTTGTCTAAGTCCATTGAAGGTTGCAATATCCTAATTAAAAGTATTCTAAAACCTAAGCATACAAAACTCAATAAACTGTACCATAGCTGTTGGGGTACCAGAAGACTGTAGTCCTCAAACTCATCACTCACATAACCTCATTCATTTCCATAGGCCTTATGGGCCCCTTCTAAAATGTATCTTTCATACAATTTGTGTCTTCATGTAGGTAAGCCCACCTGGTTTGAGAGGAACTGGAAATTTTATAGTCTTATCGTCACTCGTCTTCAAAAGTGTTTTCTGGTGTTTTTTTATATTTCATGCCATTAACTGTTATGTATTTTCCTAACAATAGTACAAGTACAAACAGCTATATGAAAAGCAGAAGGACAAGTTTACAAGTGTTGTAGATACTCCAGAGCATCTAAGGACAACGAAAGTCAACAAGCAAATCAGTGACGTATGTATGGAAACTGTAAAAGATATGGCATTAAGTGTCTTTCTGCACACACACAGAGGAACAGTCAAGATTTTGAGGGACAAGTGTATGTGTAAAGAAAAGTTCAAACAGGAGCAACAAATAATAACAGCTTGGTCAGATGCCATTGTAGTGGTCATCTAGAATAGGGAAAATAAATGAGCCAGCTCGGTCTAGTGGTTAAGTGCGGCAGCCTCTAATCTGGAGAACCAGGTTTGATTCCCTCCTCCTCCACATGCAGCCAGCTGGGTGACCTTGGGCCAGTTACAGTTCTCTCAGAGCTATTCTCTCAGAGCAGTTCTGCCAGTGCGCTCTCAGCCCTATCTATCTCACAGGAGTTCTGTTGTGGGAGGGGAAAGGGAAGGCAATTGTAAGCTGCTTTGAGACTACTTTGGGTAATGAAAAATGGAGTATAGGAACCAACTCTTCCTCTAGTTAGATGAGAATCCCTGGGCAAATCATTCCGTTGGTGTGAATAGGTAAGGCATGGATATACCCACGCATACTATTTACTTGCTTCTTAGATTTTAATGGCAATCTTTCTCAAAGGAGCTCAGGACAGCACACATGGCTTCTCCCCATTGTATCTTCCAATGATGTAGATTAGGTTGAGAGAGACTGGCTCACCTGGAGTCTTCCAGTGAACTTCGTGGCTGAGTGGGGACTTGGGCTTAGGTGCAGCCTTAGGGTAACACTCTGAGCACTACTCCACACTGGTTTCATTCTTTGAGCCTGGCTTGATGTATTTGTGCATCCTGCTTTTGCAGCCTGCTCTGATCATTTATCACAACAAAACAAAATCAGAGTCCAGTGGCACCTTTAAGACCAACAAAGATTTATTCAAGGCGTGAGCTTTCGAATGTCTGAGGAAGAGTGCTTGCACTCAAAGGCTCACGCCTTGAATAAATCTTTGTTGGTCTTAAAGGTGCCACTGGACTCTGGTTTTGTTTTTTGTTATGCTGCTTCAGACCAACACAGCTACCTTCTTGAATCTAAACATTTATCAGACAACATGGCCACATGCGGTCAGGTTGACCCACACACCCCTCCCAAAATGGCCAGTGATGGGTCTGGAGTGGGTGAGAAGAGGAGGGGTCCCAGGTGGGTCTGTCAATTCTCATTCTGTTCCTCTCCTGCTACTGTTGTTCCTGAGGCATCTAGCAGTGGTCCCATCACCAGCTTGGTATAGTGGTTAGGGGTGCGGACTTCTGATCTGGCGAGCTGTGTTCAATTCTGCACTCCCCCACATGCAGCCAGCTGGGTGACCTTGGGCTCGCCACAACACTGATAAAGCTGTTCTGACTGAGCAGTGATATCAGCCTCACCCACCTCACACCGTGTCTGTAGTGGGGAGAGGAAAGTGAAGGTGACTGTAAACCACTTTGAGACTCCTTCGGGTAGAGAAAAGCAGCATATAAGTACCAACTCTTCTTCTTCTTCTTCTTCTTCTTCTTCTTCTTCTAGCCCAGCCTGGAGCATGCTCACAAGTCACTAATGTCACACTTCTCGGTTAGATGATAGGCACACCATTTTAATGCTCACAAAACTAGCTTCTGACAGGTCTTCTCCGGTGCCAAAGTTAATGTACCTTGGAGGAAGGCAAACACTAAAGTAGACAGTGGGAAGAGATGACAAAGTCTTGGCCATCTTCTGCAGCTGCTGTTATTGCCTGATACCAGCTGAAGCATTGATGGTACATTGTTCGCCATTCCAAAGTTTACTAAGGCTTCTTATAGATCACGAATATGTGTCTATTTGATTTCATTGTTTCCAAAGGCAAGTCTTCCTCATAATGACCAGAGATGCTTTCTTTCTGATGCTTTCTTTCTGACAGATCATTTACAAGATGGAACACGTCAAGGCCAGAGCAAAAGGATATACCACTATCCATGACACTCCCATGCTGCTCCACGTACGCAAGGTCAAGGATAGAATAAGTGATGTGAGTAGACCTTACCTTCTATGCTGTAAACTAGCAAATGCTGGCAGGGGCTCATGGGAATTGTAGTCTATGGACATCTGGAGGGCCGCAGTTTGACTACCCCTGCAAACATTTGCAATATATCTTTTTACCCTTTGTCCTGTGCTACTAAGTATTTCTGTAGCAGATTTAGGTTATGCTTGCATAGGAGCCAGCCTTGTTGTCTATGCTTTAAATCTTATGTTAAATTCTGCGGGTAGTGTACTGTTTACAAATGCTATTGATATTTGCAGCAAAACAATTCTGAAATGAGAGCTTCAGAATACAGTTGCATGTTGACTCATTGGTGATGTAGAGCACTCACACATTTACATGTATTTTATTATCTCCCTGTCACTCAGTTTACTCATCTTGCTATACGGATTAGGAGAAGGACCTTGAAAATTCATTATTACGCACTCACTCAGTTTTCAGAATCTTTAAAAGAATAGCTGAACATTAATATTGGCTTTAGAAATGAAAGATCTTCATTATCAATGGATTATTCATCAACTTGAAATACAAGTTAATTAGGTTTTTCTCCTACTTGGAATGCTACTTTTTTCTCTTCCGTCTGCTAGTAATTAATTTATATTGAATTGGGAATTATTTGTTATTACGACTCCCATAGTTCCTGTGTCAGCAGAGAAGTGGCTGATGCCTTCACACTTAAAGCTTTCTCCGTGCTATTAGTCCTACCCCTAGCCACGAAAGGCTGGACAAAGAGGAGCAGAAAAGGCGAAGGAGCAGAGGCAAGCCTCCCAGTGCGTGGCTTTATATGGGTCTCAGGCCCCTTACAACCCAGTCTACTGCACCACCTCTGCTCACAGGGAGAAGCATCCTTCCTGCCGCCTTCTGATCAGGCCTGGAAGTCTCTTGCTGCCGCAATCTGCGGCTTGCTGCGAATGGCTGCAACTGTGTTTGTGATACGTCACAGAAAGTTGGGAGGTGACCTGACGTTTTTGGAACTGCAACAAGGACTTCACTCTGAAATATTATTTATGGCCCAGCTTTTTAATTAAGAGAAGGTTATGTTGAATGGGCTCGTTCCCAGTTGAAGGGGGAAGGCCACGCATGACTAGAGGCATCATATATTTGAATCATCTGCATTATGGTGTTGCCTGCATTTTACATCCAAGTCTACGAGTAGTGCCAGCCTAAGTAGAGTTAGCTCTTCTAATGCCTTTGACATCTATGGCCCTAGAAGGATTTAAATCTGTTTAGGATGGCACTGTGAATGAATATCATCCATTCAGATGTTCCTAATTCTGATTCTTTGAAACAAATCCCAAAGAACCATCACCAAGGGCCATACTCACTGGCCACAGTTCACCTAAAATTCCTCCTGAATAGCCTGATGTATGCCACCAGCAGTAGTGCTTCTGGGTTACCACCATTTCCTACAACATGGTTGTCTGTCACTGGTTGATTTCTGTTCAGCTTTGTTGTTGCAGTCCTTACGTGGATAAAAAACACTGATCTTTTGTTCTTCCAACAGCTGAAATACAAAGAAGTTTATCAGCAAAATAAGTCCCATTGCAACGTGGTGCCAGATTCTGTCCACATAAAGGCTGCCAAACAAGCCTACAAAGTCAACAGCAATGTGAGTTCAACTTTAGTTCTCTCATTTGTCTTCCAAAGAAAATAAAGGAGGCTGGATTCTAAAGACCTGCTCGACAGAGGCCGTTTTGAATGCTAATTCTCATATTCGTATAGTCAGACAGGGGAAATGCAGGGAAGAGTATGTTGAACACATTTGACAATTCTGTCTTTTGAGGCAGAAAACACAAGAGAGATGTGGTTGATTCCCAGGTCCCAGTTTTCCTAGAGACCTCTATGCAGCTTAGAAAAATAAACATTAATTTGTACTCATGGAAAGTGAGAGACTTAAGTGATTCCAAACATGAGTTCTAGCACGAGGCTTGTTTTTTCTTCAGTGTGATCAAAAGGTGTAACTACTGTGTATCCTGCTCTTTCCACAACTGCTGCCTCTCAATCCTACCACTTCCACTTGAGGCAGATTCTTCCCTCCTTGAGACCCAGAAGTCTTTAAGCACAGAAATGCAAGCCAAGAATGACCAATAGGGTTACCTGATCTCTTGTGAGAGTTGTGGTCTGCTTTGCTATCTTAAGCATATGGCAGAAAATGGAACCTTATTGAGCCACTGATGGACCAAGCCACTAGGTATGTAACTTACAGAACAATCCTATGTACTGAGACCAGGGCCCATTCTGCACAAAGAGGATAATGCACTTTCAATGTGCTTCGGCAGCTGGATGTTCCTGTGCGGAACAGGAAAATCTACTTCTAAAGTGCATTGAAAGTGCATTATCTGTTGTGTGCAGAATAGGCCTAGGTTTATTTAATGAGGCTTACAGGAAAGGTTGTGCAGATCCAATAAAGCTGCAAGTTTCCAAACCTGGAACTAGCAGTTTGAAAAAGAGGCATTCTTTTAAACACAGCATTGCTCGCTTTTCTGGGGAAAATGAGTTTTGTACTGTTTTAATTAGCATGCCCCCTCCTCCCATTGTCTGTTGTAGGAGCTGAGGATTTGCTCATAGATCTCAAGGTAGTTTTATAAAACAGTGTTCCGTGGAGAGAGGAAATTATTCAGCTATTAGAGGTCTGCAGTGCAGATATTCCCACAGCAGCTCTTTGGAAAGGAGAGTTTGATTTATGTTTCGATTTCTGTTTAAATAGCTGGATTACAAGAAGAAATATGAAGCCACCAAGGCTCACTGGCATTGGACTGTGGACAGACCTGACTTCATCCAAAATGCCAAAACATCTTTGCAACAGAGTGATGTAAGGAAACAAGGGGAAAAGTACATTCGCTAGCATTATTTCTTAAGGTGGCAAGAGGTACCGTAGTTTGAAATGGCCACATATATTTCACCTTTATTGTCTTTTTCTTTCCAGTATGACTACAAGTATGACCTAGGATACTTTAGAGGATGCAAGATCTCTGTAACAGACGACAAAAACACAGTGTTGGCTTTACAGAATGCCATTTTGGCGAGTGATGTGAGTGGTTTAATAACCTTTTATGAAGTTACAAGTCCTGTACGTTGGAGGTAGAATTAATTGATGTACAACTGTAGTGAGTCATAACACTTTCACAAATAGCTTTTTGCATTCCTTTCGCAAACACATTCCAACAAAAAGTACTTTAAGCCTAATTTTTGTAAATATTATTACTTGAAGTTTAATTGTAGTAAGAATGGTTAAACAATGTAAGTTGAAACAAGTGTCTGCATTTATGAACGATGCTTAAAAATAATATATTTACCTCCCACATTCCAGCTAAAATATAAGGAGAAGCATAACAAGGAAAGAGGAACTATCCACCCTGTTCCGGATACTCCCCAGATTCTGCTTGCAAAAGCTGTTAGCTCTCTCGTGTCTGAGGTAATTTCCCCCCCAATCTTCTGGTTTAAAAATGTCTTCCTTCTTGAGATATTAGTTTTTTGAAATACTTTTACTCTTCATTATTAGAACAAATACAAAGAACATGTAAAGAAGCACCTTCCACATGGGTCTTTCACAAAATTGCCTGAGACTCGTGATACTGTTCATGTCAAAGAAGTAACTAAGAACGTCAGTGAGGTAAGGCACTGCCAATTTATTCACGGTTTGAGTAGATTTCGTTATAATTTATTATCTGCACCTGGCTGTTTATCCTCAGTAAATTATACTATATGCAAATAGCTGTTTGTTTCAGTACTGATAACCATAGACTTGTCCTTATAATAGAAGCTAATCATATTTTTAATGGATGTGGTGGACAGCTACTTATATGGAAGGCTAGTATGTAACCTGAAGAGAACGGCTTCAGAAATCCTGCGACACGTTTAAACATTGAGGAAAATTTGTGAAAAATTCAATTGACAAACTTTCAAGAAATCGCAGGAGGAATAAACTATTGGAAAATCTTCTCACCCCCTGACAGATTGCCCCCTTCTCTCCCTAGTATAAGCACTTAGTGCCTTAAGCAAAACAATTCACTCACTGCCCTTGTTTTGCTTTCATTTAACTGTCTCTCTCCTTCTCTCAACTCTCTGAGGGACAATGCGAAAGCTCAGTCCATTTTTGGCTTTGGAGGGGTGTGTGTGAGATGTCCTTTTAATTAACAAGGTGATATTGTATGCATACATGCATAGTTTCTAGTTGAAGAAATGTATATATTTGAAAGTGGCCATAATAGTAACATTTTTTCTAAAATGAGGGTTAATGTAACATTTTGTTCTTTTTTTTCCATTGCAAGTAAATACAAGATAATGGGGACTTCAAATAACTGTACCTCAATAATTGACTTAACTGTTACTATTTTCTTAAAGAGATCACCTCCTTGCTGTTGGTGTTATTCTCATGTATGTTTCCATCTCGTAATCCCTTTCAATCAAACATGCAGTGTAAATTCTATGTCGAGATATTCCAGTCTAAGGCTATTCATTTCACCCTGAGTCCAATGGCACCTTTGAGACCAACAAAGTTTAATTCTGTGTATAAGCTTCCATGTGCATGCATTGTTCCATCGCTTCAGGCCAACAAGTCTGCCCACCTGAATCTTTCTATTGATTTCAGCTAGTTTAGACTGGAATAACTCTATATAAGATTGCACTGTGAAAAATATGAGATGATTTAGGAAATAAACCTGGTTAACTTGAGAAGACACATGCACAAATATCCACCAGTTTTCAAAAGTCGCTGTCCATCTTTCTCTAAATGATTGATCTAAATGTATATCCTGATGGGAGAATGAGGGAACATTCTTTCTGTTCTAAATAGACAAATTACAAAAAGAAGTTTCAGAAAGAGAAAGGCAAGTCCAACTATTCAATCATGCTGGAACCTCCTGACGTAAAGCACGCAATGGAAGTTGCAAAGAGCCAGAGTAATGTAAGTTTCTTCAGCAGGTACTTTATTCAGAATCCTGCATGGACAATTTCTGTGAAGTCTGAGGTCACTTTTAAAATCAAAGGTCATACTGGAATTATGCTGAGAGTTGGAGAGCCATCTGTTATATGCAATCCCATTTTATGAAATGGGATTAGAATGCATAAGATTTCTAAAAGTTTCCCAGCTGTTCTGTGAGTCTTCAACACTTAATGGCACCACCATTTTCAAGTCTACTGTCAACTTGAGATCTAAAAAACATAGTTTTGCCTTTGATTGGGCTTCAGAATTCCAGCATGAGGTGCAAATGTGAACATATACAAAATCAAATGCTTAAATGAAAGACTAAAATATCATATAAAATTAAGAGCGTCAGGGGATCTAATTATCAGACCATACAATTTGCAAACGTTCCTGGTGGATGAATATGTCCTATTAGCCACATCAAACCTGATGCGTTTTGGCTGCTACAGCCTTCCTCAGTGGTTACAAATACATTAAATATACATAACATGCATTCAGAGAGTATTATATATTTTTAACAACCTGGTGTTGTTCTCTCCTATGCTGTGTGGTTAGGTACAGAATTTCTTATATATAAAGCCAAGGGCTCTTCCTCAGGATGCCTGTACTTACACAACTTTGATCTAATATGAAATTTCCAGTAGCTCTGGATGTGTGTAACATCAGCCAGTAGACAGTCGGATAGCTTCAGAATTCCAATATGAGGTGCCAATGTGAATTTGTACAGAATGAAACGTTCAAATGAAAATCCAGCTGAGATTACTGTACAATTGTGCCTCTGTGTCCACATCACCTCAGTGGACTTCCTGCATGGAGTGCTTTACTTTCTCTCACATTGAAGAGCATCTCCCATTAGCAAACTTAGGAAAAAGTAGACTGGAAATAGAAAGGCTGTTAAGGTAAAATGGGGTTTGGTGGGAACAACTCCCCTCACTCTGCTCCATAGTGCAGCATTACTGTTCCATCAACGTGAATGGCTTCTGTTCATTTCCATGGAAAACAGTCATAGGCCCATTATGCATGGAGTGGAAAGTCCGCATTCGGGGTGGAATGGCGGCAGCTAAAATCACCAATTATGCATGATACAGGCAGCAACTGGGCACAGAGTCAATGTATGCCACCGAAAAAGCTGCGTTAGCGAGATGCGGAAGGAAGTGGAGCTTCCTGGGACCAGGGCACAACCAGAAGTGGCTCTGGAATAGCCGCATGCATAATCGGATACTCTGGGTTTTGCCACCATTGCGTTCCATCCCGTGTGTAAGTGGTTTGCTTTGTTTCTTCCTCCTCCGCGTTCTCCATGCCACCGTTTCAGCGGCCGTGCATAATAGGCCATAGTGCTTCACCTCACCTTCATTCTCAGGTCTTCATGGAAGTAGGGGAAGCACTATCCAACTTATCTGCATACTCTGTCAAAGAGACACACCAATCTCTTCCCAAGGTCCTTGCAAGTCATGGACTTACCTTATTATCTAACGATATTTGCTTATGGCTTGTAAACACTGAACTCATTCTTCATATATCAAACCTTCTGGTAAAATTATAGTTGGTTTCCATCACACAGTTGTCTTTTTCTAGTCAGAGAACACTACAAGAATCACTTTTCCATCTGCTTCTTTTTGTTTGCTAGATCCAGTACAAAAAGGATGCGAAATCCAAACTTAATTATACATCTGTGGCCGACCGACCAGATATCAAAAAAGCTTCCCAAGTCTCCAAGCTAGTCAGTGATGTGAGTACATTTCAGAGTTACTGCTCAGAAACATATATCCTGTAGCATGCATTTAAATTATTTCAAGATCTACATTTTAGCTTTCAGTAGAAGACAAGTTTCTTGGCATTTCCCCCCATAGATTCAGTACAAGGCCAAGGCTCGAGGAGAAGCTGGCATGGGAGTCAGCATGCTTGGACGTCCCGATATTGAACTTGCGAAGGAGGTGTCCAAGCTTACAAGTCAGGTATGAACGAATGGGCTCCAGAATTTGCAGCCATGTGATCATAAGGTTGTCAAAGAGCAATAGGGGAGCTACTGTGGTGTAGAGCAGTGGTCCCCAACCTTTTTATCACCGGGGACCACTCAACACCGGGGACCACTCACCAGGGACCACTCAACGCCTTTTACTGAGGCCCGGTGGGGGGGGGTAGTTTACTCCTCTGTTCTCAACCACTGCCCTAACGCTCTCTGATCACTATGGTAATGTTTAAACATCCCTTCAAAATAAGATACAGACACGCCACAACAATGAACATAAGGAACATTTTATTTTTGTGGATATTTTAACTCATGACAATGACAAATCAATGGGAACCCTGAGCTTGTTTCTCTGCAACGAGATAGTCCCATCTGGGAGTGATGGGAGACAATGACACCCAAAGTGTGTTGTAAAGGGCTGGGGGGGATGAAGTAAAGGGCCAGGGGGGGAGAGAAGGCGTCCTTCGGGACCCACCTCCAATTAGTCGAAGGACCACATGTGGTCCGCAGCCCACAGGTTGGGTATCGCTAGTGTAGAAATTAAGAGTATCTCAGAGACCCAGGTTCAAATCCCTACTTGTGCCAGGGAAGCTTGCTGGGTGATCTTGGGCCATTCACACACTCTCAATCTAACTTACCTCATAGAATTTTGGGGAGGATAAAATAGAGGATAGGAGAATGATGTAAACAGCCTTGGGTCTCCATGGAGAGAAAGGTGTGGTATTCAATGAGTTAAATAAATAAACTTCACCAGTTGAGAGCCTCTTCCTTCAACTTCTAGAAAGAAAAGCAACCAGACACCCCCCTGTCATGCCTGAATTTGGTTCAGCTGAGAATCCCATCTTCCAGGCAGATTTGTATTTCACTCTAAATGTTTTTTTAAAAATTAATCTGAGCTGTATTAGGATAAAACCCATAAAAACAGAATAAAACTTACACTAACAGCAGTATAATCCTATCAGTTCCCTCCCAAGCCACCACTCCAGACCCAGTTCCCAAGCCACCCACCAGCCTCAAGAGAGGCCGTCTGCCTAGATGGAAAGGAAGTCCGGCCGGCTGTCCATCAGGAGATAGAGTTGGGTGTCATCCACATATCGGTGACAACCAAGCCCAAAGCTCCAGACCAGCTGTGCCAGAGGGCACAGATAGATGTTAAAGGCGTGGAGGAGATTATTGCCCCCTGAGGCACTCCACAAGGGAGTGTGAAGGGGCAGGACAACTCTTCCCCCACTGCCACCCACTGTGTCCAATTTTGGAGAAAGGAGAACATCCACTGTAAGGCTCTCCCCTTAATCCCTGTCGTGGTGAAGCAGCGGGCTAACAGCTCTTTCACACATATTGAGTAATTCATTTTCAAGGCAGTTTTGCAATCATGTGTAAGTGGATTTTATCATTTCTCACAGTGAAGTCCCCTTGCCAAGTTCATTGAAAGTGCTTATTCAGCAAAGTGAAATTGCTCAGTCCGTGGGGGAAAAAATGGATTCATATGTAACTAATATAACAAAATTTGACTCCAATGACACCTTTGCCTTAAAGGTGCCATTGGACTCAAATTTTGGTCTGCTACCTCAGACCAACATGGCTACCCACCTGAATTTATATAAAATAATATGTTTTCTTTTCCATGTATTCTCTCAGGAATGTTCTTTGTTACCTATACTAATGTTCATTTTGTTCTACAATTTCTCTGGTGTAGGTGTTTCAAATGTGTTCCTTTTTGTTTCGGTGCTTTTATCTGTTAGTATAAGCTTTTTTTTTTTGCTTTATCCTAAATTTGAGTGGTTTCAGGTGCTTTCTAGTGGGCCTTCCTCCTTCTACTCCCCAAGATATGGACACCACTTCTCCTCCTCTCTCTGCCTTGCTTCCTCTTGAGGGAGAGGTGCAGTTCTAATCATGCTATCTTGCTACACTTTGTAGGCTGAATACATCAAAGGACATATGAGGGGGCACGGTGCTGCATCTTATGATACACCCACGATGAGGCACTTTAAGAAAGCTAATGTCCTAAGTAGTCATGTAAGATGGATTTAAAGTGACATTTCTCCACTCCTTCTGTGAATGCAAATGCCAGTTTTATGAGTCTTGCAAGATTTTATATATTCTTGGCACATGGAAATAAGTCTAAGTAAATGGGATGCATTTTGTGTATCAAAATCTTTGAAATCTGTGAGACCTCCCCCCTATTTCTTATGTAAGGTTGTGGTTGGATACTTTTGCACTGGGAAATTCAATAACATTAAAATAATGCCTTATATCAAAGGAACGGCTTTTTAGCAAAGATCTGTTCCTATTGAATGGGGATTTTGACACACACAACCCCAAATACACTTACAACATTAGTTGGAATTATGTCTCCTGGAAATAATAGGGGATATAATTTAGAATGAAATTGCATATCGTGCATTGATTGTAAGAAGGGAAAATTCACTTGAATAAAACTCTAGCTCCAGGCACCCCATTACCCTCTGATGACAGGAATTCATCTCTGAATAAAGGTGACAATTGTAGAGAACTAGTTTTCAAAGAGGGATCCAAGAGGTTGTGTCAGAAAGGGAAATGTAACCACATATGATCTCATTTATAGGCACTTAGATTAACGTATCCCCCACAAGAATATGCCACTCACTCACTTTGGTGAGCCTAAATCCATTTTGCTGAGTGACTTCATACAGGGGTAGTCAAACTGCTGCCCTCCAGATGTCCATGGACTACAATTCCCAGGAGCCCCTGCCAGTGAAGGAGTTTGACTACCCCTGTCATACATTCTTCTTGAAGGTTGGGGGCTTGGCTCAGTGGGCTCTTCAAATGTCTGTGGACACTGATAGCGTATCAGGAGTGCATTCCTTGAATTGGAACATAAAGCAAATTGGCAGTTACTAGTGAAAGGAACAGAATTCCATAAATCACAGTCTGAAAGACGGAAACACCTCTAGTGAATTCTAGTGAAATTAGCTTGAAATCTTTAGCCAAATTACTGTTAGCTGCAGTTATTTGAGGGAACATATTTTCAAATTCTTCTCCCCCATTTTTATGCTGATATAACCTAGAGAGAGAGAGAGAGAGAGGGAGAGAGAAGAATATATATCCCCAGCTTCATATACATTATGGACACATTTCATAAGAAAAAGGGAGGATCTTGTTACGTCATCCTCTTTGTGATTGCTGCATGCAACCACTGCATGTCCAGAAAAAAGCAACTTCTCTACCTGTTTTTTTTTTTTTAATCAGTACTGGATAAGAATGCATTCTCTATAAATCATGGCCTTTTAAACCTACTCTTGTGGTTTTCATAAAAACTTTACATCGTATGATATTAGGATACATTTATAGTGAGAGAATCAGTATTGTTTTGTGACCAGGAATGTCATCAGTGTTGTATTTTGTGGATTTTCCCTACATGTTTTCTTTTCAGGGATGCAGTATCTCAACTAGTCCTCCATTTTTTAGCAGAGGTGTCAAATTCATTTGTTATGAGGGCCAGATCTGACAGAGGTGTTACTTTACCAGGCTTTAAAAAGTAATGCCAGGTACCAGAGATATAAATTTTTATTAAAAACAGGCAAAGCCAATTAACAATATTATTTTTACTCAAAATGCAAATAAAAGCAATCAATTCCTCAGAGTGAAAGCAATGGATTGACTAGGAAATCCTCAAAAGCCCCAATAAATGTATTTAATGATACACAAAACTAGTTTTTTCTTTGAAGAGATACCATAAAAGAGGGGGGGGGGTCAATACATTTCCATACAAATCAGATACTTTTTATTTTATATCGATATAGACTTTTAGGAGACAAGTAATCTCCTTGCAAGTATATAAGGTAGATTTTCAGCTCTGTAACCCTATCTACCCAGCCTCAACAGCCAAGCTTGACTTTGATTCATCTCTCACTCTTTGTTTCTTCTTTCCCTGTCCTACCTCTGAGGATCTTGAGGAAGTATACTGGATTTCCCCCCTCCGCTGTTCCAACTCTCCTGTTCAGGTTGAGTGACCAGCCCTAGGTGATCTAGATCAGGGGTAGTCAACCTGTGGTCCTCCAGATGTCCGTGGACTACAATTCCCATGAGCCCCTGCCAGCAAATGCTGGCAGGGGCCCATGGGAATTGTAGTCTATGGATATCTGGAGAATTGTAGCCCATGGACATCTGGAGAATCATGGGAATTGTAGTCCATGGACATCTGGAGGACCACAGGTTGACTACCCCTGATCTAGATGACAGATTCCTGCCTCAGGAGGAGAGATGGTCTGAACCTGGCTCACCCAGATCTCAAACCCCAGTTCTCATTCCTCCTGACACTCACTCTGCCTCCTGATTCCATGGCTGTTCTGATGTGTGGCAGTGACAAAGGTGCCCCTCATCCCCTCCTCTCCCCTACTTACTTCTGAGGAGGAAATATAATTCCCTTCAGAGCAGCATGCACAATTAAGCCTCCCTATCCATATGCTAGTCCTCTTCTTCCTCTCCCCTGACCCTTTGTTGTCAAACTGCCTAAAAATGAGCCTATTCTCACCCCACCCCAATTTGGTATAGTGGTAGCAGCAGGAGCCAGCTTCACCAATCCTTTCTCTGTCTTTGCTGCTATTCCCCCACATAGTATTTCCCCTCAGCCTCCTAATCCTGCCCTCTAGAACTTTCCTTTCTGTTCCTTGGCTGCTTTGGCCACACACACACAGCTCATTGCATGTGTGTGCCTGCTTGCCTGTTGCCCCCCAAGCAGCCTCCTGCCTTCCTATTGTCTTGCCAGTTGCTTACAGGCCAGATAAGAACCCTGGGCAGGCCAGTCCTGGCCCCCAGGCTGTATGTTTGACACCTCTGCTTTATGGGATTGTTTTTGTGCTGTCACTGGGGTTGGTTCTTTTTGTGTCTCATGTCTATAGGTTAACTTCTGGTCTACATTTGTAGCAGGATTCTCTTTTCCTCTTTTTATCTTTTGCTCCATTTTCCCCTCAGAGTTTTCCCTTAGAAAATAGGCTAGGTTAATGTCCTTTTGCATTCAAGAATCCTAGTTGACGTCATTCACATTAATGAGAAACTTGCACTGTAATATAGGGGATCATTAGTTTGTTGCAGGTACTCCAGTGAAGACTCGGAAGTTCTGTATATGCAGATTTCACATGGCTAATTTTCTGTAGGCAAAGCCCAATCTTAAGCATAGTGTATTACCCTGTTTTTCTCCTGGTTTAGTGACCTAATGCACAACAACTTGCTAAAATATTAACACTAGTTCACATGCCTACAATATTAGAACGCTTCTCTGGAAGTAAATCTCAATGAATTAAAGAGGACTCTCTTCTGAATAGACTTGCTTATTATTACTCCCTAGAGCAGGGGTAGTCAAACTGCGGCCCTCCAGATGTCCATGGACTACAATTCCCAGGAGCCCCCTGCCAGCAAATGCTGGCAGGGGGCTCCTGGGAATTGTAGTCCATGGACATATGGAGGGCTGCAGTTTGACTACCCCTGCCCTAGAGCATTATACTTAGCAAAATATTTTTGAAACAAGAGAATTTCAGAATTAGTGTGTGTCATGCAGAGCTACTGTTCAAAATAACTTTTAAAAAATGAAATGTCTTATTTGAGCACATATTAAACAAGCTCTCTAGAACACAATTGTAAACTTTTTTTCCATTGTAAGAACTATCATGTCTCTTGTGGTATAAACTAGTATCGTTTCTTGAGTGTCAGTAGAATATTTTTTTAAAAACCAATAGCTAAACTGTATATTTGAATGCCAGTCGAATGTGAGCATCAGCATCTTTTGTCAATAAAAGTCAAAAAGATGGCATTATCCAGCATGCAGGATACAAAAATGCGTGGATAAAAACATGCCAACCTGTTTTAAACATCTGAAAACATTGTGGAATGTGATTTGACGTTTGCATTGCAGCATCATTCATTCTACTACTGTTAAACTATCTTTCTCTTTTTGCAAACATATGCATTGCTTCTTAGCATGATCGATTCCTTTCATCAGTTATGTCAATCAGCTCTTGCAAAAATAAAATTGGACACCAGCCAGACCAAAGCCACATGTTCCAAGACCAAGAGATTGTAATTAAAGATGTAGTGGGAAAGAATTAACAATAATGTAAACACCATTTATTACAGGTGTCTTAGCAGCTTTGGTTTGTCAAAGCCATGTAAGCTTTCTCCAAATGGTTGTTAACTGACAATTTGAAAACTTCAAGCATGGAGCTGAAACATAAACATGAATGAAAGAGGTAAACGTCACCTTGTCAATGAGGTGTGTGAGAATTTCTATCCGGCAGTATCTTTGATCCTATCTTCTTTACTGATCTTGTGTCCTACATCTTTGAGACTACCTGCTTGTACTCTCATTTGGCACCAGATAAGCAAAGCAAAACAAAACAAAATTAAGGACAGGTTGCAATAACACTTGTTCTCTTGGAATTTAGATAAAGTACAAAGAGACCTTTGACAAGGAGAAGGGAAAGAAGCCACGCTACGATCTGAAGGACAGCAAGATTTACAAGACCCTGCAAGATGCTCATCACATTGCTAGTGAGGTAGGTCTGATGAATTAACCTTAGTTTTGATGGAACAATTAATTTCCCGGAAGCTTGCTTTGTGTCCTCCACAAATTAGATGTCTCAGTATTGTTTACATCCCCCTTTACACAAATTGATTTTTGTTTTCTCCTTGCAGGTTAAATATAAGGCAGACCTCAAGAAACTGCACAAGCCTGTAACAGATATGTCTGAATCCCTCTCGATGAATCACGTCCTGAGCACCAGCCAGCTTGCCAGTTCCGTAAGTCCTTTAGAGAAGCCCCCATCTCTTTTTAACATTAAATCATTCTAAATTTCTGAGATAATCTCTGCTAACAACTTCTATAACAGCTTTCCTCCTTGACTGTTCCTAGGAAATCACCTGGTAGTGATCTCTTCTCTGTTGCCTAATGATTCTTCTCCACGTAGATTAGTTACATTAATATCTTTAGTCCGTAGATCATTCTCTATTAGTTGTAGAATTCTGAATGTTATAAAACTTCTAACCAAATCTTAATGGCATTTTTTTTTCATTTTTAACTTGTGGTTTTGACTAACCGAAATACCATTTCCTCCTGGTTTTCACAATTTTGACTTTCACTACTCCTTGAAAATAAACTTTTACAAGTTATTTTGCTTTTTCTTGAGTTTCTCATCACACGGCTGTTTTGCTATCGAATGAGGAATGCATTAACATGAGAAGATCTAAATCATGCCACCTGTTTTGTACTCACTATTTTTTTTTCTTTTTATAGGAAGGGATTTGAGAAGGAGTTTTTGTCTTGTTTTAATATAAAATCTTGGCCCTTCCTAGACAATTTAGCCTTACAATATCTTTCTGGCATGGGTTTTAGTTTGATTTATTTCTTCTTCTTTTTTTATAGTTTGTATTTCTGAGTTTTACCTTTCTATCAAAACATTTGGATTAGCCGGAAACACAAGGCTGATCTGGGTGGATTTTTTTTTATTATTATTGAGGTAGTTCTGACACTTTCCCTTTAGTATCAGTACAAGAAGCAGTATGAGGAGAGTAAGGGTCACTACCATGTGGTTCCAGATAACCTTGAACAGCTCCATCTAAAGGAGGCTTCAGAACTTCAGAGCCAAGTAAGTCAGACGATCAGCACTTCTCATTTCTGGTATTTCTCATTCTTAGTTATTTTAAGGATTTGTAGTCAACCTCTCATTCAAATTGGAGCTAAGCCAGTTTGCCGCAGATTAAAACCAATACAAAAATGATGCTTTTGGGTGGAAATTGGCTCTTGTTAGCCAGATTGTTGTTCCCTGTGCCTGGCCTGGCCTGGTACATGTCGAGAATCTTGTACTTGTATAGAGCATAAACGGGTGGGGATGGGGGCAGATATCTGGGACAGTTTGGTCTGTCGTATACAAGCATGTCAACCTAGCCTACTGCTGGTTAGAAACACTTTATAATCTTAAGTCTCCTATCAAGATACAGAACTGAAATCCGAAACACGAGAAAATGAGGTATCATTGCACCACTGCTGCAGCCAAAAAAGCTTTGTGTATAATATATTAGAGATGCCTACATGGAAAGGAGGAAAAGGAAAAAAATATCACCTTCCCCAAAGAGAACATTTTGATATGATTAGGTCTGGGGGCAAGGAAAGCTGCTCTGGGAACACGGCTAACTACTGGGATGGGGTATCATATCTCAGCTGTGGATAAGCATGAAACCCATGGCCCTGATTTCAGCTGTGGCAGAGTCTGTGGGTCTGGGATATTTCTTATTTATTTTGAATTGTCTGGGCTTTGGTGAGGGAGATGTATAACTGGCTAAATTCCATGTAAAATTCAGCTGCGGCAGGGATTGGGTCACGGGTGACATTCCTTGTTGTACAATTCAAATCCCTGAGTGAGCAGGGAGAAATGTGTATCTAGGGGACGAGGAGGTCCAAATATGAGCATGATAGGTGAGGAATAGGGAAAGAGAATCATTTCAATGGAATGAGTGAATTACTTGAGTGGTGGGCTAGGTAAAGCTGGTCTGACAGATGCCAAGAGGTAACTTGGCTGCTTTTCCTGGCTTGTGATTGAATTGCTGGAGAGGGTTTTATCTTAACAGGAATTTGGTGACATCAGACATGAGATGGTTCTGGAGGTCTGGACCAAGGACCTTAAATGTGCTTCTTGAAACACTTGGGCTGCTCCCACCTGAGAGCTTCCGGAGGAATTCCTGCTAGTCTGTAGGTTTTTTAGCCAGACAATTGTCTGGGGTTCACGTAGACCAGGGGTAGTCAAACTGCGGCCCTCCAGATGTCCATGGACTACAATTCCCAGAAGCCCCTGCCAGCAAATGCTGGTAGGGGCTTCTGGGAATTGTAGTCCATGGACATCTGGAGGGCCGCAGTTTGACTACTCCTGACGTAGACATTATAGTGATTCCTGTCTGGGAGTGTTATGGTTGGCCTTATGAACCTTGTGGACTGGCATCTCAGGGATGAAAGAAGGGCTCAACATTTTCTGCAGGATCCTTTCTGTTCTGCTTATAAACTTTGGTAGAACAGCAGGTAACTCTTCACTCCTTCTTGACAGGTGAAATATAAGGAGAAATATGAAAAAGAAAGAGGGAAACCCATGCTGGATTTTGAAACACCAACATACATCACTGCTAAGGAAGCTCAGCACATGCAGAGTGAAGTAAGTTGCTCTCTCCCGGGCAGCAGAACGGCTTGATTTGGGGAAATGTGAGCATGATTCTTATCATGGCTTTATTGTAACATCAGATGTAAATGATTACTGATAGGGATCTTTTTAAAAATGTCTTTGCTGGGGTGGATCCAAAGGCCAGTGTGACAGCAGTCCCTTCTGTTAGCAGAGGAGAGGAAGGCCGTAAGAAGTACCTGCTGTATCAGACCAATGGTCCCTCTAGTCCTGCATACAATTTCACACAGCAGACAACCAGTTACCCTGGAGGGACAGCAAAACAGGGCTCAGAAATCAAGGCCTTCCCTCATGATGCCTCCTGGCAGTAGTAATCAGAGGTTTTCCAACTCTGAACACAGAGGCAGCCTTCAGTAACCATGGCTAATATCTCTTTTACAGCCACCTATGGTCATGGCCATCCCTACCTTTCTGGCAATGAATTTCACAGTTTAATTACTCGTTAACTAACAAAGTATTTCCATTTTTTTTCTGCCCTGAACTTATATATCAACAATTTCATCAGATGTCCCTGAATCGTACTATTACGCAAGTGGGTGAAAAAGTTCCCTTTGCCCACTTTTTCTACCTATGCCCAATTGTATATATCTCTTTTATCCATCCTCATGTCCTTTTTAGGCTGAAAAGTTCCAGATTCTCCAGAAAGTTGCTCCAGCCCCCTAGTCATCTTGGTTGACCTCTTTCCAAGCTCTGCTTTCTGGGGTACAGTGACCAGAATTGTGCTCAGTCAGTGTTCCTTCCAATCCCCCCCCCCCTTGAGTGAAGCACTTCACATCTTGAGCAGAATATAATTCCTGCAATCCTAAAATGGGAAATGGGCAGTGCAAGATACTGCACAGCTCCAGATTGCTGCTGAGCAGGCCACTCATCCACACAGTTTAGTGAGTGTCCACAATTTAGAGGGAACGTTGCACCCAATGCTGCAAATAAATTTTATACCAGAACATCACAATATTGGCTGTTTTCAGTCACTTCCCTAATAATTCCTAGTGTGGAGTCTGCTTTGTCCAATGCTAGTGTATACTGGGGGGTGGGGGGTTGCATTTTCATTGAGCTTTTCACAACAATCCCAAGATCTCTTTCAATCTCAGTTTCAGCCTGTTCAGACCCCATCAGCATATATTTAAAATTAGGATTAGGATTTTATTGTTATCATGGTTCACTTACCCACAGTGAATTTCATCTGCCACATTGTTGCTAGGGCTGTCAGTTCTCCTAGAGCAGGGGTAGTAGCTCCTGGGAATTGTAATCCATGGACATCTGGAGGGCCGCAGTTTGACTACCCCTGTCCTAGAGGAAAAGGCTGCTTTGCAGGGTGGACACAATAGTGTTAATATCCAGCTGTAGTCCACCCTCTCCTAAAACCCCACCTCCCCATGCTCCACCCTCAATTCTTCAAGAACTTCCCAACATGATGCTGGCAACTCTAGTTGATGCCCACTCCCCAAATGTAGAGAGTTCTTCCTGTAACTCATCACAATCTGCCTTAGTTTCCCCTCCTCCCACTGGAGATCCCCCAATGCATTCCTGAGGGCTCAGTGGGCTGCAGCAGGAGTGGGAAAGTATAGAACTCTAGTGATTTTGTTCTGGATCCAACTGATTGCTTATCGTGTTACAGTGTGGTATATTTTAGTAGGCATGGACTTCAAATTAGAAGTTGACAAAAGAAGGTTGGAAGCAGGATTACATTGCGTGAACAATCAATTCACTTAGAATTTATAGAATTAAGAAAATATGTACTTGGTAATTCATGAAAACACCTGCGATTTGTTGCTTTCCTCCAGCCTGCCTGAAGTCTTCTTTGGTAGGTAAAAGTAGTAGGAAATAATTTCCACTAGATTCTTTCTCTATCAGTCCTTGTTTGTCTCCAGTGTTATTTCACACAGTTTATTCCATGGCCTGTTTGAAGTTTTGGTATTGTGCTGTCCCAAAGTGAAACTTATACAGGGTGAAATACACTTGTATAAGGTGTTTGGTCATAATGTTTGGGTGACTCCATCAGTTGTTTCAGTTCCTCTCTTGATTACACAACTACTCAGAAAGTTGGTGAACCTTTTGAGGCAAATATTACGCATATCAAGTCCAAAGTACTGAGACAATGCAGTCAAATTAAACAGTACAGCTCCACAAACCTAACAATGTTATCTTTAGCAGTTACATTCTTTAAAGCAGGGGTAGTCAAACTGCGGCCCTCCAGATGCCCATGGACTACAATTCCCATGAGCCCCTGCCAGCGAATGCTGGCAGGGGCTCATGGGAATTGTAGTCTGTGGGCATCTGGAGGGCCGCAGTTTGACTACCCCTGCTTTAAAGTCTATTACTTTAATGGACTTCAAAGAGTTCATCTCTATTTAGAACAGCACTATTAGTGTGGATTTGCTCCTGGCTTGGTGTACAAATAATAATTGTGTTATGATCTAGTCCTCTCCAAAAGTCCCATAAATCCCCACTGGCCTTGCTCCTGCGCCCTTATAATCCCACTTTGAATGGATACAGTGGACATGGAGGCAACTGAGCCCTGAATTTGCTTTTGGTAGGTAAGAGACCTCACACCTGTCTCTTAAGAAAATGAAGAAAAATTGTAATGTTTTTCATGGAACGTCCCCAGAACATTAAATGGCGCTTTTATCTCCTATTTTCCAATCCAGTAGGTGCCCTGGAAAGGATGCCAAACCCAAATTGTTCCTTCATAGTTAATTCAGAGTTAATATTTCTCTGAATTAAATGAATAGGGCTTATTGAAGCCCACCCATATTTCTGGATAATACGGATGACCCTTCTCTTTCTTCAGTATCAACCCTTCTCCTCTCCATCTTATTCTTGGGCACAAAAAAAAAAATTCCAATGAAGTATGGTAGTAGAAGAAGGAAATATTTGTTCTGTATTTCATGTGAATTCATTTATTGTAACATATTTCTTCTTTCTGCAGTAACAGCCCAGGAGCACTAAAGGATAGCAATGGCAAAAATGTGGTAGCTTATTGAAAAATGGACATGTTTGCTCAAAGGCTTAGCCAGCCTTACTACTTTCACATGTCTAAAATGCCACCACTTATAATATGGCAAAACCCTCACAAACTTCACTGAGAACAAGACGGGATGTGTAATCAGCGAGTAAATTCTAGAAGCACTGTAGAATTACTAGAACCTGTTCTTCCTGGTGTATTTTTCACATTGCTTCAAAATAAACACTATTTTCCTTCTTTCTTTTCTCTTCCAACTCCTATTAGAAAGAATATAAAAAAGATTTTGAAGAGTCCATTAAAGGCAGGAACCTTGCTGGCCTGGAGATTACACCATCTTTATTGCATGTCAGATATGCCACCAAAATAGCAAGCGAGGTAGCGGCTACTCTGTTGTCTTTTGCTAATAGCAACCCAACTAGTTTTTCACTAATTATCCTCACCAAGGCAGCCCTCTCACTAGTTTCCTTTTCAGGCTTAAACATTTACCTTAAGCATGATTTCTGTCGCATTTATGGCTTGTTCTAGTTTGTTGATATATGAAGTCACTAATTGTTCACTGTAGTGGCATTAATGTTGGTTTCCCTGTTGGCCAAGTCAACTGGTTGTCCCATTGTATGTGTTCCTTTCTTAATCAAAGTATGCTGACCTGTCTTCAGTTTGTTTCTTGATAATAGGTAGATCCTTGAATACCATAACTCTTTATGTTGCTTTAAGATATTCAGAATTCTTTGTTTGCTTGAAGTTCTTCTTTGCTTGTTTGTTTGTTTCCTCAGTTTTTCTTCTTTCTGTTCTTCCTCCATAGAAAGAATACAGAAGAGATTTGGAAGAAGGTGTCAAAGGTAAAGGTCTAACTATTTTGGAAGAGACACCAGATTTACTCAGAGCAAAGAATGCGACCCACATCTTGAATGAGGTAAGATGCATCACTGGGTGAAACTGTTCTGGGACATGTAAGGACACTTGCAAATCTGGGTTGATACTTAAATGCATTTTACTCTTGGTAAACATCACCGCATTTTAATGTTTCATCTGTTTCATGCTTTTAAATGACAGAAAGAGTACAAGAGAGCTCTGGAACTGGAAATCAAGGGAAGAGGCCTGACATCTCTTGCATTGGAAACACCAGATTTTATGAGAGCAAAGAACGCCATGGACATTGCTAGCCAGGTCAATGTCAGCTAAGGGTCACCAATCGGGCATCAAGGGAACCTGTATTTGTAAATGTAGTTGTTACGCGTACTTATCCTGTGACCTTTCCACCACAGATTAAATATAAGCAATCTGCTGAAATGGAAAAAGCCAACTATACTACTGTTGTTGACACACCAGAGATCATTCATGCCCATCAAGTGAAGAACCTTTCAAGTCAGGTAACTTGTACTGAAAAATTACCTGAACTTGGTATTGTAAAAAGTAGGTGTATTACTGTACTGTTATAGTGAAGTCTGAGCCTCTTGTGCAGAGTGGTACGGCAGCAGACATGCAGTCTGAAAGCTCTGCTCATGAGGCTGGGAATTCAATCCCAGCAGCTGGCTCAAGGTTGACTCAGCCTTCCATCCTTCTGAGGTCGGTAAAATGAGTACCCAGCTTGCTGGGGGGTAAACGGTAATGACTGGAGAAGGCACTGGCAAACCACCCCGTATTGAGTCTGCCATGAAAACGCTGGAGGGCGTCACCACAAGGGTCAGAGATGACTCGGTGCTTGCACAGGGGATACCTTTACCTTTACCCTTATAGTGAAGCCAATCTGTATGCCACATTCCTTCTGCTCGTTAACAGTTGGTTTTATCATAGTCCTTTCACACAAGGTAGATGTCCCAGAAAAGATAGGTATGGTTGTGTGGTCTGTCCCTCAGACAAGAAGCATTTGCATTCTAAAACTCCTCTTTTTTTCCTTGTTAATCCGTTGTTACCACAGAAATAAATATTTTTTCCTTTTCACAACAGAAAAAGTACAAGGAAGAAGCCGAGAGAACCATGTCATATTATGTACCTGTCCTAGACACACCAGAAATGCAGAGAGTCCGGGAGAACCAAAAGAACTTCAGCATGGTAGGTATATGGCTTTTAAAAAATACTGGAGCACAACCAGCAAAGAATGTCTGGAGATTAGTTTGCTTTGCTTGTGCACATCTGTGAAGTAATGTGTAAAAATGTAAGCAGATCGCAGATAAGATTAGGGGTTGTTGATTCTGTTGTAGCCAGAAGTCTTCCATGTACTGCACTGTGAGAGAACAAGGATTAGGAACAACCTAGTAACTCCTCTTCAGGAAAATCTTAGCTATGCCTAATTTATTTATGTATTTATTGCATTGCATTGCATTTACAGTGGTTTACAGTGGAAGATTTGTGGTACAATACAAAGAAAGCATCATGAATTTATAACATTTCTAACAGTAGAACTTACAACTTTTTAAACTATTTTTATATTGTTAGTTGCAAAGTCGTGTCCGACCCATCATGACCCCATGGACAATGATCCTCCAGGCCTTCCTGTCCTCTACCATTCTCCGGAGTCCATTTAAGTTTGCACTTAAAAAGTCTGCTTCAGTGACTCCATCCAGCCACCTCATTCTCTGTTGCCCCCTTCTTCTTTTGCCCTCAATCGCTCCCAGTATTAGGCTCTTCTCCAGGGAGTCCTTCCTTCTCATGAGGTGGCCAAATTATTTGAGTTTCATCTTCAGGATCTGTCCTTCTAAGGAGCAGTCAGGGCTGATCTCCTCTAGGGCTGACTGGTTTGTTCGCCTTGCAGTCCAAGGGACTCGCAAGAGTCTTCTCCAGCACCAGAGTTCAAAAGCCTCAATTCTTTGACGCTCGGCCTTCAAAGAATTGAGGCTTTTGAACTCCGGAACTATAGAATCTTTGAAAATTTACAACTCTGCAACTGAGTAAATTTTATCTGTATAATTGCAGATTTAGTTCTTCTGGGAGTGTTTTCAGATCAGGAGCTGCCCTGAGTATTTGTTGGGCACGCCCTGGTTGAATGTGTTACTAGTAGTTGCACCCCATCCAGGTAGGGCAGTCTCGCTTCCTTGCCAGGTTCTTTCCTACTGAACCACAGGATGCCTGGCCTAGACCAGATGGAATGAGCTCCAGCAGGAGCTACAACCCTGCAGGAGCTTTCGACATTCTGCACGGCCTGCAAAATGGAGCTCTTCCACCAGGTCTATGGTTGAAGCTGGCGTGGCAAGGGCGATCTGATGGGCCCTCTGGTGTTAAGAGAGTAAGCAGTCTCTATTTTATCCATGCTCCCTCCTCCCACTCCTGTACTAGATTTCTGGGGCGGTGGGGTTTAGTGGGTTGCAGACTGCATGGTTTTTAAAAGTTTCCAGGAGTCTGTTTATTGTACATGGATGGATGTCCAGAATTGTTTTAATGGGATTTTAATGGAGCTTTTAATACAGACCGTTTATAACCCACCATGAGCCAGTTTGGGACTGGCGGGCAAAAAGTCTAAACAATAAATTAAAAAATGAAATTTGAGG
Source organism: Paroedura picta (assembly GCF_049243985.1). Lineage (NCBI taxonomy): Eukaryota > Metazoa > Chordata > Lepidosauria > Squamata > Gekkonidae > Paroedura > Paroedura picta. Next base: position 48,072,664 of record NC_135370.1, read on the forward strand.
GATCGAGTTTCAGATGGCTGCGCTTGAGCCAACCCATCACTTTTTCCAGACACCTGGCTAATGGGTCTGGGGGTGAATCAGGGTGGAAGAGTTGATTGTCATTGGCGTATTGATGACATCCCAGTCTGAACCTCCATACCAACTGGGCAAGAGGGTGCACACAGATATTGAATAGAATTGGGGAGAGAACCACTCCTTGTGTCACTCCACAAGGGAGCTGAAAATGATGTGATTGGTTCTCTCCAATTGCTACCCGCTGTCCGCAACCCCAGAGAAAGGAGATCAGCCACTGAAGGGCTGTCCCTCATATCCCAGCATTGGTGGGGAGGTGTTCTAGTAACTCGTGGTCAACTGTGTCAAACACTGCCAAGAGATCAAGTAATATTAGCAGCACTGACCTGCCTTGGTCCAGCTGGCAACAGAGGTCATCCATCAGGGCAACCAGTACTGTTTCAACCCCATGGCCAGGCAGGAAGCTCGACTGAGCTGGGTCTAGGACCTAAGCATCCAGGAATACTATCAGTAGTCAGTTGTAAAATACTATTACACATTCTGTTGAAATTAAAGAGGCTGGTTGGAAAAGAAATTTTAGTCTCAGTATTGTTATCTTCTCGAAAAGTAAAATTGCATGCAAGGAAGCCTGAAGAACAATAAACTAAGCAGATACGTTTTTTTTAAACAGCTTCAGTATCAACAAGATATGCAGCATAGCAAAGGAAAAATCACTGTGGTAAATGAAACACCAGAAATACTGCGCGTTAAAGAAAACCAGAAGAACTTCAGCACGGTAATTTTAGTTTGAGCCATGATTTTTCAGCTAGTTCTCTCATAACCATTTTACTGTCCTAATTTTTCAAAGGCCTCTACTTTAGAATCTCACTTGATGCTGTTGAAGCTCCTTGTGTACGCATATGTAAGAATGTGTGGAATCCAGTGGCATACCGAGGGCAGGTATTAGGTGCGATCTGCCCTGGGTGCAGGCAATAAGGAGGTGCCTACTCTGGGGTGAGGGAGTAAAGGGATCCTGGGCCCCCAAAACCCACCCCTTTTCCTGGCACCAGGAGCTTACAGTTTAGAAAATATAAACAGCCCATCCTCTTTAAATCTGGTTTCGCCTCACCTTGATAAGTCTTTTTTTTTTTAAGCCCAGTCTTCTTTGAGGAAGCTCCAGGAGTTGGATGGGGCTTGGGAGATGCCCCTCCCCTTTCTGCATTGGGTGCTCAATGGTCTCCCTTACCAGATCTCAAGCACATTCTCTGCCTTTTGTAAAAAAAAAAAAAATCCATTTAAACTTTATCCTTCCACGGATATCCCCTCTGATCTAATGGCCCCACTGTGTAGTTAACTACCCCTCAGTAGTTTGGGTGTTAAATATGCTAAGTGGTGGAATCAGAGCCTTAGTCTTTTCCACTAATGCAATACTCAACAGGCAGAGCTTCTGTCTCTTATATTTATGGCAGTTTCATTCTGACTCCCTTCCTTTTCAGCAACCTTTTTGTTACCCAGTCGACTAAGCTCAGCATCTCTGGCAAAAGTATTTGGAAATGTCTGCCCTCATTTTGTCTACGTGGCTTTGCAGGCTTATGTGCTACTACTTAGCAGCTGCCTGTAGTATGTCCTCGCTTTGTTACTGTTCAGAATGTTTTGGACATGAAGTCTCAAAACGATGTTAAATATAGCTGTTATTATGTGATGTCCTTACCGCTTATGATTTCCGGTGGTTGTCTAACCAAAACAGTGGAGAGTCTCATAACATGTTTCTGCGATACAGTCGGTGCCATTACAAATTTAACTCCCACAAAATCTTGTGCACCAGGACCAGGCCACTGGAGGTACCTCTTCTCTCACATAACACTTCAAAAAAGTCACGGGTGAAGTCTCAAGATCCTCCAGAGTAGCATTCAGTTCAGTGCAAAATCACCATTATCATCCTGTAGGCACTTTTGATGTTTCTGAATCCCAGAAACAGATTTTTGACCACCATGGTAGAAGAAGTCAGAATGCCTCCATTCTTTGATTTCGTTTCTGCTTCCCTGGACTAGTACCATCAACTTTGTCTTCAAAAACACTACTGAAATGAGTGTGTAGTTTGGATTTTTCACTAATTAAGGATAATTGGGAGCAGCCTGCTGTGAAATCCAGGGGAGTTACTCCTGTGTTAATACATTTCTGATCCGGAAGCTAACGTGAGGTTTTTCTTTCTTGAGTCTCCACTGTTTCTTAGACTTTCACTATCAAGTGACAGTGTTGTTTTCTATGCTCAATTTTGTTGTCTTGGTTAAGATTTTATATAAAGAAGATATTGGAACAGGAACAGCTATAGAAAAGACGCCTGAGATGCAGCGAATAAAACAAACGCAGGATGCAATAAGCACGGTACAAAACCCATGAGATTTTTAACACTCTTACACCTGTGCTGTTCCAACTTATGAAATTTCACCAGCTTTAAATGATCCTAACAACAATTTCAGAATAACATGTGAAGTTCTCAGTTAACTTGAAAAGCATCACTGGTTTTTATCAACAAAGATAATTTGCTAACTAGCACTTCTCCTTTTATCTTAATAAATAAACTATTCACACTAGGAATAATCCAATGATTAACATTTTCTAATTATCAACTAATTTGAATTATTTTATGAAATATATCAAATATCATTGAGTTTATATTGATGCTCCAGTTGAGTTCACAATAACAAATGTATTTGCAATTACAATATTTAACACTGACAACAAGTTAAAAAAATCAGTTTCTCTCACACTCTTCTTTTTTTTTCTGTGTTCCCTCTTACTTTTCTTCCCACAATGTATGAGATAGAATAATTTTTAGAAGAAAAAATTGTTTTTGATTGTATTTTACTCAATGTTTACTGAATGTTGCATGTGTACCTTCACCCATGTTGGATAGAACATGATGCTTTTAAAATATATGTGCACATATTATATATTTAAATAAGTGCACATATTATATATTTGCGATTTGGTGGATTTAATGTTCATTTTCTTAGATTCGTTTAACAATAACAACATGAATATACAATATTTATATACATATACACACACTGGAATAGTTCTACTAGACTCTTATTTATTTATTTATTTAGATTTTTATACTGCCCTTCCCTACAGCTCTGGGCTCTGGCACAAATCCATCAAATAATCTAATGTTAGTTATGATTCATGACTGTATAACCCCCATTGAACTCAGGGGGATTTACTGTTGAGTATCCATGCATAAGATAGTCATGAAATGTTGTCATAATAGAAAAAAAATATGTCTCAGACTAATGGACAGTGAATTCATTGGTCCCATGGATCTGAATGCATTCGCTTTCTTCTAAGTTAGGCCAAGTTCTGTGTTTCATAGTAGATTCCCCAATGACCCCATAGAGCGTTCTCTTAGATGTTAAAAATTCATTCTGTGCTTGTGAGCTTACATAGCTTTAGCCTTTGGCCATAGCCAGGATGTATTAAGACTGCTTGGGGGAAAGTATTTGCTTTTAAGCAGATTTATTCACACACACTGGACTGACAACCTGTTTTGGATGAAGAGCCAAGATACCACATGCTGGCAATGGCCATAGCTGTTGAAGTGCTGACTGAGCATATTATAAAGCCGTTCACTGATAAATACAGACCTATGAACAAAAAGCTTTACCATTACATGTCCATTCTGATGTTATATATGGCATGGCTCCAAGGTTTAAAAAATCCCCCTAAACAGCCCCAAACACATCACAAACAGACAGAAAGCTCCCTTCACTCAAACATTTGTGTATAAAACTTTTTCAGGCAAGGAAGTCTTGTGCTAAGCTTTCTTTGAGCCAGAAAAACAGTTTTCCAGTTGGACTGATGTGCCCATAAGCTTAAATCCATATTGATTGTTGATTGGGCTTCAAATTAAAAGTTTTGAATTTCGGGGGGGGGGGATTGTTTCTTAATTTTCTGTATAGAGGTCTATGTCGAGGAGAAACATTTCCACATGGGTACAAACTGTGCAAATTTCTGACGACATTTGTTTTCTGTGTGCACTAGTGTGAAGTAGATATGTATGTCTCATGTTCATAAATGTAAGTCTTTTCTGTTTTGTTTCGTTTTTCTAATTGTACACAACTTTGTAGATTAAGTACAAGGAAAACGTTGGAAAAGGAACTCCCATTTCTGATCTTCCTGAAGTAAAACGTGTCAAGGAGACACAGAAGCACATCAGCTCGGTAGTGGCTGATATTTTCTATGATGGTTTGTGTGAGAACTATCCAGTAACAATGCACTGTTCACCATACTAAACAACCTTTTTTTACCCTCGCTAACATGTGCTACTAGTAATAGCCTTCATCCTTAGAATAGCGTTCCCCAGGCTTTAAGCTCCAGTAGCTTGGAGGATTACTTTTTGTACAACTTGAGAGGAGAATAAACATATTCATTGCTGGGCAGACAGAAAAGGAGCAAAACATTTTTATTTCCTAAGAGAAGCATCCAAAGGCCACCACCCATTTGGGGAGGAGGGAGTCAAAGTTGTTGCCCTTACATCCTATATTCTAATAGCAAAGTCAGGCAATTTTGTGGCTCCGCGCAAACGCACACGCGTGGACCTGCTGTGCATGCGCGTTTGTGCCTACTGGCAGGGCGCAACCACACACGCACGGCAGCTCTGCGCAAATGTGCATGCACTGAGCTGCTGCACATGTGTACTTCCACCCCACTGGCAGGCTCAAACACGCACGCATGGCAGCTCCATGCAATCGTGCATACACAAAACTGACACGCATGTGCATTTGCATCCGCCAGCATGCCGGCAGCCGCGCCTACCTCTTCCCCCCTTGCAGCGAGAAGCTAGCCGTGGCCTGGCAAACTTCTCGCTGCGGGGGAGGGGGGAGAAGAGGCAGGCACAGCCGCCGGCAGCCCGGTACATAGGCCTTCGTGGAGTCCATTTCCAAACCAACCATTTTCTCCAGAGGGACAGATCTGGGACTGTTTCCACATGGAGGCACAAACCTTGTGCTGCCTCCTGCTTGCAAACACATGGTTATAAGCTGTGTGTTTGCAAGCCTCCTCATGGGAGATCCCTCCCACGTTTCCCCCTCCATATGGGCTTGCCCCTGGTTGATCCCTGATAAGAAGCGTGATAGAAGGTGGCAAATCCAGTTTTGGCGATTTCCCTTATCTCGTGGTAAATTGGGCCAAAAGTTGAGTCAGCCCTTGTACAATCTTGGGGTGCAGACAATGTCATGTGGAGGGGGCTTTAAAACCCGGCAACAACCAGAGGCTATCCAGGGACAGATTCTCTGTTGTCTGGAGTTCAGTTGTAATTCTGGAAGGTTCCCAGGTCCCAGGCCTAGTCCTGGAAGCAATCTCTGGGAGACATGATACCAACTAACTTGCATGAATCAGGAGAGCATATGAAGGCCTGGCTGCTTGTTACTGTTCATCAGCAGTCACCTTATGAAACTGGTATTGGTGTATCTGTTAGAGTTTCAGAATCTGTTAGAGTTTCAGACCCATGTTCAAATACCCATCTTGCTGTGGAAGCTCACTGGGTGATTTTGTATGAGTCACATACTTTCAAACTAATTTACCACACAGGGTTGTTGTTCAAATAAACGTAAACTACTTTGCTGTGGAGGAAGGTGAGGGTATAAATGAAGTGAATAAATAATGAATGTAGCTGAAGATGCAGGACAAGAGATGGGTTGGTGAATGACTATGGAGAGAGTTAGATGGGTAAAAGGGAGAGAGATCCTTTTTGGAGAGGAGCATTTTAGAAATCTCAAAATAAATAGGTAAAAGATATGGGGGTTGCCAGGCGGAGGGAAAGAGAAAATAGTGTGGGGAGGAAGATACAAAGGAAAGTGAAGTGCTACCCAACATGTGCTTGAGGATTCCTTACCAGGCAAGTGGCACCAGACCACTGGTCGCCAAACCACTGGGCCATTTTTCTAAAGCAGAGGCTGCTAGTGTGTGTGTGTGTGTATGGAGGGGGGCTTAAATCAGGAGAGCATATGAAAATAGGTTGGCTGTTTGGTGGGAAGGAGTTATAGTTGCCAAATCCAGCCTATGAAATTCCTAGAGATCAGGAAAGTAGAGGGTGGGGTTTGAGGAGAGGAGGAACCTCAGAAGAGTATAATACCATAGACTACATTTTCCAAACCAGTCATTTCCTCCTGGTGAATAGGGTTGACAACCTCCAGATGAGGGTTGGAGGATTCCTGGAATTACAACTGCTTTCTAATTGAGAGATCAATTCTCCTGGGGAAAGTGGCTTCTCTAGAGGGTATATTCTATGGCTTTATACCCTGCCCAGGTCACTTTCCTTCCCAAAGCTTTCCATCCCAAGGCTCTGCCTCCAAATCTCCAATTATTTCCCAGCTTAGAGCTGGCAACCTGAAAGGGGACTCACACCTGTATTTGGGAGATGCATTGTGATTCCTGGAGAGCTCCAGGTCAACAACCCTAGAATAAGAGAAGGAAGCAGGAAAAGAAGAGAGGCTACAGGGACTTTCAGGGAAGAGAAAGAAGAAATAATGGGGAGGGAGAAGTGAGAATCCTCCTGCAAGTCCTTGCAGGTCCCCGCTTGCAGTTCTCTGAAAACAGACACCTAAGGCTACCTTGTGAGTGACACTAGCAATAGGCATATGGAGACTGCCCATGGTTAGCCTGTAGCTCTGGCCGCATTCAAACCAATTAAGTACACTGAATTATATTTAAAACAACAGTTTTGATCCAAGCTAGTGTTTCTGTAGCTGCAAATACTTCTGTTCACAGTGCATGATGCCCTCCAAAACCTCTTCCAGATGGCATTGCCTGTCACCCAAAAATATAATGGGGGAGGTCAGATTTTGGGAAGAACATGTAGTAGCAATTATCAAGGAGTGATTATGCTTTTACCAGTATGAATTACCTTCTCCTCTCTTGCTCTGTGCATCTTCCCATTCCTCTGAGATCATTAGAATACTAATGATTTTTACCATTTAATTTTGCCTAATCCATTTGTATTTAGGCACTCCCTTATCTAATTCTAGTTATAATTCAATATACCATATCTAACTCTTGATATCCTTTTCTTATGTGTTGGACTGACTGAATGCCTTATACACTCTTCTAACTTTTTTTTTTAACTTTTGGGGAAGGGGAACCATTTGAAAAGGAGTGAAACGCCGAACGAGTATATATTTTAATTGTATACAAACATCTTTTATTTCTTTATTATTTTACAACTACATTTTCAAATACTAGAACACAATTCAAGTGCAATAGCAACTTTTACCAACAACGTTTTCCAGCTGTAAGCTATTGCGAGTCAAAGTTCTCTTCGTTACACTTTAATTTTCTTGTAATGTAGTTGCCCATAGATTTGGTCCTTCAGTATTGCTCCCATCAATATTGTGTGAATATTCAAGATGCTGGCTTTCCCAGAAATGGTACAACCAAAGTGGGATATAAAATAGGAGGTAGTTCATAAAACAGTTGCTTGTAACCCTTAGGGCTTGAGGCTGCAGTCCCAAATTTTCCTTGAAGGTTCCTAACTAGGCAAAATGCTTATGAAGATAATAAAAATAATTTTTGTAGCATGTCACCAAAAACAAAACAACCCCCCCCCCACAATGTCTTCATAATATGCTAGTGTCATGTCTAGTTGGATGATTCTACACCACTTCCGTACACAGACCAAACACTGACATACCAAAAAATGTACATTAAGAAACTACTGTGATGTCCATAGTTTTTTGTGTCTTTAAACCCTATTCTCATGTTCTTGGGTGCTTCTATTCTGCAGGTTTTGTACAAAGAGAATGCAGGGCAAGGAATCCCGACACCTGTTACTCCCGAAATAGAGAGAGTCAAACGCAATCAAGAAAACATTAGCTCGGTATTTCTCAGAGAAATCAAAACTATCCTAACAATTAATCTTAAAAAAAATAATATTCTAACCCCCATTCTCTATGTCCTACTACATACTATTTTTGTGATTCCTTCCCCTTCCCCGTCTGTTTTAACCTTTTGAATTAGACATGAAAATAATAAATGAACATTTAAAAAAAAAACCTAGCATCTTAGTAAAATTAACAATCTCCTTTTTTTCTACCTATTTGCTTCTCTTAATATTCTGTCTTTGACATCTTTTCCCATTCCCATTCCAAATGAATACTATAATTGTGCCCAACTTTCAGTTACTTTTCTGTACTAAAGCATGGGATTTAAATATGTGCTATTACTACCAAGTATTAGTCACATACTGTGATGACCTCAAATATTTTGAGTGCCTTTTGAAAATAATTTATTGTACCTCACAGGTAATATACAAAGAAAATGTGGGAACAGGAACGGCCACTCCTGTTACCCCAGAAATGGAAAGAGTCAAGCGCAATCAGGAGAACGTTAGCTTGGTATATCACAAAATATGTACAAATAAATCCTTTAACCACCACCCCCATTTTCTAAATATTTTTGCTTTAATATTCCCACAGGAATTTCATTAGCAACTCCTTACCTTTTTAATCAAATCTCTAAAATTTTAGTCCATGAGGTAGAAAATTAAAGCACTACTTTAGCTTTAGTTCTGCAGTGATCTTAACTCTGTTATACTCACTAGGATCCTTCCTTCTCCCTGCCACCCATGAAAGAAAAAATATTATTTGCTTTAAAACAAATGATATTGACTTCTTACTATTCTTATAACAAGAAATGTCCTAATAACCCTTGGTGTTCTTATTTGGTGCAGTGCGAAGTTAAAATAAAACCCTAATATTTGTTTCACTTGAATCTTAAAATATTATGTTCTGTTATTGTTGCTAGATATATATATATATATATATTAGTATTTTTGACTGAAAGTGTTCTGGAAGGTTTCCTATGCTGAACTGGGGTAATTCTATAATGGGAAACAATGTGCAGGGAATAAGAATGGACGGTGTTGAGCCATGCTCCTAGAAATGAAGAGTGCCACAAATGGCAAATGTATGCATTCCAGCCACCCATTCCACAACTCTTCTTGCCACAACATAGGTTCATTTTTTTCCAGATCACACCTGCTAAACCATTTGTGCACCATATCTCAACTCTTTTCACATAAGCTTCCAAAGATCAAACAGACCCGTCACTATTTTCCTTGTACCTTCTTGTATTTTAAAAAAAATGAAAGGGAAGAGGAGGCTATCTCTCTATCCCTGACCACTAAGAGTGTACGTCCTTAAAAGTGGTCAACCTTCTCCAATGGAACTCAAGAATGAACCCAGGGCCAAGATGTTTTCAGGTAACAGGTCAATATATTATATTGATCTCAGGCAAATGAGCCTGTTGTGTATGTGAGGAGGCACTGTGGAGTAGACATGTAGCTTGAGAAGGATGTCACTGGATATACCATCAGGCTCAGGAGATCTGGCCAGCAACTTTATCAGTTGCTGTGGAGTTAAATGATTATCTCTAATATAATGTAAACAAACAGGGGAGAGGGTAGGTAAATATGTTAATATAGACTAGATATGAACATGGATAGGCAGGCTGGATTCCTAAAGTCAACACAACTGTATATATTTAATGAATATGTAAGAATGGTCAGTTCAGTCTTTTTACATGTTTTTTTTTTTTGTGGTCAAAATGCACAGTGAGTTTTTCCTTTTCCCCCCATAGTAATGTCTGTGTTTTGGAGTTTTTAAGGAAAAACAGTACACTGCATTCTCCATGTTAATTGTGTATTTTAAATTCTTCTCATTTTTGACACTCCTTTGCTGCATAGGTATTGTACAAAGAGAATTTAGGGACTGGAATCTCAACACCTATTACTCCAGACATGGAGAGAGTCAAACGCAATCAAGAAAACATTAGCTCGGTATTTGTGTAATAAAAAATGGACTTTATTTTTAAAAAAATATTTTACCAACCTTTACCAATTTTAACTCCTCCATAACATTAAAACACCTGAATAATCAGCTCATTCAGCTATTTATCTTTTCATCTTTATCCATGATTTTCTTTTATTTTTCCATTGGAATTTTCTCCTAACCCATATTCTTCCATCCGGTGTGACCACGTGCCACATTTGTTTTGCACCTTTTTTCATTTTTTTTTGTTTTGTTTACAATCATTTTGGAAAGATCTTCTTAATTGCATGCAGTGGTACTTTCTTGCCTTTTCTCCATTTTATTATGAGATTTCAGTCTTATCCAATAGATATCCAACTGTAACCTTGTAACCTTGTGGAGATGTTCACAACCATATAGAGATAAATTTATACAGAAGGGGACTGGAATCATTTTGGCCACCCCAAGCCTGACCTTAATTAGTATGCACATAAGCTTATAAGCAGAGGCCATGGGATTCAAAGTTTGTATCCATAGAACATAATCTCTCAGTTTCCCAGGTTTTTAGTATGCGTTCACAAAATATTAAGAAGAAAATTTTAATCCAGCTGTATAAAACTCCCAAATAATTCAAAACATAGACGTTTCTCCTCAGGACAGCATACCATACTTCTGTCCTAGTGTCCCTATGGATTTCTCACTTGTTTGGTCATGATCCAGCTAACACTAGGCACTTTTAAGTCCCATAGATTTCTATGGGAGGGAGTAAAGTATGCGGACAATATCCCTTTTGAAAGCAGTGGGACTTAAAAGTTATTGGCTGAATTGTATCACTGATATATCATGGATCTGCCCTTGTGACATATATATCAGTAATGAAAAGGCAAGAAACCACAGAAAACATACCATCAAACTATAACATGGACTGTGCTGAAACAATCCCTCTGTAGTCCCAGATCCAGAATTTCAAGATAATTTTTAAAGCAGAATTTAATTAACTCTTGATTTCCTCCCCCTTTTTCTTTATTTCATATTACCTTGTCATTATACAGGTCTTATACAAAGAAACCTTAGGGGCAGGAATCTCAACTCCTGTCACTCCAGAGACTGAGAGAGCCAAACACAACCAAGAAATCTTTAGCTCGGTATTTTTTGGAAAGAATTTTTTTTAATTGTGTTTTATTTGTAATTAACTCTCCTACATCCCAGCTTAGCTCTTTATTGCCCATACATATTATGGAATTGCTTACCTTTTTATCTTTTTTAAAAAAAGAATTGTGAACATTCTGAACATTTTAAATTTTTTGCTTTCCGCCTTACATTCATGTCCGTCCTGAAATATAACACTCTATTTTTTTACCGTTTCCAGAGAATCCTGGGCATATCTATGAAATAATATTTTGTGTGCCAGTTCTTGTTTTCTTAGGCCCTAAGACTTAGGGGGAAATGGGGCTTTTGTGCGTAATTTTAAACAATAGCACCCATACTTTTCCAAATAATTACAGCAAAATCAAAACCACTTTACACCTCCTACAGCTTCTTTTTAACATTTACTGCTGTTTTATATGGCTGCTCTTATGTCTCACAGGTACTGTACAAAGAAAATGTAGGGAAAGCCACGCCTACACCTGTGACTCCTGAGATGGAGAGAGTAAAACGCAGTCAAGAACACATTAGCTCGGTATTCAAAAAGCGTGAACATCCCTCTTAAGACTTGAATGGTTTAAAATAACAGTAGAAGTGTTGATGATGCACTCTTTCTAACCAAAAGTGAGATAAATTCACCTCCTTTTAAGACCCCCCTTACCTTCTTAATATTAAACTCTTTCTTCAACCTAAAATGTAATGTATTCACTCTAGGTTTTGACTTATTCCTCCCTTAGTTGTTAGCAAATGCAGTGTTTAGCCTATAGTTCCTACCTTCCAACTTTTTCATGCTTATGATTTTATTTGGGTGTTGATCCAAGGCCCTCATGACCCTCAAATCAACAGCCCACCAGCTTTTCTCGAAGCTGGTGTGATCCGAATATTAACATGATAAGCTATAACATTTTATTTGCACTTGTTACTGTTTTATGATTTCTGGATACCCTTTTGTATCCTATAGGTTTTGTACAAAGAGGAGTTGGGGAAAGGTACCCCTACACCCGTCACTCCTGAGATGGAGCGAGTCAAACGCAATCAAGAACATATTAGCTCGGTATTCAAAAGAGAAAAAAAAACCCTTTTAAGACTTGAAGTGTTAAATAACATTTTAGAAAATAACATTATGTTACTGATTCATTCTTTCTAACCAAGTATCAATTATCCCGTTTGTTATAAGATCCCTACCATCTAAATATTAAAACCTCTCAACATTTTAACATATTAGGACTTAACTCGCTACTTTCTGATTTCCCAGCAGACAACATTTGATCTTTATTTTCTACCTTTTCAGCATTCTCACAGTTCTAGATTATTTTTTAGTGTTTCTTGATGGCTTTATGACACTGTTACCAACATTCCAACAGCTTTTTGGAAACTGGTGTGATCCAAGTTAACACAGTTGATAATATTTTATTTGTATTGTTACTGTTTTATGACTTCTGGATACCTTTTGTATCCTATAGGTTTTGTACAAAGAGGAATTGGGGAAAGGTACCCCTACACCTGTCACTCCTGAGATGGAGAGAGTCAAACGCAATCAAGAGCACATTAGCTCGGTATTCAAAAGGAAAAAATAAACAACCCTCAAGATTTGAAGTGTTTAAATAACAATCTATAAAGTAACATTTGAAATGTTACCAGTTTATTCTTTCTAACCAATATGGTATCTACTCATCTCTTGCCATAAGATTCCTACCCTCTGACTAGTAAACTCTCTCTGCAATGTACATTTTAACATATTAGTATGTTGACGTACCCCTCTTTTTGTTTACAGCAAACCTAGCACCTGGTTTTGAGGTGTTTTTTGACCTTTGTAACCTTTTCCTACTAGATTATTTTTATATGCAATCAATCAATGATTGATTGATACTAGATTATTTTTATATGAATGTTGATTGAGTTTCTCTGTTCCTGATGACAGCGAAATCAACATCATACTAGCTTTATTGGAGATTGATGTGATAACTTTCTAAAATGATCATATTTTATTTGTTTTCATTGCTGCTTTGTGATTTCTGGATACCCCTTTCTATCCTGTAGGTTTTGTACAAAGAGGGACTGGGGAAAGGTACCCCTATTCCTGTGACTCCTGAGATGGAGAGAGTCAAACACAATCAAGAACATATTAGCTCGGTATTCAAAAGGAATAAAAAAAATATCTATTTAAGATCGGAGTGTTTAAAATAACATTAGAAACATTCATGATTCACTAATTTTAACCAAAAATAGTTTCAATTCTCTAGCCTCTGAATATAAGCTAAACTTTAATATGTTAGTACTAGGGTTTGACATACTACTTCCTTTTATTTTCCAGCAAACACGCATTTGGCCTTCTTTTTTTTCTTTTAACTTTTCCGACCTTTTCTAATAGATTATTTACTTCTATGGGTGTTGATTAAAGCCTGTTCCTCATGACACCAAAATCAACAGCCAATCAGCTTTATTGGAAGCTGATGTGATCCAAGCATTAACATTCTAAGTGAATCATATTTTCTTGCCATTCATTGCTGTTTTATGATTTCTGGATACCCTTTTTTATCCTATAGGTTTTGTACAAAGAGGGGATGGGGAAAGGTACCCCTACACCCGTCACTCCTGAGATGGAGAGAGTCAAACGCAATCAAGAACATATTAGCTCGGTATTTTTTTTTTTTAAAGCCTTGTCCTGAATAAAATAACATTGGATGTGTTAATGAGTCTGCTTCTAACGACAAATATCATCACTTCACCTCCTGCCATAAAATTCCTTTGAATATTAAACTTTCTCTACATCCTAAGCTTTAACTTATTTATACTAAGGATTGATTTATTCCTTTTTATTTTCAGCAAACACATCTTGAAAACTATTTTCAACTTTCTCATCCTACTAGATTATTTTCTTACGTGGTGTTGATTGGAAGTTTCCATCTTTGATGGTATTCAGATCAACATCTCATTAGCTTTAATGGGAATTGGTGTAATCCAAATTAACATTTTAATCTGATAACATTTTATTTGCATTTATTACTATTTTATGATATTTGGATACCCTTTTGTATCCTGTAGGTTTTGTACAAAGAGGGACTGGGGAAAGGTACCCCTACTCCTGTCACTCCTGAGATGGAGAGAGTCAGACGCAATCAAGAACACATTAGCTCGGTATTCAAAAGACAAAAAAAAAAAATAACATTCTAACAAACTACAGAAATGTTTTGTCTGGTTTCTAAAATTCTCTACCTCATATAAAACACTCACTATTTACTTATAGCATATTATTATTAATAATATTGTAAATGTGAACGGTAAAAGAGTATTGATGACCTTTGTATCGATGACTGCAGGGCTCTATCCAGACACAACTGGTCTCTTTTATTGCTGGTCCATATAAACTTAAAGTACCTGAGACAAATTCCATGGAATGATTATTCAGTGATAATGTTCATGAAACATAAGTCACCTTACAATGTGAGTTACAGGGATGAGACCTTTTTCTAATGATAATAGAACATATAATAAAAATTCTACATATATAATACACTTATGAATTCTTCTACAATAGTTTCATAATATGGCATGGTAGAGAATATTGAAGCAAGGAAATACAGTATTATTGCATTATGATACTGGCATTTAAAATAAAGGATTTTAAGACACCTGTCAATACATCTAGTCATCAGAGTTCATGGTTCCATGCTCGGTTGTTTCTCTGAGGTGAAAATCTGGGGTAGTAAAATATGTAGGGAGCACCAAAGGGTAACAATATTTCTGTATTAAACCTTTATATCACTCCGCCCCACCTGTTGTGAAGTGTACAGAATTTTGTGCATTTCATTGTTCAGGATAAAAAGATGGGAAAATTCTGTTTTAGAACTTACAGAAAGCTGCAAGGAAAACAGGAAATTATTCTTCATCATATCCTGTATATATGAACACCTAAAGTCAATAGTTTCAGAAAACAAACAAATCTGCTACTGAAGTCCTAAGGAGTAGATTTAGATTAGGGGTAGGCAAGATATTTTCTAAACTATGCCAGATAATTGGATCACGTTGTTACTCATTAAAACTTCTTTGGGCATAACCATTATGTAAAATTATGGATAGTGCCATTTGGATAGAATCCTTTTCTTAAATTTATATTCATATATACTGTTTGAGTTGTTCTGTTTTACAGATGTTTAATTTCACTTTTACATTTTCTCTTCCTGGATTTTTGCCTTTATTTGTTTTGGCACAGATCTTGTGCGTGGTGGAGAGAGATTTCTGTATTGTGTATCTTTCATATTGTGCAGGTGTCACATACAGAAAATGAAATTCTCATAAGGATGAGTTAAATGCGTAATCAGTCCTTTCAGATATCTGATCCCTTTCAACCACTTATAACTATAGTCAGGTTCACAAGCGTATCATAGTTGGCAAAGAAATGCCATATGTTTCTTTGCTGACTATATTTATTAATGATGATATGTAAAGTTTACTAAGCAGTTCTTCTTTTTACTCTTTTGAAAAAATCCTCCCCCATTTTTTTAAAAACCCATCCAACTTATTCACTTTATGTTTTGTGATTTGCGGATACTGTTTTTGTTACACTCCTCAGGTTTTATATAAAGAGAATTTGGGGCAAGCTACCCCGACCCCTGTTACTCCAGAGATGGAAAGAGCCAAACGCAATCAAGAAAACATTAGCTTGGTATTTGAAAGAAAAAAGAAAAATGAGTCATAAAAAAAATAACACGTGATCAACTTTGTTCTGTATCTAATTTATCCAATTCTTATACATTTTTAGTTTCATAAAGAAAACACTCCTTTTATTTTTATTTTTATTGCTTTTTTAAAACTATCTTTTGTTTTTACCTTATCTAGTAACTTTTTAACACTGTTTTCTGAGTTCTTTACCCAACCGTGCAGTGATGAGTTGATTAAACAGTAACACGACTTACAAAACGGTTCATTGACAACCATCTAATTTTGATTTCTGGACACTTTCTTGTATGCTGTAGGTGTTGTACAAAGAGAACTTGGGAAAAGGAACTCCAACATCTGTTACTCCAGAGATGGAGAGAGCTAAACGCAATCAAGAAAACATTAGCTCGGTATTTTTCAGAATGACAGACCAATGATCTACAAACTATATAACTTTTTAACACCATAAAAAGTATAACGTTTTCCTTAATCTATTTATAAACATCACCCAATTATTAACTTTATTAATATTATAATTTTTAGTTTTTCATTTAAGAGACTAAAATATAACTCAAAGTATAACATTAATAATCCTTCTATTTCTGTAGAGTCTACATTTAATACATGATATAAGGAATTTAACCATTGACCTCAAATAACAGTTTAACAGTATCTAAAAATGAATAATATCGTGTGTTTAAATCAAATATGTAATATAAACTGAAATGAAATTATTTTGATGCAACATCTTACATCGTTCTTGGAAACAGCTTAGATAAATCCAAAACTCTGTGGGCCTGTCCATGACTGATTCCAAAGAGAAACAAAATGAAGGTGGCTGTTTGGCTTTGAGGCCCCAAAGAAGCCTGCTCAGGTGGTCTGAAGAAATTGGGTTAAATCTTCAGGCAATTTCACAGGCCTCATACAAATGTGTAAAGTCTGAAGTGCATTGATTGGATTTACCAAAGGATTTCTGTGGCTAGAATGTGGCAATATTTCAGCAGACGTCTGACACACACACCCACATACACCCATCGTGGAGGGTCCACTGTACACAAAAGAAGCAATGGGGACATTTTGAATAGTTGGAAAATCTGTTCAAGCCACTTGTTTTACCACTAAGAACTTGCTTAAGCATTCTGCAGAAGTAAAACACCACTTGTATATCTCCTATTAAAACGAATTGGGAAGCCTCCTTGTATAAGAGCTGGACCGTAAGTATTGCTGTCAGTTTTAGAAAACGAATTCTCATCATTGTGCTAGTAGATGCTAGCCCATCTTGGAGGAACTCACAACTGTAGCTATTTCTTGACCTTGATCTCACCTGTACTCCTCAAAAAAGTGGCTGGTGTACTTAAGACAATGTATATCTAATATTATATTTCAAAGATAACATCAGCATGTATAATTGTTTAATTTCTCTAGCCACATGTAGTATTCCCAGGGGAAAAATTATAGAGTAGCAGAAGAAGTGAAAACCATTATGTATGCAATACCTGTATATTAGAATTATCAATAAAATCTTGTTAGAAAATTATTTATTTAAAAGATTTATACCTTGCTTCTTGGTCAGATGCTTTTTAAGAGCATCGCAGTGACAATGTACTATGAAAGGTGGGGGCCAAGTCAGGTCTATGCATATAAGCAGATATTCTGTTCTAGGTAGAATTCTATTTCCTTGATAGGCCACCAGGGAACTTCTAGGGTCATGAGTGATTGCCACAAAAGGGTAGAGCTAAGCCCTTCCCAAATATGCATATTAGAAGCAACACATAGTCTTCTGGATCCCTGTCAGGATCATTTCTGCTGAAATTGAAGGCCATATGTTAACCTTTCAATGCTTCTGATTATTGTATGCACAATCAAATTGCTTGTTTGGAGGGGGTATAATTAAACATAATTTAAGCCCTAACCCATTTGGTTTCTGTGAAAGTTGAACTTCAAAGTTCTCTGTTTTGTAGGAAAAAAAATATACATGGTACACACAACAGCAGCTACATTCACTAAATAGCCACACTCATTCCACATCCCAAGGTCACCCACCCTTCAAGCCACTGTTGTTCTATAATGTATGGAAATGCCCACAGGAAGGAAGAAGGCCAGTCGTCCTTAATGTGAGCTGCTTTGATCCTCCCAAGTTCTAGATCTTAGAACCCAGTTTCTAGTTCCTTCCTTAGTGTAGCTTAAGTATTTGAAAACAACACCAATCTGTTAACAATAATGAAAGTGACTATTCTGTGAGACTGGGCGATATAATATAAAACTAATCAATTGTTTTAAAACTGATATTGCTATTGATCAGTTCTTTTCATGTAAGCTACAGCTACCCTGATAGAGGAAAAGGGAGGGGAGTGTGGTAAAGTACGGACTCCTGAAGCCTCTGCCCAGTAAGCCATCAGTGTACAGCTCTACTGCATGGGGAAGAGACCCTCCAAATGTTTTGTGAAGCCTTGGAGGTCCCCACTTATAACACTGCAATGCAGACCAAAACATCTTTAGATGGGATATTTGTAATGCACCTCACACAGTGCTGACTGGAATAATCATTTGAAAACTTTGGTGGGTGTTAAATATGTTAGCCTACCTTTTGGTGGAAGTCAGTATTTTTCTGGGCATAATCCAGACTGCTAATTTTGAGCTGTGAAATATTGATCTCTTTCAATCGCAGTCATCTTTATGTGCTTTCACTGTCTTTAAGGTCAGTTAAATTGCTCTTGAGTGTATCGTATTGTTGTCAAAGTTTTATGATGAGAGTATGTAGAGCGATGCTCTTGTTGGCTGTCACACACCTGGATCTTTTGTTCTCCAGATACTTGCCAAAGCTTAACCCTGAGTATTTACTAGAGTAGCCTGGAATACCTTACCCAAGTAGTGTTTTAGTGTCTAGAACTAAGGTGGTTAGCTGTAATTTGTCTTAAATATTTTGTATTTAAATTTGGCATTTTATTTTATATCGTGTGCTTTGAGTGTTTGCTATCAGGAATCTTTGGGTAGGATAAGCTTGGAATCTATATAAATAATATAAAACAAATGTTCTTATATCTGCCATTATCTTTTAAGGCAACATTTCATCTGTACATAGAGTAAAAGATTTTGGCATTTTCTTGCAATCAAGCTGTTTCCACATTCGGTGCTTTGTTAGTTCGGTCGCCCTTCCAATGGACTTCGTCATGAAATTGACTGGCCTTATTCACTTACACCATCTCCCATTTTATCAGGTCCTGTATTCTGATAGTTTCCGGAAGCAAGTACAAGGTAAAGCAGCCTTTGTCCTGGATACCCCTGAAATGAGGCGTGTTCGTGAGACACAACGGCACATTTCCACGGTAAATACCATCAACATAAAAATGTCAGTGGAGATTTATTAAATGACACTTTGTCTTTCGCAACCATGAAGTGTTCTCAACCCAATGATTAAAATGCAAAAGCAGGAATCAGTCTTGATGTAACAGAGTTCTTAGGAACCAGACATATCTAGTAAAGCCAGCGGAGTGAATGTAACTAAGATATGACAACAGGTAAGTGGAAAAACAAATTATCAAGAAATGTAAAGCTTGAATAGACATACCATTGTTTTGATCATTCCAGGTGAAATACCATGAAGACTTTGAAAAGACCAAAGGCAGCTTCACACCAGTGGTTACTGACCCCATAACAGAGCGTGTGAAGAAGAATATGCAAGATTTCAGTGATATCAGCTACAGGGGCATACAGAGAAAAGTAGTGGAAATAGAAAGAAAACGCGTAGAACAGGATCAAGAACTGAACACCCTCACAGGTATTAATTTCTTAGACTATATTTTTCTTTCATTTGCATTATGTGTAGATGTATGTGACAAACCTGTTAAATAATTGTCAGAGGGTAGCATTGTTCCCCTCACTCACCTCAATTGAGGGACCCAATTTCAGCTCTTCAGTGGCCCTCTGGCAGCAGTGGCAGTGAGGCAGGAGGCTGCAAAGGAGCTGGCTTTGACCCTTGGGTTGTACGGAGATCCGGCAAGTGGCAGCACGTTGGCTGGGGGGAAGGAAGAGGACATGGTGGGGAAAAGGTAGTACCGTTCAAAACCCAGTGGTTCTACCTGCTAACATCAAGGGGGTATTCATAAATAGGGGGCAGTGGAATGGAGGCAAGTGGCAGAGGAACCCTTCAAAGGCCAGTTCCACATGGGTAGAAAGACTGGGGGCGGGGGGGGGGGGGGCGGCTCATATAGATGCAGGGCTAATCCCCATATCCACTTGACATCTCTGCCAAGTTGGTGTTCTCCCAGGCCTGCCCCTCAGTAGCCCCCCCCCAGGGGAACATGGGGGCCAACGGAGAGCTGGACTGATTCAGCACTGAAATGTGTCCCCTGTGGGGACACAGAAAGCTGTAGAGCATGCAGCTATGCAGCTCTGCACTGCCAGCAGCCCGACAAAGCTTCTGCTGTGCAGAATTGTCCAAAGTGCTGAATGAGCCTCCAAATGAGTATTTTGGAAAAGCAGGAAGGAGGGGCAAAGTACCCTGACCTTCCCAAGCATGAACAAAGCTGAAACATAAGCCTTTGAGGGCATGGAAAGAGATGGGGTTCGGAAGAAAGAACCCTCAGCAGCAGGGAAAGGAGGGATTGGTTGAGCCTGGAGTTGTTCCTCTTCTAGAGTGGACTTTTTAAGGGCAGTCTGAAGGAGGGCAGAGGGAGAGCCAGGATCTGGGCTAGAAGCCCACAAGAAGATCCTGGGGATGACAGGAGGAGCGTGGGTGAGCATCAACCCTCTTTCCTCTTTGCTATACTGAACCTTACCTGAACAGCCTGTCTGGAAATAGGGGGGCTTGAAGGAGATCGCAGTCCCAGACTCATCCCCCAAATCCCTGGAGTCAAAAAATAATCACCTATGATATATATCAGAATATTATTACTTGCTATCTCCTTTCAAATATGACCACCCAATTGGTTAATCTGATGTTCATTTGCATTGCAGCAGCCTTGAATCATATACTTCTACAGTGCTACTCTAAGCAGAACTACACTCTTCTAAATCCATTGAAATCAATTGTCTTAGAAGGATATAACTAGGTAGGATTGTATTGTTAGGCTGCCATTTTAAGAAAACTTCCCTTGAAGCAAATCTTATTGGATGAAGTGGAATTTCTGTCTGACCAGTTTAGGATTGCTTTCTAAATTGCTTTCAGATAACTAAATATGCTGGAACGTTCCATTTCTTCCTTAACAAGGCATGATAAACCACACGAAAAAGCTTTGTGTTGGACAGTTTACCTGAGAATAGCCACATGCCATTGATGGTGGCTCTCCAAGGTCTTGGGTAGAGAGGGTTTCCAGCCATTGCAGAGCGTGGCAACGATGAAACGGCAGCTTAAACACCACCTGCTACCTAGATGGGTCTCTCCTTTGCAACGAATCAACGCAGATTCGTTGCAACATGTGTGTGTGTTTTTTAAAACTTCCTTAAAGGGAAAGGGGCTTTTTGTAGTCCATGGACATCTGGAGGACCACAGGTTGACTACCCCTGCTCTAAATGACCCCTAAATGAAAAGATTGTATTTGAGGGCATGCAGGCACTACAGCTACCAATTGTCTTTCACTTGCTCTATTTTGATTTTGGAAGGAAAGAGTAATAAAGAATAGTACTTATCAGTACTCATGTATTCCTGGCAGATCTCCGTGTGTGGCGTACTAATCCTGGATCAGTCTTTGACTATGACCCAGCAGAAGACAACATTCAGTCCAGAAGCTTGCATTTGATTACTGGTACGTTGCACAATCTGCAGCATTGCTTGCAGCCCTTCAGATATTTCCATTTTACTCCTTAGAACTAGCATGCTTGCTGTCACAATTCATGTGTTCTCCACCCATCGTTGTCTCCGCAGTTCAAGCCCAACGTCGCAGCCGGGAGCAATCCCGCTCTGCTAGTGCCCTGAGCCTGAGTGCTGGCGATGAAAAATCGGATCATTCGGAAACTGCTGACCAGCACCTGTCCTATTACAGTAATGGAGGCTTCTTTACCGCAACTACGGCAGGTACAGAAATGACTAAAGCTGGAACAGCTAAGGAGGGGTGCCATTCAAGTTGCACGGGGGGAAAATAATCTTTCGGCTAAGATCAAGTGTAGTAATTTATGTAGGGAGTCCCAACAAAGATCAAGAACATTGCAAGAAAAAGGCAATGTATTGAAAAAGCTTTTGTTGTGGTAATTTGTTTATATGCCTCTGAGGGACTGTCTTGACTCCCTATGCCCCTTGCAGGGCTCTTTGCTGTGCAGGTTCAAACAGGCTGGTGATCCCTGGCCCATGTGAAGTATCCCTGGCCTCAACCAGGGCCAGGGTCTTTTCGGTCCTGGCCCCTACCTGATGCAATGAGCTCCCAGAAGAGCTAAGTTCCCCGAGGAGCTGTCTCAGTTACACAGGACCTGTACAACGGAGCTCTTCCACCAGGCGTTTGGTTGAGGCCGGGACAAGGAAGATCTTTAGGGCCCCTCCTCTGCTCACCCTCCAAGGCATTGGGTTAAATGGGGGTCTAGTGAGTTTTGGGGGGTATTGGGTACTTGTGGCATTGTTGGATTGATTTTACTGTATGGGTTTATTGTTTATACACAGCTACAAGCTGGCTAGCCCATACTGGCTGTAACAAGTGTAATTAACTGGGTGGGTGGATGGATGGATGGATGGATGGAACAGACAGATAGAACAGTATTGCCCTGGAAGAAGACTTTGATATGGTCTCAAATGATGACTTTCATCACATCAAACTTGAGATTATTGAAAATGAAATACAATCAGAGAGTTCATGGAAAGTTCATGAGAAGACCAAAACATAACAGTTCAGTGTAGTTTTGCTTAGCTGGTGGGCTAGCAACATCTTCAGTCTCATTGGCTGAAAGATGTTGTAGTTATGATACAGACTCCTTACTCCATTCTTTATTGGATTGTCCAAAATTTTATGAATTCAGAGTAATGTTTCTCTCTCTCTTTTTAAAGGATATGGTTTGACTCCTATCCTACCAAAAGTTACAAATACTTCTGGAGGGAAGGGACTGTAAGATTACGCTGGTTGTTGCAAAAATTTTCTCTCATGTTTATTAAATTCAAAGGATAGCCATATTTGGTTACGATGCAGGCTGCATCTGTTTTTGTATATAGAAACTGGGGGTTGTGCTATTGCTGCATTAGTTCTGGTATGTCTACCGATATTTAGTATTGCTGTTGTGTTTGCTGATGACCAAGATCAGTTATTGTATTACGGTTATACCTGTATCACTGACTGTATTTATATCTGGTAATGATCTTATTCCTGATCGTCAATGCTCAAGACTTTAAATACATGGAAAATGAAATCTCAGCGATAAATGGAGTGCATCAAAACATTTTGGCCATGGTGTTGTCAGCTGAGCTGCACAGCACAAGTTATGCTTTGGTAATAACCTTTAACACATGATTTAAGCCAGCTGGCAGTGTAACTGATTGTAATTGCCAAGTACAATTCAACACCAACTCACTATTTACCATTGTGGACATGTAGAACCTATTTTAGTCCTCTTTATGCCTTTCAGGAATCTAGCCATCTCTCCAGGCAGAAACCAGTAAAAGGAGTAGCCAATTCTGGCCTGTACTGGAAGAGCCAATTTTCTGTTCTTGATGCAGCTGGGTGATTGAATACACATGCAAAAGTGACTTTGTTCATATGCTTACATGAGTTTTCTTTTTAAACAACTAATTACAAAGGTATTTCTCTACAACAACACATTATACTGGTGTTAAGTTACACCAGCTGAGAGCCATCACCATCTCATGAAACACAACTAAGCCCCATATGTTCTGTAACGTCTTTTCGAAGCACGCTGTAATTTTAAAGAAGAACACATGTTCCAGTTCATTGATCATTTGTGTACTTTTTCCTTTTCTAGTGGGATACAAACAAGCTAAAACTGTAGAGCTCCCACAACAAAGATCATCTTCTGTGGCAACACAACAGACAACAGTATCTTCCATCCCATCTCAGCCGTCTACAGCAGGGGTAAGAAAAATGGATTTCTGTTGTCCTGATACCGCACAAGTAAGCCATCTTATGCCAAGGCAGATGGTCTATCTAGCTCAGAACAGTCTCTGGTTGGTAGCTGTTTTCCAGATCTTCAGCCAGAGAAGCTCTGCCAACTAGAGCCATGGATTCTTTGGGTGGAGCTGACCAAATTGGGGACTTTATCCATTGAACGCAGGTGTTCTACTGATGAATTGCCCACCTTGACCCTTCCTTCTACGTTGATCTAGGGTTACTATTGCTATTTCTGGATATAGGGAAATTTCTGAAGATTTGGGGAGAACAGTTTGGGGATAGGAGGGAGCTCAGCAGGGATGTGACGTCCACTCTCTGAAGCTGCCCTTTCTTTCTGATCTATGTGGCCTGGAGATCAGTTATAATTCTGGGAGATCTTCAGGCCCAACCTGGAGGTTGGCAAAGCTGCTGAATGTGGGTTTATGTGTGCAAAGACCTGGGGTGTGTGTGGATAATGTTCAGTCTTATTCTGGTATTCTCTTCCCTCCTTATTGAAGAGGTAATAAATGGCAATTCATAAACAGCAACTTATGTGAACATTTGTTTATTCATTTGGTTGGTTAATGGAAAAGAAAACAAAAATTATCTATAAACAAAAATTATCTATAAACAAAAATTCTCGCTAACAAATCATATTACAAACAGCTTGAATTAAGAACTCCTTCAAACTTTTTTGTGAATCCATTAGAAATACATTTTCCAATGCTATAGAATAAAAAAATCTACCATTCCTTTAAATTAAACACCTTTCTTATTAATACAACTTTTTGTTTAAAAAAACACTCTGTATATCAGATAACCCCCAATAAATTAGAGATTTTAAAAAGGTACATTTAACAATGCCTCCAATGTAGCCTTGAAAGTATAGTTTGTTTTTACTACTGTTACAAAGTGTAATTTGTTAAATCATAATTCATTTTATTACAGATCTTGCTTATAAAGAGCTGCATAGAAATAGGATCTGAAATTACCTCAGTGTTAGAACCCAACAATACCAAATACCTGACTTGCGTTTTCTAAAGGAAATTAGCTGCCCCTTCAGTGTGCAAGCAACATAAAGCACATAGTTTGGTCAAATGAGTCTTCCCATTCTGGAACCTTGAAAGCTAGTGTTTTGTACCTGGATGGTGTTACCCCCTGCCCCCTGCCCAAACAAACACACACACAGAATCATAGAATTGGAAAGGACTTCCAAAGTCATCTTGTCCAACCCCCTGCACAATGCAGGAACTCACAACTACCTGCTTACCCACAGTGACCCCAGTTTCATGCCCCAGTGATTGGGGGATCACCCACCAAAAATCTTCAGAATCCAACCTGACCTGGAGGGAATTCACCTACCATCTCACAGTGGTGATCAGCAATTCCCTGGGTATGTAAGGAAGGGCCACAAGAGGCAAACACTGGGACATCCCTTCCTGCCCACCCACTCAAATCAACACATTTTAGTTGTGATTTAGTTAAACTCATTAGAAAAAAGTCACACAATATGAGGGTGTGACAGAAACAGAAGATAAAATAATAATACAACATAGACTTAACTGGTTAGACTATCATTGATCCTGCACAGAGCAGGGGGCTGGACTAGATGGCCTGTATGGCCCTTTCCAACTCTAGGATTCAGTGATTCTGTCATGTTGCATGTATAAAGTTGGCATATGTTTTGTATAGAAATGTCTTTATGCTCCCTTGGAGGGAGAGCTATGGCTCCAAATATATGAGCCATATATTTGGACAGTCTTGTCGCCTCAAAGGAAATACTGAAAATGGTCCCCCTGTGACTTAAGAACTTTTCCCCCCTCTTTAAACAGAAGACGTACCGTGCCATGTATGATTACATGGCGGCAGATGCAGATGAAGTCTCCTTCAAAGATGGTGATACGATCATGAATGTCCAGGCCATCGATGAAGGGTGGATGTATGGGACTGTGCAGAGAACAGGCAAAACAGGCATGCTTCCAGCCAACTACGTTGAAGCTGTGTAAGCCAAGAAGAGGAGGCTTTCCATGGAACATATCTACGCGGACAATAAGAAGGCACTTCCAACCCTCTCCTGAGCGCCTTGTTGTTTTCTTTTGTGGATATGCCTCAGGGAAAGATTTCAGCAATCATCTCTGGAAGACCTGAATAAGATAACCATCAGGAAGTGTGATCCTACTAACACCACTACGACTGAACCTTGAATATCTGGACTTGCACATTCAATCCCACCCCCTTCCCCCAAATTCTCTTGCTTGAGTCAGTTCCAAGAAGTTACCCCTTCTTCTCTGGAATCAAGCTGAATTTCCACACTCTTCATTTAAAAACAAAAAAAGAAACATCTAACTGTATTAAATGGTTTTCTGATCAAGAGATAGTAGTGTTCTCCTGTGGTGTTATAAAAATAGGTGATTGTATTTATTTCTGTTTTAAGTCAGCAACTATGTAAAGCTAACACCTCAATCCAGCCATTGAGACAAAAAGAACTTGAGAAAAAGCCTCTCCTCTTGTCTGCTTGCAGAACGCTGATGCATGCATTTTTCATCTGAGTGTTCTTGGGTCACAGTGCTGTTACTCCTCCTCAGTTAGAGACTAATAAATTTCACATCCAGCAACCTGATTAGTGGCCTTATTTGTGTGGGCAGTGGGACAAATGGACCAATGATGCAAACAGCAATGCCTCACAACAATCAAGGGCTGAATCTCACTGATCCGTTCTCTTAACAATCGTTGTTCCCCTTAATCCCAAGAGCCTCTTACATCAACAGGAAGTTTCTTGTGTTAGAGGAAACAGTCACCATTAACAGAATGGATTCCTGGGATTCAGTCTTGCTATGAAGATACCTGGTGATAAGAGCTAAGAACAAAGGCAAACCTCTTTCACTTACACTCACCCACCTACTCTGCCTCTATGAATTCTGATGCTTCAAGTATATTCATTAAAATGTGGTGTTTTTAGCCGATTCATAGAACTTTGTTTCCAATCTTCAACCCATTTTACCAAGGAGACAATACAGGAATGTTCAACTTGTTCGATTTCCTGAACTCCTTTGACTGGGAGCAGAAGCCCTGAGAGAATGCTTTGACAAAATGATGAATCATGAATCATTACGACCCTTTGAGATGTCTCTAGCAGAAATAAACAAAATAGTTTCTACAAACATCCACCATGTCCCCTAGAAGCTAGGATAATAACCTTTGATTAACAGTATCAAAACCCACATCAGGGTCTAATACAATCATGCACAATTTTTCTTTGTTTATCTCTACTTGTTGAATATAGACCAAAAGCATAATCAGGTTAAGAATGAACAGTATTAAAAGAACCCCAGAACTCCCAGATGCACTGGAGTTTTCAGAATGAACCATCTACTCCAGTGGTCCCCAACCTTTTTATCACCGGGGACCACTCAACGCCGGGGACCACTCAATGCCTTTTACTGAGGCCCGGTGGGGGGGGGTAGTTTACTCCTCTACTCTCAACCACTGCCCTGACGCTCTCTGATCGCTATGGTAATGTTTAAACATCCCATCAAAATAAGATACAGACACGCCACAACAATGAAGTGTGTTGTAAAGGGCTGGGGGGGATGAAGTAAAGGGCCGGAGGGGGGGGGAGAAGGCGTCCTTTGGGGTCCACCTCCAATTAGTCGAAGGACCACATGTGGTCCGTGACCCACAGGTTGGGGATCGCTAATCTACTCCATTCAATAAGAGCACTAGGAAAGCAGGCATCAGAGAAATCTGTGGTAGGAGTTTATCATTTTTTGCTTAAATGGGCGTCTTGATTATTTTTGGATTTTTATTTCTGCCGCTCCTGAGGACTGGCTCGTGGAGGGTTACAATAATAGTCTATCAACACTAAAGCCCCAGTAAAACCCCACTAAAAACAGTTACAGGACATAAAAATACAAACATACAAGATAAAACATGGCGGTGTACCTCATTTACCCATCCTCCTAACTTAACACCCCACATGGGAGGTGAAAGGGAGCCATAGCCAATCCCATAGATGTTCACTAGGGCAAGCGGCTTCTTAGTGGGGCGGGGGGGGGGGAGGGGGCTAACTGATCTCTCTGCTCTGGCCTCCACCATAAACCTGGTGGAAGAGCTCTGTCTTGCAGGCCCTGTGGAGCTCATTCCACCAGGTAGGGACCAGGACTAAAAAGGCCCTGGCCCCAGTCAAGGCCAGGCGAGCTTCTCTGGGGCTGGGAATGATTGGAACTCGCAGAGTGCAAAGCCTTGCAGGGGGCATAGGACAACAGAAGGTCCCTCAGGAATGTGGGTCCCAGCCTGCAAAGGGCCTTAAATGTTAAAACCAAAACCCTGAACAGGATCTAGGCTGCAACTGGCAACTAATGCAACTGCCTCAGCACAGCCTGGATGTGGGCCCTCCAAGGGGTTCCTGTGAGGAACCTAGCAGCCGCAATCTGTACCAGTTGCCATTTCCAGATCAAGGCCAAGGGCAGACCTGAGTAGAGCGAGTTACAGAAATCTATCCTGGAGGTGACTGTTGCATGGATCACCATGGCTAGGTGTTCAGAGGCCAGATAGGGCACTAGTAGCCGTGCCTGGTGAAAGCGGAAAAATGCTGGGCTATTTTGACCTGTGTTTCCAGTCAGTGAGGCATCTAAGTTCCTGGCCTGGGGTGCGGTGGTAAGTTGTGTCCTGGCCAGGACAGGTAAGCTCACTCCCTAACCACAGGACCTCTGTCTTGGAGGGGTTGAGTTTCAGATGACTCTGCTCAAGCCATCAAGCTACAGTTTCCAAAAATCTAGCAAATGGTTCTGGGAGGAGTCCATCCATGAGGAGATAGAGCTGGGTGTCATCGGCATATTGACAGCCCAGCCCAAAGCTCCAGACCAGCTGTGCCAGAGGATGCGTGAAGATGTTAAAGAGAGATGTTAAAGAGTGTTCAACTCAATAAAAGACCTCCTGACTGGCTTTCGTTGGACCAGTTCCTTTGTCTACTGGCCATCCCAGAGGCATTTACCTGCCATTCTCTTTGCACACTATTACCTCTCAAAATTATTTTCTGCATTTTCTGTTGAAATTGTTATCATACTTAACTCCAAAGCACACAACTGAAGAGTCTCAGCTGGGCCTACAGTTAACTCACATGCAAACATCTAGATCAGGCTTTCTCAACCAAGGTTTCATGAATTATTATTTTTAAAAATTAAACCTTTACCAGGTGATATGACCATATATGGCCATACTGACCTACCCTTCCCTCCCAAAATGGCCTGGAGGGGCTGGGAAGAGGAGGGGCCCTGGGTGGGCATGTCCACAGCTCTGCTTCCCAACCATATTCGGCACCATCTCATCACTTCTGGGGTTTCTTGAAGCCTGAAGAATGTTTCAGGAGGTTCTCAATGATTAAAAAAAGTGGAGAAAGGCCGTTTTAGATTCCGTGCCTCAAAGCGCAAGATATACAAAATCCACTCAGATGTGATTACAAATTAAAGGACTGTTCATTGTTTTATTTTTATAGATATACATATATATAAAATTCCTAACAGCCAAATGGATTCCATTGTTATCTGTGTCCATACTGGTAAAACACTGTGCTGTATACAAACAAGATTTCTCACACCCAAGATGACTGACAGTTCATTTTACATAGAGATAATTTATAATATCTGCAATTGTTAGATCTATACACAATGTACAAAGTTACCTATGTCCAACCTATTTGTTACCAGAGGTAGGGAGAGAACAGAGAGGGGTGGCAGAAGAGGGGAAGTGTTCTTTTGCATATAAAAATCCCAAGAACATGTGCTTGGATCCTGAGAATACTGCATCAGTTGCATAACAATATACTTTTCCCTTTTTGTATACAAGGAATGCATGCAAAAATAGAACTGTATAGAATTATTGATGAAAAAAGCAAATATGGTTGCCCATATTAAGCACTGCACATCTTAGTATGAAAGGTAACCCAGAAGGGTCAATGTTGGCCAAAGTTCCAGCATCTGGGAAATATTATTTTGGCAAGTCAGAGTTAACACTTCAAGAGCAATGAGATCTCATCTTTTACACAGGAATAAAAAAATACGCATTTGAAAAAAATATAGTCAAGATACTACATAGGTTAAGTTTCACAGTTTTTGCTATTGCACACCTTGGCAAAATTATTTTGGAATCCGTGCACTGCAGCAAAAAACCCTAAAGAGTAAACATGCAGAACTTTTTTTAAAAAAGAGAATTTACACCTTGATGTTTTAATTGGCTTCATTTACAAAAAAAAAAATAATAATAATAATAAAAAAAAAAACATCTCACTAATCCATAAGACAGGAGTTCAACTCAAATAAGAATCCAGGACTCGAGATCCAATCCTGTAAGTCCATTTCTGAAATAATGAGCTTCTTGAATTATTAAACCGTGCTTTCCTGGGCTGATGATGATCTCCAACGGGACTGCAGATTCTTCATAATGCAGTTTGTCATGTGATGCAGTTTCTCTTGCATTTCAAAAAGTTCGCTGCCTGAATAGCTGTGGAGGTTTTCTGAGGTAAGCTGAGCAGCAAGGACATTGATCTGGGAAAAGAGGTCTGAGGGCGGCTGTGCGTCTTCACTGGCAGTCGCGGGCTCTCTCAAGTCTAGGAAGAAGAGGAAATGACGTTGGCATGAGGAACAAAATCACTGCGTGTCTCAGTGACAACATAGCTGCTGTCCTCTTATATGCAACTTTTGTCCCATAATGTGTCATCGAGTCCTAGTTAAATTGTTGTAACCTCGTAAAGTCATATAGAGGGGGTTTGCTACTGCCTGTCTCTGTAAGGGACTTCCTTGGAGGTCTCGCATGCAGATGCTGGCTAAATTTCTGAGATTGGACGAGAACAGGCTAGCCTTGTCTATCATACCCCTCCAACTAATACCAGGAGAGCAGGAAGAGCCCTTTTTCATTCCCCACATTCCCCAAAGGAGTCCCAAAGTGGCTTCCTCTTCCCACAACAATCACCCTGTGAGGCAAGTGAAGCTGAGAGAACAGCTGAAATTTTTGGAAATTCTGAAATGTTTTCAGGTCCAATAGACCCAAACTGAAAATTCCCACTTAAAAAAAAAATTGCACACCCTAATCAGAACTCCCTCCACTTGCTCAGTCCACGGAAGAGCTCACACCAGAAAGTGTGAGCTCTTTTAACACCCCGCTAGAGCACTTGACACCTGACTGTACATACTGCACTGTTTTCAAAACAGAGCTTGCATTACAGTCCTTGCACAGACGCCCTGTGACAATGCTTAATATTTACCTGCTGGAACTTTCTCTTCATCCGAAGAAAAGGGTTTCTCGTCTGTGCCATTGACGGGCTTCTCTGTGTCCTCCAGAGCACCTATTTCCTCAAATCCACGATATTTTAGCTGCTAATTTTAAAGACAAACAGCGTTTTTCCATTTTGTTGCGATTTTTGCTGTGGGAATCTACCTCTAAGATTGCAGAGGATACATTTTGTATGCTCAAATAAAATAGCAAAAGACACCGCTGAGACACAAATACTCCCAAGTCTAAAGCATTTTTGTGTTAGCAGCAATTGTATTGAAATTTCAAATTCCATGTTTTTTGGGAAGAAATTAAAACTCAAATCTAACAGTAGTGTCCGCACCCTCACTCCACATTTCGTAAAAAAAGATTTCCGTACAGTCGCCATCATAGTACCAATAAGCTTACCTGTTGTTCATGATATCCTTTAAGAGCTCTTCGAACATTGAAGACCTTGGGAGAACGAATGGGAAGCGTTTTGATCTCGGCTGCGGTCAGAGAACTCAAGTCACCCACTGTTCGGATGTTCTTCGCTCGAATGAGCTGTCCCAACCCTCTTGCCCTTCAATGCGAGAAAAGCAGAAGAGGGGAAAACGTTAGATGGGCTTTGCCCCCACCTTTACAAATATTGTGTTACCAGGTATGTATACTAAAATAATTTGATCCATTGCTAAAAATGCTCCTTCTGTTCTTTGCTGCTAGTAAACACACTGCTATCCTGAAAACATGTAAACCTATGCCTATTATTATCCCATATTACATTCTGTGTGGCTGAAGTTCGTGAGACTTCATTGTTGCGGCAATGAAGTCCCACCGACTTCAGCCATAGAGTGTGGTACGTGATAATAGCAGGGATAGGTTTTTGTATTTTTGGTGGAGCACTGTCAGGGCTGTAAAAGGTAAAGGTATCCCCTGTGCAAGCACCGGGTCATGTCTGACCCTTGGGGTGACGCCCTCTAGCGTTTTCTTGGCAGACTCAATACGTTTTCATGGCAGCCTCTGCAGCCCATCCCACCTCACATCAGCTCTGCCGGCCCAGCTGGAGCACAGTGGTCCTTCCCGGGACCCTCTGGTGCTGCTATTGTTAGGGCAGCCTTCTGACTTGAAGCTTTGAGTCGATCAGCCTTGTCTGTGCTTCCTCTCATGATCACAGGAGCTTGATGCGGCCAATCTCCGGTGCCCAAAGCTTTGAGTAGGAGGGGCCTGCCCAAGAAGAAAAAAAATGCCTTTCTTTCCCTCATGAGGAGCCCACAGTCTCTTCCTCCTCCATATCAAGGGTGCAGTAACTCTCCTTTTAAAAAGTAACTACTACTATTTTTTTAAGTGGAGCCAGGTTGGAGCTTCCTGCCACAGTTTCAAGGCTATCCAGATTGGTGGGCTCAGCTGATCCAAGGAGAGGAGACTTGCAAAAATTTGCATAGCCCTGCCTGGAGTTCATGGAGGCGTGACATAACCCCACCGAAAGAGAATGTGCCAACAGCCCACTTTCTATTCTCGTGAGAGCTGCAAGGCTAGATTCAAAATTCCATCTAGATAATACACCAAGAGTGTACCATACTCAGGTGTTTGTTTTTCTTTCTGGGAGTGTTAAAAGTATAACCCTCCTGTGAATAAGTACCTTAAGAAATGGGTGACAAAATATTAGCCACAAACATCCGTGAATCAAACTTGGTGCTTACAACTCACCAAATATTTGATGTAATCTGAGGCAAAATGGTGTCGACAGGGGCCTTGCAACCCTGCAGTGCTGGATAGATGCTTTCTGTAGGAGGCGGTAGAGTTTCTTTCACCATTTCATTGATCTTGAACAACAAAGAAAATGATTAAATTTGACTAAGTTTCAAGAGCTGAATACAGGAAAAAAAGTAGAGAATACATAAAACTGAAGCAAGTCTTACTAAACACTTCTTTGAGCTCTTATATTTATGGCTACGAGATCCTGGGGAGAGGGATCCTTTGGTTGGAGTGGTAATAGGCTGGATAGGAAAAGAGGAAAAAAGGTCTCTCAGGATCACAGGAATACACTAAAACCCTATGATTAAACCTTACTGAAATCCTAAAACTAAAATGAAACCTGCTAATCTAGAAACAGGGCAATGCCTAAGAGTTTAAGACAGAATGGGGTTCACGCCCAACAGAAGCAGCTTTTAAAACTAGCTCAGCAGACTGTTTCTATAAACTGCACATAGCCTTTAAAATTTACCTCCATGGATTTTGAGATTAAGCCTATATGCTTGGAGCCAAAGATGATCATATGCCAGAAAAAACATTTCTGTACACACATAGTTGAATATCTGGTTACTTCTTCTTCCTCCTTCCTTCCTGTGCCGCATCACACACCACTCTGGAACTCCTGCACTTTAGCACAGGAATTTTTTGGAGGGCACAGGGGGCTTTCTGGGAAAGCTGTGAGGGGGTGTCCATAGAAATGCTTTCTGCTGACACATGAAGCTCTTGAATTCCAAGCCTTAGCCCATGATTATGACTGAAGAACCTCCCTCCCTCCAGTTAATCAGACATCAAGTTCTTGAATCATAGGGAGATTATTTCTTCTGGTAGTCTCCTTTGAATGAGAGAGAGCCATTGGTATTACCTTGGCTTGATGATTAGAAGACGGTTTAATGATTCGGGAAGATGGAGACCCATTTGAAGAATGAGGTCTAATGGCAGGACTTCGCCTATCAATATCATCTGCCAGTTCTTCTTGATAGATTGGATTGGCAAAGGAAACTCGTCGGCTCTGTCCAGAAAAGAAACAGATGAAATGCCCCAATAGTAATGGGAATTTAAGTTCCATAGATTTAGAAATATTAACTTGCTTCCAAGATGCCTCAAAGTAATTGAGGCCCTTCTTGGGAGGCCCTTCATGTCTGATAGCGTGGAAGCCCTTTTCGTTTCTCACTTGACTGCAGCTAACCGGCATGGCAACCAATTCAAATGGCCAGCTTCTTCATGCCAAAGAGAGACTCTCTCTCTGAGACACGCATACTCTTGGGAATTTAAGCTACATCAAATCACGGTTGTCAGCGCTTCAGTGTGCACTACTGCGATTGTGGAAGTTACTATGGGATGTGATCTGAGCCTCTAGGTCATTCAGTACATCAGTCACGTCAACAGGTCACTCCCGCAAACTAACAAGAAGCCTCTCCCCTCCAAGTTTTTTTAAATATTAAAACAGCAACCCAAAAGTGGACAGAGAGACCAGACCAGGCAAGAATGTGAGAATGAAACGCTGTTACGATAAACTACAAAAACAAGCTGCTTTTGTTCACAGGCTCCACACCTGTGGCATGGAGAGATTCCCATCTCCTACCTCTGAAGCGGCCAGCCACAGTTACTGGGGAAATATCACGGACTAAAACTACCAGACCGTGACCGCACAGCCTGGGAAACCCGTAACAGCCAGTATCAAAACAAGTGCTGAAATACCTTGTTTGCAGGGGATGGAGAATCCTCTTCTTCCTGTCTTTTTATGCCTCTCTTTAAAATGCTAGTAGAAGGGGAAGCTGACGGAGACCACATACAGCGTGCCTGCACACCATTTGGGCTTTCACTAATCTTGGCCCAAGTCAGAGCATCAAGTTCCTTCACTTTAAGAGGGGAATCTATGTTATTAATTTCTTTGACATCATCTTGTCCCAAGGCTGAAGCTTCAGCCCCTGTCAGTGCTGCTGGAGCATCCGTTTCTACGCTCTCCTCCTCGTCCGTAGCCGTATCTTGAGCTTCTACAGGAGAGCCAGCAGAACACTCCAAAGTCTTCTCCACTTCATTCTGAACAATGTCAGCTACTGGTTCACTGGCCTTCATTTTCTCAGCGTGGTCCACATCTGCCTCTGTATGACTTCTACCTTCTAGTTGGCTGCTGTGATGAACAGCTCCTTCTACTGTCACAACAGGCTCCGGTATGCTTTCTGAACCTGGATCCGGGGTAATGGATTCCTTTGAAGTGCATTCTATTGAACTCTGCTCTGACGTTTCTCCAGACCCATCAACATAATCGGGAATCTCCACAGCAGGTTGGAAACTTCCGTTTTCGATGTCCTCTGATTCCTTGGGCTCATCTTTCGGTGTGTAATGGCCCGGCAATTCCCCTGTAGCCTCTATACTTCTGCTTGAATTTTCCAGATCAGCAGGATCCCCAGTGGAACTCCGAGGTGTGCTTGTGGCACAAGGCTCCCCACAGGGGTCTTCTGTGGGATGGGACTCTTCAGCAGCAGAACGGAATGAAGCAACCACTGCTGCTTTGCTAGGTGTCTTCTTGGGTTCTTTTGACTTTGGCTCAGGACTGCTTGCTTTTCTCACCTCTGGGGGAGACTTTTCCAAATGTGCAGTTGGCTTTTCACCACAACAATCACAGCCTTTTGATCTCCTCATGCGCTTGCTTCTTTTGTGCAGGCATTCAGGTGCTTCTGAACGTTTTCTGGAGGCAGAAGAGCCATTAGGAACAGCAAGGCAGGCCTCTCCTGAAAGCTCAGCAAGACCACTTGTGCTGCTGGGTGCGTCAGAATCTTGTTGATCAAGAGCTACAGCCATCTGCTTTGTCTTTGAAGCTGGCCCTGAAGTTGGCTTTGCCAACACTTTGACGGCAGTTTGTTCTGCATCTGAAAGGCCACCACAAACGGAAGCATCCACGGTTTGTTTAGCTTCCAAACAGTCATTAGGTGTAGGAATATCCTTCTCTTTCTCAGCATTCTTATCAGGAAGCAAAGCTATGTCCATGCACTCCTTGTGGTTTAATAAGTCTTCCTTCCCCACTAAAGAGGCTTGGATTTCATTTGCAGTTTCTTGTGAATGAAGCTCCTGGCTTTGGCTTTCCAACTCTTCCTTCACTTGGCTTTCAAGAGAACTGCTAGTGACTTTCCATCTTCCTGACCTTTTCCTCTTGCTTCCTTCTTCTCTAGCCTCAGAGCTCTCAGATTCAGAGTTTTCTATACTGGAAAGCAGCCCTTGGGAGGCCCTTCTCGTCTGATACCGCGGAAGCCCTTTTCGTTTCTCATGGGCGGTATCCGCAGCGAGGTCTTGCAAGTCATCTGTTTCAGGTGAATTACTATCTTCAGATTTTCTAGTATTTACGTTAGCTTCCTCTGGAAGGTTCTTTGAAGCAGAAGGTTCCTTTGTACCTACACCTTCTGTACCACTGCTTCCATGCACATGGCTTTCTTTTTTATTTACGCTTCCTTGTATATCAAGGTTCTTCTCAGGAACAGGTTTCTGCTTGTGTGTGGAATCCTCTTTAGTTTGTGGAGTCTTCTTTGGCAGAGGCTTTTCATCATCTTTATGTCTGTCCTTCTTCTGTTGGCTGTTCTCTTTGTCTTGACTGTCTCCAGCTCCTTCAGTAGTTTCTGGCTTTCGCCTTAAGGAACGCCTTAGTATTTTCTGATTAGGTGTTGTTTGCGGAGTTTGACCTACAGACATGGCATCTCCCAGTACAGTCACCTCTGGAGGAGTATTCTCTTTTGAATCCAAGTTCA
This sequence comes from Paroedura picta, assembly GCF_049243985.1. Classification (NCBI taxonomy): domain Eukaryota; kingdom Metazoa; phylum Chordata; class Lepidosauria; order Squamata; family Gekkonidae; genus Paroedura; species Paroedura picta. Next base: position 48,109,024 of record NC_135370.1, read on the forward strand.
GTCCTGCTTTCACATCTGCAACACTGTTCAAAGCATGTTTGTTTTCCATGGTTGTATTTCCAGCTGTTTTCAAATCAGGAGCCTGAGACTGAGCGTCTAACATACACTGAGGCTCTTGTGTTTCCACAAGTAAGTCGCATTCCTCTGTCGGATCACTGGAAGTGGATACTTGCATGTTTTGCTCTTGCTCCGATTCTGTCAACTTTGCTTTTTTATCCTCTGAAAGCTCCACTCTGTTCTGCCTGAGACTTGATTTCCTTATCCCAACAGGACTATCAGACTGCAATTTTGAAGCAGGCTTAGATTCTTCCTTTGCTTTCTTGGCTTTAGGGTAAGTCTCCAAAGCATCTATGCTTTCTGAACATGATCTCTTAGACCTTGTGACAGTTTCTTCCATGTGGGGTTTGGAAGTACTCTTACTGGGATTTTCTCTGGAAGAAAGTAGATCCGTACCAACCATGCTGTCCCGGCCATTTAATAAAAGGGAACTTCCAGGCGGTCTAGACCCGTGGTTGAATTTTGAAGGGCTGAAAGGTCTGTCCTCCGTACTATCAAACTTCTCCAAAGTGATGAAGGACTGCCTTCTGCTTACGGGCTGTGGGGTTCCTGAAATGATGTCACCGGAAGAGCTGCTGCTGACACTTGAGCCGCTTTCATTGATAGACTGAACCAATACCGATGGCTCCTCGGGAACTGGGTTAGAGATGCGCAGTTCAGAATCCTCACAATTTACATCTGGACACTGCTTTGCAGAGGCTTGAAGCTGTCCAACAGCTGTAGATTCCATTTTCTCCAGAAGCGCATGTGGTTTGCAGTTTTCAGTAATAAGCAGATCGTTTCCCACTTTTTCAGCCTGCAGTCAAAATAATTCACCTTAACTATTGCAGTGACTGCACTACTTACATCATCACATTTAACATTCTAGTTTTCTACAGGAAGTTCAAGGGTGCATTACCAAGTAACCGCGCATATAGACACTGATGAGACCCAAGACCTAAACCTAACTTCAGAAATTTGCATGTTTTAAATTTTAGTGTGTTCTTCTGCCCTTCCTCCAAAGAGCAGCAACAACCCTGCATGGTAGGTGAGCACTATGTTTCCACTGCCAAGTGTGGATTCAAAAATGGGTCTCCCAGATCCTAACTATCACACCAACACTGTAGCAGTAGTTTTCAGACTAGCCTTGGCCCATACCACAAAAGCAGCAGCATTTTTAGTGAGAAAAAGAAACTATCACCATTAAAGCTCTTTCAAATATATTAGAAGAACACTCCTCATTGTTAATTATAGATCCTTATACTTTGTTCTGGCAAGATCCTGGAAAACAAGTGTTCCAACTTGTAACTCTTTGCTGTAAATATCTACATCTTGGAAAAGGGGCTTGCTCCAATTTTAAACAATTCCCTCAAATATCCATTGGCACTGGCAGAAGATGCAATCTACTACAGTCCCTAAGGATGCAAGCAGGATCCTGCCCTTACTCAGCCACAGCTGGCCAGAGCATTCAATAAACTGCATCAGTTCTTCAATACTAATAGGCATGCTTTATATGAGATAGCACATGAACACACTGTCAACGCATGCATCTCACTCAAGCAAAAGATTTACCAATCCTTTCCCCATAAGTTCTCCAATAAGATAGTCACATTCTTGAGTTACACTACCAATCCCCAAGGTAAGAACAACACGGGAAGATACCTGAGATATCTCTTTGCCCTCTTCTTCCCCATCTTCTTCCTTAATATCTACCGAGGTTGGTTTCACCCTAAAAAGAAGGCCACTCATTTAAGACGAGAGTTTAAATCATTAAAGTTTACATTTTAAAGCTCTGCTGGCATCTATTACTTACAAAGAAGTTTCCTGGTCTTGTGTATACTGGGAAAATAAAGCAGTATCTTGGGATGCATCCAGATTATTGTACATAGCAGGAATATCATCTCTGCAAAATAAATATGATATATATGAGGGGGAGGGGGAGGGGGAGAGAAGGAAAGGGAGGGAAAGTTTTTTGTACCCCACTTTTTACTGCCAGAAGGAATCTCAGAGTGGCTTACGCAATTGACTACTCCTGCGCATGGATTTGGATTTATGGCAGGCCCCACTCTATGAGCTTCTCATAGTGTACCCTGCAGCTGACCTCCCCGAACCATTGGCTGGCCTGGCTTACTGTAGCTCTAGACATTGAAGCGGGTGGCACATGTGCAAAAACAACAACAAACAAAAAACAAACAAACAAAAACCCACAATTGACTACTCCTTCCACTCCCTACAACAGACACCCTGTGGGGTTGAGAGAGCTCTGAGAGAACTGTGACTGGCCCAAGGCCACCCAGCTGGCTGCATGTAGAAGAGGAGAGGGGAATCAAAGCTGGTTCTCCAGATTAGAGGCCACGGCTCTTAACCACTACTGGTTCTTAAGGAACAGGCCAACAACCCTGTAAGATTTCAAACATTACAAAATACTATAAGCAATGGGAAAGAGATGGTTGCTAGTAAGTGATGGAAGGCAGAGTACAGCTCCAAGATGACCCTGCCTAGTTTGCACTGGAAAGCAAACTGGAGTGGTAACCCACACCAAGATACTCTTTACCATCAACAAAAGAGGAACAGTAAAGATTTTTAGGCAACCTTGTTCCACCACACTCTAGAGGAGGGGGCAGGAGATTAAAGGTCTATTTTGTGGCTAAGGGGGAAAAGTTCAACTGAGAAGGGCCAGAAGACTGGGTTCTCTTCTTGGTTACAGATGAATCCATGTAGAGAAATTAGGACTACATGTCTACAACACAGTCACAAAAAAGCCTATATAATACAAAGCTGACCCCTGAAACATACAAGCCCATTGCAAAAAACAAATACAAGTAGACTCTAAGCTCCACTAAAAGCCAAAAGATGTACAAGGATAATCAAAGCCTCTTGTGTAAGGTTACCTTTTTGTTTGAAGAACTTCTTTTTGGTGCTCTGTCAACACCCTCTCTTTTGTTTCCGGGGGAATAAACACGAAGTCAACAGTATTTTCCTCTTCCAGAATCACATCTTTCCCATTTGTTTTTGGCAGTGAAAACTCCAGTTTTGTCTATTGCATAAGAGAGTAAATAAGAAGGCTAAAGGAACTGCCATGAACTTTGACAACACTGTAGGAAAAAGCCTTTACAACATGCTTATGCAAACAACTTTTATTATGTTCCAGAGGTTTGAGAAATTAATTCTAAAAATTCACAGTTGGAGACTTGCTTTGTCTTGCTCTTTTTGAGTCATTTTTATTTACACAGGATTAAAACCCACCAACAGAAACTTCATGCTGGATTTCACCCTTGAGTTTATTTAGGGAGCCATCACACCTGCTGTGCCAGATGGGGGCCCATTCTCAGCTTTACCCCGCAAGAGGTGCTGATGAAAAGAAACTCTGCCCACCCCTCTGTGCATAATTCAGAACAGTTTCTGCTTGCTTACGGTGGAAGTAGGGCTGAGAAAGAACGGATTGAGCTTCCCCCACAAAATGCCCATTGTGAACTCAACCATCACTTTAGTTAGCCATTCTTGTACAGGTGACTCCTCATTCTCTAAGCCTCTTTCAAAATCATGGTAGTCAGAACAGGAAAACTTCTACAGAATGAAACAGCAATATAATATAGTCTCTACGTCTTACCTTTGCAGGTGATATATGGTCTTTTCGCTCTCTTCGTTCACCGGACTGTGCTAGTAAGGAATCTCTTTTCCCACCAGATTTGACTTCTATTCCACTTATCTTTGTATCCCATTGAGAATTCTCCGTCTGCTATAAAAGGGGGGGGGGGAGACATTTAATAAATACTAATAAAACACTTGACTTCTGAATGTCACCAAAACAGGCTTTCAACAAGGTTTCTTCAGAGATAGATTATTTGTGATCAACTCCAAAAACTGGGTATCTGCGGTAAACAATAGTATAATTGTGCACACAGGCTATTTATTCCGCTCAAGAGATGTGTTATTAAAAAGTTCCAGCTTCTCGCTGCTAAAGGTCAACAGATAACTTTCTGAATCTTGATATAAGGGCCTTACCGAATCAGAATATGTCCCGTTAGATTCTCCCATTATTTCAGTGCTTTCAAAGCCAGGCAATAAGAGGAGAACTTTCTGTTTGGCATGGCACAAAATGGATCTGCAAAGAAACAATTGTGAAAGCATCACGGGGCATGCGGAACACAAACACAGAAGATCACAGGATAATTACAGAGAACATTGTAACAAGAACAACCAACTGCACAAGGAAAGTGTATACTGGATCTGCAGTTTATTATTTCACACTGTGCCATCCAGAAGTTACAACTTCGCTCCTAGTTCTCAACCCACAATGCGAAACTAAACTTGAAATTTTGGAGAAGAACACGCCTACCTTCATGTCGTTTTACTGAACTCATATTCCACACATTAACCTATTATTGAAAATCTTACTTTAATTCTTCTGGATACATCAGCGTCGTTACTTTGCCGAACGTTGCATTCCAGAACTGAGCAGCTTGACTGCGTATCTGCTTGTTCTTATTCGTGAACATTACACACAATATTGGAGAGAGCTCCTGCAACAGCTGGCTGTCGAAAGATCCGGTATAGTGGGACTGCAAACAGCTAATGGTTTCCATCCATAATTTCTCAAACTGCAAGATGAGCAGAGTAATGTTAATTTAAAAAAAAACTCACCTGCAGGCAATACAAGCAGCTGGGAGTTGGGAAGGGTGGACTAGTCAGTAACAGTCTCTTGACTAAATGAAGAGGCCAGTGTGGGCAGTACTTGTAGGGGCTTGTTGAGTTCCTCAGAAAAGATGAATGACAGTCATGTCAGACTGCCCAGTGAAGGGCTGGCCAAACGGTGGCTGTCCAGATGCTTGAAGACTACAATTCCCACAAGCATGCTGGCAGTAGGAATTGTAATCCATGGACATCTGGAGAGCCACAGTTTGGCCACCCCTGGCCTAGTGCAAAGCAAGGCAAGGCTATACTACAGTCCACAAGCTCTCTGTTGGGGCAGGAGGCATTTTCTCAGATTTGCATGGGGTTTTTCATGCAATATCAAGGACACTGGTGTTTGATCTAGCCAGACAAAGTAGCTTAAGATGGGATATGCCAATGTGGCCCTTATTACAGCATTAGTAAGCAGGCTAGCCTTTTTGTCCTTGGAGATGCCAAAGCAGCAATTCTCCCATTACAAATTCATTAATTACCTTGCAGCTGAGAGTATTACTTGCTTTACATCCATCCGTGAACCTGATGACAGAAGACAACAGCATATTAGTACACGATTCATTCTGCTTGTCTAACTACAGTAAAATATGGGCTTCATACAGACACATCCTTCCTCCCAAGACTGAAGGCAGGTTTCATAAAAATATATAATCCCATAAAATTCCATAAACCTCCTAAAACAGCATTAACTCCCGAAGTACCAAGATGGCAGGGTCCCTCCTAATCTTCAGGGAACAGTTAAGATCAGACCAGTTCTTGTACTTCTGCTTCAAGTGATTCAGCAGTAATAAGGTGATAAGCATTATTTCCTGGTCCATTAAAATAACCCAATATATCAGTTTAGTCACTGTGGAACTAGATTCAAGCTTAGCGGCACCTTAAAAGACCAACAACATTTTCTAGGTTGTTAGGTTTTGTAAGCCCTGACCTGGATAACCAAGGCTAGATCTCAGAAGGTAAGTAGGGTTGGGCCCTGGCCAGTATTTGACTGGGAGACCTCCTAAGAATACCAGGGCCATGATGCAGAGTCAAGCAATGGGAAACTTCCTCTGAATCTCTCTTGCCTTGAAAACCTTACAGGGTAGCCGTAGGTCAGCTGTCACTTGACAGCCCTTTTGTGAGCCAAGGATCACTTCATCAGACATCCAATGATGAGCTTTATTCATGACATTTATACCATGAAGAACTCTGAATGGTAACTGGATTCAAATTTTGTTCTACGACTGCAGACTAACACGGCTACACACTTGAACTTTAGACACTATAGCAACTGATGATATCCCAAATGAAGCATTCAAGTATCTCTGGAAATTCACTGGGCTGTGGCTATTGTTGGAATACTTGTACAGCAGAGATATTATAAACCAGCCTTTTTTCAACCTTTTGACCATGGAGGAGCCCCTGAAATAATTTTTCAGGCTTCAAGGAGTAATATCAGCTGGCCACACCTCCCCCCAAAGTGGCATGTCACCAGAAGTGACATGATCACCTGCATTAACAGGTAGACTTGAGGAGGACGGGGATGACGACAGGAAATGGTTTAAGATGGGAGCAGGTCTGCAGACTCCACCCTCTCCCAGGAGCAGAAACCTTGAGCAAACACAGTCAAGCTCAGGGAGGGCGGGGGGAGCAATGGAAGCAGCCGGTTCTCTAGTCCATTAAAGCAGAAGGGGGAAAGCTGCAAACCCCCTTTGGACACTTAGGGGTCTGCAGACCCTGGTTGGGAATCCCGGTGATAAACAGTATATTTGTTACACTGAAGTCAAGGCAGCTTTATCAATGCACTTACCTGGCATTTTCATAAAATACTGCTAGTGGTTTTGTAATAATTCCCAATACAGAGCTGATAATGGAAGGCAAGGAAATGTGGCTCATGATATTCTGAAGAATACTGACAACTGAGGCGGCAACTGGGACCAGCTTTTCAGGACTGGATTCCTTGGACCAGAGGATATGAGCAGAGTTGATCAGCAGGGCCACCAGTCTGATTAAAGAAGACAACTTGCCAAGAGGATCCTTCTTCTTTTTCGACCAATCTGAAGGTGTCTGAGGGGCTAAAGAACAAATTTCTTAAGAGGATGGCAAGGTGTCTATACTGTTGTAAAACTTCTATATTGAGCCAAAACTGCTGAAGACTCCAGACCTATGGTTCAGGGCTAATAATCATGCATTGTAAAAAATCTGTCCTCCAAAACTCCTCTGAGATGATTCTAAGGTAAACAATGAAGTTACCATCATTAAAACAATAAGCAGCAGCTAGTAACGTAAATTAAAATATTTAAACTCAGGAGTCTAACAAAGGAAAAACAATATAAACCAAGTTAAAGAGGCAGAGAAAGGAAAAGCCCAAATGCAGTAATTCATGCAGCCTAATACAAACCAACCGAACAGCTGAGAAGAAGAAAAAAAGTGACTAAGATCAATTCAGCTAAGCGCCTGGCTTGCCATTGCCTGCCTCTGGGTAGTAGCAACCCTGGACTTCCTTGACGGTCTCCCATCCCAGTGCTGACCATGACCAACCCTGCTTAGCTTCCTGAAGGAAACGGCAGCTTCAGAAGGTGGGACAGATAGGATCATATTCCTGATGAGCTCCTTCCCAGCCTCCAGCCAGATCTCTAGGAATTTCTTAACTCAAGCTTGGCAACCTTTCCCCAAAAGTCTCAGTCTTTGCGAGTTTGGAAAAGCCTTCTCCTGCTTCCTCCTGGCCATGGGACTTCCCATTGCTTCTCTCTCTCTCTCTCTCTCTCTCTCTCTCTCTCCCTCCCATCTTTCTCCCCAATATATATATTAAGACTAAAATATGTCCGCTGCATAACAACCAAAAAAGAAGTGTAGGCAACAGAGTCTGTTTCGAATTTGCAGAAGAGCGAACACCAGGAAAAGTGTGTGTTCGGGGTGGGGTGGGGGGACACTAGGGATGGGGCCTGGAATCCAAAGGGGCAGCAGGCCAAGAAAGTTTGTGAATCCAAACCTAGCTGCTAATCCAACTGCCAGTGCCATTTATCGCAACGGTTCTTTCTCTGCACTGTCCATAACAAACTATAACTTATATCCATTTGAAATTATTCTTACATTTATTTGGTGGCTGAGATTTAGCCCCATAAGGTGCAAAGTTGATGCAATCGACCATGATTGATGTAACGTGTGAAAGACCATCCAGCATGGACCGATTCTGGAAGGAACGAATAAAAAAAATTGTCCGGTCAGCGAGGAAAGAATGAGGCAAGGGAAGAAACTTTGCCCACAGCACCAGCTCATATCTGTTTATGCTTACCACTTGTGTCTTGTCTAATTCAGATATTATTTTGGCACAGAGTTCTTCACAGCACAGATTATCTTCTGCAGTAGCCACAAGGGACGCACAACGAGCAAATGCTTTATAGAGCTCCGACCACGAGCGCAGCAGGGATTTCATCGTGGGCTGTAGCAAAAGAAGTTCATACACATAAAAGCCTGTTTCTAAAAGATGATCACCACCAAACATACTGTAAAAAAAAAATGCAATCGTTTCATGAGTTTCCTACCTGTGGAAAGTCAGAAGCTGGAAAAATGTGACTTACAGGAAGCAACAACACACTGTAAATTGCGCTGAAGTTATGCTCTAAGGCATCACCTTGGTTTACTTCATTCGTCTAAGGAAAAAATAGTACAAATCAGAAAGCTGAGAATTCAGGAACAAAATTATGCAATTGCAAACTTCTGCAACTGACAATGCATTACAGCTCAATTCCTATTTTCAAAGGACAATTGCAATTATTCTTTGAGTTTGCCAACAGGCAAGGCAAAGAAGTGGCAGTAATTTTCCTGTAACTAGTTTATAATCTCTCCTTAATAAGCTGAACAATTAATTTTGTGACAAGTTATCAGTACTTGGAATGCAAACAGTATTATTTGATACACATACATTTGAGTCAAGGATTATATTAGCCAGTGGTTTTCAACCTTCCTAATGCTGCAACCCGTTAATAGAGTTCCTCATATTGTGGCGACCCCCATCATAAAATTATGCAAGTGTTCTTTCACAGAAATTAAACCAAAACTGACCAATGGTGTGAAGATCCATTGTTCATGACTGTATATAAATTGTTTTCCCCCCCCAGGGTTTCTCAGTTTATTCTGAACCTCTTGTCCCATCATGACGATCTTGCTCTTTATCACTGCTCCAGTCAGACGAATGCTCTGTCTCATGGGTAGTCAACCTGTGGTCCTCCAGATGTTCATTCCCATGAGCCCCTGCCAGCAAAAGCATGAACATCTGGAGGACCATGTAGTCCATGAACATCTGGAGGACCACAGGTTGACTACCCCTGCTCTATCTCAATCTACCCTGCAAGGCTGTTGTGTGGATGGCGCCCCCCTGGCCAAGCTGCTTGCCCTGCCGAGACCCCTGTGAAAAGGTTGTTCGACCCCCAAAGGGGTCCCGGCCCCCAGGTTGAGAACCACTGCCTTAAGCAAACATTTAACCTGATCAAGGAAGTTCAAACATTCAACACCATACCTGGTTGATCCATTCAGTCAGGGGGTTAACTACAATACTCCATATTCTCCAAAGATGTTCTTTGTTTTCCAGGTATGCGGCACTTTGATTAACAACAACAAATACAGACTCACTAAAAGCCAGAGGAGACGTAGGGCCGGACAATGCAGAACTCACAAGAGACTCATAGTTCAGGAAAAACCTAATTAAGAAAATAAACAAGGCGCTTAGAAACTGGTGTCAAAGCGCAAAAAAAAAAAGAAGCTCTTTGATCTGGAGTAGGTACCTTTCATCTCGAACACAGCATTCCAACAGATCTTTACGGAAAGAAAGCTGAATTAAGAACAGCGCAGGAGTCCCCTGTTGAGAAGAGGACAATCTCATTAGCCTGCATATTTGATGTACATTTCACAATGTATATGGCTGTACACTCTGCCTCACTTATCCTTTCCTAGACAGACATCACTGTATTCCTATATATCTGACTTAAAAGCTGCAAGAGCCAATGGCTCAGTTCCCCAAGAGTAGAATAACAAATCTTCCCTCAGCAACTTGCCCTTATAAATTATATGGCTTTAGACAGCTACTTGAACAACATTTTGGGGGAAATTTCATGTTTCCACTCACACAAAAAGAAACAGACTTTAAAAAAAAACTAACACTTACATTCAAGAGATCCATGTTAGCAACCTGATAAGCTGGCGATCCCAGTACTTTTGGAGGCAATTCTTTAATTGTGATTTCTATCAGGGCCTAGAAGAAATTAAAAATAAACAAACGCATGGTAACTGGAAAAGAGGAATTACACAAACTCACGTAAGAAAATCACTATGTTAGTTCACAGTTAACAACATACAAGAAAGCCAGATTTGTTCACAACAGCTTGTCACCAGTGTAGAAAACGCTATTACTCCACACACACCCTTGACAAACTTCAGTTGTGCAGCCTATTTAACAGGCCGTGCCATTTAGAAACAGCTTAGTGTATTTAGTCCAGCATTAAACTACAGCAACATTGACCCAGAAATATATTAAATGTGGTCATCTCTGGGTTCAAATCTACAGGCATATACATCCTCCTCCTCCTCCTCCTCCAATAAGAGATGTTGCTGCTAATCATAAGCACTGTTGAATGGTTTTTAGGAGGCTAGAAATGGTTTTTAATGTATTTTATTGTTACCAGTTATTATGCCTTATGCTGGCTGGAGCCAGCTTGCCAGGAGGGCGCTATAAATAAATAATAATATATATTTATATTATTTAACTATAACACTTACTAGTGACTTTAACACAGGCAACTCATTTGACATGACAACGGTTCTTAAGGCTTGCAGCAACATAGTGAGTACTTCTGAACTTTGCCGCTCTTTCTTGCTACCTAAAAAGAAGGGATACAAAGCTCTTAAAACGAATGAAAACTGCGTAACGCTGCACGAAGCTTCTCGCCAGGTCATTTATGTGGCTTTGAAATTGAAAAGACAGAAAGAGTGATGGTCGGGCCACTCCATAAAGAGTTGTGGATGCAGTGGATCTGGTGGGGCCCTGGTTTCAGGCCTGGTTATGGGACTGAAACTGCCTTGGTTAGCCTCGTGAATGCCCTGCGGCAGGAGACAAACGGTGCAATGATGCAACTCTGCTGATTCTCCTGGACCTCTTAATGCCAATGATCACACTACCATTCTGAGACACCTTTGCGTTTGGTACCTGGAGCTCCTGTTTTGCAGGGCTTCTAGGTTTCAGAATGTGGCACCAGGGGAATGCTGCAAGTCCTTGCAAAACTCAGTCTTGTCCCCCGTGCTTTTTGTAGGGTGAGGTCTTGGTGAGAGCTGGGCTCTCAATGAACAGCATTCTGGTCTGTCTCCGACTTCCAGGGGATCTCAGGGAAATTACAGGAACCCTGTACCAGTGCCTTAAGGCAGTTTATGTATGGATGACGGCTAGTAAACCAAAGCTAAATCTTGATGAAATGAAACAAGTCTGCGTCTTGGAGGTAGTCCTAGATCTAGGCATACAGTTGGATAAGCAGGTAGTCATCTTAGCCATGAGCCGGGCAGTGCCGCTCAATCTCAATGAGAGAAGCTCCTTATCGCTCGCATGGAAATTCTCTCATAACCATCAAACAAGCTTTAAATTGAATTCAATTTTCAGTCAGCTATGTTCAAGTGAGACAGAGGCATTTGCACAATCTGTTAAAAATATGCAGCATGTTCAGATATCAGTTTGCCGTCTACCATCTTTGCAACGGAAGGGCATAAAACATATTTGTTTACATACAGCACTACGTAAAGCAGAATGACACACTCTCCAATGAGTATCTTATTCATTAACAAACATAAAAGATAATTTGCAGTGATGGGTACTGCCGCTTGATGGCTAGGAGATTCTTCAGGCTAACAAGGCATTTGATTATTTTTTGGAGGTGGCGATGGGACAATTCAAGTAAAACAGCAAAAACAGGAACTCTTATAGAAGAAGGAGGAGAGTTGGTTCTTACATGCTGCTTTTCTCTACCCGAAGGAGTATCAAAGTGGCTTACATTTGCCTTCCCTTTCCTCTCCCAACAGACACCCTGTGAGGTGGTGGGGCTGAGAGAGCTCTGATATCACTGCTCGGTCAGAACAGTTTTCTCAGTGCTGTGGCGAGAGCCCAAGATCACCCAGCTGGCAGCATGTGAAGGAGCGGGGAATCAAACCCGGCTCACCAGATTAGAAGTCCGTACTCCTAACCATTACACCAAGCAGTAACCAATTTACAACTTGTACTGTACCCTGCTTTGAAAATTAACTTATGAAGCAGTTTAAGAATATACACTCAAATGTTCAACTGAAGAACGTAATCAGGAATTTGAACATCCCATTTATAGAGGGAGTTTGGAAACATAACTCTAAATCTGAGCACCCTCCAAAACATTTTTGAAAGCATAACCATGAGGAAAACCAGTCTAAACTAGCAATTTCTCCTCATTCCCATTGTGATGCTCCCTGAGGTAACCCAGACTCAGTATTTTGTGGAGATGACTAGGATCGAAAGAAAAATTTAGCAGAGATCCGACCTACAGTAGCTTTTAGTAGCCATTTCAAGGAAGGGGAACAGTATGCCCATACATAGTGTAACAGAAGAAAAGGAAGTTCTTAAAAGTCAGTAAATGAGTTACAATACTAAAGAATGCCCCAGAATAATAAAAATATATCCGAGCCATTAAGGAAAAGTATACAATGTAAGGAACTATGCAGACAACAATTCAAGGATGTCGGGAACAAGTTGGCAATTATTTTAATGACATTTATACCCTGTTTATCCTCCTACATGCCATCATTTAAAATCTAAAAGATTCTCTGTAATCCCAGCATTGTGAAGTTATGGTTCACCTCCATCTTATATGGCACAAAATGATCACGCAGCAGCTATCGACAGGAAGGTAATAAAGGATTTTCTTAAGAGTGTTTCAAGCAACAATACCAAAATGGAAATCTGATTACCTGATTCAATTGCAGCTCTCACAAAACCAATCACTCCTTTCCATATAGCATTCAGAACAATATCTATACAATTAAAAAGTGAACAAAAAACAAGTCACTTATAACAGAAGAGAAACAGGGACTAGGTTCATGTTAATACGCAACCAACTAGATCCAGAAGTACATGCAAAGTGCAGCTCATGGAAGGCAATTTTGAAGACTCGAGTGACTCATGTAAAATGGGAGTGAATGATTTTAACCAATTCCCCTTTCCAACTGCATCCTCTGTGTTACATTCCATTCTGATTGAAAAGTTTGTGGGTTTTTTGGGGGGAGACAAGGGGTTTTAGAAGAAATGGAAAGGCAATGAAGATCCTGTCTATGGTCTCTGCTTGTCATAGGGCTGGATCCAATTTCAGCAGAACCAGAGAAGACATGTTTTGATTACTTCACTGCAACCCTTTTCATAGCACATATAGCTTATTTAGAAGCCATGCAATACAGCACAAATTTTGGCAAAAGCATCTTACCAGAAACGTCTTTTCCAACCGCAATGAACCCATCCTGGATTGCATTTATAAATGTATTGGCATGTTTACAGAAAAAGGAAGGACTGGTGACCACTGAACACTGAAGAGGTTCTAGGTGAGAACAGAGAGCACAAATTCTATAAATCTGAAAACACAGTTCAGCAGTAGTTCCTAAAAAGACAGTGCAAACTTACATATATACTGAGAATATAATAATTTAGGAGAAACTTCCAAGAAGAAAGTATAGCATTACCTAAGCTAAGTACAACTTTGTTTTCCTTGGCAAAAGTCAAGACTTCCGGTCCCAGGAAGAAGTGAAGCAGCATTTCAATTCCTAAGAGCTGAATGGCAGGAATCACTGCACCGCCTCCGAGGCTCGAATTCAGGACCATTCTTGGAGTGCCAGGAGTTCCAAAAGGGAAAGCACCTAAGAGAGAAAGTTGAACAATATTTTAAAAGAGGCATCCCAGTTTCAAAGGCATTCACTTTCATCCAACTGTGCACAGGATTTGCTGGGTGGAAGAGAAGCCAGCCTCAGAACATGTCTTGCTGCCAGTTGCCCTCACCTCCTGGCCTCATTTAACTCAGAGGACATGGGGAGGGGGAAGATGGGGCAGCCTCTGCAAGCCTTCTGGAAGTGGGAGGCTGCAGAAGGTCCAGAAACGGCCCCATGCCAGCCCTCTGGGATCTCGGGTGGCGAGAAAATGCTGTCTGGGTGGAAAGTCCACACTGGTAATGGAATGATTCCTTTGGTCCCACTTGGAAGCATCTTGGCCCAGGGTGTTCTTTACAAGAAGGTGGAGTAGGAGGATCTGCCCAGCGCAGAGAACATCATGTACTGCAGAATCCCCCAAACTCATGATGGTGGATAGTCACAGTGTTGAGGCACTGTATGGTGAGTGTCATGGGCCCCAATATTACCTGGCCCCAACTCTTGGGCCTAGGACCTGCCACCCACTGCCTTGTACTGTTCCGTGGTACAATGACTTTCAAATTCCCCAGACTATTCACAGGACGGGTATGTTGTCATGGGACTGTCCTGAGAGGTGACTCAAGGATGTATCAGCACCATCCAGAACAGCCATGGACTGATCCATGTCCCAGTGGATGAAGGGGACTCTGGCATCATAATGCACCAATCTCTGCAGATGGGGTTCTCCTATGACACTCCCTGGACCTTGTGCCAAGGGCCCACGTATGTAACCAGGAGGAAATGGAAGGGAGCAGTGGGGAGGACGATGAAGGCAGCCAGGCTTCCAGAATACCAGCTAACAAGAGGTGAGGCACTTCAAGGAGAGCAGGGGGTGATTGACCAAGAGCCCAACTGGGAGTTCCCATAGACTGATCACTGTGTTATCCCTAAGCTTTGGTCCATATTGACTTGGCCACATCAACTGAGGCTCCCATTGGTCCTACCTGCCCTATCACACTGTCCCCACTTAGCAACAATGTTGGACTAGATTGCTGGGGAAGAAACGCCAGATGCCAACACGGCAGTGCCCGCCAACATTGACAGAGCACCTTTTCTCCCCATCCAGCCACTGCATAACTTTCCCAGTGTTGTGCTGCCACGGTGCAAGAGAAGACTGCTATGGCCCTAAATGAGTGGTTAAGTTCATATCTTGTTTTCTAACCCAGAAATTGTTAAAACACAGAAATCTCATACCTGATTTCTGTGCAGAACCTGGGGTCACTAAACTCTGGTTAGCAGATAGCCGTGAAGAATTTCCTTGTAGCAGAGAGGCATCCAAGCCTAAAGTGCTCTGAATTAATGGTACGCAAACCTTTAAAGACAATGTAGAACACATCACTGCACACCTAACGTACAAGAAACACAAACATACTTTTCACATTTGGTCTCAACTGCATCGACTCACCGATGATCATATGTATGTATGGGCAGTTTGGCTTGGATTTTTTGGGCCCACTCAAACTAAACCATCCATTCCCTGCATTCAAATAGTTTGACTCAGGGTGGCCGAATCGCAATTTGGCCTGTTTAAGAAGAGTTAATTCTTATATGCCATTTTTCTCTACCCAAAGGAGTCTCAAAGTTACCTATTATTGTAAAGTACCTTATTTATATTTTGCCCCCATGGCAAAATATAAATATATTTTACAACACTGTAAAATAATTTATTCTAAGAGTGTGTTACTGGTCCAAAGTGACCCAGCAGGCTTCTGAGGCAGGGTGGGGAGTCGAACCTATGTCTAACAGATCCTAATCCCACACTCTTAACCAATACACTGTGCTGGCTCAAACAGCTCTGAACCATGAGAAAAGACAGGATATAAGTGTTTTAATAAATATGACAAGGAAGCACACTACCCCAGTGCCCTCATCATGAAAAACATTTTAAAGATACTAGAGCTGCCTGGCAGCAAGAAACAATAACGAAACATCCAGGCACTACTGAATTTTTGTCCATAAACCACCCCATTCTCTACAATTTAATCTGAGATTATCCCACTCACTTCACTTAGCTCAGGATTCTTTGGATTAAACGGGACATTTCTAGCTCGTAACTTTGTTTTCGTTAATAAACATAGGAATAGGAATAGATATCTGGATTTAGTCCAGACTAAATTCCATCACTGGAATGGAATTTTTCTGCCTTCCCTCTCCAGCTCCAGATCACAACACTTCTCAAAAGGCTGTGTGAGATTCAACTTTCAAATAACAGAGATCCAAGTGATGAGGAAAGGGACTTATAGTAAGCTCCAGTGATGGCAATATGCAAGAATAGGCTACCTGTTCAAAGTGGGCTGGGAGTTGAGGCCCCAGCCTCATCAGCAGATACCACCAGACTTCCAGCTTGGTCAGTGCCAGTGCTTCAGTCCTCACATGGATGGAGCTTAACGGTTGCATTAGCAATTTCAGCCTCTTTGCACTGCATAAAATTTCTTGGGAAACAAAGATATGAAACATCATTTCTTTGATCTCTAGAGCTAACACAAAATTCAGCTTAGCCCTTCTGACCTGCATGGACTGTCGAAGCAGCAATATGGTCAACAGTAACATTATGATGACTTTCCAAAACTTCAGTGATTTACCTACAAGTGCTCAGAGATGCAAATCAGAAATCTAGAAACGTTTCCTCCTCAATTATCTAGGGGGGGAAATTCTCTATAACCCTGAGCAACCTATTCCTATGCTGATTTCAAATAGCTTAATACTTAAATGCATGCAAATATAGCAGTTTAAATGATCAAGAGATACATTAAACTTTCAAAAACTCAACTTACTTAAATCTCTACTCCCCAACCTAAGTCTCTAATTTGGTGGAATGCTACTTGACGTGTGTTATTTGACACAAGAGGACATTTGTCAAACAATAGTTCATATTGTTTGATTCATATACAGAGAAAGATTATTTGTCACTTCAGGCAGAACTTACAAATCCACCCTTAACACTAAAAAAAAAATTCTTGTGCACATAAAATGCTGCTAGATTTTAGCTGTGATCCACTGCATGCTAAATAAGAACTGAATTCTAAGAGCAGTGTGACTTGCTTCCAAACACAGAGCATCACTTCCCTTCAGTTTTAGCTTGATGTGAATAGGCGAAAAAATTGCTTAAAAACCCACCTGGATTTAGAGCAAAGTTATCGATCAGACTCTTCCATGCAATGAAAGCGATTTTCTTTACCACTGGTGAGCCACTCCGAAATCCAAGTTCTTCTAACTGCAGCAATGAGTTGATAAAGCTTCCACTGCGATGCAGGGTCTGGAAAAGCAAGCATCATTGCAGGTTTTAGTCATCCATCCAATTGAAGCCTACATTTGTTAAAAGAAAATTAATTCTTGTCCAACTTACTTTCCCAAGCAGCTTAACAAACAGGGGCCACAGTTTCAAAACATATGTATCATTTTTTGATGAAAATAGTTTCTGAAGCTCTGGAATTATTTTCTGCAAAGAAAACATACAAGGAAAAACAAAATCAATAGATGTCCTAGTTCAGCTTAGTATGAGATAATCAGACAGTGGATGCTTCAGCATATAAGAGAAATTTTACAGCTCCAAATACTTCTATTAGTACTTAATACTAAATACTTCTAAATAAGAAGGCTTAAAAAAAGTCCTTACAGTAGTCATGAGTTCTTCTGTGACTGCTGCTACTTCCTGCTGTTTCTGAAGTAAAAGTGGAATTCCCATCTCCAGTGCAGTAGCGCTTCTTAACTGTACTTTATGTGCGGAATGGACAACCAAAGGAATTATGAGCTTGGCCCATCTGACAGCTTGTTCCTCCATACAGGATGGAGCCTGTTCTATGAGCCTAAGTTCAAAAATACAAAGGCCAATATCAAGAACATGACCATGTTAGATGCTGAAAAAAAATGGTCAGAAACATTTGCACACACTTACAGATTATAGGTTGGATTATTGGCAGCATCTTTGCCCAATTTCACATAATTCCCTGACCCACAGAGCTTCTGGCCATGCAGGTCATACAATCCTCACAAAATATTCCCTTTCTTTTTCACAAGAAAAGCTTGCTAACAGTGCATATTGTTTTTTTTTACCAAGTTATGGAAACAAGATATATTTCCAAAGAAACAAGAGTGGTTTGTCAAAACAAAAAGAGGCTCATGTCAGCCAGGCGCTTTTATTATCTGAAAACATCTGCAACCATTGTATTTGGCTTACAAATGGAAAACGTGACGTTTCCATGTTATTCTTTAGGTATGCATGTTTCAAATTGGGCACTGTATATTTTACATCATTTGTGTTTTTTCTTATGACAGAAATAAAAAAGGAAATAATTTAGATGCACACATATAACACAGAGATGGTTTAACTACTGGGTTAATGGTATTCCAGGTAACCTGTGGGTTCCTTAGAAATTTCATGAGGTTCTAACAGAAAAGAAGTAAAGGCAGACAAGCATATCTTGCTCACAACTAAGAATAACTTCTGCAGAGCACACATACAGGGATGTCAGCATATGCCAAGGTACTTCACAACAACAAAGTCTCAACATGCCTAGCCAGCAGTCCAAATAAATAAAATGCGAGTGCCACAACATGCCCCATATCACCTGCACTGAGGAGGGAATACGTGGCAATGTGGAACAAGTTCCATGAAATTAGAAAATTAGAAGCTCAATGCTGTTAGCTTGTTGTCTAACAAGTTAGGAACACTTTGGTTTTGGATACTGCATAATATATTAACTGTACATACCACCTGCAACACCAGTTTGGGGAAAAGAAAACTGCTTAGCTCTACTGTAAGATTTCTGCATATGGAAAAGTCAGGGTGGCATCCCCCTCCCCAATTTCTTGGTGCAGACACCAAGCTCCCCATCATGCTGCTCCTCAGGGTCCCCTCAAGCTGAAGGTGCCTCATTTCAGGGAACATTTTGGGCTGTAGCAGGAAGGTGAAGAATTCGAACTCCACAGATGAAAACCTTTTCTGCCAGTGGAAATTAGTGGTATCTATAAGCCACTAGGTCTAGATATCAAGTCTTTTCCTTGTACTGCTTAATAAATAAAGTACATCAAACTTTCCATGGAAATGTCCCAAAGTACTTAAAAGTCACAATGACATCAAGCTACTAGTGTGGCAAACCGCTGCAACACGCACCTCAAATCATACTAACATTGTCATAGTTTGATTTTAGTGTATAGTATTAACAAGTAAAGACACATCCAAGTGTATGCTTAAAAAAAAAAAATCCTTCTGACAGATTTCCCCCCAATACATACCGTATGATAACATTCAGGGCTTCGTATTCAACCACCAAGGAATGTAAGTCTCCTTTATTAAGTACTGTTTCTAGCATTGTAACAATACTGGGCACCTGAAAAACAAGTGAGATATAAGCAAACCTGATTTTTTAAAATCAATTTAAGGGAAATGAACAGGAGATACTCACCATCTCTCCAACAACCTCTGGAGGGAAGGACTGCTTAGAGATTACCCAAAGTGCTCTAGTGCGAATGTTCTTGTCAGACGTCTTTACAGCAACGCTGCTCACTATCGAAAGCAACTCCTGTATTTCTGTTTCTGTAAAGGAACAAAATGGATAGTCTGTAAAGGAACAAAATGGATAGTCTCTGGAGACTATCACAGAGTCCACCTACCCTGTTCAAAGAAAAAAATTGCTTAGAATGATCAAGGGGAAACATAGACCCTCCATGTCTTTGACCATTTGCTTATGGCTATTAACCTCTAACGTTGTGTAGCCCTTCATAGTCATGCTTGCTTCACTTAAGTTTTACATACTTGTTGACCCAAGAGAGGACTTTCAGAAGCACCAATCTGATAGGGAAATTGTATCCTCTGGGCTTCAGACTTGTACAGCTGCACTACTGATTACTCTGACAATTCAGGAACACCAAGCCAGAATGAATAGAGAAATGCAGAACGTGACAAACAAAACCATGAGATGGACCCAAGAGAACTACTCAAAGAGAAAGTTCACAGGATGGGGTTCTATAGCGACAAGGTCAGTGGGATCTGATATCACTGCCTCCCTTGGCTGATGCAAGCCATGATCAAAAGACGGAGAATAGGAGGTTTTATCAGCCCCCTGGCCACACATACACTCTACATATTTGGCTTGATCCGGATCCTTAAAGAGGAGTTTCAAGACTAAACAGCAAGCTGCTTGAACAACATGGGGAGAGACCTGAACCAGCAACTTCCCCGAACACTTCTGCCAGATCCAGCCCCCACATGTATCCTCAATAATCAATACATTAGGATGTTAATTATTCTATTCATAATGAAGCTAAGACTACTGATCAGTCCTCCTGTATTATCTTGAACCAGATTTAGATTATACATGCATGCAATTTTTGAAACAGGGATAAAAAGATTTTTACCGCATAACTGAGAAGCGATCTTTGCATTAAATACACAGAATCCTAATGCTTGTAAGGCTGCACTGCACAAGTCTGAGTTTTCAGTAGGTATGTGTGTCTACAAAAAAAAAGGGGAAAAATATGCTTGAACTCATTTAACATATTACAGTTAAATTATATCTGTAATTTTGGACTTCACACTGACAGGTGGTTATAAACAGGTCTGTTATTCTTGGTTTTTTATTACATGTTATGCTCACAGTCAGCTTCTTTAAAAACCACTTCTGATTGCATATAAAAATCCAGATATGTTGCACTCAACAGCATTCTTAATATAGTGAAAGATCTGAACCCCAGAAATGCTTTAATACACAAAACTCAGTCACAATTTCAAGTCCCTTTGCTCTTGTGCATGTAAATGGATATGGTCAACAAGCCCTGGGGTTCTTTTCCCAGAAACAGCTCCAATGCACAACATCAATAGCAGTTTTTCTTCTCCCCTTCCTCCCCAATCTGAGTTTCAGAAGCAGTTCTATGATGCAGATGCGTTATTGAGGAAAATCCTTTTAACAGTGCAATCTTATGCAGAGTTACTCCAGTCTAAATCCATTTAAAACTAGTGGCTTAGGCTGGACTAGCTCAGTGCATGATTGTTCTGTAAAGTGAATGTAAGATTACACTGCGGGTACTATAAGATAATGCAAACCCTGGTACCAGTCAGGCAACAGCTACTAGTAAAATCAAAAAAATTGTGGGAACATGTGTGGTCGCAGAAGGGGTGGGTAGCCTTGCTATGCCCGTGACACAGGGCTGGCTCCAGCAGATTGGGCCACAGAAAGTAATCAGAAAAGTTTAAATACGCACCTTAAATATCTTGTAGAGCTGTGAGAAGCACTTTTCAACTTCTGCTGCAAACTCTTTTCCTTCCTCGCCAGTTAAACGACTATCAGAGAAAACACAGAAATCAATATGTGTCAGCCAGCGTCACATAAATAACCAAGAATTACTAAGCAAGAAAATTACGAGTTTTAAAGATGAACTTTTGGTTCAACCCTTTCAATTTAGAATATTAAAATTTAGAAAGCAAAACACACAAGGCTTAAAAAGATTATATTGCCTTATAGAATCATAGAGTTGGCATAGACCTCCAAGGTCATCTAGTCCAACCCCCTGCAGAATGCAGGAAATTCATAACTAACGGTCCACCTACAGCAACCCAAATTCCATGTCCAGATGATGCCCCCGCCCCCAAAACCCCCCTCAAAATCCCTGGCCAGCCAGGTCTGGAGGAAATTTACCTTATGATGCCAACGTGGAAATCAGCATTTCCCTGGCCATGCAAGAAAGGGCCACAAGAGCCAAGCTGAGAAACAATTTCTGCCCACCCACTTACAATCTGCATAAGTTAATAGAATCAGCATTTTTGTCAGTTGACTATTCCAAAGGAGAACCCATCACCACCCACGGAAGCTTGTTTCACTGAGGAACTGCTCTAACTGTCAGGAACTTCTTTTGGATGTTAAACTGAAAATTCTTTTGAATTAATTTCATCCCATTGGTTCTAGTTCAACCCTCTGGGGCAACAGAAAACAACTCTGATCCATCCTCTACAACATGACAGCCCTTCAAGTACTTGACGATGGTTATTGTATCACCTCTTAGTCATCTTCTCTCCAGGCTAAACAAAACAAGCTCCCTCAACCTTTCTTCATAAGTCTTGGTCTCCAAACCACTCACCATTTTTGTTGCCCTCCTCTGGACTCACTCCAGTTTGTTTACTCAATTGTGGTGCCCAAAACTGAACCCAGTACTCTAAGTGATGTCTTTATGAAACATTAGCAGCACAATCCTATGTAAAATTACTCCAATCGAAGCTATTAAAATGAATCGCTTAAACTGGAGTAGCTTTGCACAATATTGTACAGACTTTGTGTGATGGCAATTAGTTGCTAATATGTGGCCTAATCCAGACCCCATATTCATGCACAATGAAGATGTTCAGTATTTAACTTTTATTTATTACATTAAATTAGAGACTACCCCTCCCCAATGACAGGCTCAGGGTGGTTTAAAAGTTGTGAACGTTTAAATATAAAAACATAAAATACAATAAATTCCATGGCTGCTACAGTTTAACTGGTGAATTTAGCTGTTGCGATGGTAAAATGCCCCCTCTCTACAGGACAACTTATATAGTGGTGGTGGGGAATGAGAGAAGAGGAGGGAAGCCCTCAGTATTTCTAAGCCAGCCTGGCCTCGACCATAGACCTGGTGGAAGAGTGCCATTTTACAGGGTCTGAGGAACTTTGACAGTTCCATCAGGGCCTAATCTTTACTGCAACTTGTTCCAAAGGCCCTAGGGCTTTGGTCAAGGTCCAGATAGATCTTTCTGGGCCCAGGGATCAGCAACAAGTTCGTATTTGTTGAACATAGCATTCTTTGGGGAACATACTGAGTATGGTAGAACATTGAATCCTTTCAGTCTGCTGGGAATTATTTACTTGTTTTGCGGCTGTAGTGGATTTTTGTTAGCTTCAAGCAGCAAAGTTGGCCTTTATAGCCAACAGATCCACCAAAACACACCACTTTAGGAGCAGGGAGGAGAGGTGTATGTATCTATGCCCATTCAGACCTCAACCAGACTTGGAGGGGATTCCACCTAGGATCTATTACAAAAAGCATCTTGGGAAAGATGTTGGTGCAAATGTAACGTTATGAACACAAAAGGCTAATAAAAAGCCAATCATGATAGTAGTAACAAACTTAAATGAGGGAAATGGAACATCCATGAGATTGATAGCCTAATCTTAAAACAAACAATTCTACCCACTCAGTGATATCAGCAGCAATAAACAAACAGTGTGCTTAGATGGCAGGATCCAGTGTATGATATTTGCAGACCTTAGTCTATTTAGCTTTTAAGCTCAGAGGTTGAAAGACAGAACTTGCCAAACTAACAGGAACAGCAGAAAGTGAAAATACTAACATTTAACAAGGAATGCTGAACTCAGCAAGAATCAGTTCTAAGTTAGGCCGCCAAACAAAAAGCACAAACGCTACTGTTCAGACCAATTGCAAACAGGGTGCCCCACTCCCCGGGGTTTTCCTGAAAAGAGCAAGATAACCCACATTTTAAGTGGGAAGGCTCTGGGGCCTTTGTAAGATACAGACCCTGCAGAAATTCAACAGCAACTTGTTCTTTAGATTCAAAGCAGGACATACTTCACGTGCTGAATTAGGATTTGTTCATACACCTGTTTATTTACTTCCATGTGCTGCAGAAAGTTTACAATACGGCACCGACCAGAAATAACCATTATGGCGTCAATAGTTTTTTCTTTTTTCTTTTTTTAATTCACTGGCGAATGCAAATCGGGTCTAAAGAAGCAAACGCATATACTGATTTGACTTAACCTGCAAGAAAACGCGCGTATGAGGCCAACTGGAGGAGCAAACCGCTCGAGCTCAGCCGCAGGTTCACGCGAGCGGGGCGCTGAAGGAGCAGCACTCTGCACGTGGCCAGAGACTTTCTCCTTCCCCGGAGTCGGGGCCGCACAGGGCAAGGGCCCAAACGGAGCCCAGTGTTCGTTTGCCTCCCGTGACACACTCACTTGGTGAGGGTCAGCAGCGCGTCCGTCAGCGACCCCGGCGAAGCGGCGGCGTCCTCCAGCGTCTCCAGCAGGGGCAAGAGGCGGCTGGAACTGGGGCCAGGCCCGGGCCCCGTGGTCGAGTCGGCGCAGCTCATGGCGGGGAAGGAAGGCGCGCCCAAGCCCCGTCCGCCAAGCCGCCCCCAAGCAGGGAAGAGGTTCCCGCGCTCCCAACTCCTTTTCTCCCGGGCTAAGATGGCGAAGCGCGGGACTCTCGGCGCCGGGGAAACCGCTCGGCCAATCAGCAGGCGAGGAATCCCGGGAGCAGGCGGGGATTGGAAGAGAGCGTCGAGGAGATCGAGCGGCGGCTCGCCCGGCGCTGTTCTGCCCGCCCATTGTCGCCTCCCTCCGCTCGCCCGTGAGGTGGAATGCCGAGCAATCGTTCCGTTTCTGGCGGGGGGAGATCTAACTTTTTTTCGGCTGCCCAATTCTGCATTATACTTTTCTAACCCCCCCCCCCCCCGATTCTGTGGGGGTATTTGTTGTTACGTCGTTTACTGATTTACTACTAATTTACTCTCTCATATCTGTAGTCTTATGATTTTTGGTCCATTGTCTGAGGAATGGGCAAGCTCACGCCTTGAATAAAACTTTGTTGGTCATAGAGGTGCCTTTGGTCTACGGTTCAGAAGAGGGATTGCCAGCTGGGGAACCCCCTGGAATTAGATTATATCTCTAGGCTAAAGAGACCAGTTCCTCTGGAGAGAGTGGCTGCTGTCCGCCGAGGTCCTCCCCGCCCGTTCGTGGTTCCACCCACAAAGACTCCAGGTGTTTCCCAACTGGCAACCCTAGTTTAGGATGGCACTGTCCATCCAGTTATGGCTGCAGGGGTCACACTTGACCCTTTTGGTGACTCTTATTCCCTCTTGTACTTATAGGCATAAATGCAGGCAGCAAACAACTTGGACCACACAATAAGCAGGCACCTGTAAAAGCAAAGATATTTTTTTTCCAGTATAAACTTTTTTGTAGAGCCAAGTGTACTTCTTTGGATGCCATGAGTGAGGACCCACTTTTTCAGTAGAAATTGATCCTGGGACAAAGTGTTGCCTGTTTTGCGGGTGCCACAAGACTCCTGTTTATTTTTGCTGCAACCGAATAGCAAGGCTACTCTACTGCAACCATTACTCTGACTAGGGTTACCAACTGGGAAATACCTGGACAGACCAAGAAATGCTGTCTGTCCCAGTCTAAAGCTTGTTCTGCATATTGAACTGGCACCTGATCTTCTGTGTGGTTGAACTTCAGCTTTTGGAATTGGCTCAGAATCCAGTACTTCACACCTCATCCTTTCCCCCATACTATTTTCTGCTGTAAAATTTGTTGTCTCCCTGTCCACACTGGGTCACAATTCAGTTTTAAAATTTGTGGGCAGCAGATGTCAGATTGCCTTCCCCTTTTTTATTTATCCAAGCACACTAGCAATACTGCGCACTGGTGCTAAATTGAGATTGATCACCCAACATGTCACTCATTTAAAGAAAAGACATGGCTTTTGCTTGCAATGAACACACATTGTGACATGTAAAGCAAAATAATGTCCTGGCTACTACAATTACATATCACCCTGGGTGTAGGGGACAGTAAAGACAGTCCAAGATTAATGGGATTACCAAAACCCCAAGGGAGGGAGAAAATGAATTTGTGTGCTGCTGCTGAAGAAATTAGCAAGCTGGAAGTAATGTAGGGCATTTTTGAATATATCACGGCTGGGAGCGTTGATGCCATTGGTGTGATGCAAGCAAAGGGATTACTTGGAGAGGGCAGGCTCAGTGTTTACAGGAAAATAATATAATCCCAATCCAGAATAAGAATAATAAAATTGTCGAGGGGTGAATGATTGCCATTAATGCATTGTTTCACAGCCAAAAATAATAGATGACCAACACAATCATAAATGACCAACACAAAATCTCACCCCAATCTCAACACAATCCCCGCCTGTCCCCGGAATCTCAAAATCTCAGTATACATGGAAGAAGATGTCTTGTGTGATGGCACTCTGAAGACACACAGAATTGCCTTGGAATAACTAATATTGAAATAAAAGGCTGAATGGAATAAAACAGATCTGATAAAAATTACTCTCTCTATTTTCTACCTCACCCAGTGCCATATTAAACATAAGATCCCCAGTCTTGAAAGAGAACGAGGTAATCCTACGTAGAAATGTAAAGAATAGCATCAATTTGCTATAATCCATAAATGACCAATATAAATTCTCGGATCTTCTTCTAAAAAGGCAACTATCTTCGGGGGGTGGGGGTGGGGGGACTGGAAAAAAATCTCCAGGACAATCCTTATCACCTTTTCAGTCAAAGGAACTTTATAACTTCTGTTCTTTTTTCCTCAGCCACATAAGAGAACCCAATCAGGTTCCCAGCTGTCATTATCTATATGTCACTGCAATTCTACCTGGAAATTTCAGCTCATCACAGCCCCCCCCCCAGTTAGAAAGAGTTCAAAGCCTACAATGAAGCACATTACTGTGTCTTATTTAGCTGACTAGACATCATATTTTGGATGCTTGAAAATGGTCATTAGAATTGTAATCTATAAATAATCTATCAAATATGATCCAGAAAGCATTTAATAGGACCAGATTTAATGTGTTCCTCTCTCAGCCTCACCTACTTCACAGAGTGTCTGTTGTGGGTAGAGGAAAGGGAAGGCGAATGGAAGCTGCTTTGAGACTCCATCTGGTAGAGAAAAGCGGCATATAAGTACCAACTCTTCTTCTTTGTCCCGGATCTCTAAGTTGCATTTAGTATTCTTCGGAAGAGCTGGCTGTGCTGGGAGACGGAGGCACTATGTTCTGGTGGTTCCACTGTTATTCTAGCAGGTGGATTGCTGAGTATTTGCTGCTTGAACCCATGATTTTACAGTAGATGGTCCTGTAGGCTTTCATCTTGCATAACATCGAGCCATTTAGAGAGATTATCTGGGGGGTTGGAGTGAGACACCACCAATATGAGGACTGTCTCTTTTTGCATGTTCCTACAGTCATCAGGATGCTACCTGCTGGCTATCCCACAGTGACCCATCTGGCTTCAACCAGATCCCAAGCCTTTTCCATCATGGCTCTGGCTCTGGCTCTGTGGAGTAGGTTCCCTGAAGAGGTAAGGGACCCCCGTCCTAGGAAATCTTAAAGAGGCAGTGCAAGGCCTGCCTGTCTGCCTGGGATTCTGAGGGGATTTGAATGCCAGGCATCTAGGATTGCCAAGGGACTTACCAGGAGAAAGCCTAGGCCTCATTGCTGGTGTCACCCAGGAAATGATATCATCAGGCCAGCAACAATCCAGGTGATTCTCTGGTATTTGGGCAAAACTATGGTAGAAACTGGCTTTACTATAGAGTTTTTGCCCAAATACCAGACTGTCACCCAGACTTCATTGCTATGAGAACATCAGTTCCTGTGCAATGCCACAATGAGACCTAGGCCTTTTCCTTTTTCTACGTAAGTTCCCCCAATCCACTACCAGTTGCCATGAGGGGCCTAGCAAGCCTACAAACATATTAATGGGAAGAGGGGAAGGAAAGAGATTTGTGGTTTGTTATGTACCTGGCTTCCATGGAAAATATGTTTAATTAAGGGCTTTCCGCACCGGGATCCTTGTAGCAAATTGTTTGCTGAACGAAAAATCGCCATTTAAAATAGTGCAATTCGTCATTATGCATACCTGACTTTGTAGTGGAATCCAGTTGCGTTTCTATCGTTTCCCACAAGCTTCCGGTCTCAGCAAAAATCGCTAGACAGGAAGCGCTATTGCCAAGCTCGTCCCGCCCCTGACCATCAAGCAGCCAATAGGCAGCCGTTAGCATGCTCCCAAACAGCCCCTTTCCCTTTAAGAAAGGTTTTTTAAAAAAAAAAAAACACACCCATTGCAACGAATATGTGTTGATTCGTTGAAACGGAGAGACCCATCAGCTGGCAGGTGTGTTTGAGCTGTCGTTTCATCGTTGCCACGCTCCCCCCAAGTGAAAAAAAAATCCCCCCCCTCACGGGCCCGATTTTCGGCCGAAAACAGTGTAAAAAATAAAGGGAAAATACATCAGCAAACGGGCTTGTCTGTTGTTTGTGCTTAGTGAATAAACAGCTCTGGGGAAGGACTGAAGCCGGGGAAGCCTCTAAACAGGCTTGCTGGTGGGCTGAACTTCGCTCGCTCGGAGAAAAAAAAATGGCGATCGCTTCGCCGGAAGATCAGAGGAGAGAGCCAGGGGGAGGGACTTTGTAGAAACCGCAACAATGTTAACGCACAGAACTTTCCCGCTAGTGTTGCAGATTGGTTGCAGGAGTGTAGCGCTTTCCGGAGGGTGAATCCACTTTTGGGGATTTCCCTGAAAGCGCTACAACGAAGCGCTTTTTGCGGATCGGTTTCAGGTGTGTGGCAGATTGTCAACGACGTTGTGCATAATGGCAAATCAGTAGCGTTTTCAATTGGCAACCATTGTGCGATTTTGAAGGTGTGCGAAAAGCCCCTTATTATTGTGCCATTTGAAACATGAGGAAAAGCAGAATATAAATGTTTTAATAAAGTAAATGTTTAATTATACAGAGGACATAGTTGTATTTGCTTTTAGCAGCTGGGTTAGATGAGTCTGTAAAATTCTCAAATAGATGCTCAAATAGGGTTGCCAACTCCTGGTTGGAAGACGCCTGAAGGATGAGTTTTGGGAAGGGAGTAACCTCAGCAGGGGGATGAACAGTCTCATAGGAACTACTCTCTAAAGCAGGAGTAGTCAAACTGTGGCCCTCCAGATGTCCATGGACTACTGTTCCCATGAGCCCCTGACAGTGCTGGCAGGGGTTCATGGGAATTTTAGTCCATGGACATCTGCAGGGCCGCCGTTTGACTACCCCTGCTCTAAAGCATCCATTTTCTCCAGGGTAACTGATCTCTGTAGTCCACAGATCACCTGTAATTCTGGGAGATCTCTAGGTCTGTTCTGGAAGTTGGCAAGTTTACAAAAGAAGGTACTGGGATAGTTGAGGTGTTCATAGAGAGAAACAATTTCTTTGGATCCAGCACAATATGAATTGTTCACTTCTCTGAGCCATTGCAAACGCCAGGAACCAGGCTAATTGAAGAGAAAGTCATACGAAAGGCACAAAAATAACAGGTAACTCTATCAAAACCACAAAGGAGTATAAGAAGAAAGCCAACAACTGAAATGGCTGCTAGCAAAACCCAACCGAATAAGGAACTGGAAAGTGAAATGGCTCTTGCTGAAAACTTAAAACCCAGCACTTCCTGGTGTGGCAAGCAGGGAGGGCCAATGCACCATAGTTTCCTGTGAGAGGAAAGAGCAGTAAAGACTTAGAACATTTCACAATATTTGTTTTACTTACAAATGTACAAGCAGCATAGTGCAGGAGACAAAGCGCCAGTCCCGGGAGGCAGCAAATCCACTACCCTGGGGGATCACTGGTGGTGAATTAATGAGGGGTTCTTAACCCAGTAGTCACACTGGGGCAATGAAAAATGGCTAAGAAAACTTTATTGTGCCACAGTTACAAAACCATTTTTCTAACTTCCTCTCCATGGTGCCTTACATTTATACTCCAGTTGGTTGTCATCTTTACCTTATTTCCATCCCATCCCACCCGTTATATATTTGGCAACTCAATACAAACCATCTGGAGAAGTTTGCACACGTCTAAGAATATTTCCCCACATTCCTTTATCTACTGAAAAGAACTGTGCTCGACCGACTGAAACTGCTTCTGAAGCTTCCAGCTACCCTACCAGTTCCTAGGGCACAAGAGTTCATTCCTAAGGAAGCAGAACAAGCAGCATTTTAAAATGGCATGAGTCATGCTACAGCAGAGATTCCCAATCTGGAGTCCACAGGAGCTTTATAAGGGGGGCATGGCCTTTCCCCTCCTGCCTTAATGGACTTGGCCTTGCCTCCTCCTTTCATCCCCCTCCCCTCAGTGCTGCATGCTGCCTGTCCTTGCAGCGAACAAAGGTGTGGTATCTATTAGGTGGCAACGTCATGGAGGGAGGGAGCTCGGACACTCCAGCCTAGTCAAAGTGGTGCTGGCAGGAAGCTTCCCTTTCCCAACCTCCCTTGGCCCTCGTCAGAGCTGCTATACTAGTAGTAAGGGAGCAAAAGGAGGGCAAAAGGTGGAAGTAGTGATGTCACTTCTGGCGGCATGTCACTTCTGGAGGTGTAGCTGTGGATGTGGACAGCTGACAGCACTTCTGGGCTTCTCAAAGTCTAAAAAATTATTTAAGGGGCTCCTCCCTGATCAAAAAGTTGCTTCTGATTTTTTTTCCTAAGTTTTGTACAATGCACATCTGTGAACAGCTCTTTTCTGTAATAAATGTCAGTAATTCAAAAATACTTTATCCTCTTACAGATAAACAGCATACTCAAGATTGCTACAGAGTGTTAAATAATGGAAATATTGTAAGAGTGTTAATATTTTAAGCATGTTTGCATTTTGAGAAAAAATAATATTATCTATTGGGTTTGCCCGTGTCCTTTTAGGGTTTTTATCTCTGGTACCTGACACTACATTTTATGGCACCTGACAAAATGACATTTATATCAGATCCAGTCCTCATAACAAATGAGGAGCATCCTGTAACATGGTGAAGTCACATCTGGTTTTGCAGTCAGAAACAACGAATCTGTTATAATTAAACCTGCAGAAAAGGGGGTGAGGGATCGTGGTCCTTAATAAATCTGACTATCATAAAGGACCATTATAAACAAATCAATTTGGAGAGGTTGCAATACACGTCCCAAATCATTTGAGTAGTGTTGCAGGAAGGACATGACTATATTTCCAAAACCGAGGCACAATTCCTCAAAAGACAGCATTCAAAAATCCCACATCTGTTTATGTTACCTAAAATTCATAAAAAACATTACACCAGTTTCTGGAAGACTTTTTGCAGCTCAGTGTGGATCTGTCCTTGAGCCTCTGTCATCTACAGAAAATGTTGCCTGAGTACAATTCAACTCTACAGGATACAACTCACATTATTAGTGCTGTCAAATCAGTTATAGCACCTGATGGAGCACATTTAATTACTTTAGACCAGGGATAGTCAAACTGCGGCCCTCCAGATGTCCATGGACTACAATTCCCATGAAGCATCCATGGTGGAAAAGTGTTTAAATGAACAGCTAAACCAGCACCCCCACCCCCATTTTCTTCTTGATTTATTTGACATTATTTTGGAAAATCATTGTTTTTCATATGATGGGAATTTATACTTACAAATTAGGGGCTTGGCAATGGGTTCAGCAATTGTCCCTGTTGTTGCTAAACTCTTTATGCTTTTTAAAGAACAGTTTGGGCTTTGTAATAGTGAAGTTAATCCTTTTTGTCAGTATGTAAAAATATTTGCAAGTTCTTGATGATATTTGTATAGCTTTTTTTCCAGATCCCAGTCATATTGAAGCATTTGAATTATGTCTTAATTCTCAACACCTCACCATTATGTTTTCCATTCAATCTCATATTGAAAAAAAATCCCATTTTTGGGAACGATGGTTCACATTTTCCAGGTTCATTTTATGGTTTCCTCATATATTAAAGAAACAGACCAAAACACTTTGTTACATAATCACAAATGTGGGAAATGTTCCATTTGCAAATTTATGTTGGAAACCTCAGAGTAACACATTCAAATCAATTTACTGTTAAGATTAGAGATTTGATTACGCGTTCTTCAAAAAATGTCATTTATATGATTTAATGTGTGGATTGGAATATACTGGCATGTCTATGAGACCCTTAAAAACAAGAATCATGGAACACATGTCCAGAATCCAGACGTGGGTCCAAGATGCTCCGTTGGTCTCCTGTTGGACTGAATATGATAATTCTTTGGATTACTTCACCTTCTTTGGCATTGAGATCATTACTCCTAGTCAATCTCTCGGCATCTGCAGCCACCAATACTTGCTACAACTCAAATGTTTCTACATTTCTAAATTTAACACCATCTCTCCTAAGGGTCTGAACTCTCCTTGGGACTTAACTTGTTTTTTGCAAAAATTTCTGTAAATTATTATTTGAACAATTATTACAGTATTTTTGTATACATCAGAGCCCTTTAGGTTGCCTCATTGGGAACACCTGTCTTGCACCTGCTTGTTAGTAACATGGCTTAAAATATCGATGAGTTTATGTTTGACTTGGGTACACATATGAATGAACCCCAGTATATTGTGAGCAGTAAGCCTAAATGATACTTTGGGGTATGTTTATTGTTTATTCTTAATTCTATATTATTACAGTACCAATGTTCTTAATTGTGACTATAACGTTCCAAGTACGGACTGTTACCTTTTAATCTCATTCCAGACAGATAATAATGCATTAATCAATCATTTCAAGCTATCACCATAACTGAGGTAGGTTATATATAATTGTATAAGATTTGTGGATTACTACTGTGTATGTATATAGCCTCTTGTGGCACAGAGTGGTAAGGCAGCCGTCTGAAAGCTTTGCCCATGAGGCTGGGAGTTCAATCCCAGCAGCTGGCTCAAGGTCGACTCAGCCTTCCATCCTTCCGAGGTCGGTAAAATGAGTACCTGGCTTGCTGGGGGGTAAACGGTAATGACTGGGGAAGGCACTGGCAAACCACCCTGTATTGAGTCTGCCAAGAAAACGCTAGAGGGCGTCACCCCAAGGGTCAGACATGACCCGGTGCTTGCACAGGGGATACCTTTACCTTTACCTTTACCTTACTGTGTATGAATTGTAAACTGTACTTTTATAATTATTTATAGAAAGTAATCACCGAGGAAGGTTTCCTGGAAAACGGGTACTTTACCTGGACCCCATTTTCATTACTCCTAGTAACCTTTGAACATTTGATTACTTTAAAGTTTTTTGGAATAATTGACTAATTTGAAAATAAAACTACATTAAGAATAATTTTTGGACTTTAAAATACATTTATTAGCCAGCTGACAGATTTCATTATTTATTTATTTATTTAAATTTGGTTTGTCAAAAATAACACTGCAGCATTGTGTGATGCTGTCTCTCCCTCCCCCCCTCCACCTTTACCCCTGCTACCCTATTGAACTGTGGTAGGTTTGGTTGCCAGGCCTGATCAAACAGCAGCAGTCAGGGATACATGGAGACAGACCTAAGTGATGGTGTGACCACACTTAAAGGAAAACCAATAAGTGATGTCATACTTCTCTAGGATTTGCCAAAATTTTATTGTAAAAACATAGAGTTTCAGCAATTCCTAGAAAGGATTGATGTCACTTCTGAGTTTTCCTCCAGAAGTGTTGTCAGTCCTCTCTAAAAATAAACAAAAAACTCTGGTTTTACCATAGTGTTTTCAGTGATTTCTTGAGAAGTGTGACATGTCACACTGTCTCTCCATATTCAACCTCTTTGGAGCCTTTGTGTAAGCATGCACATGGCTGGAACTAAGTCTGTGTGTCCTAGGCCTGGATCTACAAAGGGGGCCATTACTTCATGGGCCTTATGGACTATGGGGAAGACCAGACCCAAACTCGATATGTCAGACGAGAGCTTTTCCATGAAGGTCTTGAAGGGCCCAAGAACCTCCACAGTCTGGGCAAGGATCTCCCACTCTTGATCGGTGAGGCATGACCCAGCCTGTTTCTGCCTCTGAAGCAGGACTGCCTGGTGGTGCCTCTTCAGGCAATTGTCAAGAAATGACAGGGTTGTCTCCCTTGACTGACCCTCTACCTAACATCTGTGAAATGGGTGCTGTCCACTATCTGGAAGTGCTTTCAGACTTGTGAGCTTTGGGACCCCCCAGGCTGACTAGCAGCCTAGGGAGTCCCCTGAACTGCCTCCTGTGAGGAGCTCTGGACAGACACACCGTGTCCAGAGGCTGGGTCAGGAAGAGCAAAAAGTGGGGCAAGGGGTTGAGATGGTGGTCTGGGGGATTGCAACTCCATCTCTCGCTCTTGCTCCACCTCTCTTCTCTACTTCTGTTCCCTCCTGACT
This sequence comes from Paroedura picta, assembly GCF_049243985.1. Classification (NCBI taxonomy): domain Eukaryota; kingdom Metazoa; phylum Chordata; class Lepidosauria; order Squamata; family Gekkonidae; genus Paroedura; species Paroedura picta. The sequence goes on from NC_135370.1 coordinate 48,142,630, forward strand.
CAGGCCTTCTATATTCTGAAGGAGACAGTGGGGTCAACTGGTGGACCAGTCTATCCCCATATTCCTCCAGGGCTTTGTGCATACCGGGGCTAAGGATGAGGGACATGCCACTCATGCCCCTGAAGCTCACCCCAAGGGACAAATCATACAGTTCCTCCTGTACCTTGGTGGCAATGACAGCCATAGGAGGTGCTATCTGATCAGCAGGCCCCCCAGCAGTGCCTCTGCCTGCACCTCTGAAGGGGCACCCCAGCAGCCACAATAAAGAGACTCTTTTGGGAACTCTTTATTGCGCCACGCCGGCCAGAAGTCTGAGTGGTGAAAGGGGGTGCCAAGGTGGGAATCTTCATGGGTAGGGGGAAGGCTGCAGCCATCCCCCTCCCCTCAGTCCCTCTAGTTTTCCTCATGGCCTTGCCCCCAGGGCCTCTCTGACCTTCCTGGTTGCCACTCATACCTAACCCTTGGCCAAACTCTATCTGTCTTAAGGTACAGGGCAATTAGAAGCTGTTCAGTGCCAAGTAGCAAGTGTGAAAAATGGTTCTAAACTGGTTCAGTGTGAGCATCCCAGTGGATCTGTTTTGACTCACAATTAGAAATGAACATTTGCCAGCACACTAGTAGTACTAAGGTTGCTAACCTCCTGATGGGGTTGATTCATCTTCAGACTACAGAAGATACTCCTAGAGAAAATATTGGCTTTGAAGAGTGGGCTCTTCACCATTGTGGTCCCTGTCCTCCCCAAAGCCACCTTTCCCAGGCTATACCCCAAAATCTTCATGAATTTCCCAACCTAAAACTGGCAGCACTAGGCATGTATGCTTCAGACTGCTCCGACCTTTGACACTGATGTTTCTCTTCCAGACAATCATCCAAACCACAGAATTTTGAGTCCTCTCTACTCTGAGAGTCCAGGGGTAGTTTCATTTCCAATCCTGGAGGGTCTTTCTGACCCCAGTTCCAATCGGGCAAATCTCAGCCTCCATTCAGGTCACTCTTTGTAAGATTTAAAATGTATTCAGAGTGAAGTAGGACTCCTGTCAGCTTCTATCCGCACCCTCCCCCCCCCCCCACTGTCTTCATTAATCACAGAAGACATGCAGGCGTGTCAGTGGTTCGGCCAGCATTTATCCCCAGCTGACAGGGAAAGCTGCCATCTGGACACTTTGGGAAGAAAGTTATATGCATCCTCCGCTCTCAGTTTTCAAGCAGCAAATTATCCAGTGATTATGAGAAGCTACCAACTTTTCCACTGGGAGAGTCTTTCCTAGTACCGAGACAAATTGCCTGATGAATCCCTGGCTAAACTTATCCATTCTGAAGCAATTAAACTCTTGCAACAGGAAATTAATGTGGACAGACGTGTTGCTGATGTATCATGCAGATCAATGGACTCTGCCATAGATCACAGAATAATTAAATAAGCTTTAAAAATGTCAAAGTTCAGAATGGTCTCACTTTCTTTTGTGATCAAGTTCCTTGCCCCAGGTGTGTGGTTTGTGGTTTTTGATTTACAGGATGCTCACTTTTATGTTCCAACCCACAAATCCAATAGGAAGTATTTATAGTTTATACAGGGCTCCAAGGTGTCCCTGACATTCAGCCTTGCTACTGCACCAAGAGTATTTACCAAGTATGGCATTGTACTGGCGAAGCATCTGTGCACATAGGGTTACTCTATTTTCTGGAGCTAGATGACTGGCTTATTGTGGCTCCCAATTGTGACCTACTGAATGACCATGTTCACTGCACCATTTCCAGCTGTAGCAAGTTAGGCCTTCCATCTGTTAGGCAAGTTAGGAGAGCCAGCTTGGTGTAGTGGTTCAGAGCGTGGACTTCTAATCTGGTGAGCCGGGTTTGATTTTGTGCTCCCCTACATGCAGCCACTTGGGTGACCTTGAGCTCACCACAGCACTGATAAAGCCGTTCTGACCGAGCATTGATATCAGGGCTCTCTCAGCCTCACCCACCCCACAGGGTGTCTGTTGCAGGGAGAGGAAAGGGAAGGTGAATGTAAGCCACTTTAAGATTCCTTTGAGTAGAGAAAAGCGGCATATAAGAACCAACTCTTCTTCTTCTAATGATGATTTGGGGAAAATCTCATCTTAAACTCTCTCAGTGAGTGCAATTCATTGCTGCTGTCCTCAATGGTACCACAGAGAGAGCTTTTTTGGGTCTGCTGACAGGGCTAAAATCATTACGGTGGTACTGTTAAGCTGTATGGGTAGTGGTTAGGTCTCTGCAGTGAATGCTAAATGATGTCCACTTGTTCTCAGGGATCCAATTTTGTTTCTGGGTTCCCCAGGCCACTTTGACCACAGATGCTTTGCTATTGGATTGGGGTGTCTACTGTGAAGTTTTTTTGGTGCAGGGCCAGAGGCCTTTAAAGCAAAATATTTCCCATGTCCTGGAACTTCTTGCAGTAAGATTGGTCTTACCTCCTTTTCAGAGGCAAGAGTTTGCCGATCCAAATGGACAACACCACAACAGTGTCTTATTTCAACAAGCAAGGAGGCACAGGTTTATGGCGAATAGCTATGAGGACTGGAGCCCTTCCAGTCTATTTATAGCAGGGACTTTGAATGCAGAAGCAGACAACCTGAGCAGGGTCTATCAGACCAATTACAAATGGTCTATCCAGCAGATATATATCAAGGTGATTATTTTACCACATCTGAGTCCAAGAAAGCATCAGAATTCTGCTTCCCACTGGGCAGTGATCTAGCATCGCTGGGAGACGCATTCCAGAGTCCTTTGTCAGGCACATTCTTTTATGTGTTTCTTCCCTTCCTCTCCTGGACAAAGTTATAGGGAAGATGGTGGCCAAATTGATGGATTGAATCCTAGTAGTTCCCTTTTGGCCCTGCCAGATCTGGTTCTCAGAACTGTTCAGCTTTGCGGGCACAGACTAAATACCACTCCCTCCCATTCCAGATCTGGTCTGTTGTTGCACAATAATATAGTGTGGCTACACGTGATGGCATGGAGGATCTGGCCCTAGAGCACCACTTCTCCCAAGGGGGACAGGATATCTCGCTTCACATCTGTAAACTTTCAACCAGATATTCTTATGACAGGAAGTATGCTTGATTTCAGTCCTGGACATCTGCTAGAGGTGAATGCCCTTTTATCTGCCAGTTATCATTGTTTTGGGAATGCTTGTTGTTGTTAGCACTGGCTGGTTTAGAGGTGTCTTCAGTGAAGACCCACCTAGAGGCCATTGTTGCTTTTCATGAGGAGAGGCAGGAAAGCACTGCTTTGGCTCATAAGTTGGTTCAGTGTTTTTTAAAAGGGCTGTCCAATTCCCCCCCCCACACACACGCACACACACATATTGACCCACAGTAGTCCCTGCCCTTGGTGTTAGCCAGGCAGATGAAACCATCCTTTGAGCCTCTAGCCTTCTGCTCCTTCGCTTTCCTGTTGTGTATGCAGTGAAGTGAATTTGCAGAGTGGGAACCGTGATTCAAATAGCGGGGACATTTAAGGCTAGTGGTTAGCATGTAGGATCCGTCCCGATACTGGATCATTTGTATGGTCCAATTAGTTTAAGCTAAGGATCTTGCAAGGAGTTAATAATAGATTCATAGATGTTTTCCAATTCAGTTGGTGTGATTAAGATAGAGCTGACGAGCGACTCTGTGAACCCACCATTCAATAGTTACTCTCAAGCAAAGTAGCATTTTTCGTGGCTGTTACCTCAGCCAGAAGGCTCAGTGAACTGGCAGAACTCGGGGTTGATCATCCTTTCCCCAAGATGTTCAGTGAGGTCATATAACACTGAAGTCTAGACTTCTTGCCTAAGGTAGTTTTCAAATGCCATCTAGTACAGGAAATTAACCTACCGGTATTTCCCCCTACTCTGAGCTTGGAAGCGGAAAAGGCCCTACATAACTTTGGGTATTTGGAGGGCCCTTCCTTTACTATAGAAAGATAAAAACTATTGATGAATTTGCCTGCTGGATATCTGCAAGGTGACAGCCTAGTCTATTGAGGACATATTTGTGAAGCTTTAGACCAGAGGGCCGCAGTTTGACTACCCCTGATTTAGACCTTCAGATGAGGAAGAAAGCAGATGTGAACAAGGCTATTCTTTAGACTTTGTTCCAGTGAGAGATCCACCCCACCTCCTCTGGTAAGTGGCTTGCTAATGGTGCCAAAACGGGGCTGCACAAAAAGATGGAAGATGAAAACAGAGTTGCATCTACCTGTAACTGCTGTTCACTGACATCTTCCATGCAGAAACACATTCTCTTCCTCCCGTGCTTCTGCAAGCTTTCACAGGGCCTATTGTGCCATGGAAGGGGGCTCGTGGTGGCTTAGTGTGAACTGAAGGAAGGGGTACCTGCCAACAGAGACGTCCCCTTTTTGGAGTTTTTGAGCTAGAAAGAAAATACCCCACAGCCAGCCTGTGCAATTGTGGTCCCATTGTGCGTCTGCACAGAAGACATTGATGAACAACAGTTACAGGTGAGAGCAACTCTTTTTTTATTATAGGCGCTGCGATTAACATGTTTCCTTGTTTCTTTCCCAAAGAGATCCATCTTACATACAAAGTGGCTATTCAACAGCAACTCTGAAGTAGAAAAGATAATTTATTTGCTCAGTCATTTGGCCCCTGACATTTTAAAAAGGGAAACATGAAAAGAATGTAACCAAAACAAGGGTTTTCCCCACTGGGGAGAAAGGTGCAAAAGGAGGAGGAGTCAAGAGGAGGCCTGTTGGATGGTGGGAATACAGTATTTGCTGGCGTATAAGACTACTTTTTACCCTTGAAAAACATGCCTCCAAGTGGGGGGGTCGTCTTATACGCCTGGTGCACTTCAGTTGGGATAAACATAGTTGCCCATAGTGGCCATTAGTACTGTATTTTGAGTGGAAATGTTGAGGGGTCATCTTATACACCCAGTTGTCTTATACGCCGGCAAATACGGTAGTTGGATGGGGAGTGTCTTACAACTGGAGATCCGGTGAAGAGAAGACTGGGAAGAGACGACAGACAGGATATTACAGGGACAGGAATCCACCGGGAATTCAGTGACAATTACAAGGGCAGGACATGGAGGCCAGACAATTGCCATAATCATACATTCTGGGCTGTTCCCCCCCTCTTTCTATCAATGTTCTTTCACATAATGCCAAATTTTCCAGCGAAATAATTTGTGTTGCTCTGGGTAGTTGCATTTTTCCCTGCGCCCTTTCTGGGTGGGTCTAAAGCAACATATTTGATCTGAAATCCTCCTGCCGTCACAGAAGCATCGGACAAAAATTTCAGCGTCATGACATTTCCTAGAGAGAGAAAGAAATTAGATTATTATTTGAGAGGCGAAATTAGCTCTTCCTCCTCACTGTCCAATCTTTCGTTTTTGTTCTTATGTGTAAAACAATGCCTCTTTAGAAACAGCCTTATTGGGACAACTGTATAACTTTCAGGAGTGGAGTTAAAGGTTCAGACTGGGAATAGGTCGGAGGAATGTAAGATGGGGATTCACTGAACTTGATACAGGTTGCGATACAGGTCATAATTTTAAATTGATAAAAAGCCCTCGGCTGGAGGCAGAGGAAGGAAGTGGCTAGCATGTTGACAGGTTTAACAGCTGCAGAGGGTAGCCACTTTAGTCTCTTATAAAACAGCGACACCTTATAATTTGTTAGGGACTGATGCTAAATATTGTGTTGTCCAATTCAGCAACACTTGACCTCATGTTCCATCACCCTATTGTTTTGTTCATGTGAACAGGGCGGTATCAAAGTTTCAAACCACTGCTCAGCATGTGAAGTGTGCTAACTCCCGCCACTGGATCAGAACAAATCTGCTATGAAAGGTTATATAGGTTGTATGGAATCTGAAATTCATCTCTCTTAGCTTTTGGTGGTGAATAATGATATTTACAAAACCTGGGTATCCAGTCAATAAATAGCATGTTCCTGTCTGTAGAGCTATATGAGAGACATTTATTGAGGCCATGGTTGTAATGTTGTCTGTCATGAGTTGGAGTATGTAGTATTTACCTGTGCTAACAATTTGATCTGGTAATTCATCTCCACAATATCTGAAAAAGAGAATAAATGAATTTTTAGTCAAATGTTAGTAAACTAGAATGGAATCACACAAGGACTACAGAGGCTACCTTGGATTGGATCCCACCCAAAAGTTCCATATGTGCAAAGGCTTTTTGCTCCCTCTCCCATGGCAGACCTCTGACTTCATCATCTGCTCTCAGGAGAATAAGGGGGAATTTTTGAACAGGACAGGAAGATGGGAAATCGTTCTAACTGCAGAAATTCTAGGTGCGATCCATGCATTCTGTCCACCAGACGTGAGGCTGATTTATATAGATTTCCACTATGATGAAGTTATGTTATATTTTGGGGAATAAGTAAGATCTGTGATGTGCATAATTGAACAGAAGATAAAGGCTGTTCTGCAGGGGGCACTGGAGGAGATGCATATTTAGCATTGATAGGATAGCAGCTTCCTAATGATTTTCAAGTTATCTCCTTGATGGAGTCTTCCTGATTTTTGAGCACATTTCCTCTGAGCTTGCCTCCAGAACAGTTGTTGAACAACAGAAGAATGACTGCAGACAACAGCTAGCTAGATAGTTAGAGGTAAGGGGCCCCCCTCCTAGGAAATCTTAAAGAGGCAGTGCAAGGCCTGCCTGTCTGCCTGGGATTCTGAGGGGATGTGAATGCCAGGCATCTAGGATTGCCAAGGGACTTACCAGGAGAAAGCCTAGTCCTCATTGCTGGTGTCACCCAGGAAATGATATCATCAGGCCAGCAACAATCCAGGTGATTCTCTGGTATTTGGGCAAAACTATGGTAGAAACTGGCTTTACTATAGAGTTTTTGCCCAAATACCAGACTGTCACCTAGACTTCATTGCTATGAGAACACCAGTTCCTGTGCAGCGCCACAATGAGACCTAGGCCTTTTCCTTTTTCTATGTAAGTCCCCCCCAGTCCACTACCAGTTGCCATGAGGGGCCTAGCAAGCCTACAAACATATTAATGGGAGGAGGGAAAGGAAAGAGATTTGTGGTTTGTTATGTACTTGGCTTCCATGTGCCATCTTGAAACATGAGGAAAAGCAGAATATAAATGTTTTAATAAAGTAAATGTTTAATTATACAGAGGACATAGTTGTATTTGCTTTTAGCAGCTGGGTTAGATGAGTCTGTAAAATTCTCAAATAGATGCTCAAATAGGGTTGCCAACTCCTGGTTGGAAAATGCCCGAAGGATGAGTTTTGGGAAGGGAGTAACCTCAGCAGGGGGATGAACAGTCTCATAGGAACTACTCTCTAAAGCAGGAGTAGTCAAACTGTGGCCCTCCAGATGTCCATGGACTACTGTTCCCATGAGCCCCTGCCAGTGCTGGCAGGGGTTCATGGGAATTGTAGTCCATGGACATCTGCAGGGCCGCCGTTTGACTACCCCTGCTCTAAAGCATCCATTTTCTCCAGGGTAACTGATCTCTGTAGTCCACAGATCACCTGTAATCCTGGGAGATCTCTAGGCCTGTTCTGGAAGTTGGCAAGTTTACAAAAGAAGGTACTGGGACAGTTGAGGTGTTCATAGAGAGAAACAATTTCTTTGGATCCAGCACAGTATGAATTGTTCACTTCTCTGAGCCATGGCAAACGCCAGGAACCAGGCTAATTCTGTTATGTATCATGAAGAGAAAGCCATACGAACGGCACAAAAATAACAGGTAACTCTATCAAAACCACAAAGGAGTATAAGAAGAAAGCCAACAACTGAAATGGCTGCTAGCAAAACCCAACCGAATAATGAACTGGAAAGTGAAATGGCTCTTGCTGAAAACTTAAAACCCAGCACTTCCTGGTGTGGCAAGCAGGGAGGGCCAATGCACCATAGTTTCCTGTGAGAGGAAAGAACAGTAAAAACTTAGAACATTTCACAATATTTGTTTTACTTACAAATGTACAAGCAGCATAGTGCAGGGGACAAAGCGCCAGTCCCGGGAGGCAGCAAATCCACTACCCTGGGGGATCACTGGTGGTGAATTAATGAGGGGTTCTTAACCCAGTAGTCACACTGGGGCAATGCAAAATGGCTAAGAAAACTTTATTGTGCCACAGTTACAAAACCATTTTTCTAACCTCCTCTCCATGGTGCCTTACATTTATACTCCAGTTGGTTGTCATCTTTACCTTATTTCCATCCCATCCCATCCCACCCGTTATATATTTGGCTACTCAATACAAACCATCTGGAGAAGTTTGCACACGTCTAAGAATATTTCCCCACATTCCTTTATCTACTGAAAAGAACTGTGCTCGACCGACTGAAACTGCTTCTGAAGCTTCCAGCTACCCTACCAGTTCCTAGGGCACAAGAGTTCATTCTTAAGGAAGCAGACCAAGCAGCATTTTAAAATGGCATGAGATTCCCAATCTGGAGTCCACAGGAGCTTTATAGGGGGGCCATGGCCTTTCCCCTCCTGCCTTAATGGACTTGGCCTTGCCTCCTCCTTTCATCCCCCTCCCCTCAGTGCTGCATGCTGCCTGTCCTTGCAGCTAACAAAGGTGTGGTATCTATTAGATGGCAACGTCATGGAGGGAGGGAGCTCGGACACTCCAGCCTAGTCAAAGTGGTGCTGGCAGGAAGCTTCCCTTTCCCAACCTCCCTTGGCCCTCGTCAGAGCTGCTATACTAGTAGTAAGGGAGCAAAAGGAGGGCAAAAGGTGGAAGTAGTGATGTCACTTCTGGTGGCATGTCACTTCTGGAGGTGTGGCTGGGGATGTGGACAGCTGACAGCACTTCTGGGCTTCTCAAAGTCTAAAAAATTATTTAAGGGGCTCCTCCCTGATCAAAAAGTTGCTTCTATTTTTTTCCCCTAAGTTTGGTACAATGCACATCTGTGAACAGCTCTTTTCTGTAATAAATGTCAGTAATTCAAAAATACTTTATCCTCTTACAGATAATACCTAAACAGCATACTCAAGATTGCTACAGAGTGTTAAATAATGGAAATATTGTAAGAGTGTTAATATTTTAAGAATGTTTGCATTTTGAGAAAAAATAATATTATCCATTGGGTTTGCCCGTGCCCTTTTAGGGTTTTTATCTCTGGTACCTGACATTACATTTTATGGCACCTGACAAAATGACATTTATATCAGAGCCAGTTCTCATAAGAAATGAGGATCATCCTGTAACATGGTGAAGTCACATCTGGTTTTGCAGTCAGAAACAACGAATCCGTTATAATTAAACCTGCAGAAAAGGGGGTGAGGGATCGTGGTCCTTAATAAATCTGACTATCATGAAGGACCATTATAAACAAATCAATTTGGAGAGGTTGCAATCCACGTCCCAAATCATTTGAGTAGTGGTGCAGGAAGGACATGACTATATTTCCAAAACCGAGGCACAATTCCTCAAAAGACAGCATTCAAAAATCCCACATCTGTTTATGTTACCTAAAATTCATAAAAAACATTACACCAGTTTCTGGAAGACTTTTTGCAGCTCAGTGTGGATCTGTCCTTGAGCCTCTGTCATCTACAGAAAATGTTGCCTGAGTACAATTCAACTCTACAGGATACAACTCACGTTATTAGTGCTGTCAAATCAGTTATAGCACCTGATGGAGCACATTTAATTACTTTAGACCAGGGATAGTCAAACTGCGGCCCTCCAGATGTCCATGGACTACAATTCCCATGAAGCATCCATGGTGGTGGAAAAGTGTTTAAATGAACAGCTAAACCAGCACCCCCACCCCCATTTTCTTCTTGATTTATTTGACATTATTTTGGAAAATCATTGTTTTTCATATGATGGGAATTTATACTTACAAATTAGGGGCTTGGCAATGGGTTCAGCAATTGTCCCTGTTGTTGCTAAACTCTTTATGCTTTTTAAAGAACAGTTTGGGCTTTGTAATAGTGAAGTTAATCCTTTTTGTCAGTATGTAAAAATATTTGCAAGTTCTTGATGATATTTGTATAGCTTTTTTTCCAGATCCCAGTCATATTGAAGCATTTGAATTATGTCTTAATTCTCAACACCTCACCATTATGTTTTCCATTCAATCTCATATTGAAAAAAAATCCCATTTTTGGGAATGATGGTTCACATTTTCCAGGTTCATTTTATGGTTTCCTCATATATTAAAGAAACAGACCAAAACACTTTGTTACATAATCACAAATGTGGGAAATGTTCCATTTGCAAATTTATGTTGGAAACCTCAGAGTAACACATTCAAATCAATTTACTGTTAAGATTAGAGATTTGATTACACGTTCTTCAAAAAATGTCATTTATATGATTTAATGTGTGGATTGGAATATACTGGCATGTCTATGAGACCCTTAAAAACAAGAATCATGGAACACATGTCCAGAATCCAGACGTGGGTCCAAGATGCTCCGTTGGTCTCCTGTTGGACTGAATATGATAATTCTTTGGATTACTTCACCTTCTTTGGCATTGAGATCATTACTCCTAGTCAATCTCTCGGCATCTGCAGCCACCAATACTTGCTACAACTCAAATGTTTCTACATTTCTAAATTTAACACCATCTCTCCTAAGGGTCTGAACTCTCCTTGGGACTTAACTTGTTTTTTGCAAAAATTTCTGTAAATTATTATTTGAACAATTATTACAGTATTTTTGTATACATCAGAGCCCTTTAGGTTGCCTCATTGGGAACACCTGTCTTGCACCTGCTTGTTAGTAACATGGCTTAAAACATCGATGAGTTTATGTTTGACTTGGGTACACATATGAATGAACCCCAGTATATTGTGAGCAGTAAGCCTAAGTGATACTTTGGGGTATGTTTATTGTTTATTCTTAATTCTATATTATTACAGTACCAATGTTCTTAATTGTGACTATAACGTTCCAAGTACGGACTGTTACCTTTTAATCTCATTCCAGACAGATAATAATGCATTAATCAATCATTTAAAGCTATCACCATAACTGAGGTAGGTTATATATCTTTACACCGCCCGTGGCGCCACGGGCGCCACGGACTAAATAAAGCCGTAAGGGCTGTGTAGGAGGAGTTAGGGCGGGCTCGGTCCGGGATGAGGAAGGGTGCCGATTGGCCCCTTCCTCTTGACGGACCATCGGCCGAGCCAATTGGCAGGCGCTTCGCGCCTGCCGATTGGCTCGGTCGATTCCCACCCCACTCACAAGGAAGCAACTGTGAGCCGTGCAAAGCGCGGCTCGCAGTTGCTTCCTTGCTGGCGGGCTGACGCGTCGGAGGCGCGAAGCGCCTCCGACGCGTCAGCCCGCCGGCCAGGGAGCCCCCGGCAGTCGCGCGAAGCTAGTACAGGAAATCTAGTACAGGAAATTGACCTACCAGTATTTCCCCCTACTCTGAGCTTGGAAGCGGAAAAGGCCCTACATACCTTTGGGTATTTGGAGGGCCCTTCCTTTACTATAGAAAGATAAAAACTATTGATGAATTTGCCTGCTGGATATCTGCAAGGTGACAGCCTAGTCTATTGAGGACATATTTGTGAAGCTTTAGACCAGGGGTTGTCAAACTGCGGCCCTCCAGATGTCCATGGACTACAATTGTAGTCCATGGACATCTGGAGGGCCGCAGTTTGACTACCCCTGATTTAGACCTTGAGGTCTAAATGAGGAAGAAAGCAGATGTGAACAAGGCTATTCTTTAGACTTTGTTCCAGTGAGAGATCCACCCCACCTCCTCTGGTAAGTGGCTTGCTAATGGTGCCAAAACGGGGCTGCACAAAAAGATGGAAGATGAAAACAGAGCTGCATCTACCTGTAACTGCTGTTCACTGACATCTTCCATGCAGAAACACATTCTCTTCCTCCTGTGCTTCTGCAAGCTTTCACAGGGCCTATTGTGCCATGGAAGGGGGCTCGTGGTGGCTTAGTGGGAACTGAAGGAAGGGGTACCTGCCAACAGAACTCATAACTCCAAAAGGGGTGAGACGTCTCCTTTTTGGAGTTTTTGAGCTAGAAAGAAAATACCCCACAGCCAGCCTGTGCAATCGTGGTCCCATTGTGCGTCTGCACAGAAGACATTGATGAACAACAGTTACAGGTGAGAGCAACTCTTTTTTTATTATAGGCGCTGCGATTAACATGTTTCCTTGTTTCTTTCCCAAAGAGATCCATCTTACATACAAAGTGGCTATTCAACAGCAACTCTGAAGTAGAAAAGATAATTTATTTGCTCAGTCATTTGGCCCCTGACATTTTAAAAAGGGAAACATGAAAAGAATGTAACCAAAACAAGGGTTTTCCCCACTGGGGAGAAAGGTGCAAAAGGAGGAGGAGTCAAGAGGAGGCCTGGTGGGAATATTTGGATGGGGAGTGTCTTACAACTGGAGATCTGGTGAAGAGAAGACTGGGAAGAGACGACAGACAGGATATTACAGGGACAGGAATCCACCGGGAATTCAGTGACAATTACAAGGGCAGGACATGGAGGCCAGACAGTTGCCATAATCATACATTCTGGGCTGTTTCCCCCCTCTTTCTATCAATGTTCTTTCACATAATGCCAAATTTTCCAGCGAAATAATTTGTGTTGCTCTGGGTAGTTGCATTTTTCCCTGCGCCCTTTCTGGGTGGGTCTAAAGCAACATATTTGATCTGAAATCCTCCTGCCGTCACAGAAGCATCGGACAAAAATTTCAGCGTCATGACATTTCCTAGAGAGAGAAAGAAATTAGATTATTATTTGGGAGGCAAAATTAGCTCTTCCTCCTCACTGTCCAATCTTTCGTTTTTGTTCTTATGTGTAAAACAATGCCTCTTTAGAAACAGCCTTATTGGGACAACTGTATAACTTTCAGGAGTGGAGTTAAAGGTTCAGACTGGGAATAGGTCGGAGGAATGTAAGATGGGGATTCACTGAACTTGATACAGGTTGCGATACAGGTCATAATTTTAAATTGATAAAAAGCCCTCGGCTGGAGGCAGAGGAAGGAAGTGGCTAGCATGTTGACAGGTTTAACAGCTGCAGAGGGTAGCCACTTTAGTCTCTTATAAAACAGCGACACCTTATAATTTGTTAGGGACTGATGCTAAATATTGTGTTGTCCAATTCAGCAACACTTGACCTCATGTTCCATCACCCTATTGTTTTGTTCATGTGAACAGGGCGGTATCAAAGTTTCAAACCACTGCTCAGCATGTGAAGTGTGCTAACTCCTGCCACTGGATCAGAACAAATCTGCTATGAAAGGTTATATAGGTTGTATGGAATCTGAAATTCGTCACTCTTAGCTTTTGGTGGTGAATAATGATATTTACAAAACCTGGGTATCCAGTCAATAAATATCATGTTCCTGTCTGTAGAGCTATATGAGAGACATTTATTGAGGCCATGGTTGTAATGTTGTCTGTCATGAGTTGGAGTATGTAGTATTTACCTGTGCTAACAATTGGATCTGGTAATTCATCTCCACAATATCTGAAAAAGAGAATAAATGAATTTTTAGTCAAATGTTAGTAAACTAGAATGGAATCACACAAGGACTACAGAGGCTACCTTGGATTGGATCCCACCCAAAAGTTCCATATGTGCAAAGGCTTTTTGCTCCCTCTCCCATGGCAGACCTCTGACTTCATCATCTGCTCTCAAGAGAATAAGGGGGAATTTTGAACAGGACAGGAAGATGGGAAATCGTTCTAACTGCAGAAATTCTAGGTGCGATCCATGCATTCTGTCCACCAGACGTGAGGCTGATTTATATAGATTTCCACTATGATGAAGTTATGTTATATTTTGGGGAATAAGTAAGATCTGTGATGTGCATAACTGAACAGAAGATAAAGGGTGTCCTGCAGGGGGCACTGGAGGAGATGCATATTTAGCATCGATAGGATAGCAGCTTCCTAATGATTTTCAAGTTATCTCCTTGATGGAGTCTTCCTGATTTTTTAGCACATTTCCTCTGGGCTTGCCTCCAGAAGAGTTGTTGAACAACAGAAGAATGACTGCAGACAACAGCTAGCTAGATAGTTAGGTATCTCTTGCTCTTGCTATGTGCTTAGTTGTTTCTCTTCTAAATAAAAATTGTTTTATGCTTTAAGAAGCCTGGTGTGACATCCTCTCTGTACATTCAAATTCTGCCAGCAATATGTTACTGCTGTAGTAAAGGAATCAACTTTCACATAATAATGGTAATATCATGAGGGGAAAAAAGAATTAAGCATATCTTAGATTTATCTCAGTTCTTTATAAAGATGGGGCCTTGGAATTAATTGTGTGACAGTACCTCTATGCTAGAGCCTCTTGTGGCGCAGAGTGGTAAGGCAGCCGTCTGAAAGCTTTGCCCATGAGGCTGGGAGTTCAATCCCAGCAGCCGGCTCAAGGTTGACTCAGCCTTCCATCCTTCCAAGGTCGGTAAAATGAGTACCCAGCTTGCTGGGGGGTAAACGGTAATGACTGGGGAAGGCACTGGCAAACCACCCCGCATTGAGTCTGCCATGAAAACGCTAGAGGGCGTCACCCCAAGGGTCAGACATGACTCGGTGCTTGCACAGGGGATACCTTTACCTTTACCTCTATGCTGCAATAGCAATCAATGGGTTGATCTGATTTCTAAATTGACCTCGGATCTATATCCAATGTCTTTATCCTATTTTGGCTAAACATTATCATGGAACAGGATTTAAAGCAGTGGTTCTCAACCTGGGGGTCGGGACCCCTTTGGGGGTGGAATGACCCTTTCACAGGAGTTGTGGCAGGGCAAGCAGCTTGGCTTGGGGGGGCACTATCTACACAACAGCCTTGCAGAGCAGATCAAGATAGAGCGTTCGTCTGCCTGGAGCAGCAGAAAAGAGCAAGATCGGCATGGTGGGACAAGAGGCAGAACTGAACTGAGAAACCCCAGGGAAAAACCAATTTTTATACCATCAATGGATCTTCACGCCATTGGACAGTTTCAGATTAATTTCTGTGAAAGAACACTTGCGTAATTTTATGGTTGGGGGTCGCCACAACATGAGGAACTGTATTAAAGGGCTACAATAAAATCAGAGTCCAGTAGCACCTTTAAGACCAACCAAGATTTATTCAGGGTCACGGCATTAGGAAGGTTGAGAACCACTGATTTAAAGTGAAGTAAAAAGAGGCACCATGCAACACTCAGCATGGAAAACAGCTTCTCTCTGTGTAGGGGAAAAATGGTAGGGATTACTGCTTTCTTTTAATTTTCAGTATATTAAGAGCTATCTGTATGATAGTTAGTTAGGAACCCAGTTACCTGAAGACAAATTAGGGAGTTTGATATGCCTCTGTTGAATCATAGAATCATAGAGTTGGAAGGGATCTCCTGGGTCATCTAGTCCAACCCCCAGCACTATGCAGGACACTCACAACCCTATCACTCATCCACTGTAACCAGCCACCCCCATGAACCTTCACAGAATCAGCCTCTCTGTCAGATGGCTATCCAGCCTCTGTTTAAAAATTCCCAAAGATGAAGAACCCACCACTTCCCGAGGAGGCAGAGAAGTGCAACCGGATTGTAAGAGATGAAGAAACCCTGGGGAAGGGAGAAGGTTATTAACATGAATTTAACTTTAATTGGGCTTTTATTGAAATTATGCACTTACTGCCTTAAGTCTCTCAGACTGGGTGGCTTTAAAAGAAATCCTGATAAATAGAACCACATATGGGCCGCTATCCAATGGAGCATTTCAGCAGATGGGAGGACCGCTGCCTGAAGAGTGTGATTTTCTCACCTCCCCCTTTCCTGTGGCAGTCCTTGCAAAATGCTCCCACAAAGCATAGCATTTTGGGCTACAGCAGAAAGCAGCAGGTGAGAGTCCTATTTTGTAGGCAGAAATTCTGCCAGCCACAGAAATGCTTTGTGGGATCCAGCCCAAATTCTGTCTGTGATCTTGTGGCTTAGCAGAGAATCCAATATGGGTCTTTAAAAATAAAAACCCAAATCTGCATGTTGATGTTGGGTACTAGAATGAACAGGGTGTGGACAGAGTAGCTTCCTAGAGATACTTCTTTGAGATACTTTAGAGAAAGAGAGATGACAAAGGTGAACTAATCCCCAGAATCTATAGGTGACCCATGTACAGATTTATGCCACTGCACTAAAACTATTCCACAAGGCAATTTATTACTTTTTAGGTGACTTTGTATGTGCCAGTTCCTAATAATGGACTTCCAACAACCAGAGCTTGGGCTACAGAAACCTCTTTGTCAATTATCTGTAATGTGAAGCTGAATATTTTGAGTAATACTGCCTTATATGGGTTCTTACATGATCTCTTGCTCTTCAGTTGTATGGGGTCGCTGGCCCCTGCTGTGGTGTGCACTATATTAAGATGTGAACATACATCTTACCTGCCCACAAAGCCATTGACATCATCGTAGCTGTCATAGATTTCTAAGTAATCAGACATGCAAGATGTGTCCTCTTCGAGGTCAAAGTCAATGAACTGGATTTGAACCCGCTGCCCGTACTTCACTCTTATGTGCCAATAACAGATCTGATCGTTTTCGTACTCATTTGGGTAGCCAGGGGTTTTAAAGACATGTTGTGGATTTGTGAAGACTCCGCCACAATCTTTTCCTAGTTGGAGAGAATAAAAAAAGAATCAGGCACAGATGCTGAACTTGGCTCTTTGAAAGGATTTCTATTTTCCTCTTTCAAAAGGGAACAGAACAACCGACTTCTGGCACCTCATTTAGAATAAGTGCCACCACTGTAACATATATTTATGTTCAGTTTGTTAACAGAAACAGGAGGTAAAGTGGCATGGGGGACAAGCATGGCATTCTAGCCTGTGTAACTGAATCTTATTTTTAAGAAAAAGATTTGGGTGGTGGGAATAATGGGTCAGAGAGCTGGAAAAGCCCTCCCCTGGCCACCATATCTTTGTTCTATAAATCAGATTCCTTGAATCGCTCCTCTATTTGTTTGCTCTTGAAAAAATAAAAAAAAATTTGTCTTCTCTAGCTGTCTAACAGCACTGAGTCCATTCCCAGCATGCATCTGGTAATCCACATAGGAGATGTCAATCTGTATCCGGCTATGGTGCTCGTATCCCAGGGTGTTTGCTATGAAAGAGCTGAATGGACCTCCTGAAAGTGCTGAATACATGAGGGTGTTGATATGGCTTCTGTTAGCAGGTATTGGGAAAGACCTAGAATCATAGAGTTGGAAGGGACTTCCAGGGTCATCTAGTCCAACCCCACTGAGATCCTGGAGAGGCACTGCAAGTCAGAGTACAGAACCCTGAGCTGGTTGGAGCAGTGGTCTGACCTTAGATTAAAGGTAGCTTCACATGTAGCCAGTGTAGTGATCATACTGTCAGATTAGGATCTAGGAGACTTAGGACAGAATCCCCACTCTGCCACGGAAGGTTGCCAACTGACCATTCTTAGCCTAAACCACCTCACAGGGATGCCGTGAAGATAAAATGGGGTGAAGGTGAACAATGTGAGCCACTTTGGGTCCCGAGAGGGGAGAAAAGTGCAGTATAAATGAAGTAAATAAAATGAAAGACCCCCATGTTCATTTGGAGATTCCCCCCCTTGTACTTTCTGTGTTCTTTGTTTATCATAAAAACCCTTTAAAAATAAAAATCATCTCCCTTACTAAGCTGTGTTTCCGCCTCAGAAATGGAACAACTTTGCCAACAACATTATTGACAAAAGATGAAGACATTTCTTCAGAACAGGAAGAACCACCCATTTTAAGCGGCGTGGTCTAATTTATGCTGCTTACCACCCAAACAATACATTTGGAAACCATCTGAGCGTCTCAAAGGAGATGGTCAAAACAGTAGAGGGAGGCTGACTTATTAGACTGTGGGACCTGTGTGTGGCCTCTCCCATTTTGTCTGACGTGTTCAACATCTGTGAGGGTTCTCCACCCTGAAAGGTCACTCAGCTGAATACGTAGGCAGAGCTGCGCAGCTGTTCATCTTGACTCCTTATTGTTTTCTACGGGGCAGTGTCCCTTCTGCCTCCTTTCATAAAGAGTAAGGCATTATATTAAAGCACGTGATTACAAAGTGAAGCAAACAAAACAAAACAAAACGCTCCATTCCTTTCCGGGACTGGAAAACTACAACATATTGAACAATGCACTTTGTATGAGGAGCTATTGGAATATATCACACATTCCACAGAAGATTTCTATTCCTGAAAATACAAAGCAACACCAGTGGGTTTAAGATGGACTTTAATATATATGTATGTATTAAGCCAGTTTGGTGTAGTGGTTAGGAGTGCAGACTTCTAATCTGGCATGCCAGGCTCGATTCTGCACTCCCCCACATGCAACCAGCTGGGTGACCTTGGGCTCGCCACGGCACTGATAAAACTGTTCTGACCAGGCAGTGATATCAACGCTCTCTCAGCCTCACCCACCCCACAGGGTGTCTGTTGTGGGGAGAGGAATGGGAAGGCGACTGTAAGCCGCTTTGAGCCTCCTTCGGGTAGGGAAAAGTGGCATATAAGAACCAACTCTTCTTCTTTTTCTTAAGGTAAAGGTAAAGGTATCCCCTGTGCAAGCACCGAGTCATGTCTGACCCTTGGGGTGACGCCCTGTAGTGTTTTCTTAGCAGACACAAGACAGGGTGGTTTTGCCATTTCCTTCCCCAGTCATTACCGTGTATGTATTACATGACTGTTATGTGTTAATTCCCCTTTATGTATTATGAGACTAGCTGGTGTGTCTGTGTATGTATATGTGAGCCATTTGGGAACTTCCTATAAGCTCGCATACATCTTTTTAACCACAATCCATACCTAATTCATTTCCAGCATCTTCACTAGCCATTAGAGCACCCTTTTGACTGTGGAGGAACCCCTGAAATATTTTTCAGGCTCCAAGGAACCCCGGAAGTGGTCACCTGCCCCTTCAGAGAAGTGGATACCTAAGTAAGATGTGGGAGCCAGCCGATCAATCAATTGATCATTTACCATCTCCATTGTGGAGAAAGAGGCTAGGCTTCTAGAGCGACAGGAGGTCTCCGGTGATGTCCTGGTTGGGAATCCCTTCATTAGAGCTTTGCATCTTATTAATCTATTGGCAAAACACTTAGGATGATATATAATAATACTTTTTTTCCACTGGCTTTGCCCTTTGCCTTGATTATGTAATCATTAGCTTCCATCTGCCATGGATAACATGGGACAGCTCTTGGAGTTCCCTCTGTTTAGCCTGAGACCTGCTGAATAACTGGATTAATTAACAGGTGAAGCACAGAGGCCCTTGGGTCTAGAAATCAGCAACGGGAGTTGATCCCAGCAGCATTCGAATTGGCTGTTAGCTTCAGAAAGGAAAGGCCTGGAATCCGCCTAGGAAGCTTTGCCATTACTGAATTCTGGGACCTTCTCTGATGCGCTTTTGGAACTCAGCTTGCCTGCACAGCAGCTGTTTCCTTACTATTCCTTCTCCCAAAGCAAAATGGCAAATAAACAAATGTTCACAATGGCTTCATAGGTCCCCAGTGTTCGGTGGAAACTGGCCCCATGGAGTCTGCCATAAACATTCCACTGCTGGGGGGACAAGACTGAGAAACCAAGCAGGATATTAATGATAACTCTGGTATTGAGTACTTGATTTCAAACCCTCCTTTAACTGTGTATTTTCTGGGCAAATTGTGGTGACTTCCTGTGCTTAATACAATGTTACACCCATGTTGTTCTCCCCTTCTTTCCCACAGCAGATCACTTACTGTGTGTTGTTCTGTTACCATGCCCTGTTTTCCACAGGCTATGGGGCAAGGCACAATGTAATGAATATAGGATACTACACATTATGGGGGAGGGAGACGCAACATGCTAGTATGGGTAGTAGCTCCACATCCTGTCTAATGTGCAATTCTATCCATAGGGAATTTGTCCCCAGCTTCCAAAGATCTTCAGCAGTTTCTAGGATGTTTCTTGGCACAATTCTGTGTACTGGTTGTGACCTACAAAGAGCCAGGCACTTTCTATCCAAGATATCCTATACGAACTTGCCCAGTTCCCAGCCAGATCCGTGTGCTGCAACTTTTGAAGTAGGCAGGATCTTAGGATAGGGCCTTGTCTGTAGTGGTGCTGCAATTAACAGAGTAACCACCTAAGATTCACTTGTGTTTTCTTTTAAGCCCTGCATTAAATTGTGGGGTTTATGTGGTGATTGCTCCTAGAAGAAGAAGAAGAGTTTGTTCTTTTATACTGCCTTTTCACAGAGCCTCTTGTGGCGCAGAGTGGTAAGGCAGCTGCCTGAAAGCTTTGCCCATGAGGTTGGGAGTTCGATCCCAGCAGCCGGCTCAGGGTTGACTCAGCCTTCCATCCTTCCGAGGTCGGTAAAATGAGTACCCAGCTTGCTGGGGGGTAAACGGTAATGACTGGGGAAGGCACTGGCAAACCACCCTGTATTGAGTCTGCCATGAAAACGCTAGAGGGCGTCACCCCAAGGGTCAGACATGACTCGGTGCTTGCACAGGGGATACCTTGACCTTGACTGCCTTTTCTTTACCAGAAGGAGTCTCAAAGCAGTTTACAATTGCCTTCCTTTTCCTCTCCCCACAACATTCACCCTGTGAGGTGGGGTGAGGCTGAGAGAACCCTGCCACTCTGCCACCGGCTCACCTTCGGTGCTCTCCAGCAGCCGCCATGGCTGGGGCTCCCCCTCGGCATCGCACTGCGCAGCTGCTTCTGGCAGCGCCCCCCCAGTAGGCGGTGGGAAGTCAGGGGAGCCGTCGGGAAAGCAAGTGGAGCAGGGGCTCAGGCGGTGGTGATGTCCCTCAGCGAAAGACTACCCCCCCCCCTGGGCCTCAGTAATATTGTCAAGCGTTGACTGGTCCCTGGTGATAAAAAGGTTGGGGACCACTGCCCTAAGGGACATATCTGTTGCTCACATACCATTCGGGTTATAACAGTAAGCATCCCATCTCTCGCTTCTGTTGAGTCGGAAGCCATAATCCACAATCCCAGTCCTTCCAAAGCCACAGTTGCTTCCAGGTTTGACAATGGGATAGCCAACTCTTCCCTTAGCCAGCCAACCAGCAGCACACATATGAAAACCTGAAGAACACAAGGCAGTGTCAAAGTGGTCCCCCATGGGTTTAGAAAGAAATATTGTGCTCGGACCAACAACTCTTGTTCTTGTCGCCAAAAATGCAATTGTTGCCCAGATATTTTAAATTAAATTTTTGCCTTAGGCATGAAGAACTTTCCATGTTTGGTTCATTTTTTTAATTTTAAAGGTCATCTTTTGTCATTTACAACACAAGTGTTGATTTTCCTCTGAAGCGAGAAAAAGAGCAATGAAAGACAGATGTTCACTGGCAATGTTTAGACACCCTTCTAAGCATAGTGACTTCAGTGGACACAGGAAAATATAACTCTAGGTAGGACAGCACTGCAAAGCTTCTAATTACAGACCTAACTCTTGCACCCTCGCCTTATAAAACCACTACCAAAGGGAAATGTGTTGATTTCCCTTCCTGCAGAACAGAAATTGGTCACAGTCCCCCCCCCTCTGTCTGTCTGTCTGTCTGTCTGTCTGTCTGTCTGTCTGTCTGTCTGTCTATCTATCTATCTATCTATCTATCTATCTATCTATCTATCTATCTATCTATCTATCTATCTATCTATAGAGAGAGACTAAGTCTTTAGGGTGTGCAGTGAGACTTACATCTGAGGAAACCTGCAAAGGATTAAGCAGTCAATAATATGGATCCTAGCACTATATTTTAACCTTGGTGTAATTCTTGTTCCCTCAGAGGAAATCCTTGTACTCCCCACCATTACCCTCCTGCTTCTTATCCTCAGATGCTGACCTGCTTCCTTTGTATTAGCACGGCTTACTATGTTGGTCCTCATGCACACCAAAATCGGTGGTATCATGTGTGAAGCGGGAAAATCCCACTATTATTCACAACAGTACTGTACTTTTCACCTTTCCTCGGGCTACAGTGCTTACTGCACGCTGACACACTTATTGGTATTCAGGATATATTCTGCGGTTGGGACTTGCACTATGCAGGACACTCACATCCCTATTGCTCATCCACTGTCACCTGCCACCCCTTGAACCTTAACAGAATCAGCCTCTCTGTCATATGGCTATCCAGCCTCTGTTTAAAAATTTCCAAAGATGGAGAACCACCACCTCCCAAGGAAGCCTGTTCCACTGAGAAACCACTCTGTCGGGAACTTTATTTGGATGTTTAGATGGAATTTCTTTTGCATTGATTTCATCCCATTGGTTCTAGTCCGTCCCTCCGGGGCAAGAGAGAACAACTCTGCTCCATCCTCTATATGGCACCCTTTTAAATACTTGAAGATGGTTATCAGATCCCCTCTTAGTCATCTCCTCTCGAGGCTAAAAAGACTAAGCTCCCCCAACTTTTCCTCATACATCTTGGTCTCCAAGCCCCACACCATCTCTGGACACGCTCCAGTTTGTCTACATCCCTCTTCAACTGTGGTGCCCAAAACTGAACACAGTACTCCAAGTGAGGCCGAACCAGAGCAGAGGAAAGCAGAGTAAATCAGATTGGAAGCTAAGCAGAGTTGGCCCTGGCCAGTATTTAGATGGGAGACCTCCAAGGAATAACAGTGTCATGACACAGAAGCAGGCAATGGCAAACCTCCTCTGAACATCTCTTGCCTTGAAACCCTATGGGTCACCATAAATCTCCTGTGACTTGACATCACTGTCCATCACCACATTTCTCTTAAGGCAAAACAAGCACATATACAGTTCCTGGAGGTGCCTTTGAGAGCTGGATCTATGCAGTAGTAATACTGAGAAAGGTGGATTTAATACAGCTTGTGATCGAATTACTGCAAAGCAGAACATCAACAGTGAAGTCAATGGGCTCAGAAGTATGTAGCTCTGTTTACAACGTGAGCATTGCAGTCGCAGTGTATATTCCATAGGGAATAAGACTAAACGGGTTTGAATCTATATAACTCAATGAATTTCATTCTTAGATTTTCACCCATACTACTGAGAAGTAAGTTTTTGTAAGGAACAGGAACACTGGCAGAGAATGTAATGGAATTTTGAGTTTGACTCTCTAGCCTTGGGCAAGCCTTGCTTACCAGCAATTCCCTGGCAGGAATGTTTCACAGTTGTATGGAGACGGATGGAGCAAGCAGCATATGAGGGGGTGAGAGTGTTGATCACTGATAACAGGCAGCTTGGTCTCTCCTTCTGTTTTTGTAAATGAATTCAGAGGATTGATTGGCTGTTTTGACAAAGGATTATCATTGGCTGTATTTGGTTGTGACACAGTCTACTGATGTAACAGAACTTATTTTTGCTATATATTTCCTGTCATGTAAGGAGATCAAAGTTTGACGAAGAGTGCTTGCACTCGAAAGCTCACACCCTGAATAAATCTTTGTTGGTCTTAAAGGGGCTACTGGACTCTGATTTTACTGGCAGAGATGGATTTTGAAGAAATGCAGAACAGATGAATGACTAGAATGGGGGGAGCTTAGTCTTTGAAAGATCTACAATACAATATTTATGGTGTGGCAATTCAAGGGTTCAAAATGCTGCTGCACAGCCTTTTCCTCTATTGCAGTGGTGCTTGCACTGGAAAATCCCCAATTTATTCCATATCCTGTTCTATCATACCTATTTTCCTCGCGGCTTCAAGCTGCTGGTATGTCGCTAGATGTCCACCTTCATATTCACATACTGCTTTTGCCTCTGCATAGGTGAGTTGGTATTTTCCATTTCTGCCTTCTCTGTGATATACTCCAGCTGCTCGCTCTGTGAATGGAAAGCAATTAACAGATTTGATGGATTTTCTTTGCTGTTCTCAAAGGCAAAGATTTGAAGATATCATTATACTTTTCATCATCACCAATGATTTCTCTGGAAGGGTGGCTTCTTGGTCAACTATAAACAGAACCATTAAGAAGAAGAAGAAGAAGAAGAAGAAGAAGAAGAAGAAGAAGAAGAGTTGGTTTTTATGTGCCACTTTTCTCTACTCGAAAGAGTCTCAAAGTGGCTTACAGTCGTCTTCCCTTTCCTCTCCCCACAACAGACACCCTGTGAGGGAGGTGAGGCTGAGAGAGCCCTGATATTACTGCTCGGTTAGAACAGCTTTATCAATGCTGTGGCGAGCCCAAGGTCACCCAGCTAGTTGCATGTGGGGGAGTGCAGAATCAAACCCGGCTCGCCAGATTAGAAGTCGACACTCCTAACCACTACACCAAGCTGGAGTAGTCATGTCTTAGAAAGTATCTTTTCCAAGATTGAGCTCTTCCAAGGGTCTTTCATGGCAATTCTGAATGATTGAAACAAATTACTCCAAAAGCAGTAACACTCCTAGAATTGTGAAAGTAATCATTCTGAAGGATCTATGTTAAATAATTGACATATCTAAAATAGTCTTCCTAGACAGCATCACAGTGATTTTTTTAAAAAACATTTGGTACGTAATCATGCTCACATGAACCAGTCAGGAGTGTCAGTGGGTGAACACTGCTCATGCTCATTTAACTACTAGAAAAAATATTTTAGCATCAAGAGATGACCAGTATTATGAATGTAGACTACTTTGAAACCTATTCCAGAGACTTAGCGTAAGATTGAAAGCCATATGATGCAGTAACCTTGCTGAAGTTCCCTCTTCGCGCATGAAATGATACACAGTTTCGATCTCCACCCTGTGTCAGACATAATACAGACAGAACATGCACATATATGAGTTGTGGGTTCTCCACAATTTCTGCATATGTGGTGCCCAATTAGAATCAAGGACATAATAGACATAGATAAGGTACTTCGTCCTTCATTCTTGTGTCATTTTATATCCTTTTTATATCCTCAACAATCCCATTGGGTGTGCTATTTTAGGAAACACTTTTGTTCCCTGGAATCAAACAATCCCAATAGCCCCCACCTCAGTACATTAGCAGCCTAGTACAGGTAGGATGCTCAGTGGTTGGATTGAAGTCCTGCCAGGAATCCTGAGTCTGTCGTCTTGAGTCCCATGATGGAAGAATGGTGGGATATAAACACCCCAAATAAATACCTTTCAAGGAACCTTGAGAATCAGAGAAGCTCAGGATCTATAGTTCTAGGAAGGGGCATGGTTTTTTAACAGATAATTTTACCAGCACCCTTATAAAAATTTATAGTTCTCAAATATTTATGAGAAAAGCCAACACAAAACATATTCAGATTTGTTTCATACATGGCACTTGAGTGCTGTAGTGAAATTATACCATATTAATTTACCAGTTGATACGAAACTTGGGTAATCTTCCTCACTAATCTCAATTTCATCATCACATCCAGACTTGTTTCCCTAACACCCAAGCGGAAGTTTCTACTTTATCCCTTCCTCTTCATTATTTATAACGTGTTGGGTCCATGGATCCCAAAGAGTTGTCATTGCATTTCACACTCAGGCTGCCCTCAGGTTTTCCATCCAGTCTCTGCTTCACTAGGCTCTTGACCCGTCCCCTCTGTTTGAAGATTTCTCACATTGTAGAGAGGTTCCCTGGGTCATGAAGAGAAAAAATAGGCCAGGGAATAGCACAGGCATTTTCGCACATCATTAAAAATAGTGTTATGCCAGCTGAATGACGTAGTGCTAAACATTATTG
The DNA here is from genome assembly GCF_049243985.1 of Paroedura picta. Taxonomy (NCBI): domain Eukaryota; kingdom Metazoa; phylum Chordata; class Lepidosauria; order Squamata; family Gekkonidae; genus Paroedura; species Paroedura picta. The sequence continues at coordinate 48,168,205 of NC_135370.1, forward strand.
TGCCTCTTGGCGACTCCTCACTGTCTTGCTGTCTTGATTTTGTCTGCTGCCTTTTCACACTTCTTACACTCCACAACTGCTACTGGAAATGTTGGAAGAGAGCAACGCACTTTATACACGACTCTCTTCTGCCTGTCAATCAATCCTAGCAGCCAATCCCCTTTCTCCATGTTTTAAAGGGCTCACGATGCCTGCTAATTTTTAAAAAATTAAATACTTCTCCATTTAAATGCCTATGCATCTAATCATAGATGCATAGTTTTTTTTAATGCCACACCTTATGGAATCATGAGTCGATACTTAAAAAAAACAATCTCATTCCTGATTTTTTTTGGGGGGGAGAACTTTAGAGAGGCATGCTTTATGTTACAACTTTGGGAGAAAATTATTTCTAGCATCGCCTGCATGCTTGTGTGCCTATTCATTGCTCCAGGCTGTTCTTCATTTTAAAAAAGCACTTCCTGTTCCCCCAGAAGAAGGGAGAAGGAAGTGGGTGTGAGGGTGGGACACTGGAGGCGGAGGTAGTGCTTCTTCGCTTCCATGCATTTCTTTTGGCCCCCCAAAAGTCTGCCTAGCATTGACTAGAGCCTTTTTCACCAGTGGCTCCAAACTGGTGGAATGAGCTCCCTAATGAAATCAAGGCCCTACTGGAACTTGAATCATTCCATAGGGCCTGCAAAACGGGCTTTCCAGTGAAGGCCGGCAATGAGGACCTGCATACAATTTGGTCCCTTACCAGGCAACTCCTGACAACCAATAATGTGCCTATCAGAAATTGTTTGTCCCCTAACTCTTATACCTACCCAACGTTACTCCTGTTATAACTATTATGCTGTTCACCATTCCAAATCTTGCAATGTACCTTTCCGCTCCCCATTGGTTCTATGTACACTGCCTCGAGACATCACAGTAAGGGGCAGTATATAAATCAGATGAATAAAAATAAAATAAAAAATAAGCACATAGAATTGCAGCTAAATAAGCAGTTATTTTGGACATTTGAAGAGCTATCCTGAGCAAAGTTACATCTTTCTAAGCATGTTTACGTCAGTGGACCTTGACAACTGCTTTGGATGGTGCTATTGGTATTGAAGTAATATTTAATTGCCATCACTGAGTAATAACACAGAGATATCCTGTGAACAGCTTGCATAAGATCAATATCCCCTGCCTGGATCCCCATGAGGTTTGAATAATATGGGATTGCAAACGTCTTTTGGTAGATGAGTGAGGATGTTGAGCTTTTTCATGTTTTTACAGTCTTCCAGTTTGGCCAATATTGTTTCCAAAACATTCTTTGTTAGGATAAAACAGGCAGTGGCATTATGCAAGGGATGTGTGTTTTCTCCTGGCTGAAGAAAACATAATGCTAACAAATTAAAACACATGAGCCAGGAAATGTGTGTGTGTGTGTGGGGGGGGGGGGGGGGATTGAAGCTGCTGAGTCACAGGGATTAAACAGAAAGCGCCCTCATCTGAATTTTGGAGAGAGGTCATTGGGAATTCCATGTAAAAGTGTGAGATTTTATATCATTATATGTTAGTGTGTATGTATGTAAATCTTTAAAAAGTTTAACACATTATAGTATAAGTAGGAGGCTAAACTGTTAAGTGATCTGCAATTGTTTTCCTGACATTTGATCTGCAATCACCTTCCTGGGATTTGATTTCTCCTTCAAAAGCAGCCTTGGGTAGAGATAGGAGAACCGGATCAGATAGCTAAAGGTATTATCTCTTTCTTCCTTCTCTGTTTTGGTTCCCTTATTAAAACTACCTCGTCCCCCCTTCGCAAAAACCAAGAGAATTAAAAGGAGCTCAAAAGAAAAATACTGAAATGTTGAGAAAAAGACAGAAACAAGAGCCTTTCGCTAGTAAGAACAAAGAAACTAAAGCTTCTTCAACTCTCATTGGGAAAAGCTTCCGTAACTCTCAAAAGCCTCTACTTAAGATGTGAAAACAGTACAACTACAACACATTTTAACTCCACATTCCATCTAAACTTTCCCTGTGTGTGTAATAAAATATTTTCTTTGGTTATTTTTCAAGATTGTTTTAAAATTACAATTTTTAATGGATTAATACCATCCACTTGGGGATCAGATTTACTGGACATATGGAAAAACATTCTATTTCCTTTTTCGACACCATGGTCTGTTTAAATAATGATGGTTCTCTCCAGAGGAAGTTCTCCAACTGCAATGCTTTCCTTCATTTCACATCTTTTCATTCTTATAATTTGCGAGCCAATCTTCCTTTTGGCCAATTTTTGCACTGTAAGAGAAATAGCACCACATTTTCATCATATAACTTGGCAGCACAAGAATTGGAATGTAACCTCCTAGCCAGAGGTTATCCTCGTAAAGTCATCAAAAAAAAAAAAAAAAAAAAAAAAACTAGATCCAGAAATGACACCATTGATAGGGGTTTCCAATTTCATCAGAGGACCAGAAAGATTAATAATAATATTGTTTTCTTTCTGGACTATTCAGCTTTATCTTTTTCTAGTACGAAAATCATCTATAAATATTGGGGTCTTGTACAAAATATTCCAGGTTGTGAATTTCTTCCTATTTTGGATCTCAAATGTATTAAAAAACCTTGTGATCTTCTTGTGCACACTGGGTTTTTTTACAACCAATTATTTAGAAGAATAGCAAGAGTTGGTTCTTCTATGCCCCTTTTCTCTACCAGAAGGAGTCTCAAAGCAGCTTACAATTGCCTTCCCTTTATCAGTGCTGTGGCGAGCCCAAGGTTACCCAGCTGGCTGCATGTGGAGAAGGAGTGGGGAATCAAACAAGGCTCGCCAGATTAGAAGTCAGCGCTCCTGACCACTACACCAATATGGCTTTAGAGCAGCCTTTCTCAACTTTTTTACTATTGAGAAACTCCTGAAACATTCTTTGGGCTTTTAGAAACGGCAGAAGAGGTGCAATCATGCAGAATATAGTTGCAAAGCATAGCTGTGTTCATGTCCTCCATTGGCCTCTCCCTTTCCCTCTCCCTCCAGGCCATTTCAGGAGAGTGGCTCAACATGACCCTATATGGTCATATCAGCCAATAAATGTTTAACAACTTTATATATAAATTGATTAACTCTCACCCATCTGGGAAATCCTTCCAGAAACCCTCCCCAGGGTTTCATGAAGCCCTGGTTGAGAAAGCCTGATTTAGATCATACGGCAAAAGGGGTTTTTTCAGTGTGGATCCCATTCAGCTTGTACAACTTTTGTTGAAGCTGACTCTTTGGTTGTTCTGGGACATAGCTTCACTTGGATTACTGTTCCTACCTGCTTATCTATGTGGGTATGTCTACAAGATCTGTTAAAACTAGAACACTGAAACACAGGTTCTGTACTAAACAAAAAGTTAAAGAGATGCCTTTAGAGCAGGGGTAGTCAAACTGCGGCCCTCCAGATGTCCATGGACTACAATTCCCAGGAGCCCCTGCCAGCGAATGCTGGCAGGGGCTCCTGGGAATTGTAGTCCATGGACATCTGGAGGGCCGCAGTTTGACTACCCCTGCTTTAGAGGATCATTGCATCCAACTGAATCATGATTCTGATGACATTAAGCTTTTCATTTTTAAGACTGTCAGGTCACACAAGTTCACTTGTGCGTGATGTGTATTCTTTTACCACAGGAAGCTGGATTCATCTTCAGATTGATTTCTCTTCATCCATGGGGGCTTAATACACAGCTTGAGCCGACGTCTTACATTTGATTATTTATTTTTCATTTGCCACCTCCCTCTCTTTCACATTGGAGCTGTACGGCATTTGTCTGTTGCCCTTTTAAATTTAGAGTTCCTTTTAGATTTAGAGTTGTTTCTTTCTAAATGACAACTGCTTCTATGTATGTAACTCTGCTGCTTTCATTTTCTCATCTCTTTGACAGTTATCATCTCGACTCTTTGCCCCTATTTTGCATCCTGTGTTCCTTAGCTGTTTTAGATTTTGTGAGTTGTCAATTTAATCAGCACAACTGTGAGTACTACCAAGGATTTTGAGACAATCTGAGGTTTGTTACCCATCAAAAGGGCAGTATAGGGGGAGAGTCTGCATTGTGCTCTCTTTCTTCTCCTCTCTATAAAGGTTATTTTCTTCTCCTTATAAAACTTATTTTGTTCTTGTTAGCTGAGTCTTTAAAATTTATCTGGTCAACGTTCAACCTTGCTATTCAGTTTGGATTTCTTCTCTTTTATGAGAACTCATTTTGGAACTTACTTGTGATTGTTAACATTCTATAAATGAGTACATTCTTCAATAGAAAGCTTATATCAGTTTTACTCTGTACTAAATACGGGTAAAACCACTGGATGTATAACCACCCAAAGTATTAGTTGATTGCGTTAGGTTTCTTATTGCACTATATTATACTTGTATATTTTGCTTTCATTTTGTACCCATCTTTGTTGGAAGCAGGACTGTCCCCTGAAGAAACCCCTGTGGGGGTGAAATGTACTTCTTGTTGAAAAGTCATTTTTGTTTAAAATATTCATATATTTAAACTTTGGAATTGTTTTATTAGTAACTAGAGTGAAAGCCCATTGAGTATTAGAAGTCAACGGGCGCAGGGATCTTCTGGTGGGGGGAGGGATGGGGGAAGGGTGGAAGGATGAAGGGGGAAAGGAGGGGAAAAGGAAGGAAGGGAGTAAAGGAGGAAGGAAGGGGGTAAAGGAGGAAGGAAGGGAAGAATGGAGGATGGGCAGAAGAAAGGGAGGGAGGAATTGGAGAGAAGGGGGGAGGGAGGAGGAGGGACAGAAAGGAGCGATGGGGGGGAAAGAAGGAAGGATAACTATGGTGTGAAGAGGAGTGCACAGCAAGTTGTGCGTCTTCTGATTATCTCTAGGGGCTGGAAGCAGAGTCTGGACAGGCCACAGACAGCCTCCGCCCAGGAGGCTGTTTCACAAATATTAGCTCTATAACAATGATTGGGTTTTCAAAAATACCACTGGTGGTACAGCAGGGAAAATAATGACCATAAGGCTGATAGAAAGAAAATGACATTGATTTGGTTAGACAATTCTCAGAAAATTAACATTAAAGGTACAAAAAATTCTTTTTTTTTAAATGGATTCTGCCACAGTTGAATTAAAGTTAAATTTTAGGGAAGACAAGCTGTATTATTTACAGGCAGCAGTGGAATATTAGTTGGAATGGCTAAAGAAACTGCAACAGCTTTTGTCTTTGTTGTGGGTGGTCCAGATGTACTGATAGTAATAAATGTCAGTTCATTTTACTGGTTCGTAAAAATTAATTTGCCTGTATTGATAACATTTCTGCATTTGTACCTCATCTTTCACTGGTTCCTCATGGAATCATTTTGTGCTTCCAAACTGATGCTCCCCCCTTTTTTTCAAGCAACCACAGGACCTGGTGATGTCATCCTCTTCTTCCCAGGTTTTTCCTGTCCTGCATACTCTCTCCAGACCTCCCTTACTCCACTCCCTTTGGTAAGAATGAAGGCCACATACATTGTGGTCTGAACAGAAAAGGGTGTCATTACAAAGGTTCTGCCCTTTTCTGCTGTAAGATTCTTGCACCCATCATTTCTCTTGCAAAATGAGAGAGCCAGCTCAGTGGAGTGGTTAAGAGTGGTGGCTTCTAATCTAGACAGCCAGGTTAAATTTTCCACGTGCAGCCAGCGGTGTGATCTCTAGCCACAGATTTGTCAGAACTCTTCTCACAGAGCAGCTTTCTCAGCCTCACCTACCTCACAGGGTGTTTGATGTGTGGAGAGGAAGGGCAGGAGATTGTAAGCCACTTTGAGACTCCTTCTGGTAAAGAAAAGTGGCATACAAGAACCAGCTCTTCTTCTTTAAAAAGTCAGCCATTGCTATAGTGCTTCATCAATGACCAACTTGTAAGTCTTTTAAAAGCAGTCCCGGCCTGTCTTAACCTGGATGGCCCAGACTATCCTTGGTTAGTATTTGAAAGGCAGACCACCAAGGAATTCCAGAGTCACTATGCAGAGGAAGGTAATGGTAAACCACCTGTTTTCCTCTTACCTTGAAAACCTATTGGGTCAGCATAAGTTGTCAATGATTTGCTGTCATTTTACATGCACAAAAAGCAGCTGGGGGGGGAATGCAGGGGGAAAGGCAGTGACCAGTGGCTGGAGCAGGAGTGTGGAGAAGTCTCCTGGGTGGAAGTCTCCTTGCCACTGCAAATGGCTCTGTATTTGTGGCATCATGGAGAATTCTCGCTGTGTGAAAGCAGACAATATTACTCAGTTCAATTTTACAAGTCCATTTATAAATATATTGGGATGCTAAAATAACCAAGCCTGGGAGCTCCCAAAACCTTCATGTTGCTAAATCCAACTTTGACAGCTCTTTCTGCCCACTTTACAGTTCCTTTCACCTGTACTAATTTTCAACATCACTGCTTCCTTCTTGCCTGTGACAGTGACACCCTCTGTTCTTGCTGCATGTTCACACAAATGTTAGCAAACAACTTTAATTCCTGAATTTAGCTCTTGTGGCCCAGCAGAAATGTTTGGAGTATTCGTCAGGTCTAAGGAGCTTTCCTTCAATTTATGTGGTTCTTCCTTCAACAGGAAAGTCATCTGAGTTGAAGGAAGTCTCCTTAAGAATGGAAGGAGGTTACCCATTTTTCTCAGTGCAGTTTCTACTGAAGATCCACCCCATTACAGTTTGGGCAGAAAATTTTCTCTTTGCCATCAAGTCACAGCTGATTTATGGCATTCCCGTGGGATTTTCAAGTCAAGAGACATTCAGATGTGGTTTTTCATCACCTGCCTCCCCATCACAACTCTGGTATCCCTTGGTTGTCTCCCTTCCAAGTGACCCTGCTTCACTTCGGAGGTCTGGTGAGATCAAGCTAGCCTTGGCTATCCAAGTCAGGGCAAAGAGATCTGCCATAAATACCTGCATGAAAGCTACTCCATGCAGTTAGTCACTTGTATAAAATGCTAGTTGGCCTGCATAGAACCTGAGCCAGATTGCAACTGGCCCAAATCACACAAGCTCATGTTGTTAGCTGACTACTACCATCCTAAGCAGAGCTTTACCCAGGCCTATCAATGTCAATGAGCTTAGAAAGGTATAACTCTGTTTAAGATTGCCCTGCAAATACAGAGACATTATAATGTATGAGTTCTCACTAGTAATTCCCCTGATAGGATACTCTGTGATCCAGATCTGAGTAGTTCAAGTGATGAGGTTCCCTATCTTTTAAAAGACAAATAAAATATCCTACTATTTGCTCTGTTTCTATGCATGAATGTTGCCAGATTTGGGCCTGCCTTTCTTCTTCTCCAAATGTCTTTTGCCCACCACAGAGAAGAACCAAGAATAATTCTGAGGTACAGCTCAAGTGAACATCATACAACTGGTGGGGGCAAACCTGATATTTTGTGAAGACTACAGAAATCCAGGTTCACCTCCTAAAGAACACCTACAAAATTACCTAACACTGATTGCTAATGTGATCTGAGGTAAATCTTCACTGCCCCCTTCTTTTCTCAGACTTTGTAAATCTTTCTTATCCTGAAGCCAAATTTTGGTCTTTGGTAGTCTTTATTTTGAGACATTGTTTAGTGGACTGAGACTACATGCTCATTTTTTTCCTCTCTTTCTAGAAAGTAGTCAAGAGGGGAAATATAAAAGGAAGGGCTTATTTCCCTTCCTAGTAAATAGGCATACTAGGAACTCTTTCTTGGTGTAGTGGTTAGGAGCATGGACTTCTAATCTCGCAAGCTGGGTTTGATACCCCGCTCCTTCACATGCTGCCAGCTGGGTGATCTTGGGGTCGCCACAGCACTGATAAAGCTGCTCTGACTGAGCAGTAATATCGGGGCTCTCTCAGTCTCAGCTACCTCACAGGGTGTCTGTTGTGGGGAGAGGAAAGGGAAGGCAAATGTAAGCCGCTTTGAGACTCCTTTGGGTAGAGAAAAGTAGCATATAAGAACCAGCTCTTCTTCCTCCTCCCCTTCTTAATTCCTGCTCATACTCTTTAACTGCTGTTAGGTTACACTTAAACAACTTGGTATACGCAGCTCCTAAACCAGTTTGATTCCCTGAGCCTCATTTACTGATTATCTTTCATTCATTAATATATATTACTCATATATATTACTCTCTGGAAACCTGTACATATTATAAATATTATTCCTTGAGTCATGGATCTGAGACATTTGCATCTGTGAATATGCAAACTCGGTGCATATTTATAAAAATTATTATCCAGCCGCAACCCCTTCCAAAAGAGAAATGGGGGGGGGGTATTGCTGGCACCAAAGAGCAGGAAAGTCCTAGCTGGATGTGATTATGTCCCCTCAAGTAGCCAAGAGCTGGCTCTGAGAAAACTGTTCTCTGAGGGAGTCTTGGAAGAAATGCTTCTCAAATGTTCCATGCAGACCCAAGGCCCATCTGTCTGCTTAGGAATGTTTATGCTTGCATGTAAAACAACCATAACAGGGGATTATTACTTGGACAGTGGGCCTTTCATGCCTGAAATTCAAATGATTTTATCTAAAACATCAAAGATATGAACTTTAGAAACACATGAAGGCTGGTCTAGCATACATCTTCTCAAAGCTCCAGTTGGGATTTTTAAAACTCTGATTAAGAAAGTAATGTACAGCCCACTTTTTAAAGCTAGTGACAAATACACTCCAACACACAAGCAGTGAAACAGAGAGAAGAGCTGAGTTTTGTGTTTCCTACTTTTTACTATCCAAAGGAGTCTTAAAGTGGATTATAATCGCTTACCCTTATCCACAACAGATTCCCTGTGAGGTAGGTAAGATCGAGAGGTAGGTAAGACTGAGAGAGTTCTGAAAGAACAGAGAGTGGCCCAAGATCACCCAGCTGAAGAGAGGGGAATAAAACTCAGCTACTCTTAACCACTACACCAAGCTGGCTGTCAACAGAGCCCTTAACACATTTAAAAAAAAATAAAAGATTAGCTGCTCAAAGGGATAATTTAGAATAGAGGAACCTCACAAGAACTCCTTCTCAAAGAGCTTTCCTAGGTCTTATCTGCACTGGGCTCTTTATTCTCTATCAGCTTGGATTTAAAAGAACAATCTGTACCAGATCTGATTTCCAGTCTGATGTCAGTCAGGTTTGTTATTCCATCTGCAACTTCCCAGCTCCACTCTCGAGTGACACCACCTTTCCCCTAGGATATCTGACAGTGGATATTATCTGCTTAATTGGAGAAAACTGCTCCAAAAGCCCATTCTTCCTTTGTGCAGATGTTTGCCTTTTTGGATTTTCTTTCTTTCCTTCCTTCCTCCTCCTTGTAGCCCAGCCACCCTTCCATTGTTCTCCCTGAGGCTGACCTCCACTTTCCCTGCTTGCTCTGGCAGCAGATTCAGGCAGGAAAACAAAAATCAACAAACTGCCTCATGCTCCTCCTTCATATTTTCCCCTCCCCTGGCTTGCTCTAGATGTAGAGGGGGGGGGGACAAAAGGCAGGAAATAAAACCCTTTCCAGCCTCCTGCTCCTTCAGTGCTAGCTGGGGCTTCACACAACCTCCGCTTCTCCCACTCTGCACTTTAGCTAAAAAGTGCCGACAGGTGCTGGCATGTGCCCCCCCCCCCCCATCATGCAAGAAGAGAGGAGACTGACAATTGGGACAATTAAAATACAGAAGACAATATCTGAGTGAAAGCTGTTTCAAGTCAGAAAAAGTAATGTTGCAAGATGCAGGTTCAGATACATCGGAATTCAGCAGGCTCGAGAGTGGGGGGGAAATGTGAGTGCAGACAGTACCCTAAAAAGGAAAAAAAAAACTTGGGCAGTGCTCTGATATGCATTATTTGCATGTCTAAAACTAGCCCTAAAACAGGTTTGAGAGGTAGGGTCCAGAGGTACATCAGTCAAAAAGCAATGTTCTGTTGACCCTGCAAAGAAGGCCAAGTCCCAAGCATATGCTATGCATGTTCCTTTAAGAAGTTTCATACCATTTGCCTTTATTACCTTTGAAGAAGGCTCAAGGCCAACTAGAAAAAATGATATATCCAGAACTCACCAGATTTTGAAAAATGCAGGTATCAGGTACACAATTTGGATTGGGACTGCTGTGTGATAGAAATAGTAGGTAGTGGTGATGGTTAGAGTTGTCAAGCAGTGCCCACCCACTAACAGGAATGCAGTATCCTGGGAGAAGTGATGTAGGCAGTTCTAGCCATTGCTAGAAACTGCCTGGTACATTTACCATGGAGTTTCTGCTGATTGCCAGAACTACCCTTGTCATTTCTGGGTATCTCTAGGAATAGCTCTGTGGTCAGAATGCCCGTAAGGAGCTGAAGCATTATTATTTCCTCCCAAGCCTGAATTTGGCAAAATTATTTACAATTTTTTAGAATCTCTAGACTATGATTGTTTTCCATCTCCTTCCCTCCCCACTGTTTGTTAATGACCTTATTACACATCAATTCACTTGTTTATTTTTATTCTAGGCCAACCAGCCAGCATGAGATGGAACAGAGATGGTGTTATTGGCTATATTAAATTTGAGACATGCTGCCCATGGTTCTGAAATCTTTCCCCATGCCTCTGCAGGGGTACATAACAGGGAAAGTTCATTCACCATGTTTTGATGTTATTCATTAACAGCAGGAACATCAAATCTTCCCTTTTTGATCCAAAAACAAGCTAGCTGAACCTTTTTCTCTGAAGCGCAATCTATATTTTATTACAGGAAAGTTACTCCCAGGCCCATCCAAGATTTATTTATTTTCCTCATTTTTACCCCACCTTTCTCTAAGCTGCTTGCATCATTCTTCTCTCCCATGTTTTATCCTTGCAAAAACCTTATGAGTGTATGACTGGCCTTAGGTCATTCATGAAATCCTTGATAGAGCAGGGGTCTGAACCTGGGTCTCCCAGATCCTATTCTAATACTCTGCCTGATCCTTTTTCAACCTTTCGGTCATGGAGAAACCCCTGAAATATTTTTCAGGCTTCGAGGTGACATGCCCCTTCAGAGAAGTGGGTACAGAAATAAGCTGTGGGAGCCAACCAACCAACCACTCAATCAATCATTTACTGTTTCCATTGTGGAAAAAGAGACTAGGCCTGTAGAACAGCAAGGGAAGTGGGCTCCAGTGAAATCAAGTGATGTCATCGGTCATTCAAACTTCTTGGAAACAGAACCTCTGGGGAGCTCCTGTGTAATCCCTGCTCTGCCCACTAAATCCTCTCCCACCTCTGTTTCACAATGCTTGATTTGTAAGACAGACAGCTAAATAGTGTGGTTGCCTGTGGCCAACACTGGGCCAGCAGGCCAAAATCAGAACTACCGACGAACACACTGTGCTATGTAGCTAATTTTCATGGTACCCCAGTTTTGGAGTGACTAGAGTATCATGGAAATGGACCAAGTTCCCAGAGTGATCTAATGCTGAATTATATTATCCCTGATTTGGACAGCATAACCCATGGAGGCATAATATTGTCTACCTGCAATCACAGGTTTGCCAACAGGGACCCAGACTTAGGGAAATAGTTTTCTTTCTTAGATCTGGGCTGCATCCACACATCACTGTAAATTGAAGAAAAAGAAGACTCTGTGCTCCTGGGGAATGACACATTTGGGAGGTGAAAGAGGGCTTGTTGTTCACTGGCAAAGTGTTGCCAAAGGGGAGGCACCAAGGACATCAGCCGTGAAGCTCTTATGGGCAAAACGTAGGATGAAAGTATTTCAAACAAATAAATAAAAACGTCTCTGTTACTTTGTTTGTACCCATCATCCGAAGGAACAGTTAATGACATATGAATCAAGTATACGTCATTCTGTGCTGTTGTACAGGGAACACAATGAAATCCTTAATGCACAGGCCAATTCAGTAGTTAAGGAAGATGATGGAGAAAAGTGCTGTCAAGGCATAGCTGTATTATATTGACCCCCTTGGGTTTTGAAGACAAGAAAGCTGGTTTGCCATTGGCTTCCTTTGCACAGCAACCCTAGACTTCCTCAGTGGTCTCCCATCCAAGTACAAACTGGGGTCCTACCAGGCTTAACTTCCAGGACCAGATGAGATCAGGCTAGCCTGGATTATCTAGATCAGGACCCAAGTCCACATAACTGACTGTTGCAATGATGCAGGTAGGAGTGGGTAAATATACATTGAGATATCATAATATGGGATGTGATATTGTAGGGGAAGGGATATTATGAGCTTGCTATTTGTTTTTACCAAGGCTCATATGTAGAATTGTGCCACTCCAAAACAGTGCCTAATTATTTCTTTAACAGATGAATTTGTCGAAGGCTTTCATGGCCAGAGTCAACTAGCTGTTATGTGTTTACTGGTTTGTGTGGCCATGGTCTGGTAGTTTAGAGGTAGGACATGGCAAGATGGGAATCTCTCCAACTGCTGGCATGGAGCATTTTCCATCTTGCCGTATCCTACCTCTGAAGATGCCAGCCAGTTAATGGCAAAATGTCAGGGACTAAAGTACCAGACCACACCCACGCAGCCTGGAAACCCCACAATAGCCATTTCTTTAACAATGCGTATTTTCCAAACATTTTTAAATACATGGAATCTCACATATATGAATAGTATATATCCTGTGCAGCTGTTTCTTTTTAGGTTCCTACTCTCTTCCAGATCTAGCTTTCATTTCAGCTCAAGTTTTCAGATAATTTCCACTTCTCATATCTCACAGGCATTCTTTCACATAAATAAAGCGTTCCACATTTTTTCTAAAGTAAGATTAAGAACTTTAGGACAAACATTGCAATTACTCCTCATTCAGTTAAAATCGCAGGAAGGTGCTGTCATTAATGCACAGACATTTTTTGGGGTGATATAACAAAGGACAGCTGTTTTCTGCAACCTAGGGTGAATAATGTAAATGCAAAAAACTCTCTTACCTAACCAAATCGAATTGTGCAGTACTCCGTCCTTGAACCCCCAGCCAGAAGCTCTCTCCCACAGCAAGGCAAAGAAAAAAGGGAACACAATCATGTCTTCTGTTGGCGCTTTTTCACAGTCACTGTTGAAGTGGCCTAAAGAGGCCCAGCTTGCAGCTGCTTAGTGCTTTACTCTAGTGAAACATCTGGTTGCCAGATTTTAAATAGTATTTCCATTGGTGAGGTCAGCAAGCCTGCACCAATTGAATATGCCGCAGTATTGCTCACAATTAAATCCGATCCCTGAGTTTTCTTAGTCTGACTCATTTTACGTCTCCCTTACGTGCATGTCCAAAGTCTACAGGCGGCAAGTCACTGTTCAGATCCTAATTTGCCAAAGCAAACAGAGGGTTTTTTTAAAAAAAATCCTTCATGCCCCTAAGATACAACTTTGTTCTACTTGGGTGAGATGTTAATCTGTCACAGGGTCATTTGATGGCTATCGGGGGGGGGGGGGACATACAAGTAAACACTGGTTGGCAATTGAGGCATAGAAAGTTGTCATTCAATAGTCTGCCAGAGTTTACATTGCAACAAAAATGTGTTATTCTGAAGTAATCCAAGACTCGGGTTTGTTAATTCCTACTATATCTATGGTCACGTGAACTACTTTTAGAAATTGATGAATATAGAACAGCAGCAATGTCAGTAAAAAACCTTCTATAGCATACTATTTAGTGTAAATGTAAATATTAAAAATTTTATTCATAAACACTGTTAATTCCATGTATTGTTCTTATGTTATTATGTAAACCGCCCTGAGCCCCCGGGGAGGGCGGTATATAAATTAAATAAATAAATAAATAAATAAATAAATAAATAAATAAATAAATAGTTGTTTAAGGTAGGAGATGCAATTCATCACAGTGACAATACACTTGAACACCTGAGTAGCCTACTATTGAGTCAGGATAATTTTCCACGGTCAGCAGAAGAAAAGTTTTTTATATCCCACTTTCCTCTACCTTAAGGAGCCTCAGAGTGGCTCACTATCACCCACCCTCCCTCTCACCACAACAGACACCCTGTGAGGTAGGTGGGACTGAAAGAGTTCTGAGAGAACTGTGACTGGCCCAAGGTCACCCAGCAGGCTTCATGCTGAAAAGTGGGGAATCCAACTCAGTCCTCCAGATTAGAGACTGGCTGCTTTTAACCACGACACCACAATATAGTTCACTGCTAAAAAATAAAAATATGCTAAAATAAAAATATGCTGCTCTCCAGATAGAATTCTTTCATGTCACCGACTATGTTTTAACCAGAGATAGATTCAAATGGGTAGCCATGTTGGTCTGAAGTAGCACAATAAAATCAGAGTCCAGTGGCACCTTTAAAACCAACAAAGAGTTATTCAGGGCATGAGCCCTGATCACTGATAACAGGCAGTTTGGTCTCTCCTTGTTAAACTGCATTGAATTCAGAGGATTGATTGGCTATTTTGACAAAGGATTATCATTGCCTGTATTTGGTTGTGACACAGTCTACTGATGTAACAGAATTGATTTTCGCTATGTATTCCCTGTCATGTAAGGAGATCATAGTCTGACGAAGGGTGCTTGCACTCGAAAGCTCACGCCCTGAATAAATCTTTGTTGGTCTTAAAGGTGCCACTGGACTCTGATTTTATTGATTTAACCAGAGATGTTAAAGATTGAACCTGGGGCCTTCTGCATGCAAAGTGGATACTCCTGAGCCACAGCCCTTCTCCTAAATTTACTCCCCCCACTTCCTAAATTCAGTCTTTGACCTCCGGGTCCCTCTTCCCCCTCGATCACAGTCTCCTTAGCTGTTTCTGCACCCTTTCCCACATGGACCTGGATCTGTTGCAAAGGGGCAGCCGCAGAATTAATGGGCTGGAGGGAAATGCTGCCATTCGACCTTCCCTGCCTGTTTCTTCATCACCACCTTCCTGCCTATCACACTCAGAATTAATTAGCTGCACTGAACTAAATGTACGACACTTGTACTTTAGGATCAATCGAAAGTGTCCAGCATCTGAACGTGCGATCTGTGTAACTGCTTAAGGCAATATGCTTGACACTCTGATCTTTGAGGATTTTCCAGAGGGTTCTTTTTAGTGCAAATAGTGCATTTGCTTTACTTCTTCTTTAAAAATTAAAACAGCCACGAGAGCCTCTTCCACTGTCCCTTTATTCCACGCACATTTCTGAGTAATCTGAGAGTTTCACAGAAAGCACAGTCCTAACACAGCTGTCCAGGGCCCACCCTTCCCAGTAAAGTATTGGCTGGGGGCCTCAGGCCAAGCACCAGTGGAGAAACAGCCAAAGAAGTCCTCAGAGCATAACAGAACTTCTTTCCTGTTTCAGTGTGGCAGACTGCTGAGGGGAATGGGAAGCTTATATGTGAGCCTTCTCTGTCCCAACTAGCGAGGAATGTAAATCAAGAATTCCCTGACACAGCAGATAGCTAACTTGTGCCAGGCAATTCGAGGAACTTGGGAGAGGGGGGGGGGGGCTGGGGAAGGGATGCAGTGGCAAAACTTCGTTGATTGCCCAGAAGTGGCATCACAGCTCCCACCTCTCCCAAGGAAGTTCTAGGAATTTCCATAATCTCTAGGATTAGGGAAATTCCTAGGGTGTTGCAGCAGATGCTGTGACTCACCCCCTCCATTTTTCTCCTGCTGCTCAATTGATCAGATTAAAAATGAAATCAAATAGTAGCAAAAAGGAGTTTCTTCTCCTAATTTTATTGACTATAATCCTTGTTATCTAGTGGTCCCCAACCTTTTTCGGGCTGGGAACCTGGGGGGGGGGGGGTAGGGAGGCCTGGGGAGCGAGCACCGTGCTGCGGGGGGGGGGGGGGAGGGAGGCACGCCCACTGGCGCTCTGGCACTGGCGCCTCCCTCCTTCCCACCGCGGCCCAGTACCGAGGGCTTCACGGAACGGTACTGGTCCGCAGCCCGGGGGCTGGGGACGACCGAAGTATATGAGCAACCAACACGGGGGCCCAGGTATTCTTATCCCACTTTCTTAATCTTTGTCAGTGGTTTTAAATCATCATCTCAATATGAACGTTCAATATCACAGTATTCACAAACCAATATAAATTGTTATAAATGCCAGAGAAATAAGACAGATCACATAGGCTGCAGCTCTAAAGTTATGGGGTCAATTCCTCAGACGTGCAGGCAATTGAGGGGGGGGTCACTTAGTAACTCTAAGCAGAGAAGGGAGGGTTGGATAGGATAGGGATGATAAAGACTGATCATTCCCCATAATTTACTAGGGTGGGTAATGGGGACAGCTGGGCTCCATTCTCTCTTATGTTTCCATCCTGCCTTTCATCCAAGGATTAGAGCAGGGTACGTGGATCTGCTCTCCTCTGTCTTATCTAACTCTGTGAGGTAGTTTGACCTGAGGTAACTGGAACTGGGTAATAATCACCTAGAAATCTTTTCCCATGGAGGTTTTCCCATAGTTTGGGTATCAAGTTACAGCACTTCCCCCTCTTAGCTTCCGAACTTCGCTGTTTTCCATTTGTTCTCTTTCTGCGATTCCCTTTTTATTTCTCTGTGCCTTTTAAAAACCTTTGCTACAATGTGAGAAAGCACAGATAAAGGACGAGGAAGCCAGGAGAGTCCATTGGGATCTCTCAGAACAGGGGTAGTCAAACTGCGGCCCTCCAGATGTCCATGGACTACAATTCCTAGAAGCCCCTGCCAGCAAATGCTGGCAGGGGCTTCTGGGAATTGTAGTCCATGGACATCTGGAGGGCTGCAGTTTGACTACCCCTGTCTCAGAAGATGGATAAGCACCTCTGTGGACTGAATTGGGCTCTATTAACTGGAGGATGCTAGAATGCACAGTTGTAGCACGCCACTGATGACAATGGTCCGAATCACCGCCTGTATCTTCAAGCGGAAAAAAGATATAATTGTATGTATTTTTTTTAAAAAACCAACCACATGTCCCTGGCAGGGAGAGGCAAAGTTCATTCTGCCTTTCCCCATCTACGCCTTCAGGCCTGATTCATGACCCAACAGTTGTCTGCCTGTCTTCCCCTGTGGCTTCAAGGAGTCTGCAGCTCTTCGGCAGCTGTTTTTGCGGTAGGCGAGTCTAAGGCAGAGAAGTAAGATCAGAGAGGAAAAATCCCTGCTGCCCCTCATTCATAAAATGTCTCAAGGTGGAGCTCAGTTCCTGTTATTGAGCTGGGAACTTCGGAACATTGTTTGTGTCATACCCATGGGTCGTTGGTGTTAAGTCAGAGAGAGTTTCAGGAGACAGCCGCTTGTCTTAGCCTAGTTAGTAATAGGACCTCCTTAGGCCAAAACAAGGATCTGAAAATAACACAGGCCTATATAGAAACTTATTATTTTCTCTCTGTGTGTGCGAGAGAGACAGAAAGCAAATGGCGCAGCACACTTTTAATTATCATCCTTGTTCTTAGAATAAAATGAAGACATGATTTTGGGTATACTCATCAATGTCTGGTTCTTTGTGTACGTTTTTCACCAGAACAGTCAAAGCAGATGTGAAACTGAAAGGGATTGCAGATGCATTAGCCATCTTCTACCAGTAGCTCTCTGGGCAGCCTGTTCCTTCTTTATGGGGGCCAGCAGTTCACCCTCAGGGGCCAGCAGCAGAGGCCCGAGGCTACATGGGTGGCAGAAAAGCAGCAGATCCCACCACAAACGATGGCCCATTCCTCATTTGTTGCAGTAGGCATGAAGGTTTCTGTGGAAGGGCTGGGCAGGAGGCAAGCTGCAGTGATCTCCTTGGGCCAGCAGGTGACAGAGGAGAAGACTTCTAAGACTTCCCATAAGAGAGGGGCAGAGGGATTTGGGCTCCAGGCAGGCAACTGCCAATCAGGCCTACATCCTGCCTCTTCCATCAGCTCATCTCCTGGGATAGAGGGAGCATGTGAAGGTAGAGTTGTCCTATCCTCAGGCACCTTTTAAAAGGTGCACCCTGGGAGAACCAGGGAGGAATGGCCAGATCTCACCTAAGGCAGCTGAGGAGCAGGGAGAGGGTGCTATGACTCCCTTTTCTTAGATTCTTCCTGTTATGTATGTGAACTCCATTGTGCTAATGCCAACCACTATGCTAATGAAGGACTGTAACTCAGTTATATGAACTTACGGTCCAATGAACTGCTTCTGTTAAGGGCCAATCGGTTTCTTCGGTGTGCTTGTACACATGTATATAAATCGTTGTGTTCTGTTGGTGAGTGTTTCGTGTTTCTAGTTGGTGTAGTGGTTAGGGGTACAGACTTCTAATCTGGCATGCCGGGTTCGATTCTGCACTCCCCCACATGCAGTCAGCTGGCTGACTTTGGGCTCGCCACGGCACTGATAAAACTTTTCTGACCGAGCAGTGATATCAGGACTCTCTCAGCCTCACCTACCTCACAGGGTGTCTGTTGTGGGGACAGGAAAGGGAAGGCAAATGTAAGCCGCTTTGAGACTCCTTCTGGTAGAGAAAAGCAGCATATAAGAACCAACTCTTCTTCTTCTTCTTAACAAAGAGTGGTTGTTTTCAAAGAACTGTGCCTGTGTCTACCAAACCCGCCGACTTAATACTTCCCCCAGGCCAAGCCCCACTAGAGGAACCGTGAAGAAAGAGAAAACTCTGAACTCCAGCCTGATGCCAGAGTCTGACAGTTTATAATGGTGCTTTATGTATTAGAAAGAATTGTATAAATGGATGAGTTGGATTGTTGTAGCCATTAAATCATTTTAATAGGGGTATGCTTTTACTCACAAACAGAAGAGTCCTAACAAGCCTGGGGGGAACTGAGAACTAATGGGGCTTTCCTCAGTGGCTCTACTGGGAATTATTGTGTTCATCCAGAAATCTGAGCCAGCCCTTTGAGGTAGACATGAGGTAGATGTATAAAACCCTATGTAACCCTTTACCCTTTGCACAGGATTTTTGGACACTTAGTCCTCTTGTGACTTTTCCTTTTTGCCTCAGCTCAAGTAAACACTCATAAAAAGGTTTTCCAGGCTGGCGTGTCATTGGGTAACATCATGCTAGGCAAATAAATCTTGCTGGGCCGCAGGACTACCACCACCATCTTTGCTCAAATCCTTTAAAAATCTCATTTAAGGGAAGGGGGGAGACCCAGGACGGGCTGCAGCAGCTGCAAGCAGCCCCCACAAATTTCTGACCTTGGTCAGCATCCTCCCCTTCCACAAGAGCTGGCTGCAGTGATTTCTTCTCCCGCCTCCCCCCCCCCCCAACACTCTCCCCTCCTCATGTTCACTGGGACGGAGGGAGGGAGACAGCAAGGCCACTGCCGCCACCACCACAGCAAGAGCAGTAAGAAAAAAAATTAAAAAGTTCCTGCCTTCTGCTATGCAAGGCATTTGAGCGGAACCATTTGACAACCCCAGTGACATGAGGAGGACCTGCAGCAGCAGCAAACTGGGCAAGCAGGATGGATGGAAGAAGCCTTCCATTGCAACTGTTTTCCTGCAGCCTCTTGTGGCTTGTTCCTCAGCAGGCTGCCCCCTTGCCGGGCTTGATGGCTTCCTAACAACTCCCATGAACCTGAAGGAAAAGAAGGAGGATGGGAAGTCAGCTGTTAATGGATTTGCGGCCCTGGGGAGCAGGGCAGGCAGGGGGAGGCTCATGAGCAGTGACAGCCCCATCAAGTGAGGCCCAAGGCAGGTCCTCTGATTGACATGCTCTAGAAAAGCCATTGGCTAAATCATTGTGTGTTTTTTCCTTTATGGACCTCTCAGGATCTCTCCTTACTAGAACCTATCTTTCTGCTTGGTTTATCGGCCAGGTTTGAATCCAAGTATCCAAAGTCACACTGTTGACTTTTTCTTCTCTGCAAGGGTCTGGAAAGGCCTCAAGGACCACCTTTCTTACATTGCCCATACTTTTCTTGGCAGTACAAATTGTCCCAATTTTTCTGGGTTTTTTGGAAGAGTGCCTCACACATTGTCAGCGTCAACAAGTGTGTTGGGAAATAAAGCACATATACAATGGAAGCTTTTTATTCAATTTAGAAAGCTTTGCTTTTCATTAAAACAAAGAACTGAGAGAAGGAAATGGAGCATTGTTGGAATCAAAAATATTCAGACATGCCCATGGTTACATTTCTAATTCTATTGGAAATCTTTTCCCAATCCCTCTTAGCCTCCGTTCCCCTGTCAACAGCCACCTGCTCCATAAGCATTCATTCCATTCAACTGACAAGCAAGTATTTATACACCGCATTTGGTAGTCTTCTGCTGTTGCTGAGGCAGCAATCAAGCTGTTTGACTTCCAAGAATTTTGGGATAGGAAGACTAAACTTTAATTGAAAAATCTTCTTCTCTGGGCAGAGACCATGTGGGCAGGGGAAATCAGTTTACTTGCCCAACTGCGTACTAGTATGAATTGATCGAGCTAGAGTCAATAGGGAAGTCAAGCCTTCCCCCTACTTCTAAGCAGGGGGTTGGGACCCCCTTGGGGGTCGAATGACCCTTTCACAGGAGTCACGGCAGGGCAAACAGCTTGGCTGGGGCGGGGTGCCATCCAACAACAGCCTTGCGGAGTAGATCGAGATAGAGCATTCGTCTATCCGGAGCAGCGGAAAAGAGCGAGATCGGCATGGTGGGATAAGAGGCAGAACTGAACTGAGAAACCTCGGGGGAAAACTCATTTATATACAATCAGGAACAATGGATCTTCACACCATTGGTCAGTTTCAGTTTAATTTCTGTGAAAGAACACTTGCATAATTTTATGGTTGGGGGTCATCGCAACATGAAGAACTGGACTAAAGGGTCGCGGCATTAGGAAGACTGAGAACCACTGAGCTAATAGAACATGTTAACTTTCTTTTGAAATCACTTCTTCATTACGTTGCTGTGCTAAAAGGATGCTGGTAAACATTTTTTAAAAGATAAATACTTTATAACTTGGGATGCTGGTAGTGGTACTCTGTACCACATAGACCTGCATCACCTTGGACATGCTATGGAATAGGGTCACCTCCTCTAGTAATGGAAATCCAAGAATTATGCTGACAATGGCAAAGTATCTCTCACCCATATTTCCTTAAAGAGATAAAGTCTTCTTATCAACTGCTTAAGATCACTGGCTCAAAGTATCTTAAAATGTAAAAGGAAGCTCCTGGCATTCTTAGAGGAATCTTTGGCCATTGATCCATACCAGTTGAGCTTCTGTCCTGGCCATAGGGTGGAAACTGTGCTGGTTGCCTTGACGGATGACCTCCGGCACCAGCAGGATTGGGGCAGTTCAGCTATTCTTTTGCTCTTAGATCTATCAGCCGCATGTGATGTGGTTGATCACAAGTTGTTAGCACACTGCCTCACCAGGATGGGGATTAGGGGGACAGCCTTGAAGTGGCTGGTCAACTTCCTCCAGAACCAGACAAAGAGGGTGGTGGGGAGGGAAGAGTTGTACTCCCTTGTGGAGTATTATTATTATTATTATTATTATTATTATTATTATTATTATTATTAGATTAATTTCCCGCCACTCCCTGGGTAGGCTCATGGTGGGTAACACTTGCCTGCAGGGGGCAGTACTCTCCCCCACATTACTTGACATCTATATGTGCCCTTTGGCACAGCTGGTCCAGAGTTTTGGGCTGGGCTGTCTCCAGCTCTATCTCCTGATGGATGGCCAGCCAAACTCCCTCAACCCCCCGAAACATTTGCCATCTGCGGCCTGGGCCCTGCATATCTGAGAAACTGCTTGTGTCCTTATGCCCCCCCACAGGGCTCTTCGGTCTGCAGGTTTGAATCAGTTGGTGTTCCCTGGCCCCCAGGAGGCATGCCTGGCCTCAAACATGGCCAGAGCCTTTTTGGTCCTGACCCCAACCTGGTGGAATAACCTTCCAGAAGAGCTAAGGGCCCTGATGGAACTATCACAGTTCCACAGGGCCTGTAAGATGGACCTCTTCTGCCAGGCATTTGGTTGAGGTCGGGCTAAGAAGATTGGGTCCCTCCTTATATAGACCCTATTTGCCGGTCATCTAGGCAGGAGTTACCTCTCAGAGATGGTGGTTGGGGGCTGTGGAGTGTGCAAAGAAGGGAGGGGAGGATTATAGTTATATTGCTAGTGCAAGGGACTGAATATTTTTATGTGATTTTATCATTTTCCTGTAAACAGCCAGCATGGACCGGAAGTGGTGATCAACAAATCCTTATCCATTGTTGTTCCTCTATATATTTATGAAACAGCCTAGGGGGTGGGATGTGTCCAGCTGTCCAAGTTGGAATAGGGCCAGTTAGGGTGCAGCCCCCCTTCAAGGATCGCTGCCTTGTTGTGGCAAGGGGGCTTGCGTAGTTCAGTGAAGCTATGAGCTATACTGTGCAGGGCCACCCAAGACGGACAGGTCATAGCTGAGAGCTCTGACAAAAGGTGATCCACTGGAGAAGGAAATGGCAAACCACTCCAGTATCTTTGCCATGAAAACTCTATGGACAGTTCCAATAGGTATAACGATATGACGCTGGAAGATGAGCCCCTCAGGTCGGAAGGTGTCCAATATGCTACTGGGGATGAGCAGACGGCTAGTACGAGTAGCGCCAGAATGAATGAAGCGACTGGGCCAAAGCCGAAAGGACGCTCAGTTGTGGAAGTAACTGGTGGCGAAAAGACAGTCCGATGCTGTAAAGATTTTTATTCCATAGGAACCTGGAACGTCAGATCCATGAATCAAGGTAAGCTGGACGTGGTCAAACAAGAAATGAGAAGACTGAACATCGACATTTTAGGAATCAGTGAACTAAAATGGACAGGAATGGGTGAATTTAATTCAGATGACCATCAGGTATACTACTGTGGACAAGAATCTTGCAGAAGAAATGGAGTAGCCTTCATAATCAATAAGAGAGTAGGAAAAGCAGTCTTGGGATACAATCCCCAAAATGACAGAATGATCTCAGTTCGAATCCAAGGCAAACCATTCAACATCACAGTGATGCAGGTCTATGCCCCAACCACTGCTGCTGAAGAGGATGAAGTTGATCAGTTCTATGAAGCCCTACAACACCTTCTAGAAGCAACGCCAAAAAATGATGTGCTTATCATCATGGGGGATTGGAATGCTAAAGTAGGAAGCCAAAAGATAACGGGGATAACAGGCAAGTTTGGCCTTGGAGTACAAAATGAAGCAGGGCACAGGCTGGTAGAATTTTGTCAAGAGAATACAATGGTCATAGCAAACACTCTTTTCCAACAACCCAAGAGACGACTCTACACATGGACATCACCAGACGGTCAACACAGAAATCAGATTGACTATGTGCTCTGCAGCCAAAGATGGAAAAGTTCTATCCAGTCAATAAAAACAAGACCAGGAGCTGATTGTGGTTCAGATCATGAGCTTCTTGTTGCAAAATTTAGGCTTAAATTGAAGAAAGTAGGGAAAAGCACTAGGCCACTTAGGTATGAACTAAATCATATCTCCGACGAATACACAGTAGAGGTGACAAATAGATTTAAGGAATTAGATCTGATAGACAGAGTGCCTGAAGAACTATGGACTGAGGTTCGCAACATTGTACAAGAGGTAGCAACTAAAACCATCCCAAAGAAAAAGAAATGCAAGAAATCAAAATGGCTGTCTGAGGAAGCTTTACAAATAGCTAAGGAGAGAAGGGAAGTGAAAGGCAAGGGAGAAAGAGAAAGATACACCCAATTGAATGCAGAATTCCAGAGAAAAGCTAGAAGAGATAAGAATACCTTCTTAAATGAACAGTGCAAACAAATAGAAGAAAACAATAGAATGGGGAGGACCAGAGATCTTTTCAAGAAAATTGGAGATATGAAGAGAATGTTTCATGCAAAGTTGGGTATGATAAGGGACCAAAATGGTAGGGACCTCACAAAAGCAGAAGAGATTAAACAAAGGTGGCAAAATTATACAGAACAACTATACAAGAGCGAGCTTAACATCCCTGATGACCACAGTGGGGTAGTTACTGACCTGGAGCCAGACATCCTGGAATGTGAAGTCAAATGGGCCTTAGGAAGTCTGAGCAACAATAAAGCTAGTGGTGGTGACAGCATTCCAGTTGAACTATTCAAAATCTTAAAAGACGATGCAGTAAAAGTGCTACACTCAATATGCCAGCAAATTTGGAAAACTCAACAGTGGCCACAGGATTGGAAAAGGTCAGTTTACATTCCAATCCCAAAGAAGGGCAATGCCAAAGAATGTTCAAACTACCGCACCATTGCACTAATTTCTCATGCTAGCAAAGTTATGCTCAAAATCCTACAAGCTAGGCTCCAGCAATATGTGGACCGAGAACTTCCAGAAGTACAGGCAGGATTTCGAAGAGGCAGAGGAACTAGAGATCAAATTGCCAACATACGCTGGATCATGGAGAAAGCTAGGGAGTACCAGAAGAACGTCTACTTCTGCTTCATTGACTATGCTAAAGCCTTTGATTGTGTGGAGCACAACAAATTGTGGCAAGTTCTTAAAGAGATGGGAATACCAGAGCATCTTATTTGTCTCTTGAGAAATTTATATGCAGGTCAAGAAGCAACAGTGAGAACTGAACATGGAATCACTGACTGGTTCAAAATTGAGAAAGGAGTTCGGCAAGGCTGTATACTGTCGCCTTGCCTATTTAACCTGTATGCAGAGCACATCATGAGAAATGCGGGATTAGAGGAGTCACAAATTGGGATCAAGATTGCAGGGAGAAATATCAACAACCTTAGATATGCAGATGATACCACTCTAATGGCAGAAAGTGAAGAGGAACTAAAGAGCCTGTTGATGCAGGTGAAGGAGGAGAGTGCAAAAGTTGGCTTGAAACTCAACATCAAGAAAACAAAGATCATGGCATCCGGCCCTCTCAATTCATGGCAAATAGATGGGGAAGAAATTGAGGTAGTGACAGATTTTATTTTCCTGGGCTCCAAGATCACTGCAGATGGGGACTGCAGCAAAGAAATTAAAAGACGCTTGCTCCTGGGGAGGAAAGCTATGGCAAATCTAGACAGCATCCTAAAAAGCAGAGACATCACCCTGCCAACAAAAGTGCGTTTAGTCAAGGCTATGGTATTCCCAGTTGCAATGTATGGCTGCGAAAGTTGGACCATAAGGAAGGCCGAGCGTCAAAGAATTGAGGCTTTTGAACTCTGGTGCTGGAGAAGACTCTTGCGAGTCCCTTGGACTGCAAGGCGAACAAACCGGTCAGTCCTAGAGGAGATCAACCCTGACTGCTCTTTAGAAGGCCAGATCCTGAAGATGAAACTCAAATGAAACTCAAATACTTTGGCCACCTCATGAGAAGGAAGGACTCCCTAGAGAAGAGCCTAATACTGGGAGCGATCGAGGGCAAAAGAAGAAGGGGACGACAGAGAATGAGGTGGCTGGATGGAGTCACTGAAGCAGTCGGTGCAAACTTAAATGGACTCCGGGGAATGGTAGAGGACAGGAAGGCCTGGAGGATCATTGTCCATGGGGTCGCGATGGGTCGGACACGACTTCGCACATAATAACAACAACAAGGGTGCAGCCAGCTTTACCCTGATTGGCCCTGCCCCTGCAGGTCACGCCCTCCTTCCCTGGACTCTAGCCTCTTTGCTCTCATGCTCTCAGACACCTCAGTGCCTGGAGCCAGAAGCAGGTAAGGGGAGAAGGCCCTGGGCAAAGGGTAATGGTGGAGGGCTTGCTAACGAGGGCCTCTTGGCCTGCTAAGCAGGGCCTGCTGACGAGGGCCTCTCGGCCTGCTGCCTGCCTGTCTCTCGGCTTGCTGCCTGTCTTGGCCCTGCTAATGAGCTGCCCAGCCTTCGCCCACCCCACTTGATCCAGCTGTGAGCTGTGGTCCAAAGCCACCTTAAGCTGCCTGGCTGGGGGCCAGGGGAGTGGGCCCTTACAAGGCCCGTTCTTAGGAACGAGCTTTGCATCTAGTATAATAATAATAAACTAGTTTCAAAGCCCATTTCTAAAAATGGGCCTTGAAAGGGGAGAAGGGGGAAGGGGAAAGGGGACAGGCCGCCGGGCAGGGAGCCCCCGGCAGCCGCGCGGAGCGCGACTGCCGGGGGTTCCCTTGCGGGCGGCCTGACACGTCGGAGGCGCTTTGCGCCTGCGACGTGCCAGGCCAGCAGCAAAGGGAGCAACAGCAAGCCGTGCTGCGCGCAGCTTGCACTTGCTGGGGCTGGGAATCAGAGGGACCAATCGGCAGGCGCTGCGCGCCTGCCGATTGGTCCCTCCAATTGTCTGTCCGGAGGAAGGGTCCAATCCGGACCCTTCCTCATCACGGACACATCCCGCCCTAGAACCCCTTAGCCTTTTATTTAGTCCGTGGTGCCCGCGGCGCCACGGGCACTTTAAAGATGATAAATAAAAATGTAATAGATATAGACAGGAATAAGGTTAATCATGTCTTCACAACAGGAACATGATATTTCTGCAACTGCACTGTACCAGCTTCAAATTTTTACCTCAGTAATACCCTTTTCCTTCTTGCATTTAATATGCGCTAGAACAGACAAACCTCAGGTTTACTAGACATGGCTGGAAAAGGACTGTTTATTTATTTTTTGCTTGCCTCCACTTTAGTTGTGACAGCAGGATATGAAATCATCCCAAACCACAAATTGCCACAATTACGAGCTGATTTTCTTAGACATGATCTGGAGTGACAGTGGAAGGAAAATTTTCATTAAAGTGATTGACATTGATCCAAATTCATCTGAATTGATAGTAAAACTGTAGCCAAGAAAAATGAATCGTATTTAATTTTCAAGTCCTCTGATCAAGCAAACTAAGCTAGAGGACTTCCTGGCTCCTTTTAAGCATCCAAATAAGTTTGGATACAGACTCATACATGGAGCTAAAAACTTGAAGGATGATATGAAGTCACATACTGTCTTATGGAGCCTAAGCAAACCCATTTCTTCAGTCTTCTTTCATGTCCTTCTGCATGGAATATTTTCATTGCTTCTTTCAAGCATCTCTGTGCCTTGTTTTACAGTGCACACAACAGAACTCAACATAATGTTCTTAATTAACATCTATTCTATGCAACATTTTCATGCGCTCTCTCGCACAACTGGTATGGAAGTTTGGGCTGGGTTGCCATCAGTATGCAGATGACATCCAGCTCTTCCTCCTGATGGATGGCCACCCTGACTCTCCCCCAGAAACATTAGCCAGTTGCCTGGAAGCAGTGACGAGATGGCTCAAGCAGAGTCGCCTGAAGCTCAGTCCTTCAAAGACGGAGGTCCTGTGGCTGGGTAAGAAGGGCCCTTGTGAGGAACTGCGCCTACCCACCCTGGATGGCGTAGAGCTTACTATTGCGCACTCCGCCAGGAACCTGGGTGTGATCCTGGATGCTTCCCTCACAATGGAAGCCCAGATCACGAAGGTAGCACAGCTGGCATTCTTCTATCTCCGCCAAGCTACTAGCACCCTACTTGGCCCCACAACACCTAGCCACAGTGATCCATGCAACAGTCGACTCCCGGCTGGATTTCTGTAACTCGCTCTATGCAGGCCTGCCCTTAGCCTTGACCCGGAAACTACAGCTGGTCCAAAATGCAGCGGCCAGGATCCTTGCAGCGACACCGTGGAGATTCCACATCCGGCCCATACTACATCAATTGCAATGGTTGCCAGTTGGATTCTGGATCAGGTTAAAAGTTCTGGTAATTACCTTCAAGGCCATACATGGTCAGGGCCCAGTGTACCTGAGGGACCGCCTCCCTGCCTATGCCCCCAAAAGAGCTTTACGCTCTGCCGCCACCAACTGGCTACTGGTCCCTGGCCCAAAAGAAGTTCTCCTGGCCTCGACCAGGGCCAGAGCATTCTCTGTCCTGGCCCACACCTGGTGGAACGAGCTCCCAGAGGAGATCAGGGCCCTGATGGGACTAAAACAGTCCCTCAGGGCCTGCAAAAGGGAGCTCTTCTACCAGGCATTTGGCTGAAGCCAGGCCAACCAACCAACATCTGCTGGGCCCCTGCCCCCCCTCCCCCCAGAAACCCACTTAGACTCCTGGACCTGTTCGAGTTACCACTGTTTATGTTATGATATACTGTTATGTTGTACTGTCACCCGGTTTATCATTTAATAATATTAATGTTATTATATGTATGGTTTCATGTATAGTTTCAGTTATATGTAAACTGCTCTGAGCCTTCGGGGAGGGCAGTATAAAAATATGAATAAATAAAATAAAATAAAATAAATAAATCTGAGTAAAATGGAGATGATCATCCTAACTCTTATTCCATGTTATTTGTATGTTTTCTATTTCTAAGGTTAACCTAAACATCATGGCAGCCTTGGTACTGGGATGACTATTGCTTAATATTATGTTATGCCTTTGGTTATCTCCACTCAAATGAAAAATCTTGTATGTCTCACTTCAATAGTTTCATAGTCTTATTTTTCCCCCAGTGTTTCCAGTCAGTCAGAATCAACTTGAATCTTTGCAGACTCACGTACCCTAAATGTGGTGTCACAAGTAAGTGGATTTCTCCCAGCTACAAATTATTAGTTGTTCTGTTCAATAATATTGGAACTATGACAGAGGTTTCTGAGCCTCTCTCAATTATTTTTGCAAATTCTTGGAGAAGAGGTGAAGTGCCAGAAGTTTGGAGGTGAGCAAATGTTGTCCCCATCCTCAAGAAGGGGAAAAAGGAGGATCCAGGTAACTACTGACCCGTCAGCTTGACGTCTATAGTTGGCAAAATTTTAGAAAAGAACATCAGTCAGTCCTTGAGCAGCTAGAGTGGATGACTATAATTGCCACGCTTCCCCTGAGTGAAAAAAAATACCCCCCCCCCCGCACGGGCGTGATTTTCGGCCAAAAATAGAGTGAAAAATAAAGGGAAAATAAACCAGCAAACGGGGCTGTGTGTTGCTTGGTGCTTGGTGACTTAAAACAGCTCTGGGGAGGGACTGCAGCTAGGGAAGCCTCGGTGGGTAAACGAAGGCTCGCCGGTGCGTTGATCTCCACTCGCTCCGAGAAAAAAAAATGGTGATCGCTTAGCCGGAAGATCAGAGGAGAGAGCTAGGGGGAGGGACTTTGCAGAAACCGCAACAATGGTAACGCACAGAACTTTCCTGCTAGTGTTGCAGATTGGTTGCAAGAGTGTAGCGCTTTCCGGAGGGTGAATCCACTTTTTGGGATTTCCCTGAAAGCGCTACAACGAAACGCATTTTGCGGATCGGTTTCAGGAGTGTGGCAGATTGTCAATGACGTTGTGCATAACAGCAAAACAGTAGCGATTTCAATTTGCAACCATTGTGCAATTTTGAACGAGTGTGGAATGGCCCTGATTCTTTTCTAGTTGGTCCTGAGCATTTCATTGAAATTTGTTTTTTAACAAATTTAATTTTGTTTTGTAATCAACTGTTTGAACACAGTCATCTCTTAGGGCTTCACCTTCAGTATTAATGGTGGCTTTTCAGAGTCTTAGGCACATCACCTAATCCCCCCATTACCAGAGATTGAACACAGGATTTTTGGAATGCAAAGAAGGTGCTGTACCACCAAGCCAGCACCCTTATCCTTTTCAACTTTGGAGCAATGAGATCCAGTGAAGTAGATGCAACAGCCTGCATGTGCGGAATTTGAGTACACATTGCTGCATAAATGGAGCTTTGAACCCATCTTTAATTTTACATTCATATCAGGCAGGAGTGGCCAGCATCCATATTTTTGGGAACTGACTCCACCACTCATAGGATGATGGCAGTTATATTTTTACAGGCAAAAATCTCTCAGGGTCTTCAGTTATCCCAGTGATGATTGAAGTCTGTGGTTAAATCAGTGAACTAGGATTCCTAGAATTAAGACACTTTTACCAATAAAAATAAAATATCTCCTTAATTCTCTAGAAAACCAATTTGCCACCAAGAAGCTGAACAGCATCCAAAGGGAAATGTCTGTGAAGATTCTAAATAATACCATAAAATGAATGAGTTTTATTCTTGCTGTTTTCATTTTGTTTTCCCACAGGGTGGGTGGCCTTCTGGTGTGGATCAAAGGCCATTACCACGTGGGCTGTTTAACCCATGTCGAATGCTGCTGGGAAGCATTCCCCCCCCCCTTCCCTAATACCCCACAGTATTATGGTGTATTCGGATGCCTCCCAGGGTTTCCCTGGTTTGGGGCAAAGTTTTGAAAAAGATCATAGTAAATCCTGGATAGCTGTCATGTGGATGAGGAAAATGTGTTTTTTCTTGGTCCCGCCGATATGGCAGCCATTTTCTTTGCCCTATTCCTACAGCAGTCTTTTCCTCCCCGTCACTTGGTGGCTTTTTTAAAAAATGCCAATTGAATTGTAATATGATGTGATATAAGGAAGGCCAAGCGTCAATGAATTGAGGCTTTTGAACTCTGGTGCTGGAGAAGACTCTTGCAAGTCTCTTGGACTGCAAGGCGAACAAACTGGTCAGTCCTAGAGGAGATCAGCCCTGACTGCTCCTTAGAAGGCCAGATCCTGAAGATGAAACTCAAATACTTTGGCCACCTCATGAGAAGGAAGGACTCCCTGGAGAAGAGCCTAATGCTGGGAGCGATTGAGGGCAAAAGAAGAAGGGGATGACAGAGAATGAGGTGGCTGGATGGAGTCACTGAAGCAGTGGGTGCAAACTTAAATGGACTCCGGGGAATGGTGCAGGACAGGAAGGCCTGGAGGATCATTGTCCATGGGGTCGCGATGGGTCGGACATGACTTCGCACCTAACAACAACAAATGATGTGATAAACATCAGTGAATCAGATTCACTGATTTCCCAGGTGTCATTTAAAGGGGGTGGGAAGCTACACAACTTTTTGAAACAATGAAAGTTGGCAGTGAACCAAGTACAAAGATAATTATAATATTATAACAGACTAAATATTAAAATGCAAATATTTATTTCAAGACATGCGCACATATAAAACATTAACATATATAACACACAACTGCATAAATCCAAAACATTTGGACACATGGATAAGTGACAAGAAACCATGTGTATTGTACAGGTATCAAAAGAAATATTTGCATTTCAATATTTAAGATATATTCTGCTGCTGGTCAACCTTTCAGGCTTCTACCTTGTGTATATAGATTGGGATACTTTGTTCCTTCTTTTATTGTTCATATAATATTATAACAACATTCAATCCCACTTAAAAAAAAAAACACTTCATAAGTGGAGCCTAATATGGAATTATACCCTACTATGTCCACTAAAGTAAATGGGCATAGAAAGGGGTGACTCTTAGGATTCAACTGAAGGATACCCACAAAACTCAAATTATTGTAGCATGTTAAAAGTAAACATATTGTTTAGTACAGGCTTTCCCAACCAGGGTTTCGTTAAAACCTAGGGTACATTGACAGCCCTGGAAGGGTTTCCCAAATGACAGTTAATTAATGTTTAATATAGGCCTTTGGGCCTTTGGTGTTACATGGACCGCCACCCCTCCACCACAGACTGGTACACCCGTGCCAACCCTTCCTGACACGCCTGTGCAGACCCTGGCACCAGAGGGAAAAAAACCAGGTCAAGTCTTGCAAAGCATAATGGGAGAGCAACGAAAATCCACTTCTTGGATTTTGGACTTGGAGCTAGGCTTCTCCAACCCACTTGCTTGCAAACAAAAGAGGAGTTTGCCAGCACACCTGGCAAGTATAGAGAGACAAAAGCACCCCACCCAAAACACCCCTCCACCCAGCCAAGTAAAGGGAACTGGCCACCCTCTTTCTAATCCAAGATTTGGTCTTTGACCTTATCACTATCCCCAGGCACAAGCCATCATCCAGGATTTGCCAGAATGGGGCCATCAGCCTTTCTAGATAGGAAATATTCCCAGCAGTTAGTTTCTTTGTCTCAGCAACACGTTTTTTGTGATACGGCCATGATCATTACCGGCCATCAAACTCTAAAGCCCCCTAAAACCTCAGGTCACAAATTTCCTTTAAATATCGGGCTCCCACAGCCACAAAGTGCAGTCAGTTTCCAGGTTACAGAAACGCTGTCCGGCGCTTGTCTTGGTCCCTCGTCCGTCGCCACAAATCATGTCCCCGGACCTCCGGAACTCTGCTCCTCCCAGAAGACAGGTGGATATCACTTTCAATCAATCCTTCGTATAGGTACCATCTCTGTAAGCTTTTCCCTTGTGTGCTAGTGGCTAGGAATGTATATTTCTATGCTAGAGTGCATGTGTGCTGTCTTTTGTCTAATTTGTGTGAGTTAATAAAATCCTTCCATGTTTAGATTTTTGTCTGTTTCGGTTCTATCTCAGTGACATAATTACCTGGTAAACTGTGCAATAAAAGATCTCGTATTATGCCACGCTGCCTCTTGGTGGCTCTACTAGCTAATTCCCCGCAACTATATTTAGGCATGTGCCCTTACAGACATGCATTTGCCGTAACAATGGGTCTGAAAGAGGTGGGAAGAGGAGGGGCCCCAGGTGGGCATATGCACAGCTATGCTTCCCAATCATGTCTTGCAGGATCGTACCTCTTCTGGGATTTTTTGAAGCCTGAAGAATGTTTCAGGGGTAAAAAAGTTGAGAAAGGCTTTTTTAGCAGCTGGTCTGTTTCCTATTTACACTTATTACATCATGATAATTGCTTACAGCAGAAATTAGAGGTAACACACAATACACCAAAAAGTTTTTAAAAAATTGGGTCAGAACACTGCATTAATTTTCTTGCTCTCTTTTACTGGAATCAAATAATTATAACTAGTTAGCTACATGGTTTATTATTTCCTCTACATCTATCACAATTACTTAACAATTCCATCATGGCCAAGGAAAACTAAATGAAAACCAGCATTCTGTCTGGGATTATTTAGTGTTCTGTCCTTGAAGGTTTCCCATCAGGAAAGTCACACCATTTATGGCAGGCTCGTAAAAATGAATAATAGTCTCAAAAACAGATTTTTCTTGTGTTTCTTGTGCAAAGTATCCTAAAGCATCCAAGAAAAGTGTGTATCCAACCTTTGCTTGAAGATTGCCAGTGAAGACTGCCAGATTCTGGCACAGCATTACGGGAGCAGGGGTGGAACACAGGGAGACAACAAGTTACTGTAACAACATACAGAGAGACACACTGGCATAATTTCAAGATGTGCCAGTGGAGCACCCCAGTAGCACCATGCCCAACTGGACATTGATGTGGCAATACTGGGGAGCAATGGCTTCACAAACTCGTGTGTCAGCAGGAAAGGGGTGGTCCCAAAATTGTGGCAGGAGTTAGCTGACTTCCTAAGCTACCCCAGCCCAGAAACACCTCCTTTCAAAAAACAGGCATAATATTACACCATCAAAAACCATGGTACATGGCATAACTATGGGACAGGCCAAGTGCCCCCCCCCCAGCATCCCAGTCCACAGGCCCAGATGTAGTACAAGATACTACTCCAGCTCCAGCCTATCAATTCCTCCCTGGTGGCAGCCGACCACTACCCAACCTGTACCCAATTACAGCTCCACCCAGCACTACATAAACCCCAGACAGACCTGCTCCAAGGCTTTTGCTGCCTCCCGTATTTCCCTATATGGAGATCAAACCAGAAGCCCTGGCCATGCTATCCCAATTGCTTTCTGGTGAGCCATGCCTGTCTGCACAATGGCCTCTTCTTGCCCCATGTGGCTGCTGGTGCTATAGAGCTTCAGTGGAGCCCGATGGTAAGCCTCCTTTGAGCCTACCATCTTGGTCCAGTGGTTAGGATCCAAGAACCATAAAGTTGGAAGGGACTTCCAGGGTCACCTAGTCATCAGAATGCAGAAAATTCACAATTCTGCAGAATGTAGAAAATTCAGTTACCGGCTCACACACATCCATACCCAGATGATGCCCTCTCCAACCAGAATCCCTGGCCAGTCTAGCCTGTAAAAAAATTGCTTCCTGATCCCAAAGTGGTGATTGGGTCCAGAAGACCCAGCACAATTCCTTCTGCCCACTCACTCACAATCTGCCTATCTTCACAGAATTAGCATTTCTATCAGGTGCAAACTTGAATGGACTCTGGGGAGTGGTAGAGGACAGGAAGGCC
This sequence comes from Paroedura picta, assembly GCF_049243985.1. Classification (NCBI taxonomy): domain Eukaryota; kingdom Metazoa; phylum Chordata; class Lepidosauria; order Squamata; family Gekkonidae; genus Paroedura; species Paroedura picta. Next base: position 48,202,061 of record NC_135370.1, read on the forward strand.
TGGAGGATCATTGTCCATGGGGTCGCAATGGGTCGGACATGACTTCGCACATAACAACAACAACAACCACTGCTTGTTTAATATACGAATTGGAGGCTACTTGTCCTTGTACTAGTCCAGAATTAATAATAGCTGTGGGAGGCATTTGTGCTGGGGAAGTGGTATGGCTGCCTTTATATTAAATGAAAAGCTGCTGAGAGATCTCAGAAATGTGATCCTCACTGATCACTCATATAAAGCTGAACGGGAGGAAGATAGTCCACCTCCAAGGTGGGAAGCTGCAGGAAGACTGTGTTATGTTCTAGTTATAAGAAAATTGTATTTTTTCTTTTCTGTATTCTGTAGTTCACCTTGGCAATTTCCCTGATAGCTGCATGTAAAACTTTTTACACTTTCCCTTTGAGCAGCACTTTGGTTTATTTGACCCATGAGCAAGCTGTGTCAAACTGACGTTACCGTATGCATCCCAGAAAGGGAAGGTGGGGATCCTTTGCCTCACAAATGCACTCAGATCTACATTCTAGGAGTGAAATATTAGCTGGCCTGGAAGAGTCTGATAAATCCAATGCTCCAGATGGTGGCAGGGAAACTATTGAAGGGGTATCTGTGGGGCCCAGGAGGGCTGGGGCATATACAGAATGCACCACTGAACAAGCAATCTGTAATGGTGAGCTTTTCCATAGCATCTCACCACAGTAGTTTGGACAGGGTGTGGTCAGTATGCACATTCCCTTTATCCAGCACCCTATGCTTCCACTAAGGCTCTGCTAGGGGCTGAAGGTCTTCACAGAGCTGACATTCCGCATAAGGGTTGCAGCAAGATCGGGGAGCAAGCCACAATTATTGTCCATCCCTTTGGGGCTCATTTTTGCTCTCATCATGACTTCACTAGAATGCAGATGGAGAAAATATAAGCCAATGCTTCATTTTTGTATCCAGCACCCTATAGCATAGGGTTCTGGAGAATCCACTAGCCTCAGCAGTAGGAGGGGTGTGTGCGTGCGTAGGAGGTCTCCTGTTGGGGAAGGTGTTAAAATGTTTCTGTTCATGAGTTCAGCCCATTAAAAGTCGCTTTAGCCTGTGCATACAACCCCAATCAAAGGTCTGAATTTTTAAAAATTCCTCTCCCCTTTGGGAACATCCAACTGGCTGCAGAAGATGGCCAGAATTAACAGTGGCTCCTGATACATCAACTAAGAGAAGAATAAGTCAAACTTCTTTTTTTACTTGTGAGGTTTCAAAAACAAGGAAGCCATTTTTTGTTGTTGGGAATCATATCTGAATTTGGGAATTATTAGTTTTTTACTCTATGCCAAAAGCTCTTTAACAACAACAGGAGCCTCAAAAAGAGAAGAAAAGCAGCTCCCCACCCACCCCTCTCTGCAGTCCACGCCTGCATCTCTTGTCTTATGAACACTCTCATTGCCACAGGCATCTGTGTGATCTCCACTGGCCACTGTTGCTGCTGTCACCACGGGACTCCCATCCCTACTACTAGCTTCAGCTTGCCCTTCATCAATTGCTTGCTGGTGGTGGTATTCACCCAACATTTTGCCTCCCTTCAACCGAATTCTAGCTTGTGGCTCTAGGGTTTTTAAGGGTATATCTGGTTGCCAGCAAAACAGAGTTTTTGTTTTTTTCTGACTTTTCTGAAAATCTGGTGTTTTCTCCTGAGAATGAAGAAATCTGTGTCATATATGTGGTCAGCTCTGTTGTATGGCTTTGGCTATCTGCACAGGGGGCAGCATTTTGCTATTAGAGATAGGGAATCTTTTTGACCTTGATGACTCTACTTGTCGTACTGCAAACTGGAAAAGCAAGAACTATAATTTAATTATGCAGATGCTACTATTATATGGGAAGCTTATCCAAGTAAATCCACTTCAAAATCTGAAACCCAAGCACTTTATGTAGGAAACTACTAATACATTATATGTGTTCATAAATTAAAAAATGTGTTCATATAAATACCAGCCCTGATAACGGAAATGTGAATTTTCCCTTGCATTTTAATTCCATACACTCCCACACAAATATTCATTCATTCTCTGTGTTATTGAAACTGTTCAATTTTATATTTATATTCATCCTCATTCCTACTATTTATCACTGAGAACTCAACTCTCCTCATTCCCATGCATATTATGCTGGTGACAGGGATCTATAGTTCTGCAGTTGCAACAGAACATGGCTTCAGATCCATCATAAACAATATTTAAGATGCCAGGAGAGATTGTGGGAGTGGGAGAGATGATCTGTCTATCTGGCTAAGTACTGAAGCTATAAACTGGCTAACAATAACAGTGCAATCCTATTACTAAGCAACATTACATCCTATTAAGTGGATTGAATTGCACAACTTTAAGGTTAGCACTGAAGAGATGGAAATTTTTCTAGATTTTCCAGATATTCTATTCCTTGGTTCTATCAACCAAAAGGAAGATTGCAGCCAGGAAACCAGAACGAGATTCAGTCTGGGAAAGACAGCCATGAAGGAACCAAAAAAGATCCTTAATTGTAAGGATGAGTTGCTGGCAATCAGGGTCAAGACAATTCATACTATAGTATTACAATGTATGGGTGCAAAATTTGGTGTGAAATGAAGAAAGCTGACAGGAGAAAAGATGACTCATTTGAAATGTGGTGTTTTACAGGTACAACAGACTACCAAAAAGACAACGAAATGCATTACAGATCAAATCAAGCCTGAACTCTCCCTAGAAGCTAAAATGACCCAATTGAGGTTATCATACTTTGGTCAGATTATGAGTAGAGAACAGTCACTGGAAAGGATAATAACGCTAGGAAAAGTTGAAAGCAGTAGAAATAGAGGAAGAAAGCCATGGCCCCAGTTTGCAAAACTTCTGCAAGGCTGTTAACAACAGGACATTTTGGAGGACACCTGTCATAAGGTCACTGTTAAGTGACTTGATGGCACTTGACATACACATACATTGATTTGAGTCAATGGGCTTAGAAGGTTGTAACTGTGTTTAGGATTGCACCATAAATGTGGGGTGGGGGGGTGGGGAGATGAATTGTATGAGAGGAGAAGCACAGAGGATGGCATTTGTTTCTGTCCTTGGTTTTCCTTACCATAATGAATGCACATGCAAATTTTTTATAAGAGAATTAGCATTATATAGAAATAAACTAAGTAACAAAATTAAACATTCATTGATTTTAAAATTATGTAGATTACAATAATTGCACAGAAGGAATAAAGGCACGGAAATCGTAGAAGAACAAATAAATACTCATAGACACAATGGGATGGATCCAAAGTGTCCTTTCTGATAGAGAGCGGAAATAGAAGGACATCATTGGATTGAAGCAGCAATATATATAATATATATAATGTATTTGTTAGTTTTCTAGGTTGACCATTTCCAGAATGGTCTCAGGATGGCTTACAACAAACATGTACAGCAAAATTTGAGTCCAAGGGCACCTTTAAGACCAACAAAGATTTATACAAGGTGTGACCTTTCTTGTGCATGTGCATGAAAGCTCATGCCTTGAATAAATCTTTATTGGTCCTAAAGGCACAATTGGACAAGTGTGTAAGTGCATATTAGACCCCAAATGCATGTTGTTAAGCATTATACTCACAGGTAGACCTATACAAGGTGCTGAATTCTTCTTCCAGGCAGCAACAGCAGCAAGACTCATCATGACCCCCAGCTGGGAGCAACAGCAGGCTCCCCACATGGACTCATGAGGCAGAAACTAAAAGAACTAGTGGTAATGACTAAGCTAACAGATTTGGTTAGCCACAGGTCGCCAGAATACTATCAGAAACACTGGGATGAATATCTGGGGGTGTGGCCTAGATGTCGTTCTGAGAGGGTCACAGGGCATCTGCTCTGCTATCTCTGAAGCCTGACAGGGGTCAATTGCGGAAGCAATTGGCAGAAAAGAGAAGGGGTACGCAAACCCCACCTCACCTTTTTACCCAGGAAGTTTTTGGGAGTATAATCCAATCGTTTAGGGAGTATATCTCCCTGGATTATAGGCTGTCAGCGTTCCAGGTCCAGAGGATGACTGCCATATTCTTTCTCGGACTTTCTTTTCTGTCTTTAATCTTAAAGCATCTGCTTCAACCCTACACAACGATTTACTGCAAATGAACATTGTGAACTGAGGGGAGGACATCGGCTGAGTTCCAAAACATCATTTACTACAAGTATCTCTCGGGTTTTTTTCTCCGTCTCTCTTCCTGTACCAAAGCCTTTTGTTTCCCCCCTCCTTTTACTCTGCTCTGCCCGAAGCCACCTCATTATGAGGCAGGCTAATTCTCCTAACTAAGAAGAAGAAGGACTTAAATCAACTCAAATTAATTGGCAAAAGCTCTCACTGCAATTGTTTTGGTTTTCGGAGATAAGAGATAAGAGCTGTGAATGGGACGATCTCTCGAGAACTCTGTTCCAGCACGAGAATATCTGCCTTACTGACTTCAATATGTCACATGCCTGTGCCGGAACGTTAGAGGATAAAACAGAGGACTTCTACTGGCCACTTGTAAAATTGTTTGAGGCCGGCTGTTGATTTCCAAGTCAAAAACATGTCTGTGTTAAAAAGATTGGATCATCTATTAGAGAAACAAACCCAAGATTTGAAAGCATTTACAGAAGGATTGCTCAAAAATATTCTCAAGGAGATCCAAGAAGAAGTTTCTAACAGGAATGATGGATCTATAACAGTGGCTGATGACAGCTCTAAACAAGGTGGAAAACCAACAGTAGAAGTGAAATCTGAAATTCTGGAGATGGAAAAGGGGATGTAGGAGTTCTGCAGCCCAGATAAGGACACCCTTTTTAAAAAGACATACAGCCATTTCAAAGCAACAGTGTACAAAAATCAATCAAAAGATATATGGATCTGTAGTGAAAGTAACCGATTTAAAGGAGCTCTCTGGGGAAAAAATTGTATTGATACTGGAGTCCAGGAGGTGCAACGGCCTCAAGATTTATCGATGCATATTCTGCAGGAAAGAGTACAACTGCACTTTCTACGCCAAAGGCCAATGGGACAGAATATAAGTCTACGGGAACGACAAGATGTAGCAAGCCTCGATATGAGACTCCCTTAAGAAGACCGAAAGCTCATATTGTTCTATGTTTAATGTTAAGCATTTAATCTAAACCTGGAAACTTTACTATTCTCTGTATTAATAACTTATACTGTATTCTATATTTCTATTTTTATGAAAAAGGAGAAGCAATGGTTCTTTCTCTCTTGTTTCTTTTCTTTTGTAGGCATATAGGTAATATAATCGTTAGTGCTGGAAATATAAAATGGGGTTTTCTCCCCCCCCTTATTCTTTCTTTATTAGTGTATTGCTATAGGGCCAAAGCTCACACTGATCTGTAGAAAATGTTTAATGTTAAGCTTTCAACTTAAATCTGAAAATTTACCTGTCAGGATGGCTGTTAGAACGGGTCAAGTACAAATTGTTTTGTAGATGTATCTGTATTAAGGATAAGGAGAAGCTATGAAATCCTTTTGTACTGTTCTACAAGAAATGTTTAATGTTAAGCATCTAACTTAAACCTAGAAATATCTGTCAGGACAGCTCTTAGATTGTATCAAGCAGTTAACGTGAGGTCTACGAAGTTGATTATTAACAATTTCTCTTTTGTATATCTAAATAGGCCTCTTTTTTAAAATGTAGTGGAGATATGGATGGCTCTTAGACTCAAACGTGAACAAGTCTATAAGCTTTGGGCAAAAGTGTATATCATTGTGTAGTTAATGTGGGGCCGTACATTTTCAAATGATGATTATATTTTATTGTTTTTTGTATTAATAACTCATATTGCATCCTATATTTCTATCTTTATGAAAATAAAAAAAACTTCTATATATATAAAAAAGAAACACTGAAATATCTGAAATATTTGTAAATCTCTTTATTTCTGTAACTCTTAGTAACTTTCTGAACTATTGATAAAAATTATATAAAAAACAAATAAAAGCCCTGAATACAATAAAATACATAAAATTCTACAAATTTATCTGTTTAATTCAAACCCTAAACAGCAGACAATTGTTCCATTAGTTCATACCCCCAACAAACCAGGCATAAATCTCTGAGCCCAACTCCTTACTACCAATTCTTTTCTCCCAATGACTTTTTCTTCCCCTTTATCACCAAAGAGTTGGTCAAATATATCACCATAAAGCATACATCTTCAGTGATGATTCACTCCAGTGGGGGAATAGCAGCAAGGAAATAAAAAAGCATTTTCCTTAGGGCTTCAGCTTCTCAGTTTCGGGGGGTTTTAAGTCAAGCTCACGCATTTTGCATGCTAGTATTTCAAGTCCATTGCACATGGGAGGCTGTTCCATTACGGACACCACCTGCTAACCATGGCTAGGTTACATTTGATGGCTTCAGGTGGCTCTCTAGAACTGAAGTGGATAAGTTGCTAGGGATGGTGGGGGCTACCACCTGCGCCTTGAATCCCTGCCCATCTTGGCTGCTTAAAAGGGGTGGTCAGCAGATAGGAGGCCATCTTCAGGAAATTATGAACCTCTCCCTGTCTACTGGGGAGTTCCCAGAGTGGCTGAAGGAGGCAGTGGTTTGCCCTCTCCTTAAGTAACCATTGCTGGATCCGCAGGACCCGGCCAGTTACCGCCTGGTCTCACATTTGGCGTTTCTGGGTAAGGTGATTGAAAGGGCTGCCATGGACCAGCTCCTGGCATGATTGGAGGAAACTTCGGCGTTCAACCCATACCAGTGGAGTTTCCATCCTGGACATGGGGTGGAGACAGTGCTGGTTGCCCTGTTGGATGATCTCCACCGCCAGCTGGATTGGGGTGGTTCTGCCATTCTTGTACTGTTAGATCTGTTAGATCCAAGGGATCACTAGGTCTCATCACATCCCCCTCAGGTGGCTTGGGAGGACCTGGCAAGTCTAATATGAGGTGGGGGGAGATTTCTTCTCTCTTTTTCTATCATCTAAGATAACTTTGAGTTTTGCTTTCCTGTTCTTTCTCTTCCTTTTCTTAACTTAAGAATAGAATAGAATGCAAAAACTTATGAATGATTAGCTCCTTTTCCAGGACTAGTTGGAGTGTTAATTTCGACACAATATTCAGTTCCTTCCTTTGCATCATGTAGGCGTGGTCATGCAGTTCTGCTCTGGTACTTGATCTTCCATCTCTTTGGAGTGAGGCATCTATAGGGCCATCCTCTGTTCCTGAGTTGTCTGGCTGTGGAAGGGCAGAGTAATGCCTGCACAAGTAATTTGCCTAAAAACACCACTTCTCACTACTTCTTTATTGTTTTATTTAGACTTAGCAGTGATTCACTAAGCTTCTGTGCCCTGAGGTTAATTTTTGGAATATCTTTCAGATATATGTGCAAAGGGCAGAAATAAGCATGCAGATAAGAGCAGCTTGCTTTGTATACACTGTTGCTTAGCATTCAGGAGGAATTATTTAAAGCACATAGTTGGTGAATTTTGGATATAGATTCGTTCAACTTTGAAAAGTGGTAAATCTCAGATAAAAAATGCAAGACAATGATGCTCTGAAATTAGAACCAGTTAAACAGTAGCTGCTCCCAGGGCACCTCCTGACTAGGGAGAATGCTGTGACTTCAGCCCAAGCACTGATGAGAGCATTCTGCCAGCTTCATAATTTCTTTCAATTAAGATTTTGAAGATATACATGATAACGTGCACAGGATAAAAAGTGATCTTCATGGATGACATGGAGCACTTTCTGCTTGTTGAATATACCCAGGATTGGAAAAAAGAATTCATTTCTAAGTGGAACCAGTGATTAGAATATAGAAGAGAAAATGCCACCAGATGATTCTGGAACTAATTTAAGATCAGCATTGCTAAATGATATGATGGATCCTTAGAAGGCTGGAAAGATGCTCACTTGGCAAATTTCCAGAAGGCCATATTTATTTATTTATTTTTAAATGGAAGACAGTCTCGTTTTCACTTCTACTCCAAGTTCGGAAACAGTAACACAGGGGTGCCAAACATACGACTTGCAGTGCAGGCCAGAACCAGCCCGGCAGAACTCATATCCAGCCTGCAAGCAACTGGTTTTTTCCTGCTTCCTTCCCTGGGGCTACTGCTGGTGCTTTCATGAGTCCCTGCTCTCTTCTTCAGATACAGCTAGAACTTTAGTCCATTGGCCCTTGCATCACGGAGAGTGGAGTGATTTCACATGGCAAGTGAAATAGCAGGTGTTAGTAATGAGATAGGAAACCTAGGTCCAGGATAATCATCATCATCATCATCGAATTTATTACCCACCACTCCCAGACTAGCAAGCTTGTGGCAGGTTACAAAATAAAAACCCCATTAATCCTAACCATTATAATCCCCATGGCGGTGAAAATATACTATAACTATTTACCCACCATCCCCTTCCCTCAGCTCAATGAGCCCCTCAACCTGTGCCTCGCGAACGTTAATAGGAAGTTAGTCTGATGTTCTAGCTGTTCTACGGGAGGGGCCCACTGACCTTGTCTGCCCTAGCCTCAACTGAATGCCTGGCAGAAGAGCTCCATCTTGCAGGCCCTGTGGAACTGTGAAAGTTCCGACAGGGCCCTCAGCACTTCTGGAAGCTCATTCCACCAGGTCAGGGCCAGGACTGAAAAGGCCTTGGCCCTGGTTGAAACCAGGTGCACATCCCACAAGCCAGGGATCACCAACAGATTTGCACCCATAGACCAAAGGGCCCTGCGGGGGCCATAAGGTGATAGGTGGGCCCTCAGATATGTCCTTAAAGGTCAATACCAAAACCTTGAACATGATCTGGGATGCAACTGGCAACCAGTGCAGCTGCCTCAGTACTGGCTAGATATGGGTCCTCCAAGATGTTCCTGTAAAGATCCTAGCAGCTGCATTCTGTGCCAGCTGCAATCTCTCGGTCAAAGATAAGGGAAGGCCTAAGCAGAATGAGTAACAGAAGTCAAGCCTGGAGATGACGATCACATGGATCACATGGCTAGGTGCTCCGAAGATAGATAGGGCACTAGTAGCCTCAGCTGACATAAGTAGAAAAATGCCAGATGGGCTACTCTGGTGACCTGTGCCTCCATTGATAAGGAGATGTCAAGGGTCACCCCCAGATTCCTGGCCAAGGGTGAGATCTTAAGCTGTACCTCAGCTAGACTGGGAAGGCACACTTCCTGATCTGACACCTTCCTAACCAGCCACAGCATCTCTTGGAGAGGTTGAGTTTCAGACAACTCTGTTCAAGCCATCCAGCCATGGCTTCCAAACATCTGGTGAATGCTTCCGGCAGGGTGTCCAGGTGACTATCCATCAGGAGATAGAGCTGGGTGTCATCTGCATATTGGTGACCACCCAGCCCAAAACTCCAGACCAGCTGTGGGGGAGAGAATCACCCCCTGTGGAATGCCACAAGGGAGTTGAAAGGGGCGCAACAGCACTTCCTCAACAGCAATCTTCTGCGTTTGGTTCTGGAGAAAAGAAATCAGACATTGGAAGGCTGTCTCTTGTATCCCAGCCTTGGTGAGGTGGTAGGCTAACAACTAGTGTTCAATCACATCAAATGCTGCTGACAGTTTTAACAACACAAGGTTAGCCAAACCTCCCCAATCCAGCTGGTACCAGAAATCATCCATCAGGGCAACAAGCACCGTCTACACCCTGTGTCCAGGATGGAAGCCAGCCTGGTATGGGTCAAGCGCTAAAGCTTTCTCCAAGAAATCTAGGAATTGATCCGTGGTGGCCCTTTCAACCACCTTACCCAGAAATGCAAGATGTCAGACTGGGCAGAGTTGGCCAGATCCCATGGATCAAGCATTGGTTTCTTCAGCAAAGGGGAAACCACTGCCCCCTTCAGCACCCCTGGGAACTCCCCAAATGACAGGGAGATATTTATAATATCCCTGAGGAGGGTATCCTCAGTCACTAGTCCACTAGTCACCCAATTTGAGTAGCCAAGACAGACAGGGATAAAGGGGGTAAGTAGTCATCCTCACTGACCCCAGCCAACTTGTCCCCTTTGGTTAAAGACAAATGCATTGTCTTGGGCTTCATTATCAGTTGCAGTTCCACCATCTTTCTTTATATAATCACCTTTTGAAATTCCTTGTGGATTCTAATGTTAGACTTACACCCATTTATTCTTTGCATCCTCCTGTATTGAATTTTCCTGGACCGAATAGAGACCTAGGTTCCCTGTCTCATTATCAGTACTGGTATCTCCATGCCTACCACTGTTCTGCATATCACATCTAATCCAATAAAGTCTGCTGTTATTGCCATTTGGCTTCTGAGATCACCTTTATAAAGTTTATCTTTTTGGTACCTCATATTACATTTTATGGCATGCATGGCCTGGCCTGACCAAATGACATTTATGTCAGATCCAGCCCTCCTAACAAATAATCCAGCACCTCTGCAGTAACACATAAGGCAACTTTAGGAATAGGCAGTGCAGTGCCAGGTACTAATGTTGGCTGCTGCTACTTTTCTCCCTCTTCCTCAGCCAGAGGTGCCCCCACCATGTTGCATTCTATGTTTTATCCCATCTTATCAGTTGCCAGTAATTTTCATTGAGGAAAAAAGACAAAACAACCAGCTTCACTTTCTAGCTGTCATTTATATGCTAGTTCTATAATTTTGCAGGACTTTAAAATCATTATTAGTTTTTCATGGGAAACAAGAAATGTTCCCCTTGGGATCATCCATTGCTGAAACTCCCGTTAGATTATGCTTGTTTATAGATGAGTTCTTGGCCCCCTTTTCTTTAAACTCACCATGCTCTTCTAATTAAAAAGAACCCTTGTTGCAGAGTAGTAATCACAGACTCAAGCTCTCCCCACATACAGGGTTGAGAGATTTTGCAGATCTGAGTGCTAGCAACTAAAGGATTTACAACCCTGAGTGGTAAACGGAGCCTTTAATTATACCGTAAATAAGATATTACATCTTTAAATTAGGAAACCATAACATGCCAATTTCCAGACACAATTTACTAACTGTTCAAGAGTAACTTATGTGAAATGGGCAGTCAGTGAGTTTCTGGTGACTCATTTCTTTTCACATTGCAGGAAACTTGCAGTGAATCTGAAATCAGTTATACTCATACCAGCTCTGCTTCTTGCATCTCTTTAGTGAACATAAACATCAATCTGTCCCCGAAATAAAATCTGTGTGCTTCAGGAGTGTGGAGCTGGGCCATAATCCATTTCAGAGTGAGATGCACTCAAGCCCAGTCTTGATGACATGGATGATCCAATTTGCATTTTGCTTTCCATGCCCAAAGTCTTGGCATGGAGTGTCACAAACCTGGAGAATGCATCATAATGGGTCTGGGATGGACTGCCAAAGTGCAGCATAGGCCCCTGAAATCTTTCACTCCCTTCTTCATGACATGCAGTGTCACCAGCCCTGTGTTCATATACTGAATTTGGCCACAGTAGGGATATGGATAACTTTACTGTGATTGATTAGATTCAGACTAACCTTCAGATTAAACTGATTTTAACCGAAGTACAATCTAATTCTGTACTCGAAACCCACAAAGCTCGCTAAGCATCAGTTCTGTGTCATAATGGAAATTCCATTACGATGGACAGTGATGGACTTTCCCAAAATATCTCTTTGAAAGCTATTGAATATAATCAGAAAAATGAATTGCTCATATTAACATTCTTCAGTTAGACTTTATTGAGCTCTGAATAACCTTCTTGATCGACTGTCTTGGTCTCTATCAATTGATGCTGCAGCCTGTCTGGTGGTTCATCTGTAGAGTGGTCAGTATTCTTTACTGCATGCCTTTCTAGTGTGTTCTTCTGTGATGTACCTGGTTCTTCCTCAATCTCCTCCCTTTCTGGAAGACACTGAGACCATTTCTGCACAGAGGCAGACAATGCATTCTGCCTCCGGCTTGCAAACGTGTGATAGTAAACTGCACATTTGCATGCTTCCTGACAGGAGATACCTTCCATGTTATCCCGCTGTCTCATCATGGCTTTTTGCATCGCAATGAGGTGGCAGAGAAGCCAGAAGCATGGACAATCCACAGGTTTTCCTCACTCCTTAGGCTGTCAATCATTGCAAGCCACCAATCCCTTCACAGAGGTTATTTTGGGGACTCAAACTTCTGTTCCCCACCCCCCGAGTCCCAAAATTACCTTTAAAAAATACATTTCTGTGTTGCTACGGGGACGCACCACAACAGTAAAACAATTTTTTTTAATTACACTTCCACATTGTTATGTGCTGTGATGTGATCACATAACAACAATAGTATATTACCTTAGATCTCTTTTTCAGAATTCTTTGTATGGTCTTTCTTTATGTTCGTGTAGATTTCTGATAGGCTGGCCACAGTAATTGGACCCCAATGATTGTGTGTTCACAATAAAGTTTTAAAATACAGAGCACAAACACTAAGCTATTAGAGAGGGCTGCTGCATCACACGCCCCCCCTCTTTCCCCGTTCATGCCCCACCACCAGAAAACATTGCTCTATCCCAGTGTTATTGTGCATACTGAAGAAAATGACAGTACATTTTATTTGAACTGAGGGTATGTTGCTTTACAGTCCTGTTGCAACACAGATCATGCCATCTAAAAAAAAATTCAGTCTCAAAATGGAGAGGGGAGTGTGGGTGCAAGGGTGGGCAAAATGCTGCAGAGCCTGTCGCATATTTCTTCTTTCAGACAGGCTTGCCCTGTTCGCATCTCGTTTTGCACCACAACAAGAAAAGGGAAGCGGATTCTGCTGCTTTTCCTCATCGTGCAGCAAAGAGGATGAAAAATCACACCACCTACTGGAGAGCTAAGGGTTGCTGCTAACATCATGAGGAAGCAGCAATAAAACCCGCAAACAATGAGAGGCTGGGCAGGGGCAAATTCCTAATGCGGAAATGGTCTGAAGGTCTCTCTAGTGCTGTCAAAACTATGTCTGCCAGGCATTATCACTTCATATGAACTTGAAGCAACCTCTCATGTTACATCTGCCTTGTCTGTATAAGACATTTACACTTTATTACCATGGTCAGTGGCTTTCAGAGCAGTTTTAGTTGATATTTGCCCTGTTTGTTATATGCATTCATATCCTCTTCCTTTTGATCGCCTGTATCTCCTAGGCATGGCAGTGATACTTCCAATTATTTTATGGTATGAAATTTCACTCAGAAATTCCATGGTATCAAATGTTTTGTGTCAATATATCAATGTTTCTTATATCTTCTACCAACGTTTTGAAATTCCGAATGGTCAAAAATCAGATTTGACAAATTAGTGACTTCCTTTAGAAACAGGGACTATTCTGATTCCATTTTTCAAGGTCTTTAGACTGAGAACAATGTTTACTTAATGTGATATTACAGCTTGTGCAGGATCTGGTGTCATCTGCTGCCTGGAGAGGCAGAGTGGATATAGTAAAATTGGGTGCTCAGGAAGCTGCCACTTCAGTATACTTCCACCTCACCAACCCATTTCCTCTGAACATGTAGCCTCAGTGCTATAATGTACATGTATTAGGAAATGGGGAGACATTATCCCTTCCATTTATACTAAGGGGTTTCAAACCTCACACATCAGGCCTCTTTGTTAGGATGGAAAAAAGATTAGGGGGGAACACGAGTATTACATTTTATTTAACCCACCAAGCAACAAAAATCTCTGTTTTCTCTTAAATTATGAGGGCTCAAAACTTACATTTTAAAAATGTATTATTTAGATTTGGCCAGGAGACATACTTTCCAGACACTGAGTGAAGAATCTGGAACCTAGATAATACCAAGATACCAAGGTAATATGGCACGTTTAAGTCATAATAGAAGAAGAGTTGGTTCTTATATGATGCTTTTCTCTATCCAAAGGAGGCTCAAAGCGGCTTACAGTCACCTTCCATTTCCTCTCCCCACAACAGACACCCTGTGAGGTAGGTGAGGTCTGAGAGAGCCCTGATATCACTGCTCAGTCAGAACAGCTTTATCAGTTCTGTGATGAGCCCAAGGTCACCCAGCTGGCTGCATGTGGGGGAGCGGGGAATCAAACACGGCTCACCAAATTAGAAGCTGCGACTCTTAGCCACCACACCAAGCTGAGGAAGTCTGAATTATGATTCTGCTTCAAGAATCTCACAACATGGTCTTGATCAGCCACTTGCCTGGCAGCCTGATTATGCTGACACATTCTTCAGTACATCTTCAGATCAAACCATTCTGGAATTGTTCTTCAGCTGAACCTTTCATCTTGCCATTGATATTTGAATACCATTGACTCTGGGGCTTTACACACCGGGATCTTTGTTGCAAATTGGTCACTGAATGAAAAATCGCCATTTAAAGTAGTGGAATTCGTCGTTATGCATACCTGCCTTTGTAGTGGAATCCAGTTGCGTTTTGTAGCGTTTCCCACAGGCTTCCGGTCTCGGCAGAAATCGCTAGAAAGGAAGCGCTATTGCCAAGCTCGTCCCGCCCCTGGCCGTCAAGCAGCCAATGGGCAGCCATTAGCATGCTCCCAAATAGCCCCTTTCCCTTTAAGAAAGGTTTTTTTAAAAAAAAAAACAGACCCATAGCAACGAATCTGGGTAGATTCGTTGCAACGGAGAGACCCATCCAGCTGCCTGGTGTGTTTGAGCTGTCGTTTGATCGTTTGATCGTTGCCACGCTTCCTCCGAGTGAAACCCCGCCCCCCTCTCATGGGCCCGATTTTCGGCTGAATTAATGTGTAAAAAATAAAGGGACTTTATTTCAGCAAACGTGCTTTTCTGTGGTTTGTGCTTAGTGACTAAAGGGGAGGGACTGAAGCCAGGGAAGCCTCTAAACAGAAAGAGGCTCGCTGGTGCGTTTATCCCCGCTCGCTCTGAGAAAAAAAAAATGGCGATCGCTTCGCCGGAAGATCAGAGGAGAGAGCCAGGGGGAGGGACTTTGTAGAAACCGCAACAATGTTAACGCACAGGTCTTTTTCGCTAGTGTTGCAGATTGGTTGCAGGAGCGTATCGCTTTCCGGAGGGTGAATCCACTTTTGGGGATTTCCCTGAAAGCGCTACAAGGAAGCACTTTTTGCAGATTGGTTTCAGGTGTGTGGCAGATTGTCGACGACGTTGTGCAAAACGGCAAATCAGTAGCGTTTTAAATGGCAACCATTGTGCTATTTTGAAGGCGTGCAAAAAGCCCCTCTGTATCAGATTTGACTGGGCTAATTAAAAAGCTCCAAACAAGGCCCATATCATTTAATTGGTTTATACATGTATTAATGGTCGTCATGATGAATATTTATAAAGTATTTGAGATGGTAACATGAAAGCAATACTAAACCAGAAAATGGATCATTTAATGTGAAGTTTGTGGCCATGGTCAGCAACCACATTTACCAACAGGCCTCTTTGAATGGGGGAGAAAATGGAAAGCCGAGCCCACGGACTTATTTCTCCCCTCATGGAGGTGGTTCCTACTTCCCTCCTGTACTCTTCCGTTTTACCCAAAAGTGGGAAGGAGGGAATAGGTAAGACATGGAGAAGGAGGAGAAAGAGGATTCCTTCTTTGTGCTCCCTGTTTCCCTTCTCTGCCTCACCGTTGGAAGGAAAATAGAAAGGGCTCTCAGAGCCCAAAACTGCTCAAGCCCAGTGTAAATAAGCTATAAAGGTGAAAAAGCCTCTGCCCAAATCCACTCTGACCCAGTAGGACATTTTGCCCAGAGGTGAGGGAAGGAGACAGGGAGCAAGCCAGGCAATACGTTTTTGAATACTGCAAGTATATTCAAGAGCACTTAATTGCATTCCATTAATCCATACTCATAGTTGGCCTTTCCATACATGCCAAGGACAGCTTCAGAAGCAGCTGATCGAATTTGAATAGGAGAATCCCAACAAGTGGTAAAGGACATTCTGCTCTTCCTGTGCCCTTTACTGATTTCAGATTTCTTTGTGTCTTGGGCCCTGCTTAGGTTACATCCTCCTCCTTTCTAGGAACAGGGTGAGAATCAACCAGATCCAGGTGGGTGGTGCCACCGCTTTTTAAAATAATATAATATAATATTTGTAACAGTAAAGCTTATAACAACAGAATGCTTAAAATTTAATGTTTAATGTTTAATTATAGATTTCTGATTTTGCAGCTCATTATTTTGTGTTTTTCAGCGCTGTGGCTTAACACCCTGTATATGAGATGTATATGAGATATGGTAGGAGGGATCTCTAGGCTCTGATTGGTGGATTGCTTCATTGACCTTTGGAACTATTTTAGAGCAGGCCAAATGTGGGCCCTCCAAAGTGTCCCCATAAGAACCCTGGCTGCCACATTCTGGATCAATTGTAGTTTCCAGGTCAGGAATAAGAGTAGGCCAACATAGAGCAAGTTACAGAAATCCAACCTAGGGTCACCTGGATCATTATGACTAGGTATTCTAGGCCAAGATATGGTGTTAGTAGCTTAGCTTGGTGCAGGTGGAAAAATGCCAGCCTTGCTACTCTTGTGACTTGCTCCTCCATGGAGAGGGAGGGGTTGAGGATTACACCCAGGTTTCTGGTTAAATATG